>NC_065444.1:187685246-189037746 GCF_917563875.1 Diabrotica virgifera virgifera | reverse complement strand
GAAAAGATATTTACCAGCAATTTTATTGCTGGAATCGAATCTTGTGATTCTATATAATATAATAATATAGATTCAAAAAACAAACTGATACGACTCTTAAAGCATATTTTGTAGAAAATTGAGCAGTGTACTTTCTTCTTCTTCTTCTTCTTCTTCTTCTTTTTGTTTTTGGCCTCACTGCAAGACAATTGCCAGCACGATTTATAGGCGATCTTGCTGTAGTCTGGCTCTAAGCCATATCAAAATCGCTGACTACGTTCTTGTAAAAAGCTTTTGATGAGGTGTGGTTGTGATATAATGAATATGAGTTTAATTATATTTAATTTATTATAATTATTTACATACTGTCACTGTCACTGCCAAACCTTAAAATTTGTCAGATAACTTCAACCTCACAAAATGGCTGTTTATTTGTTTATTTTATTATTTGTCTGTCATAATAAATATTTTTTTTTATTTAATGGCATAGACATTAGTCATTCAGCCAGTTGCAACAAAGAATATACAATCCTATCCCTAATACAAAATTAAACAGAAACAATATAGTGATACAATAAATAATACAATACAATAATAATACAATGAAAACAATAATGGATCTCTGATAAAGTGATATAACATTTATGATAAAAAAGGATGCAAATCTGAACTTAAATCGTAAAAAAATATCATGCCCGAGTACAAATCTTATAAGGCCATGCGTGTATCTGACAAGAAATTTATAATGATATTGTATACTTGTTGTGAGCCTGTAGCCAGCAGAGACTGGATATTGAATGGAGCATGCATATCAAGTTTAATTAAATTTTTATAGAGAGAGTTTGAATGCTGTTGAAACTTAGTACATTCAAAAAAGATATGACCAAGATCACCCTGCTTTCCGCAATGTTTGCAATTATCGTGTTCAATCACGTTTATCTTATATAAATGACTTGGATAGCAAGCATGCCCAAAACGTAGTCGATTTATAGTCGTTATATATTTACGTGGAGATTTGAAACTCTTAAACCAGGTACTTTGTGGAATCACTGGTTTTAAAGTGGTGTATCTTGTGGGGTTTGTTAAGCAGTAAAGATTCCATTGATCTTTCCATATCGATAGTTGGTTTCTTTTAAAAATAGAAATAATATAATGTCAGACCAATCATACACTGCTCAAAGTGGTCAAATCTTACTAAGGGCCAATTTCTCATATCGAGTTCAACTCCAGTTTAACCTGAACTTCTAGTAAACGTCAGCTTAAAGTCAAAATTGTCTTTCTCAATTCACGTTCAACCGATGGCAGTTTAAACTTGAACGATGCTTGAACGGTGGAATTCGACCGTTCAAAAATTTCAGAACTCAGTTCAGATGATTCGATGGACTACGCATGCGTTGTATTAACACGACTATAAATATATCCTATTTTATTACATTAAGCCTAACGATAAACGATAACATTATTTTTGTTTTTATAATATTTATTTATAATTATTAAAATGACTATTTGACTATTAATAATTAAATTTAACTTTATTCAAAAACAGCATAAAAATGGTAGTTATGGCGACAGTTTTTTACCTTTTGCCATCTGTTGGCATTTCTCGAAAGCTGTAGAACGAGCGCTGACTTGAACGCGCAATGAGAAATGCATTTCAAACAAAACCACAGATCACGGGTGAACCTGGTTCAACTGAACCATAGATTAACGCAGGTATGAGAAATCGACCCTAAAAGTCGTATCAGTTTTTTTAGGAACCAGCTGTACTTTACAGAATTGAAATTGGACTATTTAAGCGGCCTCAGGAATATTTTAAAATTATAAACAATTTTTGGGCTTATAAACAAAAAGAATATCTCGGAAAATAATTAATTAAATTAAAGCACGAAAATGGGATTGGAAATAATGCGTCAGGTCGCTTATATTATTAATATATAGAATCACAAGATTCGATTCCAGCAATAAAATTGCTGGTAAATAACTTTTCCTTGTATTTTGCTAATTAGCCCAGAGTATTTTCCATATATACGATACGATTATACTAACCTTATTAGTTAATGTATAAAATTTCATATAAAGTGATCAATCTTTCTGTGAAATAGTTTCGTTATGAGTTGATTTCCTCTTTTTTTTTTTCATGAGAGTTCGTTAACATCAAATATCAGGTCTGAAGTACTTGTTCGAATAATTATTCAAACGTTTTTAAAATCACTGAAATATTTTTAATTCAGACAATATTAAGTCTGTCTTTGAAATGCAACAGTGACAACGCTGCGAATATGTACAAATGACAAATGTTTAGTTTTAATGTGATGTGCCTAGAGGCACATGTGGTTTTCTTAAATAACTTGCTCCCACGGTACCTCCCACTTGTACCATCAGTATGTTCCAGTACGAGTACGAGGTCGATGCAAGACGTTGTTGCTTCTGCTCCCTGAAAAGTTCCGAAAAGGAATTTTACGCCACTCAAAACTGTGTTCCCAGCCAACAGCACGTGTGAAAACTCAAGAGTCACCTCAGACGGCCAACATTCAACAGACACCCTTGTGCTGTTGCCGTGTGCAACCAAAAGTGTAACAAGTGAATCCGTCAAGAAAAAGCAGTATGAATCTACGTAAAAGTGATATCTTCGCTCTCTGTGTCAAAAGGTCCGTCAGGTACAAAGAAGTTAAATAAAGCGACGCAACAGCTTTTTTCTGTTGAATCCTCAAAGATTCTGCTAAGGAATCTTACGTTACTTACCAGTTTTTAAGTAAGAAAAAAGGCGACCTCTCTGTTTCTTGCAAGACAACCACCCTCAACCCTCACGGTTGCTACATCGCCTCCTCAGCCGGGTTGATGGTATGATCTGGACTTAGGGATGGGAGAAACCTGACGGTTTTAACATAAAACCTGTTTTTTTACTTCGCAATAACCGGCTGTTTTTTTGTCCCGGTTATAACCGGTTTTTTCTTTTTAAAGTAAAATCCGGTTATTAGGTTTTTACGGTGATTAGGATTAGGTTAGGTATTATTTTCGATTCCAATCATAATTATTATTCTCAAGTTATTATTCCAAACAAAACCATAATTAAAATTTTATTATATAAATACAGAATCAAACTGAAAGTGCAAACTCACATCAGCCAGAAATAATTAAGTTTTATTATAATATTTCGTTGAAAAGGTATTTGTAATACATAAGAAATGATCTGGTTGAAGTAGACGCAAACATCATCTATTTTTCACACTTGACTCTTGACATTGAAAGTGGGTGAATGACTTTTTCTGTTTACCAAAAATAATGTTCTGACTATGAATATCGAATTACCGATTACGAATACGAATCTCCAAGAATTTCCCTACGTTTTCAAAACGATACACCCATACAGGAAGTATTAAATGAGTTAAAATGTACCTATTATACAAATATACAAACGTGTTAAGAGAAATACATGATAAATTTTTTTTGATGGTAGTAAAAATAAAAGATAAATTGCATTATCCAATTTATTTTTAAGTAAAATATTTATGTTGATATTATTTTCTTAATCCCATTTGAAATAGTCTGAGAAAATTTTTATAAGTTCAAATGGTTGGGTTAAATTGTATATTATTGCAATATGTACACTCAGAAAAATGAAAGAATACCCATGAGCGATCACATCAATCACTTATTTTGTATTTGCTGTCATTTTCTATAAATAACAAACGTTTGTTATAGAAAAAGACAGCAACTACAAAATAAGTGATTGATGTGATCGTTCATGGGTATTCTTTCATTTTCCGACTGTATATATAAATCTTACGCTATATTATATTTAATAATAATCAATAAATAATATAATAAATAACTATAATAATTGATAGAATAAAATGATTTTATTAAAAATTGTGTTTTATTTATATTGATATTGATGTTCTTTCGATAGTACTAATTTTGATCATATTGATATTGAGTATCGAGTGGAGTCGAGTATCGCAAACTAAAGTGCATTGTAAATATAACATTGTAACCTATTGGATTAAAAAAACCAAAAACCGGTTTTTGGAAAAACCGGTTTTTTGGCCGGTTATAACCGCCAGGTTCAACGGTAAGCAAAAAAACCGGTATAACCGAAAACCGGTGTTTCGTCAAAAACCGCCATCCCTAAATTTGGAAAGAAAATATAGTGCAAACACAGATTTTTAAATGAAAGACTCATTTTAACTCGTAAATGCTTGTAGCTAATAGTAGTTTTTGTTTGTTTCTCTTTACGATCTAGGTTTGTCAGATCTATTAGTTGTGTATTGTTTTTATATCGCTGTTGTTCCTGTTGATTTCCTAGTTTTGTTTTTTGATTTCCTATTTGTATGTCTCTACTTTCAATAAATGATTAGCACTATTTGTAGAAGCTCCTTTGAATCATAGTGTTTAAACCTCTCCCCCTTTATTACAGGTAAATAGACTCAGATTTTGTCCAAAATCAGCATCCTATAATAATACAGTCTCTCTCTTTGTTAGGACGTTCTTTATGTGCGTCCTATTGTTGTGTTTTGATATTGTTATCTCAACAGTACTAAATAGTAAATTTTATGTTTAAAATCGACAATTTATAAATTGCAACTTAGGATTTAGTTTTTATCCAATTATAAAACTTCACTTCAGTCTAATAAATAAAAATTACATCTGTTAAGGTAACTTTAGTGGAAGAATTGAAAGTTTGTTTCTCGAAAAACCTACTATGCATCGTTCGTAACTTTGTTTGTTTTTCTATAACTCTCGAGAGAAAACTTTTCATCCGTAAAATATATTCTTTCATAGCGGTTGCTTCTGTTATTTGTGCAGTGATTTCCGTCTATCAGCGTCTAGCGTTTGCCTTAGAATCAGAGCCGAGACCGGTATATCCGAGAAAACCGGAGGCTAGAAGTGTATTAATAGCCCAACTATATGACTGAATCTTACCTTGCACGATGTTTCCTGATATCTACTTGAAAATGAGACATAATTTTATTATTATAAATATTGACTATGGAATACGACTAACATATCTTATTTAAAATTTTTTAAAAATATCCCTAAAATAGTCAGCCAAAAAAGTGATATAGCACCCCAATTTTTAAGGTTACATTTTAATTATAAAGTACTTCAAATTTTAAAGGTAAGCTTAACCTTTAACTACCCACGCATCAAGTTATAACATAACTACACGCGTGGCGTACTTTGTACGCCACAAGAAAATACACTTAAAAACAGCGGATTTGTTTAATTTTTTTTTGAAAAAATACACTTAGTTGTTTGTTATAAACCTTATTCGGCATCAGTGAATACTTGGAGTTCCTTTTCAGAAAGCCAATTGGGATTTATAACTGGAAACATGGAATAACTGGATTCCATGATAAATAAAATTACTAATAAAAATTTTTTTAAAATGTGATTTTTTACAGGAGAAAAAGTATTGTTTACAAAGAAAAATATATTTTTTGCCATAATGACTAAAAAACAATTAAAATATTTACTTATATTACGACTTATAGTAATATAATCCTGGGGTATATTGTCCACCACCGGAAACAACAAATAATAAAATGTAAATTACGATCTTTCCAGAACGCCGATTATAACGAAACTAAAACCAAATTGTAAAGCACATTCCAGTGATAGGTTAGAAAAATAAGCAAGGTCAAAAATTAAATTTTTAAATATATTTCCAGTAGAATTCTTATATCTGGCGTACAAAGTACGCCAGCGCGTGTAGTTAAAGGTTAAGTAAAGAGTAAAGTACATATAAATTACATAATGAAGAGGCGGAAGTCTTATGATTTTAAAGATAGAACTACCACAGAGACTTGAGGAATTAGTTAATGGCAGAAGATTATTATTGCAGAAAAAATGGTTCAAAATCAGGTATTTTGAAATGGGTCTAGGACGTTTCATCGCCGCCAGTTCATCGCCGCCGTTTCAATGCCGCCAGTTCATCGCCGGCCGATTCATCGCCGGCCGATTCATCGCCAGTCAGTTAATCGCTTTTTGGTATATTTCCGAATTTTCTACAGTTAAATTTATTATTTATTTTTAGTATTAATTAGGAATTCTAGGAAATGACCAGTCCCGTTGCCATACTTAGTATTTTAATAGACTTTTAAACTTTCATAATATAAAATATATTATAATGGTAATCTTTTAAATCTCACGGTCAAAATTTCCAACCAAGAGAAACTGTTTCTTAAATTCGAAAAGAACTCAAATTTTCTGTACAAAAATTTAGGGGAAGTAGAACAGTAAATAACAATATTTTTTATCTTTTTAATTGTCAAAAGTTCTGAACTGAATTTAACGTCGTATCGTGTCATCTCCCATAATACAAAATCAACTAACTAACTGGCGATGAAACGGCCGGCGATGAAACGGACGGCGATGAAATGGACTGGCGATGAACCGGCGGCATCTAAACGGCGGCGATGAACCGGCGGCGATGAAACGTCCCATTCCGTTTTGAAATCTACTATCAAAAATAGTAGAAATATACAAAGACTTGTAACTATAATGCAATAAATTCCGCGAAATAACTCTCCTAATTACAACATACAAGATATTGTCAAACATCTTGAATCAGAATGAAGCATTTTACAGAAGAACATGAGAGAATATCAGGCAGGTTTCAGATGTAATTATTCAACTATTAACAATCTAATATTAAGCCGTATTAAACATGATGCCAAATTCAGAAAAATCACAAGAGTTTAATATGGATGAGTACCATCAGGTATTCATCCATAATTAAACTGCTATGAATTTAAGGGGTCATATTATGATAGTGTTATAATATACAACACGTCTTTACCAGGGCAGTTCGATAAGTACTTAGCCTCTCCCTTGATGGCGCCACTATCGAAAATGGAGTGTACTGTCACTTAATGCGTTCTCGTAGACGGCTAATGCCAAAATTTCAGCCAAATCGAAATTATAGTGTTGTGATTGCGTGTGAAACTCAGCGTGTCCGCGGATTTTAATAAAATGGAATAAGAGCAATATCCGTCGGTGATTAAATTCTTATTTTTGAAAGGGAAATCATGCAGCGAAATCAAAGTACGCTTGGATGTTGTATACGGTGACTCTTTTCCTTCATTGAAAACTGTCAAAAATTGGTTTAATGAGTTTTAACGTGGACAAACGTCGGTTTTTAATGAGCCACGCGTACGTGCACCGAAAATGGCTACCACGGAGAATGACGTGACAAAAATACACGATTTTGTATTGGCAGACCGCCGACTGAAGGTGCGCGAGATAGGTGAGACAGCAGGCATCTCAAAACACCGCGTAGTTCATATCCTGCATGAAATTTTAAGCACGAGTAAGCTGTCGGCGCGATGGGTGCCGAGTTTGCTAACTTCAGAAAATAAGTGCAACCATGAGACCAATTCAGGGCAGTGTTTGAGGCTATTTAAGTGTGATACAAAGGAGTTTTTACGTCGTTTCATAATCACTGACGAAACATGGATTCACTGGTATACACCAGAAACCAACAGTTGAAAGAGTGGACAGCACATGGCAAACGTGCTCCGAAGAAGGCAAACACTGTCCAATCGACCGGAAATGGCCAGCATTTTCTGGGATTCACAAGGTGTGATCTACATCGACTACTTGGAGAAGTGCAAAACGATCACAGGGCGCTATTAGGCCAAATTATTGGGCCGATTCGACACCGAATTAAAGAAAAAAACGACCCCATTTGGCAAAGAAAAAGTGCTCTACCACCATGACAACGCACCGGCTCACACCTCCGCCATCTCCATGGCCAAATTGGTCGAATTGTGCTACGAACTGTTGCCCCATCCACCGTTTTCTCTAGATTTGGCCCCGTGCGACTACTATTTGTTTCAAAACTTGAAGAAAACACTCGCTGGGAAGAAAATTAAGTCCAATGAGAAGGTCATCGCCGCCACGGAAGCCTATTTTGCAGACCCCGAGAAAAGGTATTTTTCAGACGGGTTAAAGAAGTTGGAGCATCTCTGGGTCAAGTGTATTGAGCTGAAAGGAGAATATGTAGAGAAATAAATTGCCACTTTTCCAAAAATTTTATTTTTATTTTGTAGGCAAGTACTTATCGGACTGCCACGTGCAACGCTATGAATAAGTTAGGAATTAAATAAAAAAAAACTCATATTAATGATAAATTGATGATAAATGGGACGATCCCAAGATGCTGTCAGCACTAAAAATTCAGAACGACACGTCAACTCGTGTTGCAAAATCCAGATTTAGAATTTATAAATAAAATAAAAAAAAGTTATTCGAGACGAGACAAGCAGGGGAACTATGTATATTTAATAGATGAAATATAGCTCATTATAAGTGCATATTGAAACCCCATTATTTACATGCGTCTACTTGAATTGATTATATGATTATACTATATTATGAAAAAATAGAAGAGACCCGTACTACCAAAATTTTAGGAACTGGTTCAGGCACAACTCTTCTTCGGTCCGAACTATTGAGAAGGGCCGTAAACGGTTCCATGACATCTCGTAATCCGACAGTTCGTAAAAGGATAACTGGTAACGGACAATTCGAAACAGCGACAGTTCGTAACGGCGACACTTCGTAACAACGACAGTTCGTATCTATACAAATTCGTAACGGACAAGTCGTGACGTCCAAATAAAATTATTCTGTTAATTTTTGTTAACATTTTTAAGGCATTTCATATTTCGTGTTTCAGAATATAATAAAAGTATTTAATAGTCTAAGAGCTGGGAGCGGATTTTGTGCGTGATAAGTAATATGAAAAAACTATACGGGGATATGTTGAATTAGTTGTGTACATGACTTTCTCCAATGGCCAGAAACCAGCGTGGGGGCGAGGGTAGTAATAGGGGGCAAAGTCGCTGTTTTTATTATTTTTTTTGTGACGCTCATGATCGACATAGTGCACCCAAATTTGGGGTGGGGCATGGGTGAATAAAAATTATAAGGGGTTTTTTACGACGTTCGTGATTGAGATAGTTAACCAAAATTTGGGAATAAGTAGACCATGACATAACTAAGTAAAATACCCAGAGGTGGAAACCAGAGTGGGGAACGAAGGTAGTTATAAGGGGTAAAATTCGTGGTTTCTATTATTTTTTTTTGTGACGCTCATGATGGAGTTAGTGCACCAAAATTTTGGGGTAAGTAGGTCATGCCATTACTAAGTAGGGGGCGCAACATTGCGTGGGGGACAAATGTCGTGCTGCGTCATAAAAAGATAATACACACTGCGACTTTGACGCCTTAAAAATACCCTCATCCTCAACTCTAGTTTCCGTCCCTGGAGATTTTGCTTAGTTACGTCATAATCTACAGTAGATCCCAAATTTTGGTTCAGTATCTCGATCAAGAACGTCACAAAAAATTCCTTATAATTTTTATATTTACTTCTGCCCCAACCCCTTTGTCGGCCACGCAGCTTTCCGCCCCTGGAGATTTTACTTAGTTACGTCATGGCCTACTTATTATTACCAAATGTTGATGCACTCTCTCGATCATGAGCGTCACAAAAAAAATAAAAAACGCGAATTTGACCCCTTATAACTACCCTCGTCTCCCACTCTGGTTTCCGGCTCTAGGGATTTTACTTAGTTATGTGATGGTCTACTTATTTCCAAATTTTGGTGCACTATCTCAATCACGAACGTCTCAAAAAACCCTTTATATTTTTTATATTCACCTCTACTTCCACCCCTTTGTCGGCCACGCAGCGTTATACCCCTAGAGATTTTACTTAGTTACGTCATGACCTACTTATTCCCAAATTTTGATGCACTATCTCGATCATGAGCGTCACAAAAAAATAATAAAAACCGCGACTTTGACCTCTTATAACAACCCTCGTCCCCCACTCTGGTTTCCGGCCGTTGAAGAAAGTCATATATACAAGTAATTCAACATATCGCCGTATAGTTTTTCCATATTACTTATCACGCAAAAAATCCGCTTCTATCTCTCCGACTATTAAACCAAGTAAAAAAGTATGAAGAGCCATCCCTTGTATCAACTGTAACCGTTAATTGGATACCCCAACGCTAGAACCAATCACAAGGTTTATTATAATAACAGGTAATTATATTCTTTCCTTTACAGAATGTTTACTAGAGAATTGGGAATGTCTACAGACGGTTGTTGGCTTAAATATTTCACGAATTACTTCATTATTCCTTCGTCTAAGTATATGAAAATTATAAGAGGGATAAACTTTTAAAAATATTTTTATAAGTTTTTATGTATTTAAATATTTGTTTGTGTTTAAAGACTTTTAATATATTCTGAAACACTAAACATAAAATGTGTTAAACATGTTTATCCCGGTACTGAATCGTTAAATTAATAAACATAATTTTAATTATAACTGTAATAACAGTTAGTTTTCACGTTAACAAAAATAAACAGAAGAACGTCAATTTTGACGTTACGAATTGTCCGTTACGAAGTTGTATAGTTACGAACTGTCGCCGTTACGAAGTGTCGCCGTTACGCACTGTCGCTGTTACGAATTGTCTGGTTACGAACTGTCGCGTTACGAGATGTCTGGTCACGGCCGTAAACATACATGTTAACAGCCAACTTTCGCAGAAGGCAGGACACCTGAAGAACAAGAATATAAATTATATACATATTTTATACCAGCTATAATCCACGTATATAACCTATTATTATTATATATTATGTATTATACATTTATTATTGTAATGTCGATTTGTCGATGCCGTGCAAATAAATTGAAACGAAAGCGGTTTATACAATGTACGAGTGCAAGTTCAGGGAAAGTCAAGGGTCCAGTTATTTGAGTGGTCTCTCTACTTTTAAACTTGTTTAAACTTCCCGAATACACTTGTGAATATGCCACTGATTTAGTGGATTTACATCAGATTTTACTAGACGAATATCAAGTACTTTTACCATAACTTTAAAACTTTTATTACTGAATGCAGCAAATCTTAAAAATTAATAGATAAATAATCAATTTTTATCATAATTTCTTCAAGTCTCTGCAGAATGGAATCAATTGGTAAATTCAATCTGTTGTAGCACTTCCTGAATGGATATACTAAGTGATAATGGAATATAATAAGTTCAAATTATATTCGTGTAGGCATCAAAGTACAAAGCTTTAGTAAATATGTAAAGACAATGACCTTTTTGATGAACTGTAAATTACTTGTGAGCATTATAAATTAGGGGTTGGACTCTTGTAAGTCCTAGTCAATTTAGAATATTTACCTCAATAATAGCTTTAGTACGTAAAGCTATTATGGTTACAGGGTATTCGAATCAATACGAAATTATGTTATAATCGAATTGTACAGGGTTATTCACTATATTTTGATGCCCCTGTAAACTCCTTTATTTACAGAATTAGAAAAAAAGATAAAATACAAAAATTATTCGATTTTTAAATTATGATTTTTTGACATAATATATATCGTACTAGTGACTTCATCCCTTCGGGCGTGATGACGTCATCGACTATTTTTTTTTAAATGAGAATATGGGACGTGTACTAGCTCATTTGAAAGGTTATTCAATTCCCTATTCCGTAATATAAACATTAACCTCATTATTTATAAGGGGAGTTAAAAAAAAATTAATTAAATTAATTGACACAAAAAGAAGAATGTATGTAATTTATTTAATTCAAAATACATTCTACTGCTGTCAGAAAACAAAAATAAATGTTTAATAAACAAATTTACTTTATTTTAAATAAACATTACTTTTCACTTAAATTCAATGTTCAAGCTGCCACCCATCTGCCTCTTGGAAGTTTGAACATTGAATTTAAGTAAAATATATGTTCAAAATATATGTTCACCCCCTCTGGGGGGTGAAAAAATATATGTTCAAAATAAGTCCGGAAATGGATAAACTGACTAATTTTAAGCAACTTTTGTTCTATAGAGTTTTTTTTCACGAAGTCATTACTTTTTGAGTTATTTGCGAGTGAATATGTTCATTTTTCAAAAAAAAAGTCCAAGTTTTTAGATAGTTTTTCGCAGATAATTCAAAAAGGAAGGATTTTATCGACAAAAAAGATTTCTAGCAAAATACAGTAGGAAAAATGAAAGAATACCCATGAACGAACATATAAAACACGCTGTATTTTCCTGTCACCGTGTCATACAAAAAATTGGCCAGCGCAAGTACATGTAATAATTAATATTACATGTACTTGCGCTGGGCAATTTTCTTTGTGACACGGTGACAGGAAAATACAGCTTGTTTTATATATTCGTTCATGGGTATTCTTTCATTTTTCCGACTGTATATAGCCTGTAAAATAGTAAAACAAATGGTGTACGCATGAGATATCTACACCTAGTAGAACCAGAGTTATAGCTAATGAAAAATAGATTCATGTTGGCCAAATTGCAAATGGAATATTTTAAGGTAAAATTTTCAAAAAACCAAGCACTTTTTGGAGAAAACTCATTAGAACTTTTTTAAAGTGTTTTAAAAAGCCTTATTTCTGTTTTTACAAAAAAAGTTTCAAGTATCGAATGTAAGCAAGTTGGTCAAAATAAAGCTGGTCAATTTTGTTTTGGCAAAAAAAATTCGGGAAGATCAACCCCTAATTAGCAACTTAAATGAAATTAATCATTACCGCTTCACAAGTAATTTTAGTTATATTGTGTTTATATGATCTGTAAGTTTCATCGATTCAAAGTTCATATTTTTTAAGAAAATTGGTTTTAAAATAAAATTTTTAAAATTTTTAATTTTGAAAAAAATGCTATTCTTCAAAATAACTCAAAAATTGTTAGAGATACCAAAAAATTCAAACAATAAAAAAGTCGCCTTTGTTTTTTTGAATATTTCGTATTTTTCGTTTTTCTGTAAAACAAAAATTAGTTAAGATTTGGTGTTTCTAAATTTGCATCCACTCGTGATTAGAGAGTCGTTTAACTCCTTTTAAATACAGCCCTTTCAAAAATAAGATATCTGAATGGATGAAACTTACAGATCATATAAACAATACATACGCAAATAAAAAAACTTGTGAAGTGGTGACGATTAAGTTAATTTGAGGTGCTAATTAGGGGGTGATTTTCACGATTCTTTTACCAGCAAAAAGGGAATAACATTATTTTGAGTGTAACTTGTTTACTTTGGTGCTAGAAATCTTTTTTATAAAACAAAAATAAAGCTTTTTTTAAATACTTTACGAAAGTTGTAATGAGTTTTCCCCAAAATGTTCTTCATTTTTTTGTTATGTCAGGTTAAAATATTCGATTGGAATTTGACGAATATAAAGCTATATTTCATTAGCTCTAACTCTGGTTCGACTAAGTGTAGAGAGCTAATATATACACCATTTTTTTTTCACTTTTTCACAGGCTATATTTTTCTTAAGAATATTTTTTTTGACAAAATACTTACTTTTTGAGTGATTTCCGAAAAACCGTCTAAAACGTGGTTATTATGTTGAAAATTGAAAATATTCACGCGCAACTAGCTCGAAAATTATTGACTTGGTGAAAAAACTCTATAGAACAAAAGTTGCTTAGAATTAGTCAGTTTATCGATTTGAGGACTTATTTTGAACATATATTTTTTCACCCCTGAAAGGGGGTGAAAATCACCCCTAGGGCAAAAGCACACATCGGCAGAATATCACTTTTTTTCTTTGACTTGTTAGCTACGTGTATGCCAAATTTCATGTCAATCCAAGCGGTTCTTTAAAATTTAGAGGTTTTGAAATATTTTACCATTAAACAACGTACTATTGATTAATAGCAAGCTGAAAATTAGTTAATAGCTTAATTGTGTTTAGTCGGACAAACTTTGATGTATGGGGACACTGGAACATGGGAAATTTTAATTGTGGAACAGTTTAAAAATTTGGAACGTCAGACCACGAAAACGTCCCATGTATTTTGTCGGACAGAATGAACTTCCAATTGATTTTTGACCCTTTCATTAAACTCCCATGCAAAAATCAGACTGCTATTTGTCACTTGTCATAGAGTGTCATTTGACATGTTCTACGTGTTCCACTTATTAAAATGCCCAGTTGGTGATAAATAACAGTCAGATTTTTGCAGGACAGTTTAATGAAAGGGTAACAAATTAATTGGAAGTTTTGTCCGATAAAATATATGGGACGTTTTCGTAGTCTGACGTTCCAAATTTTTAACCTGTTCCACAATTAAAACTTCCCCTGTTCCAGTGTTCCCATACATCAAAGTTTGTCCAACTAGACTCCATTAAGCCATTAAAAAATTTTCAGCTTGCTTTTAATCAACTTTTTTTTCACACGCGGAATCCAGACCTAACTAGTACCCTATTAAAAAATAATATGTCAAAAAGTTATGTTTGCATGAAATTATTTAAAACAACTTCTTAACACAAAAGATATAACTAACGAATTTTAATAACGTGTGTTCAGCCAAGTTTTCAACCGCGAACAGCAAAATTATCTTTTATCAATAAAGAAGGTTTAACGAGATGAACTAAGGAGTTGACATAAATTCCTGCAAAGAGAAAGTTTCAGACAGTTTTATATGTGAGCTGTCATAGAAGGCTGCTACTGAAACAATGCATGTTATAGGTCATAGAAAGTTCTGTTTTTTAGAAGGGGTGTTTTTTCACCAAATATTTATTGAACCGATATATTACAAAAAAAAAACAAAAATTGTGGTAAGCATAAACATACATAAATATACAAAAAAAAATCAGAAGGTGTCAGTTGCGGTAAACGAGGGGGTCACCTAATGGGATAAATCCACCGATTCTGAATTTTTTCTCTCAGCCAAATAATATTCTCCATCAAAAATGTCATTTAATTTGTTTCTGAAAAACATACATACCCGAGACCGGTTATTTCATGATCCAATACATGAATAAAAGAGTTTTTAAGGCTACTATAAGAATAATAACGCTTGATGTCAATGGCGTGTATCCCGAGGGCGTTTGTCCCGAGGGATATACGTTGAGAGAAAGCATTATTATTCATAATACCCGTGGTCCCTTCAACGTTTAATTTCTGACTAAATATTCTTTAAATGCAAAAAAATAATTGAAAGAATTATGAACTGATTAATTTTCAAATAAGTACATTTACCAGCAATAGCCGTAACGTAATTGTGACAACCGTAGTTTTACTTAGGTCGTTATTTGTCAACCATAATTTAACTAGTTATTTAAATTTAGTAGGCCCAAGGGTGTTATTTAAAAAAATTCCCCTAGGGAAATATATCATATTTAACTGACTTTGAAATCATGTTAGTATTTTTATCAAATAATATACCAGTTGGGCATTATAGTAGTCAGCTAACGTTGACGTTAACGTAGTCTACATGAGTTGTTATACGACGCTCTTATTCAGACACTGCTTGTGTCTAATTGGTAATCGGTGTTGTTTTTTTTTTGAAAGTGGGTTTTTTCACTAGTTTTTATTGAGCCTACTTTTAAAGATCAGCCGTTTTTATAATAACCAATTTAATAAAGCGTTGTTTTTTAATTAAGCCTCAAGGAATCGATTGCAATTTTTAAAATTGCTCTAGAGTGACTATTTGGGCAAGTAGAGTTCTTTAACCAATCGCTCTCCGTAAAAAAGAATAATGTTTAAACTATTTGGGCGCTCTGCCGAAATTAGGTATAACTGGTTATGTTACATCTCGTTATGCAAGAAACAAAGTGATTAAAAATTATAAATTAGTATACAAATAAGCGTTTTTTTTTCAGTTATCTCTGTCATTTTTTAATTTGGAAGCTGTCAAAACTAAAGAACTTTTAATGACCTACCACATAATTATGTTAAACCATTTTTTTCTAAAATAAGAAACGTTTTATAAGTAGTAATTTTCTTTTGCTTATTACGATTGTTTACTAAAAAACCAAAACAAAATTAGTTGTACGTCATCGAAATCTCATCAGTTACCCCTCATATACAATGACCTTTCAGAATCTTTAAATACCTGTATAATATTTTTTTTAACTTTTTGTTCCTTTTATGGGCATAATGCGATAAGTAACATCTATCATCTTATTAAGTAACATCTAACATCATCTCAATATTTTTAAAATGATCGGTAAAACCAAATAAATTATTCCAATATTTTATTTACTTTCAAAAGAAAACAAAGGTGACTATTTTGTCAAGTAGTTTTTTATACAACTCATCTATTTACTCGTCCTTTGCTGTTTCCCGAAACTATTTCCTGAACTATCTATAATACTATTTTCTATCTACACTTTCCAAAACTGTGTTCCACCAAGTTTCCAACCGCAAACAGCAAAATTACCTTTTATCAATAAAGAACTTTTAACAAGTTGGACTAAGGAGTTGACATAAATTCCTGCAAAGAGAAAGTTTCAGACAGTGTTCTATGTGAGCTGTCATAGAACGCTGCAAAATTGCATTTACGCGACAACGGCGTAATCTATAAAAAGTTTAAAACACTTTTATGAACTTTTATTACTGTTTAATTCAGTTAACGTGTATCTCAAAACTTATCGAGTTGATGATGAAGATCAAACTTTTATGGACTTTTAAAATAATAATAGTGGATATAACTCTCTAATTTAGTTTTTACTAGCTTCGTATTAGATATTATTTATTTAGTAACAATTAATATATTTCCTAATGCAACTGATCGGGAAATAAATACTTTTTACGAAGATTTAAAAAAGCTATAGGCACCAGCCGAGAATCCAAAATAATAATAATATGGGAGACTTTAAAAATTGGAAGTAAGGTTTAAGGCTCTGAAATCAGGATTGGAAATTTACGAAATTAACAAAAACATAAATAAGAACAGCCAGATTCCCGAAGCTAGACTACAGGTGGCAAAGAAAAAAATGACTAAAGAGGACAAAATAAGCAACGAAACTAAACAACTAATGACGGAAACAAGATAACTACTAGCGCAAAACAAAGGCCATGCTCAAGAAGAACTTAATAAGACAATTAAAAAAGAAAATAACTAAAACGCAACATAGAAAACTGGAATGAGAGCTTAATAGAGCGAGTCATTGAAAACAACAGAGGCTTAAAATGTCTAAGACCCGCACTGGGTGTTCAAAAAATCATTAAAATTAAAGACAGCAATAATAAGGAAAAGAAGGGCAGATGTAACAAAACAAAAATATTCGAAAACTTCTACAAAACCTTGTACAGATGGCAAAGCCAGACTAATGAATCAACAAAGGAGAACGTCAAAAGAAAAATAGAAAACGTGGCACCAGATGTACTAGCAAATATAAGGGGATTCGAAATACAAAGAGTTTTAAAAGAACTAAAAAGTGATAAAAGTTCCAGGACACGACGGTATAATTGCCGAGCTCTAGAAAACAAGCAAGACAGTAACAATTCCTATACTAATAGAGCTATATAATAGATGTCTCCATAATAGCTATATCACTAGAGACTGGGGCGAGAGTCTAGTGATACTCTTACACAAAAAAGATGACACATGCGACCTACAAATTTATAGACCTATATCGTTGCTCAGTCAATTATACAAACTATTTATGAGAATTATTAACAACCGGTTGACCTAAAAAATGGACAATTACCAACCGGTGGAACAGGCTGGTTTCTGCAAAGGAAATAGTACATCACACCATGTGCTGACAATGAGAACATTGATAGAGAAGGCAAATGAATATCAATTACCGGTATTTATTGCCTTCGTGGACGATGAAAAAGAGTTTGATATTATCGAAATGTGGGCAATAGAACAAGCTATTAATAATTGTAGAATTGTTTTGAGATATAGGCAACTAATACATAATGTATAACTGAAAAGTCAACTGTGATAGTACAACTTGACGAAAATACAAATCCCATCTCCGTTAAGAGAGGCGTGAGACAATGAGACGTAATATCGCCAAAGCTTTTCAATCTTGCCCTAGAAGACGTCTTCAAAACTAAAAATTGGTCAATATATGGCATTAACGGTAATGGCAATAAGATAAACCACCTCAGATTTGCTGCCGATATTATGCTTATAGCCAGCTCATTCGAGGAACTGCAAATTATGATGGAGGAACTCGCAGGCAGCTCCCAATACGTCGACCTAAAAATCAATATTAGGAAAACAAAAATAATGACAAACACAGATAGCCCCAGCCCTATAACTATAAATGGCAGTGAGATAGAAAAAGTCCAGGAATATATCCTGGACACGCGTTATCATGTGAACGATCTCCAGTAAAATTTATGTAAGGTGAAACCTCGATAAGTCGGCCTCCGACAACCCGGAAGTCCGGCTAACCTGTACTGATTTTTGTCAGATGGAATTGACACAAGCAAAACTGACGTGAGTTTGTTACCAAGAAATGAACAATACTGTATACAACCGTACGTAATTTAGATGTACTGTGCATAATCAATATGTACTTCATGTGTTTGCAATTATATTGAAGTTTATCTGCAAATATGTATACAGGGTGAGTCCACTAAAGGGACGGAAGATTACAGCGAAATGGTAAAAGATTTGAAAAAAAAATTAAATTAATAGCTTGTAAGTTGATAAAAGCTACATTTTAAAATTATTTTGAAATATACAGGGTGTCCCAATAAATGGCGGCGTATCAAAGTTATATTTTTTCTTATAGAATAACCTGTATTTTATTGCATTTTTTAATTGTCCCCAAAAAATAAGGTATAGTTTCATAAGGCTTCCCTATACCTATGTCCAGAGTGTTCTGAGTTATGTTGACTTTTCTTAAAATGTAAAGTTTTAAAAGAAGACTAATTCTCAAGTTATTAAGAAATTATAAAAATATTACTTTTATATATAAATTGTTGGATATTGGTTTAATGTAATCCATGATTAACTATTATACATTTATCTACAGGGTGTTCAAAATTTACATTTTCATTATTGAAGTATTCAGTATGTCATATGATGCTTATTTTAAATAGAATACCATGTATATTAATAAATAATTATACTTAGCAAGTTTATCTCTTTCGAATGGTATATGTATGTCCTATACGTAAGTCTCATAGTTGTTGCGTAATTTACAATTATTTAAATTCTTAATCTGTAAATCGATTTTAAAACAAAAGATGAAGTTAATTAATGTCATTGACTATTACACATTTATTTACAGGGTGTTCAAAATTTACAGTTTCATTTTTGGATTATTCAATGTAGCATAATAATATGATGGTTATTTTTTTAGAACACCATATATATTAATCAATGATTATACTAAACACAGGTTTCTCTTTCGAATGGTATATAGATGTTCTATAACTAGGAGTCATAGTTTTTGCGTAATTTACAATTTTCTTAAACGGTACATCGATTTTAAAAATATTTATAGTCACTCTCGATTTTTAAACCCATCATCTTGGCATAGTTGTTATAGAGTGTAGTTGTAAATAAATATGTAGGTGTATTTTTATTTGCTGATTTGTAAAATAAATTTTTTCGGTATTGAAAATAACTAAATACATAACGAAACATACAGAATCTTAATAAAACAAATATATAAATGATACAAAATGAACCACAACTTACTATAAGTAAAAAATTTTCACTTATGTAATACATGTTCAAAATGTTTATACAACAAGCGATTTTAAATGATTTGTTTACATTATTTAACATAGCTGGTGTTATAGACTCAAAAGCGTTCGAAATTCTTAATTTCATAAAAATATCATCTGAAGTAGTAGGGTCGGATGTGTAGCATTTACAATATTTTCAATATTACTCCATTTACAAAAATTCATCTTGGTCACCAGGATCTGGATCTATCTATCCCTTTATTTCTATATTTTATATTGAGGTTGTTCTTAACATCACGTCAAAAATAAGCTGGAACTCTGCCTTCCAATTGGAGCCACATATTTGTTCGCACGCTAAGTGGAAGGTTTTAAGATGGATCCAAAAAACTTGTTTTAAGAAATTTAAAAAAGTTGCTCCACTCCGATTTTCGTCAAAAAAAAATATGTGTCGATAACGTATTCGCTCAGAATACTGCCCCAAACATTAACACTTCATCGATGTTGGCGATCAACAGTAAAATGTTTGTTTACTGTATCATAAGCTATGTCTATTAAGTAGACGATTATTATGAAAAGTAGGTAGATTCGTCTGTACACAATATATTTAAAAAAAAATCAGGATCTTCTCCAAATTCTAAAGTCTATAAACGAAAAGTTAAACGTTCTGTCTAATGCTGGTGTAGTTGAGTTTTGTACGGATGATAGTGGTTTTTCTTATGTATTCTACATACACTCGTTTGACTGATTTTCAATTGACTCGAAATTTTTCACGTACTAGTATTTGGGTTTTCTGTAACAGAAAGCAGGACATCAAGTTCGTTGACTTCATAAAAAATAAATGGTTTATTTTTATTTAACTTTTCGTACCTATGCAACGTTACCAGTAGCACGGAATCTATCGCGAAATCTCTCAAAAACGTCCTTTTTTGGGTGTCTTCTATCAGGATACTACTTTTAAGCGCAAACATTAGAAGCTAAGAGAAAATTTTAAAAATATTCCCCAATGCAAAATAGCATGTCTACTCTTTCATAGAGAGCTACTTTCATGGATGTCTACTCTTTCATTTTTAGGAACAATTAAATTTGAATGTAATTGGCTCTGCCAAAGCCATTTTTAAGTAAAACAAAATTTGAATATCATACACGGATGTTTATAGCTTTCATAATTACCAGACCGTGCTGTTATAAACTGACAATGTCATACAATGACATTAATTAACTATATCTTTTGTTTTAAAATCGATTTACAGATTAAGAATTTAAATAATTGTAAATTACGCGAAAACTATGACACCTAGGTATAGGATATCCATACACCACTCGACAGAGGTAAATTTGTTTAGTATAATTATTTATTAATATACATGGTATTTTATTTAAAATAGGCATCATATGACACATTGAATACTTCAATAATGAAAATGTAAATTTTAAACACCCTGTAGATAAATGTATAATAATTAATCATGGATTACATTAAACCAATATTCAACAATTTATATGTAGAAGTAATATTGTTATAATTTTTTAAATAACTTGAGAATTAGTCTTCTTTAAAACTTTACATTTTAAGAAAAGTCAACATAACTCAGAACACTCTGTACATTGGTATAGGGAAGCCTTATGAAACTATACCTTATTTTTTGCGGACAATTAAAAAATGCAATAAAATACGGGGTGTTCCATAAGAAAAAATATAACTTTGATACGCCGCCATTTATTGGGATACCCTGTATATTTCAAAATTATTTTAAAATGTAGCTTTTATTACCTTACAAAATATTAAATTTAAATTTTTTTGAAACCTTTTACCATTTCGCTGTAATCTTCCGTCCCGTTAGTGGTGACTCACCCTGTATAATGTTATATTAATTTTTACCACATTCTTCGGCTATACCCGGAATTTCGATAACCCGGATCGGCAGGGTCCCGATTAATCGGACTTATCCACTGTGGTTGTAATTGCGCGTTATCAAAACGCGCGTTAAGCGCCTCTCATCTTAACCGACTCTTGGTCCAATACGACCTTGTAGTCTACCTTCTTTGATTTGAGGACATTCATTAATTATTATTCATGTCGTATTTTATCGAATGCTTCATTATAGTCGATTAAACATGCATATATACCTTCACTAACGTCCAGACAGCTTTGTATCAGTATATTAAGTGAAAAATAACTTCACGCGTCCCTAGGTCTTTGCGAAACCCAGATTGTGTATTATATATCTATGTTTAGTTTATGAATATGTACATTCGGATGACATCTAGTAGTAACTTTAGCACGTGGAACATCAAGCTAATTGGTGACCGATGTTTCTGGCTCTGTTGTTGGGTGTTGATACCATCATCTTAGTTTTCTCCTCAATTACTTGCGGGCCCATATTTTTTGAGGCATTTGAGAAGGTGGTATACATTTCTTCTAGCTTGCGTGTTGTGCGGGCGACTAGGTTCACGTCATCTGTATATGCCAAAATTTTTAGATAATTTATTAAAAATATTTCCTGTGTTGTATATTCGGGCATCTCTGACCGCCTTTTCCAGAGCTATGTTGAAGAGGAGACACGCCAGCGCATCTCCCGCTTATGTAATACATCGACTTTTACTATTGTGTTTATTTTTAATACCACCTTTTTGAGACTGTGCTCATTAACTTATTAACGATAATAAGATTAAACCGGCTAGAATTGGGTTAAGGTAGGTAAAGGATCTTGGAGACAGTATAGGTTGCTGGTGTTTAAGCTCTAGTAAACCTTCAATTATTATTGCTAATTTTTTTAACAGTATGGAACAGTAGATAGGAAAATGTTTTACAATTTCATGTAGATAAGGATGAGATAAGGGTAGCTCTAAACCAAATGAATGAGGGATGTAGAGTAACTTTATGTTGTTTTATATGCCATGAGATTGAAAACTTAGTCTTTTGCTAGCAGTTGTCGCTAGGGCATCTATGCCATTTTCGTTCGTTGCAATCCGTGACTGCACGCCGGGGTTTGTTTTGGTTGGATCAGAGAGAGCAGCATATGTGCCTCCTGATGATAGACTAATAAGTCTCGAGACCGGTAGGCATCTAAACATTCCGTATATGTATTTGGAGCCTAGGAGTTTTCTATTGGTTCGTTGCAGCACGCGGTCATATTTTAACCAATAGGCGGCGAGGTCCCAAAGGCATATACGGAATGTTATTCGGTTCCAAATTCATATACGGAATGTTAAATATTCGTACACCGAAAAAGATAAGTTTTTATTAGAGTCTGTTAAAATGAGATTAATTTTAAAATACTTGTTAATGTATTATTAAATAAAAATAAAGCAATTATAGTATTTGGAATGTTATTTGGTGCGAAATTCATATACGGTATGTTAAATATTCGTAGAACAAAAAGACGATTTTTATTAAAGCCAATTAAAATGAGACTGGTTTTTAATAGTATATTATGCAACGAGCATTTAATGATTGTCATTATGAAGCGAGTAAAAGGGATACGAAACGATAATTAAATGCAAGCTGTTTACACGATTTTTTCTATGATCATTCACAAAAAATATATTCAAATTTATTAATTTTGTAACGCAAACAAATTAAGTAGTTTGTCAGTCTGACAGTTTGTTTACACATTGAGAACTGTCAAAGAGTATGTATTTGATTCGCCATTGGTTACTGCGCGTGTGCCACCTTTATCGCGAATGTCATATATCGCGATTCTATTGGTTAAAAATCTGTATCCTAATGAAGATATGTATCACAATGAAGTTCATTATGATACAGGTAGTGACATCATAATTGATATATTATAGTATGAGAATAGAAAAATTATTGTTAATGTATTATTAAAGATCCACAAGGAAAAAAGTTTTCCTGTAGTTGTCTGTATACCATATAATACAAAAAAAACGAATAAAGTGCCTTATAGAAAGTCTATATTTAAAATCCCTAAAAAGGGCTACATCACAGAACTAGTTTTAGATTGATTGACCAATCATCATCAGTGCTTTCCTAAAATGAATATAACCTGATAAAATGATGCAAAGGTTTTAAAATTTTGACTACGTTTAAAAAAAGTCGTAGGTTATACCTACTCACGTGTCCTTACCATGCTAACCACCAAAATATAATATTACAAATTTTATTTACATATATTACATAATTACAAATATTTTAGTGGTAAGCATGTAAGATCACGTGAGTATAACGTACAACTTTTTTTAACCGTAGTCAAAATTTTAAAACCCTTGCACCATTTTATAAGGTTATATTCATTTTGAGAAAGCACTGATGATGATTGGTTAACCAATCGAAAACCAGTTCTGTGATGTAGCCTTTTTAGAGATTTTAAATATAGACCTTTTATAAAGGACTTTGTTCGTTTTTTTTTTATTATATGGTATACAGCCAACTACAGGAAAACCTTTTTCCTTGTGGATCTTTAATAATACATTAACAATAATTTTTCTTTTCTCATACTATAATATATCAATTATGATGTCACTACCTGCATCATAATGAACTTCATTATGATACAGATTTTCAATATGATACAGACTTTTAACCAATAGAATCGCGATATGACATTCGCGATAAAGGTGGCACACGCGCAGTAACCAATGGCGAGTCAAATATATACGCTTTGACAGTTCTCATTATGTAAACAAACTGTCAGACTGACAAACTACTTAATTTGTTTGCGTTACAAAATTAATAAAGTTGAATATATTTTTTTGTGAACGATCATAGAAAAAATCGTGTATACAACTTGCATTTAATTATCATTATGAAGCTCGTACTCTATACGAAACTTGCCACTAGGCGGCTCGTTTCATATCCCTTATACTCGCTTCATAATGACAATCATTAAATATACTATTAAAAATGTATAATAAAATGTATAATAAAATGTATATAAAATGTATAATATACTATTAAAAACCAGTCTCATTTTAACTGGCCTTATTAAAAATCGTATTTTTGTTCTACGAATATTTAACATACCGTATATAAATTTCGCACCAAATAACATTACAAATACTATAATTGTTTTATTTTTATTTAATAATACATTAACAAGTATTTTAAAATTTTTCTCCTTTTAACAGACTCTAATAAAAACATCTTTTTCGGTGTACGAATATTTAACATTCCGTATATGAATTTGGAACCGAATAACATTCCGTATATGCGTTTGGGACCTCGCCGCCTATTGGTTAAAATATGACCGCGTGCTGCAACGAACCAATAGAAAAGTCCTAGGTTCCAAATACATATACGGAATGTTTAGATGCGACCGGTAGAGGTGCTTGCTGCACTCTCTGATTGGACTAGAATATGATTTTGCAAGGAAATTGAAAATGGTTATTCATTTTTGCAAAATAGTAAATGTATAAGAAATACCAAATCACAGAATACACGATAAAATAAGGTGATTTAACTCAAACATTTACATAAGACTACAGTTATATTTCTAAATCGATAAGAATGCCATGAAAAGTGGCATTACGACACGTTGAAGTCACAAGAATACTACAAATATGTGATAATATACAAATGGAACATTACATATCGACATCACTTTTATTCCATTTATATAAGCTGTTCGGAAAAAAATATAACAAATCACTTTGTATCGCATCGCGTCGCATTGTAACACCTTAGATGGAATTTTATCAACCGGTGAAACAAGCTGGATTTGGAAAACACTTTAGGATTATCGATCATTCACATATAGTCCATGGTAATAAGGTTTTTCCATGACACTCGAGCAGCCAGGATACTGAAGCGTTTTTTCGACAGGTAATGCCTATGAGAACAAATTGTGTCTATTTCCTGCGTAGGATCTGGCGGCCATTTTTGTTTATAAGCAATTAATGTCGAAAAACGGCATTTTCTCCGTTTTTTTTTTCAAATCAATGGAAGACAGTGTACCTTGTTGTTACATTAGTACAAAAATCTTCGAGAGCATGGAAAAATCTTTAAAATGACGGATTAAAAAGGTTGATACACTTATTTATTGTTAATATAATTTTGAGAAAAAAGTCTAAATATCAAAAAAAATAATTTTGCAATAACTATTGTAAAAATTATTGTACAACTTTGAAATTTTTTACAAATGAGGGTTCATTAGTGGTTAATACGTGACAAAAATTTCGAAGGGATTTATTCAATTGTTTATATTTTATTCAAATTGTTTATCCCAGAGAGCTTTTTTTGCAATAACATAAGTCAGAAAAACAGAATGTTAGAACCACTTTGTAGGTGTCAAATGCAAGAGCATAAGCTAAACTTTCAAACTTGTTTAAAAAATGTTAATAAGGAGTATATTTATTAGCAATAAATAATTATGCAAAAGTCTCGTCAATTTTTCCTTATAAACAATTTGAATAACTTTCTTGTTATGGCCGGTACAAACATTTTTTTTGCACATTCTAAAAGATGGCATTCTTATACCAACTTAGGAAAAAATAAGATAGCCTAGGTCAATTAGGGCCAAAGTTAGCAGCATTGTTTTAAAAATCAACAGCTAATTTGTTTATGATAAATAAGAATCTAAAATAGCGCTCTTCCACTTTAAAAGACACGAAGTATTCAGAAAACATTTTGGATTTATTTGCTCTTTAAGGGAGTCGTCAATAAAGCTTCAAAAATGAAGTACAAACGGGACCCGCTTGCTACCGACGAATAGAAGTAGAAACATAAAATCCGTGCGACCTAAAATTGAAATATCAACTTCAAAATCTTACAATTTTTTGTAACTTGGGAACCAACCAATGGATTTTAATATTTTTTTTTAATTTGTATGTACTTTTAGCGTACTTTACAAATATGAGTCTGTTGATTTATAAATTATTTAATAAACAATTTAATTTGTTTAAAAAAAATATTTTTCAAAAAAATTTTTTTTAACGTATTTTAGGTGAACAACTACAATGTTATGTACATATGTAATAATTGAAAAGAAATTGTAATAAATATATTATTACTACACTCACCGCCACAAAATTCGGCCACCCAAAATTTTTGATTAAGTTTAATAGTTTATAATTTTATAATTTGTGCTCCGATTTTTAAGATTCTTTCACCAATTTGTAGACACATATTTTATATTGACATCGTTTCGTATTTTTCCGGTAACAAAAAAAATTTGATTTCATGGCATTATACAGGGGTGAATGGAAGCGTTGTATTTTCTACCAACTTTAAAAAATTCTGTGGAAAAACGGAAGGGCTCATTTTGTGCCATAGTCCTGTCATATTATCCCAGAGACATCACTAAAATTTTTTTCTTTTGAATTATCCGAATATCTCTTTTCTTGTACGAGCTGTATCATTTTTTGTAAGTAAGACACTGATTGACTCATAAAATAGAGGTTGGATTGATAAGATTAGAATGGCCCGCATGCAGGCCAGATCTCAATCCTGTTAAGCATTTATGGGATGAATTAAAAAGAGCTATTCGCCGTTATCCCAGGCCTCCAGAAAATTTGGTACAGTTATAGCCTTGGTAGAGGAATATCGGACTATTCCCCAGGCAATATTAACACACCTTTATTCGATGCCAAACAGATTGCGAGAAGTCGTTGCTGCAAGAAATGGACATACTCACTATTGAATTGTTTCGTTGTGTTGTTAATTTTGTTTTGTATTTTTTTTTTTAATTTTAGTGCGCTTGATATTTTTAATTAAATAAACCTTCAAAGCAGTGTTTTTACTTACAGCTCTTACAAGAAAAGAAATCTTCGGATACTTAAAAAATTAGCTTACAAATAGATGTTTACATGTACTTTTTACAAAAAAGTAAAAAATGTCTCCACTTAATAGTAGCTGTTGTTACAAACTTTCCAAATGAGTTCTTCTCACATGGAATGTTTTTTAATAGAAAATTCGTATAAATAGTTACTCTATAATAATCACGTTCTATTAGGTCTGGATCCCGCGTATGAAAAAAAAGTTGATTAATAGCAAGCTGAAAATTTGTTAATAGCTTAAGGGTGTCTAGTCGAATAAACTTTGATATCTGTGAACACTGGAACAGGGGTAGTTTTAATTGTGGAACAGGTTAAAAATTTGGAACGGACACAGCACGAAAACGGCACATTTATTTTGTCCGACAGAACAGACTTAAACTCTTCGAACAGAGATTAAACTCTCATGCAAAAATCAGACTGCTATTTATCACCAAATGGGCGTTTTAATGAGTGGAACATGTAGAATATGTCAAATGACAGGAATTATGACAGGTAATAAATAGCAGTCTGATTTTTTCATGAGAGTTTAATCTCTGTTCGGAGAGTTTAAGTCTGTTCTGTCGGACAAAATAAATGTGCCGTTTTCGTGCTGTGACCGTTCCAAATTTTTAACCTGTTCCACAATTAAAACTACCCCTGTTTCAGTGTTCCCATATATAAAAGTTTATTCGACTAGACACCCTTAAGCTATTAACAAATTTTCAGCTTGCTATTAATCAACTTTTTTTTCATACGCGGGATCCAGACCTATATAGAAGGTTGGAAATTATCGTGGCAATGTCGACCCTGTTAACTGCCGCTCTAAATAGCTCATCACTACTGCATTCGAAGCATTCCCTTAAGTTCTTAAGCCAGGATGTTTTTCGTCTTCACACATTTCCCTTTCCTCGGATTTTGCCTTGCATAATAAGTTGTAATAATGAGTATTTTTGCCCTCTTATCACATGTTCCAAGTACTTACTTAAGTTTACGTCTTTTGATAGTACATTTTAAAAATCTTCTTAAATTTGTAATTGAAAAAATCTAAGACAAAAAAATGATTTGATAAACAATGAATCACAAAATTCAAATTACATGTTAACTGTAAGCAAACTTATAGAGTAAAAGTCGCACTTTTATAGAAACTTTTCTTTTATTATATAATATATACATAGAGGGGCTAAATTATGGAATAAATTCATTTTCTTTAAAATCGACGACTTTGAAGAAAAATCCCGAAACAGGTCGATTTTTATTTTTAAATTACAATTTTTTTGGCATATATTTTATACTAGTGTCGTCACCCATCTGAGCGAGATGACGTAATCGATGATTTTTTGGAAATGGGAATAAGGGTCATGTGGCACCTCATTTGAAAGGGTGTTCAATTGTCTATTCAGTAATATAAACAATAATATATTTATTTATACAGGGTGACCAAAATAATAATTTTTGAATTAAATTTATTGACGCAAAAAGAAGAATGTATGTAATTTATTTAACTCAAAATACATTGTACTGCTGTCAGTAAATAAAAATTATTAGCAGTCTTAACATTTAATTTGAGCGAAAATCAATGTTTATTTGCCAAATAAACATTTTTTTCAATTTTCTGACAGCGACAGAAAGTATTTTGAGATAAATAAACTGTACACATTCTTCTTTTTTCGTCAATTAATTTAATTCAAAAGTTATTTTTTTTGGCCACCTTGTATAAATAATGATATTACTGTTTATATTACTGAATAGAGAATTGAACACCCTTTCAAATGGGGTGTCACACGACCACTATTCCTATTTAAAAAAAAATCATCGATTACGTCATCACGCTCTGGTAGATGACGTCACTAATATGAAATATATGCCAGAACATTGTAATTTAAAAATAAAAATCGACCTGCTTCGGGATTTCTCCGCAATCCTCCATTTTACAGAAAATTAATTTTTTCCATAATTTAGCCCCTCCCTGTATATTATATATTATATTCATAACAATTTTTTAACAATTATTGTATACATAACATTACTTGGTAGTTGTGCACCTAAAACACGGTAAAAAATTAAATAAATTGTTTTTTTTTTGTTTAAATAAATTAAATTGGTTATTATAATTTATGAATCAACTGACTCCATACTTTTAAAGTACGCTAAAAGTACATACAAATTAAAAAAAAAACATTAAAATTCATTGGTTGGTTCCCAAGATACAAAAAACTGTAGAATTTTGAAGTTAATATTTCAATTTTAGGTCGCATGGATTTACATACTTCATTTTTGAAGCTTTATTGACGACTCCCTTGAAAAGAAAATAGAACCAAAATTTTTTTATGAATACTTCGTGTCTTTAAGTGAAAAAGCGCTATTTTCGATCTTTATTTATTATAAACAAATTAGCTGTAAATTTTTTAAAAAATGTTGCTAACTTTGGCCCTAATTGACCTAGGCTAAATTTTTTTTTAAAGTTCGTGTAAAAATACTATTTTGTAGAATATGTAAAGAAATGTTTGTGCCGGCCATAACAAAAAAGCTATTCAAATGGTTTTTAGGGAAAAATTGACGAGACTTTTGCATATTTATTTATTACTAATAAATGCACTTTTTATTAACTATTTTTAAACAAGTTTAAAAGCTTAGCTTATGCTCTTTTATGTGACACCTGCAGAATGGTTCTAACATTCTGTTTTTCTGACTTATTTTCTTACAAAAAAGCTCTCTGGGATAAACAATTTGAATAAGATATAAACAATTGAATAAATCGCTTCGAAATTTTTGTCACATATTACGCACTACAGAACCCTCATTTGACAAAAATTTCAAAGCTGTACACTAATTTTTACAATAATTATTGCAAAATGAATTTTTTTGCAATTTAGACCTTTTTTCTCAATTATGTTAGCAATAAATAAGTATATCAATCTGTGTAATACGTCATTTTAAAGCTTTTTCCATGCTCACGAAGATGTTTGTACTAATATAACCACAAGGTACACTGTTTTTCATTGATTTGAGAAAAAAACGGAAAAAATGCCGTTTTTTGACACTAAATTGTTTATAGATAAAAATGGCCAGCAGATCCTACGCAGGGAATAGTTACAATTTGTTCTCAAAGGTATTGCCTGTCGAAAAAACGCTTCAGTACCCTGGCTGCTCGAGTGTCACGAACAGGGTATATTTTTGCCTTATTACCCTGGCCTAATAAGGTGCGAATTTCAGTCGAAAGTGCACTACATTCAATATGTCTATTCAGTTCGAATAGTAGAGTTCAGATGATCTTACAATCCATGGAAAATAAAATAGTTAATTTGGTATATATGAATATTAAGACAAATATGAAACCAAGGTTAATGATTCAATTAGAATACAAAATGAAACAAGAATATGTTTCCAAAAATATTGTAGAGTATTAAAAGGTGTGTTTAAAAAACGAAACTGGGATAACAAAGTCATGATAGCTTATACATCCATGGTGACTACCTACACCATGTCAGATTTGCTGAAAAAAATCTTGTTGTAATAATTGTCAGTTACATTATTCACTTTGGAGAAACAAAGGAGCGAAGTGCTTTATTTAAATCAAAAGTTTATAAACGGAGGGTAAAAATAAACTACAGAAAAATAAAAATTTTGGAGGAAGAAGTTAGTAATATCCTTATTTAAGATCAATTAATAAAAAATCTCAGCGAGTGTAGTTACGACAGGTCATATTACTAGACACAACAAACTAACATTCCGAGATTGCTAGACGTATGAAACTATAGTGGGCAGCTGTTAAAAACTCTAAATATATGTATAATAATAGCCCAGTAAATGAACGGGAAATTCGGCGATACCGTGTAATTTTCAGGGGCAACTCCGAATTGCATGAGAATTTGGATTTAGGTTCTACTTACCCTCCACTTCAAAGTTGAAATTGTGCCGTTGATTGCTTTTACTTGGGGGGTGACAGTCACCCCTTCTCGGGGGTGAATAAACATATGTTCAAGATAAGAACGGAAATGGATAAACTGCCTGATTTTAAGCAACTTTTGTTTTATAGAGTTTTTTACGTAAGTCAACACTTTTCGAGATATTTGCCATTGAAAATGTTGATTTTTCGACAAAAAAACTACGTTTTCAGGCGGGTTTTCGCAAATAACTCAGAAAGTAAATATTTTATCGAAATAAATATTCTTAGGAAAAATGTAGCTTATAAAAAACCCAAAAAAAAAATGGTGTATCAGTAAAGTCTATCAATCAAATAAAAACAAAGTTGTAGCTCATGAAAAATACGTTCCTATTCGTCTAATTCCAAATCGAATAATTCAAGGTGAAATCACCGAAAAATTAAGCACTTTTCGGGAAAAACCCATTTTAACTTTTTTAAAGTGTTTCTAAAAAGCTTTGTTTTAAACAAAATTTTACCATTAAAAATAAGCGAGTTACGCTCAAAAGATAGTTGGCCCTCTATTTTTTTTTGTAAAAAATCATGAAAATGTCGCTGTGTTTAGCTCCCAAAATGAAATTAATCGCTATCGCTTTACAAACAATTTACTTACCTGTCTATTTTTTATATGATTTGTCAGTCTCACCGGTTTAAAGTGTTTATTTTTGAAAGGGTTATAATTGATAAAGCTTGAATGGGTCACTAATCACGAGTGTATGTAAATTTTGAACAGCCATATTTTAACCAATTTTTGTCTTACGGAGAAACAAAATAAACTGGCATATTTATAATAGCAAAACCTACATTTTTTTACTCTTTAAGATTTTCTTATCACTAATGTAATACTTTTTAAGTTATTTTGAAAAAATTAAATTTTTCAAAAATTTTTAGAAATTTTTTTTTTATTTATAAGCAAATGTTTTCAAAAATAAGCACTTCAAACCAATCAAACTTACAGATCATATAAACAATACACATACAGTTAAAATAGATGGTAATGCCAAACGATTAATTTCATTTAGGGTGCTAAATAGAGGGAGGATTTCACGATTTTTTTACCAAAAAAAGAGGCCAACTTTTTTTTTCAGTGCAACTCGTTTATTTTTGATGCTGTAAACTTTTGTAAAAAACAAGTAATAAGCTTTTTTTCGATACTTTACTAATGTTAATAAGGTTTTCCCGAAAAATGCTTCTTTCTTTGGTGATTTCGCGTTGAATTATTCGATTTGGAATTAGACGAATAAGAACGTATTTTTCTTGAGCTACAACTTTGCTTCTACTCAATTTGTAGATTTTGCTGGTACACCATTTTTTTCGTTTTTTTATAGGCTACACTTTTGCTAAAATTTTTTTTCGATAAAATATTTACTTTTTGAGTTATTTGGGAAAAATGGTCTGAAAACGTAATTTTTTGTAGAAAAATCAACATTTTAAATCGCGAATAACTCGAAAAGTATGGACTTACGTAAAAAACTTTATAGAACAAAAGGTGCTTAAAATAAGTCAATTTATCCCTTTCCGGGCTTATTTTAAACACGCGTTTGTCTCCACCCCAGAAGGGGTAAATGTCACCCCCAAGTAAAAGCAACCAACGGCACAAATTCAACTTTGAAGTGGAGGGTAAGTAGAACCTAAATCCAAATTTTCATGCAATTCGGAGTTGCCCCTGGAAATTACACTCAAAAACGGTCATTTATTGGGCTATAAAGGATTACGAGATTTCTGTAAAGTTATATAGGCGAATCAAAGAAGCACTAAAAAGCCCAAAACTAGGAATTTTGTGCAGTAAGATGAATCGTCATGCAACATTTTGCATTCGATTCGAGAAAGTATGACGAAATTTTGTGAACTTTGATTTCCGCGAAAATTTTGATATCCGGGATATCACAATTGCATTTTGTGCATAAGAAAAATGCGTACGTTTCCAACGTACATATCAAAGAGATGGAAAATGAAAAATTTAGAACTGGGGAAATGAGTTCAATTTTTATAATCGGGAGTTTTGTGACTAGCTGACCACTAATTTCATGAAGGCAATGAACTCCGAGGTACCTGGTGCCCAGGGTGGTACTCATCGCCTAAAGGCGATCATTCAAATGCAGTCAGTAACCATTACTAGGGGGATTGTGGGGATCGCTGAGCACGAATTTTATGAAGGCGATGCTCTCCGAGGTAACTGGTACCCAGGATGAAACTCGTTACCTAGAGATTTATGTTATAGGGGAGTGCATATAGATTTTCACTTCAGAAAAAATCAAGCAAGATAGAACTATTTGTAATTTCATTAAGAAATGTTCAATAAACAACATATCAAGAATTTCTACTCGAGAAGTGGGTGCTTCATTTTTTATTAAACAAATGAACTACGAATTTAGAGTTATTTTTTAAGTAATTCCGAAAATAAAATTTTAGAAAAAAACTGAGTTTACCATTGAAAAATTCAGAAAATTTTACGAAAAAAACCTTATATAAAGAATTTTCTAAAATTAAATCTGTATCTTCTATAATTTTTTATTTATAACGCTAAAGTCACCCTTCTCACAAACATTAGCGAACTGTAAACTAACGTACGGCGAAGTGCACGGTTGAGTTATTTTAATGTAATTTTTTAACTAATGGATCAAATGAAATTTTAAAAATTTAACATGAAAGAAGAATAATTAAGCTATCTTATGGTTATAATAGAAAGAAATAAAATTTATGTTACTCGTTACTTGTGTTGGATGATTATAAGTATCGTGAAAAAAAAGTGGTGAACAGTTTTGGACCTGTACGGTAAATAAATGTAAGGAAAAATTGTTTACGCTAGGTGTAGACAATACAATTTCCCGAAAAGAAACTGCACAATCATGAAAATGATATAAAGAGATTAAATAGACCAATTTTGAGTACGGCAAGCAAACGGAAAGCCATAGAAGATATCACAGAGCGGCCATCAAAAATTATCCATTCTGTAATAAGGGAAAACATTGATGCTATGAATTATTTGACAAGAAAAGACATTACCTACGTAAGAAATAATATGTATTACAAGAGACGTCAAATCCAACCGCATTTACCAACCTGTATTTCCGATGCGTTAGATATTTTACATACAAACATTAAATTTAAAAACAAGAAGAAATGAACCGCTTCTCCTGGCTACCGATCATATTAACAATATTGTGGTATTTTCGTGTGACACTAATTTAAAATTTATGTGTAATTGTGACAAAGTGTATCTTGATGGAACTTTTCGATATTGTACGAAATATTTTTTACAATTGTTCACACCTCATGTTGTAGAAAACGGACAGTATATACCTGTGGCCTTTTGCTTATTACCGAATAAACTTCGGTCAACATATGAAAAATTTTTCTTATTCTTAAAGAAAAGTGTTGCAATTCTAATTTAATATTTTCTCCAAAAATTATTGTAGCTGATTATGAATTAGCTATTCATAAAGCAATTTCTGCACAATGGCCCACCACAAAGATCGTTGGATGCAGGTTTCATCTTGGCCAAGCTTGGTACAGGAAAATACAGAGTTAAGGCTCGGCTAAAGAATGTCAAGATGGAACAAGTGAAAGTTGAAAGTGGCTGAGGTGTCTTTTTGGACTATCTTTTTTAAAACCAGAGAAGGTTGGAGAATGTTTTGCTTTTGATTTGGCTGAATTTTAGCCAATCATCTGCATAAAGCTGCGGTAGATTTTGCAGACTATTTAATAGACAAATATGTTGGTAAAAATTCTTTATTTCCACCAACACTTTGGGCTGAAGCAGCTGTAACTACAGAAAATTCCACAAATGTATGCGAGTCCTTTCACTCTAGATTTAATTCAAATTTCTATTCGGTGCATCCTTCGTTGTATTTATTTGTAAACATTTTGAACTATTTTCAAACAGATACTTACATTCGTATTCAAAGCGCTAAGGAGCCTGTTAACTGTAAGAACAAAATTGTTAGGCGGAGATTAAACATATTAACTTCTAAAATGTCGGAATATAATAACGGTTTGTTGAGACGAATAGATTGTGTAAAATTTGCATCATGTTTTCATAAAGTATAAGTATGAAATGTAAATATGTGTAACTCTTTTATTTTTATAAATATTAAATGTAAATATGTCTATGGTTTGTTCAACAGTAAATGGTTGAGTTCAATTAGTGCGGTCGTAAATATTATTAAATTTATCTGACCTGGCCCATTGTTAAAACCCACCCGGAGCGATAAGCCAACGAGGTAGACAGAGTTGGTCTTTTGCAATTAACACTGACTAGACGGTACTCCCATAAGAAAGCCTGAAAAAAATTTTACCTGAAACCGGGCCTTTTATACTATTATCGGTTAATCCAGGATGTTTATAGTGGTAACTTAATTTTTAAACATCACGACGTGTTCTGAGGGACTAGAATCCTCAAATTGTTTTAGTGATAACAACTTTAGCATGGTTCTGATTAACATTCGTTCTATAAGATACAAAACTGATGAATTGTTTTTGTTCCTAGAGGAACTAGGGTTTCCCTCGGTAGTTGCGGTTACAGATCACTGGCTTGAAGTCAACGAGCCTTTGTTTGTAGATAAATACACCACAATTGCTAGGTATGATCGTCCAAGCTCAGCTTATGGGGGGACACTAATTTTGTCTACGAGTAATGATTTTTCTTTGGTAACAAAATATGACTTTCTGTTAAGTGAAGCCTCCTTTGAGTTTTCCTTAGTTTACAATAAGAATCTTAATCTTTATATTATTTGCATTTATAGATCACCTGCTTCTTCCGGGGAACTATTTTTTCAGAACCTGCTAAATTTGTTAGATGACCTGACCCATAAAAGTAGAAAAATTTTATGCGGGGACTTTAACATTGATTATGCTGCTGCTTGTGCTACACGAATATCCTTGGTCAACATATTTGAATCGTATGGTCTAACAATGCACGTTGATTCTCCTACAAGTATTACAAAAACTTCATCTACCTTAATTGATTATACAGTCTCAGATTTCTCATCATTTGATGTCCACTCTACAATTATTAATGCTGGACTATCTGATCATAAAGCAGTTTATACGAAGTTTAATATCTCCAGCAAACCCTCCTCGAAAACCCGACGTTTAGGCAGGATTTTTTCCACCCGGAACTTTCGTAAATTCCAAAATTTATGCTTAACCTCTGAGTGGCGCTTTCCTGTCATGGACGTGGATAATAATTTCAGTGAATTCTTAGATAGGCTTATCTGTAACTTCAATAAAGCATTTCCTTTAATTGCAATTAAGCCAAAACATCACAAACCCTGGACTACTAAAGGTATCCGAATATCTTCCAAGAATATGCGTTCTCTTCTCTATATCAAGAAATTTACTACCAACGTCTCTATCACTGAATATATCACCAAGTATAGGGCAACCTATCTTAAACTTATAAAATCAGCTAAAAAAGTCTACTACCAGAACCGTCTGGGAAGCTCCAAAAGTGTTGCAAAAGAAACTTGGTCCATAATAAACGATCTTCGAAATAAAATCCACACTGCTCAAACATTTTCCCTTCCAGACCCTGAAAATCTAAATGAATACTTTGTTAATATGAGTAAAAATGTTACATCAACTATTTTGCCACAACAAGATCCCATTTCATATCTCCCTAATTCAAGAAAGGTCTCGAATTCATTCTTTATAAAACCAGTCGTTAAATCTGAACTAATCCAAACAATTAATAGTATCAAAAGCAAATCTTCATGTAGTACTGATAGTCTATCGATCAAAATTTTTTCTAATCTTCCAGAAAATGTGTTAGAAGGCCTCATCTCACTAATTAATGATTCTTTTGAGAAAGGTAAATTTCCAGAGTGCCTGAAGACAGCCATCATTATTCCTCTTCATAAGGGTGGTGAAATATCTAATACCTGCAATTATAGACCTATTGCACTACTACCGGTACTCTCCAAAATTATTGAGAGACTCATAAAAGCCCGACTTATGTCCTTTCTAGTTGAAAACAACATTTTATCACAAAATCAGTTCGGCTTTTTAAATAATAAATGCACCACTGATGCCATGTTTTCTGTACTACATGAGGTTTATCAAGCACTGAACAATAATCTTTACACTGCCACCGTTTTTTGTGACTATGCCAAAGCTTTTGATTGTGTAAATCACAACATTTTGATAAAAAAACTAAATTTCTACGGAATTCGAGGCATTTCTTTAGATTGGTTCCAATCTTACTTGGAAGATAGGAAACAACTGGTTAGAGCAAATGATAAAGACTCTAGTCTCAAAAACATTGTATGTGGGGTACCTCAGGGTTCAGTATTGGGTCCTCTACTTTTCCTTATCTTTATTAATGACATCACGAATTTAAAAATCGATGGAAACATCTTTCTTTTTGCTGATGATACCAGTATCACTTGGAGCAACTCAAATATTGCAACTCTTCATGCTACTATAACTTCTGATCTACTTACAATAAAAACCTGGTCTGACTCAAATTTACTCTCGTTTAATGTAGATAAAACAGTAGCATTGTCTTATAAAGGAGCTCTTCAACCCTTACCTCTTAATAACAGCCAGATCAGTACCGTTGATTCTGTAAAATTTTTTGGCATTTTTTTAGACAGCAACCTTAAATGGTCCCTCCATATCGATTTGTTACGGAAGAAACTCTCTTCAGCATGCTATGCTATAAGATCTGTTTCGAATGAACTCAATTTAGCATCTTCCAAAATAACATATTTTTCTTTGTTCGAGTCACATCTTCGTTATGGTCTTCCTTTTTGGGGTTCTAGTACAGCTGCCCAATTCGATGTTATTTTCAAATTACAAAAAAGAGCTATAAGACATCTGTTTGGCCTCAGAAGAACAACACACTGCAGAAGTTACTTCAAAGATCACGGAATTTTAACCCTTCCATCTTTGTATATTTTAGAGACTGTTTGCTTAATTCGTAAACATCTACATGTCTTTCCACCAAGACCTAATCATAACTACTTCACGAGAAATTCTACGTTTGACGTCTATTTGCCGACCCCGTCCTCGGAGTTAGTAAAGAAATCGATATTATATTCCGCAAAAAAAATGTACAACCATCTCCCCCTACAACTAAATTCTGCACCATCTTTTCCCAAATTCCGTAAACTGACAAAAGCCTACCTGTCTGAAAGACCATATTATTCAGTAGAAGATTATTTTAGTCAATAACTAAGAAATTACAGTACCCTTTGCACAAGTAGTATTTTTATTATTTTTTTTATCTATATTTGGGTGTCATATGCAGCAGCTTAACTTTTTAACTTTTAAACCTTTTTTATTAATTATTAGGTAGACTATGGATTTGCAATTTATTTAAATTTTTGCAATTGATTATTTCTGTTTTAACTTCGATTTATTTATTTATTTTATTTAACTTATTGACGATTTATGTAATTTTAGTAAATTGGATTGTTACTGTTTTGTTTTTATTTTTACTATTTATAAGCTTTGTCGATAAAATTGTAAAATTTTTCATGGCAATAAAGCATATTTCTATTCTATTCTAAAAACTAATTGAACTCAACCATTTACTGTTAAACATACCATAACGCTTTTATGTTAAAATATTGTTTCTTAAATAGGCAATAAATATCTACGATTATTAGGATTCGTACTTTTAATAATATTCTATACCTGAATATAATGATTTCATTATCAGAAGTCTTGGTCCTCAATTCGTTCGATTTTTTCAGGTTCAGGTAAAGTAAACCCTTACTTAAAATTTCATGTTGGTCCTCAATTCGTGTCTACCCTACAATAGTATACAGGGTGTAACAAAAATACAGGTCATAAATTAAATCACATATTCTGGGACCAAAAATAGTTCGAATGAACCTAACTTACCTTAGTACAAATATGCATATAAAAAAAGTTACAGCCCTTTGAATTTACAAAATGAAAATCGATTTTTTCGAATATATCAAAAACTATTGGAGATTTTTTATTGAAAATGGACATGTGGCATTCCTATGGCAGGAACATCTTAAAGAAAAACTATAGTGAAATTTGTGCACCCCATAAAAATTTTATGGGGATATTGTTCCCTTAAACCCCCCCAAACTTTTGTGTACGTCTCAATTAAATTATTATTGTGGTACCATTAGTTAAATTCAATATTATTAAAACTTTTTTGCCTCTTAGTATTTTTTCGACAAGGCAGTTTTTATCGAGTTGAGGCTTATTTTTCAATATGTTTACATAAAAATTTTATGGGGGTTTTGTTCTTTTAAAGCCCCCAAATGTTTGTGTACGTTCCAATTAAAATATTACTGCGGTACCATTAGTTAAACACAGTGTTTTAAAACTTTTTTGCCTTTTTGTATTTTTTCGAAAAGGCACCTTTTATCGAGATGTGACTTCTTTTTTAATATGGTTCAAAATATCCCTAAAAATGTAAATCATAAATAAATGTTCATATTATTACGAAGTCTCCATAATTGTACTTAACCATATACAAGTATATGGTGGATTTGAAAAATATTCGAAATATCTCGATAAAAACTGACTTTTCGAAAAAGTATTAAGAGGCAAAAAAGTTTTAAAAACATTGTGTTTAACTAATGGTACTACCATAATAATTTAATTGGAACGTACACAAAAGTTTGGGGGGTTTTAAAGGAACAAAACCCCCATAAAATTTTTATGGGGTGTCCAAATTTCACTATAATTCTTTCTTCAGACGCTACTGCCATAAGAATGCCACATGTCCATTTTCAATAAAAAATCTCCAATAGTTTTCGATACATTCGAAAAAATCGATTTTCATTTTGTAACTTAAAAGGGCTGTAACTTTTTTTATGTGCACATTTGTACTAAAATAAGTTGGGTTCAATCGAATTATTTTTGGTCCCAGAATATGTGGTTAAATTTATGACCTGTATTTTTGTTACACCCTGTATATAAACAATATTAATACATTGCGTAAGAAAAATATAAATGGAAACGAAAAAGGTAATAAAATACAGTGTGCGCTAATTCGTCATAATTTTATTTATAAAACATTGAATCAATTATTTAAAAATAAAAATTTACTTTGAACCAAAAATAAGTAGTTAAATATTTACTTTACTTTCAAGTTAGGTATGTACCGATTTTATTGTTGCTAAATAAAACTGTCAAGGATTAGCATAGTAAAATGTTAAAATGCGTTACCCAGTGTTTTGCTTTTAAGTTCCTTTAACATGACGTCAACTTTAAGATTGTTATTTGCAGAGTAGCCTCAACAACCAAAACTAGACATATAAAATATCATATTAAGTCTCATTGAAAATGGAAACGGAAAATGTCAAAATATATGTATAGGGTGTCCCGTATAAAAATCATACCTAAGTTGATATTACATTTCCTTAGTGAGACGATTTAGAAAATTGTTGTACTGTACAAACTGAACCCTCGTAATATTTCTATCAAAAGTTCGAATAAAGTTTTTTAAACTAAAAAGGGGTACTTCCCTAGGTTGGTTGTATACCATATAGTTAAAAAACTCTAACATTAAGTAAAAACCACTTCTATGTAATAGGTATATTTATTAAAAATTTTAAAAATCCCAATGGATTGAATAAAATATGTCCAATTCAGAACGTTTTCGGACCTATCAGTTCATCATCAGTGAATCTAAAATAGAATAAGTAATCCCACTATTAAAATTGAAAAGATGGTTGAAATTTTGAAAGTTAAAAAAATGTGGTTATGATTACTTACTCGAATCCTTGCTAAATAACCCCAGAACCAAACAATGGTTGTAAATATATTTCAATCAACATTATTTTGAATTAGAATTGAAAAGACTAAACGCCGATGTTGAAAGATAAAACCTCCGGGAACATGGTGAAACCCTATCACGAAACTTAATCAACCATCTTAGGCCAACGTTGACTACCAAGTGTCAAAGGTTTGTAAGGAACTGTATGGTAAAGTTTAAATTTATTTTAAAGGAAAATCTATGGCCCTGTCGTTTTGGACGATTTTGAATAATCACCTTGTATCTCGCTAATGTCGGGAGCTATTGATAATTTGATTGGGCAATTTGTACTTTAACCTTCCGTGATAATAATATCTATTTTTAACTAGGATTCCCCAATTGAACAAGCAAGACATGATGTATAAACAATAAACAAATAAAGAATTATTGATAAATTTAATCAAACAATATGCTTTTTTTAAATCCTTATTTTTTCAAAGTTTTCCGGATTTTTAACTGGTTATTACTGTAAAAAGAAACCGGTTATACCGGGACAAAAAACCAACCTCTAAAACTAGTTATCGAACTAAAAATCCGGTTTTAGGTTATAACCGGTAGGCTTTTCCCAACCCTACTTATAGGTTTTCTACATGGTCTGCAATAATATGTGTTGCAGTTCCGCAATTTTGTTGTAAATTATGATTCTCCCCGTGTAGTTTCTTCTCGACATGGATTGTTACAAACCATTGTAAAAAAAGTGTCGCGTCTAGTATATGAACTTTTAATTAAAACTTTTGTTTATAACTATTGACAACGTGCCGATATGCCATCTTTCTAATCATGGTTACTGCATCCCGAAATGGAACTCGTAAAAAAAGGTAATAGACCCTAAACCAATTTTCTTTAACTGAGCAACAAAAAATTGGTCTATTTAAACCCACTTAGCGGGGGAAAAATCGTTACTGTGCTGGTGCAGTCCAACGAAGAACAAGCTGGTGTTAAGTGCCAATTGTCCAAGTCAAGTGGGCCATCTTGTGAACGAGTTAAGTTTACCTAGAGGCATTGGTAACGTACAATTGCTACATATTATTATTTGATTCTACATCATACTGCTGATAAAATTCAAATTATCTCATCGTTTCTCAAACTTCATCTCATCGTTTGCCGGTCTGAACATTGCTTCGAACGTTTCACGTGGTTGGAACTAAATAATATATAGTGTTTAAATGTCTAATAATTATTGCATGCGTTTTAATAAACTTTATTGGTAAACTTTTATTGTATTGACTATTTTGTATGCGCTACTTTACATTTTATTGACATATTTATACATCCATATATTGATTTATATCGGGTTATTTTATTGATTTTTATAGGGTTATGTGCAAACGTGTACATGCATTGTTTTTTTGTTCTATAGCTTTTTGTCAGTGTTATCTATGCGATATACATTAGCTGACAAATTTATAGGGTGCCTTTCTCGTAATAACCCTTATTAATTTTTTTCCTTTCATTATATTATATAGTCTGGTATCATTAACCTAACATAACCGAAATTCAATGTTGTTTTTGTATAATATTTTACGACCATAAAATTCTCTCTTTAAAAACACGTGCCATTTACGGGGTGTCGTATCATATTCACTTCAGCTGGTGTTCGCCTCAGCTGGTTAGTAGAGTACTATTAGTTATTGTTTTTGCTTTATTTATGATATTTTTAACAGCTGATGTGGTTATTTTAGGTCAAGGACAATATTGTATGTCATTTCGTAAAAGGGTTTTTCTCAGCATTTATAATAATTGTGTTTATTTGTCTTGATTATCAAAATATTTGTGTAAATTTGTAAATAATTCCTGGTCCCAATATTAAATGATGGATTTCTTTTTCTATTTCTTTTTTTTTTGTTTTATTTTAGTTGGTTTTAATTAGTGTAATAGCGTCTACTTGATTCGTATATACTTGTATACACTGTATTCTAAGGGGAGAAAAAGTCCTAGACTGAATTTACATATCTAGCATCTCCTTCTGATGGTCTCAAATGTGCATTTAGAGGCCATCGTCTGTGCAGAAAGCAACACTATGGTGTCATCTGCATATATCTTCTATTGGTTAGCGGGTGTCTGTTTACTAGAATGCCTTTTTAAGATTTGTGCAAAAGATTCGATACTCATATTCTTTTAAAGTACAGATTGAAGATTAGAGGAAACAAAATACAGCCTTGCCTAACTCCACGCATGATTTTCACATTCTCCTAAACGTAAACGTAATGTTTTAAAAATACATATATTCCGATCTTGGTTGTCTTATATTGGTAGCTCTACTCGACTAAACGCTTTTTCCTAATCAAGGACACATGCATACTTATAAGTCACAAATGACGTCTCTGTATGTCTGGAATAAAACTTATACTGACAACAAAGTGTGTGGTAGCAACAGCATTTGTGAACCCTAACTGGGGGAAATTTGACTTTCATAGAGCTTGTAAATTCTCTTATGGATTATCTTTAGGAATAGTTTTAGGAGATAACTGATAATGCTTATCCTATGTTAATCTTCGCAATTTTTAATTCCCGTTTCTTTTTAAGTGCAAAAAACTCTGACTTCAGACGTTCTGTTGGTATTTTCCCAGAGTTGTATAATGTTGTTGAGTATCTTTGTGATTATTGCTATTGATTCGTTATACATTAGTTTGAGTAGTTCGGCTTATACCTATATATTATCGGAGCCTACTGCCTTACTATTCTCCTTTAGGTGTGTTATTGCAAAACATACTTCCTGCTGCAATATTCTTGGTCCATTATTTACCTCTTCAAAATCAAAGTGAAAGGAGTTATTTATTTGGTCTTTAAGCAGTTTCTTTAGGTATTATTTCCACGTTCTTAGTTTACTTTGTTTGTTCAAGATGATGTTTCTGTCAGAATCAGTTATGTTTCCCTTCTGTGTCCGTCTTAGTCTACCTGTAAGTTTCTTTATTTACCTACGCACATTGGGAATATTGTACTTTAACTGTAGAATCTTCATAAACAATTCCTTCACATCTTTCCAGTGCTTCCTTTTACCTCGCATCTCTGCTTTTATTTCTTATTGTTATGTTTATTGTTTTATATCTGACATGGTTATTTTTGATTTTTTTTCTTTCGTCCTTTAGGTTCAAAATGTCATCTGTCACTCAAAACTTATGGTTTGTGGATAATTTAATCAATTTTTTGTCAAACACAAAAACAAAATATTCTGATACCAATCAATTGATGTACAATTCCATAAATTCATAATCAATCATAAGTACACCCTTGAAAAACACTCCAATATGCTAACAAACAAGGATACAGTACATTTCTATGAATTTAGTTGACTCTTTTGGAATATGGCATCTAGCCGGTGATCAAAAATATATTTCATCTGGGGACATATAATTTTTACCTAACAAAGACACTTTAATTTTGAGATATTAGAGTTCTGGGAAATGTTATGCTTTACTTAAGGTTTTAAATTTCACCTGTTGCAAAACGTTTAGGTCAGATGATATCCTTTAAATTTGAGAGTTAAGGGGACGATGGATGTGTTAATTAGTAGCTTTATTTAATTAAGGAAGTTGCGAAATGCGAGATAAATATAGAACAAATAGAGAAACAGTATCTGGGTCCTTCTGTACAAAAATAAATTAGATGTTTAACAATGTCAAAAATTCATATGTTTTGCAGGTGTCACAAAATCTAGAGGAGATAAAAAAGTAGTTGAGATAATAATAATCATGACTCCCTTTTAAAGTGATTACTTCTTATTGTTCGTTATGGAATTTTGGTGGGTGTAAAATCGTATTGGGCGTATCTCAAAATCGTGACGCGAGAGGTTATCTTGCAGTTACCCCTCGCCCTATTATAGGTACGTGACTTAAACTTATATTGGTACTCAAACAAGTTATATAATCTGTAGGTACGTAAATAATATTTTTAAAATTGAATAAAGGCATTATAGTTCATACACAAATTATGTTATATTTAATTAATAATTAGTAATGTGTATTTGTATCAGCAAAGCATATCACTCCACTTAGAGAAGAACGTCATAAATCAACATTGTGTCAATATCGTGCTTTCAAGTTATTAATTATATTTATTTAGCTTTGCAAACAAACTAAATGCCTTTATTATGGTTTGATGACATAAAGTACGATAGTTAATTGGTAGTAGAGACATTCTCTTAGATTGACAAACTTTTGAATGATAACTACTTTTGTATTAAATTTAGCAAAAATAAGTTATCCAAATATACGTCAACCAAACTCCAGAAGACTAGAAACCTAGAATAAAGTCTGAAGTTCTACATCTAGCTCGGCACCATAATAAATTAAGAATGGGCCAACAACCAGTAGATAAGAGCTCGCATCTGAAAAGCTGGATCCACCTTCAACCGGATGGGACCTTCTTAAAAAGCCACAAGCGCTCTCTTGGTATAAAAATAAGAATGCAGCAATGACACTTCTTCGGTTTCCTTTTTTATGGTGTTGAATCATGGATGTTGAATGAAGACATGTGCAAAAGATTGGAAGAATTCGAGATTTGGTTATATCGGAGGGTACTTAGGATTAAGTGGACTGGCCGAGTCATAAATAATGAGGTCCCCCACCATTTTAGCATTATACGAAATGAATCGAGATATGCCCTCCTATAAGCCATATCTTAGGGAAAAACATTTGTAAAGCGAGGAAGCAGAACATCCTGGTTAATGAACCTGAAAAAATTGTTCAACAAAACATCTGTGAAACTTTTCGGCGATTTTTGCAGATGATATAAAGATTGCCGTGATGATCGCTAATATTCGGCACGGATAGACACATCAAGAAGAAAATGAGTGTCTACACCAGCGGTTCCCAACCTCTTTTAGCTTGAGGCACACTAACTTAAAAACTCGTTCAGCCACGGCACACTTGGGTAAATAATCTCTATAATCCGTATAATCATAATATATTGTTATACTAAATTCACCAATCTGAGTCAAAACTCAACAAGTCCACGGTAGTTTTTTATATCTATCAGTTCACCCTCTTCATTAGTGAACCAGGCCGTGTCATAAGCCGACTCGATGTATGGATTTCACACCCAGTCCATTAATGACGTATCGAGGGAGGGAAAATACTTTTTGAAATTGTCATTCAGCTTACTAAGACTTTTTCAAAAAAAGGTCTGACAGATTTGGTACTACAGTGCAATTGTTTGTTAACTCAAACACGTCCCACGTGGCTTGATTTTCAGGTTTCTTTATCCACAGTAAAAGCTTTTGCTGGAAAAACTGATTTTATCAGCAGAAGTGAGGATGTTTTCTTGCTTTACCTGCATGCCCTAATTTAAAACATACAATTTCCCAAAAATATCTGCCAAAAACGCAACTTTGGTGCACCAGGTGTCATCACTAAGAAATTGGCATATTCAGACTATTCACAAGTAAATAATACTAACAGCTCCCCTTTAAGTTCATATAATATTTTAAGGATACGTCCGCGAGATAGCTATCTTACTTCTGTATGCAACAATAGCTGCGTATGCTCAGAATCCATAGCAGAACACAAACTGTTAAATAATCTAGCTTTTAAAGCCCCAATTTTGATGTAAGCAATATTTTCGCAACAGTTTAAAAAACGTCATTCAGTTCAGGTGTGTAAATACGTAGGATGTAAAAGACGTGAGTAGCGATAAATACGTTTATTGATATAGACGAACACAAGGATATATTTCAATCCCGGGAGAACCGCCGAACACTGTAACTGATAATTGATACGCGATTAGCTACAGACTAAATGAGAACTCTCTTTCTAGGCCCCAGAACCTAGTTTTATAGAAGCTTAAATTGGGTCATAGGTGACGCTAGTCCCCCGTGATTTGTATAGCTAATTAAGGTAAATAATTCTACTTTTGTCAGCAGTTTCGTGACATTTCCAAATTATATTGTTGATAATTGACCAATTTGTATCTAAACTAATTAATCTACGTGCGTGAATATAAAATAAATAAATTCGTGCGGTCTACTGGGTGATAAAATAATTCTGTTCAATATCGAATATGAATTCTGAATATTTATTATTGGACACAGGCATTAATGACTTAGCAACAAGTACTTCTCTGTGTAAAAAACAATGTGTGAAAATAATATCTGGATTTTCCTTTTGGACTATAGCCACAAACCCTGTTAAGTGTCCTACCATCACAGGGCAACCATCTGTGCAAACACTCAAACAAGACAGCCAAGACAAACTAATATTGATAAAATAACTGTTCACTAATTGAAAAATGTCAAGTCCTGTTTTATTTTCAGGTAAGTCTTTACAAAATAAAAACTATTCAATTAGGTTAGATTCGCAGATACATCTAACGAAAGCAATAACCTGGGGTTTCCCAGTTTAGATAGCTATCTTACTTCTGTATGCAACAATAGCTGCGTATGCTCAGAATCCATAGCAGAACACAAACTGTTAAATAATCTAGCTTTTAAAGCCCCAATTTTGATGTAAGCAATATTTTCGCAACAGTTTAAAAAACGTCATTCAGTTCAGGCATTAATGACTTAGCAACAAGTACTTCTCTGTGTAAAAAACAATGTGTGAAAATAATATCTGGATTTTCCTTTTGGACTAAAGCCACAAACCCTGTTAAGTGTCCTACCATCACAGGGCAACCATCTGTGCAAACACTCAAACAAGACAGCCAAGACAAACTAATATTGATAAAATAACTGTTCACTAATTGAAAAATGTCAAGTCCTGTTTTATTTTCAGGTAAGTCTTTACAAAATAAAAACTATTCAATTAGGTTAGATTCGCAGATAAATCTACCGAAAGCAATAACCTGGGGTTTCCCAGTTATATCAGCTGTGGATTCGTCCACTTGAAGCGCAAAAAAATCAGCTGTTTTGAGTTTATCATTTACTTGGGGTTCAACATCCTTAAACATGTCCTCGATAGGCCTTTTAATCGTTTTATTAGATAATGGTATTTTTTTAACCTCTTTTTCACATTTTTCACCACACATAATTTTAACAATTTCACCGTATGCTGGCAAAGTAGTGTCTCGGCAGTTGTATGGGCACAGGTGAGTTTCTTGAAAGTGGAAGTCTGAGTAAACTGATTTGACAAGAGCCTTTTAAAATGTTAAATAGGTTTTTCAGTCGCAAATGAATGCTTTGTGAGTAGTACTCGGCACCATGGCAGCATCGAGGTTTAGCCCAGCGGTTCTCAACCTTTTTTACTCAGCGACGCACTAACGTACTCATAACAGATTCGCGACACCCTTATATGCACAAATTTTTGCTAGTGGTAGGTAAGTACAGATGAATATATTAAGCATATTATTTTTTATTTCGTAAGAACATAACAAGAACAATTTGCATGATTGGTATATTATAACAAGTAAAAAAATATAAATAAAAATATCGTATTCGTAAATCTCGCGACACACCTGATAGGTTCTTCCGGCACACCAGTGTGTCGCGACACGGTGGTTGAGAACCGCTGGTTTAGCCTGTTCACCACCATTTTGACGTGAAACCGAACGATAAATAGTTTTCATGGTACTGACAAACAATTCCCTTTACACAATCACTATTGGCAATCCGTCAATTGACAAGCGCTGAACAGAAGTTTTATTCAATGAAAAATAGTCGATAAAAGTTGTTATCACGGCGAATTAAAACAGTAAATACTGGTAAAGAAGACGGTAAAATCTCGCGGCACACCTACAGGGTCTTCAGGGCACACCAGTGTGCCGCGGCACACTGGTTGGGAACCTCTGGTCTACACTGTCTACTGTACTTATACTTGTGGATCTACAAAGAGCCACATCATCTTCAGAAAAAGTTCACCTACACCCAATTCCCCATTTTATGGTCCCAGTTTTGTATTATTTTATCCATAATGATATTAAATAATTTGCTTGTTCGTAGTGCTTTAACAACGTTCTACACATTCGTTGCGGGGTATGCCTCTCAGAGGAAAGTGGGGAAACTTATATGCAAGCGAAAGTTGGTATAATAACAATGCATTTAGAGTAGAATACTCAAATCATATGTTTCATTATTAAATACTTGATAAAAATATATATATATATATATATATATATATATATATATATATATATATATATATATATATATATATATATATATATATATATATATATATAATGTTCTTGAACTCCTAAGTGGAGCATAGAGCTTCAGTGAAAACGCGCCATCGGGTTCTATTTTGCGCTAGGGCCTTCACCTCATTCCAAGACTTTCCTTGACTTCTTATCTCGTCCATGATGGATCTTCTCCAAGTGTGTGCTGGGCGACCTCTTTTTCTCTTTCCTTGGGGATTCCACTCTAGGGCATTTTTTGCAATACTGGAACTATCTTTTCGGAGTGTGTGACCTATCCACCCCCACTTTCTGTATTTGATTTCATTTTCTACCCTCTTTTGTTGGGTCAGGTGTAGCAGATCTTCGTTTCTGATGGTGTTTGGCCAGAAAATACGAACAATTCTTCGTAGACATTTGTTAACAAAGACCTGCAATTTGTCTGTAAGGTATTTTGTCACTTTCGAGGTTTCACATCCATAGAGTAGAACAGACATAACATTTGACTGGAATATTCGGATCTTTGTCCTTGTAGTATATTCTCCAGACCTCCAAACAGGGTTAAGCATGCTGAAAGCTTGTTGAGCTTTTCGTATCCTCATACGAATATCGTCTTCTGTACCTCCGCTTTCTGTTATGACACTTCCAAGGTACGTGAAGTTCTCCACATTTTCAATCTGCTTGTTGTCGATATTAAATAGCGTGTTGTTCCTTGCATTTATTCTCATCGACTTGGTTTTACCAATATTGATTTTTAAACCTATTTTATTGGACTCAGTGGATAGTGTTTCCAATTGGTCGGCCACATCCTGGAACCTTTGTCCTAACAGGCAGATATCGTCGGCGTATTCCAGATCACTTAGGCGTGTGGTTAACGTCCATTGTATCCCTTTTGTGTCGAAGTCTAGTTTGGAGAGAACATAGTCCAGAGCTATGTTAAACATAAACGGAGAAAGCACACATCCCTGTCTGACTCCAGTAAGTACGTTAAATTCGTCACTGTTGACCCCATTGTGTGTCACGCTGCACGTCGCTTCAGTGTACAGTGACTTTATAATGTAAATTATTTTATGAGGAATGTTTCTTAGCTCTAAAATTTTCCATAGAGCAGCATGAGACAGGCTGTCAAAGGCACGTTCAAAATCGACAAAGACCATGTATAGAGGTGTGTTCCATTCAACCGATTGTTCCATTATTACCCTCACTGTATTAATGTGATCTATGCAGGAAGATTCTGGTCTAAAACCTGCTTGATTCGCTCGAAATTCAACCTCGTTTGTTAATCTTTTATGTATGATGATCGTAAAAATTTTATTTATGACGGTAAGCAAGGTTATTCCTCTCCAATTTTTGCACAGTGTGAGGTTGCCCTTTTTTGGAAGCTTAATAATATTACCTTTTTTCCAGCCCGCTGGAATGCGGTTTGTTTCCCACACCTCTCGGATTATGGGGAGCAAAAGTTCAGCGGTTAGATGCGGGTCAGTTTTAAGTAGTTCGGCAGCAATGTTATCGATGCCCGGGGACCTGTTATTTCTCAGAGATTTGATAGCTGTTATTATCTCCATTTTGGAAAGGGACTCGCAAGATATATGCAAGTCTACATTCTGCGGGTTTTCGACAATTTCATCCGCGTTATCCCTGGGCGTGCCTAGCATCTCCTGAAAGTGCTATTTCCATCTCTCTACTTGATCATCCGTTGTAGTAAATAATTCACCTGTCTTGGATCTTACAATGTTCGAACAGTTGGGCCCATTTTTTGTTAATCGTCTGGTAATTTGGTACAGCTCTCTAGTCCTGTTGTGTTGTGCAGCTGTTTCTGCTTGTTTTGCCAGTTCTTCAGCCCACCTTCTTTTGTCTCTTCTTGCATTCCTTTTAACTGCTTTATTTAGTGTTTTATATTCTTGTTGTCGGTTCGTTCTTCCTTCTACAGTTCTTGCTTGCAAGATATCTTTTTTTCGTTGTTTTCTTTCTTCGATAATATTCCAAGTTTCATCTGATATCCATTCCTTTCTATCTTTCTCTTTTTTACCCAGTTTGTCTTCAGCTACTTCTGTCAGAACATTTGCCAAATCTTCCCAGCTATTTACTTCACGTTCTCTTGTTTTTACTTGAAGCTCCTCCCTAAACATGTGTTTTCCTGGAAGAGTTTTTAATTTGTTCAGGTTATATGTGGGTCTGTTGGTGTTTCTTGTGATTTTGTTTTTTGCCATCTTGATTTTAATGGTACCAATTAACAGATGGTGGTCACTTGCGATGTCTGCTCCTCTTTTATTTCGTACATCAAGAAGAGATGATCTCCATCTTTTTGATATGGCGATGTGATCTATTTGGTTTTCTCTGGTATGACCAGGGGCAGTCCATGTTACCTTGTGAATATTTTTATGTGGGAAGATGGTTCCACCAATAACTAAACGGTGATTGGAGCAAAAATTTGTAAAGCGCTCTCCATTTTCATTCATCACTCCCAGGCCATGTTTGCCCATTACGGTTTCTAAATTAATATTATCTTCTCCAACTTTGGCGTTCATATCGCCCATCACTATTAGGATATCGCCTTTGTTTACTTGTTGGGTTGTTTGTTCTAGTTGTTCGTAGAAAATGTCTTTATCTTCGAGGAGAGATGTGTTCGTAGGAGCATAGCACTGAATAACTGTTATCTTACGGTATCTGGTATAAAATCTGACAGTCATAATTCTGTCATTAATGGGTTTCCATGAAATGAGGCTTTTTTTGGCTTGTTTACTGAGTAGAAGACCCACTCCGCTCTCGTGACTTCCATTTTCTTTACCACTATATAATAGAAGTTCTCCTGTTTGGGTATGGTGTTCACCATTGCCCAACCATCTTACTTCCGATAGACCAACAAAGCTTAATTTATATCTGTTTAATTCTTTTACTGCTTGAGCCAGTTTAGAAATCTCATACAGTGTTTTTACATTCCAGCAACCAAATCGTGTCCGTGTTTTCGGTGATGCCAAAGTCGTCAACATTTGATCCGTCCGGTTTGTTTCTACCAAAGTTTCAGTAATAATATAAAATTTAAGATGGGTAGGTTATTGGCCTTCCGCACCCGAGTCTGGTGCCGGGGCTGCCGACTGTAGCTTCCAGACAAGCCTCAGGGGGTAGTGGTCCTGGAGGTGGCAACGACATTTCCTTCGTGCTAGTGCGTGTTTATTATAGGAGTGCGTGTCTGGTTTGGACGTTCTGAACGCAGTTTGATAGGTTGCGCGACATATACATGCCCCGCTTCCCCCACGTCCAGACGGCCCTTGCCATTCACCCACGGGCAAAAGGACTCCAATCTCACGCGGGGTGAGTTTGAGGTGGGTATCGGGGTTTGGTCGTTGAGGGTTAGGTGTCGACAGGATTTCAAGGAAGAGGACAGCGGAATGCTGCTCCTATTAGTCGCCTTCTACGATCAAGTCAGGAGATACTGTGGGTGAATTCTACTTGGGCGGCCCGCATCCCACACGGGGTATAAAAATAAATTATAATAAATTTCGAAAATTACGGAATAAATTACGGAATTAATTATAATAAATAAATTAAAAATAATTGGTACCGTATACAATCATCATTTTTTAATATGTTACTCCTTACAAAAAAAAAACCTTTAATTTAAGCACAAATAATTAAAAATCGTAAATTTTAGCTTTTTAAGAATTACCATAAGGGCCCATGTTAAAACTTAACTTTGACCCTTAATAGTAATTAAACGGCACCGTAGAATAATTTTTAAAAAATCAAGTCTTAGTTTTTGTAAACTATAACATACTAAAATTTCATGCAAATCCTTAATTCTTTGCCGAATGTGTAGAACGTCGTTAAATGATTATTCTCAATAATGATCCAAAGTTAACTTTTTAATCAGCTCGGCCGGTTTTCCGTTTTTATTATTTTTGACTAAATAAAATCTTACCTTACAAATTCTTGCATACATCACGCGACATAAAACGTGTTTGGCATTAAAATTTATCGCAAGTACTAGTCATAAAATAAACCTGTATACGTATACATAGCGAAACAGGGAAATTTAAAAAATCTGGGTTAATGTATTCCTATTCTTCTTATTTACGATCGTCGTTTAGTATTGGATGCCAGTACAATAAGAAAATTTTACCAGCAATATGCATACATAAAGTAGAACATCGGCAAATCCATTTTTAAATCTAAATCGAAACATTCTACAAGCAAATGCTAACCCAAATTTTATTTTTATTGAAAGCAGACTTTAATCAACAAAATGATAAAATACAGGGTGTTTCTAAAGAAATATGACAAACTTTAAGGGGTTATTCTACATGAAAAAATAATGACAGGTTGCTTTATAAACATATATCCGCAAATACTTCGTTTTCGAGATACGGTGTGTTGAAATTTTTCTTTATTTATTGCTCTAAAACCGACTGAGATATGCAAACGAAATGTTGAGGGTTTTAAGAGGTAGATATGGCACATTATTTGATATACAAACACGAATTTTGTAAAGTCTACCTTTAATTTATGATAAAAAACTTCTCTTGTCTTATTTTCATATGGTACACCGTTTGTATTCAAAAAATGAACATCTAGCGCATATTTTTCATTTCTATACATTATCAAGAGCACTATCTAATGCAATAATTCTAAGCTCTACCCTATTCCACGAACATACGACTGTTGTGGATTATCTCGACAACGAATATTTTACTGTGCAAATTATGAAGAACGAAAGTAAATTACAAAATACATTGTTGTTTATTGGAACAATCATTAGAGCCATTTACTTTTGCACTTCTTATGTTGCACACTAAAATATTAGTTGTCGCGGTAGTCCAAGACAGTCGTATATTCGTGGAATAGCCCATAGAGCAATAACAGGTGCTGAAGCTTTTGAAATTTTAAAGCGAAACGTTTTCAATAAAATAAGCAAATACTTGGGAGTTATACAAGATATTTTTGCAGTATCTTTGATTGCTGTCGGTAAATAGTGATAAAATGGCCATTCTTAAGAGGGTAGGCGCAAATATTTTACGGCTATCACTACCTTTTCTTTATTTACAAGGCACATTACGTGTAGTAAAATTCTCACTGGTATGGAGATGTAAACATTAGTTGATAATGATATTGTCATCATTAACATAGATACGGCTATTTCGTTCAGGTTTTGAATGTTCTTAGATAACCGTTAATTGTATAATCGCTTAGATTAATAATTCAGCTAATTCATAGGATTATTTTTCACTATCTATGTATTCAGCGATTAAAATAATTTATCTACTACAGTGGAACCCCGACAAGTCGGCCTCCGGTAACCCGGAAGTCCGGCCAACCCAGACCGATTTTCCTCAGACAAAACAACTATTTTTTCACATTGACTGAGTTTTATACCAAGAAATAAACAATACTGTACACAAATGTACGTAATTTAGATGTACTACCGTTGCAAGGTAATTCGGATAATACTGTGTATATATTATTATGTATTTCATATTTTTGCAATTAAAATCGAGTTTATCTGTAAGTATAGGTACCATATTTTATTAATTTTTACCATCATCATCATCATTGGCTCGACAGCCCTTTCTGGGTCTTGGCCTGTTCCAGGATTCTTCTCCACTCTGATCTGTTTCGTGCTTTTTTTCTCCAGTTTTTTTTTAAGGTTTTTATATCATTTTCTATTTGTTCTAAATATCTCAGCTTCGGTCTTCCTCTTGTTCTTTTTCCTACTGGCATCTGTTTGAATATTTTGTTTGGTATTTCGCCTTCTTCCATTCTTTCTACATGTCCCATCCAACGCAGCCGTCCTATTTTAATGAATGTTATGATATCTGGATCCTGGTATATTTCGTATAGTTCAAAGTTGTACCTTCTTCGCCAAATTCCATTTTCTTCTGTGCCCTTATATATGTGTCGCAAGATTTTTCTTTCAAAGGTGGCTAGCAATGTTTCCTCTCTTTTAGTGAGTGTCCAGGTTTCTGAGCGGTATGTGAGTACCGGTCTTATTAGGGTTTTGTATATTTGGCATTTTGTTTTCCTTGCGACGTTGTCTGATCTTAGTTGCCGAATTAAGCCATGATAACTTTTATTGGCAATAAATATTCGCCTCTTCACTTCCTCTGCTACGTTATTATCAGATGTGACTAGGGATCCCAAGTATGTAAAGTTTTTTACCCCCTCAATGTTGTATTCTCCTATTGTTATATTTTGTGGCTGCCTTATTTCTGTGTTTTTACTTACCTGCATATTTTTTTTTACCATATTCTTCGGCTAACACGGATTTTCGATAACCCGGATCAGCCGCGGTCCCGATTAATTCGACTTACCGAGGTTTCTCTGTATGCAATAAAAACTAATAATTAAGAAAAGAGAAAAAGTGGTTTTAATAATATTATATTGTTGCTGTGGAACGCTTAGGTAAATTTTGAACATCTTTAACAGCAAAATACTTGGATAACAGAATATACCATGGTATGGTGTATGCTGTACTTGGATCTTCCATATAATAAACAATCAATAACTTTATATTACTTTCAAATCTAAAATCAATTATAATACCAAATACACTACCAATATTATTTTAATAAACAACTGAAAATAGTAGGTAAGACTCGTACAAAATGGGGACAGCGGTTAAAATGGGGACAGTCGGTAACTCTCTGATGAGTGCTGCTACAAGCAGTGGAGTGCAGCACTAACATTCTTGGCCATTACAACCGCAGTTTGAGTCGAGTACCACAGTACCCTGTGTTTGTATGTTCGGACAGTAGAATTAATCAAAGTTTCCTCGATTTTATTTTACAATTTCATAATAAGCTTTATCATTATATTATAAGTATATACTACGTCGAGAAAGATATGAGGTGAGTGCATAATCTCATTTAGCTGAATTATGAAAGAATTTTCTTGGAGATTTTTGTGAAACAATGTCTCTCAAGATTATGAATGGATTTTTTCAACATAGAGACATCCACAAATTTACATGGATACAACCTACTAGGAATCTGCGCTCGATAATCGACTATGTAATTCAACGTCAAACTTCCCAGCTGAAAACCACTGACGTAAGGGTATACCGTGGATCAGAATGTGGATCCGATCATGGTTTACTTATGGCCAACGTGATAGTTAACTATCGCAAAAACAATAATACTCAGGTACAGAATATAGAAAAGGGACAAGAAGTAAGATCTCATAAATATAACCTAGAAAGCTTGAAAGAAGACTCAACGAAATTTCTATATAAATTACGACTGGCCACAAAATTACAAAATGTGGGACGAGAAAATATAACAGCGGAAGAATTATACCAGCAAATGAAAAAATACATTCATGAGGCTGCAAGTGAAGCTTTGGGGTATAAATACAAACATGAAATAAAAAATACAGAATGATGGTCGGGGAATATGCAAACGTTAGTAAACAAGAAGAAAACTGCTTATCAGAAATGGATGTCAACAAGAAAGGAAGAAGATCACAAGAGATATGCAGCATTAAATCGAGATGTAAAAAGAGAAGTAGTGAAAAGTAAAAATGAGATGTGGTACCGAAAATGCGCAGAAGTGGATAGGTATATGGGTGGAACAAGAGTTGGGCAAGCGTGGAAGGTAATAAAGTCTCTCCAGAGGGAAGGAAAGGAAAATCTAACATAAAGTTAATAGATCTTAAACAGTGGAAACAACATTATGAGATTTTACTGACAGAAGATAGATGTAAATTCGAAGAGATCGAAATGGAAGAATTAGCCGAACATACACAAATTGTTGAGATAACAACCGGAGAGTTAAGCGAAGCCCTCAAAAGATCTAAAAACGGTAAATCAGCAGGACCTGGAGACATCCCAATTGAGTTGGTAAAGTACGGACCAAACATATTACATGAGATCTTGGTTCAACTATTTAATAAATGCTTAAAAGGACAAAATATCCTTGATGATTGGAATGTTGGATACATCAGCTCAGTATTCAAGAAAGGGGATAAACGCATATGCTCTAATTATAGAGAAATAACTGTTACCAGCTCAGTAGGGAGGTTGTACGGTCGAATAATACAGAAAAGAATAGAATCGGAATACGAAGACATGGAAGAACAAAGTGGATTTCGTGCAGGAAGATCGTGCGCTGATAATATATTCGTTCTGCAGCAGGTAATAGAAAAACGAAAGGCAAGGAATCTATCTACCCACCTATTGTTTGTAGATTTGGAGAAGGCATACGATACGGTACCTTTGAAAAAACGGTTTCAAACATTGACGAAGGTAGGTCTCAGTAGAGAGTATGTGGATGCTATCGCAAATATAAACAAAAATGCAAGAAGTGTCGTTAAAGAAGGAAACTTTATATCTGAATTATTCCCTATATCAAAGGGGCTTAAACAAGGATGTTGTCTGTCTCCGACTTTATTTAAAATATATATTCAATCATCGCTAGAGCAGTGGAGGAAACAAGTATCCGGAATGGGAATAGACATAGGCAGTGGTAAATGTCTAACAACTTTGTTTTTTGCAGATGATCAGGTAGTCGTAGCGAATGATGAGGAAGACATGGACTACATGTTTAGAAAACTAAAGAAAGAATATGAAAAATGGGGCCTCAATATGAATATGTCAAAGACAGCGTATCTTAAAATAGGGGATGATAAAGAAGATCCAGAGTTAGAAATTAGAACCACGAAAAGATGTAATGAATATAAATATCTCGGATCTATATTATCTAAAGAAGGCACTACCAAAAGAGACATCGAAAAGAGAACGCAGCAGGGCAAAAAAGCGGTAAACATTCTGAGCTCTCTACTGTGGTCTAAAGATATAAGACAAGAAACGAAATTGACAATCTATCGTACCTTGGTAGAGCCTATTATGACTTATGGGGCAGAAGTTTGGCAGATGACAAAAAAAGATAGGAAAAGAATAGAAGTAATAGAAATGGATTATCTAAGGAGAGCGTGTGGTATATCTAAAAAAGATCACATCAGGAATGAAGATATTGGAAGGAGGACATATACTGTATATTCCAGTGTAGATAAAATTGCAACTAGACAACTAGTGTGGTATAGTCACGTGAAACGAATGAATGAATATAGATGGCCAAAGAAAGCTTTAAATTACATACCACACCAAAGAAGAAGAAGGGAAAGACCTTCAGTTGCCTGAAAAGAAAATGTACGGCACATCATGAAAGATAGAGCCATCAAAGAAGACGAATGGATGGACAGAAAACGATGGCAGTCGAAATGCGAGAAGCGGCAGAGGCTGTAGGAACCTCGCTGATAGATAGATGAAAGAATTTTCATGTTTTAGTTATAAGGTTATTTCACCTACAATCACTGAGACGCCATATTAATTAGACAACGACACAGTCGCGTCGGCTCAAATGAAGACATGCCTAGTAGTACAAAATGGGGACATTCCCGTTTTACACAACGCTTTTGCGATTTCAATAAAATTGACATCTATGTAATTTTATATGCCCCCATAGGTATGCCTATGCCTATGCCTAACCTAACCTATGCAAAATACTTATGCCTCCTCCTCAAGAGCTTGAAAGACAAGTAAAACGGATTAATGATAAAAGAAGGGGCAAAACCGTCATTCTAACTTCATCTCCATATAAAAATCAGTTGGAGTCTGAAATAAAGAAACAAGAGAAAAAAATAACAAACAAAAGAAAAACTTATTTGAATTTTAGGAAAAATCCTCAGCAAGTAGAGGGAAGGAAAAAGAGGTGAGAAAAAAAATCTAAAAAGAAAACTGCAACCAGTCAATGGTCCAGTGAACCAGAGAAAAAAATGAAATAAAATCAATGGGAAAATCCCAATAGTTGGCTGTATACCATAGTTTAAAAAAACCTATACAGAAGTAAAAACTTCAAATTGTATTTTGGTATAAAATCGTTTATTTAAATACTATCTAAAAGTCATCCACATGGATTGCAAAATATTTTCGTTCTCAACAGAACATCTTCAGTGCCTGGAATGAAGTATTTCCAAGTTAGATTAAGGCAAAAAGGTTAAAATTGTGACTGTTAATGAGAAAAATATGTGGAGAATACTTACATTCCGCAAAGTAGTTGTAACTAGCACACCAATGAAGGTGCTAATTTCATAATATATGGCTTACATTATAACTTTTGATAAAATATTGTGACTACAAGTCGATGTTACAAGATTAAATTATGTGTGTGCCTAAAGAACAACATGCTTCCCTGCTCGAAAAAACTAGGTACTTGCCATTTGAATTAGCACAGACCAACTGATGTAAAATAAAAAGGAATGACAAAGAGTGAAATGACAAGACAAGGTAAAGTCAATTTTTGGTTACGAACTACAAAAAGTGTAGTTTTAATTTTTGGATTTTAATTAAAATGTAAAGGTAGGTAATAGCTGATTGAAAATATAATTAAAACTGTTTAAAAATATGTTGAGAATCTATTGTAAAGTCTAAAATAGCAACTCTCTAATCCAGAAAAAACTTTAGGTTTGTTGGAAATAAGATTGGTATATTTCACGGTTAGAAGCGTGACGCCATCGATTGTAAAATTTAAAGGTGAAAGTTTAATTTGGTATAATAGTAAACGTATACTATATGTAAACAATAAATGACCTGAAGTGGAGAGATTGGATGGTAAATAAAGCAGAGTTTAATTTTAAATGTTATAGATATAGATATAGATATAGATATAGATATAGATATAGATATAGATTGGTTGTCTAACATGTTGAGGAATGTTTAAATTTGGCTGTATACTGTTGTAATGATGATTCTGTCTGTTAAAATTGTAAAGAAATTGTGGAAAAATTAAAGTTAAAATAACTAAAAGAATACAGATCAAGAGTAGATGACAATATTAAAGAAATAATTGTAAACAATGGAATTAATAAAATAGTAATGAATTAGTAACGAAAAGGAAAATAAAAAATGTGGCAGCAAAATCTAATTACACTTTATGTTGTTTAGGATGTAATAAAATCATTCAAGGAAAAATACCATGAAGGCTTCCAGCAGCAGTGGTTAACGTGTGGGTGAATAATGGAATGATATCTAACTAATATAGGATAAATTATGTGTTAGTGTCAATATGTAATGGAGAATCTAGAATGACTGAGTATCTGAGATAGCGAACTATGAGTTTGATGTGGTATATGGTAGGGGAGTGAACAAACTGAACCAAGTTTGATGTAATTTTAGTGCAAGTTTATAATCTTAAATGACCGAGATATTAACCAGAATTAAGAATGATGTAAAAGAACTAATATGAAATTAAATTAAAATAGCTGAGTATTGCGGGTTGCCTGATATGTAGGTGGAAAAATGAAAAAGTTAACAGACTGAATTTAAGCTAATGGATTTATGTTTGCAGTACCCTATTGTTTAGTATAGTCTAATAAAATTATTTTGAAAGAGAAAAAGGTAATATGAAAATAATAGAAAAGATAGTAAAATGTGTAGCAGACCAAAGGAGTTGACTGTAGTAGTTATTAAATGAGATGAATGAAGCGAAGGTGACATAACAGGCAACAAAACAAAGTGATTATGTGGTAAGAGAGAGAACATTCCAAAGAGAGACAAGTAAACCAGATCAAGATTTAAGGGCTATTATCAGTAAGAAAATGAGAGTCTAAATAAATTAAGATAAAAATTTGTGATATAAGAGCTGTAGGACCTGAAATGACAGAAACATGAGGAAAGACAAGAAAAACACACAACTAAATGAATAGAAAATAAATGTGAAAGAAGATGGGAAATAAAAGAAAAAGGAAAGTAAGAAAATGTAAAGAAGAAGAAATGAAAAAGAGGAAAAGAAAAAAGAAAAAAAGAAAAACAAGAGAAGAAAGAGGAAAAGAAAAACAGAAAAGAAGAATCGAAACTATGGTAGGAATCGGATAAAGTAGGAGAAAAGAGTGAAAGTAAAAAGAAGGTGCAAGTCTAGATGTGTGTTAATGGGTGATTAGTACGGAAATAGAAGAATGTTAGAAACTAGTGGTGTGTTGGGAAAGAGGGAACAAGATAATGAATAGAAATAACGGAAAATGAATATGGGAAAGTATAAGAAGGATTAAAGTTGGGTTAGGGGAATAGTTGTCGATGGGTAGGAGTAAAAGGACGATTAAGAGTGGTTTGACGATTAACACAATTAGGGCTAGTCTTCATGTCTCTAGAAATCTCAAGGTCTTCATACAGATCCAACCGTAGAGTGTTCCTCTCTTGGATGTTGTGGATTAATTTAACACCATCAGGGATGCTGAGATTGTGATTGTTAACTTTTAGGTGATGGGAAAAAGCTGAAGTAGTATCTCTCTTAGAATGTTCAGCAGATCTGGTTGATAGTGATCTGCAAGTCCTGCCGATGTAAGAGGCATCACAATCAGAACAAGTCAATCTGTAGACTCCACTACGGTTCATATAGTGTATTGTATGTTTTGTATTTGTCAAAAAGTGGCCAAGGGTGTTACCAACTTTGAAAGAAATATGTATGTTTTCAGAAGAATTAGATAAAATACGTTTAATCTTTTCAGATAGAGTGGGGTTGTGATATGGTAATGACCTGTAAATGGATGAGGAGGAAGAAGACTCACGGAAAGCCGAATTTTGTAACATTCTAAATTCACTAGATAGACTTGTAGTCACAATATTTTATCAAAAGTTATAATGTAAGCCATATATTATGAAGTTACCACCTTCATTGGTGTGCTAGTTACAACTACTTTGCGGAATGTAAATATTCTCCACATATTTTTCTCATTAACAGTCACAATTTTAACCTTTTTGCCTTAATCTAACGTGGAAATACTTCATTCCAGGCACTGAAGATGTTCTGTTCAGAACGAAAACGTTTTGCAATCCATGTAAATGACTTTTAGATAGTTTTTAAATAAACGATTTTATACCAAAATACAATTTGAAGTTTTTACTCCTGTATAGGTTTTTTAAAAAAAAATGAAACTTGAAAAAGGAAATCTCATCATCCTCATCAGACGACGAAGAAGATCAAGACATTGCTTGTTCAATGTTCAGGATGCGGTGGCTGGGTCCATGAAGCTTGGTCTAATGCGGAGGAAGAAGACGATACATTTGTGTGTGATTTGTGCAATCTCGATAATGTGCCTTAATATTTTGAACTTTTCTTTCATCAAAAAATTGTAAATTGTTAGTCAAATATTCAAATCATTTAATAATATCTTTGTAATTAAAGCTTTTCGTCAAAAAGTGTATATATCATGATTTGTAAGGATACCCCGTTTTACCCACATAGTTGTATAAAATGGAAACTTTACACTTTTTTGGCTCAACATTTTTTCACACTTTTAGTTTAAGTGATTTTGAGAAAACTTACTTAGAGATGATAGTCTAAAAGTTAACAAGCAGTTCACAACACCTAATATCACAATATGTTCATAAATTTATAAACTAAACCAATAAATGATTAGGCGTCCCGATTTTGTACAACTCTCCCCTACTGAAGCAGTGTCAAATATTTAGTAGCCTTGTTTGTCATTGTCTTGTCACCACATTCTATTCGTTGTATGACAAAGATCGAAAATATTACCACTGACATGGTGTTCGTTTTTTCGAATCCTGAAAAAACTAATAAATATGTTTGAATAATTTAAACGCAGAATGAAAGACTACATCATTACCGAGGGTAAAAATTTCCTTAGAGTAAAAAAAAAGTTTCTTTTAAATAAGATATTTAAAACTAAAAATCACACTCGATCTTTTTTTCTTTTTCATTCCTATAACTTTTTAGAGTAAACATTATCGAAGTTTTCAGGGACTTTCTACCCTCGGTAGTGATTTAATCTTTTGCTTTGCGGATAAATTTTTCAAAAATACTTATTAGTTTTCCCAGAACTCGAAAAAAATGAATGCATTTAAGACACATTGACCTGAAATTTTGCGCCTACGCCCCTAATCAAATGATTTACTTCTTTCATTCGTTAAAATCTGAAGGTGTAATTTTCTTAATTATCGGAACACTTCTTCCGTTCTCACACTATTAATTACCCCAAATAACTTTCTGAGCTTCTTAAACTTTCTTGTCAAATAATTGAAATCGGGAAATTCCAAACTGAAGTTGGTAACTTCGTTGATTGTTCATGTAACCTACCTGGAAAGTCCTTAATATAATTGTTTCCAAGAAACTTTGCAAGTAGCACAAACTGAAGAGTCATTTGTTTCGATTTAAGTTTGTCGATATATCAAAGTGGAACTAAACGGTAGTCATTAATTATAGCGGTTTAAAAGCTTGGTAAATGGGCTTTTACGTAGTAAAGAATTACATATCGTTGATGGACTTGATGAAAAATCATTTTAGCTAACAATAAAATACTGAAAAACCTTTGTTTTCAATACTTCCATAAAATATATTATACATTAATGTCACTACATCTGTTTTGGCAGAGTGCCTTTTAGACCGGACAGTATCGTCGCCCCCGCTAGCGAAATTATTCCGATTCGATTTTTTTGCACAAACTTACTCAAAAAGAATTTTTTTTAAACAAATTCACAAAAATTATTCTTTTATTTCGAATAAAATTTTTTAGATAAATTGGCTTATTCTGAGCAAAAAAGGTCTCTTGTCATTTTTTTCTAAAATTGTCTAAAATTGTTGTCGAGTTATATGCGATTAAAAATTTGAAAAATGCGAAAATGGCCATTTTCAAGGCTTAATAACTCGATTAAACATTATTATTATGAAATTCAAAAAGACACCAAATCAAGTTTCAAATCCCTTCTTCAAAGTCCTGAAGAGATTTTTGTCATTATTTTATTAGAAAGCTGTTATTTTTAATTATTAACAATTAGCGCTATAGTCCAGGATTTATCGTCGCCCCTGTTAGTGAAATTATTCCGATTCCATTTTTTTGCAGAAACTTACTAAAAACGAGGTCCTTATAACATATCCACAGGGTGCCGGGCGGTGACGTGGTCGAAAAATTATTTAAACAATTTTTTTTAAACAAATTCACAAAAATAATTTTTTCACTTCGAACAAATTTTTTTTAGATAATTTGGGACATTCTGAGCAAAAAATGTCTCCTGTGATTTTTTTCTAAAATTGAATGTTGTCGAATTATACGCCATTTATAATTTGAAAAATGCGAAAATGGGTATATAACTTGACAACAGTCAATTTTAGAGAAAAATCACAAGAGATCTTTTTTGCTCAGAATAACCCAAATTATCTAAAAAAAATCGTTCGCAATAAAAAAATATTTTTGTGAATTTGTTTAAAAAAAGTTGTTTAAACAATGTTTTGACCACGGCACCGCCCGGCACCCTGTGGATTAGCCTGGGCCGAAATGGGCAAAAAAAATTTTTTTTTGTAAAAGTGGAGCTCCGTATAGTAAAAAATTTGTCTTTTGTAATAAAAATAAGACAGAAAAAAACTCAGGCCGGTATTCGAATTTTTAGCCGCGCCCCTGGGGCCCAATTTTTTTTTTCGTTTACTGATTATTTTCGTAGTGAAAAAATCCTTTCAAATATTGTCAAAAGTAAGCTGTTAAAAAATAAAATGGATATCTGAATTTTAAACTGCGCCCCGCACAGTCTAAGTGTAGTGAAAACATCAAAGAGAGACTAGTTTGTGTAGCATTTCGCTTGATTTGATCATTTAAATGTACTGTTTGTAATTAATTTTTATTTGCATTGCAAAAAAATACTTTAATAGATCAAACCAACCCAGAGCTTACCACGTGGAGGTAGCTACACCTCAAGCTCCTCCCTCCCACCCACCTGTCTTATTTTTCTATTTTAAATCTTCTGTTTTAAAATACTGATTTTTGTTTTCAAATTCTGGTAACTTTTTTCTAGCATTTAGTTTCGCCCTAATATAGCCGTCTCTTGTCGTTTCTCCACATACTTTTTCCGAAGCCTCTGTTACGATTTTCACACACCGTTCTACGGCTTGTGTGTGACATGGGAATTTGTCAATAAAGTCGGGTGCCCTTTTATCCTTGATTAGCTTAAGAAGGAAATCGTCAGTAAGCTTCGTTGTTAAAGGAGGCTCTGATAAAAAACACTTTTGCCAATCAATTAAAAAAATATAATCATCAGCGTCAAACTGTATGTCTGGAATTTTAAAATATCGTACAACTTCTGTTGATTTTTGTTTTCTAGCTTTAATAATTCGACGCACTGCTAGTTCTCTAACATGATCACGAGAATCAAAAAGCATTGCTAAGAGTAAATCTTCAGGGTGCAGAAAATATGAGTTGGTTGAAATTACCCTCTGAAATATATTTTGCACATTACCTGGAAGTTCTCTTGATGCTTTAATCGCATTCCATAAATGTATTGCACCGTATTCTATTACGGGTTTAGATTTAACTTGGAACCACATTGGCGCATATACTTTTATAATGAACTTTACAAGCACTCTTAAATTTTCGGAGGGGTCATTTGTAGACACATATAACCGTAACACCTATTAGCTGTTGTAAGCCAGCGAGCATGACTCATTTTTCCAGGTGTTTTATTCGCTAAGCTTTCTTGGCAATATCCCGCGTTAATTGCCAGACAAATGTTATAAAGGTATTGTTGATCATTACTTAAATCTTGTTGTATCACAACTGGGAGCACACAAGAAATTGATTCAAATTTAACCACGGACCTTGTTTCACATTCTTTAAGAAGTGCGCCTATCGGACCTGAAAATGTGTAAGGTCCTTTTGTGATGCCATCTAACTCTTGCAACAAATGTCTTAGAGGGAGCTCATTGGCGTGTAGAAAACAAATACTCCACTGTAATGGTTTGCCAATGTGACTTTCAATTTTGCGAATGACTCCGTTTTTCCATCCTGTATTTACATTGGTTCCGTCAGAGCCGATTACTACTACTTCATTAAGATCTGTGTTCTGTTTTTCTAAGGATGAAATTAGTCCATTAAAAATATGTTCTGCAGTTCCGGAAGTCTGTAAAGTTACGTGTCCAAAGTAAATACTTCCTGGCTCTTGTATTATTGAAATATGTTCTTCAAGTTTCGTAGTTCGTCTTCCGTCAACTTGATGCAGTGTCTTATCTTTGCGCCCATCAAAGTATAACCCTTTTACTGTGATAGCGAGAGGTATCTGCTGAAGAGCTTTTCGATTTTTTGTATTTCTCTACGGACCTTGTTTTTATCTATGACGTTAGATAACTTATCCGGAGCAATTATTTTCATATCTTCCAGTACTGCAGATGCAATTTTAGCTACAGTTCTATTAGATGCACCAGTTAGGTCCGCTATTTGTGCAGTACAAGGCAATGGCGTTCTCATTTGCTGCTTTGTTTTTAGTATTTTAAGCCTCTTAGGTTTATCAACATAAGGACATTTAAATTCTTCTTCGCTATCTTCAACAAGAGAAGATTCTGAAGAAGTTTCATTCAAATCAGAATCCGTAATAATGTCAGTTACCTTTTGTGTGCCGCTAGTACCAGGTAAGGATTCCTTATGATTCCTTAATAAGAAATCAGTTTCATTTTTAGTGTATCTCTTTGCCTCTTTTTCTTTTCTTAACATTTGTTTGTTAAGTTGTGCAGTTTTAACTTTATCAATACCTCCTATTATCATTCTTCTGTCATTTCGTTGATCGGTAATAAATTCCCACTCTACTTCTGGTATTTTACGTGATTTATCGCACTTGCAATTCTTTAAGTTCACACATTTACAAGCACAAATGTCAAAAATTTTAAGGGAGTCTAATTTAAACTTGTTTAACTTTTCATCGAGAAATGGGGTTTTTCTACTTTTAAAAGGTTTAAGAATAGTCCGATATTTTTTATTGTAAGCTACAATCATCTCGCAAATACGCGTAAGTCCTAGAACTGGAAGTGATGCACGAATCCATATGTCTTTCACTTTTTTTGCCACGGTATTAGCGATTTCACTTGCAGAAGGTTGTTTGCTACCTTCCCCTTTAAGTTCACGACGAACACTTTCATAACACTGTATTATGTCCTGGTAAGTCGGAAGTTGAACGGAACTGTCCACACAAATATCCTTAACATTTCCGAATAGAGGACAACTGTCACTCGCCCGGCTTTTTATAAAAGACATTTTAAAATATAGTTTTATTCTTATTTCACCAAAGCTCTCACAACGACGACTAATTCGAAACTGATAAGGAACTCGGCTGATCGGCTCTCGTGCATTTATGTGAAGTTGTGAAAGAGGGACACTAGGAGGGAAAGGAGGGACTGACAAGTCTAAGCCGGCCTGGCGCGGCGTCTTCTAACACCGAAAATACCGAGATATGCGTTGCGCTATTTATAGATGATTGAACTTGAAAAGTGCGTCAGCAGTTACGCTAACAGCATAAAGAGGACTCTTTTGAAGGGGCGCGGGGCGCGGTTAAATATTCGAATATTAATGTTATTTTTTGATATGATACTACAAATATCACTTACAACAATTTTTTTACTACGGAGGTGAAAAAAAAAAAGAACAAAAAAAGTTGACCCCCTTGGGGGCCCAGGGGCGCGGCTAAATATTGGAGTGAGGCCCCAATTTTTTTAGGATGTTTTTTTTGCACCAAAGACATATTTTTAGCACTACGGTAAGTTGAATTTTAGAAAACAGTTTTTTCGGCCCAGGCTACTGTGGATATGTTATAACGACCTCGTTTTGAGTAGGTTTCTGCAAAAAAATGGAATCGGAATAATTTCACTAACGGGGGCGACGATGCATCCTGGACTATAACGCTAATTGTTAATAATTAAAAATGACAGCTTTCTAATAAAACAATGACAAAAATCTCTTCAGGACCTTTAAGAAGGGATTTGAAACTTGATTTGATGACTTTTTGAATTTCATAATAATAATTTTTAATCGAGTTATTAAGCCTTGAAAATGGCCTTTTCGCATTTTTCAAATTTTTAATCGCATATAACTCGACAACAATCAATTTTAGAAAAAAATGACAAGAGACCTTTTTTGCTCAGAATAAGCCAGTTTATCTAAAAAATTTTATTCATAATAAAAGAATAATTTTTGTGAATTTGTTTAAAAAAAATTATTTAAACAATTTCTCGACCACGGCACCGCCCGGCACCCTGTGGATATGTTATAAGGACCTCTTTTTGAGTAAGTTTGTGCAAAAAAATCGAATCGGAATAATTTCGCTAGCGGGGGCGACGATACTGCCCGGTCTATTTCTCAAATAATGTGTTTTACTATGTGTCTGCAGTTTAAAGTATTTAACTGAATAGGCTGAGGACTGGGGATCTGGTTGTCTCAAGTTGGCCATTCAGAATAATATTTTTTTTAATTTAATAATTTCCATAGATTCTAGTAAAGATAGCTTAGGGCCTTTATTTTGAATTATGATGATTCTCATTTGAAAAATGGTTATGATCTAGAAGGTACAGTGAAGACGTACGTTTCCGAATCTGTTTTTCTATTATTGAAAGCTCACTTGTTGTTTCCTATGCGTTTGTCAAAGGTTCTGCCAGTTTATTTGATGAACGTTTTTGTACAGTCACCACATATCAATTTGTATAAAACTCTGTAATTTCTTTTTCCTGGCTCGTATTGTTCTGAACGCATTCTTAACGTTTTCATTCATACCTCTTTCATGTCATTATTTCAGTATTTTCACTCAATATAATTATTTTACTAACTACATTTAGTTCACAACCTAGAATCCTTGATTATTTGGATATGACTACATTTGAATTTCCCACATTTTTCACCTACTCACTCTGTTTTTCATTACTATTAAAATTAAAAATAAATTCTCAGTTATCAATAATTAATTAATTTTACTCCAATATCTTATCATTTATCAATATACCTACTATTCAAATCTAAACTTTCAATATTTCATTAAGTAAAAAATTTTTACATTCATGGCTCTACAATCAAAAGAAATAGAAAAAAAATTTTTGGTTAAGACACTTACATCTCTTTCAAATACATTTTTCTCATTTAATATCAGTTCTTATTCCATTCTACACTTCACACAATTTACAGATATTAATAGTATTTTCTTATTCTACTAGTAATTAATCTCGTGAAACATGCAACCAACCATGTATTCAATACCAATAGTTTTTTTTTACTCTACATACTAAGTATTATTCTAGTAAAATACCACAAAAAATTGTTTTTAAATACTTTTAGACAATTTCAACAAGATTCATTCATCACAATATCACAACTTTACTTAACTAAGTTTAATTTTTCCACTCAGTTAATTTTGAAAAACAGTTTATGACGTCACATAATGTTTGAGCAGACTTTTGCTTTTAAATTCAGTTTGTACTAATGAATGTATCACAACTCATTAACCTTTATTTACAAATAAGAACTCACAATAACTTTTTAATACCTGCATATTTCAATATGCCAATTTAAAATTAAATTATAATTCTCTTTATTAAAAATTTTTTGGATGAGAGTTGAAAAATCCACCTAACTTCCTTTGACATCTTGTCATACATTTCTGGCACCAAACTCTAATATTCAGTTGGTCGTTAACCTCTCACTAGAACACAAGTACCTTGTGCAATATTCGAGCAAGGATGAAATACATTCACATAATATGTGATCTTTAAAATCTTAAGACATCGACTTTATGTCGACTACTTTTTAATATAGAATGTGAGATGTCAAAATTAAAGGGTATAGATGCAAAACCGGACATTTTCACTTTTTGCTCAAAATTAGTTGATAACACCTCTGTAATCTGTGATTAAAGATCCATAATATATTAACAATTTGATAAAGAGCAAAATTGGACAGTTCCTGTTAGTAGTAATTCAGTGTGAAATAATTGGTTCAGATGCAAAAGTGGACTTTTCCTCCAATTTGAGATAGGGAACAGTAAAGTTGTAAATTGTTTTTTTCAGTTTACTCGGAATGACATAAAATGGAAATGTCCGGTTTTGAATCGAGACCCCTCATGTAAAAATAATGTAATTTAGAGGTTTTAACACCTATTGAAATAACTAGTTACAATAACTTGTACAGTGGACGTAAGTAACCACACTTTCTTATTTTTTCAACTGTCAAAATTTCACCCTTTTGCTTTTTAATCTTAGTGGTTCACTTATTTCCAGGTTTACACTGATGATGGTCAGTTTGACCGAAAACTTTTTGTACTTCCACTTCCTTGTGGATAAATTTTAAGAATTTTATTAAATTCATATGCCTACATAAAACAGAAGTGTTTACTTCATTCCACGTTGTTATATTGAGGATATACAGCCAACTACAGGGTTTACCCCCTTTTTAAAGTTTTATTCTTAACGTTATTTTATATGTGTTTGGTTATTTTTGTTGATATCTTTCCTTTATATGTGATATATCAGACAATACTGGGGTTTCTTCTTCTTCTTCAAGTGCCCTGTTCGTTGCGAACGTTGGCTATTAACATGGCAATTCTGATCTTCCTTGCGGCACTTCTGAATAGTTCGACTGATGTGAGCCCGAACCACTTTCGCAGATTTTGGAGCCACAGTGTGTCTCCTCTTGCCTGGCCCGCGTTTACTCTCTATTTTCCCCTGGACAATCAATTGCAGTAGACGGTAATTATCGTGTCTCAATATGTGGCCTAGACATTCAAGTTTTTTGAAGATATTCTTCTTTAGCGGCGAATCGATTGAGGGTAAAATTGTACATGAACCACGCGCCTGCGCACACTGACAGTATGTAGTTCTGAAGTATGTAGTTCATTGCTAATCTTTCAAGATAGGTATGTATGTATCTGTAACCGTGCAAATAAGTCATTAAAAGAATATATTAGTGGTTTTAGGAAATGTATTATTTATTATAATTCTTGTGTTTTTGGATTTGTGTTTCCCTGTAGTAAAATAATAAAATATGTAGGCATAACATTTTTACAGTTTGTCGCCGTGTTGTGTAATTATATCCGAAACTTACGTGTCAATTCAAGTGGCTCGATGGCGTAGTTGGCAGAGCGATGGGACAGAGAACGGAAGCACCCGGAAGGTCGCGGGTTCTAATCCTGGACGATTCATACTTTTTTTTATTTTTCGTTATTTTAATAACCATTTTTTGAAAGTGGTAGATAAGAAAGTTCGTTTAATTTTTAAATAAAATACAAATAACCTGTTAAGTATATTTACTTCGTTTAAATTACCTATATAATAGAAAAATATCTTCTTACGTGCGTACAAAGTACACACACATCCTTTTTTTTTTGTTTAATTGTGCTCACGATTTCTTTCTCTTTTCCGATTTTGTGGATTACTTCTATGTTGGTGACATGTTCGTTCCAGGGTTTACGAAGCATGCGTCCGTCGCTACACACACATTATGAATGGTTCTAGTCTTTTCGCGAGCGTCTGTGTAAGCGTCCAAGAAGAGATAAATCTTTGCTATGAGGAGCTTTTTCATATTGTTAAATACTGCTCTGGCTCGTGTCTGGCCTTAATATATAATTTCTGTGCGTTTTTTCCATTTTGCATTTGCGTTGGTGCCAAGATATACATAAGCTTCGACATGGTCAATTAATATATTGTTTATCCGTAATAATCTAGGCGCCAAGGGAACATCCATAAACTACGTCGTAAAAATTTTAGAGTTTTTAATACGCTCCCCCCTTTTGTCGTAAAGCGTCGTTTTCAGTTGACCCCCCCTCATACTGACGTCGTAATCGCAACTCATGGCCCCCCTTTTTAGTTTTTTTTTAATTCCATGTTATTCCTAGATTTTTAAAAGTTAGCTCTCAAAGTTTATTTACGAATGTATCCAAATCAGTATTACTATGTAGCTCATTGATATTCGCGTACTCCCTCAATGCACTGTCCAACTAATAATTAGCTTTATAGGGACAAAAACAACACTTTTATCGGAGTTCCTATACTTTCTTAACTGCATCATATAAATCTTGATACTTTTTTTTGAGTTCAATGCCATTTCTTTTATTAAGTATAAATAGATACAATGTACTAGAAGTAGTGCAAACACTCGAGACCACGGCGCGGCGCAGTAGACGAAATTTCGCACTTCCATGCGAAACGCACTGTACCCAACGTGAAAATATCCGCCTTCGCGCAGCTCCGTGGTCAGGAGTGTTTGCACTATCTCTAACTAAATAGAATAGAATATTTTATTTCTATTCATTCTTTTAGAATGTTTTCACACAGAGTATTCAGTAAATAAGTGAACAGTTTAATATGTATTGCTTCCAGACGTTGTTCTGAAAAGAAGCGTTTGTTTAAAGACATAGGACACTGTTTTATTGTTTGTTATTCTGTATAAAACTGCTAGCAATATTTTTAAGGCTGTGATAAAAACGAAATGAAAAGTATGCGATAAAAGTAATATATAAATTTTTTTCATTCTAATATAGGGAATATTTTTTATATTCGTGAACTTCAAACGACGTCGGATGTGCACTTATGGCCCCCTCCTCCGTCCTATACCGTCGTAATAAGCAAAGTCCCCCTCCCCCTTTTCAACGACGTAGTTTATGGATGCTCCCTAAATGAACTAAAAATTTAATATTTTTTTGCTACCAGACGTTTTTCTGTATATAGGAGCGATTGTTTAAACCCAAAGAACAATGTCTTATTGTTTGTTGTACTGTACAAAAGTGCTACCTAATAATATTTTAACGCCGTGACTGATAAAAACGAAATGAAAAGTATGCGATAAAAGTATCTACAATAGAATTATTCTTTTTAATTTTAACAAAGGCATATTTATTCGTAAACGTTTTGTTTTATTTTCAATTTCATATCAAAAACGATACGTTTTTATATGAATATCTGATACTTTATTGCTGGTAGAAACTAGTAAAAAATTATTTTTATAGACACAATAGCGACAAATTTAAATATACCAATATATTAAACGACGTCGAATGGACACTCATACCCCCTCCCCCTGTCGTACTCCGTCGTAATAAGCAAGCCCCCCTCCCTCTTCTCAACGACTTAGTTTATGGATGACCCCTTAAAGGTCACCGTGTCCTTTTCAATTCTGATGGACAAACTCAACGGTTTCTTATAGATTTTTGGCTGCTGATTATGAATTTCGAAGGTGGATTTCGATCCGAGTGGCCAAAAATTTGAAGGCTCTGGCTCACAAACTAAAAGAGATAAAAAATGTTTCAAATAAAATTTGTTGCTTAATAAAAAACGAAGAAAAAATCATTTACTAAACTTAAATCCAACAATTAGAACTCAAGATATTGTAAAATTAGTGCACAATGCAAATTCCAAATTGCAAAATAAGTATTTTTATCGAAGCTTTATCTATAGTAACTTGGCTTTAACGCAAGCAAATGAGCCTCAGGCGATCTCATTTTAAAGCCTACTTAATAGGCTTCCAAACGAAATTGTTAAATTACTTTATTTTTGTTTGTTTTTCAGTTATATCCGTTTGAACTTATAATTTTCTTAAAATAATTGTACATTAATTTGTTTATAAAGGTTTGAAGTAAATTTGAGCTATAAATTTGAGAAGAACTCAAAGGAACAATTTAAGCTTACGAAAATGTTCGTAAGTTTATTTTTCGCCAAGATATCGATATGTGATTATGTTTATATGTGATGCTTACTTGACTGTGAGCCGATCTTGCGCCTCATAGCGCGCCATTAAAATATCGATATCTTGGCCCAAAATAAACTTACAAACATTTTCGTATGCTCAAGCAGTTCCTTTTGAGTTCTCCTATCATTATTGTTAATTAAAGTATAAATTTTTATAGCTCAAATTTGCTTGAAACCCTTATAAACTAATTAATGTACAATTTTTTTAAGAAAATTTTAATTTCAAACGGGTATCACTTTAACTTTCGGATGACAAAGGGGGTCAGTTTTCACCCCAATGTAGTTTTTTGTTTAATAAATTCAGAAATATTTCCAATTTTAAACTCATTATTTTTTTATTTGACTTTAATATCATTATAGATACCCTCATATTTTGTAATAAAAAAATTCCCTATATTTTACGAAAAAAAAAAAAAAAATTTCTGAATTTGGGGTCAAAGACGAACTCCTTTGGCCTTCCATGTTCCAATTTTATATTAAGTAAATATCGTCTAATGTGGAATTGTTTGTAAGAAACTTTCCAATATTGAAAAAAAATTGTTTGAAACTTGTGGCGACGTAAATTAGTGTATAATAAATTAAATTTTCCTTAGTTTTATGTTCGGAATGATGATTCCTGTTTTTGTTCAGTTGTAATGAAATTATGTTTTACTAATGTTTATATCGATACAATAAAATTGATACAATACTAACATTAAAATTACGAATACATGTTTTTTTATTTCTTAAAACAACTTAATTTTTTGTCAATTGTCATTTTTGATTTGGGGTCATTTTTGACCCCCGCTGGTTATCCGTGTAACAAAAAAAAAAGGTTGGTCATCGGAAGGTTAAAACAAATGAAGATAAAGTAATCTAACAAAATTTGTTTGGAAGCCGAGTTACAATCAATAAAGCTTCGAAAATTTCTTACTTTGCAATTTGCAACTTACATTGTGCACTAATTTTACTATATCTTGAGTTCTAATCGTTGGATTTAAGTTTAGTAAACGGTTTGTTCTTCGTATTCTATTAAAGTACAGACTTTGTTTGCAACATTTTTTTTATCTCTTTTAGTTTATGAGCCAGAGCCTTATAAACAATTAAATTGTTTATAAAAATTTTTTGACCAGTCGAATCGAAATTCACACTCGAAATTTGTAATCCACAGCCAAAAATCCGTAAGAAACCGTTGAGTTTGTCCATCAGAATTGAAAAGGACAGGGTGACCTCTCTGGCGCCTAGACTATAATTGTTGAGCAGGTTATTGTTTTTTGCTTATCAGCAACCACTTTTTCTTCTTGAAGTTGAGGCTCAGGCCGTATTTATCACTAACGGAATTAACTCTTTCCAGTGCCTGTTGTAATTCATTTATGCTACTGGGTTTTATTATGTACTTTAATTTAAGGGATTTATTATGTAAATTTGAAACCAAAAATGCTCAATCCAAAAAATTCTGCTATCATGGAAGAGTCCCCTGAAGAATTTTTAACTTGTCTCCAATACCTACCTAAAAATCTTGCTCAAAAATATTGCCTCAAATACCTACCCCAATAAGAAATGCTCTTTCAAATAACGTAAGTGTAAAAGGTTTAACGTATTGTGCAACTCTATATGCCATAATGCCTCAACATGTGAGAATAAACACTAATTTTTTTATTTTAATTACGACAATATAAAAATAATAAACATTAAAATTAAAAAATGACGTTTTATTAAACCTAATCTAACAAATTACGACATTTTAATAGCTGATCGGGGTTTGGCTAGTCCAACCCCGATTTCATAAAATTACACTTCGACCTTTGCTTGACAAACTTAGTCTCTCCTAGGTTTGACTAGTCAAAGGCCGAAACTGTAATTTATTTCGGGCTTTGACTAAGACCGTCAGTCAGACCTGAGGATTGCCTAGTCAAACCTAGGAGTGCCTGAAATTCGGGCTTTGACTATAACATATACATTGGATCGAAATAAAATTTGATTTGTGTGAATCCCAAAGATTTGTGAATTTCAGTAGTCAGATGTAGAGAACAAACAGTAAACCAAAATTATTATTATACTACTGCTCAACAGAGAGCGCTGAAATCATTCAGGTTCTATCGTCACTGAATATATTATGAGAGTAGAATATAATATGCAATTATTGGATTCAATTAATGATCCAAATTTAATTTACCATTTAAAAATATAATCTTCTAAAATACCCACCAATTTTCCTCTCCTCCCAAACCCAAAAAAATCCCCAACCATTTCAACTTATAAAAAATTTCCCAGACTCTTTGAAATGGGATTTAAAAAAAATAATATCAACATAAATATTTTACTTAAAAATAAATTGGATAATGCAATTTATCTGTTATTTTTACTACCATCAAAAAAAAATTATCATGTATTACTTTTAACACGTTTGTATATGTATTTGTAGAATAGGTATATTTTAACTAATTTAATACTTCCTGTATGGGTGTATCGTTTTGAAAACGTAGGGAAATTCTTGGAGATTCGTATTCGTAATCAGTAATTTGATATTCATAGTCAGAGCATTATTTTTGGTAATCAGAAAAAGTAATTCACCCACTTTCAATGTCAAGAGTTAAGTGTGAAAAATAGATGATGTTTGCGTCTTCAACCAGATCATTTCTTATGTAAATATTATGATTACAAATAAATTTTCAAGGAAATATTATAATAAAACTTATAAATTGTTTCTGGCTGATGTGAGATTGCACTTTCAGTTTGCTTCTGTATTTATAAAATTAAATAAAATTTGAATTATGATTTTGTTTGGAATAATTACTTGAGAATAATAATTATGATTGGGATCTAAAATAATACCTAACCTAATCCTAATCACCGTGAAAATCTAATAACCGGTTTTTACTTTAAAAAGAAAAAACCGGTTATAACCGGGACAAAAAACAACCGGTAAAACCGGTTATTACGAAGTAAAGAAACCGGTTTTAGGTTTAAACCGGTAGGTTTTCCCAACCCTACTATAAGTGTCACAAGTGATATTCAAGGTAAAAATATTTTTTTAAATCTTTTGAATTTATCAGTGAGTTGTGGACTTTTTTATAGTGAGACCATTTTTTCCAATGCAATTTCAAGAGTACTTAAAGACCAGTATATTGACTATTACAATATGTCATAACATATAATATGTCCACCAAAAAAGTTTAACTACTGCAATAAAACTAAGATAAAGACAGAGCTTAATTATTTTCAACGCTGTATATTATGCTAGAGTGTTTTCCGAACTGTTTGCTTGAGTTTTCCTCTATTGATCTGCCATATAAATGATAAACAATTTCGGGAATATTATCCAGTGTCCACGGATGGGGTGCCCAAAAGAAAAAACTCTTTTATTTACGACTGATACATAATATATGTATTATACTTGTGGTGTTTGCAATATAATGCCATATAATAATCCCTTAGGGATTAATAATGCGAGATTAATAGCTATTAATCCCTCTGGCACAACAATCACAAAATTCACCACGGAAACAAAATAATCAACTTCAAAAAGTGTCACTGTCAAACGAATAGTATATTTGACAGTTTGTGTTGAGATGGACGAAAATGAAGAATCTTTTAATTGTACACCACCAGAAATTGTAGAACTAGCTACAGCAACAGCATGATAAACAGTAATGTACCATCTTCTTTTTCTACAGCAATCGAGATCCCAAATATTTGTATTAAAAACTCTACTAAAGTTAATGATGATTCTCAACCAATTCAGTTTATTAATTGTACTATTACTAATTTGAATGTTTTTAACAAATAAAGTTGTTAATTAAAAATCTTAAATTAATTAATTTGTCGTAGATAAAGTAGAGTATACTACTCGCAATAATGGCTCTCATTCCCTCGGAATGTTACTCCCTCGCCGCTAACGCGGCTCGGTTCGTAAATATTCCTCGGGAATAATAGCCATTATTATTGACTCGTGGTATAATCTACTATTACTCTCAATTTTAGCGAAACATGTCGTTCTTTATAAAAAGTTTTGCTTGTTCTAAAACCCCATAAAACGAATTAAAATTATAAGTTTGTCAAAACCTCCTTAATTTTGTAGCCAATTCTTGTGTAAATTCCTATACATTTTCGCACTTTGTTATTCTCTTTCGATAAGATAATGTTAACCATCCAACAAAGAAATTATATTGTAAAGTGTTATGGAATTGGAGCTGTTTCGTACCGACATGCGATTGAAATGTTCAATGAAAAATATCGATATACACTCGTTACGCTGAATGGATTGAAGAAACTGATAAAGAAATTCAATGAGACAGGATCTGTTGAAAACAAAAAAAGATCGAAAACAACGTATAATGAGGACGATGATGCAGCTACTGCCCTAGATATGTAGTCAGCAAGGGAAAATTCAAATTTAAGTTTACAAAAAACAGCAGCGGAATTTGGCTTTAGCAAAAGTCACTTATAGAAAATATTCGAGCAAAACAACATTCATCTCTTCAAACCAAAATTTACTCACACCTTACAATATTGTGATTATGACATGAGGCTTGACTTTTGTGCAATCATGATAATCTTAGGAATGACTGCTTCTTTCACTAAAATATTATATTTTTCACGTTATGTATATTGAAGTCTTTGTTGAACGCTTAACATTGTCAAAAAAATGACAATTATTCACAAATTATTTACCGGCGTTGACAGTTACTAAGCTACATTACATTGTAGTTTAGCAATACCAGATTATTGTTACGATTTCGAACTTAGTGCCAAAATTTATAGGGATTTATATAAATTTTTTTACAAAATTATAGCTATAAAAAATTATATTAAGCAGGTTTTTAAAAACTTATAATTTTAATTCGTTTTAAGGGGTTTTAGAACAAGCAAAATTTTTTATCAAGAATGACATTTTTGCTAAAATTGAAAATAAAAAAGTTTTTTATCTTGGACACCCCATACGTGGATACGTATAGTCCTAGCAATCAAAAAAGTATATTATAAGTATTTCCGAAAATCCATGGTGACATCGTCAATCCATAAAAAAATAAAAGAATGGACAGGTTGTAGCCAGTTTTGATATTTATTTGAATATGGTTATAGCCCGGGAGGTAGTGTCAAATTTGACCGGAGCATTTTAGCATGGCTGGTTTCTTTTTATTTAGGTAGGTGTTCCAAAGCTTATTAACAAATTATGTGTCAGCTGGCCCAAAACCGGGGATTTTAGACAAGAAAAGGTAAAATATGAAAGTTGATGGACAAACGCTACAACTTAAATGTCAAATATTTATACACGTTATTCAGAACATTTGATAGCCTTGCTTACTTGGCTCCTACCTTTCACTCAGGAGATCCAGGTTCAAATCCTGGCGCGGAGAATTCTTTTTGTTTTTTAAATTGACATTTTATTTTGAAAAATAATTATTTATGTTGTTCTGAAGCTATTTCCTTGTGGCATTTTTATGATTAATTATTTATATGGGAAATAAGCCACAATTAAAATGAAAAAAATAATTTTATTAACGTTTCGACGCCCAAATCGGTAAGTCGTCCCAGGAACGCAACTCATAAATATTGGCAATATCATTTTAAAGTCTTCTACTTTAAAATGTATAATATATGTCTGAATTGCCAATATAAATGAGTGAGATTAAATAAATTATTAGAAGAATTTTTTTGCTTAGCAACAACACTTTAGTTTATTTTAGTAATATTTTGTATTTTGACAACGGCACCCGATTTGGGCGTCGAAACGTTAATAAAATTATTTTTTTCATTTTAATTGTGGCTTATTTCCCATAATTATTTATATAATACTACGTTTTTATTATTTATACGAGACAATATAAAAAAAATCTGTTTGTCTTTTATAGAATCGCAAACTATACATTCTTGATTCTTGGTCATAATATTATGATTGATCTTAATAAGCAAATTTGTTGTACATGAACCTCTGAAGGTTCCTGAGTTGGTAAGACCAACAATCTAAGTGGAAAGGGAGACAGTATTTGTTATTTTTTTGGACAAACTGTTTTTTCTTAATTTTAAATGTTGTAGAACCGAAAGATACAACCCTAAATTTTCACTTTTCTCTCACCAACCCCCATTTTTTAATAGCAATCTAAATATTTCCCTATTCTCTATAATACATAAAAATGAATGTTTGTCTGTACCTATGTCCCTTATAGAATCGTAAACTATGCATTTGGTAGAAAAAAGTATAGGTACGCAATATTTTTTAGTATTTTTTGTCTTTCTGGTAATTTTTAGGTATTAAACTTTCAAACATTATTTAGTATTAAGGCGGTATGAAGTTTGCCGGGTCAGCTAGTTAATAATAAAAAAATATTCTTGGACTAGTGTGGCAAAGATTAAAAAGTATAAATCAATAATTTATGAATTTTAGATTGTAATAAAAAAGCGTCAGCTGCATCATGTACGTTGCAAAAAATGTTAGCTGGCCAAGTGGACATGCCGGGGTATTATATAAATAGCTATTTTTCAAAATAAAATACAATTTAAAAGACAAAAAGCGCGCCAGGATTTGAACCCGGATCTCCTGAGTGAAAGGTAGGAGCCAAGTAAGCAAGTCTATCAAATGTTCTGAGTAACGTATATAAATATTTGATATTTAAGTTGTAGCGTTTGTCCATCAACTTTCATATTTTACCTTTTCTTGTCTAAAATCCCCAATTTTGGGCCAGCTGACACATCATTTGTTAATAAGCTTTGGAACACCTACCTAAATAAAAAGAAAACAGCCATGCTAAAATGCTCCGGTCAAATTTGACACTACCTCCCTGGCTATTATGTTGTATAAAAATATTAATATTTCCTAATAACAGATTATTATTTTCTATATTATAATTAAATAAACCTTCCAACATATGACAAAGTGTTTTTGGCCAAAATTTATTTTTCTTGGTCTTTTTAGTTTTTAGAAAGTAATAACTTCTCTATCTAATACGCTGGCGTTTTTCACACTACATTTCACTTCACAAGGTATTCTGTATGGTACATCAGAAGTTTACTACTGTAATAAAGTAAGAATTTTTCAGTTTTATTGTTCTGTCTGATTTAGTATTTAATTCTTAAAATTTTAACCTAATTTATGGCACTAGTTTGAGAAAGTTATGCAGTTTAGAATTGGAATCATTCCAAAACTCTTTAAGCGAAAAATACTGAGTTTCATTTCGCCATAGTTTTACGATAATATAAAAGCGTTACGTTATAAAGTTTAGGGTAAGTTGTCCATTTCAGAATTAAGATGCAGAAGATATTTTAAGTAAAGACCGAAGGAAAATTAATGTAATCTTGTTAAGACGTAGTAAACAATAATAATAGTAATAAAAATTGTAATCACGGAATATAGTCCAAGAATATTAGATATATAGAACCGTAATAAGAAGAAATTACAGCTGAAGAAATAATGCTGAGTACTACAAGAGACTGGCCACCTACTTCTTCTTCTTCAACTTTTTCAATTTTTATCCATCGTATCTTCTTCATGCTACATATTCTCAAGACTATCGGTCTGTATGGTAAGGATATTAGAATCATCACAAATTTATATTGGGGCTAGGCTGCATGTGTCAGGGTTGGGAATCAGTGCTCTCAAGAAATAAAAGTCAAGCGTTCAGTTCAACAAAGTTGTATATTGTCACCGCCGTTGTCTAACCTTTACGCTGGGACAATCTTAAATGAAGTGTTGGAAAACCCCAAATAGGGCATAATCATCATAGCAGATGACATATTGTTAGTGACAGGATCAATTTAACATACTCAAGCATTATTGAATCGAATAGTGATGATCTTTGTGATATAAGACTCTAACTCAACGCAAGAAAAACAGAGTTTATGGTTATTAGTAGGGAGCAGGGGGCTAGTTGTAACAATTTTGCTCGACTTAATAACGTGGCTTCCGGTGTTCTTAAAGGTAAATGTAAATTTCTACGCATAAAATTTTGGACTCACTCTGGACCAACTGTATAATTTTGATACCAATAAGAAGTAAGTTATTGATGGATTCGACCGTTACTTGATGGAAGTTCATTTTATCTCACAATAAAACACTGAAAAACGTTTGTTTTCTATACTTCCACAAAATTTATTACAACTATGTTATTACTACAGCTGTTTCGGCAAAGTGCCTTTCTCAAGTGATATAGTTTACAATGTGTTTGCCTTTTTAAGTCTTTAACTGAAGAGGTTGAAGAGTGGGGAGCTGTTTGTCTCAAGTTGGTCATTCAGAATTATATCTGTATTTTTCAATTTATTAATTTCCATTGATTCTAAAAGTGATAGCTTAAGGCCTTTATTTTGAATATGTAGAATTTGAAACTCTTCATTGAAAGAATGATCATGATCTAGAAGGTGAAGTGCGTATGTAGAAGTGTCTGCTTTTCTATTGTTGAAAGCCCTTTTGTGTTCTGCTATCCGTTTGTCAAAAGTTCTGCCAGTTTGACCGATGTAAGTTTTCGAAAGGTCACCACAAGTTAGTTTGTACACACCACTCTGTAGTTGCTTTCTCTGTCGGCTTTTATTGTTTTTAATATGTTTGCTTAAGTTGTTATTAGTTCTGAAAGCTGGTGTTATTCCTTTATTTTTTATGTATCTGGCTATTTTTGTTGTTATTTTGCCAGTATATGTGAGAGAGCAGAAGGTACTGGGTTCTTTCTGTGGTGGTGGATACACCACAGAACAGATGACAAAAAATAACTTCGGGATAGAACTAATCATCATTAAACAAATAGCAGTAAACAATGGCTATAACGAACAAACAGTTAACAAAATTTTAAACCAAAAACTCCATAAGAAAGCCCTAAAATTAGTGTATCCACCACCACAGAAAGAACCCAGTACCTTCTGCTCTCTCACATATACTGGCAAGATAACAACAAAAATAGCCAGATACATAAAAAAAAAAGGAATAACACCAGCCTTCAGAACTAACAACAATTTAAGTAAATATATTAAGAACAATAAAAGCCGAAAGACAAAGCAACTACAGAGTGGTGTGTACAAACTAACTTGTGGTGACTGTCCGAAAACTTACATCGGTCAAACTGGCAGAACCTTTGACAAACGGATAGCAGAACACAAAAGAGCTTTCAACAATAGGAAAACAGATATTTCTACATAGGCACTTCACCTTCTAGATCATAATAATTCTTTCAATGAAGGGTTTAAAATTCTGCATATCCAAAATAAAGGCCTTAAGCTATCTTTTTTAGAATCTATGGAAATTAATAAATTGAAAAATACAGATATAATTCTGAATGACCAACTCGAGACAAATAGCTCCCCACTCCTCAACCTCTTCAGCTAAAGACTTAAAAAGGCAAACACATTGTAAACTATATCACTTGAGAAAGGCACTCTGCCGAAACAGCTGTAGTCACTTAGTTGTAATAAATTTTGTGGAAGTATAGAAAACAAACGTTTTCAGTGTTTTATTTTTAGATGTTTAATTTCTGTTGAGTGGTCCTATTAACTATTTAAATTGGTGCCCAGAATATGTACATTGCTCGACTCTTTCGTTATTCTGTTGGTTGATTGTAAGTTGAGCGGTTAGTATTGTTTTTTTACTAATTGTCATAAATTTGGTCTATACATTCCTATAAGCACCGTAAAATAATTTCGTCCAATCCTGTATACTAAAATGGATTGTTTCGCTATGTCATTAATTTTGTACAATACTAAACTATATTAAAAATCCTTTCATCATAAACATATGTATTGTGTGATGTCATATTTCTACAATTATACAGGGTTTTAATGTTGCAAGGAACTTAATAAACAACGTAGATCTTTTCAATTACCTCGTATACAGTGCAAAAATTTGTATTGCAAAAAAATGACATTAGTAGAGCATAAAAATGGGTTTTAAAAAAATATATAAATTTGTTCCACCATGTTAATATAGGTGGCCCTGTATATTTTGTTAGAATTAGATTATATTAGATTGAATACTATTCAATAGGGCTTTTCATCGATTGTCATTTGTTTCGAGCTTCTGTAATGTGTCACATAATATTAATATATCTACGTCATACGTCTTTGGTTTGTATCATTGTAAAATACCAGTAACGTATGACGTAGATATATTAATATTATGTGACATATGACAGAAGCTCGGAACAAATGACTGAATGAAAACCCTATAGCACACATACGCCAAATGCAAGTAAAATAATACAACACTGTGTAATTAAATAATTATAAAATGTAAATTGTATTAATGACAGTATCTTGTCTAAGTATATCGTCGGTGTTTGTTGATAGATAACCACGACATACATAATTGATTCTAATTACTGAAGCTTGCAAATTATGAAAATTTTAAATATTTCATAAACGAAGGGAGATAATGTATAGGAAACCTTAATATAGATTGAAAGTTAAGTAAATTTTTCAAACGATAGACTAATGAAGTAGGTACAGGGTGTTTAATTTATAATAAGTAGGTATGTTAATTACGGATTGAATTTGTTAATAGAACAATCTAATATTTTGACCACCCCGTACAAAATTTTGTTACAATAAATATCTGTTTAAATATGTTATAATATATTCTATTATTAAGACCCTAGAACAAAATATGTCTCCAATATTTTTATAAAAATCGAAATAAATCAAAACATTCTTATTTAGGTATAGCGAACCCTTAGAGAAATACAGCTTATTTTTTAAAGGAAATTAAAAAAAAATTTGAAGCACCCTGTATAGTGTATATAATTCATATTCTTTTTAGATCGTAGTGTTACTGGCCCTGTATCTTTCTGCAAAGAAAACATGTTTAAATAGTCTGGGCTGATTATCGGAGAATAGGCCATTTTTGGGAAAAGATATTTACCAGCAATTTTATTGCTGGAATCGAATTATAAGATCCTATATATTATTAATATTGGTATGCAAAGTCCTCAGATAGTGTGCTACTTTTTTTATAAACAAAATGACGCCCAAAAATCGTGTTTTTTTAAAATTATTGCTCTATAACTCCGAAGATTTTAAATTTACAACAAGAACACCCAAATAAAAATTCACCGTGATTAAATTCTGCATAGAGACGTGTTTTTGCCGATCTGCTTCGACGAAAATTTTTCTCAGGAAATGCGGGTTTTCCCAACAAAATCTTTAATTTTCAAATAAAGTTTTAGATAAGTAATTATCTACCAATAATTAAATAATTTGGTGACTTAAAAGCCTTCTTGGTTTAGATTATAGTTCCAGAAGCTGGTGAAAATTAAACGAATATTTTAGCAACAATTCAATTGTTAATTAATAATTTATGGTCGCATTAATAACCAAAATAATTATGATACACTGATCAAACTTTGAAATCTTATAAAGATGAGATGCCTATTTAATATTTTGTCGACAAAATATTAAATATTAGAAACATTAAATATTAAAAAGCTGGTGAAAATTAAACGAATATTTTAGCAACAATTCAATTGTTAATTAATAATTTACGGTCGCAATAATAACCAAAATAATTATTATATACTGATCAAACTTTGAAATCTTATAAAGATGAGATGCCTATTTAACATTTTGTCGACAAAATATATATTTTTTATTTCTTTGCATAATCTTTAAATGTTTAAAAAAAATAGTTATAAACAAATTAACGTTTCTCAGAAAGTTTTTATTATATTATAATTTAAAAAAATAGCTAGAATGCGCATTTCAAATGTCTTGAAATTGAATGCTTTAAAACTTTTTTGCAACCATTTCCAAAAATGTTATGAAACAGCAAAATAAACATAAGATTACTACGGTGATTATAACTTTTTTTAATTCTTTCAAAGCGTAGAAGTGAGTTAAAGTACAAGCTAATTATCTACAAAAAATATCGATTATCAGTTTAATGGTTATATTTTAATTAAAGATTATAAATATATTTTTTTGTAATTTACACGCGCGAAAGTAGACTAATACAGTACTTTAGCTAAAATTTTTACTCGGAGCGACGACCGGCCGCGACGACACTTTTAATAAATAATGTATGCTGCGTGTCAGTCGCTTCGAGTGAACATTTTAGCTCCGACTCTGTGTCAGGCCTACTTTTGCGCTAAAAATTCAAAAAAAAGTATTTTTAATCTTTGATTAAAATATAACCATTGCACTAATTTTTGACATTCTTTGCGAGTAATTAGATTGTACCGTAGACTCACTTTTAAGCTTTGAAACAATTAAAACAAATTATAAACAACGGAAAAATCGTATATTTACTTTGCTGTTTCATAACTTTTTTGCAAATGGTGGGAAAAATTTTTTAAAGCATTCGTTTTCAAGACCTCTGAAATACGCATTTTAATTTTTTTTTAACATTAGAATATAATAAACAATTTCTGAGAAATGTTAATTTGTTTATAACAATTTTGTTTAAACATTTAAAGATTATGCAATAAAATGAAAAATTTATATTTTGTCGACAAAATATTAAATAGCCATCACACCTTTATAATCTTTCTAAGTTTGATCAATGCCTCATGCTAATTTTGGTTGTTATTGCGACTGTAAATTGTTAATTAACAATTAAATTGTTGCTAAAATGTTCGTTTCATTTTCACCGGCTTCTGAATTTATAATCTATACCAAGGAAGCTTTTATTTCACCAAGCTATATAATTATTGATAAATAATTACTGGCCCAAAAAATTTATTTGAAAATTCGAGATTTTGTTGGGAAATCCCACATTTTCCCAGGAAAATTTTCGTCGGAGCAAATCGAGAAAAACATGCCTCTATATAGAATTAAATTGGGGTGAATTTTTATTTGAGTGTTTTTGGTGTAAAGTTAAAATCTTCGGAGTTATAGAGCAATAATTGAAAAAAATACGATTTGTCGGCGCCATTTTGTTTATAAAAAAGGAGCACACTATCTGCGGACTTTGCATACCTATATTAATAATATATAGGATCTTATATTTCGATTCCAGCAATAAAATTGCTGGTAAATAATCTTTCTTTGTACTTTACTAATCAGACCAGCGTATTGTAACTAGTTTTTTTTTCAAAATTCAAGGATTATACAAAAAAAAGAAAAATTTATATTTTGTCGATAAAATATTAAATAAGCATCTCATCTTTATAATCTTTATAAGTTTGATCAATGTATCATGATTATTTTGGTTATTATTGCGATCGTAAATTGTTAATTAACAATTGAATTGTTGCTAAAATATTCGTTTAATTTTCACCGGCTTCTGGAATTACAATCTATACCAAGAAAGCTTTGATGTGACTAAGTTATTTAATTATTGATTAATAATTACTTACCTAAAACTTTATTTGAAAATTAGAGTTTTTGTTAGGAAAACCCGCATTTTCCTAGGAGAATTTTTGTCGGAGCAAATCGTGAAAACATATCTCTATGCAGAATTTAATTGCGGTGAATTTTTATTTGGGTGCTTTGTTGTAAACTTAAAAGCTTCGGAATTTTAGAGCAATAATTGAAAAAAATACGATTTGTCGGTGCCATTTTGTTTATAAAAAAAGTAGCACACTATTTGCGGATTTTGCATGCCTATAGTATTAATATATAGTATCTTATAATTCGATTCCAGCAATAAAATTGCTGGTAAATAACTTTTCCATGAATTTTGCTAATTAGTAAAGCTCGGATTAATAGGCAACACAAATTGAAGAAAAAGGCGCCTATATAGGCACAGATTTTTATTAAAAAAGGCAGGAATATTAACATTTAGGCAAAATATAGGCAATAAAGGAATATAACTTATTATTTATTGTACAAAGAGAATTAACGTAATATTAACTTAAGGCAGGTATATTTACACATCATAATCATAACATTAGTTTAAATAAACTAGTAACTAAATAACTGTTAATTCATAATTAAACATTGTAACCACTTAAAATTTTATCATTAATAGGAACAACTAAATGTTTTTCAATATTTTCGGTATTAAAACTATGTCTTCGATCACTTAAAATTAATTTGTACATTGAAAACGAACGTTCGACATCGGCAGATGTAGTTGGAGCATATTTGAGAGCGGATAATAAATCTGGCATAATTTGTAATTCCTCGGAAAATGTCCCATTCAAAACTTTAGCAACATTAGATAAAAACGAAAAACCTTCATTCTTGTCGAAAACATATTTCATTTTTTTAAAAATTAATTAACCGTTACTTCCAGGTGCCGATTTAATTTTCGTCTTTAAATTATCTATTAATTTTACTGACTCACATAAATTTATCTCTTGCTTTTCTAATAAGGTAATTGTGGTAACTATTAATTTATAATTGTCATTGATATAAGCGAGTTCCTGTTTCAATTTGGGATTTTTTAATATTTTTTTTGCTTCTCGAATGGCTTCGGAAATATCATCATCAAATTCTGACATAAATAATTCTATTTCATTGCAGTGTTCAAAGTAAAAAAAAAACTGCTTCGAGCCAGGTTCCCCACCTTGTAATTACTGGTGTAGGTGGCAAAGGGACACAGGGAAGTCTTTCTTTATATATTTGCACCCTCAACGGAGCCTTTACAAAAACTTTTTTCATAAAATTTATAAAATTATTTACCAACGGAAACAGATTTTTTATTTCTTCGGCAATTCTATTTACCCCGTGGGCTACACAAGTGCAGTGAATTAAATTAGGATAAAAAATCGTTAAATTAACAGCAGCTTTTAACATATATGCCGCAGCATCTGAAAGCATTAAAACTATTTTATTCACTGGTATAGGGTTGAGTAAAAAGAGGTTTGCTAAACTATGTTGTATAAATCGACTTATTGTTAAATTGTCTGTTTTCTCCAATTCTTTAACTGCAACTAAATAAGGTTTTCTCGCAAAGTTTTCGTTCAAAATTCCAATCATTAAATTAGCTATATACCTGCCGCATACATCTGTCGTTTCATCCACGATAATATACAAAAAATTGCCCACTAACTCCCGCTTAATTTTTGAAATACATTCCACATAACATTTTTCCACAGTATGTTTTCTCAATGTACTCTCGTCCGGTAAGGATTTATTAAGATATTTTTCGAAAAAGCATTTAAAACTAGGGTTATTAACTTTATATAGAGGAATGTTGGATGCAATCATCATCTGGCATAAATCAAATTTAAATGCGTCTTCCTCCTTTTTTTGAACTGATTAAACTATCCCGCAGAGATATTTGGGCTAACTTACAGGAATTTAATTTTTCCAAATTACGTTTATGAAGTGGGGTTCCACAATGCTGGTCAATAAAGTACTTTTTTCTACTTGAAATCTGAGAATTAAAAAAAAAATAATTAGAATTCTAAAACCGCTTTAGATATTAGTTATATTGTGGGTCGAGAAAAAAAGAGAAATATAAAACTTACCGATTTGCCGCATGGTTTACAAAATGCTCCATCTCCTTCTAGAGAAAGTTCCGAATAAGGTGCGATCCATAGCCTTAATTTGGATGTCATCTTTTCACGCAAATATCTAAAACGTTTTAAAACGTGTTCTTTGCTTTTCGGTATACGCAACAAAATTAAACTAGGATATAGCAATTTGTGACTAAACTCTGATACAGTAACCGACTGTACAACTGATAATAAACTAATAAAGCTTAGGGATTTCCAAATAGTTAACCCTCAAGTCTCGATCAGGTACATTTTCCTAGAAATCTGTTATATAAACAAACCATTGATATTTTATTATTGACCGAAAATTTTATTATAGAATGGTTTAGTAATAGAATAATATCATGGGTAGTACCATGAAATTTTAAAAAAGGCACAAATAGGCGGAATTTACGAAAAAAGGCAAAAGTGCAAAAAACAATTCTAATAGGCAAAATAGGCAAAAAAAAGCATTTTGCCTATAATCCGAGCTTTACTAATTAGCCTAGAGTAAAATAGTAAGTCGTTTTCCGTACAGAGACCGAGGCTGATAAGATGGACCACACTTTATAGATATACAGGGTGTCCAGAAACTCTCCTGACAAACGAAGACAGGATATTCTTCAGGTAATTTTAAGACAATTTAACCCAATTCACCTAGTCCGAAAATGCTTTCTGAGGGAGCTAGAGCTCTTTGAAGATGGCGTCTGGGAATTAGTTTTTCTTAAATATCTCCAGAACACTGTTATTCAGAAAAACGAAAACTGGTACGCTTATTTACCTTCCAGAGATAAATCGATTCCATCAATTGCGAATTTCTAGTACCGGTCATAGGCGCCCGTTTTGGGTAGGGCAGCTGGTATTTTATCTCATAACTTTTTTGTCTTTAACTTCTAAACCTTCTTGACAATGGATTATTAAACTGTGAGGTAGTCTAGTACTAAAAGATACTCTTGCTTTAATGCGATAGGATGCACTGTTTTCTAGAAAAATCAATTTGAAAATTTTTCGTTGATTAAATTTGAAGAAAATTTGAAAATTTGTGTCAAAAAAAGATGGTGTATTTTACTTATTTAAAGTAATAGTAACTTTTAGTACTAGAATACCTCATAATTTAATCATCAAGTGTCAAAAATGCTTAAAAATTAAAGACAAAAAAGTTATGCGATAAAATAACCATTGACCTACCCAAAATGGACGCATATGACCGGTACTAGAATTTCGCAACTAAGGAAATCGATTTATCTCTGGAAGATAAATAAACGTGCCACTTTTCGTTTTTCTAAATAGTTTTTTTTGAATTTCTTTTTTCAAATTCAACAAACGAAAAATTTTAAAATTGATTTTTATCGAAAACGGTGCATCCTACCGACTTAAAGCAAGAGTACCTTTTAGTACTAGAAATTTACTAATCCAGCATAAAAAATGCTTAGAAGACAAAGATAAAAAAGTTATATGATAAAATAACCGTTTCCCTACCCATAACGGGCGCCTATAATTGATTTATCTCTGCAGGATAAATAAGTGTACCAGTTTTCGTTTTTTTAGTAGAAGCGTTCTGGAGATATTTAAGCAAAACTCATACCATGACGCCATCTTCAAAGGGCTCTATCTCCCTTAGGAAGCATTTTCGAACTAGGTGAATTGGGTTAAATTGTCTTCAAATTATATGAAGAATCTCCAGTCTTCGTTTGTCGGGAGAGTTTCTGGACACCCTGTATAGAGTATGTCCCTATAAGTTGGAACCATATGGAAAACTTTTTAATTATAAATTTTACAAAAAAAAGAATTCTTCATTTAAAGTTCTGCATGGGCTAAAACCTAAGATTCAATCTTAGAGATCTTATATCAAATTGTATACGAGATATGCCAAAAGATATGAATTTTCATCAAGAGTAAAGAATTTTTTAGTTCGAAATATTTCAATTTATAGGATGTAACTACATACTGAAACATAGTTTTTAATACTATACAACTTTTTGTAACCACAATTTTCGATATTCTGAAAAATAAAGGTATTTTATGTACTCTTGAGCGAAATTCATATTTTTTGACATATGTACATAAAATTTGATTTGATGGTTGCATTTTATAAAGAATACCTTTTTTTTCGTAAAATTAATTATAAACAAAAATTGATAATAAAAGAGTTAAGTATCATAATTAAAATTAAAGAAAATAATGTTGGTTATCCATAATTTAAGAAAAAATTTCAAAATTTCTTTTGTACAATTAGAAGGATATAATTGCATATTAAAATATAGTTGCTGATTGCAAACAACTTTTTATAATAATAATTTTCGATATTGTGAAAAATAAAGCTACTTTACTCTTGAGCGAAATTCATACTTTTTGACATACCCCGTATAATATTCTTAAAATTTGATATCTGATGGTTGCATCTTAGGTTCTAGACCATGCAGAACTTTTTATGAAGAATACCGTTTTTTCGTAAAATTAATAATAAAAAAGTTTTCCATATGGTTCCAACTTACAGGAACATACTAATTAACATAAATTATGTACTTTGTGCCATCTACGAAAAGTGTCGAAAGGGGTACGAATGGTCGAAAAAGCAAATGAAGAAATCCGCCATAATTGAAAACTGAAACAAATTATGCTAAATTTAATTGGATTCTGGTCCTGAAAATGTGCCAATGACACTTATCTTTTAATTTTCATCAAAGTCTCTCTATCGGAAATTAGTTTTAAACTCATCAAATATTGAATAAAGTAAGTCTTAATTAAGTGAACGATATTTTTAGATAATTGTAGCTTGGAACTATATAATCACGACTATTTTGGAGATAGAAAGGAAGTAGGCAATGGATTCGAGGGCAAGTTAATTAAAATTAATAGTATAGATAAAATACAGAAAATCTCAGTTTGTTTTTTGAAATGTCCTTATAGACCAGGGCGCATCTGGAAAAATATTAGTACATTTGGACGTTGGGAGGTGACTCAAGTTTTTTTGCAGAAATTGATTGAAAATAACCCAAATAATGATATTTGAGTTATCCTCCCTCTCAAAAAGTTCCGGAACATGGTTTAAAACATCAAAATGTCAAAAAATGAAGGAAAAACTCGATTTTTTCTTCGTTTTCTGATTATAACTTTAAAAGTATTCATTTCCGAGAAAAGTTGTATTAACATAAAAGTTGCGTAATTAAATTTTCTACAACATAAAAGTGGTTAAAAGTTTAAAAAATAGTCACCCTTGTTGTAAAATAGCAATAATTGCGAAAAAACATACAAAAACAAGTATTCGCATTTTACGGTTTTCAACCATTTATGTTACACTTAGGACCTTCATATTTCACTCAGAAAAACGTTATGATACAGTAAAACAATATTGTAAATTTCATTAAGATCGGTTTAATAGATTTTGCAAAATAAATTTTGCAATCCAGCTTTTGCAAAAAAAAATTTATTTTTTCAAAATGTTACAGGACTGAAAATAAAGCAGATAGCAAGTTGATTTTTTTTGCTTATAGAAGTGTACTGTCCTTTCATCTGCAATTTGCAAAACTAAAATCGATTAAATACCACGGCGTCAGGAATTTTTTAAATAAACATTAATTATTGGTGCTACGCGCAGGACAGCGGATAGTTTGCCTGATTGGGCATTCCAATGACCTTTGATAATGATTGATACGTTTTAATTTTTATTACATTTCGATATATATATGTATAAATAAATTTGTTTATTGCAAAATAAAAACACATACTCTATCCTTTGAAATAACACTTTTTTTAGCAAAAACTTTCTTTGTTCATATATTTTAACTTGAGAATAAAAGTTTATTATTTTTAAACATATGCAATTGTTTAAACAATATTTCACAAACAATAATAAAATTAGTTTGATTTTTGTGGAATTAAAATATTAAATACAACAAAATATAGGGTAATATTGGATTTGATAAAGATTGGAAGAAATTTTGGTGGAAATCAACTTGTGTGAATCGAACACCGCTGTCCTGCGCGTAGCACCAAAAATTAATGTCTATTTATAAAATTTCCCGACGCTGTGGTAACTAATCGATTTTAATTTTGAAAATTGCAAATGGAAGGAACAGTACACTTCTATAAGCAAAAAAATTCAACTTGCTATCTGCTTTATTTTCAGTCATGCAACATTTAAAAAAAAATGATTTTTTTTGCGAAAGCTGGATTGCAAAATTTATTTTGTAAAATCTATTTAACGGATCTTAATAAAATTTACAGTGTTGTTTTAATATATCATAAAGTTTTTCTGGGTAAAATATGAAGGTCCTAAGTGCAGCAAAAATGGTTGTAAAACGTAAAATGCGAATACTTGTTCCTGTATGGTTTTTCTCAATTAGAGCTATTTTGCAAAAAGGGTGACTATTTTTTAAATTTTTAACCAATCCTATATTTAATGATGCAATTTTTATGTCAGTACAACTTTTTTCAGAAATGAATAGTTTTAAAGTTATAATCAAGAAACCAGTAAAAAAATCGAATTTTTCCTTCATATTTTGATATTTTGGTTATTTAAACAATGTTCCGGACCATTTTGAGTGAGAGGATAACTCAAATATTATTATTTGAGTAATTTTCAAGCAATTTCTGCAAAAACATTTGAGTCACCTTTCAACGTCCATCTCAAAACAGATGCGCCCTGTGTTACAAAAATAAGAAAACTTCTGTTGGAGTGAAAGTAAAAAGAAAGATATACTCCAACAGAAGTAAGGAAAAAAAAGAAGAAAAGAAAAGACTAAGGTAACTAGTTGGGGCCTCTTATGAAAATAAAAATGAAGGGGCTTCAGCGGTTGAGCCGAAGTAGGAAAAATAAAAAATACTACTTTGCAGTAGTACTGAAGAAAGGGGAATTAGAAGGGATAGAAGTAGAAGTGGGAAGAGACAGAGGCAAACTGAATAGAGTTGGCTAGCTATAGATGCAAGAGAGCAACTTGACACTCAAGGATGGATACGGCTCGTTTGCATGCCTGTCGAAGAACAGTAGCTCTATGTAGATAGTAATAATGACTAAAATATGAAATAATAAAATAAGAATAATGTACTGAAGAGGAATGAAGATGAATAATTTCTAAAGACGAACAAGATAAATAAATCTAACAAATCATGGGCGCCATGAAAATGATCTTCGATCATTCTCCCAGGTATCTTATACTGCTGTCAGATATTAAATATATCAAACCTGTAATAATGAACATAAAGGAATAATAAAAATAAATGATATACAAAATAAATAAACATATTTATTAAAAATAACTACCAGATTTTTAACAATCTCTGAGTTAAGCAAGTTCATATTATGCTGTGACTCTAAAATGACATAAGTTATACAAGAAGATATATATATTTTAAAGATAACGACAATAATGTTATCTGTTACAAATTTAAATATAAGTACCTCTTACTAACATATAGGGTACAAAATTACATAAGTCTTCTACCAAATGGTTATAGTACGCCTGCTACGTACAACTAAAGGAAACCGACGAAGATGAAAATAATACAAATAAATAGGCCCAAGCCTCACTAAGAGAAAATACAATACTGAATAAAGCAAAATTAAATATACAAATGAATAAACGTTATAGAAGTGAAGTTAAGAAAAATACCGACAAAATGACCTAAATTAACCGAGCAAATGCAATGAAATAAAGTAACGACGAAGTAACCGAACAAACGAAATAAAGCGAATAAATACAATATTTGGGAAACAAGCAAGTAATGTTACAAAATAAATTTACCCGAATTACATAAACCAATATCAAAGCAATAATAAAGTATTAAAAACCTAATTTTCTCTAGGCTTATTCCTGTGCACAAGAAGTTACCGTAGATACAAAGTTTGGGAACCAAATAATCTAATATACAAATACATATGTCAAAAAAAACAGAGGTAACCTAAATCTGGAAAAAAAACATAGTGTATTTAACAGATAGTCTGAAATATAAAAAAAACCAATAGTTACTAAAACTCCTCACTAAATGTTCCCAAACGAGGTTGCGGTTGCATCCTAGAAAATGAGCGTCACTATGATGCACCTCCATGCCCCCCCGTAGGCCCAGGTGGCAGGACGAAAAGGAGCTGGAATGTCCCCCAAAAAACTTGTTCCCAAAATATACTCCCAGTTTGACTTGGCGGTAGCTGCAATAAGGTCAAGGTGGCGTCCCTAGGTAGTCAAGGTGGGTACGACATCACATGAGGGTTAGTTTTCTTCCAAATGGCTAAAAACATATACTTCGTTTGATTTCTCATATAAACCGGTAAACAAAAGTAAAGAGAAGAAGAAATAATCGAGGAAAACTTTTTAGAAGCAATAACATAAAAAAACCAACCATTAAAAATGGAACAAAAACTAATCTCAGGTAACCTTGAACTATTTTGAGTTTGAAAACATGAACAAATAATGGCATTGCATTTGAAATAGGAATATAAAATATGACTTATCTGAAATAACATGAGATTAAGATAGTAATAGCCATCTACATACATTTTATATACCTTAATGAAATGGTATTGAACCAGACAAAGATAGTTACATGACAATTTATAGATATATTGGACATGAAAATTTATAGATATATTGGATGTTCAATCGGTTTAAAACGTACAGAGAAATGGTAATTATTTCCAATATTAATTTGAGGACTTCAAAAATGTTTGGTTATGTAAAACCAAAAACCCCATTAATATAAAGATCGATATAAAGATAATATAAAGATCGAAATAATCTACATCCTTCACCTAAGGGACTGGCTAAGAACATTTAACAATGAACCAACTATTTCATATATTCAAGGTTAACTAAAAAACATTAGTAGAAAAAACGATTTACCGGTTAATTTTTTATTCCTCTTCCACTGATGGTACTCCCATCCTTACTCCAGGAAACCCGTACTCCAGGAAACAAGTGGTGGTAACTTTTTACTATACTTCCAAACTTAGTTGAAATAAAAATTAATTTCGAAGAAATTAACCGCCATTTACGGTACTAACCACCAACACCAACCTGTCAACCTCGCAGCCACCGGCCAAGTGCCTCTCATTCCTCCCACAGTCAGCGAGGAAAACGTCAAACTCTCACGGAACACGAATTAAACGACAAGGAACGGTTCAACAACTATGTTCCTTACAGTGTGACGTCACATGAGAAGTCCTTTACGATAAATTAAAGAATTTAAATGGGAGGTCAAGAGAAAATAATTATTTTTTTAAAAATAATTACAGCGCTAAAAATGATAATATAACGGGTGGACCGTTACAATCCCCTCCTACTCGGGAAAAAAATTTTTTTAACCAAAAAAAAATTTTTTTTTTTTAAACTTCAAAATATTAACAACTAAATTTACAATAGTCTAACAATCCACGTTGATTCGCAAGATTACTTCTAAATATAAACTAATGGTCAAGGAAAAATAAATCAATACATGACTCATACTAAAATGTTACTATGTTACTCTCTGCTACCAAATATTAACATATATTGCTCAAAAGTCAAAACAAAACTAAATATTGTACTTAAGTTCATAATAATAACTGAGTGTCGAATTGGGCACTAAAACCAAAATTGAACTATCCATGGACATCAGATTTATAAAGGGTATATCCAAGAACGGAACAACCAGGAAAAGGTGTGAGCCAATTCGAACCATATCAAAAGTAAATGTACCAAAGTGAATAAAAAAAATCAGTAACTAAAATAGGTAAAGAATTGAACACTTTATCCAAAACTGAACTAACAATGGACACCAGATTCATAATAGTATATCCAGAGAAGAACAATCAGGAAGATTTATGGAACAATTCTCACTAATGTCAAATAATACCAATAATAAACATACCAAAGGAATCCAAAACTCAATAACCAAAATAAATGTGGAATCGGACACTTAATCCAAAGTCGAACTATCAGTGGACACCAGATTCATAAAAGGCATATCCAAAGAAGAACAACCAGGCAAATTTATGGACCAATTCACACCAATACTAAACCACATAACAGATCAGGTCTACGTACACCCACATCCGGTAATACGAACCTATCCAACTAAATACACAAAATAAATGAAGAATCGGACACTTATCCAGAATCGGACTATCAATGGACACCAGATTTATATAGGAGTATATCCAAAGAAGAACGATCAGGCAAATTTATGGACCAATTCTTACTAATACTAAATAAACTAAATTATTGGATCCAATGGTAACTAATACTGAACAAAATAAATAAATTAGGTCTACATACACCCTCATCCGGTAATATGAACCTATCTGAACTAAGTAATCCAAAATAAGTCAGAAAAAAATTACTAACAGACTAAGTAACAGAGAGGTAACCAAACTAAATCAAAGGTAAGGTAAATACTTAAAGTGTATTGACTAAAGTATTCTAGAAAATACATAAACTAATTCATGCTGGTATTCGCGAACTATAGCATGTTGCTACAACAGATGTATGAGAATAACCAGACTTAGATAAGGTACTAATATAAGAATAAGTAAGGAAGAAAACAGAATGAATGGTGAACTTACAAGGTCTATGGCACTATGATAAATAATAGGAAGAAAAAAAAAATATGATAAGTGATAGGGAAAAAAATTGACGAGAACGAGCACAATTTTAAATAAAACTGCAAATTCATGCGTTTTCACATACGTACATAGAATTATTCAGGAAATATTCCAGAATCTGAATAACAAAACTAATGCCTACGAAAAGAAGTGGGAATATACTCAAATGAACAACTCATCTGTCTAAACACTCCAAATACTGACTTAACGAACCTACTATGTATAGGGATGGCCTAAGCATTGATTTATAAACAAGTGCGCAAGATATTTATCCATGTTTACTCATCAACTTAAAGTACAAACATACTATGAAGTAAAAAGCCTAATATGAACTAAATACTTCCCTATTAAATTGTAAAAAAACTGAAATAAGTAAACTGATTACAGAAAACTGTTTAGGAAATGTAATGATGAAAAGACATCTGCCTACTCTGCCATGAGGACATAGATTACGAAACCGGACAGCAGTGATCAGTTGCTGAATTTCGAACCCACGTATTCACCAACTTTGAGCATCAACAGACTAAGTAGTTTCTAAGAAGAAATATGAAAGACTCAAGAATTCATACATACTTACATCAAAATTCCAAACTAATTCCAGAATCATACTGTGTAGGATAGAAGGATATAAATTATTATAAAGTGTTTAAGATATTGGAGACAAATAATGTTAATAGAGTAACCCAATAACAAATTAAAAACCACATCTTTCCAATATGGCAAATTCAATAATAAGATATAAATATGATCAAAAAAAAAAATTAGTAAGTAATCAAATATTCCAAATAATATAACCTGAGATATGGTAGTGCAACATAGTTCCATAATAATATCCATATTAAACAAGAGTACTTGTATGAGTTCACCTATCCAAATATATAAATATATAATAAGTTAACAACCCTACTAACTTAGGGGTTAGGTGTGCAAAAACTGAACAAAAATACAAGTGAAGTTATTATCAATTGTGTAATCCTACTGACAGGATCAGCAATTAATAATATTGACTCATAATAATAATTAAAATGCACCATACCTAATAATAAAAAAAATAAACTCATACATAAAGTACTACATAATAATTAAATTAATAAGTAATAAATAAATGTCATCAAAACTAAGCCAAAGATGAAATCAAGCAATTTATGTGGGTACCTGCATTATCATATGATAAAAAAACAATATTGGACTAAAAGTTATAACCATACTAAAGATTGAGCTAAGCTAAAGACAAACAGAAGAAGAGATTAGCTTGAACAACACTGTTAAGGTAATCTTCTTCTGAAGATTGTTCTATAACTTAATAGAAAAGTAGTATCAATGTTTCCTAACTAATAAAGAATTTATATTTGAATCTCAACCTAAAGTATCTGATTCATATAAGCATTATATTATGGTACCCACACTGATATAATATTATTACCAAAATTTAACAAAACTGGAATATGAGATGGATAGTGGAACTACTTAACTATACAATTTATCATTGTAATGTTTAACACTACCAATTAAAGAAAAATAATTTGGATGACCATCTGTAATCATCCGAACCATGCGAATTCAACGTATCATGTATAGAAGCTAATGTTCTGGACTGATATTGCTTTGTGGTGTGTGCCTGTCTTACCAAACAATCCAAATATCAAAAATAACAAATATAAAATATAATCTAAAGTTTGTAAGACAATATACATATGGAGAAAATATTAGCGACACACCAACAAATCAAAATGCCAGCAAAACATATAAATAATCAAATCAATAAAGTAAATAAAATACCTAAATACTGAAAATAATTTCTAGTTAGGTGTAAAATATAACCACACTAGAAAAAAAAATATATGCATATAGTCAATAATTAATTGTACGTGCAAACATACTACCATTGGTAGAAGGACTAAAAATCCATAATAAAAGAACATATGTCAGATATGTATACTAAGTCTAAATACACAAATAAGTTTCCAATAAAAATACAAAATTCAAACTAAAATATGAGCTGTACCACTATAACTGAAAATGAGGTATCAAAAATAAACTAACCAAAACCAAAAGAAGCAGTATAAGTCTACCTGTTTATTATTAATAAAAATTAAAGACAAAAATAAATCAGAGGTAACATGTATACAAAGATATCAAAAAGTTAATAAAACAGAAAATTCCAATAAAAGAAAATTGAACTAAAAGAACTACTGTCTTAGAACCATAAAACGGTTGGCACCACGCATTGGGCAGCCAGTGTAACAAAAATAAGAAAACTTCTGTTGGAGTGAAAGTAAAAAGAAAGATATACTCCAACAGAAGTAAGGAAAAAAAAAGAAGAAGAGCATGAGACTCTTAATCTCAGGGTCGTGGGTTCGTGCCCCACGTTGGGCGCCAGTGTTACAAAAATAAGAAAACTTCTGTTGGAGTGAAAGTAAAAAGAAAGATATACTCCAACAGAAGTAAGGAAAAAAAAGAAGAAAAGAAAAGACTAAGGTAACTAGTTGGGGCCTCTTATGAAAATAAAAATGAAGGGGCTTCAGCGGTTGAGCCGAAGTAGGAAAAATAAAAAATACTACTTTGCAGTAGTACTGAAGAAAGGGGAATTAGAAGGGATAGAAGTAGAAGTGGGAAGAGACAGAGGCAAACTGAATAGAGTTGGCTAGCTATAGATGCAAGAGAGCAACTTGACACTCAAGGATGGATACGGCTCGTTTGCATGCCTGTCGAAGAACAGTAGCTCTATGTAGATAGTAATAATGACTAAAATATGAAATAATAAAATAAGAATAATGTACTGAAGAGGAATGAAGATGAATAATTTCTAAAGACGAACAAGATAAATAAATCTAACAAATCATGGGCGCCATGAAAATGATCTTCGATCATTCTCCCAGGTATCTTATACTGCTGTCAGATATTAAATATATCAAACCTGTAATAATGAACATAAAGGAATAATAAAAATAAATGATATACAAAATAAATAAACATATTTATTAAAAATAACTACCAGATTTTTAACAATCTCTGAGTTAAGCAAGTTCATATTATGCTGTGACTCTAAAATGACATAAGTTATACAAGAAGATATATATATTTTAAAGATAACGACAATAATGTTATCTGTTACAAATTTAAATATAAGTACCTCTTACTAACATATAGGGTACAAAATTACATAAGTCTTCTACCAAATGGTTATAGTACGCCTGCTACGTACAACTAAAGGAAACCGACGAAGATGAAAATAATACAAATAAATAGGCCCAAGCCTCACTAAGAGAAAATACAATACTGAATAAAGCAAAATTAAATATACAAATGAATAAACGTTATAGAAGTGAAGTTAAGAAAAATACCGACAAAATGACCTAAATTAACCGAGCAAATGCAATGAAATAAAGTAACGACGAAGTAACCGAACAAACGAAATAAAGCGAATAAATACAATATTTGGGAAACAAGCAAGTAATGTTACAAAATAAATTTACCCGAATTACATAAACCAATATCAAAGCAATAATAAAGTATTAAAAACCTAATTTTCTCTAGGCTTATTCCTGTGCACAAGAAGTTACCGTAGATACAAAGTTTGGGAACCAAATAATCTAATATACAAATACATATGTCAAAAAAAACAGAGGTAACCTAAATCTGGAAAAAAAACATAGTGTATTTAACAGATAGTCTGAAATATAAAAAAAACCAATAGTTACTAAAACTCCTCACTAAATGTTCCCAAACGAGGTTGCGGTTGCATCCTAGAAAATGAGCGTCACTATGATGCACCTCCATGCCCCCCCGTAGGCCCAGGTGGCAGGACGAAAAGGAGCTGGAATGTCCCCCAAAAAACTTGTTCCCAAAACATACTCCCAGTTTGACTTGGCGGTAGCTGCAATAAGGTCAAGGTGGCGTCCCTAGGTAGTCAAGGTGGGTACGACATCACATGAGGGTTAGTTTTCTTCCAAATGGCTAAAAACATATACTTCGTTTGATTTCTCATATAAACCGGTAAACAAAAGTAAAGAGAAGAAGAAATAATCGAGGAAAACTTTTTAGAAGCAATAACATAAAAAAACCAACCATTAAAAATGGAACAAAAACTAATCTCAGGTAACCTTGAACTATTTTGAGTTTGAAAACATGAACAAATAATGGCATTGCATTTGAAATAGGAATATAAAATATGACTTATCTGAAATAACATGAGATTAAGATAGTAATAGCCATCTACATACATTTTATATACCTTAATGAAATGGTATTGAACCAGACAAAGATAGTTACATGACAATTTATAGATATATTGGACATGAAAATTTATAGATATATTGGATGTTCAATCGGTTTAAAACGTACAGAGAAATGGTAATTATTTCCAATATTAATTTGAGGACTTCAAAAATGTTTGGTTATGTAAAACCAAAAACCCCATTAATATAAAGATCGATATAAAGATAATATAAAGATCGAAATAATCTACATCCTTCACCTAAGGGACTGGCTAAGAACATTTAACAATGAACCAACTATTTCATATATTCAAGGTTAACTAAAAAACATTAGTAGAAAAAACGATTTACCGGTTAATTTTTTATTCCTCTTCCACTGATGGTACTCCCATCCTTACTCCAGGAAACCCGTACTCCAGGAAACAAGTGGTGGTAACTTTTTACTATACTTCCAAACTTAGTTGAAATAAAAATTAATTTCGAAGAAATTAACCGCCATTTACGGTACTAACCACCAACACCAACCTGTCAACCTCGCAGCCACCGGCCAAGTGCCTCTCATTCCTCCCACAGTCAGCGAGGAAAACGTCAAACTCTCACGGAACACGAATTAAACGACAAGGAACGGTTCAACAACTATGTTCCTTACAGTGTGACGTCACATGAGAAGTCCTTTACGATAAATTAAAGAATTTAAATGGGAGGTCAAGAGAAAATAATTATTTTTTTAAAAATAATTACAGCGCTAAAAATGATAATATAACGGGTGGACCGTTACACCTGGACTATTAGGACGGTCTATTTTATCAACGTTGTTGCTATTGGATATAAGAGATTAAAAAAGTGCTTAAGTGGTGGTATTTCGTTTTAAAACAATTTTAGGTGCGAATATTTTTTTTTCGTCTTAGATTGAATCTCGAGCCTGCCAAGAAATTCTCCTAAAATAGTTTATTGGAGGTTTATTTGACGTTGACGTTATTAATATAGAGACGATTAGACGATGAAAAATAATGGTAGGAGAGCAAAGTATGCTAAATGTGCAATCACTCAAGCAAGCGATATGGGGACCTATTGGGTTGTAATGAGTAGATCCTAAAACCAAAAATAAATTAATTTTTTCATTTTAGTGGGGACTTTCCATTTTCAATTTAATTTTACATTTTCAACAATCGTTTTTTTAGATTATACCGCCATCTACCCATAATTCGAAAAAATGTCTCGATTAAAAGTTACTTATTTTTACGTAAGGAATCCAAATCTGCAATCAAAAATTGGGGCTCTCATTTAAGATTTTAAAGTAACTCCCCACCGCACCCCCGCGGGAGGTCGTGTTTGTTGCCATTCGAGAGATTTTTCAAATATATTGAATAAGTGTATTTTTCAGTTTTTCGATCTGATGTTCATTTCGCGATATATCGCGGGGTTCGTATTTGAAATTTGAAATTTACCCCCGACCCCTCTCCGTGGGAAGTCGTGTTTGGTATCATTCGATAGATTTTTGAAAAGTATTGAACACCTATTTTTTAATTTTTCGATCTGTCATTCATTTCGCGTAATATTCGCTTTTTTCTTGTGAAACTTTGGGACTCACCCATTTCCTGACGCTCCACTCAAATCGTCAGATTTTTTAAACATACACTGTTTTGAATGTACTTAATTTACCTTATCTTAATCTGACGATTTCATGTTTTTCTAAGAATATATTTTTTTTTCGGCCCCCCCTTAACGAACTCCCCTGTATTAAGAGCCAATATATGGAAGAGGTAAATTTTCCGGGTACAGCATTTCTCCCCATGTAATAATCTGACGCTCTCGAGTAACTGCAAAAATCCCCACTTGGGCTCCCTTACCATAAGTCAGATGTCAGTTACAAAGAACAAATGGATTCAAATTAGCGGGACCATTTAATAACACTATAATATGGATTATCCGATACATTAGTTGTGAGATGAAATCCATGATAAATAAGGCCAGTATAATACCATAATTATGTACGCATAAGAAACAAAACATATGTATACTTCACTACAAATACTGCACTGTACATATGTGCTTCATTGACCTAGAAAAGGCGTTTGACAGAAACCGAAGAAAGGACGTATAGAAGACACTAAAAGAAAGGGGAGTCGACAGACACATAATAGAAGTAATAAAGGATATGTACAAAAATAATTCAAATGCAGTAAGAACCAATAACAAGGAATCCAGAGAATTTACTACAAGTCAAGGCGTCAAACAGGAATGCGTGCTTAGTTCACTGCCATTCTCAGTGGTACTGGATGAATCGATAAAGAAAGCCAAGAGAAGAATGAGAAAACTAACATTAGGATACTGGCAAATGAAACGGACTCAACTATCGGAGCTACTATTTGCAGACGACATGGTATTGATAGCAGAAAACAGAGAAGACTTACAGAACACACTTGAAATCCTTGAAGAAGAACTATCAAACATAAATATGAAAATTAATACAGAGAAAACAAAAACAATGATAATTTCAAATACGACGAAGACAAGCAATAGAATTAGACGGGAAACAATTAGAGCAAGTGGAATATTTTAAATATCTTGGAGTAATAATCGAATAAAATGGTAAACAAGACATGGAAATAAACGAGAGAATGGGACGAACAGGAAGCTTATTTAACACTATGAAAACAACATTTTTGGGGAAAAAAGGATACCGGAGAAAGTAAAAACGGCAGTCGTTAAATCAGTAGTTAGACCAACAGTCATGTATAGCAGCGAGACATGGACATTGACGGGGAGACAAAAATCCAGAGTTAAAGCTATGGAAATGAGGTTCTTGAGGACAATAGCAAACATAAAGAGGACGGACAAAATACGAAACGCAACAATTAGACAAAACCTAAAACTAGAACCAATCAATGAAAAAATACATAGTAGAGGGACAACTTAGATGATTCGGGCACGTGTGTAGAATGTCGAACGAGAGTCTAACAAAACGAGTGTTAGAAACGAGAGTGCAGAGGAAAAACAAAGGAGGAAGACCAAGAGTTATGTGGGTAGATGAAATCAGGAAAGAAGTCGAGAAAAAGGGATTGACATTGAAAAGTGCAAGAAACCTAACGCAAGATCGGAAAGCATGGAGACTACAATGCCAAACTCAACTCCACCAGCCTTACACCTAAAGGTATAAAGGCTTAGGACTATGTAAGTAAGTAAGAAACAGAACTCGACAGAGTCAAAGCACAGAAAATGCTTGAAACCATAAAAACGAGAATACTCAGGAGAAGGCTTACAGGAGACACGATCAGATACCAAATAAGGAATGACGAAATCAGAATAAAAAGCATTGTATAAAGTTTAAATCAGTGGACAGTAAATAAAAAACTTCAGTAGAATGGCGGATACAGGAGCCGTTAAACGTATCGGCCGACTGCGCAAGAGACATAATGTCAATTTTTCATAGAGGCTATTACTTCGATCGCCGATAGTGAAACACCAAATTAAAGATGAAATTTTATTTATGTGCAACACTCTATCCGGGAGCCTTAAAAATCTACTGATCGACGAAGCCTTACTGTATTACTGGTATGAATGTTAAACGGATAATGCCTGATGATGAAACTACATGTTTTCTCTGATCATTGGTGGCCAGACACGTTCCGGGATCTCAAGTTTCTATTCCTTAAAGTGGGATATTCTTTAAACAGGTATTCTAATAAGCGGGTTCCACTGCTCGAGGAGGAGATTCAAATGAATTATTTTAATGAATGTTCTTTCTTGGTGTCAGAATGTTTTTGGGTCAACCCACGCGCTGAATATACTTACAAAATATTGAAGAACAAAGAAATATATCCTATCATCAAAATTAATGTGCAATTGCCCAAATAAATTATTGTTTACGATTTGCAATTAGTTAACTAAATTAGCAGCCCGCACATTTGTAAATATAATAACAATTTGCGTTCATGTGATATACGAGGTGATAAAAAAATTGTTTATTATCAAGTATGAAAATTGAATGTTTGAGATTAAACACAGTGCAATAACAATGCACAAGCATATGTGCTTATATAAAGGAAAACAAAAAATAAAAATAAATACTCGAATTACCAAAATGGGTTTTTACCTGCTAACTCTAGGGCATGTTCGACTTTTTGAATAAAAAATTTAAAATAACAGATTAACGAACTCCCCTTTTATTTGTATTCACATGAAACAGTCCTGCGAATTGATCCAAAGGCTTAGATCCTGTAACCAAAAAGTACGTCGTTTACCTAGACCTTTCTTACCAAAACACCTTATTATTTAAATTAACTTCGTTCATTATTGACATGAGTTGGCCATGGTTTATTTTTTTAATTGTTTTGGTAGTTTATGAAAATCTTTGCACCTTTGAAGTACATTGTAATTGGAATTTTTGTAAGTAAAACCTAATGGGTAATTATTCTGCTGACTAATGGACTGTGATATCACTAACTTGTACCAAAATATCCGTGGCATTATAGCTAATATCTCATAGCTAATATAGCATTCAGTTTTAGTCTGCTATTCTTGATCTTCTCAACCGACCTTACGACCACTGCCGCTTCGTCTTTGATAACTTCTACCGTAGTTGCATATCAAATATCAGGATAAAATAACTGCAGACCATGTTCTGTAAACGCTAGATATAAGGTAACATATTTTTTTCCCTGTTTCTTAAATCAGGCAAGACTCGTTACTCTTTGTCACTTGGTCGTAAGACCTTTTGATCTCTTGTTTATTGAGGTCCATCAAATTCTTTAAGGGATATTTTTATCAATGTTTTAGTTTGGATTTACCCTTGAGTGGCCCATTTATTTTGATAATAGCCACTTGGAAGCCACTATTTGTAAAAATGTTATCTTGTCTTTGGAATCACCAACTATAATTACATCAATGCAGGCCATCAATGCAAAAACTGTATCCTAGAACACAGTTATTTATTGACCTACGCTATAAGATTTATTTTAACTACAGGTTTGCTCAAAGACTTCTGAACCACCACCCTGTGCAATTTTAGCTGAAAAGTCCCCATTAATATTTGGAACTTTTTGTTCTCTATGTGGTATAATAGTGCGGCAGATTAGTTCAAATATTATAAGAATTGCACATTTAATGATACAAGTAAATAATTTGGTCCACATATACTGTATATATAAGGGTTCAAATTTAGATATGAGCCCATCTCAGATTTTGCCTTTTACAAAAATGGCGGTCATTCAAAATGGGCGGCTATACATATATGACTAATAGCACGATCTTTTGAATGAAAAGTCCGATTTCAACCAAATTTGGTACATAGGTTCTTTTTGTGATTTACAAGATCGATGCCGTGAACTGGAAGAATCAGTTTACCAGAAGTTGTATTTTTTCTGGTTTTTTATGTAAAACTATTTTATATTATGTAAATAATTTATTTTCAATTTTTTCATCCTGTATATATTAATATTTCAAAATGGTAATACCACCATTGAAAAGAGCGTAAGAATATGTTTTACAAAATATTTTGAACTTTTTAGTTATTTTAATTACCATTTAATAAATACATAACGTATTTTCACATGTACTTATTTGTGGCAGATTCGTGCAAATATTATAAGAATTATTGTGCATTTAATGGTAGAAGCACATAATTTGGACCACATATACTACACATACAAAAGTTCAAATTTAGATATGAGGCCATCTCAGATTTTGCCTTTTACAAAAATGGCGAGCATTCAAAATGGCGGCTACACATATGTGAATAATAGCACGATAACTTTTGAACGAAAAGTCCAATTTAAGCCAAATTTGGCATCAAGGTTTTTTTTTAATGAATAAGATCGAGGTCTTGAACCGGAAGAATCGGTTTACCAGAAGCTGTGTTTTTACTGTTTTTTATGTAAAAATATGTTGTTTTTTTTTTCAATTCTTTCACCCTGTATATATTAAGTTTTCAAAAAGGTAATACCGCCATTGAAGAGAGTGTAAAAATACTTTTTAGGAAAGATTTTGAAATTTTTAGTTATGTTAGTTACCATTTAATAAATACACATCGTATCTTCACACGTACCTATGTGCGGCAAATTCATTTTAAATGCCCGCCATTTTTGTAAAAGACAAAATCTGAGATGGCCTCATATCTAAATTTGAATCTTTGTATGTGTAGTGTGTGTGGTCCATATTATAGGCTTTTACCATAAAATGCACAATAATTCTTATATTATTTGCACGAATCTGCCGCACATAGGTTCACAGGTACATATGAAGATAGGTTATGCATTTATTAATTGGTAATTAACATAACTAAAGAGTCCAAAATATTTCCTAAAAAATACTTTTACGCTCTTTTCAACGCCGATATTACCTTTTTGAAAAATTCATACATACAGGGTGAAAGAATTAGTAAAAAAACAACATGTTTTACATAAAAATCAGGAAAAACACAACTTTTTGTTAATCGACTCTTCTGGTTCAAGACCTTGGTCTTACACATCAAAAAAATAACCTACATACCAAATTTGGTTGACGTCGAACTTTTCGTTCAAAAGTTATCGTGCTATTAGTCACATATGTACAGTCGCCATTTTGAATGCCCGCCATTTTTGTAAAAGGTAAAATCTGAGATGGAGTTATATTTAAATTTGAACCTTGATGGCTGTAGTATACGTGGTCCACATTATGTGCTTCTACCATTAAATGCACAGTAATTCTTATAATATTTGCACGAATCTGCCACACATAGGTACATGTGAAGATACGTTATGCATTTATTAAATGGTAATTAACATAACTAAAAAGTTCAAAATATTTTTTACAAAATATTTTTACGCTCTTTTCAATTGCGGTATTACCATTTTGAAAAATTAATATATGCAGAGGGAAAAAATTAAAAAAAAAACATATTTCTACATAAACAACCAGTAAATACACAGCTTCTGGTAAACCGACTCTTCTGGTTCACCACATCCATCTTGTAAATCAAAAGAAGCTATATACCAAATTTGGTTAAAATCGGACTTTTCGTTCAAAAGTTATGGTACTATTAAACACATATGTATAGGGGCCATTTTGAATGCCCGCCATTTTTGTAAAGGGCAAAATCTGAGATCACCTCCTATCTTAATTTGAACCTTTATATGTGTAGTACATGTGGTCAAAATTATATGCTTGTATCATTAAATGTGCAATTGTTTCACATATCGGCCACACTATAATTATTGTGTTAATTGTCTCAGTCAAGATTAGCTCTGGTGTTATCCATATCTGAGTTCATCATAAAGGTGAATTCCCCAAGTATAGTCCCAGTAGTGTTTGGGTGGCTATTTAATCATATTTCGGCATTTAAGTATTGTTTGTTTCCAGTCTCAGAATGGTCATAAAGGCTACCGCCGAAATATATATTTCTAGCGGAGGGAGACTTTTGAAAGCCTCTATAGATTAGGAGTTGTTCAGGTCCTGGGTAAGTGTTGCTAATCAGGAGCACTATATTTCTCATCAATCTTTTATTGTTTCTCCCAATATACTTGTCGAATACACATGATACTTAGTTGTTGACGGTAACCATTGTATTTTCTTCGAAGTGGCACTCACAGGCAACCTAAACCTAACTGATTCTCCTATGAATAGTTCTCTTTATGTATTGGATAGATATTATGTTTGTATAATTTTTTACTTTCGTGTCCGTGTCTAGTTTAAGTATGATATAATAATATGTTATTACTTGTTTAGAAGAAATCACTATGTCATCAAAACACACCTCGTTGTGTGTTTCCTACGTTCGCTGGTAAACAATTAATAATCTGTTTTGTTATTTAACATGTTAAATAATAGCGTAATTAATTATTTCACATTTCAAAGAAATCTGAAATATATTCATAAGATACTTCACACCTCTAACAAAGTCGTTCTTGTCCTATTCAAGACTTCTTTTTTATTTTGAATCACTTGTCTTTATAGGGCGGTGAGAGAGGTCACACAAAATTGTACAGACATGTTTTCACCGCATTAATGAACCATAAAATAACTATCGGTCGTATCACTGATGTGTATAACCTACAGGTTACCTTTGGTTTGTTTCAACGCCCAGCTTTTACCTACAACGCATCTGCAGTTCCAGAAGAGTCGTTTAACCTTGTTGATTATACTGTTATAATGAGCGCTCGAATTGAGTTTAGAATCCAATGGTAACGTCATTGGTTCTTTCATATTCCTGTCCAGATAATTTCAGCTCAGTCAGTCAAGTAGTCTTCCTCTTATTCGTGAAGGCTATCAATTTAGTTTTGAAAAGGTAACGTCTATTGTATTATAATTCTATTTCATCTAAGAGATACTCTAAAATACTGCGACGTCAATATAAGAAATAGAATAAAATTGTTAGTAATGAAAGATATCCAATTACTTAAGGTGAACAAACATATTGTTTTTTATTTGAAACATCTAAGGAACAACTTTATCCATCTTTTCTATTTTCCCAGTATGTAACGTCAGCTTAAATTTGTTACCATACCACCGTAAATTCTCAACCTTATATACACTTATAAGTCACCCCGGCTGGAAGACTTACGCTAACATAAAAGGTTCGAAAACCACAGAAAAAGTAAAATACTTTTTATTTTTCGCTCCAGTTTCTTTAAAAGAACGATTTTGATAAAATAAAGTGTTAAATCCAATAAATATAAAAATATCAAAGAGACCATGTTTGTAATAGCTATAAAAGGCTTTGATGAGGAAAGCGGCATTGAGCAATTTGATTTGAAAGCAAACTTGAGGTTTCAATTTGTAATTTATAGCTGCGAAGCAGTATTATAGCCTTTACCAATAGCAAACTCATTAAAAATATTATCAACACGTTTCAAGCAGCACAGTGAGGAAAGTGTATCTTTTATTTTCTTTTCAAATAGATATATAAATAAATGTAATAACTTAAATTAATATCTAATTAATTACTTTTAAAATCATTCTTGCTTTCTTATAATAGGTATAGGTTATAATGGGTATAGGTGTCAAAGAAAAATTCTAATGAAGCTAAAGGAAAAGTTCTACAAAACAGTCATAAGTCCAGCTATGATGCACGGAATTGAATGTTGGGCAGCTAATAAAACGGAGGAACATCAAATGCATGTGGTGCACATGAGAATGCTTACATGGAGTGGCAAAAAAGGATACAATTAAGCAGTATTAAGTATATTTGGGGAAGTAATATCACTAACAAGCATTATCATCATCAGCCCATAGTCGTCCACTACTGAAAATAGGCCTCCTCGAAAAACTTCCACTCAGATCTATCTTATGCTGCTGCAATCCAGTTGGTACAAATCCTCTTTATGTCGTCAGTCTATCTTGTGGGTGGTCTTCCCGGGTTTCGTCTATCCGCTCTCGGTCTATATTCCAAGATTTTTTTGGTCCACCTATCATCTCTCATTCTAGCGACGTGTCCTGCCCACTTCCATTTAATTTTGGCTATGTGTTTTTCTATTTTCTTTTACACCACTTCTTCTACGAATTTCTTCGTTTCTTACCCTATCTCTTACCGTTATGCCCAACAATGATATTTCCATTCTACGTTGTGTCACTTATAGTTTTCGTGGAGATGTCCTTGTTAGGGTAAGTGTCTGCGCCATATATAAGAACAGGCGGGACACATTGATTAAAGTTTCTTCTTTTTAAGCTGATAGGTATATCACCTTGAAAAATATCACGTAGTCTTCCATATGCTGCTCATTCCAGAGTTATTCTTCTCAGCAGCTCAGCAATGTGATTGTCTCTGCTAGTTTTTACCGTATGTCCAAGGTATATGTAGCTGTCAACAACTTCAATTTCTACGTCTTATACCTTTAAAGGATGGCTCGGAACTAAATTCGTCATCATTTTGGTCTTTTGGTAATTAATATTTAGACCTATTTTACGTGCTGCATCGCGGAGTTCATTCAACATATCATTCAGTGGCGGCTATTTAGGGTAGGCAGGATAGGCCGGGCCTACCCAATAATTTTAAGAGCTTTAAAATTGAAAAAGATTATTTAAAAATAATTTTAAAGCATGTAAATAACTTTTAAATGTACTAAATCACTAAATACATCAGCATCCGTTAAGACAACTTTGTTATATATTATCACAGAAAGCATCGAATTGTATTCAGGCATTTTAAATATCATTAATAGGCCCGCTCGGTTCTGGCCGACCCCGCTCACATAAGATCTCCGTACAAAAAGCGTTTGAAGTTAAGCAGCTTGCCGGAGAATGATTTTTATAATGCCGCGTTATGCTTGGTGTATAATAGGCCCGATTGAAACAGGCCTTCGCCAAGCCTCGTTGCCACTTGTAACATAATTATCGAATTGTAACTGACAAATTTGCACAAAGCAAAGAGAGAAGAATAAACCTGCTCTATAAATAATAAAATTTGTAAACAATTTGTATATTTTAGTTCATAATTTTATTTAGTTTTAAAAATATAATTAAATGTAAATATGTTACAGTTACCTTCTAAGTATTTTTATAAATAAAAATAAATTTTTATTTGCATATTATGTATTATGCATAGCTATTTGTAATTTGCTCTCGTGGCCTACCCAAAATTTTACCCCACCAGCCGCTACTGATATCATTGGCAGTTTTTAGGTCATCTGAAATCAGAACAATATCATCTGCGAATCGTAGATGACTAAGCATCTCACCATCGATATTTATTCCTTTATTTTCTCATTCCAGTGATTTCAAAGCATGTTCAAGTACAATAATGAACAACTTAGGCTACATAGTATCTCCCGGTCGAATACCTCTCCTGAATATATCTTATTGGTAGGACCCTGCAGATTTCTAGTTGTTGTAGCATTTCTATATATACATATTTTCTATAATATTGGTGTACCTATGATCAATTCGACAGTCTTCCAATGCCTTAAGTAGTGCGGGTAATTCGATAGTATCAAACGCTTTATGGAAGTCTATAAACGTTAGAACTAGAGGTCTATTGTATTCAATTGATTTTTCAATCAAGACTTTGATGCACTGTAGGTGGTCATTTGTACCGTAGTTGGGACGAAAACCAGCTTGTTCTTTTGGTTGGTACAGCTCAAATTTTGCTTCCAATCGATTGGTTATTATTCTGGTGTACAGTTTATATAAATGGTTGATTAGAGAAATTGGCCGGTAATTCTCTAGGTTCATGTTGTCACCTTTTTATGCAGAAGAATTGTAATTAAGTTATTCCAAGCTATAGGAATTTTTTGACTATACAAACAGAGATTGAAGAGGTCTTGTATTTTTTTCCGAAGAGAAGTTCCGCCAAGTTTTATAGCTTCTGTAACTATTCCAACATCTCCCGGAGCCTTGCTGTTTTTCATTTTTTAGAGTGCCTATTGTATCTCATCTTGAGTAATTTCTGGAATATCCTCAGATCCCTGGTTTTGTACCTTGTGTCTATTTTCTGCATTTATGACATTGTTAACTTGGTTTGTGTATAATATAGTGTAGAACTCTTCGACTGTTCCTAGTATTTTCTGTCTGTCTGTTGTTATATCACCCTTTTTATCCCTAAGCTGGAAAATTTATTTTCCATTTGTCGCCATTTTTCGTCTCATTACCTTCATGCTCCGGTTTTGCTCTATAGTCTGTACTATTTTTTCATGTTTAAATTTCCTTATATCTCTTCTCACAGCTTTCGATATTTATTTGTTGAGTGCCCTAATGTTTTGTGAATCAATGCCCCTTTCAATTTTTAACTGTCTTCTTTCTGTTATTTTGTGTTGTGTTTCTAAAGTCATCTTTTCATCTCGTTTGGTCTTTGAGCAAAAACGTGCTTGTGCTAGTTTAAGTGTATCAACTATTTGTTTGTTTAACTCATCAACATCGTTTGATATTATGGTGTGATTAAGAGTGTTATTAATGTAGTCTCCAAATGCTGTTTCGTCTTGTGGGCGTGTCCAGTGAAAGTATTTCTGTTTTATTATATTATGGCTTCTATCTAAATGAGTTGGTATCTCAATGGCAGCTCTAACCATCCTATGGTCAGTGTTGGTCGAGAATCTATTAAGAACGGTCACATCTTTAAATATATATTTTTTATCTGTAATAAAGTAATTTCGTTGCGGGTATTGTCGTCTGGGCTCCTCCATGTCCAGCGTCTATGTAGCTTTTTGTAGAAAAAGTTATTCATTTGATAAAGATTATTCTCTAGTAGAAATGACATCAAAAATCATTTCACCTCTCTCATTTCTACCCGGATTTCCAAAATTTCCCAGAGATATTTCCGATGCATCTAACTGTGTTCCCATTTTTGCGTTGAAATCACCATGCACCCGTGACAGTGTAGTGGGCATTATTCTCTCTTATGGCTTCTAATATCTCTTATGGGTTGGTGTTGAATAATAACGTTAAGTACTATGTATAATCTCATTTATATATCATTCGGTTTTAATGTGCTATTATGGAACTTCTCAACCGACATTATGATCATTGCCGCTTCCTCTTTGATAACTTCTACTGTAGTTTCAAATCAAATATCGGGATAAAATGATTGCAAACCACATTGTGTAAACGCTAAAAATGAGGTAACATGTATTTGTCCTCTTGTTCTTAAATCAGGCAAGACACGTCTCTGTCTCTGTCATCTGGTCGTAAGGCTTGCTACCATACCTTGTTTTTTTTTGCTAATCAGTTCTGCGACCTCAACGAAAGGCAACAGCTTTCTTATTGGTAATTTTAGGATGTGCTCTGGTTCAAACCTCAGTTAACCAGTGAATCAGTGAATTCCTGCCTCGCATCACTTAGCACACTGCAGTGTCATAGGATGTGTATGGCAGTCTCTTCTTCCATTTCGCACTTTCTGCGGCATGGCTTATTCACCTTATCTACTTTGTATATACCTGTTTTCTTAAAGGAAATGTTCAGTGACCATATCATTACTCTTGATTAATTTCTTAGTCTGGATGCCCTTGGGTGGTTCTCCATTTTATTTGATGATTCCTTATCAGCTAATTCTGAACCTAGTTTTTCGTAGCATCTTTAGTGATGCTACAGCAAGATTCTGGAAATGCAAAGGTTTCCCTCTAATCTTGTTTTACCAACAAATCTGCTCGTTCATTCCCATGCAGCCCTTCGTTTTCAAAGCAGCGATATGCTAAGTACAGGCCGTCATGATGGTCGCGAACATCCAAAAGTATAGGCAATACGAGAAGAAAATGGGGCAATAGATGGAGACGCATTTATGTACTAGAATTATGGTTGGATGGATGAAGTGGAATGTAGTGAGTGGTGGGATGTGTGACACGAAAATTTTAGTGAAGCTGAAGGAACATTTTTACTTCGGCTTATGACTGAAAATAGCCATAAGCCCAGTTATGATGCACGCGATTGGATGTTAAGCAGTTAAAAAAAGGAGGAACGTCAAATGCATGTGGCGCACATAAGAATGCTTAGGTGGGTGAGTGAAGTGACAAAAAGAATACAGTTATTAAGCGGGAGTATATTAGGGAAGTCTAAGAGTGACTCCAGTGGATGCCAAAATGAGAGAGCATAGGGTAAAATAGTTTGATCGTGTTTAAGGTCTAGACGTAAATGGTCCAATACGAAGAATTGCTGACCTGCGGGTTCCTGGAAGAAGTAGGAGATGAAAGGAAAGAAGATCTGGGGAAGACGCTTAGGCAGGACATGTCGATAAAATTGATATCAATATGACCCAAGATAGAAGCCTATAAAATTAGGGGGGAACATTAGGGAAGCCCACCCGGCATATGGATAAAGGCAAAGAGAACCATGATGATGATTTGATTAGTTACAGATGAGTGGCATCTTCAAAGTTTTAAAGTTTAATAAAACTTAATAATTACCGTTGTTCTGAAGCTATTTTCTTGTGGCATTTTTGCAATTAACTGGTTTTGATGGGAAATAAGTCACAACTTTACTAAAAAAATGATGTTATTAACGTTTCGACGTCCAAATCGGGTGTTGTTCTCAAAATAAAAAAATTAATGAATTAAACAAAAATGTTGTTGCTTAGTAAAAATATTCTTCTAATAATTTATTTAATCTGACTCATTTATATCGGCAATTCAGACATATGTTATACATTTTAAAGTAGAAGACTTTAAAATGATATTGCCAATATTTATGAATTGCGTTCCTGGGACGACTTTATTGAAAGATAGTTCATTCGATTACATGAAATCAACCCCAGCTCAAGAATATCCGTCGCAAAAAAATCATAACATGTGATCTGTCTTTAAAAAGACTACCACATGCAATGGTGACAGTTAATTCTCGCCCTAGAGATTTCATAGTAAATCACGAGGGAAAACCAGAAAAAACCCCGTGATACTATCCCGACATCGTAAGTATTGACTTTAGTTTACTCTCAAGACGAATACGAAATTCTCACCTCAATATGTACATATGCTATTTTAAATTATAAATAATATTATTAGTACATAGATATATAAACAATACTAAAATATAAAATATGTACTAACTCGATATATTATTGACTTACTAATCCTGGTATTTTATTTCTATTGACTTCCTCTGTTAGTATAGGTAACCACATCCTACTGCATTCTACCGAGGAATTTGCGACACCACTGGTTTCATTTAGAATAATTAAAGCCGCTTCTTTGATTTTTCCCTTTTTACTATCTGTTTCTTTCAGGACTATACTTGAATCTCTCCACTGAACTCTATGTTCATTATCCCATGCGTGTTGACATATTTGAGATCTATCAAATTCTCTATTTTTAATATAAGACTAATGTTCACTTATTCTAACGTTTAATGGTCTTGATGTTTCACCTAAATAAAATTGTTTGCATTCACAAGGTATTTTATAAATACAATTCTTTGTTCTTTCTTGTTCACTGTTAGGTTTAGTTTTAGATATAACAGATCTCAGCGTGTTTGTTGTTTTGAATGTTGTTGAAATATTGAATTTATTTCCTATTGTTTTAGGTTTCTCGGATAGTCCTTTTAGATATGGTATTGATATTTTTCTCGTATTATTTCTTGTGAATGCCATAGGATCCCGTTATAAGTTGTTCTGTTCCATTCGATCCAATCTTGACAATTCCTTATTTATAAACGATAAAGGATAATCATTTTTTAATAAAACAGATGTTAACAATTGTTTTTCTTATAAGAATGAATTTTGGTTAGAACAAGTAATTTTGGATCTATCATATAAGGATTTAATGATTCCCTTTTTAACGTTGATGTTGTGATTTGATTTTTAATTGGAATATCTGTTGGTATGTGTTGGTTTTCTATACACTTGAGTCTCATATCCAGTATCCTTCTTTGAGACTAAAACATCGAGGAAAGTTAGGGTGTTATTATATTCCTTTTCCACTGTAAATTTTATTGCCTCTTCTTGATCGTTTATATTATTTAATAATGACCAATGCAAAGTAGAACACAAAGTCAATTCCTGCAGCTTTTCAGTAAACAGAATCTATAAAGATGTTTTAAAACTCCGCTAAATCGGAAAAAGCTAATTTTGTTAGCTGTTGCGGCAAGAGAGTTTAATTACGCTTTCACCTTGCGAAGTCAATTTCCCACAAAGTCAAGATTACCTTCAAAGTAGTTTTAAAACCAATCAGTGCAATATAAAAGAGATAACAATTATTGTGAGATTAAAACCCACGTATTATTTATAAAATTCAGAGAACGATTTGACTTGCTTATTACTAGAGCTTAGGAAATATGCAACATGCATTCTTCTTCTTAAGGTGCCTATCCGTTCCGAATGTTGGCGATCAGCATGGCTATCCTAACTTTGCTTGCTGCTATTTTGAACAGTCTGGTTGTCGAAGTATTAAACCACTTTCTCAGGTTTTGAAGCCAAGATATTCTTCTTCTCCCTGGTCCTCTCTTTCCAAATACCTTGCCCTCAAGAATGAGTTGCAACAAGCCATATCATGCTCATAACATGGCCAAGATATTCCAGTTTGCGCTCTTTGATTGTGTTAATAATCTCGCATTCCTTGCATATTCTACGTATAACCTCAACATTAGTCACACGATTCACTCACGAAATTCTCAAAATACGCCTGTAACACCACATCTCGAATGCCTCGAGTTTTCTCAAAGAAACCTCGGAAAGTGTCCAGGCCTCTACTCTGTAAAACAAGGTAGAAAATACATAGCATCTGATGATAGAGATTTTGGTAGTAAGAGGTAAAGCGTGGCTTCTGAAAAGAGACTTCATTATTATGAACGCTGATCTCGCTTTTCCTATGCGTTGTTTTATTTCACTTGAGTGGTACCACTGGCTGTTTATGTTGGTACCAAGGTATGTGTAACTGTCGACCCTGTTAATGAGTTGTTGGTTAACCAAAAGCTGTGTATTTAATATTTCGCGCTTACTGACCACCATGTACTTTGTTTTTTTTTTCGTATTGAGATCAAGTCCGTATTCTCTCCTTATATCTGATATGCGCGACATTATTCTTTGCAAACCATCTAGACTGTCTGCAAAAACTACAGCGTCGTCGGCATATCTAATGTTGTTCAGACGCACTCCATTGACTAATACGCCTTCCTGTAGTTCTCCAAGCGCTTGCTCGAAGATATATTCAGAGTATATATTAAACAGCACCGGGGACAGGATGCATCCTTGCCTCACTGTTCTATCTATGGAGACTGCCTCTGTCAATTGGTCATCCACTTTAATATTGGCAGTTTGGTTGTAATACAAATTATATATGATTCTCAAGTTTCTATCATCTACTCCCGCTTCTTTCAAGATGTTTATGAGTTTATCATGTTTACTCTATCAAACGCCTTTTTGTAGTCGATAAAACAAATATACACGTCACAGTTAATATCCCTGCATCTTTGCATAAGCACTTGGACAGCGAATAGTGTAGAGCCTCCGGGTGCCTAAGGCATCGCGGAATCCAAACTGCGTCCATGATACCTGTTCTTCGCATTTTTTATATATTCTGCCGTGTATCACTTTCAGAAACGTTTTGAGTAAGTGGCTCATTAGGCTAATAATTGTTCTGTAGTCTTCACATGTTTTGGCATTTACTTATTTGGGTAAAGTTACGAAGGTCGACTTTAACCAACTTTGGGGTATTTTTCCAGTTACGTATATTTTGTTGAATACAGTTGTTATTCATTTTATTCCTTGTTCATCCATAAGTTTTATCAATTCTACATAAACTGATCAGGCGCTACAGCTTTATCATCTTTAGTTGTTTTAATAGCTGACGTTACTTCTTCAATGGTAATCGGGGGTCCTGTTTGGCATTCAGTGTCTTCAATGCATATTAAGTGCATATTTGCATATTTTGGATAAATGTTATAAGTGCACTATATATGCATTTATTAAAAGTGCATATTTTCAGATATATCACAATATGGACAAACATATGAGGACACAAGTAATACAATTTAGCGAGATATGCAAAATATACCTCGGAAATACCCCTTATTGGTATTAGCATAATATGACAATAGACTTACAGTTTTTGAGTTATTGATGAAAAACCGATTTAAAACGTCCATTTTTGCACTAAAAATCAAAATCTTTGATCTTTGATAACTCAAAAGTATTGATTCATTTTGATAACTTTATATAACAAATTTTTCTTAAAATTAAAATGAAATATTCTTAAAACGAAAAGGGGTGGCACCCACCCCCAAGGTAAAAGCGCAAGTTGGCATCATGTCTTTTGTTTATTGAGGTATCCTCTAACCACTCACCAATTTTCGTGAAAATCGATGGAGATTCACCGAACTCGAAGGTAATAGCTGATTTTTACCTTCAGTGACTGCACTATAGAACAGAACTTGCAATTCAATATTCTAAATGCGCGTATTTTGCAAGCTCATAAATTATTAGCCGATATGCAGTCGCCAAATAATTAATTTTATTCATTTTAAGTACAATTATCCCCTAAGCCTAAGCCAAGAAGATGGGGAGGTTTTCTTGTGTAGCTCAATAATCGAAATGCGCATATTTTAAGAGTTAATTCTTATAATTTATACGCTATACGAATTATATCCGCAATACGAAATATTTTAATTTTTCTCAAAATTTTTCTCTTTAGTTGAATTAATTAAAGAGTAGTTTAGGGGTTAAGGGGGTAAGCTCAAAATCCAAACTATATCACTTCAAAAGCTCATACATATCTCGTATATCTGCTACAAAAGACCGATTCAATATCTTTATTTTTAAGTAGTCGGGGGCTGAGTCAACCCTTCACAAAAAATATTAAATGCCTGTAGTCCAGAAAGCCATTGCGCATCCGCTAGGGAAAATGTTCTAATTCGGATTTCTTTCACAATTTTACTCAAAAAGGACTCCTTTTAACAAATTTGCATGTTGCCAGGACCAAAAGGTGGTCAAAAATTTTTTAAACGTTTTTTTTTTGTTTTTTTCCTAAAATTATTTTTTTTGCACGGAAAAAGTTTTTTAGGTTTCTTGGATCATTCCAAACAGAAAAGGCCTTTAGTGACTTTTCTCTAAAAATGATAGTTTTTGACATATAAGCGATTAAAAATTGAAAAATTGCGAAATCGGCCATTTTAACCCTCAAGAACTATGTGAAAAACTGAAAATTTGAGTGTTGCCAAGGTAGGTGGATATTCGTTAAACATCGATTAATGAAATCCCGAAGAGTTTTTTTTCAGTACAGTATTCAAAACTAGTTTGTTTTTTAATTCGTAATCAAGCGTGCGCGACACTATTTTCCACCGACAGTATGGTGCAAATGAATGGAATAAATTCGTTATTTCGTAAACCTACGACTTTAAGGAAAAATCCCGAAACAGGTCGATTTTTATTTTTAAGTTATGATATTGTGGCGTATATCGTATACTAGTGACGTCATCCATCTGGGCGTGATGACGTAATCGATGACTTTTTTAAATGAGAATAGGGGTTGTGTGGTAGCTCATTTGAAAGGTTCTTCAATTTTCTATTCAGTACTGTAAACATTTACATAATTATTTATAGAGGCTGTCCTTCGACTTATTTTTTTGTCAAATAATTTAAATTATTAAAAATTTTTTGGACACCCTGTATAAATAATTATGTAAATGTTTATATTACTGAATAGAGAATTGAAGAACCTTTCAAATGAGCTAGCACACGACCCCTATTCTCATTAAAAAAATCATCGATTACGTCATCACGTCCAGATGGATGACGTCACTAGTATACCATATATGCCACAATATCATAACTTAAAAATAAAAGTCGACCTGTTTCGGGATTTTTCCTTAAAGTCGCCGGTTTACGAAATAACGAATTTATTCCTTTCATTTGCACCATACTGTCGGTGGAAAATAGTGTCGCGCACGCTTGATTGGCAATTAAAAAAAACTCTTCGGGATTTCATCAATCGATGTTTAACGAATATCTACCTGCCTTGGCAACACTCGAATTTTCAGTTTTTCACATAGTTCTTGAGGGTTAAAAATGGCCGATTTCGCAATTATTCAATTTTTAATCGCTTAATGTCAAAAACTATCATTTTTAGAGAAAAGTCACCAAAGACCTTTTCTGTTTGGAATGATCCAAAAAACCTAAAAAAACTTTTTCCATGCAAAAAAAAAATAATTTTAGGAAAAAAACAAAAAAAAAACGTTTAAAAAATGTTTGACCACCTGTTGGTCCTGGCAACATGCAAATTTCTTAAAAGTAGTCCTTTTTTAGTAAGATTGTGCAAAAAATCCGAATTAGAATATTTTCCCTAGCGGATGCGCAGTGGCTTTCTGGACTACTGCCCAATGTAACGAACTTAAAATTTTTAATCTACGGTATACAAAATCTCATAGATAGCTTGTAATTTAGCTATTTGTTCTTTTATATCTGCAAGGTGGAGGGGTAAAGTAGAAAGAAGTTTTTTTGGCGTAAAAACAAAAATTACCTAAATACAGTAAATACAAGGATTACTGCATTTTTTATTTATATGCATTAAATGCACAAAAACATATTTTAGTGCATATTTCCCGAGCTCTACTTATTACTAATTTCTCCGAAAGCTTTATGAAGCGTCACGTTTCCTTGAATGGGTACATATATTGCATCAAAAGATTAGTTCGAAAAAGTACATTAAGTTGGGATTGGAGCAGAAAAGTGTATTCGAGCCAAATAGACGTGAATATTTTCTATCCGCTACTTATTTAAAATTTATATTCAAAAGGCATTACAGAAATGGCAACCAAAATATTTAGGTAAGGGAATCAAAGTCCGTGAAAGCTACTTGTCACCGAAAAATAAAGTCGTCAGGTAGTCCCTGGCGAACTTTTTCTTATAATCGTCATCGTCATCAACCGCCATTCCATCCATCGTTGGATGTAAGCCTCCATTAGGTATCTTCTTCTTCTTCAAATGCAAATCCACTAATGGATGTTAGCGATCACATTTTCCATTAACTCTCTGTTTATTGCAATGCGTATCAGAGATCGTATGTCGTTAATCACTGTACATTGCCTTATGTTTCGGAGCCAGGACATTTTCTTGCGTCCTATTCCTCTCTTGCCTTCAATTTTACCCTGGATTATAAGTTGAAGGAACTGGTATTTTTCGTTTCACATGATGTGACCCAAATACGCCGTTTTTCTTTTCTTAATGTTTTTGAAAAGTTGGCGTTCTTGGTTGATTCTTTTAAGGACATCTATATTTGCGACTTTCGCCGTCCATGGTATCTTTAGGATACGGCGAGAAAGTCACATTTCGAAGGCTTCTAATCTATTTATGTCCCTCGTTTTGAGTGCCCAGTCCTCTATGTCATATAGCAGCACTGACCACACGTAGCATTAATAAACCTTAGTCTCAGTGTATGGTCGAACTCTGAGCAGGTCAGTACCTTCCTGAATTTTACGAAAGCTTGTCGACCTTGCTCAATGCGACATTTTACTTCCCTGTCCGATGCCCAGTCTTTCAAAAGCCACGTTCCCAGGTATTTAAATTTGCTCACTCTTTCAATGGACTTAGTATTCAGTGTTATGGTGGAGTTTTCAAATGTATCCAAGTTTCTGGAGATGATCATGAATTTGGTCTTTTTGGTAATAATCTCTTATCCCATTCGCTTAATGTATTCTCCGATTATAGTGATAAGTTGTTAAAGATCTGCTATGTTGTCACAAATTAAGACAACATCATGAGCATATCGTATGTTGTTGATCAATACTCCATTCACTTTGATTCCCATCTCTGCATCTTCCAAAGACTCTTGAAATATGGCTTCCGAATAAATGTTAAATAAAAGAGGGAAAAGCACACATCCCTGCCGAACACCCCTTCTTATATGTATGGGTTTTGATATAGAATTGTCTATTTTTAATTGTGCTGCCTGATACCAGTACAAGTTTTTAATGCATCTTATGTCTTTTTGGTCTATATCAAGCTTCTTGAGGATCTGCGTTAATTTGTGATGTTGGACACGATCAAACGTTTTCTCGTAATCTAAAAAGCACAGGAATACGTCCTTCCTCTGATCGTAACAATTTTGGACCAACACCTGTGTTGCTACTATTGCTTTTCTTATTCCTAAACCTTGCCTAAACCCAAACTGAGAATCACTGATGTCCCATTCATATTTTTGTATAATCTTTGATGTAGTATTTTCAAGAATATTTTTAAAGTGTGACTCATCAGGCTAATGAATCTGTGATCCTCACATCTTACACCCTTAAGTGTGTACATTCATATTTGTTTGCTGTTTTTTGCATTTATTCGTGGCCAGGCATTCGCTTGATATCATCAGTGCATCTTGTTTGAGACCTGCCTCTACTTAATTTGCTTGCTCTTGGTCGCCATTCGAGAATTCGCTTTGTCCAATGGTTGTCCTCCATTTTTCATATGTGTCCTGACCAGTTTCATTTTAACATGGCAATCTTCTGGATCACATCTGTTAATTTCATCGTCTTCTTATCTCTTCATTGGACTTGCGATCACTGAGCTCCGTCCCATAGCTCTCTAAGTCACTTAAAGTTTGTGGACTACGCTGTTAAAAGCCAAGTTTCAGTTCGGTATGTCATAACTGGTAACACGTACTGATTAAACGTTTTTGCCTTTAAAGTATTTGGTATGTTTGATTTAAATACTCTTTCTAATTTACCAAATGCTGCTCATGCTAATAAACATTTTCTATTTATATCAGCCTTCAGGTTAAGCTTTGACAGTTCTATTTTTGTCCTCGGTATATATACGACTAAGCTTTTTCTATATTATTGCTGTCCAATGGTATATCACCAGTTATATCTAGAGATTGGTTGGTTAGATATTTAGTTTTTATTAGATTTATTTCTAACCTATTTCTTTTGATTTTGTATTAGGTCTAATAGCATTTCGTGCAATTCTTCGCTGTTTTTTTGCTATTAGCGTAACATCATCGGCAAATCTCAGATGATGTAGGTTTTCGCCGTCTATCTTCACTCCCTTATTTGCCCAATCCAAATTCTTATAATAACCTATTATACTAATAATAGCAAACGATGATCAAGATATTGATTACATGCTAGGGAAACTAAAAGATGAATACGAACAAGCAGTTATACTCCGGGGAAATAAGGCAAAAATATACCATGTTCGGAACACTTGAGCAGCCAGGTTGCAAAGGGGTTTTTTGGGTATTATATACCTAATACGTTATACATACAAAAATGCCCGTCACAGTTCGACCGAGAAATTTAGTTATTAACAAATAAGTATCAAAAATGGCAGTTTTTTCGTTTAAATCGCTACGGGTAAAAATATGGTAACTAAATATCTTATTTATACTATTATTCTCGTAGTAGACGAGCCATTTGTTTCTTCAGAAGTTGCAAAATCAAACTATTTTTTCTTAAATAAAAAAATTGCTATAACTTTTGTGAAAATACCCATAAGACTTTCATATTGCACGAAAAGTTGAGACAAATAGTCCATATATAATGCACAAAAATTTTTAAGACGATTCGTCAATTAGTTTAAATTTTATTCAATTTGTTTATCCCAATGAGCTTTTTTTCGTAATAATATTGTTCAGAAAATAGTAACGTAATAGCAATTCTGTGAAAACCACATGAAAGAAGAAAAGTCATGATTTCAAAGTATTTAAAATAAAAATTATTAAAAAGTCATTTTTATCATTCCGAAAACATTTTAATAAAGCAGGGTCATTTTTAGTTCATATTCAATTTGAATAACTTTGTTAATATTGACTGTAGATTTAAACTACTTTAGGATTTGAAAAGCTGGTATTTTTATACGAATTTTCAAAAAAACACTTTTTGCCTGGTTAATTACAGTCAAAGTTGCCACTTTTTTATTTAATTGACAGCTACTTTGTTTATAACAATTAAGCAACCCAACTAGCGCCTTTTCGAAGTTGAAGGTATATAGTTTATGCGTAAAAGTTTGAGCAAACTCTAAACTTCAACAGAGTTGTTAATAAAGCTTTAAAAATAACATTCTAACGAAATCGATTTGTGGTGGGTGGAAATGAAGTATTAAAATCCGTGCACTCAAAAAATGAAACTGATTCTTCAAACATATGCTGCGATTAATATCTCCAGAGCTTGTTGATGGATTTTCATCATATTTTTTTTAAATTGTATGTAGTCGTAGTCTCGTAGAGTACGTTATGTACGTAAATCCCCACCTATTATTTCAAAAAGGTTAGGGGGAGTTCCCCTTTTCACTCAGGGATATAAAAAATAGATTACGACCGATTCTAAGACCTACCGAATATACATATATAATTTCATAAAAATCGGTCAAGCGGTCTCGGAGGAGTATGACAACTAACACTGTGACAGGAGAATTTTATAGATGTAAATATATAGATGGGTATTAACAAATAGGTGTTGGTGACGGAAAAGTGTAAATTAAGGGCTGTATGTATTTTTTAATCCTACATCATATAAAATTAAGATAGACAATTTTGTCCAAAAAAATAAAAAAAAATGTCAGGGGGACAACCCTCCTTATAACGTATGGATATGAAAAATAGATTAAAACCTATTCTCCGTCCCATAGGATACACTTGTAAAATTTAATAAAAATCGGCCAAGCCGTTTCGGAGTAGTATGGTAACTAACACTGTTACAGGAGAGTTTTATGTATATTGAAGTAACTGTGAATTAAATAATAAAAGTGGCTACCTTTGACCGTAATTAACATAGGCGAAAAGTTTTTTTTTTTTGAAAATTTGTGTAAAGATACCAGCTTTTGAAATTCCATAGTAAATTTACTCTACAGTCAATATTAACAAAGCTATTCAAATTGTTTTCAAGCCATGACTCTACTTTTTGTAAAATGTTTTCGTAGTGACAAAAATTACTTTTTAATGATTTTCTTCAATAGTTTAAAAACAAGACTATTGTTCTTTCATGTGGTTTTCACAGAATTTTTCTATAATTATTATTTTCTGAACAATAACATTACAAAAAAAACCTCTTTGGGATAAACAAATTGAATAAAATTTAAACTAATTGACGAATCATTTTATAATTTTTTGTGCAGTATATGAACTATTTGACTCAACTTTTTGTGAAATATAAAAGTCGTAAGGTCACGTTCGCGAACGCAAATTTTTTATTTTCGAAATTTTTGTTTTATTTTGCAATTTTTGGAAGCAACAAATGATCGGACCAAAATTAAAATACTGCAATTTTAAACATTGGCTCATCTACTAAAAGAAGACTATAAATAAGATATTTATTAATCTTATATTTACCTGTAGCGATTTAAATGAAAAAACTGCCATTTTTGACACTTATTTGTTAATAACTAAAATTCTCGTCCGAACTGTGACAGGCATTTTTGTATGTATAATGTATTAGGTATATAGTACCCAAAAAACCCATTTGCAACCTGGCTGCTCAAGTTTCCCGACAAAAACCTTATTTCCCTGGAGTATTATGAAAATGAATATAACCAAACCTAAATATTCACGAATGAAGGAAGAAAACGACAAAGCTCCAAAGCTGTAATTACGGCAACTAAGATACTGAGAAGGATATAAAGATTTAGACAGCATTATATCAGGGAAAATTTCATCGGTGTATTATGTCTGACGCACAGTTCAACAGTGACAAAAGAGTATTGATCTGAATTTTTCCTTCATTCCAATCGAATCCAATCGCTGCAATCGAATTTGCATTGATTCAATATTAAACTTCGTCAGAGCAATTGTAGAGACAGTATTGACATATCGATGAGAATGCTGACAGACCACCAAAAAACAAAGCAAATAGTAGATGGAATAGTAATGGATTTTCTCCGAAGAGCGTGTCGAATATCTATACTAGTGCACACACCGAATAATGAAATGAGTCGACACACGAATCGAATAAACAGAACAACCGGAAGAATAGAGAAAAGGCATTAGATATAGTATAGGCACATGAGGTACATAGAAGAGAATAGATAGTGAAGAAAACCTTTTGAATACATTCTTACACTAAACGAGAAATACCACCAACTACATGGATTAACGGAGCTACAATGAGAGACTGGGCAATCAATGAAGATTTTTTCTTCTTCATGAGTAACGTTGGTTACCATCATAGCTATCTTAATTTTATTCACTGCCACCCTAAACAGCATGTTTGTATCAATACCGTACCAATCTCGCAAGTTTTTCAACCATAAGGTTCTCCTTCGTCCTGTACTGCGTATGCCTACTATTTTCCCTTGCATAATCTGTAGCAACCTATATTTGGGGCATCTCATGAAATGTCCAAATTACTACAGCTTTCTCATCTTGATGCTTTTTATAATCCCAGTCTTTTTTGACGATTCCTGGAGAGGCTGAAAAACCTGGAAATTGAAATCAATTGTTGGTTAATCCGATGTGAATACACATTTTATTCTGTGCAGTGTTGTATAGTATTTTAATTTAGCTTGTTTTCTGTGACATAGTTAAATTATTCTGTAGATTATTAAATAAATAAAAACAAAATCAAAACTAGTTTTCAAATTTTAGTGACACGATGCGAATACTTAATACTGATTAGAGTATAGTATTAATATAACAAGGGAAGGAACAAGGAAGCAAATAATGTGGAGCCGCATTTGTGGTGGATAATGATTTTAAGTCAAAATCATCGACTTCCAGGCAGTCAGTGAAAGGATATGTAAGTTGAGAATTCGCACCCACTTCTTCAACCTAACAATGATAAACATTCACTGTCCAACAGAAGATCAAGAGCAACATACAAAGGAAAGCTTTTACCAACAGCTGGAGATAGTATACGATAATGCGCCAAAAAATGACATCAAGATTATAATGGGTGATATGAATGCTAAAATAGGCAAGGAACCGCAGTTCTATGGCACAATAGGAAAACACTCTCTGCACAATGAAACAAGCGAGAATGGGGAGTTTTTGATAAATTTTGCCACCAGTAAAAACATGGTTATAAGTTCCACATGCTTCCCACATAAAGGCATATACAAAATGACATGGATTTCACCAGATGGAACCACAACCAATCAAATTGACCATGTGCTGATAGACAAAAGGGCAGCCAGTAGTATCTCCGATGTGAGAACACGACGAGGAGCATGCTGTGGATCAGACCATCTTTTAGTACAAACCAAATTTAGATGCAGATTTAACAGCAAAAGAAACGAAAGACAACAAAGAACAAACAAACTGGACCTGGAAAAACTGAAGACTCAGGAATGTAAAGAGAAGTTCGAACAAGAAGTCGCAAATGAGTTAAGGACGCTACAACTGCACTCCATAGAGGGCAAATGGACTAATATCAAAAAAACAGCAGTACTGACAGCAGCAGCGTCCACCCTGGGAAACAAGAAAAAGGAGAGAAGAGCAGCATGGTTTGATGACGAGTGCAGACAAGCAATCGAGGAAAGAAGTGAAGCACACAAAATGTACATAACAAGAAGAACACGGGAAAGACGAACATTATTTGAAGTCGGAAGACGGAAAGCAGACAAGACATGTAGAAATAAAAAGAGAGCCTATGAAAATGGGCAAATAGAAAAAATGGAAGAACATTTCAAAAACAACGAAATTAGAGGGGCTTACGAATACCTAAAAAAGATAAAAAGTGGGTATAAACCTCAAACAAGTCTATGTAAAGATGAAAGTGGGCAAATAATCAGTGACCAACAGAAAGTCACAGAAACCTGGAAGCATTATTTTCAGACACTACTTGGAACTCAAGTAGACATGGAAGATGAAATGGGTATGATCTACGTAGAAGAGAATGGAGTGGAAGCTCCAACCATAGAGGAAGTTTTCGAAGCCATTAAGGCCCAGAAAAACAATAAAGCTCCGGGAGTTGATGAAATACCAGCAGAACTATATAAGGTAGGTGGCGACCACCTAGCAAGTCACATCCACGCGCTCATCAGAGACGTATAGCAAGAAGAGAAAATACCCGACGACTGGAAGAAAAGTATAGTATGCCCGATCTATAAAAAAGGAGACAAACTTCAGTGCAAAAACTACCGTGGAATCTCTCTACTATGTACAGCATATAAAGTCCTCACGTATATTATAAACCAGCGGCTCCAACCACTAGCAGAAAATATTATTGGAGAGTATCAGACGGGCTTCCGACGGGGAAGATCGACACTGGATCAAATATTCACAGTAAAACCGATCTTGAGCAAAGCATGGGAACACGATATTGATGTTCACAACGTGTTTGTAGACTTCAAACAGGCATACGACTCAGTCAAAAGGAACAAACTATACTATATATTGGCTGAATTGGCAATACCACACAAGTTAATAAGACTCATTAAAGCCACAATGGATGAAACTCAGGCATGTGTACGAATACAAAACCACCGGACAGACTTTTTTAACATTTCGCAGGGACTAAAACAGGGAGATGGGCTGGCCCCAACATTGTTTAACCTGGCACTGGAGTATGCGGTTAGGCAAATGCAAACTGGACGAGGAAATCTACTGACCGACCGAACGGTTCAACTGGCCGCTTATGCTGATGATATTAATATTATGAGTAGAACATCAACAGGAGCATAGGAAACATATGCAGAGTTAAAAACACAAACAAAAATGCTAGGTCTGGAAATTAACACAGAAAAAACAAAAATAATGACTCAGACGAGAAGAAGTATAGTCCCAGAAACATTATACATGAAGATGACATTGAAACGGTTGAAAAGTTTACATACCTGGGAGTAGAAATATATGCCGACGGATCAGAAGATGGAGAAATAAGGAAGAGAATAACGCAGGCAAACAGAGCTTATTTTGCCCTCTCCCATATATTTCGGTCAAAAAGTGTCCACCGAAATAAAAAGATGAGAATCTATAAAACCTTAATTCGACCAATAACATGCTATGGCAGTGAAGTCTGGGTGCTGAAAGAAACATCCAAAAACAAACTCGACACATTCGAAAGGAAAGTACTTAGGAGAATACTAGGACCTGTGAGGGAAAACGGAATCTTCAGAAGTCGATACAACAACGAGCTTTATCAACTTTATAAGGAAACGCCCCTGTCAGACTTCATTAGATTACAAAGATTGCAATGGGCCGGACATGTGATAAGAATGGGAGAGGATAGGCTACCAAAACGAGCACTGAATGCTAGAATGCAAGGAAAGAGACCGGTTGGGAAGCCACGAAAGCGCTGGGAAGACACAGTAAACAGCGACGCACAAGCCTTTTTAGGAGTCCGAGTATGGAGAAGAGCAGCCACAGACAGGCAAGGGTGGAGGCAAAAAATAAAGGAGGCCAAGGCTCAATTTGGGCTGTAGTGCCGTAGAAGAAGAGGAGATTAATATAATTAATTAAATTAATCAAATAATTTAAATTTTCATTTTAATTTATGTTTTGGTCATTAATAAATACCATAATGTTTTTATTTTTAGCGCATGAAATTGGAAATGAAAATTATGCAAACATGTCAATGTTCATCATATTTTATATTTTTAGTTTAATATGCAATGTGTCGAAATTCGTATAATCAATATATACGACCTTTTGGTTTATTTGAATGTATGTTTGCATGGTATAATTAAATTTAGTTTTTATATGTTAAAACAACAGTAAAAGTGAATATAATTGAGAAAACTGTCACAGGTACATGTACAGGACAATTTTATAAAATATTCAGTTAGTTGCGATTAAACTCATTTGGTAGAATAATTTGTATGTCGAAAAAAGTGTTTGACCTATCTTTTTGGTGTAATTTTTTGAATAAAAACCGTAATGTTTTTACACCAAAAATTTTATGATTAAAATGTTAGAGAGAAAGATTAAATATGCCGAAAAAATTAAATTTTATCCCAACGATAATGTGTCAGTTTTGGGATTTGTGAGTTAACAGATGATGGGGATGCTCTCTGGGTATAGAACACGTGGTATAGTCGGTTCGATAACCTGAGACACAACTGGCTAGTGATGTTAGTAAATAATTTTGCCAATTTACTAAAATTGGCAAAAAACGAATCACTAAATAATTAATTGATTGGTTGACTTACCTGTTAAGGAGGGACAATCATAATTGTCCTATCTTACATTTCGAACATTTGTACTTATGGTAGTGGTCTTTTCGGGCCGCTGATCACAGTTTAAAGAAGCAGAAGAAGAAAAAGAAGATTATTAAGCTTCTTGACAAGTGACGACCGCGCATCACTGTTTTTTCTTTATTTTATTTTTATCGCACAAGACATGGGTGGGTTCAAAAGAATCAATGGGGGGGAGCGTACAAATGTTCGAAATGTAAGATAGGACAATTATGATTGTCCCTCCTTAACAGGTAAGTCAACCAATCAATTAATTGTCCTTCACATAACATTTCGAACATTTGTACTTATGGTAGGCTGTTGAAAGATTAAACAATATTGTGCGATAAATAAACAAAAGTACATTGCAATCCAAAAGTGAATAGTACTTAGCAATTTTTTTTTAGAAATATTACACAAAATATATACATATGTATACATACCTAACTAACATATTAGAGCAATTATTAATTAAGATTCATGTTTATATTTTAATTATATGAGATGTGTACCTTCAACCAGGTACAAATATACATAATAAGAAAATTAATGTTCTTACTAATATTAGTAACCTACACATGTAATATAATTACAATTACATACAATTACATGAACTCACCAGACAATACGGTTTTGCAAAGAGTCCGTAATCTTTTGCTAGAAGTTTATTATAAAAAATATTGAATACTTGAGAATTTTCTGTCCATCTCGCCGTCTCTCTAATATCTTCTATAATCCAGTTCTAACTCCCGCTGAGGTAGATGCATGTCTGACACTATACACTTTAAAAATATTAGTGTCTATATTTTTAATTTAAAAAAATGTTATATCCATCTACTCAACGCCTGGGTAGATGTTGATTTATACGTCTCTTTTTTTTTGTTTTTAGTTATAAACAAATTTTCTTCCGATTGAGGACGAACGTTTTAGAAATCTCTAAACACTCTCAACTGTGTTTTTTGTTTTAAATAGGTTGATATTTGTTTATTTATTATTATTATTATTTTTTGAGGAAGTCTTTATCCTATGTTATATCAAAATGTCAATTTTATCTTGATCCATGAAAATATTCTGAATTTTTATTAGGTACAGGGTTTGCAACCTCTGAACTGAAGTGAGTGCAATCAACATTACAAGTTTGTAAGTAAGATCTTTCAGGGAAAGGCTTGTGAGACGAAATAATGTTTCTAAATAAAGTAATACTGGTAGAGGGTCCCAAGTTAATTAATATTTGGACAATTCAGGTTTGAGGTTATATATACATTTGTAAAAAAAATTAAAAATGTTTTTATAATATTCTAGGATATCTTCTATCAACGCCAATGCAGCACTGTGAATGTTTATACGAGCTATAATTATAATCCTGTTCTACGATAGATTTAATAAAATTAAAATTTGATAATTCATAAGCAAAATGGTTATTATTTTATACTAAACCGTCGCCATCTCTTGAAAACTGTATCATACAGATTTAGTGATTTGTTGTAATAGATGGGATGGAATCCTCAGGAATGCCTTTTCTTAAAAAGCTTGCCTGACAAGAATATGGAAACCCAAAGGATGTCCTGGATATAAAAGCCCAAAAAAGATTCTAGATTAAATTTTTATCAGGTCCATAATTATCTTTTTGGTTGTGTAAGGTGTGGTGGTCAAAGGTTGTGTACCAAGGCTGAAAAACATAAAATTTAAATCCATGCCAATCTAGAGTTAAGGCATTGGCTTTCTCTGATCCGGGGTCAGGGTTCAAAATTACATACCTTGCACATTTTTTTTTTAGGATATGTGGCAAACATATCGATTTCTGGAATAAGAAGCTGCTCAAAAATTATAGTAACACAATTATCACTTAAAGAATACCTACTCTGTTTCTATTTTTAAAGATCTTGATTCCGAGTCAGGCAAAAGCATTTTTTTTACTGTTATAGATGCAAAAATAATTTTTAAATTCCTATTTTCACAGAATTATTAAACTTATCTGCAAATGTTGAGTACTGTACACTACCCATCTTGTTAATGCAAGACACAGCTGTTGCGTTATTTATTCCTAGCAAAATGTTACAATTCCTATATTCGTTGAAAAAGGATTTCAAGCCACTATATGCTGCTAGTAACTGAAGTACATTTATATGTAGTTGTTGTTCATGACTCCAAAAACCATGAGTTTTGTTATCAATGCAGCATACCCGCCATGCTAAAAGATATATGCATCGCAAAATATTTCAAGTACATAATTGGATTATTTTATATTTTGCTCACTATGTATGTATGTTATTTAACCACCAATTGTAATCGTTTTTAAGTATTTAGGTATGGTCATTTTAGTGTTATAACTATTAGTTTAAGAAAGGGGCTACTTTTCTTTTTTATTTATTTATATATTTTTTTTTAGTATAATTTTCCATATTTAACTTCCATAAATGGACGAACTGTTACAAACTGACCGAGTAAGGCTGCAAATGATCTTATTTTACATGTACTTTTATTTTTGATGTTCTGAATACTATTAGATATTTTTTTTTGTCAGCAGGTGCAAAATATATCAGGTTCGAATCAAACGTAAAACCAAGAAAAGTTATATTTTGTGTGGGTGAAAGTATACTTTTCCTTTTTTTTTTATTTATAGTAAATCCCAAGCAGAAAAAACATAGAAAATGTTTAAACAATATTTTCTTTACATTTTAAATATGATTTTGAAATTGGTAAATGGTCCTCTAAAAAATTGACAAAAGTAAAGCCTCCTGTTATTAGATTATTTAGGGCTGGTTTTAAAGTTTTTGTAAATATAAAAGCCGAGATATTATTCAAACCAAACGGTAAACAGTTTAATTAATATAAAAAAGTTCTGTACTTAAATTTTAAATATTTTTTAGAATTTTAATAAACAGGAATAGCAAAATAGACAACTTTTAAATCTATTTTTGCCATAACCCTTGAAAATGAGCTTGAGGACTGACCTATTATAGTCTTCCAGCTTAAAATATGTGGCTTCTATAAAGCAATTCAATTGTTTTAAATTCAAAACAAAATCTCTGATTTCCGTCCTTTTTGGGCACAAAAGACTACGAAAAATAAATTGTCCTTTTGTATGTGAAGAAGGAGAAATAATAATTTTTAATTACTTTTCAAGTAATTTTTTTTTTTTGTCATACGACCAGTTTGGGTCTATGAGAACTTTTGGTGCTCTCTCTTCAGAGGGCGTTGTTTTAAATAAAATATTAAAACCTTAGACCCAACTTAAAACTTTCTTATCTGAAGTAATCCCTTTCCATATTTTAATACAGTTAGCCATATTACCCTATTAATTTTTATTGACCTTTAGTATGACATCCTGGTTGTTCTCATTTGCTTTTAGTACTGCTATCTGTTCGATTGTTTGTATCTCGATGCTAGTAGAGGGAGATTTGATTACTGACTTTGTCCAAGTTCTTGTTCTTGGTCTGCTCAAGGTTGGATTGAAGTTTAAACGCCGCTGATTAAAGTTGCTAGATTCTGAAAGAACTCCTGATGGATGCTGAGTGGAAACAGCAGCTTGGCTTTGTGGTACAGTCTTTGGATAAACAGTGGTCTTTTGTGGCTTCGTAATGACTTCGACATGACTTAATAAAGCTGATTTTGTATCTTTGTTTAATATTTTTGACAAAACCAAACAAAAATTGATTGTAAGTACACTTACTAACTTTGTAATATCAAGGTACACGATAAAAATTAATGCAGAATGTGCAAAAAGTAGTTAAATATATTTTATTCTATTCTAAACTTCTGGGCTACTATAAGTAACTCTGCGAAATAGGAGTAGCCCAAAATAAAGATTTTCTGGGCTACTAAAAAAAGTACCCTCTTCTAGTTTTATTGTTTGAGGACAAACCAAACAAACATTTAATGTAAGCAGTAAACTTACTACCCTCGTAATATGAAATCTAGGCAAAATATGCACAAAGTAGTTGAATAAATACATTTTATTGTATTCTAAACTTCTGGGCTACATTAAAGTACCTCGGAGAAATAGAAGCAGATAAAATAATCATAAAGATTGTCTGGGCTGCTAAAAAGTACCCTCTGCTGTAATTTTATTGTTTGAAGACAAACCAAACAAAGAACTTGGTGTAATTAAACTTGCTTGTAATCTTAAATCGAAGTAGAATTTACAAAAGTAGTGAAATAAATATAATTCTATTGTATTCCAAACTGCTGGGCTACTGTAAAAATACCTCTGAGAAATAGAAGCAGATAAAATGATCATAAAGATTGTCTAGGCTACTAAAAAATACCTCTGCTCTAGTTTTATTGTTTGAACACAAAACCAGACAAATAAATTAGTGCAAGTAAACTTGCTTGTAACGTGAAATCGAAGTGAAATTTACAAAAGCAGTTAAACTAATATATTTTGTTCTATTCTAAACTTCTGGACTACTGTAGAGTACCTCTGAAAAATAGAGGCAGGTCAAATAATCATAAAGATTTTTTGGGCTGCTTAAAAGCACCCCTGCTCTAATTTTATTGGTAAACCCTTTATTTTGTTCTATTTTAAACCTTTGGGCTATAATTTTATTGTTAAACCCTTAATAATGTAGTCTGTATTACTTTGGGCTACCTTAAGGTATCCTTATTGATACAAACAATATAAATTTTTGCATAATATCATGTCTGTCGGATATTTTGCTACAAACTAAACATTAATAGGAAAACCAGTGCAGTGTGGCAACATAGCGCCTGTTACATCTCTGTGTGTTTTGACAAATACTATTGACGTTTTGAGTATTTCGAATAGGGAAGAAGGCGAGATGTAGTAACTATGACAACAGAGAAAATATATTGATAACAACAAAAAAGGACCCCAAGTTTGAATTTGATTAAAATTGTCATTTCGTAAATATTAAATATTTATAGTTCGATCTATTCACACATAATTTAATTTATCTAACATAAAATAATTCAAAAATATCTTATAAATAACTTGGTCTTTTGGGATAAAACCCAAAAATATCATATAAATACCTTAACTCTACCAGTTTCTGTTGCAAATTTTCATATTTCCGCCTCTTTCGGGATACATAATTATTCTCTGATGACTTTTGTGGTATTTTAAACACTTTCTAATAATTTTTATAAAACTATTTGGAAAACACTTGTGTTCAGTACACGCACAGAAAAAAAACAGTGATGCGCGGTCGTCACTTGTCAAGAAGCTTAATAATCTTCTTTTTCTTCTTCTGCTTCTTTAAACTGTGATCAGCGGCCCGAAAAGACCACTACCATAAGTACAAATGTTCGAAATGTTATGTGAAGGACAATTATTATTACTAAATGATTAGTAATTTTGCCAATTTTCCGCATAATACGAGGATTGCGCCATTGTTATGTTTTGTATCACCTTCGGGATTCCCGCTATCATTGCCGCTTGCCACCATATAGTCAACATGTGAACAAGTCAATTTTGGGCTTAAATGGTACCTGGAGCATAATACATTGGATATTTTATACATCTATGTTTAAGTTCTCATATTTTATCAATGTTTCCATGACGAATCAATTGTAAAGGGCTTTTACCCACATATTTTTGTATTTTGTTGGTAAGCATGTTAGAATCACGTAATCACTGATGATGATCGGTCATACGATCGAAAACTAGTTCTCTGATGATGCCCTTTTTAGGGATTTTAACAAATATACCTTTTATAAAAGATTTTATTCGGTTTTTTAAATTATTTAACATTGCGAATCAAAATAATTGTTTGTGATTTTAAACGTAATATATAGGTAATCAGCAACTGTTAAAACTAAATGTCCCCAAAACAAACTCGATTGACCAAACGACTTTCAACAATGTTCGCTGCAGCGACCGAGAAAAATCTTCTATCCGAGGTTAGCACACAGTGGGGACTAAACCGCCCTTCCTGTCGGTGCATTTAAAAAAAAATCTGGAGCTGAAAAACTCCAGAGCTTGTCCCCAGGTGACTTCTATGGTTGAAAATGGTCCTCTCTCTCAGGTGGTATGAGAGATCTTAATGTTTTCACATGAGTGGCCAAAAACATAATTCCGGTTTACTTCAATTTCCCAGTGTAAGAAAAAGTCAAAGAAAAAAGAGAAACTAGGAAGTGTTTTTAGAATAAATAAAAATAAAAAACCCATTAGCAAAAGCTTATCAGATGTGAAAGAATATGAATGTGACCTTGACTCAAATTACAGACACATGAATTTGGGATTTAACCCAGATATTACTACCGTCCTTTTAAAAGGCAGTGTAAATTATGCGTAATTTAGGTTAGTACAGCTACCAACTGATAGATGGCTCTAGATGGAGTGTTTTCAAGAGCCAGCATTCGACAAGTTTTAACGATTTTAGTGCGCGCACATGCTGTAATTGTGAGGTTATCTGTGTAAATTGCCAGGTTTTGGACTACAAAATGGATGCTTATAATTGGAGGTAAGTCTAGAATTAAAAAACTGTTATTTCACGGCATTGGCATGTGGATTATTGTATAATAGGGACTTATGTACGTATATTCGTGGCTCGAATAGTTGTCACGTTGTTTCAAAGGCTCGCCGCTTGGGATTTCATTTTGTTCTTTTAAAAGGACGGTAGTAATTAGTACTACCAACGTGCGTATTGTTTCAGGAGGCCTCTCAAATTGCATGAGCTATTAGAAGAGCTTGATTCTGATGAAATCCCAGTCCCTCCAGATGGTTTGATCATATTTCCCCCAGAAAATGCCAATGATGATGTCACCGATTGCGACTTCGGCGATGAAGAACTAACTACAATAAATAATTTACCGGGTAGTCAGTTGAGAAACGATGTAGAACTTGTTTTTGACAACGCGACTGAATTACCACAAGATTCTGTGAATTCCAGCCTACCAGAAGAAGATTCGGATGATGACAATATACCATTAGCTTTGTTTCTTTCCAAGGAAAAGCTGCCCCATCAATTAGAGAAGAGAATATCTGCACACTGGATTCAAGAAGACTTGTATCAACACCCTGATTGTACTTACTGGAAAACTCAATTTGGACCGAAAATGACTCAGTCGCCGATGGAAATTTTCAATTTGTTTTTTGATGATGAAGTCATCAATTTGGTTACCGAATACACTAACATCTACGCAGGACAAAGAAATCTTTTGAACGACTACTCAAAATGAGATTCGATGTTTTATAGGCGTTCTTGTATTGAGTGGTTATGTGGTTGTGCCGAAAAGGTACATGTACTGGGAAAATCGTGACGATTCGCACAACGCAATGGTGGTAGCTGCTATATCTAGGGATAGATTTTCCCACATAATGAAAATTTTGCATGTTTGCAATAACTTGTCATTAGATAAATTTGATAGATTTGCCAAGATGCGACCCCTGTTCGACGTAATAAACAAAAATTTTTTACAATTTTCCCCTTTAGAACAACCTCACAGCATAGATGAGGCAATGGTTCCGTATTTTGGTCGCCATCCCACAAAACAATTCATCAGGGGAAAACCAATCCGTTGGGGGTACAAAATGTGGGTAGGAGCCCTTCGTCTGGGATACATAGTTTGGTTTTCTCCTTACCAAGGTAATTCCACTACAATACCTGAACAATATAAAGTCCTTGGATTGGGTGCATCAGTAGTTCTATCCTATGCAGACAGATTGAATGAAGTATGGCCTCAAAGGCGATTCCATCTTATTTTTGATAATTATTTTACTTCTATTCATTTACTGCATGAGCTAAAACAAAGAGGCATATTTGGTACAGGCACTGTAAGGGAAAATCGCACCATGAAATGCCCTTTACCCTGTTCATCTATTATGAGAAAAACTGAACGTGGTAAATACGAGTATCGTCTTGATAAAAATACAGGAATAGTGGTTTGCCGCTGGCATGATAATAATATCGTTTCTATTGCTTCCAATTTTGTACCAGTAATGCCTTGCTTCTCTGTAAAGAGATTTTCAAAAGCAGAGAAAAAACATATTCAAGTTCCTCAACCAAATATTGTTAGAATATACAACAACTTCATGGGCGGCGTTGATCGCAGTGACCAGAACATCAGTTTATATCGAGTGTCCATAAGAGGAAAGAAATGGTATTTTCCCCTTTTTGCTCATTGCTTAAAAAAGAAACAAAACGCGGACCTTCTAAGCGGAATTCGAATTCGGTAGCCAATTCAAGATATGACGGTATTAACCACTTGGTTCTTTATCAAGAAAAGCAATCGCGATGTGGATATTGTCACAAAAAAGTCCAGTTTTTGTGTGAAAAGTGCAAAATACCTTTACATCCAAAATTTTGTTTTAAATCCTTTCATTCTTTGTAAATTGATACTAATAAAATATATATGATATCTGGTACCGTATATTACTACCGTCCTTTTAAAAGAACATGTCAAAACTTGACAGGTATCGTCATAAAAAAATATAGATTGTGTTTTTTGGTTCCATATGCTATAATTTCCATGAAAATTCGAAATTAATTCAAAATGTTAACAATAAAAGTTTCAGTAATATCTGGGTTAAATATAATATGGTTTCTTTAAATTAAAATATTATTATAGGATAAATATTATATTATTAGTGTTGGAAGAATTTAGAAGAAATTTTTAACTTTAGTATACCAAAAAAAAAATAAGAAAATAGAATTTTCTCTGAATAAATAAGATATTGGAATGATTAAAATATACTAAATTCAATTAATAAATTTACTGGGAAGATTTAATTGGAAAGTAAGATTTTATGTCACAATGAAATGGAATAAGAACATGGCTGCTCTCAAGGTTATTTAAAAAATATGTATTTACCATGTGACGACAATAGATTCCATGCCGAAAACCTCAATAGATTTGTTTGCATGCTTCCTTTAAAACGCTCTGGATAAATTTAGATGTACATTTCGAAATTTAAATACTTGAACCCTGAAACTAGGTATTAACAATTTTCAACTTGACCTGAATCTGTCACATGCCACTCGACTCATTTTCAAACCAAGAGAAATGTAAAATTTCTCCGTCCGTCACAAGGACGACTTCAGAACACGAAGTAATATTCCCCACCAGAGGGCCGATACCAACCCAACAAACTTAAAAGATACAGTTTACGTGTGACGTTATAAAAAGAAATATTAAAAAAAAATTAATTATTACTTCAATTAAACTGTAATTTATTCACGAAATGTTATTAAAATAAAAAAAAATAATTATACAAATTAATGAAGGTTTTATTGCTAATAAATACATTAGTAACGTGACAGAACGTTACAGATAACGTAAGGTCACATATTACGAGAATGACCATGAACTTTTTTTAACTCTTTCTATGTAGATAGCTCGAAAGACGTCGTTCACTGGAGGCTGACGATGTACTAAAGTAAGTTATTTGCCCGTGCCGACAAAAAAAGTTTAACAAAATGGTATCAATTTTCTCCCTAGTCTCAAGACCAACAGATTTATTCCCAATTGAACATGTGTGGGTTAAGATGGGTAACAGACTTCTTAATTTAGAGCATCCTTCTCAAACTTTGAAAGCGCTTAGTAAAGAAGTGATCGAATTCACATTACCCCTGTAGTTGGTAGTTGGTATAATCATATTGGAATTTGTTCGGTGTATACAGAATATTTTTAAAATATGTATACTAATTTTTTTTTATTTAGTCAAAGTCGCATCCACCCGAAGGTTATTAGCGACATTTCTGTAACATTTGTAATAATATTAAATCGAAAATTGGTAAAAATGAATTACAATTTGTAGACAATTAAACCTTTGGAACAATAATTGGATTCCACGCACTAACACTTTATTTTTGAAATGTACTTTTAGATCGCTAGCAACACTCTCTTTCTGATGCGTCATTAGTGATAGCGTTACGCGCACTAGTATCTGCTTTTTCATATTTCCTTCTATGCCTATGTGGGATGGTATCCACGGGAAGTGGATTCTTCTGAAACTTTCTTGAGCTTCCATTAGTTCGGCCTTGGTTCTTTTCTCATTGGGGTGTTTATGGTATATATTTTGCATAGCTTTGACTGTGCTAAGAGAGTCGGAGCAGCACGAAACAGATCAGAGTGGAGAAGAATCCTGGAACAGGCCAAGACCCAGAAAGGGCTGTCGAGCCAATGATGATGATGATGATGATGAAGAGAGTCGGAAAGGACTGGACAACAAGAGAGGTTTTTAATATACACGGTGTCCAGAAACTCTACGGACAAACGAAGACAGAACATTCTTCAGATAATTCTAAGACAATTCAACCCTATTCACTTAGTCCGAAAATGCTTCCTAAGGGAGCTAGAGCTCTTTGAAGATGGCGTCTTGTAATGAGTTTTTCTTAAATACCTTCAAAACGCTTCTATTTAGAAAAACAAAAATTGGTACGCGTATTTATCTTTTAGAGATAAATCTATTCCATCCATTGCGAATTTTTAGTACCGATGATAGGCGTCCGTTTTGGGCAGAGCAACGGTTATTTTATCGCATAACTATTTTGTCTTTAATGTTTAAGCATTTTTGACACTGCATTATTAAATTTTGAGGTATTTTAGTGCTAAAAGGTACTCTTGTTTTAAGCCAGTAGGACACACCGTTTTCTAGAAAAATCGATTTTAAAATTTTTTGTTCTTTGAATTTCAAAAAAAAAAATTCAAAAAAAACCTATTTAGAAAGACGAAAACTGGTTCATTCATTTATATTCCAGAGATTAATCGATTTCATTAATTGCGAATTTCTAGTACCGGTCATAGGCGTCCGTTTTGGGTAGGTCAACAGTTATTTTATGGCGTAACTTTTTTGTCCTTAATTTTTAAGCATTTTTGACACTAGATTATTAAATTATGAGGTATTCGAGTACTAAAAGTTACTCTTGCTTTAAGTTAGTAAAATATATCGTTTCTTTTTGAAAATTTTTTCAATTTTTTTTAAATTCCAAAAACGAAAAACTTTCAAATCGATTTTTCTAGAAAACGGTGTGTCCTACCGACTTAAAGCAAGAGTACCTTTTAGTACTAGAATACCTCACAATTTAATAATCCAGTGTCAAAAATGCTTAAAAGTTAAAGATGAAAAAGTTATGCGATAAAATAACCGTTGCCCTACCCAAAGCGGACGCCTATGATTGGTAATAGAAATTCACAATGGATGGAATCGATTCATTTCTGGAAAGTAAATATGCATACCAATTTTCGTTTTTCTAAATAGAAGCGTTCTGGAGTTATTTAAGAAAAACTAATTACATGACGCCATCTTCAAAGAGCTCTAGCTCCCTTAGGAAGCATTTTCGGACTAGGTGAATTGGGTTAAATTATCTTAAAATTAGCTGAAAAATCTCCTGTCTTCGTTTGTCGGTAGAGTTTCTGGACACCCTGTATATATGTTTGATGGCTTTAAGCAAACCAAAGAGCTCTGCAGTATATATGCTGGAATTCATAGAAAGATGTAGGAGCATAGCAAGGCGATGAACAAAATCCATGAATATTATTTTGAAGTAGAAACTTGAATATTAATGTTGGCTTAATTGAGATGTGTCACTTTCCCAGTCCGATGCCTCACTGCCAAGATAACTATTGATTTTTTTCTTTATGAACGTAAATTTTCGTTTTATGGATCTTTCCTTTAAATGGGGGTAAACTCGGCTGAGCATATGGGACAAAGCTGATAGGTCTGTGGTATATTCTTGAATTGTGGTTATAGGATCTGTTGATGCAGTGATATTCGTTAGGAGCGCGTTAAGTTGATCAAAGTTTAAAGGGAAAGGTAGAGGGGGATTTTCTATGAAGTTTTTAGCAGGGTCAAGTAAGAGAGAAAATGAGCATTCAGAAGTGCTTGCTGAACTAATTTTATATTTTTTAAATTTTGCTTGGACTTTAGGTGGTGGAAAAATGTTATATTCTTTTGAAGATGGATCTGCTTCAGGTGAAATAATTTCATCAAAGTTACGTTTTGGTTGATTATTTATGTGACTGTACTTATTTAATGCATTTACTTGGCTCGGTATCTCCGGGATATTATAAATAGACATTTGTTCACACTGAGAAGGGTTTGTATCATTGGGTGCTTGCAAAGATATATTTGTTGCGCTGGATACCGACGCTTCATTGTTTTGGTTGTGGTTTAGTTGAGCTAGTGGTTCGGAGCACTGTGATGCAATGTGACCTGGCTTCTTGCATCTAAAGCAAACTAAACTGTCTTGAGAAATGAATATTCTATATATCGTGTTGTCAAAAACAAGAGTAAATGACTCTGGTAGTGTTAGACTGTGAGGACTGATATAGATTTGTCTTCGAAAACTAAGGATGTGATTGTACTCAGGCATAGAAGCACTAATTTTGAGGAATGTCATGGGGGAGACAGGAACTATGCCGATTTTTTGTAACTCATTAATTAGCAAGTCGTGCGGTATTGAAGGACATACGCCGGAGAGTACAAGTCATTCCGCTGGTGTAACTAACCTTCTTGCTCTGACAATTTCACCTTGTATTTCTATTTGACCATGATTATTCATAAAATCATCCACTATTTTTTTATTGGATAAATACATACATATGCGATTATTACATAATCTAGAAGAGAAGATTATATTTTTCGGTTGAATTACATTTCCAAGTGGGAGAAGGTAGTCTTGAAGTTTGGTGTTTTCTAAGGCACTAAAAATAATTGCTTGGGACTTTAAAGGAAATTGCACTCTCGACGCTGCCAAAGAGTATGACTGTGATGCGTTTATTTGACTTTGATGGTCTTGTATTGTAGAACTGTTGTGTGATTCCATGTTTGAATCCATTTCGATAAACGTTAAGTGAAAAGTAAATCCGACCCTGTACACCTGCTAAAACAGGTGTATCGGTCTTTACTAAAAGCGGTTATTTTGCTGGTAAAACTGGATTTGTTTATTGACAACAATAACAATTAATTGCAATTTGCTGACTTTAATGCTAATTTAACTGGAGATTATATAAAGAGTTTGTACACTTACAGTTTATTTCAATATATCACTGAGATTCACAATTTATAACTTATTTTAAACTTTGTTAACATTAAAAATATTCGGAGCACACGTTGAATACAACATTATAGTTATCGATGCAGGACCGGTCTCCATGTATAATAATTGTTAATGGGACTTTATGTTTCTATGATATTTGGTGTATCTTATTATAGATACTTATGGACCATTATACTTTTTTGTATTAGTTCGAATTCTAACTTTAGTTTCATAATACATCTCACGGTTTCAGAAAATTGCCCACAACTTTTTTTCTCGGAAATTATAACGCGCTGTAGTTCCTTCTAGTCTCCTAACTATCCTCCCTCGACAATCTAATAGACTCCTCAGTTTACATACTCTCAGTTTACTTAGTATCACCATATTGTTGAGTCAGTGAGAGAGGCTCACCGCTTCATGTGAGAGATTCTCTCATCAAGCGACCACCGGCGTCACCAACTGCGTATAAAAATTAATTTTATTCATCCCCTTAAAACCTAAAATAATATCCATTTATGATGTATTAAAAGGCGCCGTGGATGTGGTCGATGATATGAAAATCCTATATTCTGTTTCACAGGTTAGTTATAGATGGCCACTTATCATATATTCTTCAATGTTAAATATTGGAGGCATCAATAGTCATAATAATAATAAATCATAATAATAAAACAGAAAAAACTCGTGTCTTTTTAAAGCAAATGGCTTTATCGTTGATGAAACCTCATCTTTTTTGTAAAGAAAGGCAAAAGTTGGATATGTGAGAGAAAATCTCACGCGCGACCACTCGCATAACAACCTAACTAGCGACCAATGCCGGGTTAACTATAACTATAATCATGCTTAAATTTTCACATATTTTTTAACAAGGCTTCTTAACTCACATTGTATTTCTTCTTTATTCCTAAAATTGTCCTACGAGCTTATAACCACAAGGATAAAAAAATAAAATTTTAGTTAATTTTTTTTATTTTTAATGCCTTCTATGACACCCCAAGATGCCTTTGTGAGACTTTTAATTATATTAAAGAATTATAGCAGATAATAAAGTCTAAGATTAATTAAATTTACTGATGCTTCTTTGGAATGGTAAATAACCTCAAAGAAAAATTTTTCCAATCACATTACGACCGAGTATTGACGTATCTAATTATGCTGAAAATTTTTAAAAGGCAGTGAATAATTTCAATCTTATTATTTACATGTATTTTTGTAGCGGTCTGAAGATTTATTTGATTCAAAAGGAACATTATTGAGGGAATGCTATTGAAAAAGAGAAAGTAAGAGGGATTAGATTCTAATGAAAGCCTGAACACCTATGGTACTTTCAATGAAGTTGTTCAGTTTTGAAAGCCAAATTTTACTCGTCGTCAGCAGGTTTTGATGATTATATTTTATTAAATCGCAGTATTCCAATAAATTATTGACATAGCAGTTTTTCTGTGATGATAAATAATCACACGATTGTTTGTAATTTTGATTTTAATAAATATATTATTAACTGTATGTTTTAATATTGTTATTTTACGATTGTAATTTTATAATGATATTGTGTATACTTTTAGTTTAGGACATAGATATGTAATTAAATTTAAAATCAAATATTCTTCTTTTGTTCATGACTATGTTTTTTCAATGTACCCCCAGCAAATTTTCGTTCCATCGTTTTAGCGATCTTTCCACTGATGGTCTTTCTATTGGGAAACCGTCTCTCGCCGTCATTACTAATCTAGTTGCTGTCGTTCGGCTTATTTAGTCGTTCCATTCTACTCTTCTGTTTCTAAACTAGTTAATAGTATTGTTTACCTTGGATCTTCGTCGTATATCTGTACTAGTTCTGCCCCATAGAATCTTACTATCTATTTTTCGAAGGGATTTTATTGTTTCTAGCGGTTTCTATCCTCTCTGCATCAGGTCGTGTTTCTGCCGCTTATGTCATTATTGTTCTGGTAACTTCTTTGTAAATTCTGGCTTTCATTTCTTTTCCGATATTTTTATTTTTCCATATTGTTTCATTCAGGCAACTACCGTCTCTGTTTACTCTATTCATTTGATCTTCCACTTCTGTTTCGAGCTTTCCGTAGGTAGACAATGTGATGCCTAGATATTTGAACTTAATCACCTGTTCTATTATCTGACCCTCAAGCTCTAATTTACATCTTAGTACATTTGCTTTTACTTATATAATACACACTTGTATAATACACATTTACTTATATAATATAATAATGCATTTTGTCTTTTTTGGGGAAATTGACATGTTAAATTTTCTGGCGGTTATATTAAATTCGTGCAGCATACGTTGTAAATCATATTTTAGCCCAAGTAATGAATAGGACATGAATAGGAATAAAAATAGGACAAAACCTCGCAAATTTTACAGAATGGATCGATTTGTTTGAAAATTTGAGAATAAGTAACGGCTAGTCCAAGGATCAAAATCTATATTATGTCGAAAGGCACTTTTACCATGGGGGTGGTTGCCACCCCATCTCGGGGGTGGAAGTTTTTTATTATATTTTAATCGCAAAAGATGGTAAAAGCGTTCATTCTAAGCAAAAAACGTTCCATATATTTTTTTGATAAAATTGATAGTTTTCGATTTATTCGTTATCGAAAAAGTTAGTTTTATATCGAAAAAATCAATGGTTTTAATGTCAAAAGTTTTCTGCTAATAACTTCAAAACTTTTCGTTTTATCAAAACAACTGTACTTAAAAAAAATGTACCTTTTGAAAAAATAAACTTTTGAAAAAATAAACAAAAACTTTTATTTAAATTTTCTTTAAGACCAATAATAATCGAGCTATACTTTATTATATGTTGGCTCGTCTTCGCAAAATGATAAATATTGTAGTTTCAAAGTCAAAAGTCGGGAACACTATGCATTTTTCGAGGACAACTTGTTCAAACCAATTTAAAGTACTTAAAAATATTTATCTCCACAAATAATAAAAAAGTCTATAGCTCAAAAATTAAGTGACTTATAATGAAAAGAATCAGTCCCTATTTTTTCAGCGAAAAATTGATCGCAGGCAACCCCCTAATTTCATCATCACCCTAATTAAAATTAGTCATTGAACTTATTTGATCTTTTTATGTATTATTAATAGGTTCTAGAAGTTTGACCGGCTTAGAATGATTAGCTTAAAAAAAATGGAGTTAAAAGCGAATAACGATTTTTTGTAGTTTAAAAAAAATGGCCTTTTCTTCAGAATAGCAAGATTAGCATCAGAGATACGAAAAAATATTTAAAATATTTAAATATGAAATTGTAGCTTATTTACTTCATAAGAAACTGGTTTACAAAAATTTTTTGTACGTCAAAAATTGAGTGAGCTATTGACAATTAAAACTTGTAATAACATGCAAAAACCTCCTTTACCAACCCTTCAAAGTCACCCCTTTTTGCGATTGAGGATTTTTAAAAGATTTAATATGAATAAGCCTATACTGCCCTCCGAAGCCAAAAGGCCGTGTCTTATTTTGCCATATTTTCGTAAAAGGTATATTAATATGGTGTTTATACCAATACGCATTAAATTTACTAAGCGAAATAGACGTATCTCGCGTTGTTGAAGCTGTTTCATTCGAGATACGTCTGTTTCGCTTAGTAAATTTTTTTCACTCTATTAAAAAACCTTTTACGAAAATATGGCAAAATGAAATACGCCCTTTTGGCTTAGGAGGGCAGTATAGATCTTCTAAAAACCTACAAAATTGTTTTTTCCCAAACTTTCTAAGATAAAAAATAAAAAAATGACGGTTAAAAATCAATAAATTAAAAAAAAGGGGGAAAAATCAAATTGGAAGGATAATAATCTAAGTTATCAGTGTTTTTAGCAGTTGACCTTATTCATTCTTATTTATGTATGTATTATTAATAGTTTCTAGAAGTTTGCCTAGCTTAGAATGATCAGTTTTTAAAAAACTGGCGTTAAAAGCGAATAACGAATTTTTGTAGTTTGGTAAAAAATGCCATTTTCTTCAGAATAGAAAGATTAGCATCAGAGACACAAAAAAATATTTTTATATAAAATTGTAGGTTATTTAATTCCCAAGAACCTGGTTTGAAAAATTTTTTTCTACGGCAAAAATTGAGTGAATCGTAAATGAGTGTACCGAAAAACATTGATTTTTTCTATACAAATCTAACACTTTCGCTAGCGAATAAATCGAAAACTATTAATTTTATCAAAAAAATGTATAGAACATTTTTTGTTTAGAATGAATGTTTTTATTAACTTTTACGGTCAAAATATAATAAAACATTTCCACCCCCGGGATGGGGTGGCAACCACCCCCATGGTAAAAGCGCCTTTCAGAATCATATAGATTTTGATCCTTGGACTATCCACTACTTATTCTCAAATTTTCAAGGAAATCGATCTATTCTGTAAAAATTTCTGCGAGGTGTAAAGCTTCGGTTCCTTGCCTTTATTTTCTTTGAGAGATTAGCATTGTATCGTCTGCGTACCCTATTATTTTAAGTTGTTTTTCTCCCATTTGGTATCTTTTTTTAGTTATTAATCCCCTTGTGTTATCCCATTACCAGCTTCAATTACACTTAGTTCTTCTTTTACTTTTATTTTCATTGTGTTACTCTTGTAGTTGATAATTTCGATATATTTAATTATTCCTAGACGTACCTCTCTTAGGCACAACAACTTTTTTTTTTATTTAAACAATATAAATACACCTAATCTACAAGATTAATCAGTATTTTTTTCTTTAACCTAATTTCCCTAAAAATGTTTGTAAACTAGATGTCACCTGGTCCATCCTAGCTTTTTTTTACATGAAATATCCAATTCTTTGTTGTGGCTACACAGCACAGCACTGACTCTGCTTTTCACTAGTTGCTCACGTATTTGTTGTGGCTACAATACAATGCACAACACTAACTAAGCCCGGCACAACTTCACACATTACACGAGCTCGAACGGTTTAGTCCTCTTGAGCCTTCGCATTTGGGGTTCGTTGACAAGAAGCTGAAGTGCTTTATGGTTGAGATGCTTATGGAGCCTGTCTTCATGTCTCCTGGCGACTTTCTTAATTTCATTTGGAATAGATTCGATTTTAAGATCTCTACGCAAATCGTCGTTCCGAACATACCAAGGAGCACATACAATATTCCTTAATATACGGTTCTGGAGCGTTTCTAAATTTCGGTAATTACTTTTTTGGTACAGCCCCATAATTGTAGGGCATAGGTCCACACCGGTTTCAATATCTGTTGGTAAATTAGTACTTTGTTCTGGATGGAAAGTTGAGAGTACCTACCTATTAGCCAATACATATTTTTGTACTTTATCTTCATCTGTTCAGTTTTCTTTTTATCGTGCTCCTTCCATTTTAGTTTGACGTCGAGATTTAAACCCAGGCATTTCGCTGTTTTTTTATTAGGAACAACGTTGTTGTTTAGGATAATTGGAAGATTATTGATTTTGTTGTTAGTGAAGTTAATATGAACTGACTTCTGTTCATTAAACTTTATACGCCATTTTTTGGACCAGCCTTCTATGCCATTAATTGCATTTTGTAAGTTAATCGTAGATTCCTCTATAGTTGCTCCTATTGTCATGACTGCTGTATCATCAGCAAATGTGTCCAGTTGGAAGTTTTCCCTCTCCGGAATGTCAGATGTGTACAAAAGGTATAATATTGGTCCAAGAACGCTACCTTGTGGAACCCCTCTTAAGCACAATAAATAGATATTTCGCCTGTTCTTTGTCGGCCTCTTGGTTACTTTGTCCGGAAAAAATATTGATTTTAAATATACCTCTAATGACTAGCTAAATATTTAAAATTTTCAGAATATCTCAGTACTCGATGATAATGCAATATTCAACATCTTTGACATGAATGCATTGAGTTTTATTTGAAAATTTTAGCCATTTGAAATGTTATCTGGTAAGATTAGTGCTCACTTAGAATAGAATAGAATAGAATAGAATAGAAATATGCTTTATTGCCATGAAAATTTTTACAATTTTACCAACAAAGCTTATAAATAGTCAAAAAAACAAAACAGTAACAATCCAATTTACTAAAGTTACATAAATCGTCAATATATTTAAATAATAATAATAATAATGAAGGTATAGTTAAAACTTAGGTTAGTTAAGTTAAAATAATGCGGAGCACTGCAAGACACTCTAGATACGATCCAGGAAATAACACAGCCCAACAGTGTCTGGATACATTAAAACAAAAACTCTCCGTCTATTCAGGGCGACTAAGGAGGTACAAAGTTAGTAATAACCGAAAATGTGACAATGCACTTTCTGAGAATTCCGAGAAGGCGTTCTACCAAAAACTCAATTCCACCGTAGAAAGTGTCAACAAGTCTTACCCAAGCCAAGAAGAAATTCATGAGTTTTGGAGAGATCAACTTTCCACACCAGCTGCTTTTAACAACAATGCTGACTGGATAGAAGATACGACGCACAACTCTCACCACTACGTCACTGCTAACTACGAACAATTCACGACTGAAGAGGTCTCAAATGTCATCAAAGAGCTCCATAACTGGAAATCTCCTGGACCAGACGGAGTTCAGAATTTCTGGCTTAAAAAGTTTTGGTGTATTCATGAGTGCTTATCAACATTAATTAATCATGTTATTTCTAATCCGCAGGAAATACCATCATTTCTAACTCAGGGAACTACTTATGTAATACCAAAGGATCAAAATAACACCCAAGATCCATCCAAGTACCGCCCAATTACTTTTCTTCCAACTTTGTATAAATTGGTCACATCCTGTGTAACCCGGCGTATCTACCAACACTGTGCTCTTAAAAATATCATAGAGCCTCAACAGAAAGGATGCGCTAAGGGTTCCATGGGTTGCAAAGAACAACTTATCATCGATCAGTCATTTCTAACCAGGCATTCACTAAAAAAGGAACCTTTTTACTGCCTTTATTGACTACAAATGATTTAGTACCGCATGAATGGCTTATAGATATATTGAAAATATACAAAGTCGATGATAGCATAGTGACCTTTTTAAGGCATATAATGAGAGATTGGAAGACTAAAATTCACCTCCAAATACCTGGTGCAAACAATATAGAAACTGAAAATATCGCAATCAACCGGGGCCTGTTTTAAGGAGACTCGTTGAGTCCAGTGTGGTTCTGTTTAGCTTTGAACCCACTTTCCCAACTCTTAGACTCCACTGACTCAGGTTTTTGCATTAAAAACAATAATACTGTGGTACCGAAGCTCAATCATCTGTTGTATATGGATGATTTGAAATTAATGGCTTCCACTCGAGAACAGCTAGAACAGCTGCTAAAAACTGTAGAAACATTCTCTAATGATATTAGTATGCAATTCGGTCTAGACAAGTGCCGTGTTTTAAATATTGTCAGAGGAAAGGTACAACCCGGTGGATTCGATATGCATAATGGCCAGAACATACAGGCCATGGGCGAAAACGATATGTACAAATATCTCGGAATAAAGCAGGCGCGGAAAATTGACCATAAGCAAATGAAAACTGAGATAACTACTGAGTTTTTACGAAGGGTAAAACAGCTGCTTCGTTCACAGCTTAACAGTAAAAATTTGTTTAAGGCACTAAACACCTACGCTTTTTCCGCGCTTAGCTATTCATTTGGTATTGTTAAGTGGACAAAAACGGATATAGAAAATCTTCAGCGAAAAGTACGAACACACCTCACAAAGGCACAAAAACACCACCCTAAAAGTGCAGTAGAACGAACGGCATTACCGCAGTATTTAGGAGGAAGAGGACTTATGGATATAGGTGAGCAATTGGACAAACAGATTGCTAATTTAACCTTTAACTACACGCGCTGGCGTACTTTGTACGCCAGATATAAGAATTCTACTGCAAATATATTTAAAAATTTAATTTTTGACCTTGTTTATCTCTCTAACCTATCACTGGAATGTGCTTTACAATTTGGTTTTAGTTTCGTTATATTCGGCTTTCTGGGAAGATCGTAATTTACAGTTTATTATTTGTTGTTTCCGGTGGCGGACAATATACGCCACGATTATATTAATATAAGTAGTAATATAAGTATATATTTCAATTGTTTTTTAGTCATTCTGACACAAAATATGTTTTTCTTTATAAACAATACTTTTTCTCCTGTAAAAAATCACATTTCAAAAAATTTTTTATTAGAAATTTTAATTTATCATGGAATCCAGTAATTCCATGATTCCAGTTATAAATCCCAATTGGCTTACTGAAAAGGAACTCCAAGTATTCACTGATGTCAAATAAGGTTTATAACAAGGAACTAAGTGTATTTTTCAAAAAAAAAATAAACAAATCTGCTGTTCTTAAATGTATTTTCTTGTGGCGTATAAAGTACGCCACGCGTGTTGTTATGTTATAACTTGATGCGCGGGTAGTTAAAGGTTAAGAACTTATTTTCAGATGCAGGCTGAGACATCTACTCTACACCGCGCTATTTGCGCAGTAGATGACACAACACCGATTAAACTGAGGGAACCAGAAATGCGCATAAACCACCTCACTAAAGACGAAAAAATGCGCACCTGGATGGGTAAACCTCTACTCGGGCGACATCCCAATTAAGTCAGCCAAGAATATGTCGACAATACAGAGTCGAATTATTGGTTGACATCATGAAAGATGTTCCCTGAAACGAAAGGTTCATTACTGGTCATTCAAGATCAGATTACACCAACCAGAAATTACCTAAAATATATCGTCAAAGACCCTCAGGTTCAAAACGACAGATGCCGATATGGATGTCAAGCCCAAGAAACCATCCAACATCTTACAGGGGGCTGTCAGGCATTTGCTGCAACTGAATACAAGGAACGGCATGACGCAGTGGGAAAAATCCTTCATCAAGAGATAGCTATCAAGCTGGGACTTCTCCAAACGGACCATCTCCCATATTATCAATACGTCCCTGAGAGTATGCTTGAGGATGGCAACTACAAGCTATACTGGGACCGCACTGTGCTCACAGACCAAACAGTGGCACATAATAGACCAGACCTCGTACTAGTTAATAAATTAACAAGACAAACCACACTAATTGATGTGACGATACCTAACAACAATAATCTACGTAGTAAATTTACTGAAAAGATCGCCAAGTACAGAGATCTGGAAATTCAAATACGGAGACAATGGAGAATGCAAAGTACTCAGAAGATACCTATTATTATGTCTACTATTGGAGTCATTCCGAAGAACCTCCTCGAAAGCATAAAAGGCTGGGTCTAAATGAACATGCAGAAAGCTGTACTACTCGCAACGGCCAGATGTGTACGAAAATTTTTGGGAGATACACCTGCATACCAAGTCACCTAGGGTTCGATAACACGGAAAGAGTCCCACCAGAGCTCAATCCTTTTGATACCGTAGGTATCTGGGATGAGTCAATTTTCCCCTTAGCGGGAGTGTGAGCCGTATGGCTAAATCTGGATGAAGTCAAAACAGAAATAATTAATTGCAAAAATTTAAATAAATTGCAAATGCACTTCTCTAACAAGATGACGGTACTAGTTTTCTCAATTGATAGTTTTCTCAATAGATGGCGTTACTTTCTATGTCGAGAATTTTCTATTCATTTGTAAGTAGTAATTCACTTAGTAATCAAATAATATCAAATTATAATAGTAATGTAATATTTTAAATTGTTCCGCTAGTTTGTTTACATAAGAAATTCTCAACAATAAATATTTTATATTGTGTCCTATAAATAATACAAACGTACCACCTATAATAAAAAGTAATTTTTTTATAAAAGTATAATTATTCGCTCTGATAATAATTCACTATTTACATGTAAATTTCTTAATTTTTCAAAATTACCTTATATTGCTACAACCTTCACATAATAGTTTATTTATATTATTTATTTAATATGTGTTTTATTCATTTGGTTTTACTAATTTACGAATAATGTCCTAGAATTTTAAAAAAAATGTAATTATGTTGATGTTTAATTCTTTTTTACAGATTTTTCTATCCTGTCGCTGCAATGGTATCAGCACTACTACAATACTAAAATAAATGGTAAGTAATAATAATATATTTTCCTTATATTTATTGTAGTATGATCTATTTAAATCATAGTCAAGATAAATAAATTACTCTTCGTAACTAAATATCTACCGCAAGAAAAGGAATATCGGAAAGTGAAGTTTCCTTACTCTCTTGCGAGTAAACGGAAGTTTAATATTTTCTTGCATTATTTTGTTCAGAAAACTTTAAACTTCTAACAAGCCATTTTGTAAATCTTAACGAGATCAAGACTAATTTAAGAACTGCAAAGTTCTTTAGTATTTTACTTTTTGAAGCCAGAAGATTTCGTTAGTTTTACCTTGTCGCTAAAGTGGATTTTTTTTAGTTCTAATTAAGCTGTCTCGACTAATTGGGGTAATCCACACACATACAACAATAATAGTTATTGTAACCACAGTTTTGAAAATGTTTTCGTGTGGGCTTTTAATTTTTTAGTATTATGTTTATATTATTATATGAGATTGAGCCACAATTGAGGCCATGAGAGCCAGAGTGACCTAACTGATTTGAACATTACTTTACATAATCAAAGAAAATGATCAGAAGCTAACAATGTCCGATTGTTTTAGTAATTGTATGTTGACCAAGAATCATTATTGGTCAACATACAATTACTAAAACAAACAATCGGACATTGATATTTTCTGATCATTTTATTTGAATATGTAAAGTAATGTTCTTATCAGTTAGGGCACTGGCTCTCATGACCTTAATTGTTGATGTAATGAAAATTAAATTTCCCAATTAACTACTGTTTAACGTTTTGATTTCCACTCTGAAAATCGTTCTCAAAATAAAAAGGAAAATAAGTTTGAAAATTGTGGGAAAATTTAATAACCTGATCTTTTTAGCTCATCTGTACTTTTCAATTCAAACAAATGAATTTAGGTCTTTATCTTATGGAATCTAGCAATCTGCGGTTGAAAGACATTGTTTGAAATGGTTTTATTTATATAAACTAAATAAAAACAGTACACTGATTTAAATTAATTTGAGTAAACGTATGTATATTTATCTTATAAACTTTAACACACTATCTTGGGAAATAAGCTCAGGATACACAAAAATAAATTATATTTTCATAGGGGTTGTGTTTGCTTCTTGAAGGAGCAAAGTATTACAGTTGACTAGCAAATGTTGACGAGCATATTACATTATTGGCATACAGAACGAACGTCAGTAGATATCAGGTATCCCTGTATTTTTATTATCCTCCAGTGGTCTGTCAATGAACATAGTATTTTTTGGTATTAACTCCCTTCAGATATGTGTGAGTTTGTAGTTCTTAAGAGATTTAACTAGAAAAAGATACAACTTAAACTGCTTTCCTACATTACAATATTATATTTTGATTTTCCATCTACTTATACGACAGGCTTGTAACAGTAAGATAAATGAATTATTAAACATTTCAAGTTGTAGGATCTATGTTAGATAGTATGTTGGGTGTTTCAGTAGACTGTGCATTATGGTACGGGAGCAAAGTATGCTAAATATGCAGTCACTCGAGCGCTTTGGGTTGTGAAGAGTAGGTCCTTAAACCAAAAAAAGTTAAGTAAAGTTTTCCATTTTAGTGGGGACTTGTCCATTTTTAATTTAATTTTCCATTTCCAACAATCGTTTTTTAGATTATAGCGCCATATATCCATAATTCGAAAAAATGTCTCGAATAAAAGTTACTTATTTTTACGCAAGGAATCCAAATCTGCAATAAAAAATGGGGACTCCCATTTAAGATTTTAAAGTAGCCTCCCACCCCACCTCCTTAGGGGATCGTCTTTGGTGTCATTCGACAGATTTTTCAAAAATATTGAATATGTGTATTTTTTAGTTTTTCGATCTGATGTTCATTTCGCGAAATATTATCGCGGCCGCCCCTCTCCGTGGGAAGTCGTGTTTGCTATCATTCGATAGATTTTTGAAAAATATTGAGTACGTATTTTTTAGTTTTATGATCTGTCATTCATTTCGCGAAATATTCGCTTTTTTCTGGTGAAACTTTGGGACTCCTTACACCTCCTCATTTCCTTACACCCCGCTCAAATCGTCAGATTTTTGAAACACACTGTTTTGCATGTACTTTACTTACCTTGTCTTAATCTGACGATTTCGAGTTTTTCTAAGGAATAAAATTTTTTTCGGCCCCCCTTAACGAACTCACCTGCATTAAAAGTCAATATATGGTAGAGGTACCTACATTTTCAGGGTACAAGGTTTCTCCCTATCTAATAATCTGACGCACTCGAGTAACTGCAAAAATCCCCGCTTGGCTCCCCTACCATTAGACTTATCTTTGACAATACCTCAATTTAAAATCTTTTTATTTATTATTTTATTGAGTGCAAATTTACAATCTATTCTAATTACAACACAGGTAAACAAGGCGAAAACGGCGGGTTCTTTGGGAAAAATATTCCCATGAGATTTTTTTGCTTAATCACATTCGTGAGACACCCCAGAATAAAGTTTAATAAGTCGCCTACTCGAAAAGTGGTCCAATTTTTTTTAACAATTTTTTTTAATCAAATTGCAAAAATCAATATTTTTGGCTCCTCATTTTTTTAGATTTTCTGGACCATTCTGGACAAAAACGGTCTATTATATTTTTTCTCTAAATTGATCGTTTTCGAGTTATAAGCAATTTAATATTTGAAAAACGCGAAAATGGCCATTTTCAAGGCTTAATAACTCTGTTTAAAGTTATTATTATGAAAGTCAGAAAGTGACTAATTCAAAGTTTAAAGCTCCCCCTACAAGATCCAGAAGAAATTTTTGTCAATACTTTATTACTAATCTGTTGTTTTTAATTAATAATAATGAGCGCCATGCACGTGTTACGCGGCCGTAAATGCTGGGTGCGAGAGAGATGCCATTCCGGCAGTCCACTTGTGCATCTTACTCGCACTCACATTTACAGCCGCGTCAATACGATCTAACCGCTCATTGTTATTAATTAAAAATAATAGCTAAGTAATAAATTAATGAAACAAATTTGTTCAGGATCATGTAGCGGGGGATTTAAACTTTGATTTAGTCACTTTCTGACTTTTATAGTAACCATTTTTAACCGAGTTATTAACGTTTTTCAAATTTTAAATTGCTTATTACTCGAAAAAGATCAACTTTAAAGAAAAATTATAAGAGACCTTTTTTGTCCAGAAGGGTCCAAAAAACCTAAAAAAAATTGTCCGGGCCAAGAATATTGATTTTTGAAATTTGATTTAAAAAAAATGTTAAAAAAAAATTGGACCACTTTTTGCGTGGGCGACTTCTTGAACCTTATTCTGGGGTGTCTCACGAATGTGATTATGCAAAAAAATCTCATGGGAATATTTTTCCCAATGAACCCGCCGTTTTCGCCTTGTCTAAGGGTATTTAGCAAATAGTAGCACATAATATGTTCGAATCGTGGCATGTTTTGGGCACCATCCATCGATCGTTGCCCAAGACACCAAATCAGCCATGACCTTGTCAGTCTTCTTCCCACAAGTGGCGGCTGGTAGAGTTATTTTATAGTTTAATTTTTATGGGCGAAATTTCTTTCTTGGGCTTTGTTTGCGTCTAATTTCATAATTTTTTTAATGAATGGTATCCAAAGGTCATTATGGATAGTTAAATTAGAAACGAACCATGGTGCATTTGCTATCATGCGCAGCGTCTTTGATTGGAAACTTTGCAGTATTTTAGTGTTGCTCGGTATAACTCTATACCATAACTCCATATAGGCGTTAGTATAATTTTCTATAGGAATACTTTGTTTTGAAATGATAACTGGGATCGTTTACCTAGCAACCAGTACATCTCTATGACTTTTAAGTTAAGATGTGCTTTCTTGGTTTTGATATGGTCCTTCCATGTCAGCTTTCGGTCCAAGTGCAATTTAAAATCTAAAAATTAAAGTCTTCCGCATATACTGATTTCATGGAAGTTTTTAGAATCCTAATATTACTCTTAAGTTACATCTAATTAGGATGTGGATGTCAGTGCTAGCAAATTAGGAACCTCTCCCCAACTCAAGGGATAGTGTCAAAAAAGGAGAAAAAAGTCTATTTAGGGTAAGAGTAGTCGAAAAAATATGTTGGAACGTGAAAGTAAGTCATAATAAAATTTGAAGATAGTTGGTCAGTATCATTAAATATACTGCTATTGAAATACTTCGAAAAACGTCAAGAAAGAAGTTTTAGAATAAAGAGATCTAGTGGTGGTCAAACATAGCTCAGGAAAAAATAAAAAAGAAGAAAAAATTATAAAAATATTGGCAAGAAAATAGTCTTGATGCAAATCTTCAAAACTGTACGTTGGCGAGAACTGAAGCGAAACAACAGTAGTAAAAGCTACAGCAGAAGCGTATACAAATCTATATAATCAACGACAATACCGGAGAACGAAAAAAAGATATATAAAATAGTCAAACATGGACCAAAGTAAAATATTTTAATCAGATTCGATGGATCCAACATGAACATAATAAAAACTAAACAGAAAACATGAAAACAGTAATTTGACAGAAAATCAATTGAGATATCAGAGACTGTAACAGTAATGGTGACCAAAATAACCAACGAGGAAATTGTTTAAGCTCTCTAACATATGAAGAAAGGAAAAACAGTTCGCGCAAATATTATTCCTGGGGAGGTTTGTAGAGCATTAAGGGAGACAGGAATAAGTTGGAGAGAAGGTTTATTTCATAGAATTATGGAATCTGCACAAATGAAAAATAAATGGAGAAACAGTATATTAGTACCTGTTTACAAACATAAGGGAGATATACAAATATGCATAAACTAGAGGCCTACGGGGCTATAAAATTAGGTCGTCCAGGGACAAGCAAGGCCTGGGGAAGACGTTTAGGCAGGTCATCTGTGTAAAGTGTGTTGATATAAATATGTGTGGCCGAAGATAACAACTGATGGAGAAATTTAATTAGAAAAGACAACCCTACATAGGGAAGAAGGCAAATAGCTATGTACAAAGAGCTTGTGGCATCTTAATACAATTTACCCTTTTTACTGGAAATAAGCCAGAATTTTACTTTAAATAACTTTATTTTGACGTTTCGCTTTGCACTTCGTAAATCCATCTCAAAATAAAAAAAAATTAATTTATTAATGTCAAAATAAATTTATTTTACAGTTAAACCCTTATCTGTTCCCATAGTTCAGGAACCGAAGCTTTTCACCTCGCAATTTTTACAGAATTGATCGATTTGCTTGAAATTGTGAGAATAAGTAGTGGATAATGCAAGGATCAAAATCTATATGATGCCGAAAGACGCTTTTACCATGGAGGTGGTTGCCACCCCATCTCGAGAGTGGAAATTTTTTATTATATTTTGACCCCAAAAGTTGATAAAATCATTCATTCTAAGCAAAAAATATATACATTTTTTTCTTAAAATTAATAGTTTTCGATTTATTCGTTATCGAAAGTGTTAATTTTATATTGAAAAAATCAATGTTTTTCGATATATTCATTTACGATTCACTGAATTTTTGCCGCAGAAAAATTTTTTTTAACCAGGTTTTTGGAAAATAAGTAACCTAAAATTTCATGTTGTATTTTTTTCGAATTTTTTCGTATCTCTGATGCTAATTTTTCTATTCTGAAAAAAAAATGGTATTTTTTACCAAACTACAAAAATTCGTTATTGGCTTTTAACTCCAATTTTTTAAAAACTAATCATTCTAAGCCAGTCAACCTTCTAGAATCTATTAATAATACATAAATAAAGAAGAATGAATAAGGCCAATGACTAAAAACACCGCTAACTTTCATTATTATGCTTCCAATTGGATTTCTTCTTTTTTTTTTCAAAAAAATATGTTAATTTTTTAACCGTAACTTTTTTTATTTTACTCCTAAAAAGTTTCTTGAAAACGAATTTTGAAGGTTTTAATAAGATCTATAAGTCTATTAATATTAAGTCTTTTTAAATTTCTCAGTCGCAAAAATAGATGACTTTGAAAGGGTTGACAAAGCTGGTTTTTGCTTGTTATTAAAAGTTTTAATTGTCAATAGCTCACTAAATTTGTGCCATAGAAAAATTCTTGCAAACCAGGTTCTTGGAAAGTAAATAAGCTACAATTCTATATTTAAACATTTTTTCGTATCTCTAATGCTAATCTCTCTATTCTGAAGGAAATGCCATTTTTTCCAAAGTACAAAAATTTGCTATTCCATTTCAACTCCATTTTTTTTTTAACTAATCATTCTAAACCGGTCAAACTTCTAGAACCTCTTAACAATACATAAATAAAGAACACCAAATAAGGTCAATGACTAATTTTAATTAGGGTGGTGATTAGGAGGTTGCTTCTTCGATCACTTTTTCGCTGAAAAAAATGGAGAATGACATTCTTTTCATTATAAGTCACTTAATTTTTTATTTAGAGAATTTTTTTTTTATTTCTAGAGAAGATATTTTTAAGTTCTTTAGATTAGTTTGAACAAGTTATCCTCGAAAAATGGATATTTTTCCCGTCTTTTGACTTTGAAACTACAATATTTAGCATTTGACGAAGAAGAGCTAACATATAATAAAATATAGCTATAAAGTATATAAATGAAAACTTTTGGAGTTATTAGCAGAAAACTTATTAAAACATTGAATTTTTCGATATAAATCTAACACTTTCGATAGCGAATAAATCGAAAACTAATAATTTTTTCAAAAAAATGTATAGAGCGTTTTTTTGCTTAAAATGAATGGTATTACCAACTTTTGCGGTCAAAATACAATAAGAAATTTCTACCCCCGACATGGGGTGGCAACCAACCCCATGGTAAAAGCACCTTTCGGCATCATATAGATTTTTATCCGTGGACTATCCGCTACATATCCTCAGATTTTCAAGCAAATCGATCCATTCTGTAAAAACTGCGAGGTTTTATCCTATTTTAAGCTTCATTACTTGGACTACCAGTAACAGTAGTAAATTATACAATTTCCGACATATCAAAAATTGTTCATGCATACTATGTATATCTTAGTTGCATTAAAAATTTATAAATTTTGTTACAAACTTTAAATCCCAAATTCTCCTGAGCTATCAAACTTCTAAGAAATTTAACTTAAGTGGAAACGTGAAAGGTAAAGTTGTAGAGCCAACTTCCTTTTGAAAATGAAAATGAGGCGTTCTTAAATAGAAAACAAACTTTTTCAGTGAAGATATGTCTCAAAAGTACACTTGAGTGGATGTGAGCGAAATTTTAAGGAAGAAAAATGGCAAATGGTTTTTTGTTCGGAATTTGAGTTAGGAAGGGATACGGGGATAAAGTTAAAAGTTATTCTAACTCGTTTAGAGATAAACTCATTTGTGAAATTATATTTTCGTCAATTTTAAAAGTATATCACGCAGCAACAGCTTGGGCTTGAAGAGATTGTTTTTTTTAGTCTAAAAATTGAATAATAATATTATATGGTTACTGATACGAAGTTTTAGATAATAAAATATTATAAACAATACACTAGGTAAAACAATCGTTCAATACAACAATAAAGTATTTATAATTAATTAAAAAATGTTTATATTTTTATTTAATAATTTGTAGATAAGGACTTTCTGGTTATGAGATTAATATCTCTAGGTTTTAGGCCTCTCAGAACTTTCCCATACTTATTCACCTATGTATTGTATCCCAAATTATTACATTTAGACAAATAGTAACGTTTCCATAATCTGAGCTTTATGTAAGAATGAGACCCACTTAAAGAGTCGAGTCAATTTTTCTATTGACCTATTCGCTTGTTTCGCTGAGTTGATCCCCGCTGACAGAACAGGGATAGATTGTTTTACTAGAAAGTTTTCTTTAATATCGGTTATTAGTGCCGCGTTTAAGTTGTAACTAGTTTTCAGTCGTAATTTTGCTGCTTGCGTTAGTTTCACCTTCAACAAATACTTTGTTAGTTGCGGTTTTCCCTCATTATCTAAAAATGCATCGTACAGTTCAATTGCGTCTATAAATGCACTTATTGATTCTTCGGTGTTCCCTATGTGAGGAGTCAGGTTCCCTGCTTTCAGTTCGAATTTCTCTCAGATCTTGTCGTTGTTATGTTCAACTTATCTTTTCCGTAGTTCTGTTTGGACTTTTTCGATTTTTTCTCCAATTTTTGCAATAATATCTGCAATAAATTTGTCTTCTGTTGCCTTACAGCTGTCAACTTTGTATACTTTATGCACCGTCCTAAACTGTTCCGTGATAGTCCTGAGTTTTTACATCAATTTATCTGTGACTAGCTTATTTTTCCCTCGTTCTATAGTGTCTTTTGTGAGATTCCTATTTAATATAGTTATATCTTCCAGAATACGTTGGAATCTTTCCTCGAACATAAATTCGGCTTGGCCTGACTATGTTACTCAATAGTATATGGCCTAGTGTCTCGAAGTTGCAATTACTTCGTAAAGCTTATCATTGCCGTTAAGTAGTATATTAATTATAACAAAATATAACATATAAAATAATATTATAATAAAATATGAATATAAGTAAAATAAAAGGATTAATAATATTGGATAACCGTCAATAATTAAAATGTGAGTAAATTACTAAGAAAATTAAAAAAAGCAAAATTTCAATATGAAAATTGAAAAAGTAGTCATCAAACTTACTTCATAAGTAGTTAAACTGTATTGTATTTAAAAGAAAAATTACTCACAAATATGGGCACATGTGTCTATGCGTTTGGTCCTGGATTCTGGGCGTCTAACCTCAGCATCTCCATTGACTTAGATACTTCCTGTCGGATGTGGCGTCGAAGCTGCTTCTTCCATCGTCGATACAGTATCTATCCAACGATGATTAGGGCCAGGCTGAACGACATTGATAGCTTCTCGTTTTCGCCGGTTTCAGCTGTCACACCTCCACTGTTGCCTACTTGGTTTATAAAGATATGTTCTTCTTTTCCTTTGTTCTGGTTGTTTCCCATCTTAAGTGTAGAGCTGCATACCTCAATCTATGTGCGAACTAGAAAACTCCATTCTTTAACTTTAGGCAGGGTTGGAGGTTGCTGGACGAAGACACTACCCCGAACAAATTTTATATAAACTGTATTCTTATATAATTAAAGGTACAATTACATTACGTTGACCTTGAGATATGTCGGGGATGCAACGACAACGACGAAGTCTCCGGTACTCGACCTTCTTAGTTATATCTGTTATAATTATAAGCAGTGCCAATATGTATGACCACAAGGAAAAAAAAATATTTTCCTGTAGTTGGCTGTATAACATCAATCACAAAAATTGGAAAAAAATCCTTTGTAAAAGGTATAATTGTTTTTTATAATTTTTAAAAAAAATTTATACCTTTCACAAAGGATTTTTTCCAATTTTATATACTATTTTATCCAATACTTTCCCAATTGTTTGTCATCATAGCACTCTGTCATAAAGCGGTGAACAGTTTAGGAGAGATGGTGTTTCCTTATCTAATACCCTATCCATTAATTACCTGATAATATCCATTATATAATATTTCGGTCAACCTAGACTAGACGGTCCAGTTAGCCGAGGCGCAGTCGATCGACAAGTTTAGTGGATTTGCTATTTGCGATCGCTGGTTTGAGCTTCAGCTAAGTCATATAATTAATAAAAGGCCAACGCCGTAATATAAAGCTCAACAGAGCCTATGGCTTGGTCTGGAATATACTGGCGTCTTATCGGCCTATGGAGGAGCGGTACGGCAAGGGATAAGGGCTTGCGGCTTGGTTATACTCCTCCATAGATCCCTACCGAAGGGCGTTGACGCTTAAAAACGGTGTATATATATTATAATATTTCGAAGTTGTGTACCTATTATCAATACTGCAGTCTCTAGTAACTTAACTTGGAGCTACGCTGGACTGAGTCAAACGCTTTCTCAAATTATTCGAGTCTTCCAAATAGCAATACTGCACACAATTCTAAACTCGGCAGTGTTTCTAAGCCTTTTAGAGTACAACCTTTATTTTAGCTACTGCAAAATTTGTTTTTACCTCAGTAGATAATTTGTTAGTATATTAAGATAGGGAGAAATGAAGTTACAACTAAAATGTGCCTTATTTTACTCTAACTATTTGTTATAAATGTAATTTCAATTGAAATTACGTGTTTCGTTTGGCATGTTAAACAAATAACCTTGCCTGTAATGATATACAGTTGAGTCCATAGTTCTTTACCAGTATGTCATCATTTAAAGCATACGAAATAGGTCCTAAATTTACTCCACTCAACAGCAAGTAAGTGAAGTGCTACTGTTTCGATCACGGATTATATTATAAAATTTGGCGTTATAAAGTAAATAGAATATAAAAGGTATTTCTTTAAAATTTTGGTGCAGATATAGCATAATCTAAAAAATCATTTCCTTTTTGTTATCTCTTTCACTTTTGCGGAAACTTAAACAAAACCATTCCTTAAATGTGTAAATAGGGTTAGTATTGTTTGTAAATTAATGTCTGAATAAAGTGCACTTACCATAAAATTGCAAACTCCAATATAAAATTAGTTGTGAAAACAGCTCTTTGTGTAATATAAATAACTTCTAAATGCAAAAGCAGGACAAAAAATAGCAAGGCATCCAACAGACACAATTCTACAAACCACAAAAGTCAGAAATAATTGTACTTAAAATTTGAGAACGTCCCCAAACATCTTTTTTGTACATATCTCTTTTCGATGTAATGAGTCTAGAGGGTTCATAAAAATAACATGTGTCTCTACTTAATAATAGGCAGTAGCTAGTTTGTCTTCAGTTTCATGCGTAGAAGACAATGATGCTAGATGAAAAGTATGTGTTTTACCTCGCCAATAAATGTTAATGACGCAAGGGTAAATAACCATGGATTTAACTGTGCAGGGTTATTCACTATATTTTGACCCCCCTGTAAACTGCTTTATTTACAGAATTAGAAAAAAATGTAAAATACAAAAGTTATTTGATTTTTAAATTATGATTTTTTGACATATATATCGTACTAGTGACGTCATCCATTTGGGGGTGATGACGTAATCGACTATTTTCTTAAATAGGAGTAGAGGTCGAGAGCTAGCTCATTTGAAAGGTTATTTAATTACCTATTCAGTAATATAAACACTAACATGATTAATTATACAGGGTGTCCAAAAAATTTTTTTTGAATTGAATTAATTGACACAAAAAGAAAAATGTAAAATATTTAAAATACATTTTACTGCTGTTAGAAAACAGAAATAAAAGTTTATTGCATAAATAAACATTGATTTTTGCTTAAATTCAATGTTCAAACTGCCAAGAGGCAGATGGGTGGCAGTTTGAACAATGAATTTAAGTGAAAAGTAATGTTTATTTGTTCAATAAACATTTATTTCTGTTTTCTAACAGCAGTAGAATGTATTTTGAATTAAATATATTACATATATTCTTCTTTTTGTGTCAATTAATTTAATTAATTTTTTTTTGGATACCCTGTATAATTAACCATATTAATGTTTATATTACTGAATAGGGAATTGAATATCCTTTCAAATGAGCTAGCACTCGACCCCTTTTCCTATTAAAAAAATAGACGATTACGTCAACATGCCCAAATGGATAATATCACTAGTACGATATATATGTCAAAAAATCATAATTAAAAAATCAAATAACTTTTGTATTTCACATTTTTTTCTAATTCTGTAAATAAAGCAGTTTACAGGGGCGTCAAAATATAGTGAATAACCCTGTACATGTTTAAATATTTTTACCAATAAAATAATTTTATATGTTAATGTATTTTTTTATTTCAATTTATAGCTCATAAACTACTATGGCTGTTAGCTAGATAACGTTTGCATTCATTTAAACTGTAGTTTTCACAAACTTTGATTAGAAGTTGAAAAAATTAATTTAATTTTATTTTAATTATAAAAAGAAACAGACGAAGTGGAACCGGATACTAGAATAATTTAAACGGTTTTCATTTACCGTTACTGCCTTTCTTTTGTCTTTTTTTTTTCTATATCTCTCGTTTCAAACGTATTCAGATTTCCAACGAAAATGGTGTGCACTGACCCACGAGAGCTGTTTTCTCTCTCCAGTAGCGTAAACAAGCGCAATGTTTTCTTTAGGCTTTTTCCGGGTTTTTTTCTACACTTTTCCGAGCTGTTCTTCACCGAAAGACCAGACACGTGCATTATAAAATTTGCATATTTGAGTATAAATTAGAGATTGAAACAGAAATTTTATAGCGTTTTACGTCTTGCTTCAGTGTTATTTTTTGAATAACAACATGATAAATAACTAAAAAATATTAAAACGCTCAGGCTTTACGATAAGATCGTTGTTTTAAGAATGTGGATGTGGAAGATCTTTTAATTTCTTAATACTGATTGAAAACTGTAATAAATTTTTTGGAAGTTGACTACCAATAATTATCCGTCCAACTCTTTGGCAGCTTTAAGTATTTCTCATCTTAGTAGTTTATCTTGAACTCCACGTTGACCTGGGCTTCGATTTTTGACCCTTCGCTTCGTTATCGAACGTATTCGTTTCGTATCTGTTTAGTACACGAAGCGAATATGTTCGATAACGAAGCGAAGGGTCAAAAATCGAGGCCCGGCTATGTTTTGGTTTATTAAATGGTCTAGTTTTATCTTGTATTCTACTTAATATATTTATTTAGTCTATTTTAAAATTCTAGGCTAGTATAACATTGATTTCTGCGGTTTGTTTATTTCTTAGGTGGTTGAGAGCCTTCTCTACTTCTGCTTGTAAAATGATTACTTCTACCTCTTGGATTGCATTTTTCTTGTGTACTGACATTTATGTATGTTTTGGAGTGTCTTTATATAATTCTAAATAGTAAGTTTTCCATGTATCTGCAAGGGCGGGGGTAAATTCCTCACCAACCAGTAAAAACATATAATCCGACAGGTATTTTCCTCACCAAATTTAAGGGTTCCTATTAATCCGGTAGGTATTTTCCTCACTAACTCACTCAGGTAATAAAATAAAAATATAGATTTAATTTATGAATGTATATTATGAAAGCATCCGAAATCCGAATACAAGACATTAATTTCCTTACATTATAATAATAGTTTATAATATAGATAATATTATGCAAGACGTATAAATAAATATTTAAAATTTACTATAATAAGACAGACACTTTACAAAATCCATTCTAGTCATTTAATTAGACTGATATCTTATTAATAAATATTCTATATTTTTCAATTTCAGTTTAGCTTGTTTATCTTTGATATTGATCTTCAAATGATGAATTCGGAACGTCTGCTCATAAGCATCATAAAGAGGAGAAAAACAGAATACTTCGGCCATATAATTAGAGGACCTAAATACCATCTGCTTCGCCTTATAATACAAAGAAAAGTGGAGGGAAAGAGATGGATTGGTCGAAAGAAACTTTCATGGCTGCGTAATATTAGACAATGGTGTGGCTGCACAGTAGAAAAATTATTTCGCGCAGCAGCCGATAGAGAGAGATTTCAGGAAATTGTAAACATGATGACGGCCAACGTCTGAATACAGACACGGCACCTAAAGAAGAAGAAGATCTTTGATATGTTTTGCAACATGCAAACTTTAAATTTTAACATACGTATCTACCTGAAATTCTTTAATTTTTTCAAAGAAAATATAATATATGGATGGATGCGTATTACAAAACGATAAATTAAAATGCGAATGAAAAGATTCGCAAGCATTCGTAATACGAATAACACAAGAATTTGCCTCTGTCCACAAATATGGGGAGAATATGGCAGTTTCGTCTATCTAAGTTTTAATTAAATAATCAACATATCTATCTTAAATTTCATTTTCTGGTTTGCATGACATTAAATCAAACACAAAACCTACTGATACGTCTTCTGGTTTTATATGTAAGGCCAAAAGTATGTTTGAGCCACTTGCCTCCTACAGAATAATTTTTATATTCTGATTCCGGAGACCAAAACAATTCTATACCAAGCTTGGTAAAGGTGAAATTTACAACCATGTATTTCAGTTTTCGGACACATTTAAATTATTGCATTATGTATAGCCTTTTCAAAATCTTCAAAAATTTTACTAGCATTATACTCAATTTTGAGAGCTTTAAAAATTTCTGATTTTTACGAATAAAAAATATTGTAAACTTCTGTTTTTTTTGTTTGGCAGTAAACAGTATAATAAAGAAATATAATGCCCATTAATTAGCCCATGAATATAATATGTGGTACAGTAAGAAAATGTGCCATCCATATAATAAAATTCAATGTGGCTAAAAGTCTTATATTTGTTTCAAAACTAAATACAATTATCCTACTTTTGACACAGTTTATAAAGAGGAAATTTTCCCTCTTGGTCTTGGTTATTTTTTGAGCACACCTCTTCACAAATTCTTGAACCTCATCAATATTGGAAGTAAGTCGACCAGGCATCATTTTTCGTCGATAATTATATATTTTTCCTTATGTAACTTACAACAATCGTAGTAATTGTTTCAGACAAATTAGTTGCAAGCGTTTGGCGTATAATTTTTTCAGGTTTTTCAATAGTCTCTTTGGCTTTACATTTACAATAGTTAGAAATAATTTTTCGATCTAACTTCTGACAATCTGGTTCATGATTATGTTGTAGGCTAGATATTGTAAAAGTTGCACCAATAGTAAAAAATTTCGCACTACAAGTTGTTTTATCCTCCAGAACACTACCGAGTAAGGTTTACCGCGATCACTTTCTATTAAACATGCCATTTGTGTCAAAATTCCAATTGTGACTAAAAATAATATAATGTAATTAATTAATTAATTGTTTAGGTACCTACTGTAATTTAATAGTAGATAAATAATTCAGTTGAATAATTTTTAGTAAAATCTACCTGAAATACTTGAAATAACCATTTCGGTCTTGGTGAGGAAAATACCTGTGGGATTATGACATACCCTTCTAAACGCAGGTAAAAGATTATTTTGGTGAGGAAATTACACCCGCCATTTCTGCAATGCTCTCATTTTGGTTTTTATTTCTCCATTATGGTCTTGATTATCTTAAAACAGACAACCTACCAAAAGGTTTACCTTTGCTTGTTTAAAATGTTTAATATATTTCTGACAAATAGATCTCCCACTGGACAAATATACAGAGAGAGTTTTATGTACGGAAACCCCCAATGATCTTGTAAACGGTTAGTACGATTTTTATAGATTTTGGTGAATAAGGGTTTCCTAATGCGGCTGATATTATAGTGGTAATTACATTGTTGTCACATCTGCTGTTTTTTCGGAAATCTAATGAACTTTCTTATTTAAAATAGAACACCCTGTATATTTTTAACGTTTTGAAGTTCTTAAGAAAAATACTGATTAGTTTTCATGTTATATTCTCTATGCCTAAATGCTAGAATTGCGGAGTTATTGCTACATTTATTAAAAAAAAAAATTAAAATTATAAAAATCTATTTTTTCGGCCCGGACAGCTACAATTTTAGGTTCTATGAATCATTGGGGACAAAAAAGGTTTGATGTAATTTTTTTCTAAAAATAATCATTTTCCGAGTTTTAAACAATTTAAAACTGAAAAAAAAACGCAGAATGGCGATTTTTAAGGTTGAAAAACACAAATAAAAAATGATATTTTTAAATCTACGAAGTGCCTTAATTCCAGACGAAACCTTATTTTATTAGTTAGAACCAAGTAATTTGGCGTTGTTTTATTTTAAAACATTGTTTTTTAGTTGTTAATGTAGCCCGATCAACCGTCCTCTCATATCCGTTTCATTATCAATTTAAAAATGACGTTTTAGAATAAAACGTGCCAAAAATTTTTATATGAGGTTGATAGAAAATTTGTGCTTAAATTTAGGTACTTCACAATTTTAACAATTATATTTTTTAATTGTTACTTACTTACTTTCCGTGTCCGGAACACCAACAACTTTAAATTCTTTATTTCCAATGGTTGGCCACAGAGATGGCCCTGTCATTTGCTATAATTAAGTCTTGTTCTGTGCAGGTCTTTCTCATCTCTGTGCATGATAGTAGATGCCGGCTGGTCTGAACCGCGCCACAGTCGCAGGTATCGTCCTCCTGGTATCCCCATTTTTTCAGGTTACTAGCACAACGTGAAACGCCGGTTCTTAGTCTGTTTAGCGCTTTCCAAGTCGGATACGGTAAATTGTGTCCAGCAGCCATTTCCTCCGAGGGAGGAAAATGTGTCGCGGTAGCTGACGCTTGCCATAGGTGTATTCGGCGCGTCTCTGGCGTTTCGGGGATGGATCTTGATGTTTTCAGGAAGCTTTTCCGAGATCTTAGTCTGCTTGGCTGAGTTTGGTGGTCATATAAGGGGTGTCTTTCTTCTGTCCGTCTCCTGCTTTTTCCGTTCTACCTCTGACGTGACCTTCCTCCTGATAGGTGGTGGAGCAATTCCAGCAATGGGGTATATCTCTTCGATAGGTGTCGGTTTCAGGCAACCCGATATTATACGGACCGTTTCATTTAGAGCCACGTCGATGTTCTTTGCGTGAGCGGAGTTTGCCCATACTGGTGCTCCAAACTCCGCGGCCGAAAAACATAATGCCAAGGCAGAAGTGCGGAGAGTGTGTGGTTGTGCTCCCCATTTTGTATTAGTTAGCTTGCGGATGATATTATTTCTGGCACTTACTTTCTTCTTGACATCTTGACAGTAGTATCGGTAAGACAGAGTTCTATCCAGACGGACGCCAAGGTATTTTGGCGTCTTGTTGTGTTCCAGCATCTGACCAAGCCATTCCACCTCCAGCGACCTTCGGGCATGCTTGTTTCTCAGGTGGAAAGCACATACCTGGGTTTTTGTGGGATTGGGTTTCAGATGGTATTTCTCATAGTATAGAGCTAAGTCTCCCAGGGCATCTGTCAGTTTCACTTCGACTTCATTGAAGGTTCTTCCCTGAGCTGCCACCGCTGTATCATCAGCGTAAATAAATTGCCTTGTTTGTTGGTGTATGGGTTGGTCGTTGGTGTATATGTTGTATAGAATCGGCGCGAGGACACTTCCCTGTGGTAGCCCATTTTTTGGTCCCTCCACCGACTGTTCTTGGACTGGAGCGTTACGTAGAAGCGTCTATTCTGGAGGAGACATTTCACTAACCTTGTTAGTCGGAAATCCTTTGTAGTTTCGTAGAGTTTTGCGAGTAGCCGTTGATGGTTAACTGTATCATAGGCGGCAGTTAGGTCTATGAACGCTACTCCTGTTATTTCCTTCCGTTCAAAACCATCTTCAATATGTTGGGTGAGATTAAGAATTTGACTGCAGCAGCACTTTCCGGGCCTGAATCCTGCTTGTTCTGGAATAATTTTAGTCTCCACATATTCTGCGATCCGGTTCAGTATCATTCTTTCAAAGGCCTTGAAAAGGTGGCACAAGAGAGATACAGATAGAGATACAGAGAGATACATTCTTTTATTATCATTAATTAATAAATAAATAAACAATTTATAAAAAAAGTTGATAACATATTTTCTTTTTGTTATTTTATTCACTTTCGCGGAACCTTAAACACAAGCATTCCTTAACTGTGTCAACGAAGAGGTTATTTGTACGTTGTCAAAATTTATCGTAATATAACCTAAATTTATCATAAAATTTCTAACTCCAATATAAAATTAGTTGTGAAAGCTACTGTTTGTATACTATAAAAAATTTAAAAATGCAAAAATTCAACAAAATAACAGCAAAAAATTCAACAAACTCACAGCCACAAAAGTAAACAAACCAAAACGTCAGAAATTGTACTTAAAATATGTGAAAACATCCCCAATCGTATTTCTTTGTAACTATCTCTTTTCAATGCAATGAGTCTAGGTCGTTCATAAAAATATCATGTGTTTTTACTTAATAACAGGCGGCAGCTGGTTTGTCATTAGTTTCATACGTGGAAGAGAATGATGCTAGATAAAAGTATGTGTTTATTTCTCCAGGTATTAATGACGCAACTCAACTGTTGCTATAGAGAACTGGACTAAATACATGAAAAAATTGGTGGACTTCATAATGTATAAAAAGAACAGAGGAAGTGCTCCATATTCATCATCATCATGTAGCGCGTAGCGCTACAACTCTTGGTGGGTCCTGGCTGACTGTACAACTTTCTTCCAATATGTTAAGTATTCCATCAACCTAGGGTCAAATGGGATGTTCATTTTTCGGAGATCTGCTTGGATGTTTTTTCTCCATTACATTCTGGGACGTCCGAGTGGTCTTTTGCCTGTAGAAATATCCTCCCATACCAGTCTTACAAGTCTCTCTTTATGAAGTCTGTGCACGTGGCCTGCCCATCTTAGTCTCTGTGCTCCATATTAGTAAGAATAAATTCTTGATTGAAATATGTTGGTGTTTCAAATTGAGACCTTAACTGGAGACTCTGCTATATGGATAAAGAAACTGTAAAACATGCTTTATGCAATTACGAGAGCAAAAGACGAAAACTATATATACGCAACACAGAGGAGTCAACATATTTAGGTTACACTAAACAAAATACATGTACATTTTTTAAAGGGTACCAAAATTCTACACTGTGTAGGAAACAACAATGGGTATCAAATACAATAACATTCAGCTTTAATTATAACGGAGATCTTTTGGATCAGATCTTTGGGTCCAAGGAAGAAAAAAAAAACTAACAAACCAAATAATGGAACCCTTATTACCTGGCCTATTCAAACTCAGGTTTTTTTTTGATCACTTTTTTTTCGAAGTTGATTCGTTATAAACAAAATATATTGTTTATTTGTTTCTGTAAAATACTTTATAACTATACTGATTCGCTTATCTTAAAATTTCACGTTGCTCGTATAAATCTAATTCGATTTATCAGAGCACGAACAACTGAAAAATATCTAAGTATAATAGCTACATAATATATGCAGTATTTAGGTTAGTTGCGCTGAAACTTGAGATAAGAGAACAGTCGAATACATCTGGATTCTCTTTATATGTTAGGTGACTCTCAATATCTATCATGTGGTTTCATGCAGGAGTTCAGAATATTTATGGTCGAATTCAAATCGAAGATTCATTGAACCATAAATGTAATTGATTTTGATTGCTCAATTGGTAGATAGAGCGATATGTTAAGTAGGAATAATGCTGGCGTCAGAGGCGTACCCGTATATTATGTAAAATAACGAAACTCTTTCTAAATAATTAACTACTTAACTAATGTTGTTCTGAAGCTATTTCAATAGTATTTGTATTTTGACAACGAAACCCGATTTGGGCTTCGAAACGTTAATAAATTCATTTTTTAGTAAAATTGTGGCTTATTTCCCATAGAAAATACTTACTTAACTAATATTAGGGGAGGAAAGTATGCTAAATTTACAGTTACTCGAGCGTTATGGGGACCTATTGGGTTATGAAGATTGGGTCCTAAACAGGGGCGTAGCTAGGGTGGGGCGGAGGGGGCGGTCCGCCCCGGGTGTCACCCTTTTGGGGGTGACACCCGAGAGTCCCGATCACAAAAGAATGAATCGTTAATTTATGTTGTGCAGACACTCACTTTGCTTTTCACGAACAGTGAACAGACAAAAATAGCTGTTTCAACATTTTATGACTTTTACCATGAAGAGGTATCAGAAGCAGACCTCCTGATAGAAATACCAAGGCTCAGAAGACATTTACAAGCGGCCAATATTACAGCCTCTAAATAGTTAGCTGTAGACTTTTTAAAATTCATTGTGAAATGGGATTTCATAGATTTCCTTCCAAACTTACTTACTTACTTACTTAATCCAGAACTCGTCTACCTTTCGGTGTGAGTTATTACGGAGTTAGGTTCTCCGTCGTTTTTTTTTCACATTTCCTTCTATACATGGCCAATGCTTTTGTTTCCTCCCATTTTATTCCTCTTTTGTCGGCCGCTTCCCTCACTTCTTCTGTCCACGTCTTTCTTGGTCTTCCTCTCTTCTTTCTTCCCATATCTCTCGCTTCATATATTTGTCTTACTATTTTCTCTTCTCCTCTTCTCAGTACATGTCCGAGCCATCTAAGTTGTCCTTGTTCGATTGTTGTTGTAACTTAATGTATTTTCAGATATTCTCTGAAGGTTTGATTTCTAATTTTATCTTTCCTTGTTTTCCCCTCTATTGTTCTCAAAAATCTCATTTCTGTGCTTATTAGTCTATTCTTTTGCCTTCTTGTTAATGCCCAAGATTCACAGGCATAGGTTAGAGTGGGTTTCACAATCTTTTTTACTATTTCCGTTTTTTATATTCTTTCTTTTTTAAAAAGTTACTCTTAATAATATTGTACAGCTTACCAGTCTTTTCAATTCGTTCATTTATCTCATCTTCTGATTTTCCATCCCGGCTTATGATTACCCCCAAATACTTATATCTGTCTACCTGTTGAATGGCAACTTGCTTGCCATCTACTTCTATTTCATGTTTTCGTTTTTGTCTTCCAATTATCATTGTTTTTGAATTTTCTTTGTTTATTTTCATATTTCTGATTTTAAGCTCTTCATACAATATGTTTATATTCTCTTGTAATTGTTTTTCGGACTCCCCAATGATCACCAGGTCGTCTGCATAGCATAGTTCTGTTATTTGTATCACTCTCAACTTCCAATAAACTACCTACATTATATTTTCTCCATTTATGTTTGCATTCTTTGATTACGTCATCTAGTACTAGGTTAAAGAGAAGTGGGCTCAGGACACAACCCTGTTTTAATCCAATGTTGCTATCGAATACTTTTGATTTTTCATTTCTTGTCCTTACATAGCTTTTCGTTTTTTCGTATAAACTCTGGATGCATCCTATTAGATCTTGTTCAGTTTTTCTCTTCTCTTAGTCCATGTGGTGAGACCGCTCCCGTCTGGAAAAATTTCTGATTCGGTTTCTTTGTGGATTCCTATTCAAAAATGTCCCCTTTAAACAAATCTGAGGTGTGCCGGGCGGAATTTTTGGGCAGAAATTGTTTAAACAATTTTTTTAAACAAATACAAAAGATCACGTTTTTTTGGCTCAGGAACATATATTTTTCAGTTTTGTGGGTCATTCTGAACAAGAAAGGTATCTTATAAATTTTTTCAGAAATTTATAGTTTTCGAGTTATAGGCGATTTAAAATCTGAAAAAGGCGAAAATACGCATTTTTGAGGCTTAAAAACTCATATTCAAATTAGTATTTTTGAGGTTGCCAGATACTTGAATTGAAGACTAAATATTCAGCTTAAAGATTCTGAAGAGTGATCGCGTCTAACTTTAATTTATACTGTTGTTTTTTAATTGTTAATTATGCGTGTTTATCCGATTTTTTTGCCGGTGCGGCGCGCTCCCTTTCAAAAATCTCCTATTTTCTTCCGAAAAATATTTTTTCTAGATTCTTTGGGACATTCTAAATAAAATAAGTTTTTTGACATTTTTCTCAACAGTTAATAGTTCTAAAGTTATAGGCGATTTAAAATCCGAAAATGAGTTTTTTTGTCAATTTTCGGATTTTAAATCGCTTATAACTTAAAAACTATTAACTTTTGAGAAAAATGGCGAGAAACTTATTTTATTTAGAATATCACAAAGAATCTAGAAAAAATATATTTTTCGGAGGAAAATAGGAGATTTTTGAAATGGAGCTCGCCACACCGGCAAAAAAATCGGATAAACACGCATATTTAACAATTAAAAAACAACGGTATAAATTAAAGTTAGACGCGATCACTCTTCAGAATCTTGAAGCTGAATGTTCAGTCTTCAATCTAAGTATCTGGCAACCTCAAAAATACTAATTTAAATATGAGTTTTTAAGCCTCAAACATGTGTATTTTCGCATTTTTCAGATTTTAAATCGCCTCTAACTCCAAAACTATCAATTTCTGAGAAAAATTACAAGATACCTTTCTTGTTTAGATTGACCCAAAAAATCTAAAAATATATGTTCCAGAGCAAAAAACATGATCTTTTGTATTTGTTTAAAAAAATTGTTTAAACAATTTCTGCCCAAAAATTCCGCCCGGCACCCTTCAGATTTGTTTAAAGGGGACATTTTTGAATAGGAATCCACAAAGAAACCGAATCAGAAAAATTTTTTTCAGACGGGAGCGGTCTCACCACATGGACTATCTGGTATTTTCCAAATATCTTCTCTTTTAATTATGTCGAAAGCTTTTTCCATATCTATGAAACACACATGTATTTAAACAAACTGGAACATGAAGTAAAACCACTTCTATGTAAAAGGTATATTTACTAAAATTTTTAAAAATCCCAATGGATTGAATAAAATGTGTTCATCAGAACGTTTTCGAACCTATCGGTCCATCATCAGTGAATCTAAAATCAAATAAGCAATCCCAGTATTAAAACTAGGAACTACCCCTTTTAGTTTATACATGTATTTCTTTTTCTGTTTTAAGAGCTTTTTCTATTATTTGTCTTATTATGAAAATCTGATCGTTCGTCCCTCTTTCTTTTCTGAAACCACTCTGGCTCTCCTCAAAGGTGTTTTCCAGTTTTTCTCTTAGCCTGTTTTCTAGTATACTAGCATAAAGTTTTCCTACTGTGCTTCCAAGTGTTATTCCTCTATAGTTTGAGCATTCTTTGCTATCTCCTTTTTATACAATGGTGTTATAATCCTATCTGCCAGTCTAGTGGTATTTTCTTTTCATTTTTAGCTTGGTTCATGATATTTAGTAATTCTTGTTGTCTTTCTTCATTCATGTATTTCACCATTTCTGCAGTTATATCGTCAAGTCCTGGTGCTTTTCCCATCTGGATTTTGTTGATTACATTTGTTAATTCTTTTTGTGTTATATTTCCTATCTGTTCCTGTTGCTCTTGTGGAGTGTGTTGATTTTTGTTTTGTTCTATCTTATCTCCTTCTACTTGTTCCACTTCCAAGAGTTCTTCAAAGTATTCTCTCCATAATCTCATTCTCTTCTGTAAGTATGGTTCCAAACCATTCCATGCATTCAATGTTCGATGTTGGGCAGATACTCACTTTGCTTTTCACGAACAGTGAACAGACAAACTGTTTCAACATTTTATGACTTTTACCATGAAGAGGTATCAGAAGCAGACCTCTTGATAGAAATACCAAGGCTCAGAAGACATTTACAAGCGGCCAATATTACAGCCTCTAAATAGTTAGCTGTAGACTTTTTAAAATTCATTGTGAAATGGGATTTCATGGATTTCCTTCCAAACTTAATGGTCGCATTAAAATTGTTTATGATCGTTTATGTATCGAACTATCGATTTTAACAATCTTTATTTTTAGGATTTGGGGTGACACCATTCGATTACCCCCCCGGGTGCCACCCATGCTAGCTACGCCACTGGTCCTAAAACCAAAAAAAGTTAAGAAAAGTTTTTCATTTAAGTGGGAACTTTCTATTTTTTAATTTAATTTTCCATTCCCAACAATCGTTTTTTCCGATTGTAGCGCCATCTATCCATAATTTGAAAAAATATCTCCAATAAAAGTTACTTATTTTTACGTAAGGAATCCAAATCTGCAATAAAAAAATGAAGGCTCTTATTTAAGATTTTAAAGTAACCATTCGATAGATTTTTCAAAAATATTGAGTAGGTACACGTATTTTGCAGTTTTTAGATCTGCTGTTCGTTTCACAAAATATCGCGGGGTTCCTATTTAAAATTTTAAATTTACCCCCACCCCTCTCCGTTTGGAGTCGTGTTTGGTGTCATCCGATAAATTTTTGAAAAATATTGAACACGTATTTTTTATTTTTTTGATCAGACGTTTTTCTCAAAATATTCTCTTTTTTCTTGTAAAATTTTGTGACTTGCTTATTTCCTTATGCCCCGCTTAAACCGTCAGATTTCTGAAATACACACTGTTCTGCATGTACTTAACTTACCTTATCTTAATCTGACGATTTCGAGTTTTCCTAAGGATAAATTTTTTTAGGGCCCCCTTAACGAGCTTCCTGTATTAAGATCCAACATATAGTAGGGGTAAATTTACAGAGTACAAGGTTTCTCCCCATGTGATTTTTTGACGCGCTCGAGTAACTGAAAAAATTCCCGCTTGGGCTCCCTTACCATAAGTAACAATTTAATCAGAAAAAAGCATCAAATTACCTCTCAACACAAAACGACATCCTAAATATTAAAATGCCCAATATTACTTATTGTTGCCTCACAGTAAACATAAACATATTACGAAAATGTGTTAAATAAAAAATACTGTTACCTGTTATCTGCTGACATATTTAGACAAATATTAGTTGGCTTTATGATTTTCTGTTGAACAGTCTTGATTACTTCTATCCCTTTGTTGTCTTTTTTTCCATGCACATTTTCTAAATTGTTCATTACATTATCATTCTCTTTGCCTGATCCCTATGCGGGATGGGCTTCCCTAATTGCATTTCTTCACACAATTCTATCCTGGGTCATATTAATATTAATCCCCCTTACCAACATGTCCTGCCTTATCGTCTCCACCCACGTCTTCTTGGGTCTTTCTCTCCTACTCATTCCAGGAATCTGCACTTCAGCTACCCTTCGTATTGGATGATTAACGTCTCGACGTTGAACATGACCAAACCATCTCAGCCTATGCTCTCTCATTTTGGCATCAATTTGTGCCACACCTAAACTTCCCCTAATACACTCATTTTTAATTTTATCTTTTCTTGTCACTCCACTCATCCATCTAAGCATTCTCCTCTCCGCCACATGCATTCGTTGTTCCTCTTTCTTTTTCACTGCCCAACATTCAGTTCCGTACATCAAAGCCGGTCTTATGGCTGTTTTAGAGAATTATTCTTTTAGCTTCATTGGAATTTTCTGTCACACAACACACCACTCGCTTCCTTCCACTTCATCCATCCAGTCCTAATTCTACTGTATGCATCTCCATCTATTTCTCCATTACTCTGTAATACCGATCTCAGGTACTTAAAACTCTTGCTTTTTACAATCAGTTCACCATTCAAAGATACCATTTTATTTGTAGTAACTCCATCTTTAAATGAACATTCCAAATACTCTGTCTTTGTCCTACTAAGTTTTAAACCTTTTTCCTCCAGAGCTCGTGTCCACTGTTCCAGTTTTTGTTCTAAGTCTCTTTCACTATTTCCTACTAACACGACATCATCAGCATACATTAAGCACCATGGAATGTTACCCTGTAGTTTCGCTGTTATCTGGTCCAAAACTAATGAGAATAAATACGGACTAAGCACCGAGCCTCGGTGCAATCCTATTTTCACATGAAATTTATCAGTCTCTCCCACACCTGTCCTAACACTAGACATTACTCCCTCATACATATCCCTCACAATCTTTACATATGCACCAGGGACTCCTTTCTTATTGAGTCCCCACTACAGACTCTCTCGAGGGTCTTTGTCATATGCTTTCTCAAGATTAATGAATACCATATGAGCGTTTGTTTCTTTACTCCTGTATTTTGCCTTCAAATGCCTTATAATGAAAATTGCGTCTGTTGTTGATCTGCCCTGCATAAAGCCAAATTGGTTCTCGGATATGTCGGTCTCTTCACGTATCCGTCTATCAATTACTCTCTCCCATATTTTCATGGTGTGGCTGAACAGTTTTATAGCCCTGTAGTTTGTACACTGCTGTATATCTCCCTTGTTTTTGTAGACAGGTACTAGTATACTGCTTCTCCATTCGTCTGGCATTTGTCCAACTTCCATAATTCTATTAAATAAATCTGCTAGCCACCTTGTTCCTGTATCTCCTAATGCTTTCCATACTTCCCCAGGAATATCATCTGGTCCTACCGCTTTTCCTTTCTTTATTTTTTGAAGCGCTTGAGCCAATTCCTCCTTTGTTATTTTGGTGACCATTGCTGCTACTGTCTCCGTTGACTCCACAGGCTGTCTGTCAAATTCTTCATTTAATAAGCTGTCAAAGTACTTTCTCCATCTCTTTTTGACATCCTTTTCGTGAAGTAGTATTTTATTATTTTCATCTCGGATACATCTAATCTGATTAAAATCTTTTGCTTTATTTGCTCTCTGTTTGGCTATTTTATATATCTTCGTTTCGCCTTCCCTGGTATCAAAGTGGATCGTATAGGTTCGAATGCGCTTCTGCTTTAGCTTTTGCTACTGCTACTTTCGCTTCCTATTTCGCTTCCTTTTTTGCGATTACTTCTGTTCCTTTGTTGTCTTCTTTCCATGCACATTTTCTAAGATGTTCATTACATTTTTGACTATACAGTGGAACCCCGATAAGTCGGCCCCCGATAATCCGGAAGTTCGGCTAACCCGGACCGATTTTTATCAGACAAACATTACAACAATAAAAATGTATGTCCTTTATGCTGGATTTTCCAATTTCTTTTCAACATCTTAAAATATTTTCTTTTATCTTTCCTTATAAACATATTGTTCCAATACTATAATATCTTATATTTTTCAGGCTAATTTTATTTATCATAATAAACTTTCTTCGTAAAAATTTGTCGCTTTAGCGAATTCCTATGTAGTTCATTCGTTTCAATTTTCAATGTCAAACACATTATACAATGAGAGATAATGCGTATTTGTGTAATTTGATACATAATATACCTTGGTAAAAATGTGTTATCGAAACCAACAGGCATCTGTAGTATCCTTTATTTACTTGAATCTGTCTTAGCATTGTTTAGAAAAAACTATTAAAAAATTATTTTTCAAACAATGGTCTTAGTCTTCACTCTTATTAAATAACATAAGTTCGTTCTCGTTGCGAGACGGTATTGTGTGTAGTAAAGTCGCATTGTTCGTTCTGTTCTGTAATCGTTCGTAAATATATTCAGATTTTGTGTTTCCGTGATTTTTTGTCTACGTAATGGCAATAAAACTTAAAATGTTGTTTTTGTTTCAAAATGATAACAAAAGACAGTTTGGACAATCGGTGCAAAGATAAGAAAGCTAAAAATGAGACTCTCGACGACGCTTTGTATGTGTGGAATGCGAACGTGGTTTACAAGTGTCTGTGTGCCAATTATAACGGAGTTTATCTGTAAGCATACCATATTTTAATAATAGTTACCATTTTCTCCGGCTAACCCGAATTTTCGATAACCCGGATAGGCCGCGGTCCCGATTAATCCGAGTTAACGGGGTTCCACTGTACTTATCTTTATGTTCTTATTTTGCTGATTACGCTTTACTGTCTTTTTTTCGTTATTTATGTCTCAACTGTTTATTTTTGTTTCTTGCTTTTTCCCCTTATACTGGTTTCTTTAAACAAAACTTAAAAGTTATGGGAAAGCTCCAAGTAAATAAATATAACAAGCGGCTTCTATAAATTTTATTTCAAAATGTTTTTCTACCCAGTAGGTACTTATTTCTTAACTGACATGCGGTATGTCATAACTTAATGAAAATATATTTTGTTGTAAAACGTGTTTTATAAAAGATTTCTAGAACACCACCTGTGTATGTACCTTCAAGTGGTGCGTTGTACATGCTCTAAACTGCTGCAGTTTTATAGCCAGTTGCACCAACAAATAAACGATTGATTTATTGATTTGGATTGCCCGTTTATTTTAAAATGCGTTGCACCGACCATTACTCAATTAAAACCGACAGTTTTTGATGTGTCAAAATTAACCACCCGATTTTCTGCGGTTATTTAAAAAATCGACTGTTTTTTACCTGACGTTTGACGTTTATTCCAATAACCTATAAAATTCCAGTTGTTGATAAAAATTAAAATAAGATAATTGAAAAGAGTAAAACCACGTAAAACGTTAAATTTAATTATTTTGTCATTTAAAGATGTTTAGAGAACATCATATATCCCATAATACAAATCGTTCAATAATATGGAAGTGCAATTGAAAATACTATTTTAGTTTAAATACTTTTACATTATGGGTATATAAAATGAGGAATTTCTGGAGAATACAATATTATTAGGGAATAGTGGATATCCCAGTCCTCAACTACAACTACCTAATGACACATGACACCATTGCAGAATATTCAGACAGAAGTTGTGTTTTACAATCAATCACAAATCCCTTCAAGAGTTGTTATTGAAAGAACATTTGGTATTTTGAAGAGATTTCCCATTTTAACATATGTAATGAGATGCAAGTTACCTTTTCTTCAAAGAATAATATCAGCTTGTTCAGTTTTACACGATATTGCAGTAGATAATAGATAGATAATAGAGAAAACCTTGAAATAGTGTCAAATGAGTGTGCTGTTGATATTGATATATTAGAAGCTGTGGCAGTACATTTTCAACCAGAAGCTAATCTAATGCAACTAGATTGTGTGTGTGTTTGTTTCAAAATATTGTTTGACATTTAAAGCTAGCTTAAATTAATTTTATTTTTGTTGGACTGCAGTTTGTTAATAAATTAATATTAATATTATATAGATGACTGAGTTTAAGTACTTTATGTTCATTAGCAGGTTTTCAATAATAAATTTATAAATATTATACATGCTATTGGTGTTTAATCTTTTATCATTTAAAATATGTTCATTACTATCCATTATGACCCTCTCTTTTCACCTTTGGATAACTAGTTATCAGGAAGTTTATCTGACAGATTAGATACTAACAGATATCTGACAGAGAAATACTTCCCGTTAACTAGTTATCCGGAGCTGAAAAGATAGATACTGCTATATAAACTTCCCAATAATTAGTTATCTGGAAATGAAAAGACCTCTAATATCTAATCTGTCAGATAAACGTCCTGATAGACAAAAATATAATAGAAGAATTAACCTTTATGATGGTTTTTTATTAATTTTTTTTGGCAGTGTTTAAATAAACAAATACTGAGGGCATGAAATGGATCACGAACAAGGATGTTCTAGGAGGAATGAAAAAAGAATTGGAGATTGTGTTTACCATTAAACACATAAAACTGCAGTATCTGGGACACATATGAGAAATCAACACCGTTACTTCCTGATGCAGTACATATTGCAAGGTACAGTCAAAGCTAAGCGAAGACCCAGTAGAGGGAGAAGATCAATGGAACTGTTTCGAATTTCAGCTAGCAAGGTTATGATTGCTAATATGATTTCCAACATTCGAAACAGATAGGAATCAAAAGAAGATGGCATGAAAATGAAAGTGTATTACCTAATACTTTTGACTAAAAACTTTATAGATTCTAATCTATAAAAAGATTAAATTTTCAAATATAAATACTTGAGCCTTTGTTTTATTTTGTTAACCTGTTGTTATATATCTGTTGAATTGAACTCTATTTTGAATCTAGAATTTTAACGATATTAAAATTTATTGAAATTACCTCTTTATATCTATAATAAAAAATATTTATTTCTATACAAAAATGTAAAATATATTGAGTTTAATAAATGAGTTAATGATATTCTATGTCTGATCACTGTAAGTTAACACTTTAAAATTATTTACATAATATTCCTTTTTACTTTTTGTAATAACTCTAGCTTCAATAAAATGTTCTTTTTTATATTCGTTTGGGTCAAAAGTCAAAACATCAATAATCTATATCTGAGAATATTACTGTAGAGTTCTTTTTAATAAATAAAACCCAACATACAACTTTAATGATGAAAGTTTAATCAAATATCAATCCCACAATAATATATAAATTATTAATCCAAAGAAGTGACAACACGATAAATTCAAAAAACAAGTGAAGTTAGAGCTTTCTTCACATTTTTAACACGTTATGTCAAAATAAAGGAACTTTTATAATCATCTTACTGTGAATGCGGAAAAATTGAGTATCTAGATCATATTCTTCTAAACTGTCCAATAAGAGTATCCAAGCAGTTTAATTTGAGAATCGAACTTACAAAATTAGGAGTACCAAAGAATTCAAATGTTCAAAATATATTGCAACATCTTACCCATGAACAACTAGAGGCAGTGATTATTCATTTAAACATTAACAAAATGGTAAATCAAGGCAACATTTTTAGGTTTTCATTTCAGTGTTGCAGCATTGATTAGAGCAAGACGAGCTGCAATACAATCAAATGTACTGACAGATGCACAAGTATGCAAGCCAAGAAAGAGAGTAAGAAGAAGAAGGAACTTTTATTAAAGGATCGATGTTAAATAGGGTTTCGATATCTCTCTATTATCTAATAAAGTATCATAGTATCATCATAGATTATAATTTATAAAAATGGATTTATCATCAAGTTCATCTTGAGAATTTGGAAGATATAATGCATATGCTACCAAATATAAGATCTGTAAGAGATCGCAATCTTACAAACTACAAACAAAACTTTCTTTGACAATCTTTTTGACAGACGACACTCGGATTCGAATGAAATAATCGAATGAATTACGATGTTGCCACTTATATATTGTCGGTTTTTAAACCAACATTTTTTTGTGAATGGTGCAACTCGTTTGAAAAATAACCATTGATCATCGATTTAAATCGTCGAATTGACGGTTAGCAAATCAGTTGATTTACAGTCTGTTGGTGCAACTGGGCATTAGTATGGCTTAGTCTTTGAGCCACGTTGACGTAAAGATTTTTTGCTGTATCAGATACTGCATATCAGTCTTTACGTTGATATAGTTATAAGCAGTCCATTGTATTATTTCGCTATTAGTATGGCAGCAAGTTCATTTCAATTGTTTTACCTTCAAGTAAAAAACACTATTTTACTATTTTCGGGTTACCAGTACTAAAGTTTTTTTGTAATTTAGTTTATAAAATTTATAAACCTTTGACTCTTACCCAAGGGTGGGTAAAAGATGTCCACCTAATGTGTATTCCCTTATAACATATTTATTACGTGTTCCAAAATTCTTCAAAAATTATTTATTGTTAAAAAGACGACACTTTATCGAATGTTAATTTGGTTCTACCGATATTTTTAAAAATAAAAGTAATATCTTGAATTCAAAATATGGGTGGGCAAAAAAAGCCTACCCTTGGGTAAAGGATTCAATATAATTTCTTGTTAGCAGAAACATAATGCACATAATTATCGACGTATAATTACATAATCGACAAAATTATCCGCCACACTAATGAGGACGTAAAGGAAGAATGTCGAAAAAATCGACAAATCTGAATTACTGGCTTTTACTGGAATGTTAATTTTGATGTACAAATTTTGTTTAAGGTTTGTACCTACATCGTTTATACTAATATTTTAGAAGATGCTGTGTTTGCTATGCATAAGATTTTTTCATTTTTTCTGTTTAATGTATTTTCTAACATTTGTAACAACTCTCAATAAATATATTAGCTATTGTCGAGGTGGACTTTTTTACCCACCCTTGGGCTTACATGAAACCTATAAAAGGTTGGGCGTTTAAGGGTTAATGGTTTTGTAAGAACCTCCAACCTTTTTTTTAATATTATGCATGCGTTCATAATATTCTTGAAAAAATAAAGTTTATTTTATTTTGACCAGTACTTTATTCTACAGCAGTGTGAAAAATCCTTACTTAAATCCTTAGACTTTAAACTCTAAGGGTAAAAGAGTGGAAGTATTATGATATGAACGAATTTTTTTGTTTCGAAGTTTGGTTGGACCTAGGGTGAAAACTTGAATCGAATGATAATATATTGTGAGAATGGGGGGGGGGGGATCAAATAGTGTCAAAGATTTAACAAAATTGTGAGAAATAAAGTTAAAGTAGATTAATTTGGAAGACTAGTAGAAGATAATGGTTAATGAGTTAATGTTTTAAATGTCAATTGTGAGACAAGTCGATATGGAGGAAAATTAATATAAATGAAAAAAGGATTTATAAACACATATATTTATATTTGTATCACAACATTTATATCACAACATATCATCATTCGATTCAAGTTTTCACACTAGGTCCAACCAAACTTCGAAACAAAAAAATTCGTTCATATCATAATACTTCCACTCTTTTACCCTTAGAGTTTAATGTCTGGTCTCTGGGTCTCCCAGCCTTTCTTATCACACCTCATTACAGTAAATAATTTTGATATCAAACCATATATTTTTCATTAGTTATTAACTGATATTTACCAACATTGCCAGCTCTATTCCAAAACACCCTCATACATCCATCAAATTTTAAACCTTTTCAATTTAACTCAGTAACTTGTTAACAAAATATACCCTAATTCTTGAAACATTTTTTAGTCCTAGATGTTTATGTTACATAAAAGGACCTCTCATTTCTACCCGAGTTACGAGTTCAATTGATACCTTGTTTTCACTTCAATTTAATGCACACACCTATCTTTAGCCAACCAACCTACATATCTTTATATCATATCAGCCTCCTCCTGTAAATTATACTACTTATTATAGTTTCATTTACTATCTAATTTACTCTTACAATTAGTACATTTAAACCATTTTTCATTCATAGTAAACTCAACTTTCGTCAACACAGATGGACTCGCTTCCATTTTAAATTCGAACCACAATCATCAACGTTTACACATAAATAAAACATCCTAGCAAAAAAAAATTTCCCACTTAATTACTGGGTCCCAGATGTTCCTATACATAAATGGATCCATTTGCGCTAATTAATTTATTTTCATTATTATTATGTATAGTTGGTTGCATACAATCTGGCTACTGCCCCATCCACATTATAAAAATCATTTAATACAACCTACAAAATTGGGGTAAACTTTATTATAGCCACATCTTTGTTGATGTTAGTTATTGTTCGGTTTGATCTTTGACACCTTTCAGAAACATCACTCAACTTTCATTCAGTTGCCATAAAGTCATCGAAATGTAAACTTAATTTTTTGCATCCCACATGTTGGGAATTTAAATACTTACCTTAGTGCATTATTCCTGTTGCCTTTTGCCCATCACAAGGCATTTTAAGTAAATATGCATCTGTAAAGCATACATTTTATATTTTAAGGGTTATGACCCCTATATTTCTTTGGTGGCTCAGCTAGCATCCAGACTGTGAGTATAACCACTTGTTTTAAATCTTAGTCAGAATTTAAATATCAATTTTACATTAATAAAATAGGTTATACTTACTTTTAGGTCTTACACTGATGATGATTTTGTAATAAAATCGAAAACGTTTTGTTCTTATGTAGCCCTTTAGGGATTTTAATAAATTTTATACCTTTTACAAAGGTTTTATTCCAATTTTTGTGATTGATGGTATACAGCCAACTACAGGAAAACTTTTCTTTCCTTGTGGATTTTGTAAATAAAAGTTTTACATACTATGTATTTTGGTAGGTTCAAATAGGTACCTATGATACATTTACAATTATTACGTACCTGTTGCTTTTAAAAACTGTGTTAAAAAAATATGTCACTACAATTATAAACTTTTTTGTTTCTGTCCTCACAACAATAAACCTGATATATTATACATTTGTTCATCTTCATATTGAACAATTATTTATTATTGACAGATCATTTCAACACCCAATCAGAGCCCCTATAACGACTAATACCATACTGTCGGTGTGCGCATGCGCGCGAATCAATATAAATTCACCCTTAATCTCAATCGCGCCTAAAAAAGTATAACTTCAAAAATTTAAAAAATCACTTTGACGGATGTGTTAGATTTTTTCTATTTCTTTTTATTTTTTGCTTTTTAGTTGATTTTTTTATAATATTTTTACCTTTAGTCACTCGTAACTAAAGAAAAGCGTTTCTTAAAAATATCTTTTTCATATTTTTTTTTATTTAGGTATAAGTACCCAAGTTTTTTTGTAATTCAGTTTATAAAGAATTTTGTAAGGGCCTTCATCATTTTTTAATATAAATATAATAATTAATATAAATATATTGATATAAATATATTTAAAAAAAAATAAAATTTATTTTATTTGGAGCAGTATTTTATTCTTCAATAGTGTGAAGAATCTTTCCGTAGTTGATATAAAAACAAGTACAGTGATATAAGGCGAATTCATATTGAAAATAAAAGATAATAAGCAACGGTATGACATACCGCATGTCAGAGTTTACGTCCTGAAAGATCCACGGCAATAGATAAGGGTTAAAAAATGATGTGATCTTGATTATTGATATGAGATAATATTCTTATATGTTACTTAATTTAATCAATGTATTAATACTAATCCAATTAATTAACCAGATCACATATCAATATGTTTTCAATCTCAGGGCGAATTATAAATTAATTACTTACTTCCGTGGCTTCTAAATATTTCTTAATGGTTCCTAATCGGGATAGAAAAGAAAAGAGTAAAAAAAATACACATATGGGTTACAATTATAATCAAAATATTTTTTATTTTATTTAAAAGGCAACCAATGCTTAATATTTGCTATTTCTTATTATTCTTAAACATAACATTTACAAATGGGAATCTTATTTCCTTTTGGTTTTCAATTGAAAGTTTTTATTAACATTTAACTATTAGGAGTTATTAGGAACAACTCTATTTAAGTTTGATGAAGCTTTTCTGATATTATTGATTATGTTATTCAATTTTTTATGTGGAATTTAATACGAAAAACCCATACATTCATGTCCAAACAAATGAGACTGACCTTTTCCTGGTGAACTGAAAATGTCCTCACACAAAACCCTTTCCTGCTATCCTTGGCTGCGATCAAACCTCGTCCTGGCTTCCAGTGATGTTCTCCTTTGAAAAACTAGCTCGAATAGCTCTCGTTCCTGCTTTTGTCGTGATGCTGTGTTCTACCTTTTTCGAAACTGCTATCAGCTACCGGGACACTCTGGGCTCAAGGAGGTTCTTTTACTCTCGACCTGGCCTACTTCTCGTTCCACGATAGATACTCCACACTCACGGAACTACCGGCTTTCTCCCTCCTCGAACACTACCGTCTACTACTCGACTTCACTTCTCGACAGCTCAAAACATTCCGCTCTCACTTTGTCATTCATTCCCCTACTTTCTAAATATCCCTTCCAAATTCACAAATCAATCTTCCACCACCAACTCTCATTCGTAATATTCCTCAAAACCAATTTTTAATCTTTCTAAATATGCTTAATGGATTTCAAAAGAAAATATTTAATTCCCATTCTAAAATACTTTCTAACTATTTACAAATTTTAATGACCTATTCTCTCTTTCAAATGAGTCTTATTTAGCATAGGCTAATGATCGAAACCTTCCGCGAAAAACGATAATGAACTATCATCTATTTCACTGAGTTTTATTTAGTATAGGCTAATGATCGACCTTCCGAGAAGAACGATAATGGTACGCGTCATTCACTTTGTTTATCTAAGCACATTGTTCCGAGTTTCGTACGCTTATTCTAATCACTTCTTAAAATTAAATATAACAATTTGTTGTATACAGGTTGTTCTAAATTTATATGCCCGAGGTTGAGAAAATTAAAAATATTTTATATTAAAGTGAATTTTGTTTATAATTATCAAATTTTAATTTTTATATCAAATAGAAATATAACAATAAATCTATTTAAAAAAAAATAAAATTTATTTTATTTGGAGCAGTATTTTATTCTTCAATAGTGTGAAGAATCTTTCCGTAGTTGATATAAAAACAAGTACAGTGATATAAGGCGAATTCATATTGAAAATAAAAGATAATAAGCAACGGTATGACATACCGCATGTCAGAGTTTACGTCCTGAAAGATCCACGGCAATAGATAAGGGTTAAAAAATGATATAACAGGGATCTAAGAATTACAGACACATAACTTTACTAAATGTGTAAAAAATACTAACAAATAGATTAACAACTAAATTAGATAGACACCAGAAAATAGAACAGGCTGCATTTAGAAAGAGCTCAAGTACAAGGTTCGTTTTCGAATCCACGATTTAACAAAATGGACTACAAAACCGGCACTTTGAAGCTTTATAATTCAGAAATAATTGATTTCTGAGTCTTGACGAACTGAGAACATTTGATCATTATGAGCAAAGCTACCTTTCTCCAAAATTGCAGTAGAATTAGTTGAAACAGTTTGTTAAGTAAATAAGTACATCAAAAATATTTAACGAATACGACAAACAATGAGGCTAAGAGTTAACTTTCTGAAGTTTGTTGCATTTATGTATGTACAAGTACTAAAACCCTGTGTATTATACAAATATTTAATATTCAAATGGACTAAAAGTTGACCCTTTGAACCTCTTTGTAACTCAAAAATATTGCTTGGGGTTAGAAATCCTATCGTATAATGATCAGCTGTTACGAGTATTCAAAGAAAAGAAACCGGACCAATCAAACGAGGACGACTAGGCGAATAAAAGGTACATCATTTAAGAATGGCGATATTAAATATCCGATCTTCATACAGACTAGAAACTCTCCAAAATCTGCTCAATGACTCAGATGTTAGAAGAATCAATAGAAAACAAATACTATTAATTAGTTTCAGCCATATATAGTTCGAGGCTAGAGCAAATTTTAACAAAATGAAAAAGTGCTCTGCACAAGATATTTGAAGTTGGAGCTAAGAGTTAGGTTGGCTAGGTGCTACGTTTTCTCGACTTTGTTTTATGGAATCGAAGCTTGGACCTTGAATTCTGCATCACTTAACCTTTAACTACACGCGCTGGCGTACTTTGTACGCCAGATATAAGAATTCTACTGGAAATATATTTAAAAATTTAATTTTTGACCTTGCTTATTTTCTAACCTATCACTGGAATGTGCTTTACAATTTGGTTTTAGTTTCGTTATAATCGGCGTTCTGGAAAGATCGTAATTTACATTTTATTATTTGTTGTTTCCGGTGGTGGACAATATACCCCAGGATTATATTACTATAAGTCGTAATATAAGTACATATTTTAATTGTTTTTTAGTCATTATGGCAAAAAATATATTTTTCTTTGTAAACAATACTTTTTCTCCTGTAAAAAATCACATTTAAAAACTTTTTTTATTAATTTTATTTATCATGGAATCCAGTTATTCCATGATTCCAGTTATAAATCCCAATTGGCTTACTGAAAAGGAACTCCAAGTATTCACTGATGTCGAGTAAGGTTTATAACAAACAACTAAGTGTATTTTTTCAAAAAAAATTAAACAAATCCGCTGTTTATAAGTGTATTTTCTTGTGGCGTACAAAGTACGCCACGCGTGTAGTTATGTTATAACTTGATGCGCGGGTAGCTAAAGGTTAAAATACTATAATCGTTCGAGCGGTAGGGGTACAGAAGAAAACGATATTCTGAAAATATCGTGGACAGAACACGTCACAAACAAAGTAGTTCTGAGAAAGATGAATAAAGACACGGAAATCTTAAATATAATCAAAAAAAGAATGTGTGTGTACTTTGTACGCACTTAAGAAATTATACTTCTATTATATGATTTCAACGAAATCAATATAATAGTTTATTTATATTGTATTTAAATATTAAACTGATTTGAATACTTACTATTTCCCAAAAAAATTTATTAAAACATGCGAAAAATTAAAAAATAAAAGAATAAAACACACGCAAAAACAGATTGAAAAATGAATCCAAAGAAATTATTTCTGAACAATTATTGTTGAGAAAATTTTAACTTAATACGTATTTTCTAAAAAAATATTATAAATATACTTACAATCATAAAATGTATAAATAAATAAAAAAAAATAAAAATTTGCATTGGGAATTGAACCTGCGTCTATCAGGTTTAGATTATTTTGAACTCACCCTACGCAGAATTTAATTGCCGGGCCATGTAAATGGGGTGGAAAGATATAACTAGCAACTAAGGTTTTAATTTTTTTTTGGCAGTTGCTTATTCTGTTAGTTTAATCAAATAAGTTTGATTTTTGTAGAAGTAGAATACGACAAAATTTAGACTAAAAAGCAATATATTAGATGGAGATTTTTGTTGGTAATAAAATTATGTAAATCAAAGCATTACCTACTAGATAGGTAGGCACATTTTCCAATTAGGTATTTACCTAATTTGTAATTTTTATTTGTAAAACGTACCTGTTGCTTCTAAAAACTATTTAAAAAGTCACTACAATTATGAACTTGCTTTTTTTCACTGTCCTCACAACAATAAAAACTAATATAGGTACACAACATTTTGCTTATCCAGAATCTCCATTTGAACCATTATTGAGAGATGATTTTAACACCCAATCAGATCCCTCATAACGTTTCATACCATACTGTCGGTGTGCGCATGCGCCCAGCAAAATAAAAATTTACCCTCGTGCCTAAAGAAGTATAACTTCAAAAACGAAAACTAGAATATCTCGGACATATTAAACATAGAGAGAGATACAACTTGCTCCAATTGATTATGCAGGGAAAGATTCAAGGAAAAAGAAGCATGGGGAGACGCAAAATATCGTGGCTGCGCAACCTCAGAGAATGGTACGGATGTACATCAAACGAACTTTTTAGAGCAGCCGTCTTTAAAGTCCGAATAGCTATGATGATTGCCGACCTCCGTCGCGGAGGTGGCACTTTAAGAAAAAGGTATACAGTTCCTTTTACTGAGTAATTGCGAATACTATTAACATTTGACGCGCACAAACTACTTTTTCATTACTGAAATATTCTAAAAGCTGAAGACCAGCAGCTTAACATATTAAATTTTTTAAACTGGGCTATCTGATTTTAAACCCAATCTAAATGGACATTTAGAATTTTAATTAGATATTTTCTATCCTTTCACGTTATTAGTATTTAAAAACGCTTAATACAACCAATAAAATCGATAATCTAGTTCCAAAGACTCTGCGTAGACGGCCATTATCTTAATATTATCCCAAAATTTATGCGTCTAGTAGATACATGTCAATATTCCCCTTCGCCCACGAGCGATTGAAAATCGAGCTTAAACTGTTAAGAGCTTAAACTGTTAAGAACAGATATTACTTGTTAGTTCCAATATGCGAATTCGTACGAAAATCTTTAAATAATATGCCTTACAGATTTTGAAAGAATATAAAACACAGTATACACAGAGTGTCGATAATATTTGGAATTTTGTTATTATTAAGGCGGAAATACATATCCGCGCCGCGAACTCCGCGCCGTGTGTGCGCCGCGCGTTCGTGGCGCGGTTATTGTTCGTTAAAATTTTTCATTTTGACGATCCAGAGGAAACTTACGAACGTTTAGTAATTGTAGATAATCATGTATCTGTCCTGTACTTCTACTACATCTTATTTTGGTATTGTTCTGAAACTATTTTCTTGTGTCATCTTATGCAATTTACTATTTTATGTGGAATAAGCCACAGTTTGGGAACATTTCGGGAAGTACCTTTTTCGCTTCCTGGCAACACAAATATAATGGTAGCGGAGCCCAAGCGGGGATTTTTGCAGTTACTCGAGCGCGTCAGAATATCATATGGGGAGAAACGTGGTACCCTGCAGATGTACCTCCACCATATATTGGCTCTTAACACAGGGGAGTTCGTTCAGGGGGCCCGAAAAAAAATCTATCCTTAAAATCTTCGAAATTGTCAGATTAAGATAAGGTAACTTAAGTACATGCAAAAGAGTCTATATTTCAAAAATATGACGATTTGAGCGGGGCGTACGGAAATGGGTGAGTCAAAAAGTTTCACAAAAAAAGCGAATATTTCGCGAAATGAACGTCAGATTGAAAACTAAAAACTACGTGTTCAATATTTTTCAAAAATCTATCGAAAAATACCAAACTTGACCCCCCACGGAGAGGGGTGGGGGGTAAATTTAAAATTTTAAATACAAATCCCGCGATCTTTCGCAAAATAAACATCATATCGAAAAACTGCAAAATACACTTTATCAATGTTTTTGAAAAATCTATCGAATGGTTCCAAACACGACCCCCCACGGAGGTGAGGTGGGGGGTTACTTTAAAATCTTAAATGGTAGACCCCGTTTCTTATTGCAGATTTGGATTGTTTGTATAAAAATAAACAACTTTTATTCGAAACATTTTTTTGAATTATGGATAGATGGCGCTATAATCGGAAAAAAGATTGTTGGAAATGGAAAATTAAATTAAAAAATGGGAAGTCCCCACTAAAATGGAAAATTTTACTTAACTTTTTTGGTTTTAGGACCTAATAATCACAACCCAATAGGTCCCCAAAGCGCTCGAGTGACTGCACATTTAGCATACTTTGCTCCCCTACCATAATATATCTGCTTGTTCCTACAACCAGAAACAAAATTAGAGAACTATAGGTACTTCCAAGTCATGCGATACCTTTTTCGTTTTCCGGTGACACAATTGTAATGTATCTGCTTGTTTCAACTGCGTAGTTTCACTGGAAACGAAATTATAGAACTATAGGTTCTGCCAAGCCCTGTGTTAACTTTTTCGCTTTCCGGTGACCCAATTATAATATATCTGCTTGTTCCAACTCAGTTGCTTCACCAGAAGCGAAGTTAGGAAACTATAGGCTCTTCCAAGATGTGCGTTACCTTTTTCGCTTTCCGACGACACAATTATAACATATCTACTTGTTCCAACTCCGTTGCTTCACCAGAAGCGAAGTTAGGAAACTATAGGCTCTTCCAAGTTGTGCGTTACCTTTTTCGTTTTCCGGTGACCCAATTATAATATATATGCTTATTCCAACTACGTTGCTTCACCAGAAGCGAAGTTAGAAAACTATTGGGTCTTCCAAGTTGTGCGTTACCTTTTTGGCTTTCCGATGACCCAATTATAATATATCTGCTTGTTCCAACTCAGTTGCTTCACCAGAAGCGAAGTTAGGAAACTATAGGCTCTTCCAAGATGTGCGTTACCTTTTTCGCTTTCCGACGACACAATTATAACATATCTACTTGTTCCAACTCCGTTGCTTCACCAGAAGCGAAGTTAGGAAACTATAGGCTCTTCCAAGTTGTGCGTTACCTTTTTCGTTTTCCGGTGACATAATTATAATATATCTGCTTGTTCCAACTCAGTTGCTTCACCAGAAGCGAAGTTAGAAAACTATTGGGTCTTCCAAGTTGTGCGTTACCTTTTTGGCTTTCCGGTGACCCAATTATAATATATCTGCTTGTTCCAACTCCGTTGCTTCACCAGAAGCGAAGTTAGAAAACTATTGGGTCTTCCAAGTTGTGCGTTACCTCTTTCGTTTTCCGGTGACCCAATTATAATATATCTGCTTGTTCCAACTCCGTTGCTTCACCAGAAGCGAAGTAAGAAAACTATTGGGTCTTCCAAGTTGTGCGTTACCTTTTTGGCTTTCCGGTGACCCAATTATAATATATCTGCTTGTTCCAACTCTGTTGCTTCACCAGAAGCGAAGTTAGAAAACTATTGGGTCTTCCAAGTTGTGCCTGACCTTTTTCGCTTTCCGGTGACACAATTATAATATATCCGCTTGTTTCAACTGCGTTGCTTCACCAGACACGAAGTTAGAAAACTATAGGTTCTCCAAGTCGTGCGTTACCTATTTCGCTTTCCGGTAACACATGAATGTTTTTTGATATTGATAACTATTTCCGAAGTGAAAGTCGAAAGGTCAAGTAAACTTGATTTCAAACTCGAATTGTGGCTTATGCCCAAATAAAATAGTAAATCTTATTTTTAATACATGTTATTTTTAGTACAACAATGAACTAACATTTTTTAAAAAGGTCCGCATGTACATTTTTTTATTTCAGCTTCTATTTCCGTTCAGATCGGATTTAAGTTGTTTCTTTAAATTAAATGGTTCTTTATTGAGGATCCCACAATAATGATTTTCCACGGTAAACATAAATTTCCTTCCGACAATTCCGACCATTCCATTACTAACAAATATTCAACTCATGCGCGCCAAAACCAACAAACCACTCGCAAACCCGTCCAAATACGTATTGCGAACCATCAAAGCGTTTGTTGAAAAACCGACAGAATTTAGATCGTGGTGCGCCGTGTGCGTGCCGTTTGTGCGTCACTTGAAAACACGTACTAATCTGACGAATACGCTGCGCGCGAGCGGCTCGCACACCGAGCAGAGCGCATATGTATCTCCGCCTTTAGGATAACGTACATAAGAATAATTATTAAACACTATAGCCTTGCTAAATATTTATGTTAATTGAAACATGAAAGAATTACGCAACATTACACGATATTGTACAAAGAAATTGAAAAAATCTTATGAAACACACTTGAAAAAACTATAATATTATAAATAAAACAAACAAAAAATTCAATTAGAAATAAATAATGAGCTCTAGCTTCACTAAATAGGTTTCTGTATGCTTTTTTCGCAAAAGGTATCTATATTTTATACACACAACGTGAAATTTGTTTTAATGGATATTTCGAAAACGCTAGAGACCCCTTCCAGAGCTTAAATTAATATTCCAGATAGCCACTGCGCATCCTCTAGGAAAAATATTCTGATTCGGATTTTTTGCACAATCTTACTCAAAAAGGACTCCTTTTAACAAATTTACATGTTGCCAGGACCAAAAGGTGGCCAAAAATTTTTTAAACGTATTTTTTTTTTGTTTTTTTCCTAACATTATTTTTCTTGCATGGAAAAAAGTTTTTTTAGGTTTTTTGGATCACTCCAAACAGAAAACGTCTTTAGTGACTTTTCTCTAGAAATGATAGTTTTTGACATATAAGCGATTAAAAATTAGAAAATTGCGAAATCGGCCATTTTTAACCCTCAAAAACTATGTGAAAAACTGAAAATTTGAATGTTACCAAGGTAGGTGGATATTCTTTAAACATCTATTGATGAAATCCCGAAGAGTTTTTTGCAATACAATATTCAAAACTCCTTTGTTTTTTAATTACTAATCAAGCGTGCGCTATACTATTTTCCACCGACAGTATGGTGCAAATGAAAGGAATAAATTCGATTTTTCGTAAACCGCCGACTTTAAAAAAATCCCGAAACAGGTCGATTTTTATTTTTAAGTTATGATATTGTGGCACATATGGTATACTAGTGACATCATCCATCTGGACGTGATGACGTAATATATGATTTTTTTAAATGAGAATAGGGGTCGTGTGCTAGCTCATTTGAAAGGTTCTTCAATTTTCTATTCAGTAATAGAAGCATTTACATAATTATTTATACAGGGTGTCCAAAAAAGATTTTAATTAAATTATTTGAAAAAAAGGAAGAATGTTTGTAATTTATTTAATTCAAAATACATTTTGCTGTTACCCGAAAATTAAAAAATGTTTATCGTACAAAATAAACATTGATTTTCGATTAAATTCAGTGTTCAAGCCAGCTCCCGCCATCCACCTTCCTCTTGGAAGTTTGAACATTTAATTTAAGTCAAAAACAATGTTTTTATTTGCGAAATTAACTTTGTTTTCTGATTCTTAAAAGCAGTAGATGTATTTTGAATTAAATAAATTACATACATTTTTCTTTTTTTGTCAAATAGTTTAATTTAATAAAAATTTTTTGGACACCCTGTATAAATAATTATGTAAATGTTTATATTACTGAATAGAGAATTGAAGAACCTTTCAAATGAGCTGGCACATGACCCCTATTTTCATTTTAAAAAATCATCGGTTACGTCATCACGTCCAGATGGATGACGTCACTAGTATACCATATATGCCACAATATCACTACTTAAAAATAAAAACCGACCTCTTTCTGGATTTTTCCTTAAAGTCGCCGGTTTACGAGAAAACGAATTTATTCCTTTCATTTGCACCATACTGTATACACATGCAACGGTGGAAAATAGTGTCGCGCACGCTTGATTAGCAATTAAAAAACAAAGGAGTCTTGAATATTTTATTGCAAAAAACTCTTCGGGATTTCATCAATCGATGTTTAAAGAATATCTACCTACCTTGGAACATTCAAATTTTCAGTTTTTCACATAGTTTTTGAAAGTTAAAAATGGCCGATTTCGCAATTTTTCAATTTTTAATCGCTTATGTGTCAAAAACTATCATTTTTTAAAACTTATCATCGGGAGTCCATTGTGAGTACGATTGTGCAAAAAATTCGAATCAGAATATTTTTCCTAGCGGATGCGCAGTGGCTTTCTGGACTATAAAGGTATTTATTTTTCTAATTCCAAATTAATAAATTCCTTTGTGAGCTTGTGGTATATGTAAGAAACAACCTTCAAACAAATTTTCTGCAATTCGAAGTTGGGAGGACAAAGTTACACTTCTTTGAAAATGCGAAAAATCGCGTTTATTTTAAAAAATGGCAAAACTTGTGAAGCACGAAATAGTTATTTATCTACTCTATGTCATATTATGTATAAGTTTTTAGTTTGTGAGAACTGTCACTATAGATAGCAGTGCGTGAAGGATTTAAAGTTTGCGTGAAGTAACAATATATTTTAAATGGGATTTACTTTTTCGCACTGTTTTAACCTTCGCGTGGTCATGCTGACAATCCTTAACGTTCTCGTTGTCATTGTGACGACAATATAAGTAATAAATTACAACAAAAGTTTTGACAGTTTTGTGGTTTGAAAGTGGTTAGAATTTTTAAATGTCAAATTCTAAAAATTCTAGAATAGAAATGAATTCCAGTGACGAAGAGTTAAAGGTTTTTTTATTTGTGTATGGTAGATAAAATATTGTATGAAACTGTGCGTGAAGTACTTTTTGCAAACTTACACGATTTATAGCACTCGCTCCGTTGTCGCTCGTGCTCTAAAAATCGCGTGCGTTCGCAAAAAGCTTACTTCACGAACTGTTTCATAATATTATGAAGTAAGCTTTTTGCGAACGTACGCGAGAGCACGAGCACGAGATACATCGCGTAAGTTCACAAAAAGTACTTCACGCACAGTTTCACACAATATTTTATCTACGATAAACAAATAAAAAAACTGCAACTCTTCGTCATTGGAATTTATTTCTATCCTACAATTTTTAGAACTTTTACATTTAAAAATCCTAACTCCATTCAAATCACAAAACTGTCAAAAATTTTGTTGTAAGTCATTGCTCATATAGTCATCACCATGACAACGCGAAAGGTAAGGATATTTGATTATATGAAAGTGTGCCAAAAAAACCCATTGAAAGTGTGCGAAAAAGTAAATCCCATTTAAAATACATTGTTACTTCACGCACACTTTAACCCCTCCACGCACTGCTATCTATAATGACAGTTTTGACAAACTAAAAACTTATACATAATATAACATATAGTAGATAACAAAGTTTATATGACCAATTTGTAGATCTTTCGATTCGTTAACACCTAAATATCGCTGCGTTACTTAAAAGCTGTTTTATAGCTGTTTGAAAAAATATGGTTTCGTAAAAAGTGGGTCTACTTTATGGTTTTCCAAAATGGCAAATGGGCATCAGGAACTGAAAAATAACGTTTACTAAGTCATTTTTGCTGAAGAAAAACCCCAGAAAAAATTTTTCAGAATGCGTTAAGAATGGCTGTTTTGGGTCTTTTAGGGCTCATATTTGGGGCCCTATACTATCACACGTTCCTAGGAAAAGAGTAGTAAATTAAAAATTGACTTCTTCGAGGTCAAATTTTACGTGTACAAACTGTAATTTGACTTCCAATTTTGCCGTACATAAAAAAAATGAAAAGATTTGATCCTATCATAGGACCTGTTTTATTTCGTCAAAAGACCACGCAACACTCCTTATGGAAAAGTGGTCCCGGTCAAATTTAACGAAAGTTTGATCAATGATAGTTCTCAGTGAGTAGATTAAAAAAGTTTAGGGAACCTGGGTCTGAATAACTACTATTCTTGAGCTACAGCCTTCTGTAGTTATTGGATTCGAGTGCTAGGTTTACGTTAAGTGCACAAATTCACAGTCAAGTGAACGAAAATATTTATTATTGAAAGAATAGAGACTCATTTTCTTTATGCATACTTGCGTCTTGTGTATGAATTTTTGTTAAAAATAGGTGCATCGTATTTTAGTTTTTGGGAAGTCTTCAAAAAGTCCTCAGAAACCAAAAGAGTTCGATATAAAATGTGCGACTAGAGCGATGTAATAATTATCATGTTTTCATGAATGCATCACAGTTATGCAATACCAACAAAGCTGCAGTTCTGCCTTACCTTTAGAATACTACTGAACAGTGGCGGATCTAGGGAGGGAATGGGGGAATTCCCCCGTGACAGGGTCTAGAACTAAAGAAAAAGATGTCGGAACATAAAAAATACATTAGCTGACATGAAACGTGTCCCGAATATCAGATAATATAAGTCAAGTAGAGACCATGGACTCGATCTCAATACGAAAAAATCAAAGTACCTGGTAGTCAGTAAACGTTAAGTATTAATGTTGTTCTGAAGCTATTTCTTTCGGGCATTTTTGTAACTAACTATTCTAAATGGCAAATAAGCCAAAATTTAACTAAAAAATGATTTTCTTTTGACAATGACATCCGATGTGGACGTCGAAACGTTAATAAAATAATTTTTTAGGTAAATTGTGGCTTACTTTTCATTTATACTAGTTAATTGCTAAATATTAATTACAATTGTCTATGAAAAAATTGGGTTTAAGTCATCTTCGACTATCTCTACGTTATACTCTGGGCTAATTAGCAAAATACAAGGAAAAGTTATTTACTAGCAATTTTATTGCTGGACTCGAATCTTATTATTGTATGTATTAATAATATAGATATGGAAAGTCCGCAGATAGTGCGCTACTTTTTTTATAAACAAAATGGCGCCCGAAAATCGTGTTTTTTTCAATTTTTGCTCTATAACTCCAAAGATTTTAACTTTAGACCAAAAACACCCAAATAAAAATTCACCACAATTAAATTCTGCATAGAGGCGTGTTTTTTTCGATTTACTTTGACGAAAACTTTCCCCGGAAAAAGCGGGTTTTTCCAACAAAATCTTTAATTTTCAACTAAACCTTTAGATAAGTAGTTGTTAATCAATAATTAAATAACTTGGTAACATAAAAGCCCTTTCCGTATATATTATAATTTCAGAAGTCTATGTAAATTTAATGAACAGTTTAGCAACAATTAAAATGTTAATTAAAAATTTACGGTCGCTATAATAACGACAATAATTGTGATGCATAAGAATAACTTTAATTTTTCCATAAACAGATACTATACCTATCTAATGTATTTTACATAATTGAAATTGGACTATTTAGGCGGCCTCAGGATTATTTTAAAATTATAAACAATTTTTTGGTTTATAATCAAATAGAATATCTCCGGAAATATTAAACTAAATTAAATTGTGAAAACGTTATTCGAAAGACAGCGGCAGGATGCTTCTTCTAAAAGAAAAAAAGTTTCATTATGACGAGTGGTTCCTGAGATACAACCGGTCAAAATTGACCGGAATTTACGGCAAAGATATAAACAATAGGATCATAATTTTTAAACCATCATCTTTTTATTTTTGTCCTCTTTCTCCACACCAATTTTCATATCTTTAAAATCCTCATAACATATATTATTATAATAAAAACTATCGATAATACGTGTGAAAATTGCCAAAAATAGCAAAATTCCAATCAAAAATTAGGTTGGAGAAAATGTAACCCTCAAAGTTCAAAATCAGTATACGTTAACAAAATGCATTTGCTCGGCTTCCCATGGAGCAATTTCCTTCATTCTTTTTTTGTTCCCTAATAACTCGAGTAAAGCCATCGAGCTAACGCATTATTAAATGTCAAACTTACTTTCGTTTTGTTACAATAGATTAATTTATTTATAAGAACAGAAAATTACATATTTTTTCCAGTTGTAGGCTTTTTTTTAGATAAACTTACTACAAGTGTACCTTTTAAAGTTAAAAACATAAATACTCTCATTTAAAAGCTGTATAATTATTTAAACAATTTTTATTTAAACAAAAAATAAAATATTATGTTATAATAAATAAATTAATTTATTGTAACAAAACACAAGCAAGTTTGACATTTAATAATGCGTTAGTTCGATGGCTCTACTTGAGTTATTAGGGAACAAAAAAAGAATGAAGGAAATTGCTCCAGGGGAAGCCGAGAAAATGCATTTTGTTAACGTATACCGATTTTGAACTTTGAGGGTTACATTTTCTCCAACCTAATTTTTGATTGGAATTTTGCTATTTTTGGCAATTTTCACACGTATTATCGATAGTTTTTATTATAATAATATATGTTATGAGGATTTTAAAGATATAAAAATTGGTGTGGAGAAAGGGGACAAATATAAAAAGGTGATGGTTTAAAAATTATGATCCTATTTTTTATATCTTTGCCGTAAATTCCGGTCAAATTTGACCGGTTGTATCTCAGGAACTACTCATCATAATTAAACGTTTTTCTGTTAAAGAAGCGTCATGCCGCTGTTTTTCGAATACCGTTTTTACAATTTAATTTAGTTTAATATTTCCCGAGATATTCTATTTGTTTATACGCCCAAAAATTCTTTATAATTTTAAAATATTCCTGAGGCCGCTTAAATAGTCCGATTTCAATTCTGTAAAGTACATTAGATAGGTATAGTGTCTTTTTATGAAAAAATCATGGTTATTCTTATGCATCATATTTATTGTCGTTATTATAGCGGCCGTAAATGTTTAATTAATAATTCAATTTTTGCTAAACTGTTCATTCAATTTCTAGCGGATTCTGGAATTATAATCTATACAAAAAGGGCTTTTACATTACCAAGTTATTTAATTATAGATTAGATAACTTATATAAAATTTAGTTGAAAATTAAAGATTTTGTTGGAAAAACCCGCTTGTTCCGGGGAAAGTTTTCGTCGAAGTAAATCGGAAAAAACACGTCTCTATGCAGAATTTAATTGCGGTGAATTCTTATTTGAGTGTTTTTGGTGTAAAGTTAAAATCTTTGGAGTTATAGAGCAAAAATTGAAAAAAACACGATTTTAGGGCGCCATTTTGTTTATAAAAAAGTAGCACACTATCTGCGGACTTTGCATATCTATATTATTAATATATACAAGCATAAGATTCGATTCCAGCAATGAAATTGCTGGTAAATAACTTTTCCCAAAAATGGCCTATTCTCCGATAATCAGCCCAGACTATTAATATTTTGCTGATTTCGGTTAGATGCATCATATCTCGTGTTAACTAACCACCTATCAGAATACTTTACATTCAAATTAGAGAAAATATTCTTACTTTTACATCGTTTACGTTTACATATTCACATCAATTTGAATTTCTTCGTCATTGTCTCCAATTCTTTTATCTTGTATCTAAAAGTGCAAGTTTAAGGTGATACAGTAGCGATCAACAGGTAGCCAAAACGCGTTCCAAGATTGCGGCTGTAATTTTGAATATTTTTTCGAGATATTTGGCACACGTATTTGTAATATAATAAAGAATGGCGGTACAGAGAATATGTGAAAATTACTCTGTAATTAAATACAATATTAAAAAAACGAGCCTGTACCGCCATTAAGAAGAACAAAAAAATACACTTTCTTCAAATAAACTTTTTTATCAGAAGCCTAGATTTTGTGTCATTTTGGAACTACTAATGAAATAAAAAATTTTAGTAGTTCCAAAATGACACAAAATCTAGGCATCGGATAAAAAAATTTATTTGAAGAAAGTGTGTTTTTTTGTTCTTCTTAATGGCGGTACAGGCTCGTTTTTTAATATTGTATTTAATTACAGAGTAATTTCCACATATTAATATATTTTTCAAATTGGGCTCTGTACCGCCATTCTTTATTATATTACGAATACGTGTGCCAAATATCTCGAAAAAATATTCAAAATTACAGCCGCAATCTTGGAACGCGTTTTCGCTACCTGTTGATCGCTACTGTTTCCTCTTAATGTTGATATATTATCTCAATATAGTAAGGTGTTTTACGTATTCTAAGTCGAAAATAGGAAAGATGTCAAAATCATGATTATGAGGCCTTCTCCATTGACCGTTTTTTTCTGATCATATTATTATCAGTCTCAACTCTATCTTGCACAACATTAGGAATTAATTACCTCTGTAATAATTATTGAGCAGATTCAGCTGTAACACGTTTCATTGTACAATATTTTGTATTAAAAAGTTCATCATCACTGGCTCTAGAACACCTGGTGGACCTAGGCCTGTTCAAAAATCATCTTCCATTCCTTTATATCCTTCGCCTTGGTTTTCCAATTTCAGACTCTTAACACCCGTAATTCGTCTTCCACCTGGTCCTTAAATCGTACTCTGAGCCTACGTATTTTCCTCACACCATCCGGTCTTTGGTTATAAATGTGTTTTGATGGCTCAATCTTGTTCATTCTCCCTTTACCCCATTCCCCCTAGTTCCGCCACTGTTAAGTAGTATTCAAAAGATAAGGAGGAACTGCAGCTTTTCCGGTATTGCATAACTGTCAAGCATTCATGAAAACATGACAATTCTTATATTGCTCGAGTAGCATATTTTATATCGCACTTCTTTAGCTTTCTGAGGATTTTTCGGAGGTTTTGTGAAGACTACAATATGATCCATTTATTTTTGACTACGAATTCGTACACAACACGCAAGTATACATAAAGAAAATAACTCGTTTTTCTTCCAATAATAAATATTTTCATTCACTTGACCGTGAATTAGTGCACTTAACGTAAACCGAGCACTCGAATCCAATAACTTCAGAAGGCTGTATACTCTGGGCTAATTAGCAAAATACAAGGAAAAGTTATTTACCAGCACTTTTATTGCTGGAATCGAATCTTATTATTGTATGTATTAATAATATAAGTATGCAAAGTCCGCAGATAGTGTGCTACTTTTTTTATAAACAAAATGGCGACCAAAAATCGTGTTTTTTTTAATTGTTGCTCTATAACTCCAAAGATTTTAACTTTAGACCGAAAACACCCAAATAAAAATTCACCGAAATTACATTCTGCATAGAGATATGTTTTTTGCGATTCACTTTGACGAAAACTTTCTCCGTAAAAAGCGGGTTTTTCCAACAAAATCTTTAATTTTCAAGTAAAATTTTAGATAAGTAATTGTCAATCAATAATTAAATAACCCTGCAATGTAAAAGCCCTTTTTATATAGATTATAATTCCAGAAGCCAATGGAAATTGAATGAAGAGTTTAGCAACAATTGAATTGTTAATTAAAAATTTACGGTCGCAATAATAACGACAATAAGTATGATGCATAAGAATAACTATGATTTTTTCATAAAAAGATACTATATCTATCTAATGTACTTCCCAGGATTAAAATTGGTCTGTTTAAGCGGCCTCAGGAATATTTTAAAATTATAAACAATTTTCTGGCTTATAAACAAATAGAATATCTCGGTAAATATTAAACTAAATTAAATTTTAAAAACGGCATTCGAAACATAGCGGCAGGGAGCTTCTTTTAAAAGAAAAAGCGTTTCATTATGTTGAGTGGTTCCTGAGATAGAACCGGTCAAAGTTGACCGGAATTTACGGCAAAGATATAAACAAGAGAATCATAATTTTTAAACCATTACCTTTTTATATTTATCCCATTTCTCCACACCAATTTTCATATCTTTAAAATCCTCATAACATATATTATTATAATAAAAACTATCGATAATACGTGTGAAAATTGCCAAAAATAGCAAAATTCCAATCAAAAATAGGTTGGAGAAAATGTAACCCTCAAAGTTCAAAATCGGTATACGTTAACAAAATGCATTTTCTCGGCTTCCCATGGAGCAATTTCCTTCATTCTTTTTTTGTTCTCAAGTAACTCGAGTAGAGCCATCGAACTAATGCATTATTAGATGTCAAACTTGCTTTTGTTTTGTTATAATAAATTAATTTATTATACAGCTAATCAAATGAGAGTATTTATGTTTTTAACTTTAAAAGGTACACTTGTAGTAAGTTTATCTAAAAAAAAACCCTACAATTGGAAAAAATATGTAATTTTCTATTCTTATAAATAAATTAATCTATTATAACAAAACGAAAGCAAGTTTGACATTTAATAATGCGTTAGTTCGATGGCTCTACTCGAGTTGTTAGGGAACAAAAAAAGAATGAAGGAAATTGCTCCATGGGAAGCCGAGCAAATGCATTTTGTTAACGTATACCGATTTTGAACTTTGAGGGTTACATTTTCTCCAACCTAATTTTTGATTGGAATTTTGCTATTTTTGGCAATTTTCACACGTATTATCGATAGTTTTTATTATAATAATATATGTTAGTAGGATTTTAAATATATGAAAATTGGTGTGGAGAAAGAGGACAAAAATAAAAAGATGATGGTTTGAAAATTATGATCCTATTGTTTATATCTTTGCCGTATAGTCAGAGTGGAATGCGGCAGAGTCAAACTCTTGTATAATATATTCAAGTGGACACTAAACTGGTTAAAGAAAATTTATATGATGGACGATTCCCGTTACCCCAAAATGTGCTTTTTTCGTCAACTACAACTGATGGAGACCGATAGCAGGTATAACTGGGCAGCGCAGGTAAAATCACTTTTTACTTTTATTGATGCTGAACCTATTTGGAATAATCTCTCCCTTCATTCCCTACAACTGAATAGAAAAGCCTTGTTAATCAAATTTAAAAATAAGCTCTCAGAATTAGATATTTCTCTTTGTCAGCAATCCAATTTTCTCCCCTTATATAAACACCTAGCTCTTTCCGAATTAAGTCAAAAATACTTATGCCTAAAAATGCCCATCCAGATTACAAGAACTATTGCACAGCTTCGATTATGTAATTCATTCTGCTTAACGTTCACTTATAAGGATTCTACATATAAAATTAATCCTAATGAAATCTGTACTATTTGTAACAATAAGGAGTTAGAAACAATTGAACATATACTTTTTGATTGTCCAATATATTCTTGTATGAAACAATCATCCATTAATTATATAGCCGATATTGATACTGTAACTCATACCTTAAATAACATTACAGTGTATTCAGCTAAAATAATAGCTGGCTATATCTGGAATGTTCTAAAACTTAGGTCTTTCATCATAAATGAATAGTTAAATACGTAAATTATACTTTGTATCTTTAATTAATTCTTATATAACTCGTTGTTTTTTTTTTTTTTTTTTTTTTTTTTTTTTTTTTTTTTTTTTTTTATTTATTTCTTTCTTTTGTTTATCCCTAAAATAAACATATTGTGTGTTTCTTGGGATGAAAAAAAAAAAAAAAAAAAAAAAAAAAGGAACGAAATATTTGTTCTCACCCTTTCCATAAAATTGTAAAATTTTAAAAGGAAATAAATGTATCTATCTATCTATCTATCTATATCTTTGCCGTAATTTCCGGTCAATTTTGACCGGTTGTATCTCAGGAACCACTCGTCATAATTAAACGTTTTTAACTGTAACCCTCAAAGTTCAAAATCGGTGTACGTGAAAAAAAGCATTTTCTCGGCTTCCCATGGAGCAATTTCCTTCATTCTTTTTTTGTTCCCAAGTAACTCGAGTAGAGCCATCGAACTAACGCATTATTAAATGTCAGACTTGCTTTTGTTTTGTTATAATAGATTAATTTATTTATAAGGACAGAAAACTACATATTTTTTCCAGTTGTAGGCTTTTTCTTACATAAACCTACTACAAGTGTACCTTTTAAAGTTAAAAACATAAATATTCTCATTTGAAAGCTGTATAGTTATTTAAACAATTTTTATTTAAACAAATTAAAATTTTGTGTTATAATAAATAAATAAATTAATTATAACAAAACGAAAGCAAGTCTGACATTTAATAATGCGTTAGTTCAATGGCTCTACTCGAGTTACTTGGAAACAAAAAAAGAATGAAGGAAATTGCTTCATGGGAAGCCGAGAAAATACATTTTTTTAACGTACATATACCGATTTTGAAATTTGCGGATTACATTTTCTCCAACCTAATTTTTGATTGGAATTTTGCTATTTTTGGCAAATTTTCACACGTAATATCGATAGTTTTTATTATATGTTATGATTATTTTAAGGATATGAAAATTGGTGTGGAGAAAGAGGAAAAGAATAAATAGGTGATGGTTTAAAAATTATGATCCTATTGTTTATATATTTGCCGTGAATTCCGGTCAAGTTTGACCGGTTTTATCTCAGGAACTACTCATCATAATTAAACATTTTTTCTTTTAAAAGAAGCTCCCTGTGGCTGCTTTTCGAATGCTGTTTTTAGAATTTATTTAGTTTAATATTTTCCGAGATATTCTATTTGTTTATAGGCCAAAAAATTGTTTATAATTTTAAAATATTCCTGAGGCGGCTTAAATAGTCCAATTTCAATTCTGTAAAGTACATTAGATATGTATAGTGTATTTTTATGAAAAAATTATAGTTATTCTTATGCATCATAATTATTGTCGTTATTATAGCGACCGTAAATTTTTAATTAACAATTAAATTGTTGCTAAACTGTTCATTTATATTGAGACCCAGGTCCCATGTAATTTTTTAATATACAAATCGAGAAGTGGTAGGTATCATTGACCAAACTTTCGTTAAATTTGACCACTTTTCCATACGGAGCGCTGAGGGCTACTGTCTTTATTTTCTTTGCATTCACGGCAAAATGGGATGTCAAATTTTGCTTTGTAAACGTCAAATTTGACCTTGAAGATCTTAGTGAATGTTTTCATGAATTTATTGTTGGTATAAAGCGGGTATTACGCTTTTCGGCGGATGTAAAATGGAAATAATGGCAAATATTCCGATATTAAACTAGCGAATCAAAATGTTACACTTTTACCGGGATAACACGAAATTAAAGTTTACAACAATTGTAGAGTGGCCGGGCTAATCTATGTGCCAAAAACCTTTTTTCGAGAAAAACTGCTCATCAGTAAAATCTAACAATATTCAGTACATTAGAAAGTTCAATACAAACATTCAAATGTAACATAAACAAGTTGAAAATGCGAGCAATATCATAACGAAAACTTTGTTTATTTGCGTATTTAAATTCATAATGTGAAAAATGTCTATTATGAAAAGTAGTTTAATATTAAAAGCTATGTTTTAACATGCAATGAATTCCTAATTTAAATATTGTGAACAATAAAAGTACTTTACTCTCGAGCGAAGTTCATTATATTTTTACATAAGTACCTCAAATAAAATTTGATATATTATGATGATTGATTGCATCTCAGATTTTAGACCATGTAGATATTTTTATGGAGAATAACTTTTCTTCGTAAAATTAATAACATAAGAGTTATAAATGGAAATGATATTGGTATCCGTAATTTCAGAAAAATTTTCAAATATTTTTTTTTTTAGAAGAATATACAAGTAACTTCATATATTAGAACATAAATTTTAATTCCAAACAACTTTTTATAATACATAACAGTAATTTTCAATACTGCGAAAAATAAAGATACATTAATCTTGATCGAAATTCATATTTTTTGACATACCTCGAGTAAAATTGTTAAAATTTGATATGATGATTGCATCTTAGATTTTAGACCATGCACATCTTTTTATGAAGACTAATTTTTCTTCGTATAATTCTTATTTTACTCTTGTTCGTATTTTAACATATGTAATTACTTGATCGGTAGTTGTTCTTCCTGCTCTAAAACCTCCCTTTTATTATTCAGTCACTTTGTTATGATATTTCATTATTCTTTTCCTAATAATTTTTTCAAATATTTTATAGACCACTTCTACTAATAGCGCTCTAGCACTATAGTTTCCTCTTTTATTGATAGGACAAATAGGATTGCAATTCCATTCGGTATTTCTTCCTTTCCCTGAACGGCTAATGTTAAGCAGTTTTTCGATGCCTAAAAATCCCAGCTGGGACAACATTTTCTTCTGTCCTTTTGTTATTTTTCTGGAATGTTATTATTTTTTTGGTTCATTTAAAATTGGTTCCTCACACATCCCTTTTTCATCTTCTAGGCAGTTCTCAATTGCTGATAGTTTTTCTTGTTCATCTGTATTTGATAGATCTTCGTATTCAGCTCCTAATTTTTCTCATGTTCCTCCTAGAAGCAAATGTTGTTTATTTTTTCAAAATATATATACACCGGTATTTTATGCGTTAACGCCCTTCCGATAGGGATCTACGGGGGAGTATCACCGAGCCGCAAGCCCTTATCCCTTGCCGTACGCCCGCATATTCCAGTCTAAGCGCCAGACACATATTTAGAATTTTAAACTGACGCGTTAGCCTTTTTGTTTTCCGATGACCTGGCTGGGCTCGAACTCACATACCTCACGGCGAAGTGAAGTGGCGGTCAGCCGCTAGTCCCACTGAACTGTCCTATCGACTTATTTCTTCAATACTTTGTATTATTATTTTTAGTTTCTCTGAATACTTAACAGATTGCCGTATACGCCACTGCACATGGGTTCATCGAAATATACCTATGTGTTGATAAATTTTGGAGATACTAACATCGATTCAATTTCAGCCTATCATCACGGAACACATTCCTATTATTTCTTAAATTAGTGTTGGAAACCCAAGTTGAACAAATTTACGCCTTCGGGACCACTGCTGTTCTCTCCCGTTTATTGTTGTTTCGACAAACAGAGCATAATAGAACTTAGCCTAAATTCTGGCACGCAACTATGCCACCTTTGGATAATATCTATTGTGTTGTCAATTATGTTCTGCAACTTAGTAGCTAATCCTTATTACAGACAAACATTAAACATACAAAATCGATTACAGTTGGAGTATAAAACAGAGATTGCGTTAGTGTATGGTAAATTGAACCGTAATTTGTATGTATTCGGACCATATAAAATATATACATGCTACAACATACAAATTTAGCAGTGGTTTTAGCGATATATTATCTAGGAAAATGTACACAAGTACAATCGCATTTCAAACGTTTTTAACAAGCCTAAATTGTAAACTACATTATGTCGACGTGGTGTTGTTTTGAATAAGTATTGTTAATCTACTTATTTTATTATCGGATTATACAAATTGGTTAATATATGTATCACTAGAATATGGTCAAATTGTCTTTCAAACAATTTTGAAATATATCAGGTACAATTAAAGATATATCAGATTTTTATAACTTTCAAAGTGCTCTACTACCCAATTACGCGAAACTACATAATGTAATTTATCTTCAAGTTCTAGAAATGTAAAATCGTCCAAAAATGAAAATATATATTTCAGTGCATAAGGCAGATACATCGTAACTACGAAAAGCAAACAAAAACAGCATTTTCGTAAAAATGCGGATTAAGCTGACAGAAAAAATGGAAGAAAATAAGGTTCACATATATTAGGTATAAGTGAAAGAAACTAGAACAGAGAAAGAAGCAGGCAAATAACAAGTAAACATGATTGATGTTACTAAGGAGTGAATTTGAAAAATAAGACGAAAGAAGGGTTTAGGAAAATAATAACAAAAAGCACAATAAAAAAATAATAAAATAGAAACAATTAATTGAAGAATAATTACAAAGGGACTACAATTCGTAGAAAAATTTTATATAATACAAAAATAAGACCATTAAAAGGAATAGCAGAAGACGAAAAAATATAATTTTACAACAGATAATAAAATGAACAAGATGAAGCTACAGAGGACCACAAAGAAACAATAATAGGTTATTTAAAGATCAGAGTATTCAAATAACATAAAAGAGCGATGGCCTGTTTGGGAAAATATGGAGAGGAAACCATAAACAGAATTCTGCGGTATGAATGTTTTAAAGATTGGGAACACCTATTGGAACCAACTAACAGAAAATAAGTACCTACGCGTTTCTATAGACGAGACAACGATGCATTAAACCTAGGAATTTTGTACAGTAAAATGAATCGATATGCAACATTTTGCATTCGATTCGAGAGAGTGTCAGGCAATTTTGTGAACTAAATTGATATCTGGCAAAATTTTGGTGCATGAGAAAATGCATTTTCAAAGTGCGTCTCAAAGAAATGGAAAATGAAAAATTTAGAACTCAGGAAATATTGAAAGGAGTGAGTTCAATTTTTATACTTGGGCGTTTTGGAGATCACTGAACACGAATTTCATGACGGCGAAGATCTCCGAGGCACCTGGTACCCAGAGTGGAACGATCCTGGGACGATCGAATAATTCGCGTGATGAAGATTAGATCGAAAAACTGAAAAATACGTATTTATTATTTTTGTTTAATATTTTTCAATAGTCTATCTAATGACACTAAACATGACCCCCTACTCCACCTCCTGGAGGTGAGGTGGGGGTAGCTTTAAAATCTTAAATGGAAACCCCCATTTGTTACACTCATACCTCCACAACCGAACTGTCAGAGTGAAAGTAAGCGATCAAAAGTCTACCCCCTTCACTCCACAAGCTGGAGTTCCCCAGGGTTCAGTCCTAGCACCACTGCTGTACATTATCTACAACAGTGACATCACAAACCAAAATATCCCAGGCACTCGGCTGTTTCTCTATGCAGACGACACGGCTCTACTCACGACAACTTCTCGATACAACCCATTACTCATCCACAGAAGAGCCCAAGCTCTGTTGGACGCGGTCGGGGATTGGTATTGTAAGTGGAGAGTCACGCTGAACGCGAACAAAACAACAACAATTGTGTTTCGCGCCCCTTCTGTGTAAGAAAAAATCATTACAAATGATGACGACCAATACCCACTGAGATTGATGGGAGAAAGGCTTGTTCTCAGCCCGACTGCGACCTACTTGGGAGTACTGTTTACCAGGACTCTTAACTGGGACGCAGACCTAAAGGCAACTTTAGATAGGGTAAGGAACAGAGCCAGACTTCTCAACCCACTCTCAGGACGTATTGGCAAGACACACAAGAAGACTCCCTTACACACTTACAAGACCTATATTCGACCCGTCATTGAGTACAAATCATGCCTCTACTCTCTATGCACTAGAGCAAAGAAAGAGAGGTTGTTGCTAGTGGAACGGAGAATCTTGCGTAGATGCAACTACGAGCACTGGAGATATCCCTCAAACGAAATCCATAACCTCTGAAACATACCCACAATTATCAAGAGAATAAACTCTCTGAACAGGAACTTCACAACCAAGATAATCAACGATCCCCCCTCCGACACACAAGAATCTCTCAAATGTTCCTGTTCATCTTCTGGCCACGTATTCTACCACGCAAAGCCCAAGCGAGAAAAGATTCACCCACCGTCTGCTCTAATGCAATTGACGAACTCCCAGTACAATACGAAAACATCCTCGAGGCTACCCCGTTAGCCTACCGCACCCACCTTTAACATATCCTATTCCCTACCCCGAACAGGGAGAAGTTGGTTTTTTGCGGTTTCCTAACTTCATTGCACAATTATACCTGTTCGTCCCAAGAAAATAGCCGCAACTATTTTCATCACTCGAACGCTCACTGTCCACGCTGCTCTCAAAACCACCTCTTGACCGCCGACGATGGCGTACAATGGTTTCTAGAGGGGTGGTCGAGGGCAAAGCACGGACAGTACACCTAAATGTCAATGGAACCAACATCAACTCCATCTAACTTTCTTTTCTGTTGTCTTTGGCCTTCTGGACACCACCGTCCGGCATAATCCAGGAACACCAGGAACACCACACTTGCCCAGTGCGTTTTTCGGACTGTTTGCTTTTGAGATCCATCACAATACATTCACCACAAACCCTGAAGAGGACAAAATCCTAAACGGGGACACTCATTGATAGCATTTTCACAAAGCATTTTATCTTTACACGCAAATCAATACAATGAGATGATGATGCACAACAAACCCCCATTTGTTATTACAGATATAGATTATATACATAAAAATAAGCAACTTTTATTCGAGACCTTTTTTTGACAACGGGGAATAAAGTAAACACTTATGTTGTATGTATGCCTACATACAACAGAAGTGTTTACTTCATTCCACGTTGTTATATTGAAGGTATACAGCCAACTACAGAGTTTACCCTTTTTAAAACATTTTTTGAATTGTGGGTAGATGGGGCTATAATCTGAAAAAACGATTTATTTTGATACCATAGGTAAATAATAGAAGCGGTTTAACATCTCGAGAAATACACTTCCAAATAAAAAACCAAAAATACTTGTTTAATATTTTCGACCCACGACACTCCACTCCACCCCCTGGAGTTGGGGTGGGTGGTAACTTTAAAATCAAATAGGAATCCCCATGTTTTATTTCAGATTTGGACTCCTCATGAAAAAATAAGTAACATTTGTTCGAAACATTTTTTAGAATTGTCGATAGATGGCACTAATAAATAGTGTTTGTGCGATTATAGCGCCATTTATCAATAATCTATGTCTTGAATAAAAGTTACTTATTTTTACGTATGGAATCCAAATCTGCAATAAGAAATGGGGGTCCTATTTAAGATTTTAAAGATACCCCCCACCCCACCTCCAGAGGGTGGAGTGGAGAGTCGTGTTTGATGTTTTTCGATAGATTCTTGAAAAATATTAAACATATATTTTTTGGTTTTTTCTTCTGAAGTTGTTTCTGTTGAGATAGACGGTTTCTATAATTTACCTATGGTATCACGATAAATCAATTTTTTTTTTCGATTATAGCGACATTTACCCAAAATCCAAATAAGCAATCCAAATCTGCTATAACAAATGGGGGGTTTCTATTTAAGATTTTAAAATTAACCCCTTCTCCCACCTCCAGGGGGTGGAGTGAGGGTGGAGTGGGGGTGGAGTGTGGGTCGTGTTTAGTGTCATTCGATAGATTTTGAAAAATATTGAACACGTATTTTTCAGTTTTTGTGTCCAATCTTCATTTCGCAAATTATTCGATCGTATCGCTAATTATTCGATCGTCCCAGGTACCCCGACAAGTTTCACCCTGGGCACTAGGTACCTCGGAGATCATCGCCGTCATGAAATTCGTGTTCAGTTACCTACAAAAACCCTACCTATAAAAACTGAACTCATTTCCGTCAATATTTTCCGAGTTATCAATTTTCCATCTCTTCGAGATGCACTTTGAAATTGCATTTTCGTATTCACACAATTTTTTGCCGGAGATCAATTTAGTTCACAAAATTGCCTGATAATCTCTCGAATTGAATCACAAGTTTCATGACGATTTATCTTACTGCACAAAATTCCTAGGTTTAGAAATACGATCCCGGCATCGGTTAGTCGTATCAGAATATACATATAGTAAGAACCGGAAGAAAAACAGAAAAAAACTATGTATAGAAAAATAGTAATAAAAAAAGGAAAGAAAAAGACATGAACACTAAAAACACAAAACAAACGAAGAGTTACTAAAATTATAAACTAAATAAATCTAAAGAAATCTCGTCGAGAAGTGGAAAATATTCAAAAAAAAATCGGAAGAATAATGTGAAATATTTTTATTGTGAAGAAAATTTAACAAACATTACAGTGGGGAACACATTTTTGTTGAGTTAGATCCGACACTTATCTTTCACTAATTTTTTGCCTCTAAATCTGAGAATAACCTCAGTTTTTGTCTACCACGTCAACTTTTTAAACTGAGGTGCCCACTGCATGCCCATGCTCTATCTTGATCACCAAGTTTTACTTTAAATAGGCAAAATATGCTTGTCTGACAAATGTACTGATATTTGTCATTTGACTGGGAATGGTAAAACTGCCACATACATAACAATACGAATCGAGGCTGTTTTCGCACGTACGACTTGTAGGAGCAGAGGTAACCATAAGGAAACGTTTCAGGTCAAACACACTAAGTAGTTCTATGCACTTCAGTAACCAAATACTAAATACTGCTAACCGACACACAAAGTTTCACCACAGTATAACAGACGTAACTAAACAGAAACAGGCAAGCATAATAGACCAATTGCAGTTATCAGTGCGTCCTTCTCCCCACCCACATAGAAAACGAACGTGACTTGATAGGAGAAAACTAAAAACAGTTTTGAAACCAGAGTGCCTAATTCTATAGAAACCAGCTAAAACATCTAACTCAACAGAAATTGTGTTTCAAATTGTTATGTTCCCCAATGTTATAGAACGACAGAACGGTGGAGTAAATAAATTAAAATAGCAAGGAGACCACGCGAACACAGTCGTAGTAGAGGAAGACCACAAAAACTTTGGCTAGACGACATCAAAGCAAAAGTGGGGAGAAACTAGCACCGAATAGCACAAAACAGAGAAGAGTGGAGAGCTCATGGGGAGGCCTTTGTCCAGGAGTAGATGCAAACAGGCTATAGAAGAATAAAGTAAAATATACTGGCCTCTAAAAATACAACCAAACTCTACGAAACAGAGCGAAATAAATGGGCAGTCCAGGTCCAGAGGCAAAAAGAGACATGTGGGAAAATTTGTGGCTTAAATAATATAATATAAATACCACACCTAAATCAGGTAATGTTGCTAAGGAAACGTGGTCTATCGTAAATGAACTGAGAGATAAGGGTTCTTCTCCCACCACAATCCCGACTTCTCCTGAGACCCTGAACAATTACTTTGTAAATGTGGCAAAAAATTTAACAAATACTATACCTCCTTCTCAGGATCCGATTTCATATCTTTCTCACAGGAATGTAAATAGTTTCTTTTTTACACCCATAGTATTAGGTGAACTACGCTCTACAATAAATGACATTAAAAATAAATCGTCATCTATGACTGATGGCCTCACTCTTAAAATGTTTCCTGCTCTACCTGATTGCACTTTAAACCATCTTACTACTTTAATAAACAGGTCATTCGAAACTGGGGTTTTTCCAAGCTGCCTTAAGACAGCGATAATTATTCCTATACACAAAGGAGGCGATAAAGATCTTGCTTCGAATTATCGCCCTATTGCACTCCTGCCCACGTTGTCGAAGATAATTGAAAGTCTGGTAAAAAAAAATCTTATCTTTTCTGTTGATATAAAAATTGCTGACTCCACGTCAATTTGGATTCCTGAGTGACAAATGCACGAATGATGCTATGTTCTTCCTTTTCGATCATGTGTACTCCAGTCTAAACAACCATCACTCTACAGCAACAATTTTCTGTGATTTCTCTAAAGCATTCGATTGTGTAAACCATAATATCTTGACTGACAAATTACAGCACTATGGATTTAGGGGAAAGGCTCTTAAATGGCTTAAATCATATCTTAATAAAAGAAGTCAGTTTGTAAGACACGAAGACGTCTTCTTGCATGCCATTAGAATGTGGGGTACCTCAGGGTTCAGTTCTAGGCCCTATATTGTTTCTGATATACATAAATGACATCTCTAGCATCTCTAGTCTGAACATTAAAGGTAAAATATGTCTCTTTGCAGATGATACTAGTATTACTTGGAGTAACACGGATTTTATGGATCTTCGCAATACCATAGCTACAGACATAGTCACCATTAAATCGTGGTGCGATTCGAATCTCCTGTTATTTAACGTTTCTAAAACCAAAGTCCTACCTTACAACAGTACGATGCAACCTTTAGTACTTAATAACAACAGTCTAGAGGTAGTTAAATCGGTGAAGTTCTTAGGGGTTATTGTGGATAAGTCTCTAAAATGGAACTTGCACATTGATGCCTTACACAAAAAATTAAGTTCTGCTTGTTTTGCGCTAAGATCAGTTGCTACGGAAATGAATTTGTCAACATCTAGGACCGTTTATTATGCCCTTTTTGACTCTGATTTTCGGTACGCCCTTCCATTCTGGGGTACGTGTTGTGCGACTCAATTTGAGCGTATTTTTAAACTACAAAAGAGAGCTCTTCGTTACTCCCTGGGACTCAATAGCAGAGTTCATTGCCAAGAATTCTTTAAAAAATTTAAAATATTAACTCTTCCTTCTTTGTTTGTTTTTGAATCCGTTTGTTTAATCCGCAAACATGTATCAGAAAGTCCAGAGAGACCCACTCACAACTATCCCCTTAGAAACGTGGAGCATAATCTTTATCTGCCAACCCCACGGTCTGAGCTGGTTAAGTGCTCTATACTATAAAATTCGAGAAAAATGTACAATCACCTGCCATATAACATCAAATCTATTGCAGCATTTCCCGCTTTTCGCAAGGCCTTCAAAGCTTATTGGCTGGAGACAGCTTTTTATACAGTGAATGACTTTTTTATAAACGATTTTAATTCAGCAAATTGACTTGCAGGATTATTACTTTCGAGTACTTTTATACATATTTGCAGCGGCATAGAACTTTTGATTTACTTTCCCTTTCCCTTTTCCTCGTTCGCCTTCTTTTTGCTCTGACGCTGTATACATATTGTTTGCAAAATTTTTAATTTTTTAATGTGTACTTAATAACTATAAAATTATATTAAGTAGTATAACTCACGCCATTTACTTGGTGTCTGTTTCTGTTTTGTTTGTAGTTTTTTTTTAATATTTTTTGTTTTTTATTGTATTTTTTTATTTTGTATAAGCTTTGTCCACAAATTGGTAAAATTTTTTGACAATAAAGCATACCTTACTTACTTACTTACAAAATAATGGACTTGCTTTATCATCATCCTGGCATCTACATACCTTTCGGCTCCAGTCCGCATTGAAATTTTTTTTTACAATTGGTCGTGTGGCTTGGCATCTTCTACAAGTTTTCTCAATTCGTTCCAGTTTTTTCTTATGGTTATCCGTTCCATAAATCCCATCTTCTTAAGGTCCCGGTCTATCTGGTTCTATCATCTGTTTTTGGGTCTTCATGGTGGTCTGCCTGATACATGTTTCTATTTGGTAATTTTCTTGATAACTACTTCTGGATTTCTCCTGTCGATATGTCCCATCCATCTCAGTCTCTGTGCCTTGATAAAGCTGAGGGTGTCTTTTCCTTTTAGAAGTTCTCTTACTTCGTGGTTCATTATTTTTCCAAATTCGACGCTATCGATAGAAGCGTTACTAAAGTGAAATTGGGCAGTATACGTCACCAGATTATCAGAAAACAGGTTGATCAAACGTATTCTCAAGTTGATGCCACGATAAGAAGCACTACGCAATAGAGGACGCGCACTAACTAGATGTACTGACGACCTGAAGCGCAACTGGGTACAAGAGAGAGATGGGAAGAGCTGAGGGAGACCCATGTCCAGTAGTGGACGCGTACATAATATGCGATGCAGCGTACCCAGAAGTGTTACAAATATGACTCTTCTAAATTTACTTTACGAAAAGGTAATTACTATGGACTATTATTTCTTAGATTTTTATAGTAAAATTAAAATTATTATTTTTTTTTTGTTTGTTTACAAAGTTTTTACAGTGAAGTTATGACAGTACATCCCTGCATAATGTTTCATTTCTGCTCCTTTCAATGCCTTCATTTTCTCAAACTGAGGGTAAGAAGCCTATTATTAAATTTTCTCTTTATCACACTTTAATATTGAAAAGGCGATGGCCTGGAATGCGAAGATACATTTTAGGGCTCTTTTCTTACACAAGCTAACAGCTCCCACTAACGTGTACTTTCCAAACACTTTTTTTCTGGGTTTTCCCTTACTTTTGTAAGTTTTTGATAAGGGATAATGAAATGTGAAATAGGTCAGATATGGCAAATTCGGAGGATGGGAGTTTTTACTATATTCTTATAGAGATTTATGGAGTACGGAAATCGTCGGATAAAAACTTTAAGTGGGGATATCCAACTTTGATCTTATTTAAAATGAAGTATGGGAATAAATGTTAAATTAAAGGGTTAACTTATTAATTCATAATACTTTAATATGATATTAGTACAGTAGAGCGTCGATAATCCGAACCCTAGTAATTAGTAAACGCAAAAAAATTATAAAATAAAAAAATATGATCGCGGACCGAATTTTTGGATTTAATATGACAATATGGGCAAAATATGACCGCGGATTTTTGTTTTGTTTATGCAGAAATACATAGAATATATTTGTTTATTATGCAGGTGTTTTATTCCTTGTAACTAAAACGTATGTACCGGGTGTCCCAATAAGAATGGCTCTCGGCCATATCTCAGGAACCGTTTATAGTAGAGCTTTGAAATAAAAAATTTTATAACAAAAGTTGCCTCAGGAAAAGCCTGGAAATTATTTTCATAATTGTGGGACATCCGCTAGAGGGCGTAATTAAATATCAAAAATAAAAAAATCAAAATTTTACAAAATTTTCCTAATGAAGGGGCATTGGAAATCCGATGATTGTATTCTTCATCAAATTCTCCGCACATTTAGTTTAACAAGTTTAACTCTACCTTTGCAAATAAGAGGTGGGGGTGAGTGGGAACTTTGTTATGAAAAAATGGCTGTAAGTCCGGTTCTGCTTAATTAAATTTTGAAAACTGGGTCTTGTTAAAGACAGATCTTTTTCTTCAATGTAAGCGTGATAATTTTGAACCATCCTAATAAGTAATAAGCCAGCTGGGACGCGTTATTTAATTTTTTTCAGAAATCTAGTTTTCTTTGGAAAATATTAAATACAAGTATGCATTTTTAATCATACTTTATAAAATTAGATTAAATTAGCAATAGAATAGCGAAAACCGCATGCCGATATCTTTTTTATATCTCAAGATATCTCGAGAAACGTGTAAATTTTATACATAACTGTTACCATCACCGGTAAGCTAAGTTAATGAAAAGTAGTGTGCTGTGGAAAAAAAACAAAATAACATTTTCCAGATGTCAACGTATAAAAATATAATTAATTAAAACAACAATATAAAGAGAGACAATACTATTAAAATTAAATATAACACAAAACAAAAAGAACTACTTAGTGACGACCTAAATATTCAAATTGTTGCCCATCATACACTACTCTAGGATACATTATCCAGAGAATACTAAACGCCATTCAAAGCATATCGAAAGCAGAAATTGAGACTGCTGTTCAATCTACTCTTGAAAGAGTAAATGTTTGCAACGAAACTGATGGGCTAAAATTTGAACGTTTATGTCATCACTAAATAGTTGTTTTTATTTCTTTGTAATAGGGCTTTTCAACGCTTCTCATTTGTTTCGAGCCTCTGTCATATGCCGTATAATCCGTGTATAATATAAATATACGAGATATGAACGAGGTTCGAAACAAATGAGAAGCGTTGAAAAGACCTAATATACGTTGACAGCTGGAAAATGTTTCTTTGTTGTTTCCATAGCACACTACTTTTAATTAATTTCGTTTACCGGTGACAGTAACAGTTATGTTTTTAAATTTACACGTTTTGTAAGATATCTCGAGATAGAAAAAAGGTATTAACATGCGGTTTTCGCTATTCTGTTGCTAATTTTATCTAATTTTGTAATATGGTATTAAAAATGCATGTTTGTATTTAATATTTTCCAAGGAACACTAGATTTCTGAAAAAAATTAAATAACGCCTTCTAGCTGGCTTATTACTCAGTAAGTTGGTTGGAAATCATAACTTTTACATTGAACAAAAAGATCTGTCTTCAACAAGAGCAAGTTTGCAAAATTTGATTAAGCAGAACCGGACTCACAGCCAGTTTTTCATAACAAGGTTCCCACTCACCCCCACCTCTTATTTCCAAAGGTAGACCTAAACTTGTCAAATCAAATATGCGTAGAATTTTATGAAGAATACGACGATCGGATTTCCAGTGCCCCTTCATTAGGAAAATTTTGTAAAATTTAATTTTTTTAATTTTTGATATTCAATTACGCACTCTAGCGGATGTCCCACAATTATGAAAATAATTTCCAGGCTTTTCCTGAGGCAACTTTTGTTATAAAATTTTTTATTTCAAAGCTCTACTATAAATGGTTCCTGAGATATGGCCGAGAGCCATTCTTATTGGGACACCCGGTACATATGTACATGTACTATGTCTATGAGCTTTGTATGTATTTTGAACATATGTTCGATAATGCGAACGATTTGATAATCCGAACTACCCCTATACCAATTAGTTCGGATTATCGACGCTCTACTGTATATATGTTAATACGGGATTGAACCACAAATTATCGTTAGTGTGATGAAAATTACAAATTTCTTAAATAAGGATTGTTTGGCGTTTACATTTCCACTTCGGAAATCGTCCTCAAAAAAATAAACAAGATTATTATGAATTTTGACCAGTAGAAACCTACAATAATAAAAATTTCAGCGATTATTTCATTCATAGGAGATTCTGACCAATAGAAAGCTACAGAAATCTGAATTAAATCGATAATTTTTGATAATCTCCCGTCGTTAAGTATATTACGTCAGATGCTCTTCGTTGCTACGAAAAAATACATTCAGTGATATTAATGACAATTAATGTTTTAAAAATTATAAAAGTGATGATTTTCAATCGTCAAATATTTATAAAAACTGTGTGTTTAATGGTACTTACATAAATAAATTACAATAAAATTTTGGTTTTGAACAGTTTTATTCATGAAATAATCGCAACAAATTGCACTCGGCCTCTGAAATTAATATAGAATTTTTGCTCTCGTAACACTTTGACATAATTTCACTAGCCTTCGGCTCGTGAAATTAAAGCTGTCAAAGTGTCACTCGGGAAACATTCAATAATTTCAGAGCTCTTGTGCAATTACTACTGATTATTTCATTCATAGGAGATTCTGACCAATATAAAGCTACAGAAATCTGAATTAAATCGAATAATTTTTGATAATCTCCCGTCGTTAAGTATATTACGTCAGATGCCCTTCGTTGCTACGAAAAAATACATTCAGTGACATTAATGACAATTAATGTTTTAAAAATTATAAAAGTGATGACTTTCAATCGTCAATTATTTATAAAAACTGTGTGTTTAATGGTACTTACATAAATAAATTACAATAAAATTTTGGTTTTGAACAGTTTTATTCATGAAATAATCGCAACAAATTGCACTCGACCTCTGAAATTAATATAGAATTTTTGCTCTCGTGACACTTTGACATAATTTCACGAGCCGAAGGCGAGTGAAATTAAAATTGTCAAAGTGTCACTCGGGAAAAATTCAATAATTTCAGAGCTCTTGTGCAATTACTACTAATTATTTCATTCATAGGAGATTCTGACCAATAGAAAGCTACAGAAATCTGAATTAAATCGATAATTTTTGATAATCTCCCGTCGTTAAGTATATTACGTCAGATGCCCTTCGTTGCTACGAAAAAATACATTCAGTGACATTAATGACAATAATTAATGTTTTAAAAATTGTAAAAGTGATGACTTTCAATCGTCAAATATTTATAAAAACTGTGTGTTTAATGGTACTTACATAAATAAATTACAATAAAATTTTGGTTTTGAACAGTTTTATTCATGAAATAATCGCAACAAATTGCACTCGACCTCTGAAATTAATATAGAATTTTTGCTCTCGTGACACTTTGACATAATTTCACTCGCCTTCGGCTCGTGAAATTAAAACTGTCAAAGTGTCACTCGGGAAAAATTCAATAATTTCAGAGCTCTTGTGCAATTACTACTGATTATTTTAATTGATTTTAATTTCCAATCATTAATAAGATTTTCATCACGTGTTTAATTCTGTCCATTATTAATATACTGGGAATAACCTATGTTGTAACAGTTAGAAATAGGGTGGAAGAAGAGTTCTAGTAGGATGAATACTATTTCTTAAATAGAAAGGGATCTGGAGAAAAATTAGGGGATATTTCTAAAAGCTACTTGCTGCGGCAGCTCATGGTTGTGCGGTGGCGGATCATAGGTTCGTTTAAGGAACTAGGGAGTATCAACTACTATTACCAAATGAAATAAGAGTACTTACACAGATATCCTAGGGTGTTTATATAGAAATGATCCTGGATATATTTTGTTTGAGGGCGCCTTACCAGGAGTTTCTTTTATACAATCCAATATTTTCTTGATATGTATACTCTAAAATACTTTTAAATGTGTGGTTAAAATTTTTGCTAATAGGTAGTTATAAATAAACAGGACAAATAAAATTACATATTTATTGAAAACTTTTCCTGTCAAAAAAAACAAAACAAACATTAGGTTTTATAGGTTACATTGGCGATATTTACCTGTGACTAAAATATATCTACTTTCTATAAAATAGATATGGTGCACCAAAAAATAAGCAAATTTATTGTTTATTGACTTGATATCTGACACATTTGAAATATTGCATTTATATTATTAAAAAGGAAAAATGTTTATTTTTACTGAAACTTGAAAATAACAACTGTCAGTTACGTCACTTGTCAAATATCATTCCAAAAATATTTATCTCAATTAATTTTTATATGGTTAATTCACAATTTTGATTTAACAATCTTTTTATAATGATGGAAGCAAATATCTTTCTCATCCAATCAAAAGTTTACTTGTTATATTTTTATTTTTAAATTAAAAAAATTATTAATATTTATCAAAAAAAATTACTTTAATCCTTGAATCTAAATTTTTAATTAAAATAGTCACTATACCTTAAACTTTGAAAATATTCATCTGTCACAACATTACTTCACCATCGGAAAGTTTTGACAGATCACTCATACGTCACTCGACGGATGACTGGAAAATTCCACTGCTATGGTGATATTATGTAGGTATTATACCATAACAAACAGGAAAATGCTAATTTACCTCTAGTTTTCTAATCCAGGAAACTTAGGTTTAATCCATTACCATGTAACCATAACCAATATTATTATAACCAGCTATAAAGGTAATAACAGCTCACCGGCTTCATAAAGGATTAAATACGCCATACCATAAGTTTACAAGAGCGTATAAACCAAAATTTCACTAAACAACAGAACTGCTACACTATTAAATGATCAACCCATTAATTATCCTCAACAAAAGAACTTTAATATATCCCAAATTTAACTTGGAAATTCTTTTGTGGAACTAATATATGCCGGTTAGAATCTAACTTTTTGACATGTTTATCCGTCAAAAACTATTTTCAGACCCCGCGTTCTTTGCAATACATTCTAAATCTTTCTATCGATGTCGAATTAAACTTCGGTTTTTCGTTCGTCACAGCCAATCACGACTCACGATTTTTACTTGACATTTGAATTGGCCAATGATTGCTTTCTGGTTCTGTCATAATTCTAGAATATGATTATGACAAATACGCAGTTATACCAATACAAGAAGAACGCTTGGAAAATTACCTCTAACACGCATTTCTTCTAAGAATATAACAAGGTATTGTGAAACAGTTCATAGGCGGGTTATAAATTTTTATTTGACTTGAATTTCTATAAAGAACTGACAAAAATATTTGGATTTACTTAGAAAAGGATTGTAAAAACTATATAAATTAATATATTTATATTTCCGCTGGTTTTATAAATGTTATAACAGCCTCCTCCGAAAAGAGAAAACTCGGATAGAATATTCAGTTTTCGATAAACTAAACAAGAAATCAACCATGATTCCTTGAGTGAGGCAAAACAATCACATCAAAAAAAAATTATTATTATTATTTTTTTTAGATGATGGCAAGTGGGGATTAAATTAAACAAACAACAAACGTTACGGATTGGGCTAGCGTACCATCGATCGCCAGACTCTTTAAAGTCGAGTAGACTAACATGTTTCATGACTCTAAAATGAACTGTAGGTGACAAGAGTTTCTGTGTCTTGGGGAAGAAATAAATCTTATGCCCTGTGTGGACCTCGCTGACATTCACAACAGTAACACAAGTGATATATATATTATATAATATATCATATAATATATACCATATACCAGAGCAGACACAGCCTCATCACCTCGTTGCCTAACCGGGAGTGGTTTTCAAAAACTAAAAAAAATCATTTGAGCTCTAGGCTCAGCAGATAGGCATCTGCTTTAACTCCACTAAAAGCCTAGCGAGTTTCAGGGAATTTTTATCGGCAACGGTTCAGCAAAAGTGAGGATTTAGAATCTCCATTCTAAATACCTCAATGAGACAGAATGTACTCATTTGTCTCAAGTCGAGATCGGTAACTTTACGTTAAACGTCTCACAGGGAATATACTCAGTTCAACAACTAGACTAAAATAAAAGAAGACTAAAAAAGGGTATAAAACAAGGACTAAAAACGAAATACCCAAATCAAAGAAGATGTCTTTTTCTTATCAAGACTAAGGAAAATAAAAAAATTAAGGGGAACAGAGAATAGGGAATCAGGACTAAGGGGATGACATATTATCTTCATCAGATACAAAAGGTTTTAAATCTTTAACATGCCATTTACCAAGATCAGAACCGTTTAAATCAGAGAGACGATACACCACTGGTGACAACTTTTCTCGGACAGTAGCTTCAATGTACCTCGGTGCTAGCTTAGACATAAACTTGTTAGCTGCATTAGACAGGACTTTATTCCTTTTCCATACTTTATCTCCTACTTGGAATTGGACTTCTCTTCTTCGTAAGTTGTAACTTCTAGTGTTACGTTCATATCCTTTTCGAAGATTAGCCCTGACTTTTTCGAAGACTTGACTTAATCCTTTTACTTCTGAAGCGTACATATCACGGTTACCAGGAATAATTTCTAGATCTTGGTTCCTTTGATCTTTTTGATCAATACCATAGTAATTTCCACTTAGGGGAACATGACGGCCATAATTAAGGAAAGCTGGGGTATATCCAGTTACTTCATGCTTTGCAGTGTTAATAGCTTGTCTGATCTTTGCTAAATTCTTGTCCCAATCTACGTGGTTTTTTACATACATACGGATTGCTGTTCCAATTGTTTTGTTATTCCTTTCCACAAAATTACATTGTGGTGCATACACGGGGCTAAACCATACTTTCTGAACATTATACCTACTACAGAGATTAATTAGAAGAGGGTTGTTCAGATTTGAGGCATTATCACAAATCACATACTGGGGGACACCAAACATCAGGAAGACATTAACTTCCAAAAATTCAACTATACTCTTAGCTGTAGCCTTCCTCAAAGGATGGACTAAGGTATATTTACTAAACCAATCAGCAACCACTAATAACCACGTATAACCTTTTTTTGAACGAACAAAAGGACCAATCAGATCAACGGCAACTATCTGCCAGGGGAATTGAGCTTCTCTTTGCTTACCCATTTTACCTAATGGAGCATGATTTGGTGTTTTCTGAGCACCACACACTCTACATGATCTGACAAACTTAAGCACATCACAACGCATTTTTGGCCAATAGTACCTTTCTTGAATACGGGACAAAGTTTTATAGAATCCAAAGTGAGCACATGTAGGTGGCTCATGACAAGATTGCATAACTTCTAATCTTTGGGGTTTGGGTACTAAAATTTTCCATTCAACATCATTAGTCTTGAAAGAATTTGGGGATGGGGCATACTTGTAGATAAAATCATTTTCCACTTTCCAATGTGGAAAATTATCAGGGGAACGGAGTATCTTTGATCTTAAATCATCGAACCAAGGGTCTATTCTATCTATATCTATTTCTAGATAATTAACATTTTGGGTATCATTGGTATGGGCTCGGGATAAAGCATCAGGGACTAAATGGGATGTTCCTTTTCTATGAATCAAATCGAAAGTATGTTGTCTAAGGCGCATAGCCCACCTGGCTAATTTGCCTGTAGGATTGGACAGTTTATTCAACCAGAGAAGTGAATGGTGGTCAGTAATGACCGAAAACTTAACTCCTTCAATATAACCTCGAAATTTCTCGATAGCGAAGATCACTGCGAGACATTCTCGCTCTGTAACTGAATAATTTCTTTCAGCTCGGGAAAGGGACCTACTAGCATAAGCTATAACTTTTTCTTCTCCATCAATAGTTTGAGTCAAAACACCACCAAGACCGGTGTCAGATGCATCACATTGCACAACAAAAGGAAGTTCGAAATTGGGTTGGGCTAAGATAGGGGCAGAAATTAGGAGTTCTTTAATTTTCAAAAAAGCTTTTTCAGCTTCACTAGTCCAAACTACTGGTTGTTTTTTCTTTCGATGACCTTTAAGGAGGTCATTAATAGGGGAGGCTAAACTGGAAAAATCTTTAATGAAACGACGATACCAGGAACACATACCTATAAATCTTTTAATTTCAGTAGAATTAGATGGCCTAGGATAATTAACCATAGCTAAGATTTTTTCAGGATCTGCTTTAAGGGAATTGTTACCAACTACATAACCAAGATACTTCAATTCAGATTTAAAAAAATCACACTTATCGATGTTAATGGTCAAGTTTGCTTCTTTAAGTTTATCTCTTATTGTTTTCAACAATTGGATATGTTCTTCAAAAGATGGGGTACATACTATGATGTCATCTAAATAACAGAATATATAGGGTTCAAACTCAGGTCCAAAGATAGCATCAACTAATCTTTGTTGAATCTGTGCACTATTACACAAACCAAAGGGAACAGAAGTGAATTGAAAAGAACCTCTACCAGAAACATTAAAGGCTGTCTTTTTCCTAGAGTCAGGATGCAGCGGGATTTGCCAAAAAGCTTTTCTTAAGTCAATGGAACTAATGCATTTAGCTCCTCTAAGTAACGAAAGAATTCTGTCTATTTGGGGCAAAGGATATGTATCATGAACAGTGACTTCATTCAATGAACGACCATCAAAACAAAACCTATATTCACCTGACTTTTTCTTTACTAATAATACAGGACTTGACCATGGGGATTGGGCTGGTTCGATTACTCCTAATCGTAACATATCGTCTAACTCTTCATGTAGTATTTTATTCATGTACGGGGATAAAGGATATTGTCTTTTCTTAAATGGTTTTGCATCACCAGTGTCAATAACCATTTCAATCTTATTGGTTCTTCCAATATATTTAGAACTAGAAATTTCCTCAAAAGAAGCGACTGTTGAATTTACTAAATTCTTTTCGGTGGGAGAAAATGAGTCTACAGAATACAAAGTTTCGGTTTTCTCTTCCTTTTGGGAAGAATGCCATGTTCTATCTCTAAAATTCAACAACACCGAAAATGTATGCATAAAGTTACTTCCTAAAATAAAACTATGGGGAACGGAGGGTACTACAAGAAATTTTACCATTTGGGAAACACCATCCGCCTCAATTGGAAGATCAATATTACCAACTACGGATTTATGAGAACCATCTGCTAAGCAGACATGTTTACAGGGAGTAGAATTATAACTAATTCCTTGGGAATTCAAAAATTTAATTCCAGTGGCACCTACTACGGATGTAGTGCAACCACTATCTAAAAGAGCGATAAAAATTTTAGAAAAGATAGAAATACTAATGTGAGGACGTTTATCACGATCTTTTTCAAAAAGAGGGTTAAGTATGCTTCGGGAAGGTTTGTCGGGCTTAACTCTAACTGGAGTGCAACTGCCGACTGGCTGCACACTACCTAGTTTTTTTTTGACACTTACAGGAGGAAGTGCTCACACCTCTCTGACCACAATGAGAACAAAATATTTCTCTGTATCTACAATCGCGAGAAACATGATTGTGCTTACCACAAAAACAACAAAAAATTTTTTTAGGGTTTCTTTGTGTTTGGTAGGGAGGGGATTTCATCAAAGGAGGTGGATAAGAAGACTGATTTCTGTGGGGTGGATAAGAAGAAGAAGACTGATGTCTTTCTGGTGGATAAGAAGACTGATGTCTTTCTGGTGGATAAGAAGACTGATGTCTTTCTGGTGGATAAGAAGACTGATGTCTTTCTGGTGGATAAGAAGACTGATGTCTTTCTGGTGGATAAGAAGAAGATTGATGTCTTTCTGGAGGATAAGAAGAAGATTGATGTCTTTCATCAGTATCTTCTAGAGGATTGGGTCTCTCATTTCTCTGTCTGGAATTGGTATTGTATTTCTTAAAAGGATGATCTTGCTTTTCTGGTTTGTCTCTTTTGGGGTTTTCAGGCTTGTCTTGTTTATCAAGTACCTGAAAATTCTCTTGGGGTTTCTCTGTATCTTCTAATGAGATACCAGCAAGACCTTTTGTAGTTTGAAGCAGAGGCAAAACATTTTGCTCCAAACGTTTAACAGTAGAGACTAAAATTTCTACCGTGGGAAAATCTTGAAGGGCTACGAGTGGAATATAATCCACTAAAATATTTTTTCTTAAGATTTTAACTCGTTGTGCTTCAGATGGGTACTCTTCCAAACGTCTAAAGAGATTCTCCATGATTGAGGAATAAATAGTGATTGACTCGGACTTTTTTTGTTTTCGACTTTTAATATCGTCGTAGAGATTATCATTGTAATCTGGGGGTAGGAAAGCAGTTTTGAGTAAGGTTATCAACTCATTCCAACTGTTAACTGTATTTCTAACACTTCTATACCAAATGGCAGCGTTTCCGTCAAATAAGTCAAAAGCTGATCTAAAAAGGACATCTTGAGAAATATTTCTGGACCTAGCAGAATCTCTTATTTTTTCTAAAAATGTGGGAAGGGCTTTACTCTCACCATTAAATTTGATATTTAAATCAGAAACTCTAACAGGAGTTGAAACTTGTATAATAGGGGCCGAAACTGAACTAATAGGGGCAACAGGGACTGAAGTTGTATCACTAGTCGATGGGATGGACATATTATCGGATGTCTCTTCCTTTTCCAAGACATCTCCTGTCAACATCAATAAATCCATTTTATAGTTTTCAATAACTTCTTTTACTTTTTCATCTACATTGTCAGGGAAATTTTCTAATCTGAAATCCAGATGAGTGGACCTTGTTTTGAAACGAGCAAAGTCAGCCTTTGTTGACTGTGCATCCATCGTTTTTGCAATATTTTGCAAATCTTTGAGTATTGCCTGAATTGCAGGTAACTCTTTATCTGGATCGACTACATTTTTAGTAAAATCGATTGCAGATGAGGTAGTCTCTTTACTTAACTGACCTCTCAATAACTTACGTTTTTCTTCAACGTTTTTATTTTGTACCTTAAAACCTCTTATGAACAGTTCATAAGATAACTCTTCTGTTTTCAGATCATTTACCTGGGTAGACTTCATTTTTAAAACTGGGGTGAAAGTAACACGCAAGGGAAATACAGAAGGGAATAGTAGAAAATATGATTTTCAACAAAGGACCGTTTCTATTTATCAAACGAAAGCAAACGTCACCTGTCCAACGTAACCGGATCCCAAATCACCAGTCTTGTCACAGCTTCTGCTCTTGGCCTACAATCATTCAGTAAATAAAAGAGGGGTCAATGAACTATTTGTCAAAAATTCACACTCACATACTAACAGGGAACAACAGACTCAAAAAATTTAGACACAACAGGGATATTCAAACACAAACAATATTGAAACTTGCTTCTCGAATGAGCTTACACAGGAAACACCAACAATGGTTCTTGTTCCGATAATTAATGGAAGTGTTCCTAGACAACTAAGCACGCTTCCTCTATCACGAGTATTACACTTGTGATGTATTCTGGTACAAGAAGGGAAAAAAAAGTATTAATCGGACTGACTAACTCGTTTACTTCACGGGTAGGCTCGGACTAATTCACAGATAGGCTCCAAATAATTTACACGTAGGCTCCAACTAACCTTTGGTATCCTTATGACACTGACAAAGCTGGATTAGTTGAGAAAAAAAATAATGGGACTAAAAGCTCAAACGGAAACTACCAGACTATACACATATACTCAAACGACGAACAAAAAATATCACAAAATCAAGTTATTCTGTAAAAAATTGTCAATCAATTATGAATAAATGCACAAATACAACAATAATGTTATACTTTTTAAATAGTTTCAATATCAAAATGTTCAACACTACTTATATAGACTACCTGTCTATATTATACTCATCAATATTTAGAAAAAATTCAAATAATGCTTTCACCATGGGTACTGTATCAACATCTACCATAAATACATACATAAAAATAATGTTGATACACTACAATGAGTACATATTTATACCTATTAAAAAATTTATACCACTTCGTAACTTTAAAAGAAAATGTAGGGGCTCTTTCTAGGTTACCGACATAAATTTTAGCGTTTTGGGCTAAACTACGTTAGGATACTGATATGATAGTATAATTGATCTCAAATCTGGGGCAAAAAAATAATTTAGGTTGACAAACAGTTGGGACTAGCTAAAAAAAGTAAACTGTTTGGGAACAACTTAATGATAGGACTGGGGAAGAAATGAGACAGATTTGTAGCTTGATACGTTGGGTGCTATTTGTAGCTCGACACTTTGTAGCTGGACACTGAAAGAGGCAGAAAAATGAATCGGCCCCACATTCTAGGGCGACATTTGTAACAGTTTGCGTACAACTGGAGCCGGAAGGAGGCTAAAAATGAGTCGAGCCACACACGTTGGGCGGCATTTGTAACAGTTAGAAATAGGGTGGAAGAAGAGTTCTAGTAGGATGAATACTATTTCTTAAATAGAAAGGGATCTGGAGAAAAATTAGGGGATATTTCTAAAAGCTACTTGCTGCGGCAGCTCATGGTTGTGCGGTGGCGGATCATAGGTTCGTTTAAGGAACTAGGGAGTATCAACTACTATTACCAAATGAAATAAGAGTACTTACACAGATATCCTAGGGTGTTTATATAGAAATGATCCTGGATATATTTTGTTTGAGGGCGCCTTACCAGGAGTTTCTTTTATACAATCCAATATTTTCTTGATATGTATACTCTAAAATACTTTTAAATGTGTGGTTAAAATTTTTGCTAATAGGTAGTTATAAATAAACAGGACAAATAAAATTACATATTTATTGAAAACTTTTCCTGTCAAAAAAAACAAAACAAACATTAGGTTTTATAGGTTACATTGGCGATATTTACCTGTGACTAAAATATATCTACTTTCTATAAAATAGATATGGTGCACCAAAAAATAAGCAAATTTATTGTTTATTGACTTGATATCTGACACATTTGAAATATTGCATTTATATTATTAAAAAGGAAAAATGTTTATTTTTACTGAAACTTGAAAATAACAACTGTCAGTTACGTCACTTGTCAAATATCATTCCAAAAATATTTATCTCAATTAATTTTTATATGGTTAATTCACAATTTTGATTTAACAATCTTTTTATAATGATGGAAGCAAATATCTTTCTCATCCAATCAAAAGTTTACTTGTTATATTTTTATTTTTAAATTAAAAAAATTATTAATATTTATCAAAAAAAATTACTTTAATCCTTGAATCTAAATTTTTAATTAAAATAGTCACTATACCTTAAACTTTGAAAATATTCATCTGTCACAACATTACTTCACCATCGGAAAGTTTTGACAGATCACTCATACGTCACTCGACGGATGACTGGAAAATTCCACTGCTATGGTGATATTATGTAGGTATTATACCATAACAAACAGGAAAATGCTAATTTACCTCTAGTTTTCTAATCCAGGAAACTTAGGTTTAATCCATTACCATGTAACCATAACCAATATTATTATAACCAGCTATAAAGGTAATAACAGCTCACCGGCTTCATAAAGGATTAAATACGCCATACCATAAGTTTACAAGAGCGTATAAACCAAAATTTCACTAAACAACAGAACTGCTACACTATTAAATGATCAACCCATTAATTATCCTCAACAAAAGAACTTTAATATATCCCAAATTTAACTTGGAAATTCTTTTGTGGAACTAATATATGCCGGTTAGAATCTAACTTTTTGACATGTTTATCCGTCAAAAACTATTTTCAGACCCCGCGTTCTTTGCAATACATTCTAAATCTTTCTATCGATGTCGAATTAAACTTCGGTTTTTCGTTCGTCACAGCCAATCACGACTCACGATTTTTACTTGACATTTGAATTGGCCAATGATTGCTTTCTGGTTCTGTCATAATTCTAGAATATGATTATGACAAATACGCAGTTATACCAATACAAGAAGAACGCTTGGAAAATTACCTCTAACACGCATTTCTTCTAAGAATATAACAAGGTATTGTGAAACAGTTCATAGGCGGGTTATAAATTTTTATTTGACTTGAATTTCTATAAAGAACTGACAAAAATATTTGGATTTACTTAGAAAAGGATTGTAAAAACTATATAAATTAATATATTTATATTTCCGCTGGTTTTATAAATGTTATAATGTTACGTTACTATTCTACTGGAAACAAATTTTAAGCATTTTGTTTCTGCTTAAGATGAAAGGACCATTTTGACGCCTGTCAAAATTTTCAATGTATTTTAAATGTAATCATTTTTTTCGAATCCTGAGAAAGCTAATAAGTACTCTTGAAAAGTTTAAACACAGCCTGAAAGATTACTTTATTACCGAGGGCCGAAAGTCCCTTAGAATGAATAAAAAGTTTCTTTTGAATGAGATATTTGAAATTAAAAATCTTACTAAATTTTCTCTTAGTTTTTCACCCTTGTAACTTATTAAAATAAACATTATAGAAGTTTTCAGGGACTTTCGGCCCTCGACAATAACGTTATCTTTCATTGTGCGTTTAAATTTTTCAAAAATACCTATTGGTTTTCTCAGGATTCGAAAAAAAATGAATCCTATTTCAATAGCATTGAAGCCGAAATTTCGTACCCGTCCCTTTAATTACAATGAGTTTCCTAGTTTTGACAACTGTCACATTTAAGAAAATAAACCGCAAAGGTACGGTTACGACGTCGATTGCAGGCGGCAGACGGCAGTTGGAGTTGTCACCATGACGACGTCATTACTTTGCACTATTAATTTGTATACTTATTAGCAACTGCTGTCCGGCAGAATGCTAATAAATATACAAGTTAATAGTGCAACGTAATGACGTCGTCATGGTGACAACTCTAACTGCCGCTTGAAGTTGCCGTCTGCCGCCTGCAGTCGATGTCGGAATCGTACCCTAATATACTTTTTGTTCTGTATCTAGTATCAAACTGTCACGAGGCCAATTATTGGCCTTTTAATACAAATCGTCAATTTTATGCGCTCTAGTGTAATTCGGTAAGATTATTTCATAAATAAAATCTGTATTTATAAATAATTTTAACTAATATCTTATTGATATATTCGTCTGAATATTTGCTAAATCTGCTCATGCTGTTTCTATTTGACAAGTTGTATAACATTAATTGTGACAAATATCATTGAATGTTTATTTATAAAGACTTGTCTGTATGTGAGTATAAAAAAATAATCTTACGAACATCACAAGATAGTAAAAATAAATAAAGGAATATTGCTTCAGTTTTTTTCGCAAACTTGTCGCCATTCAGCTATAGTCACTCGAACCCTGTGGGCTCTCGTGTCTATTGCCAAGCAACAAGTTTTCGAAAAATGCTCGCATTATTTTCGATTTATTCTCACTTTATTTTAATATAATAGTAGATTATACCACGAGTCAATAATGATGGCTATTATTCCCGAGGAATATTTACGAACCGAGCCGCGTTAGCGGCGAGGGAGTAACATTCCGAGGGAATGAGAGCCATTATTGCGAGTAGTATACTCTACTTTATCTACGACAAATTAATTAATTTAAGATTTTTAATGAACAACTTTATTTGTTAAAAACATTATAATTAGTAATAGTACAATTAATAAACTGAATTGGTTGAGAATCATCATTAACTTTAGTAGAGTTTTTAATACAAATATTTGGGATCTCGATTGCTGTAGAACAAGAAGATGGTACATTACTGTTTATCTCTTTAGCGATAGTATCTGCTGTAGTTGCCTTGTTTCTCATAGACTGATCAATGTATCCTTCAGCTACCTGTGTTGACTTCCAGCCCCCATGACGCTTTAATCCAGTTAAATCGCCTCCTCCATCAATATACAGAGTGGCAGATGATCTGCGATAACAATGGCCGGTATACAATTATATATACAATATACAATAATTATATATACAATATACAATTCGTTGAAGGTTGCGTACGTTTTATTATAAATGGATTTCGATGTTTCAGGTATTAAGGTAGATGCTGTTGCTGTAGCTAGTTCTACAATTTCTGGTGGTGTACAATTAAAAGATTCTTCATTTTCGTCCATCTCAACACAAACTGTCAAATATACTATTTGTTTGACAGTGACACTTTTTGAGGTTGATTATTTTGTTTCCGTGGTGAATTTTGTGATTGTTGTGCCAGAGGGATTAATAGCTATTAATCCCGCATTATTAATCCCTAAGGGATTATTATATGGCATTATATTGCAAACACCACAAGTATAATACATATATTATGTATCAGTCGTAGATAAATATCGTTAATTTTTTTTTGGTAATTTCCCGACGTCGCGCATCGTCAAGTAGATCGACAGATGTTCTTCGTTGTTAAAAGAGGATCGGTACGTATTTTCGGCTGCAATGCTATTCAAATGGGGATTCATTTTTTTCAAATCCTGAGAAAACTAATAAGTATTTTTGAAAAATTTAAACGCAGAATGAAAGATTACGTTATTAGCGAGGGCCGAAAGTCTCTGAGAACTTCTACAATGTTTATTTTAATAAGTTACAGGGGTGAAAAAACTAAGAGAAAATTTAGTGTGATTTTTAATTTCAAATATCTCATTCAAAATAAACTTTTTATTTATTCTAAGGGACTTTCGGCCCTCGGTAATAATTTAGTCTTTCATTCTGCGTTTAAATTTTTAAAAAATATTTATTGGTTTTTTCAGGATTTGAAAAAAATGAACACAATGCCGTGGTAATATTTTCCAAATCTGTCTTTGTCTTACAACGCACTCAACCGAATATAATATTGTCAGCGTATATTGTCAGTCAGACACTGACAATCAGTGACAATTTTAAATATTTGACATTGCATCGGGAATATTTTGAGAAATTGATTAAATATTATTGATATATAGTGTATTTGATAAATAATTGATTTAAGACGTGAACTTAATAAAAAGTTATTTATTGTGTATTATTTGTGAAAGATCCAAGCAGAGAATACATAAGATATATCCTGTGATCCAAGTATTTTGTTGTTAGAGATGTTCAAAATTGTAAGCGTTCCAAAATAACAACATATTATTAAAAAATCACTTTACCACTTTTCCTCTTTTCTCGATTGATTATTAGTTTTTGTTGTACAAATAAATTATTACAATCACTGAAAACATAGTTGGTGAAAAAATTATCACATTTATTAACTGAATTAATAATTTGCAATTATAAAAATAACAGTTATCCAAGAACATTCAAAAGCCATCTCTTTAAATTAATTATGACATTTTCAAGTAGAATGACATTCTAGTAATGTTTACATATCCACACCAGTGTGAATTTTACTACACGTAATTTGCCGTGTAAAGACAGAAAAAGTAGGGATACACGTAAAATATTTGCGAATTATGTACCCATAGCCTTAAGCAAATTTAAAATTAAATACACATTAAGTTACATTTAATGACAATTAATGTTTTACAACTTGTCAAAGGGAACATGTAACAAGAAAGAAGAAGAACTTCTGTTACAGTGAAAGTAAAGAGAGTGATAAACTCCAACAGAAGTAGAAAAAAAAAAGAGCTTAATGTTAGCTAATTGGACAAAAAATATGTGTGGCTTCTATGTTGAGAAGCCGAATTAAGAAAAATTGAGGATATATAGAAAATACTACTTTTGCAGTCGTACTTGTATGGGGGAAAATGATAAGACGTAGAAATAGATAGACTGAAATAATAAAAGTGTGAATAGACAGAGGCAAACTGAATGGAGTTGGCTAGCAAGAGATGCAAGAGAACAACTTGACACTCAAGGATGGATACGGCTCGTTTGCATGCCTGTCGAAAAACAGTAGCTCAAAGCAGATTATGATGACTAGAAAAGGTAAATACTAAGTTAGAATAATGTTCTGAAAATAAAAAAAGGAGAATAATTGCTAAAGAAGAACAAATTAAGTAAAACTAACAAATCATGGAAGCCAAGAAAATGATCTTCGATCATTCTTCCAGGTATCTTACAATGCTCTCAAATATTAAATATATAATCAGTAAATGTGAACAAAAAGAAATAATAAAAATAAATGATATACAAAATAAGTAAATATTTATTACAAATAACGACAGACCTAGATTTGCACAATCTCTGAGTTAAACCACATCGAATTATTAAGTGACTCTAACATGACAAAAGTTATCGTTAAACAGGACATACAATATAACAACAGTCCTGTTATATGTATGTTACAAAATGATATACCTCTTACTTACATGTAGGATACAACTCACATGAGACTACCAAATGGTTATAGTACGCTTGCTACGTACAACTAAATTGAAACCGACAAAGATGAAAATAATGCAAATAAATAGGCACAAGCCTGACTAAGAGAAAATACAATAATGAGTTAATCAAAGTTAATGAATGAACGCTAAAGAAATGAAGTTAGATAAATGTCCAACGACTTAAATTAACTGAGCAAAAGCAATGAAATAAAGCGAATAAACATTAAAATATCTGGGAAACAGGCAAGTAATATTACAAAATAAATATCAAACCAATAATAAAGTATAAAACCTAATTTTCTACGCTTATTCCTGTGCACAAGAACTTACCGTAAATACAACAGTTTGGGAACTAAATACACTAATATTCAAATATGTTATAATAAAAACCAAAGGTAAGCTAAATCTGAAAAAAAAATTAATAACGTAGTGCATTACACTAAAAGACCGAAATATAAAAAAACGCAACAGTTACTAAAATCACAAACTTAAACGTTCCCAAACAAATTCCTTCATCGAACGACTTCAAGATAAAGTTCGATATTGCAATCCATAAGCTTCAATGAGCACACGGAGAGTGCTAACTTGTTCTATCCTTAATTGCAGGTAGAAAGATGACAGAAAATGGGACCGGAACGTCCCATAGCTTGTTCCCAAATTGACATATTCCCTGAGTGACTTGTGGCTGTAATGTCCCTAGGTGGTCAAAGGTGCTACTTCTAGGTGCTAGGACTTCACATGATGGTTTCTTCCAAATTGCTAAAAGCATATCCTTCGTTTTATTTCTCATATAAACCGGTGAGCAAAAAGTAAAAAGAAGAAGAAATAAATAAGAAAAACTTTTTAGAAGAAATAATGCAGAAAAAGCGACCATTAAATAAAACAAAAACTAATCTCACGTAACCTTGAACTATTTTGAGTGTGAAGATATGAACAAATAATGACACTGAATTTGAAATTAAAATATAGAATATGATTTATCTGAGAGAATATGATATTAATATGATAATAGCTATCTACACACATATTATATACCTTCATGAAATGGTATGAAACCAGGCAAAAGATAGTTACTTGACAATTTATAAAAACAGTGGATGCTCAATCAGTTTAAAACCTACAGCGAAGTAATGATAATTATTTTCAATATTAATTTGAGGACTTCAGAAATGTTTGGTTATGTAAAACCAAAAACATATTAATATACCTATAATTTCCCTTGAATGGGTATTAAATAAAATCAAAATAATCTACATACTTCACTTAATAGGTTGACTAAGGAAATTTAACAATAAACTAATATTTCACATCCTCCATAACACAAAAAATCCCAAGGCTAACTAAAAAATTAATATAAAAAAATAATAGACTTTTTATCGGGTGATTTTTATCCAGATTCCATTGATGGTACTTCAGTCCTTATTCCAGACAACAATTAGTAATAAGTACTTTCCATTTTAAACTTAAACTGGAGATGTTGAATATCAGTAATTTAGTTGAAATTATCAACCTGCCATTCGTCGAGAGAGCCAGCAGCCAAGTGTCTTTCAACTTTCAATCCTCTCCCGTTCAAAGAGGAGAACGTCAAACGACCACGGAACACGAATTAAACGTCAAGGAACGATTCAACAAATATGTTCCGTAGACGCCGAAATGTGACGTCACGTAAGTAGTCCTTTACGAGAAAATTAGAGAATTTAAATGAGATTAAGGGAAAATAATTATAAAAATAATTAAAAAGTTCAAAAATGATTCAGTAACTTATGGAACCGTTACAAACACCAAGAGCAAGTTTAGCAAATATTCAGGCGAAGATATCAATAAAATATTATTTTAAACGATTTAAAAATACAGTTTAATTCATACAATATTCTTACCGAAATACACTCTAGCTTTTAAAATTACCGATTTGTATTGCTCTCGTGACAATTTATCATGATTTCCCTCCCCTTCGAGTTGGTAAATTAAAACTGTCAAGTGTCACTCGGGATACAAATTGGTAATTTTAAAGCTTTTGTGTAATTACAAGTGAAAAATAGGTTTAAAATTTCTGGGAAAATTCTCATAACCTGCTGTTTTTAGATTATTTTTAATTTTCATACAAATGAAATTTTGGTGTCGATCTCAATAAAACAAAATAAACATATTGTTTTATTGAGAAATATAAACAAGTTAAGGTTTATTTCTACAACTTATTTTAAATGGACCCACACATGCAACCCATTCATCATTTCAATTTATATTAGCTTGACCAAAAACATCTTACGTTTTTCAAATGAAATAGCTTAAACACGCTCCAGCCAAAATTAATTTTCTTTTTGTTTCTTTATTACCCACACCAAAAGAAAGATGCATGGAGCAAATTGTATGAAAACATAATGTCGGTTTCTAAATGCTGTACTGTATTCATATCCTCCCGGGATGACTATAATGTAGATATAATTTCGTTTTGTCTCTCCTACGTGTGTTCGTGCTAAATTATAAACCTGTTGGAGGATGTGAGATAAGGAAAATTAATGTGACAACTGAATTTAAATTATCTTTCTTCTGATTAAATTTTGTTAATTATATTAGGATGATAAATAAAGCACAATAAAAAGTATAACAGCACTGTGGTGTTTTATTAAAGCACATCATCGTAAACAAAAACTGAATACACGATAATAAAAAAATACTAGCGAAAGAGCAGAAATGGAGACCATTATTTCGTAAATACAGATTTCTCTTAGTAAGAAAAATATAGAGTGCTTAGAAAATAATTAGTCCAAGTAACGAAGCTTAAAATAGGACAAAACCTCGCAATTTTTACATAATGGATCGATTTGTTTGAAAATTTGAGAATAAGTAGTGGACAGTACAAGGATCAAAATCTATATGACGCCGAAAGGCGCTTTTACCATGGGGATGGTTGCCACCTCATCTCGTGGGTGAAAATTTTTGTTATATTTTGATCGCAAGAGTTGGTAAAAATATTCATTATAAGCAAAAAACGTTCTTTACATATTTTTGGTAAAATTAATACTTTTCGATTAATTCGCTATAGAAAGTGTTAGTTTTATATCGAAAAAATCAATGTTTTTAATCAGTTTTCTGCTAAAAACTCAAAAGTTTTCGTTTTATCAAAACAACTTTATTTAACAAAAATGTACCTTTTGAAAAAATAAACAAAACCGTTTTTTTTATTTTCTTAGACCAAGACCAATAGTAATCGAGTTATACTTTATTATATATTCATAATATGTTGGCTCTTCTTCGTCAAATGCTAAATATTGTATTTTTCGAGGATAACTTGTTGAATATAAATTAAAGTATTTAAAAACATTTATCTGCAGAAATAGAAAAAAATCTCTAGCTACAAAAATTAAGTGACTTATAATGAAAGGAATGTCCGTCCCTATTTTTTTTTCAGCAAAAAAGTGATCGTAGACAACCCCCTAATCATCACCTTAATTAAAATTTGTCATTGACCTGATTTGGTTTTTTTGACTTATGTATTGTTAAGAGGCTCTAGAAGTTTGATTGGCTTAGAATGATTAGTTTTTAAAAAAATGGAGCTAGAAGCGAATAACGAGTTTTTGTAGTTTGGTAAAATGGCCCTTTTTGTTCAGAATAGAATGATTAGCATCAGGGATTCGAAAAAATATTTAAATGTGAAATTGTAGCTTATTTAACTGCCAAGAAACTGGTTTGCAAAAAATTTTTATGGCAAAAATTGAGTGAGCTATTGACAATTAACACTTGTATTATCATGCAAAAACCACCTTTATCAACCCTTTCAATGCAACCTCTTTTTGTGACTGAGAATTTTAAAAGGATTTAATATTAATAGCCTTATAGATCTTATTAAAATCTACAAAAATTTGTTTAACGCACTTTCTAAGATAAAAAACAAAAAAGTTACGGTTAAAAAATCAATATATTTTTTTGAAAAAAAAAGAGAAATCCAGTTGGAAGCATAATAATGTAAGTAAACGGTGTTTTTAGTCATTGGCCTTATTTATTATTTTTTATTTATGTATTAGTAATAGATTCTAAAAGCTTGACTGCGTTAGAATGATTAGTTTTAAAAAAAACTGAAATTTAAAGCAAATAGCGAATGTTTGGAATTTGGTAAAAAATGCCATTTCCTTTAGAATAGAAAGATTAGCATCAGAGATACGAAAAAATGTTTAAATAGAAAATTGTAGGTTATTTAATTCCCAACAACTTTGATAGATAAAATTTGTTCTGCGGCAAAAATTGAGTGAATCGTAAATGAGTATACCTTAGAAAAACATTGATTTTCAACGAAAACTTTTCGTTTATAAATTTGCAAAGTCTGTGTGTTACTGCGTCGCCGCTCCTGTAATATCCAGAGCCGATTTACTAATTGACTCTTATGTAGTTTTTTCTTCTAAATTCAAATCTGAAAACGGCATTTCGATATCTCTAACCATCTTCGAGATAAGCGACCTCAAAATCTAAAATGTGACGTCACAATCCTTTTATGTTCTTCCGACAGACTAAACGTCATCTGAAATCGTTGCTATTAGTAAGTAGCCTAGTTTTAATCTGAATTTGTTAAGCAAATCATAGGATATTAATTTGGTATTTATATTTAAGTTTGACACTTCATAAATATCGAACAAAATTTTAAATAAGTTATTAATAAAATATAAATGACATTTTATAGTGAATTAATTATTAAGTATATAAAATAAATACGATGTTTAAAAATACAATTTGAGTATATTTTTAAAGCAATAATATATTAACAAATTAACAACAAAGGTTTGTAAATACGAGTATGGAGTATACGGTCTCCCCTTTAATGATAAATAGACTGTTCCATTTTTAGGCGAGCGGTAGCAGCTCTAAAAATTACGTTATACCGACCACGAAAATCAACTTTAAGATGAATGACCAATTTTGGTAATTCTTTATATTTTCGATACCGCTGAATCTGAATATGAATTTTAATTTTATTATATTTTACTTTTCGAATTTACCTCCCTGTATCTTTGGTTGCTGTAAATATTTTCTTTTGAAAATTTTGTTGTGTCATCCTTGAAGTATTTAAATAACAATGTGCTTTATTCAAAATATTTACAAAAATTAAAAGAGGAGTTATTAATTTTTAAACATTTTATCGTCAGCTTTCGTTAGCTTCATGTTTACTTAAAAAGTTGAGTGACAAACTTTTTAGTTTATAATTTTCACTAACACAGGAATAAAATATAATTCATGGAGAAGTTTTTTGGAAAATTTTAAGTCAAAGTATGTAATAAGAAAAAAGTTATGTGACTTTATAGACGAGTGGCACTCTTAAAATAACGCTTATTTCTCAAGATACTGACCACAGTGTGGCGAATGGCTAATTTTCGTCTAACCTAAGGTTTTGTGGTGCTGAAAACGAGAATAAGGTTTATTTTAAATCATCCTTTTCATTTATAACTCTTGCATTTTTAGTTTGACGAAGAAAAGTTATTCTTCATAAAAAGCTCTTCATGGTCTAAGATTTATGATGCAACCATCACATATAAAATTTTATTAATTTTATACGAGGTGTACAAAAAATATGAATTTTGAGTAAAGTATCTTTATAGTTCACAACATTTAAGAGTAAACAGTAGCGATCAACAGGTAGCAAAAATGCGTTCCAAGATTGCGGCTGTAATTTTGAATATTTTTTCGAGATATTTGGCACACGTATTCGTAATATAATAAAGAATGGCGGTACAGAGCCCAATTTGAAAAATATATTAATATGTGGATATTGCTCTGTAATTAAATACAATATTAAAAAAACGGGCCTGTACCGCCATTAAGAAAAACAAAAAAATACACTTTCTTCAAATAAACTTTTTTTTCCGATGCCTAGATTTTGTGTCATTTTCTAACTACTAAAATTTTTTATTTCATTAGTAGTTCCAAAAAAATTACACAAAATCTAGGCATCGGATAAAAAAGTTTATTTGAAGAGAGTGTATTTTTTTGTTCTTCTTAATGGCGGTACAGGCTCGTTTTTTTAATATTGTATTTAATTACAGAGTAATTTCCACATATTAATATATTTTTCAAATTGGCTCTGTACCACCAATCTTTATTATATTACGAAAATTACAGCCGCAATCTTGGAAAGCGTTTTCGCTACCTGTTGATCCCTACTGTTTCCTCTTAAATTAGAATGATATAATTGCAAATTGAAACATAATTTTTAATTCTAAACAACTTTTCGTAATAGTAATTTTCCATATTATGAATTTAAACACGTAAATAAACAAAGTTGTCGTTATGATAATGCTCGCATTTTTAGCTTGTTTAGATATAAAACTTACACTTTCGATACAGAATAAATCAAAAACTATTAATTTTATCAAAAAATTGTATAGACATTTTTTGCTTAGAATGAATGTTTTTATTAACTTTTGCGGTCAAAATATAATAAAAGATTTCCACCCCCGAGATGGGGTGTCAACCACACCAATGGTAAAAGCGCGTGTCTGCATTATATAGATTTTGATCCATGGACTATCCACTAATTCTCAAATTTTCAAGCAAATTGATCCATTCTGTAAAAATTGCGAGGTAAAAAGCTTTGGTTCCTGGACTAAATGGCGAATATGAATGTATCTAATTATTCCTAATAAACAAGTTCGGGATATCACAATCCGAACCATTGCCCCAAGTTTTGGAACTACGAGTGTCTCCTCCTCTCTGCTCTCCTTCTGCTGTCTATTTTCCCTTGGATGATTAGCTGAAGTTCAAACAACAGAAATAATGGCCAGGATAGAAATATATAGTAAGAAATGCATTTATAAAAATAAAAACAATTCTCTGCAAAAAGACCTTAGATTATAACTGAGAGTCAGAGCTTTGAGGTGCTACGAGTTGTCGATACTGCAATATGGACTTGAAAGCTGAAAGAATACATAAATAAGCTACTTTTCTCTTCTTTAGATGCAAATCCACTAATGGATGTTAGCGATCACATTTTCCATTAACTCTCTGTTTCTTGCAATGCGTATCAGAGATCGTACGTCGTTAATCCCTGTCCATTGCCTTATGTTTCGGATCCAGGACATTTACTTGAGTCCTATTCCTCTCTTGCCTTTAATTTTACACTCTATTAGCTGGCAACATGGCAGAATACAGCACACACGTTGGAAATGCTGCATTAAATAAAATGTGTCTAAAGTGCTCAAAAAAAGTTGTAAGTGCTTTAACTTGTATAAAATGCAATAGTTTTTATCATCCTGGTTGTGCAAAAGCTCTAAATCATGTGAAATACATAAATAAAAGTGATATTGTTTGCTGTGAACTAGATGATATGTCTAACCTTAAATTGGACGATGATTTCCTAAATGCTATTCAGCACGTATCGATTGACAATAAGGTAGATATAAAAATATTTAATTATATTATTAAACAAAAAGACATTATAATCAACGGTCTGCATCAACAAATAAAGGTATTAACAGACCAAATCAACTTTTTATATCCCAATAAAAAAGGAAATCTCATGTTTATCAATGAAGATAAAAAACCAGAGGATAAACAAATATTTGCCGAAAGCAACAAATTACAAAATATTCATTCAGAAAACCATAACAGCGTTACCAAAGGTTCTCAAGAATCTTAAATTACTATAAAACAAACTTCCAGTGCTATTTTAGAAGCTGAAACTGCTGCAAAATGTAACAAGTATATTAAACAAGTATTGTGTTCGGGGGATAACATTGTTTATAAACGTGATTTTCATAGCACTCTTAATATTAATTATTTTAATCAATTGCTCTCTAGGGAATCTTGGTGCTTTCTAAACTCACATCTATCTTCGGATAACAAGTTTTGCATATTTTATGAAAAAATTATGGAACTATTGGATAAAGCATTTCCTTTGCAATCGGTAGATACTAGATGATTTTCTAAACAGTCTAAAAATAAGGGCTATTTGACTTCTAATTTAATAAATGAGGGGGATTTTATTAGAAACATTTTCAGATCTATAAAATATTCAGAAACTCATGAGCTCAGAATACGGTATAGCATTCTAAAAAAAAAATCATGAATACAAAGTTAAGTTAGCCAAGCAAACTTATTTTAATAATAAAATGATAAATGCGCAGAATAGTACGGCTGAGGCTTGGCGCATCATAAATCGAAACACTGTCGGAGGTAAAAATCGAAACTTTTCTAAATACTCAAGTAAATTTAAAAATAATTTGGGAACTTCTGTGGATGACCCTCATGACATAGCAGAATCTTTCAGTCAACATTTTTCGAATTCCGTAAAAAACTTAATTAGTCAAACTTCACCTGACTATAATCCTAAGAAGCTTTCTTCGCCTATACACTCCCTTTTCCTTTATCCTGTTAGTGATGAAGAAATGAAAAGTATAATTAAAGATATCTCCAAAAAATCCTCGGCTGGACTGGATGAGATCCCGTATTCTATGTTAAAACATTTATCTCATAACATATATAAACAATTAACATTTCTCGTAAACCTTTCATTTCAGGAAGGGATTTTTCCTCAAATTCTAAATACTGCTTTAGTTGTGCCTATACATAAAAAAGGTGACAAATCAAAATTTGATAACTATCGAGGCCTATCACTTTTATCTGTGTTTTCAAAGATATATGAGAAGGCATTTCATACACGTCTCCTCTCGTATATTAACAAGCACAACATTATAGAAAAGTCTCAATTTGGTTTCCGTGAAGGTATAAGTGTGCAAAATGCACTACTAGCGCTGTGCAATCATATTTTATCGAACTTTGATAAGGGTAATAAAGTTATCTGTTTGTTTTTTGACTTAGCACGAGCTTTTGAAACTGTAAATCATCGAATACTGCTGGAAAAACTTTATCATAGTGGTGTTAGAGGAACTGCGTTAAAGTGGATCCACACATTTTTATCGAAAAGGTTTCAAAATGTTAAGGTCAATGTGAATGGGAATATAATATGTTCTTCAGAAGAAAGTGTCCTCTCCGGAGTTCCACAGGGAAGTATCATTGGCCCTCTTTTATTTTTGATTTTTGTCAATGATTTAAATCAACTGATAAACGATAGCTCAACATGTTTGGCCCGGAATCCATTAGATAATTTTTCTGATGCAATAAGCGTTCGAGTAGAAAGCGTGGAACAGCAATCAGGTTGTTATGTCACTTAATTTGCTGACGATACCACAGTTGCACTAAATTCCAATAATTTTTTTCATGTAGTACAAAAACCAAACTGTCTTGTAAAAAGTATGACTCATTACTGTTTAAATAATGCCCTAATCTTAAATGGATCAAAGACCAATATGGTACCTTTTCACCTTCTACTATGCAGACGAGTTCATTAGTAAAACTTGACAATGGGTCAGTGGTAAATAGCCAATCCACTAGGTTGTTAGGTGTTTAACTGGATTCTAATTTGTCTTGGAGCTCTCACGTTGATTATGTAGTGGGAAGATTGTCTGTGCACTGTTATGTTCTATGGCAACTTAGGAATTTTGTCTCCCTAGATATCTTAAAACTTTACTATTTTGCTCATGTGCAGTCAATTTTGCAATATTGCTTGGTTTGTTGTGGAAATTGTTCGCGAATTAATGAGGTGCTTGTTCTTCAAAAAAAAATTATTCGTACCATGACGTTTAGAAGGCGCTTGGATTCCTGTAGACGAGTTTTTAAACAATTAAATATTTTAACTGAAATTTCGCTGTACATTTTCAGTTGTGTTGTTTATGTGAAGTCACATATATGCAATTTTATTAGCAGAAGTGATGTTTCCTTAACGAGTGGCTACAATTTTCGTTACGGAAATGATTTGGTGACCCCTGCTCGCCACTTGACCGTTGTGGGCAAGGGTCCTTACCCAACATGCATTCGTTTGTATAATAAATTGCCTAATTATGTTAAAGAGTCAAATATTTATGTATTTAAGAGAACAGTTAAGGACTTACTTCTGGTAAACACTTTCTATTCGTTAGAGGAATACTTGCAGGCATCTTTTTAACAATTTGTATGCTTTTGTGTATATTTTATATGTTTTTATGTTAAATGTTTTTATGTACTTATAGTTTTTTACTGAGAGATTGTATTTGACGCATTTAAAAACTTGTAAAAGTCAGATGAAATAAAGATTATTGATTGATTGATTGATTATAAGCTAAAGGAATTGGTATTTTTCGTTTCGCATGATGTGACCCAGATACGCCGTTTTCCTTTTCTTTATGGTTTCAAAAAGTTGGCGTTTATGGTTGATTCTTTTAAGGACATCTACATTTGGGAGTTTCCCCGTCCATGGTATCTTTAGGATACGTCGGTAAAGCCACAGTTCGAAGGCTTCTAATCTGTTTATATTCCTTGTTTTGAGTGTACAGCCCTCTACGCCATACGCAGAACTGACCAAATATGTAGCACTTAGTAAACCTTAGTCTCAACTCAATTATTGAAGTACGAACTCTGAACAGGTCAGTACCTTTCTAAATTTTACGGAAGCTTATTGCTCTTGCTCAATGCGACATTTTACTTCCTTGTCCGATGCCCAGTCTACAAAAAGCCACGTTCCTAGGTATTTAAATTTGCTCACTTTTTCAATGGACTTGGTATTCAGTGTTATGGTGGAGTTTTCAAGTGTATCCAAGTTTCTGGAGATGATCATGAATTTGGTCTTTTTGGTATTAATCTCTAATCCCATTCGCTTACTCTATTCTCCAATTATAGTGACAATTAGTTGAAGATCGACTATGTTTGTCACAAATGAAGACACCATCATCAGCATATCGTATCTTGTTGATCAATACTCCATTCACTTTGATTACTGTCTCTGCATCTTCCTAAGAATCTTGAAATATGGCTTCCGAATAAATGTTGTATAAAAAAGGGGAAAGCGCACATCCATATCGAACACCCCTTCTTATATATATATATATATATATATATATATATATATATATATATATATATATATATATATAGAATTTGGATATAGAATTATTGTCTAGTTTTAATTGTGCCGTTTGATACCAGTACAAATGTTCAATGCATCTTATGTCTTTTTGATCTATATCAAGTTTCTTGAGGATCTGCATTAACTTTTGGTATTGGACAATATCAAACGCTTTTTCGTAATCTAAAAAGCATAGGAACACGTTCTTCCTGTGTTCGTAACAATTTTGGCCCAGCACCTGTGTTGCTGCTATTGCTTCTCTTGTTCCTAAACCTTGCCTAAACCCGAACAAACTGAGAATCACTGATGTCCCATTTACATTTTTTTCTATAATCTTTGATGTAGTATTTTTAAAAATATCTTTAAAGTGTGACTCATCAGGCAAATGAGTCTGTGATCCTTACATCACAGTTACAGTCATTTGAAATGTGGTGTTACAAAAGGATGCTTAGTATCATAGGGATAACGAAGAAAACGACCACAGAAGTATTACGAGAGATGAACAAAGAATATTTTTTGGTCACCCTATATAAATAATTATATTATTGTTTATATTACAGGATAGATAATTAAATAACCTTTAAAATGAGCTATCACTCGACCCCTACTCTCGTTTAACCCTATCATTGCTGTCGAAATATGCCTAACGCGACCTGGACAATAACTCGATTTTTCGCGGCATTTACATTGTAGTGTTGTGGCCTAGATGGCCCTGGAATTACTTAATTTATCATACTTATCCAAACTGTCTTTATAAAAATACTTTTATCTACGTATTCAATAGAAAGAAAACTCGTTTCAGTCAAAATCGAACAAATAGTAACCTTCAAACGAATGTTGTACATATCTGCATATGACGCCTGAAGCCGTCATGCGCACTTGACAGTAGTAACACTATGACGTCTTTAGACGTCATCAGTATTCAAATTGTTAAAAATAATCGATTACGTCATCACGTCCAGATAGATGACGTCACTAGTATGATATAATGTCAAAAAATTACAAGAATTTAAAAATAAAATTCAACCTGTTTCGGGATTTTTCCTTAAAGTCGCCAGCTTATAAAATAACGAATTTATTAATTTAGCTTGCATCATACTGTAGATGTATATTTTATATATAAGAGGTTATTAAATAAATATTACACAAAATGATCATGATACCTAAAATGAAAATGAAATTATATTGGTCCTTTTTTGGACACATTAAATTTATTTCTAAAATGCAAAATAACAGTAAATTTTATTTTCTGCAATTAAGACAAAGCAGTTCTGCAGTTCTCGGTTTAATTGTAGCGGTAACAAAAAATACCCGAACATTTTGTCCACGTTAATAAAATAACTTCAGCACCTATAAAAAACATTATAAATCTGTACATGTACGAACACAGCTTAATATAATTTTTGAATGCAAAACCATCAATTTCAATAAACTTGTCAAACAACAGTCGCAAATCATTTTTATCCTGAAATGTTTAACAGACGTCAATTGAAAATATAGTAATTTCCTGTCTCCAATGTTTGTTTGCATTAGCATAACATACTTTAATATTCAAAAAATGATTAAACCAAAATGGTAGCATACAAACATGGAAAATATTATGAATTTTTAATAAACCTTCCTGCTATAGACCATTAAAACTTGGTACTTTATTCTATTATGAGAAAATTTGAACCGGAACATAATCATTAATCTTGATTAAGTATAATTTATCTCCAATTTTGGATGGTCAAATATAAAAAAGGAGATTAATATTATTTACTTTTATCACAAAAAAAATTTCAAAGAAAGCCAAGTACATAAAAAATTATACAGTTATTTGTTATGATGGTCAATAGTTTATAATTAATCCATTATATTAGGAAAGGATGTTAATTAACTAAAACGACGTTCAACCTTTATGATGGTTCTTTATTGAATGCCTTGACAAGCGACAAGCTCTTCCCAGTCCCTGATGCCTATGCAACCCACTATACTCTAAGGTGCAAAGTGGTGTGCATAGTCAACTCACAACATCTCCCCTCTTAAGATCTAAATACAAAAATATAATTGCTTATTGCTTAATGATTAATTACTATATAAATGCAATATATTTATGTTTATACTCTCTAACCTGATCAAACTTATTGTTATTATTGACAATAATATTTCAAATATTGTGGTTTTTTAACCATCCTACCACTTCTCGTTACATATTGATCACCTCCAATATTATGTTCTCTTTCCTCAACCAAATCTGGTTCTACCTGATCATTTTTTAACTCAGATTTGTCGAGTGCTTCCTCATCAATGGTTAGCTGTTCTTGATTTTGAACAGCTGGAGGGCCCCCTTTAGATAAGGAGTCCTCCAGCAATTCATCAAAGAGTGAATCTGATATAAAATTATTTTTTGTAAATTTGCGTAAATACTTTCGGTTTCTACTGTAACATTTACCATTCCTATCAATCCTAACTACATATGATCTTGGTCTCTTTTTGTCAATATCGAGTATTACCCCAGGTTCCCAGTTCCTTGAGTTTAATTGCACCATAACCTTATCATTAGGTGATAGCAATGGTAAATGCTTAGCCGTCTTATTGAAATATTTTTCACTTTTCATCTGATTCCTTTTGAAGGCATGTTCTACATTCTCTACATCAAATTTTGGCTGCAGCTGTGAATCACTTACAGGGACAAAACCTTTTAACTTACGGCCAAATAACAGCTCTGCAGGAGATGGTATACAATGACTGATAGGTGTATTACGAATTTCTAATAAAGCAACATACATATCTTTTTGATCAAACAAAATCTTTTTAAACATCTTTTTGTAGGTTTGCACATATCTTTCAATAAACCCATTTGATTGTGGGTATCTAGGTGAACTAGTTTTGTGAATAATTTCCCATTCCTTAAAAAACTTTTGAATGTACCCATTGGTGAACTGAGGACCACCATCTGAAAAGATAACATCTGGCCTGCCATGTCTTGCAAAAATTGCTTTAAGATTATGAATAACCATTTCATTGATGGTGTTATTATGCAAACAACTTACCTCTGGGTACTTTGAAAAACTATCGACAAGTAACAAATACTGTTTGTTATCAAAATAAAAAAAATCAACAGCAACTATTTCCCATGGTCTTTTGGCAATTTCTTTGGGCATCAGCATTTCTTTCGTATTGGAATTTTGATAAGTTAAACAAGCTGGACAATTCTTTATTAGATCTGTTATTTCTTTATTAATAAATGGCCAAAATACATGGTCTCTTGCTCTTAAAATAGTTTTTTCAATTCCTAAATGGTTGTAATGTAACCTGTCCAACATCTCCCTACGCATACTTTTGGGAATTATAATTTGTTCTCCTCTAAACAGTACCCCTTTCATTTCTGATATTTGGTCTCTACAATTCCAATATGGTTTTATCATTTCATGAAGTTTATGCTTTTCTAATGGCCATCCTGATTTAACCACTTTTGACAACTCTCTTAATTCCAAATCCTGTTCTGATTCAATACATACTTTTTCAAATTTATTTGGACTTATGTCATAGTAATCGATTAAATCTACTTGTGAATGCATGTCTTGCTCTACAATTTCAAAATTAGTATCATCACCACCTGAGCGAGATAAGGCATCAGCCAGGTATAACTGTGATCCTGGCTTATATTTGACAGTAAAATCATAATTTTGTAAATTAATCCTTAATCTTTGTAATCTGAGAGGGCATTGATTGAGTGGCTTTTTAAATATGGCCTCCAAAGGTAGATGATCATTCTCCACAATAAACTCTTTACCATACAAATATTGATGAAAACGCTGACACCCAAAAACAATTGCCAAACGTTCCTTTTCAATCTGTGCATAATTTTGTTGAGTTGGTGTGAGAGATTTTGATGCATATGCTACTGGACCTCCATTTTGTAAAAGGACTGCTCCTAAAGCGTCCTTTGAACTGTCCACTGACAATACAATTGGTTTATTTCTGTTATAGTACTGTAACACTGGAGTATGTACTAATAATTCTTTTAATGTTTCAAAATCCTGTTGATGAACTTCCAGCCAATCAAAATGAACATTCTTTTTCATCAACTTTCTAAGATTACCTGTTAAACTTGACAGATTTGGAATAAATTTTCCTACGTAAGTTAGCATTCCCAGAAAACGACTAAGCTCTTTGACATTTTTTGGTGTAGGCATTTGCTTAATCGCTTCAACTTTACTATCATCAATTGCTATACCATGTTTAGACAACACATGACCAACATACTTTACTTCAGTTACATGAAACTTACATTTATTTTTATTAAACTTTACCCCCCTTTCCTTTGCTCTTGTTAAAACTTGTCTTAAAATTTTGTCATGTTCTTGCCTAGACCTGGCATAGACTATAATATCATCAATATAAATTTTAATTCCATCTATGCCCTCAAATATTTCACTAAACGTTCTATAAAATACCTCTGGGGCCACTTTTACCCCATAAGGAAGTCTTAAAAATCTGTATCTTCCATAAGGTGTTCCAAAAGTCGTTAAAAATGAAGCATTTTCTGTTAAAACTATAGACCAGAACCCTTTATTCACATCTAAAATTGAAAAACATTCAGACCCCGCCAGATCACTTGTTATCTCCTCAAATGTTGGTAACTCAAACTGGGCCCTCATTAAAGCATTATTTAAATTTTGTGGATCTAAACAAATTCTAATTCCATTAGCTTTTTTCACCAAAACTATAGGATTCACAAACTCTGTTGGGTCAGTAACTTTTACAATAATATTCTGATTGATCATTTTATCTAACTCACTCTTAAGTTGCTCCATTAGTCTAAATGGTACCTTTCTGCAAGGTACTATAGATGGTGTATAATTATCCCTTAACTTAAATTCACAAGGAACATCATTTATTTTCCCAATCCCTGTAAATAACTCACCATACACATCCAAAATCCCTGCAGTAGTGATTTCATTTATGTTACACCTCTGAATTAAATTTAAAACTTGAATACTCTTAATACCTAATATTGGAGCTGATTTATTATTGGTTTTTACAATTACAAAATTCAGAACATAGGTTTTATTGTTATTTTCAACTTCTAGATCACAAGAGCCCAACACAACTAACTTTTGACCACCATAATTACTAATATCAATAGTTACCTTTTTTAGATCAACATGTATGTTTAATAAATTAAAAATATGTTCGGGAATTACATTTACCTGAGCCCCTGTATCTAATTTAAATTTCACCATTTTATTACATCCTGTTAGTTTTAACACTTCAAACCAGTTTTCACACAACATATTGATTTCTACAGCCCCCAATACAAATTCATTATCTTTCCCTTGCCTACTACTAAAAGCTTCATTAGACATTTCATTACTGTTATATTCTATAGCATTAACATTATTTTTATAAAAACAAAATTTATTAAAATGGTTATACTTATAGCAATTTGTACATTGTTTTCCCATTGCAGGACAGGCATTAAAAACATGTGATCTTCCACATCTGCCACATTTTGCTGTCGAACCTCTTGCTACGTTCTGGTTTCCTCTCTGATAATTTGTGTTTTGTTGACTATTAAGTTGTTGTTTACCTTGACTTCTGTTTAAGTTTCTTTTTCTCACATCACTTACCTCTAAAGTGTTTGTTTTGTCCATTAACTGACGGATGTATTCCTCTGTTTGCTCCGCTGCTTTACATATTTCAATTGTTTTTGCTAGTGATAGATTGGTTTCTCGAAGTAACCTGTCTTTTGTTTTCTTGTCTCTAATTCCTATGACTATTCTATCTTTAATTAGTCTGTCTTTTAATGCACCGAAATCACAACCTGAAGCTAGTCTTCTTAAATCACCTAAAAAAGAATCGAAACTCTCACCTGGTTCCTGCTCTCTTCGATTGAATTTGTGCGACTCTACTGATAAATTACTCTGTGGAACAAATTCTTTCTCAAATTTTTTAATCAACACCTCATAATTCTGTTTTTCTGCTTCTGTTAAATTCAAGCTCAATTCAAAATGGCCCAAGACATCTTCTCCAATGCAATGAAGAAAAACTGCTGCCTGAATCTGCTGAGATTTTTCTTTACAGCCGGTTGCTATACTATACAGTTCAAATGAATTTTTAAATTTCTTCCAATTTACTGCCATATCTCCACTTACAGACATGGCCTTGGGTTGTTTTAGCATCTCCATTTTGATTTCCTTTTACTAGGATTTTATAAAAATTATTTATTTTGTACCTCTACCTGGGTTTGTAGGTTCAATTCTTTCAATTATAACTGCGCCATGTTATGATGGTCAATAGTTTATAATTAATCCATTATATTAGGAAAGGATGTTAATTAACTAAAACGACGTTCAACCTTTATGATGGTTCTTTATTGAATGCCTTGACAAGCGACAAGCTCTTCCCAGTCCCTGATGCCTACGCAACCCACTATACTCTAAGGTGCAAAGTGGTGTGCATAGTCAACTCACAACGTATAACGGATCTTTGCATAAACGTAATTATTGATTTGAAAACAGAGCTAAATCAAAATGAATTGTCAATATAATTATTAGGAAATGAAAAGTTATTTTATTGAAGTGTTTGATCCTTTTTTACTATTGTAAAGCTTGTTGGACTCAATATCAAATAGCTTGAATATCATACTGGCTATTACTGATAAAAAGATAAATAAAGAACGGTATTAAATAAATTAAAAAAAAAAACAAAAGTTAAACAGTAATCTCTAAAATAAACAGAATAAGTTTCCGTTCGACAGAACTTTAGCCACTCTTGTAAGTAGTACAATAACAATTTATAGGTTAAAGGCTATTACTTGTCTCGTTACCTTAAAAATAAATAATTACCGGAAGTGCCTAAGAGTAGGGGAAGAAAGTATGCTGAATTTGAAGTTACTCGAGCTTAATGGGGACCTATTAGGTTGTGAAGAGTAGGTCCTAAAACCAAAAAAAGTTAAGTGAAGTTTTCCATAAAGTAGGGTACTTTCCATTTTTTTAATTAAATTTTCCATTTCCAACAATCTTTTTCAGATTATAGCTCCATCTGTCCATAATTCGAACAAATGTCTCGAATAAAAGTTGCTTATTTTTACGTAAAGAAATTTTCAATTAAAATTGTGGCCCCTATTTAAGATTTTAAAGTAAACCCCCACTCTAGCCAGGGCCGTGCGGGGCTATGATGCGGTGAGGCAGTTGCATCAAGCGGCATCAAAAGAGAGCATAATCAGTAAAATCAAAACACAAATAATTAAGCAATTCAATAATTACAATTATATATATAGGACCAAGTGTCAGCCGAAAATATTTAACTGGTGAAGGTACAGAACTTATTTTGACAAATTTAGAAAAATTAGTTCTTGATTTAAAACGGCTCAGAGGACAAGGCTATGATAACGGGGTTAATATGAAAGGAATAAGAAAGGGTGTGCAAAACAGAATATTTGAAAAATATCCGAGGGCGTTTTAGGTGCCCTGTGAATGCCACCTTAGTCATAAATGACGCAGCGTCTTCTTCTACAGAAACAACAACCTTTTTTGTATTATACAAGAACTGTACACTTTTTTTCTGGTTTTACAAAGCGTTGGGAAGTTCTGAAAAAAACATGTTACACAACTAAGACTAAAACCGTTGAGTACTACTAGATGGTTAAGTCGAATAGATGCATTGAAACCTCTAAGATTTCAATTTTGCGAAATATATAATGCTGTATTCGAAATAGTAGAAGACGTCAACAATGATTCAGAAACTAAAGTCAGAGCACGAGGATTAGTAAAAAATATTAAAAATTATAAATTTATATGCCATGCAGTTCTTTGGCATGATATTTTATTTTATATAAATTCAGTCTCGAAGACGTTGCAACATGTAACTCTAAATTTGTCAGATTGTGTAAAAATGTCGTCAGAAACTATGGAAAAAATGAAAATTTACTGACAATTTGGCTATGACCAAATGAAAATTACTGATAATGAAATGGCAGAAAATCTGGTAAATAAGTTCCGAATTTCCTGCTGAAAATGAATATTCAGGCAAGAGAAAAATGCGTCAATTTGATCTGTGGATCAGCTCTCAACAGAGGAAGATCAATTATTTAAAGTAAATTTTTTCATCTATATTTTAGACATTGCCTTTAATTCTTTGATTGATCGATTTTCGCTTTTAGAAACTCATAACTCATAATATAATTTTAAATTTTTATATGATATTTTTAAATTAAGGGAAATATAAGAAAATGGAAAAGGCAAAGATGATAAAATACTAGAAAATCTTCATTCAATACTTTTCATAGAAAAAGAATCGGATATAGAGGCAAATGATTTTCTAGAAGAATTATTGCATGCTTTGTCCGAAATGATACCATACTCCATGAAACCTTTAGATGTTTTGAACTATTTGTGCCAAAATAACCTAATTTCTTTATTCCCAAATACAGTGCGTCCATATCCCGAAACAGATCGAGTTTTTTTTTTAAATTACGATTTTTTGGCATATATATCATACTAGTGACGTCATCCATCTGGGCGTGATGACGTAATCGATGATTTTTTTAAATGGGAATAGGGGTTATGTGATAGCTCATTTGAAAGGTTATTCAATTCTCTATCCAATAATAGAGATATTAACATAATTATTTATACAGGGTCTTCAAAAAACATTTTTTTAATTAAAAACTGAGACAAAAAGAAGAATTTATATGTAATTTATTTAATTCAAAATACATTTTACTACTGTCAGTAAACAGAAAAAAAAATTATTTGACAAATAAACATTGATTTTCGTTTAAACGAAATGTTCAAACTGTCAAGAGACAAGTGGGTGGCAGCTTTAACATTGAATTGAAGCGAAAAACAATACTTATTTGTCAAATAAACATTTTTTTTTCTGTTTTCTGACAACAGTAAAACCTATTTTGAATTAAATAAAGTATATACATTCTTCTTTTTGTCTCAGTTATTTTAAATAAAAAAATGTTTTTTTGAACACCATGTATAAATAAATATGTTAATGTTTATATTAGTGAATAGAGAATTGAATACCCTTTTAAATGAGCTATCACATGACCCCTATTCTTATTAAAAAAATCATCGATTACATCATCATACCCAGATGGATGACGTCACTAGTCTGATTTATATGCCAAAAAATCGGAATTTAAAAATAAAAATCGACATGTTTCGGGATTTTTTTCTTGAAATTGCCGGTTTACGAAATAATGAATTTATGCGTTACTTTATGGACGCAATGTATAGTTGTATCACTAAGGGCCGGTATTATCTGTCCCGATTAAACCCCGGTTAGAGGAATTTTGTCATGCGAGGTGCAGAAAGTACCAGCCCTAAGAATTTTATTAACACTCTCTGTCTCAGTAAATTGGGGAAAGAAGTTTTTCAAAACTAAAAATGATTAAAAACTAAAAAAAAAATAAAAACCTTATTTTGTAAAAGATATATGTTTTTAAAATCCCTAAAAAGGGCTGCATCACAAAACGTTTTCGGAATCAATATTTCATCATCAGTGTTATCACAGGTTTACATGCTTTAAGCCACCAAAATATATGGGTAAAAACCCTGAAATTGATTTTAAATAGTTGGGGTTACATTATGTTATCAGATTTTGACGGATGTTACAAATATTTTCAGATTAACCCCTAGCATCAACCATATTGGTTGGAAAATTTTAGGTCGAACCTTACATGGCAGAGTTTAGGTGACATATTTAGGTGATATGATTAAAAACTATTTACCAAGCTCTATAAGACAAACAAAACTAAAAAAACTTAGCACTTATTTCAATAGAGTCCTCACTAGCTGCTACTTTAGACTACACCAATCTGATTGACGAGCTTGCCAAAATTAAAATCAAAAGGGTAAAATTGTAATTTTTATAAATGTTATTTAATGTTAATACATATTTCATTTAATTTTAAGTCTATTTTGTTTTTAAAATAAAAGTTTTCATCCATTCTGTGTATTTTCATTTAATAAAAATAAATACTAGTATTAAGTTTCAATAATATTTAGGGGGCGGCATTTCGAAGACTTGCATCATATTGAAAAGTTGTACCGCACGGCTCTGACTCCAGCTCCGTGTGGGGTCGTGTTTCGACGAAAAATACGCCATTCGATAAATTTTTCAAAAATATTTGAATACCTATATTTTGCAGTTTTTCCATCTGATGTTCATTTCGCGAAATATCGTGGGGTTTTTATTTAAAATTTTATAATTATCCCCCACTCCTCTTAGTGGAAATGAAAACATTTTAAGTCCCAAATGACTCAGTACTACTGAATTAACCTAGTGCCTAAGTTAAAAAACTTCATAGAACAAAAGTTGCTTAAAGTTAGTCAGTTTATCTGTTTCCGGACTTATTTTAAACGTATATTGTTCACCCTCGAGAACGAGTGACTTTCATCCCCCAAGTAAAAGTTCAACTTTGAAGTGGAGGATGAGTAGAACCTAAATCCAAATTTTCATGCAATTAGGAGTTGACCCTGAAAATTATACGATGTCACCGTATTTCACGTACATTTATTGGAGCTTTAAATTTTAAATAAAATTATTAAATTTTAATGCTGTGTTTCTTTTTATCCTTTAAATTATTTTGCTTAAAACCATTTTTTATTTATAAAATAATTACCTTCTTATTATTTCATTTTTTAAAATCTTAATAATTATAAATATTTGTAATTTTTTGTAATGTATTTTTAAAACAAGCATTTAAATAATTTTGTAACAATTTGTATTATTTAAGAGTATGTACAATAATTACATTTTTGTTTTGTAGTAATAGCCTGGGCTGATTATCCGAGAATAGGCCATTTTTGGGAAAAGTTATTTACCAGCAATTTTATTGCTGGAGTCGAATCTTATTATTGTATGTATTAATAATATAGGTATGCAAGGTCCGCAGACAGTGTGCTACTTTTTTTATAACCAAAATGGCGCCAGAAAATCGTGTTTTTTTCAATGTTTGCTTTATAACTCCAAAAATTTTAACTTTACACCAAAAACACTCAAATAAGACATCACCGAAATTAAATTCTGCATAGAGATGTGTTTTTTCCGATTTACTTCGACGAAAACTTTCCCCGGAAAAAGCGGGTTTTTCCAACAAAATCTTTAATTTTCAACTAAACTGTTAAATAAGTAATTATTAATCTATAATTAAATAACTTGTTAATGTAAAAGCCCTTTTTGTATAGATTATAATTCCAGAATTCGATAGAAATTGAATGAACAGTTTAGCAAAAGTTGAATTGTTAATTAAAAATTTACGGTCGCTATAATAACGACAATAATTATGATGCATAAGAATAGCTATAATTTTTTCATAAAAAGACACTACATCTATCTAATCGACTTTACAGAATTGAAATCGGACTATTTAAGCGGCCTCAGGAATATTTTAAAATTATAAAGAATTTCTTGGCTTATAAACAAATAGAATATCTCGGGAAATATTAAACTAAATTAAATTGTAAGAATGGTATTCGAAAAACAGCGGCAGGATGCTTCTTCTAAAAGAAAAAACGTTTAGTTATGATGAGTAGTTCCTGAGATACAACCGGTCAAATTTGACCGGAATTTACGGCAAAGATATAAAAATAGGATCATAATTTTCAAACCGTCACCTTTTTATTTTTGTCCTCTTTCTCCATACCAATTTTCATATCCTTAAATACTCATAACATATATTATTATTATAATAATAAAAACTATCAATAATTCTTGTGAAAATTGCCAAAAATAGCAAAATCCCAATTAAAAATTAGGTTAGAGAAAATGTAACCCTCAAAGTTCAAAATCGGTATACGTTAAAAAAATGCATTTTCTCGGCTTCCCATGGAGCAATTTCCTTCATTCTTTTTTTGTTCCCAATTAACTCGAGTAGAGCCATCGAACTAACGCATTATTAAATGTCAAACTTTCTTTTGTTTTGTTATAATAAATAAATTTTTTTATTATAACACAAAATTGTAATTTGTTTAAATAAAAAATGTTTAAATAATTATACAGCTTTCAAATGAGAATATTTATGTTTTTAACTTTAAAAAGTACACTTGTAGTAAGTTTATCTAAAAAAAAGCCTACAACTGGAAAGCATATGTAGTTTTATGTTCTTTTAAATAAATTAATCTATTATAACAAAACAAAAGCAAGTTTGACATTTAATAATGCGTTAGTTCGATGGCTCTACTCGACTTATTAGGGAACAAAAAAGAATGAAGGAAATTGCTCCATGGGAAGCCGAGAAAATGCATTTTTTTAACGTATACCGATTTTGATCTTTGAGGGTTACATTTTCTCCAACCTAATTTTTGATTGGAATTTTGCTATTTTTGGCAATTTTCACACGTATTATCGATAGTTTTTATTATAATAATATATGTTATGAGTATTTTAAAGATATGAAAATTGGTGTGGAGAAAGAGGACAAAAACAAAAAGGGGACAGTTTAAAAATTATGATCCTATTGTTTATATCTTTGCCGTAAATTCCGGTCAATTTTGACCGGTTGTATCTCAGGAATCACTCGTCATAATTAAACGTTTTTTCTTTTAGAAGAAGCGTCCTGCCACTACTTTTCGAATACCGTTTTCATAATTTAATTTAGTTTAGGATTTTCCGAGATATTCTATTTGTTTATAAGCCAAGAAATTGTTTATAATTTTAAAATTTTCCTGAGGCCGCTTAAATATTCCAATTTCAATTCTGTAAAGTACGTTACATAGGTATAGTGTCTTTTTATGAAAAAATCATAGTTATTCTTATGCACCATAATTATTGTCGTTATTTTAGCGACCGTAAATTTTTAATTAACAATTCAATTGTTGCTAAACTGTTCTTTGAATTTCCATAGGCTTCTGGAATTATAATCTATACAAAAAGGAATTTTTCATTACCAAGTTATTTAATTATCGATTAACAATTACTTATGTAAAATTTTAGTTGAACATTAAAGATTTTGTTGGAAAAACCCGCTTTTTCCGGGGAAAGTTTTCGTCGAAGTGAATCGAGAAAAACACTTCTCTATGCATAATTTAATTGCGGTGAATTTTTATTTGAGTGCTTTTGGTGTATAGTTTTAAGTTTTTGGAGTTATAGAACAAAAATTGAAAAAAACACGATTTTCGGGCGCCATTTTGTTTATAAAAAAAGTAGCACACTATCTGCGGACTTTGCATACCTATATTATTAATACATACAATAATAAGATTCGATTCCAGCAATAAAATTGCTGGTAAATAAATTCTCCTTGTATTTTGCTAATTAGCCCAGAGTATAAGTGTTTCTTAAGAATATTATTGGAGAAATAGTTATTATTTGTAAAGTATTCTTTTTATTTTTTCACACCCTTATGTATGTAAAAAAACTAAGGGATTTTTGAAAGGTAAATCTAAATAGTAAAAGTTAAAGGGGGGCGGCATAATTGAAAATGCACGCGGGTAGCCAAACTGTTAGCGGTGGCTCCGGTCAGATCCAGATCCAAAAACTGCACAACGCATGTTTAATGAAAATATTCGCAACGTTATAAATAAATATCACAACCTTATACATAATAAATTCAAAATATTTAAATAAAACCAGTAGACGTTGAAGAGACCAAAGAATGCAATACTTAAAAATTACATAATGAATTCGAGATCACTCGGATGCTGCCGTCATTGATACCGCCCACTGTGTGCATTATCTTATCTTCTGTGTCTGTATATCGTGTGAAAAACCATTTTCCAAAACCGTATCTCTTATCCCTATTAACCTTATTGTGGTTTCTATGGACAAGCGGCCTAATTTTGCGATATTAGTTACTGCGATTTAAAAAGAGACCTAATAGTCAAGGGCCGGTTGTTCGAACGCTAATCAACAATGATCACTATCAAATATTTAATTACTGTCACCAACTGTCAATGTCAACTTTTATTGGGCTGCTGAAAACATAATTGTTTATAATTATGAGATTAGTTAATCAATTAACATAACAATTATTAACATAATTGATTAAGTAATTTCATAATTGTAATCAATAATTATGATTTCAGCAACCCAATCAAATTGACAGTGACAGTTGGTGACAGTAATTAAATATTTGATAATGATCATTGTTGATTAGCGTTCGAACAACCGGCCCTTAGAGCTAGAACCGAAAAATCATCGTCATAAGTAATATGGAGTTTGGCATGTGAAATGTGTCTATTGTATATTGATAATTATGACCCTTTTCAGGCTGACACCTTAGTGGATACAGGAAGTAGCAATAAGACGGGAAAAATTAGTGTAGTCATTAAAGGTTTTCACCTTCTATTTTGTTAAACCTCCATCGATTTGCATGAAAATTAGTGACTAGTTAGAGCATACCTCAAGAAATAAAACTGATTTGGTGCCAGCGTGCACTTTTACCCTGGGGGTGGATACCACCCCTTCTGGGGGTGAAAACTATTTTATTAAAAATAACCCCACAAATCGATAGAGGGAAAAATTTTAAGTAAAAGTTGTTATATCATGTTATTAAAATAGATCAATACTTTTGAGTTATTAAAGATAAAGGTTTGTCTATTTAAGAGCACAGGCGTGAAGTTACGGATGATAAACTAAACATATTAATTAATTGTATGTTAATAAAATATTATTTTTATATTATTTCGATATTATGAATTTAGCAAAAGTGTGTCCGAATAGGTCAAAAGTACCCATTATTGGACACCCCCAGTTTCTGAACATATTCAGTTTATATTGATAGAAAAAAATTCAATTAAACATCGAAATAATATAAAAATACTATTTTACTAACATACAATTAATTAATATGTTCTTTTTATCATCCGTAACTTCACGCATGTGCTCTTAAATAGACAAATCTTTGATCTTTAATAACTCAAAAAGTATTGATTTATTTTAATAACATGATATAACAAATTCTACTCAAAATTTGTCCCTCTATCGATTTGTGGCTTTATTTTTAATAAAATAGTTTTCACCCCCATGAGGGGTGGTATCCACCCCCAGGGTAAAAGTGCAAGTTGGCACCAAATCAGTTTTATTTCTTGAGGTATGCTCTAACTGGTGACCAATTTTCATGCAAATCGATGGAGGTTTAACAAAATAGGAGGTGAAAACCTTTAATGACTACATTAACTTTCCCCTTTCATCCCCTATTGCTACTTCCTGTATCCACTGAGGTGTCAGCCTGAAAGGGGTCATAATTATTAATATACAATAGACACATTTCACATGCCAAACTCCATATTACTTATAACGATGATTTTTCGGCTCTAGCTCTCCGTCTATAAAGTAATTCGTGAATAATTTCATGCAAGTGCAAAGATCCGTTGGAACAACTAAATGTTTAAACAGGAAATGTCAGGGGTGAGTCCACGAGTTTGGTGATAAATAACTCACAATCAATGAAAGGAAGTTGGTAGTTCGACTTTGCTGCGGTGCGAATTTATTTTTCTCTTTTATAGAATTAAGGAGTTGTTGGATATTAAGGAGTTCGAATTTTCCGTAGGGATATATTGTTAGTATATCGCCTACGTACTAATCGATATTTTTGGTTTTAACTTTGACTTTTGTAGGATTTGTTCTAAGGGCGTGCCTTGTGGTGTTTGTCACTGCTGGGGATACGTCAGCGCTAAACGTATGTATAGATATGAGCGCCGCGCACTTTGCGCCGTGAGTTCTTGGCGCCGCGCCGGCAGAAGTTGGATCGTGTGCGCACCGTTTTTGTGTCACTTAAAGACACGTACTAACGCGTACTAATCTAATGAACCAGCCACAAACGTGTACCGGACACACGGTGCGAAGTGTTCGGTGAGCATATCTATATGTACCTTTATGGTGTATTTTATATTTGACGGTATTAATCCAGGAACCGAAGCTTTTCACCTCGAAATTTTTACAGAATGCTTTGCTTGAAAATTTGGGAATAAGTAGTGGATAGTCCAGGAATCAAAATCTATATGACGCCGAAAGGCGCTTTTACCATGGGGGTGGTTGCCACCCCATCGCGGGGGTGAAAATTTTTTATTATATTTTGACCACAAAAGTTAACAAAAACGTTAATTCTAAGCAAAAAACGTTCCGTACATTTTTTTGATAAAATTAATAGTTTTTGATTTATTCGCTATCGAAAGTGTTAGTTTTATATTGAAATAATCAATGTTTTTCGATAATGCTCATTTACGATTCACTCAATTTTTGCCGTAGAATTTTTTTTTTCAAACCATGAACTTGGAAATGAAATAACCTACAATTTCATATTTAAACATTTTTTCGTATCTCTGATGCTAATCTTTCTATTCTGAAGAAAATGGCATTTTTACCAAACTACAAAAATTCGTGATTCGCTTTGAACTCCAGTTTTTTAAAAACTAATTATTTTAAGCCAGTCAAACTTCTAGAACCTATTAATAATACATAAGTAAAGAAGAATGAATAAGGACAATAATGACTAAAAGCACCGCTAACTTATAGGTCTGGATCCCGTCTGAATCACCAAATGGGCGTTTTAATGAGTGGAACATGTAGAATAAGTCAAATGACAGGAATTATGACAGGTGATAAATAGCAGTCTGATTTTTGCATGAGAGTTTAATCTCTATTCAGAGAGTTTAAATCTGTTCTGTCGGAAAAAATAAATGTGCCGTTTTCGTGGTGTGACCGTTCCAAATTTTTAACCTATTCCACAGTTAAAACTGCCCCTGTTCCAGTGTTCCCATATATCAAAGTTTTTTCGGCTAGACACCCTTAAGCTATTAACAAATTTTCAGCTTGCTATTAATCAACTTTTTTTTCATACGCGGGATCCAGACCAACCTTTTTTTTTCAAAAAATATATTGATTTTTTAACCGAAAGTTTTTTATTTTTTATTTTAGAAAGTTTGGTAACAAATAATTTTGTAGGTTTTTAAATATCTATAAAGTCTATTAATATTAAATCTTTTTAAAATCCTCAGTCACAAAAGGAGATGGTTTTAAAAGGGTTGATAAAGATGGTTTTTGCATGTTATTACAAGCTTAAATTGTCAATAGCTCACTCAATTTTTGCCGTAGAAAAAATTTTTGCAAACCGTGTTCTTTGGAATTAAGCAAGCTACAATTTCATACTGAAACATTTTTTTTTATCTGTGATGCAAATCTTTCTATTCTGAAGAAAAAGCCATTTTCTTCCAAACTACAAAAAAATTGTTATTCGCTTTTAACTCAATTTTTTTTAAAAACTAATCATTCTAATCTGGTCAAACTTCTAGAACCTATTAATGATACATAAATAAATAAAACCAAATAAGGTCAATGACTAATTTTAATCAGGGTGGTGATTATAAGGTTGCTTCCGATCATTTTTCGCTGAAAAAAATAGGGACTGACATTCTTTTCATTATAAGTCACTTAATTTTTGAGCTAGAGACTTTTTTTATTTTGAGAGATAGATATTTTTAAATACTTTAAATTAGTTTTCAAGTAAACAAGTTTTCCTCAAAAGATGCATAGTTTTCCCGTCTTTTGACTTTGAAACTACAATATTTAGTATTTGACGAAGAAGAGCTAACATATAATAAAGTATAGCTCGAATACTATTGGTCTCAAAGAAAATTAAAAAACGGTTGTGTTTATTTTTTTAAAAGGTACATTTTTGTAAAGTAAAGTTGTTTTGATAAAACGAAAAGTTTTGGAGTTATTAGCAGAAAACTTATTAAAAACATTGATTTTTTCGATATAAAACTAACACTTTCGATAGCAAACAAATCGAAAACTATTAATTTTATCAAAAAAATGTATAAAACGTTTTTTGCTTAGAATTAATGTTTTTCCCACTTTTGCGGCCAAAATATATTAAAAAATTTCCACCCCCAAGATGCGATGAAAACCACCGCCATGGTAAAAGCGACTTTCGGCATCATATAGATTTTGATCAGTGGAATATCCATTACTTATTCTCAAATTTTCAAGCAAATCGATTAATTCTTTAAAAATTGCGAGGTTTTGTCCCATTTAAAGCTTCATTACTTGTACTAGTATGTACATATTATCATCCACTGTCTATTAAGCAGCTATTTTTAAACCGTGAGCCGCTAAGACCGTACTAAATGATTCCAGATTATTGTTATCATTTTTTATAGTTTTTTATAAATTTTTATTAGATGTTGGAAGGTTTTATCAGTATTCCGATCTCAGTTTATTCTGTAAGTATGGTTCTAAAAAACTACTTCATAAAAAAATAAAAAACTTATCTTGTAAAATTTATATTTAAAATCCCTAAAAAGGGCTATATTACAATAAAAAAATTTCAGAATCAATATTCCACCATCAGTGTTATCACCTAAAAAAAGTATACCTCTATACTATAAGTAAAGCAAACGTGAGGTTAAATTTTGACAAAGGTAAAAACAATGAATAGATAGTTGTATTTACAGGTTTGCATGCTTTAAGCAACTAAAATATACGGGTAAAAAACCCTTGAGTTGTTTTTAAACTGTTGAGGTGACATTATATTATCTGATTTTAAAGGAGGTTAAAAATATTTAAAGATTGACCCCTGGCATCACATGACATCAACCATATTGGTTGGAAATTTTGTAGGTACCTACACTTTAAATTATGATTAATAGCGATGACAAGACGCAAGCCTGTCGCATTCTTGGTCGGATTCGTATATCTTCGTGCCTAATATCCAGAATTTCGATATCTTTCGTTTAGAGTTTCTTAATTTTATTTTTTTACTAATTCAAAAATAGTTTATTTCTTTACCAAATTAAAATATTTTCAGTAAAATATGTTTACATATCCTTTTAAACTTCAGTTTACTCACTAACTGTAGGAGATAGATAAAATTAAACAACTGTAATAAACACGTGAAAAGGGGTGGACGTTTTCAGTCCTTAAGGGGCTAACTTAATAACTATGCCTCACCACTAAAGTACTTTATCCTGCTTGCCATCTTATGCCCTTATTCGCTGGTTTGTAGAACTTTGTAAACCGGCATGACAAGTGAAACCAAAGGAATATTCACTTCATGGGCACAAACGCTTTATGTTTTAAGCTTTGGATTTCACGATAGTTTATTTAATTTTGAAATTTTAAATCCTGAATATAATTTAAAACTTCTACAATTTCCTTGTAATATATTTAATTTAGCTTATGCTAGGATATTTCTGTCTATAAAAATAGTGCATAAATTCCTACGAATTTTTTAAAACTATATTGAAATCCACAAGGAAAAGAAAATGTTTTTCCTGTAGGTGGCTGTATACCATCAATCACAAAATTGGAAAGAAATCCTGTAAAAGGTATAAATTTTTTTTATTAAAATCCCTTAAAAAAACTACATCACAACAAAACGTTTTCGATTTTTATAAAAAATCATCTTCAGTGTTCGACAAACTGGATGCTAGCTGAGCCACAAAAGAAAAATATCCGGGTAAAAACTTTTACATATATAAAATATGTGCCTTAAAAGCGCATACTTCAATAAAAAGCCCTGTGATGGTCACATGGCAACCAGGATAATGCCCTAAGGTAATGTATTGAGATTTCCCAACACGTGGGATCCAAATTGAATTGATTACATTTCAATGACTTTTCAGTAGCCATTAAGGCGTTTTGTTGTGATGTAGCCCTTTTAAGGAATTTTAATAAAAAAATTTTATACCTTTTACAAAGGATTTCTTTCCAATTTTATATTGAAATGTTCTTTTATTTAAAAGAAGTTCCTTGGATTAATTTATTTATATTATATTATGATTGTGTTTTCAGTTTTTCGACATTTTGGGTGGTTTTGAACTAAGAAAATAACATTCTACCTTCACTCTCCTAAGAGTTTGTGAGAGGGATATAAAGAGATATAGAGAGAGAGGGGGTGAGATAGAGTGAGAGGAGGAGAGGGACAGAGGAAGAGAGAGAGAGAAAGAGAAGAAGAAAGAGAAATAGAAAGGGAAATAGAAAGAGAAAAATAAAGAGAAAGAGAAAGAGAAAGAGAAAGAGAAAGAGAAAGAGAAAGAGAAAGAGAAAGAGAAAGAGAAAGAGAAAGAGCAAGAGAAAGAGAAAGAGAAAGAGAAAGAGAAAGAGAAACAGAAAGAGAGAAAGAGCGGATATAACGCTTAAAAAAACAATGAGATATTGACATCTGATTCCCATTTTTGCTTAGATATAATCTATGGATTCACTCCCTTCTAACATCTTGTTTGTAAATATGTATTTAATGAAACTTTTGGTGCAACAAAATACACAAATAATATGTTTAGAGATCATAGATATAGAATAGTCATCCACTTCTTGTTCATTAAGTCTCTTGCCCGTATTCAGACGGTGACCGTCATCATAAAATTAAATAACTTTGCATGTTCCTGAAACCTTTCTCTATCGGGTGCTGCGCAAAATAGAGAGATATTGCAGAACCACTTTTGCAATTGCAGTATTACAGCACGCGTTGTTTTGACGGTAGAGCATGCGTAGATGTGATATTTGGCTTACGCTGCGTTATTGGAAATAGTGCCTGCCGTTATTAGGGGAACCGTTACGCTGTGCGGTATTCGTTGCGCTATTTTGTTTTCAGGTTATGTTTGTTGTCTGTTTTTTATATAAACCAAGTTTATTTGTAATAATTTTCTAAAAATGAGTCCCTCGGACAGTACGAAAAGAATCAGATATACGTCTGACGATGATTAGTGTTAATTAAAATAAGTTTTAGGTCAAAATAAAATGACCTATCCTGAAAATTGGACATTAGTTCAGGAAAACATGAAGAGTGCAACAGGAAAATATTTTATTATAAGAACACTCAAGGATCATTTGTTTGTCTTGCTAGATATTTGGAAAAAATTCAAACCTTACTTGCATTTAAATAAAATTTTTGATTTTGAGCATGTAATATATGTTTATCTCCCAGAATATTATGCAAGATGATAAACTCGATATCTTCATCATTAGCATTGGTAAAAATGAGGACTTCTAAGTATTGATTCATTTAAATTGCATACAAATTAGAAAAACAACTAATTAATCAAGCCGTAAAAATACCGCAACCAAAATATTGAGCAATTTTGTCTGGGCAATGTCAATTCAATTGTCAATTCATGTTGTCTTACTAATTAATAAAAGAATTTAGATGTGATTTTATTCACTTTAAAGGGTTATTATACCCTATATCTGTGGCTTTTGCCCAGTATCGATGTTTTTTATTGTGTTGTTTAGCAATTGCTTTTCTATGAAGGTTTTATAAGAGGACGAAGCTCTGATGATGACACGTTATGTGTCGAAAGTACTTAGCTGATAATAAAATATTTTTTACACATTATCAAAAGTTTTTTTTGAAAACATACACCTGTTTGCCGTTTTGACCCAATGTCAATTCTGTCAAAATAGCGCGGTTTATATAGCGCAACGTAGGCTGTGTTAAATTTGCAATATCTCTCTATTAATTATTCTACCGTGGAAACACACGACTGTCTAATATTACGCAACCATGAAAGTTTCTTTGGACCAATCCATCTCTTTCCCTCCAGTTGTCATTGTATTATAATGCGAAGTAGCTGGTATTTAGGTCCTCTAATTATATGGCCGAAGTATTCTGTCTTCCAGCTCTTTATGATGTTTGTGTAGTTACCAACTAACATATCGATGGGTCTTTGATAAAACATCGTAACCGACAAAACGCACATTTTACAGGAGACGACTTTTTCTTCTACCGACTTTTTGGTTAATACAACTAAAATTTTGAAACTAAGATAAATTAGTACATAACAAAATATTAATTTAAGAAAAAAACTGTAATATAACATTCTATTATTAAATTATGTAACATACGATACTTTGTTAGACCTTGTCTGTGTAAATTTTAGTTGAAGCTTGCTGCTTAAGATAAACATACGATAGTTTCAAGGTATCTATATATAAATGAATATTCATAAATAACGTAAGTATCTTAACAGAAAAAATATTTTTAATAATAACAATCGACAAAGAAAATTAAAATTTTATACGTGTATTAACCTTCCGATGATCAACCTTTTTTTGTTACACGGATGACCAAGGGGGGGAAAATGACCCCAGATCAAAAATGTCAAAAATGACAATTAACAAAAAAATGATTTTTTTTATCACATGGACTTTATGTCATTCAGCCAGTCACAACATAAGTATTAGTGTCATGTGTAGTGTGTATGTTGAGTAAGTGTCTTGTTACTTTGCAAAGTCGACGTCATTAGCGTAAAACTACTTGAAATTTCAAATAATAGATGGTATTTTACTAAACATCAACTTAAGAATATATTTTTTATTCGTAAAATATAGGGAATCTTTTTTATTTCAAAATATGAGGATATCTAGAATGATATAAAAGTCAAATAAAAAAATAATGAGTTAAAAACTAAAAACACTTTTGAATTTATTAAAGAAAAACATACGCTGGGGTCACTATTTCCCCCGCTTGGTCATCCGAAGGTTAATATCTGTGACACTCTATAAAATGAATTATAATACTATTCAAAAATATCTCAAAAATTTAATTCAAATGATACGACTTCCCAAAAAATATAATTTTTGAAAACTTCGTAGTTTTACAGAATTACTAACACTTTAAGAGGGTATTACTCAAGTTTGAACAGATATTACAATTTTATAATTGCTTTTTTAAAGCTTAAGATGTAATCTCTAAAATGCACTAAACTGTTTTGCTCTATAGACATGAAATAAACAACTACTTTTTGAGAAAATTAAGAACGATAAAAAATGTAATAAAATAGCCCAAAAATATCAGTTAAAATAATGTTCAAAGTCATCAAAACCTTTTTCTGTACAACTTACCTAAAATACATTTAATAACAAGCTTAAAAAATTATAAATGTAATTTTTTGAGCTCTTATACAGTATGTCTGCGTAACTTGGAACCTATTGATAATGTTTTATTATCAGTTTAAAAAAAATTATCAGATATTAAATTTTACTAATTTCATACCAGTTATGTTAAAAAATATGAATCTTGTTCAATAGTAAAGTAGCTTTATATTTCACAATATCGAAAATTGTTAATAAAAAAAGTTGTTTGGAATTAAAAACTATGTTTCAATATTCGTTCTATATTGACTCCCCTACATTTGTTTCAGGTTTCAGTGAACTCCATCAACTAAAAGTTGATATATTTTTGTTGCAGATATAATATTTATGATATTTGCACAAGAACAACTAAAAAACATAGGTTATGTCATTAATAAATTAGTAAATTAGACTTCAAATTCTATTAAAAATACAAAAAACAAGTATTAAAAACTTACCGCATCTATTGAATAGGAGGTTTTATCAAAACTACCCCTTACTTTACTTTTTCGTGTCTGGATCCGACTACAGCTTTTCTGCCCAATATCGGGCTACGTCTACACCCTTTGTATTTGCGAGCCATAAATCATCGAGGGTGCACTGTGATGGGCAAAGTCTGCATACTCTCAGATGCTCCACGCTCTGTAATACCCCACATTCACAAAGTGCGTCGTTATCTGTCTTGATGCCCCATTTAATAAGGTTCTGTTTTACAGGGGCAACACCTGTGCGTATTCGGTTGAGTGTCCGCCAGATTCTCCAGTCCAGTTCATTCTATTAGGTCGTTCTGTATGTAGGGGTAACAGTTCGAGTGGTTCGACGCTGACATTTCTCATAAACCTTTTCCTTGATTTAAGTCGGCTGATTCCTGACGGTCCGTCAAACCCGTATAATTGGTGCCTTTCATCGAAAGTTTGCCTGAACTTCTCCACATATTGTGAGGCGCATCTACGGTCGTCTGGTGATGCGAATCCAGCTGCCCGGTACAGTAATGGTAGAGGGGTAGGCTTCATACAACCGGTAATTATTCTACATGTTTCATTTAACGCCGTGGTGACTTGTTGGACGTGTCTAGATCTATCCCCGACGGGACAAGCATATTCCCCTGTTGAGAAACATAAGGCCTCAGCTGTTGACTTTAAGACCTGGGAGTTTGCACCCCACTTGCTCCCTACAAGTTTCCGGAGAAGGTTGTTCCTCGTAGAAACCTTTTGTCTAATGCTCTGACAGTGGAATTTATACGTTAGTGACCGGTCTAGTAGCACTCCAAGATAGGGCCTATCAGTATGTTCCAAGCGTTGTCCCTCCCAGGAAACATTCAGTTTTACATGCGCCAGATTGTTGTTCAGGTGGAATGCACATAATTGGGTTTTAGTAGGGTTTGGCTTTAATAAGTTTGGTTTGTAGTAAGTTGACCATGTAAGTTGATCATGTTTAAAGCCTCTTCCATTGTCGACTCTACTTTTGTGAGTGTTTTCCCCTTTACGGCGATACCAAGGTCGTCAGCGTACACAAAACTCTCAGTCCGAGGGTGCATTGGTTGGTCATTGGTGTAGATGTTAAATAGGGACGGCACCAGAACGATTCCTTGAGGTAGGCCATTTTTTTGGATTCTCCATCTGCCCTTCTTTCCGTTTATCACAACGTAGAAGCGTCTATTACACAACAGTATTCTAATGATATTTACCAGGTCATAGTCAAGCACAGTGCTATAGATCTTAGCTAGCAAGGTTCTGTGGTTTATAGAAAAACTACCCCTATTTTGGTTTAAATTGTTCTAGCGAAATAAAATTTGCACTGAGTTCTAACACATTTAAGATAACACTGAGTAATCCTCACGGTCATTTTGGTCAGTTAATCTTATCGTAAGCGGCAAAATATGCAAACGTGATCGACAAGATTTATGTCATTTACTATCATCATCTGTCGCTTCTACCTTGCCGTTTACGATACCAGAGGCAGAAAATAAGGTTGAAATGCGGTGGTTACGATAAAAATTAAATTAAATTTTAGACACTTGTTATTAGGGGAAAAATAATTTTGAATCAGCTGTAAACTATCGTAAGGAACCATTTAAGATAAAAATCTTTCGGAAAATTGATGCTTACGATGTTTTGTCAAAAACCCGTCGATATGTTAAAATTAGTCTTTTCGTTGTGAAATATGAGATATTTTATTTTTTGAAGTCATATTAAAACCTAAGTCAATAAACCAATGCTTTTATGGAGCATATCATGCAAGCTTATTGTATAAATATATATTAAAAACGATAGGGCTTACAATAAATCCCTGTGGTAAACCGCTGGTGATAATAAAATTTTTATCATTAAATGCATTTTATGATCGCGGAGATAGACCTTATTCACGAATAAATTATATCAATGTAGCCTGAAGTTTATTGGTGAAAACCAGTGTCTATTATTCTTTCTTGAAGGCTGTTCAAGATTATTGCGTCATATGCAAAATATGCATCTTTCAGATATTGAATTATTATGAAACCAATAATTAGTAAAAGATCAAAGGAAATAAAGGACTGATATTTCCTCATGTCGAGCCACTAGAGTAAAAAACTGTTTCTTATGCCGCAAGGAAAATCGAATAAAAAATATTTTTGTGGCCGATGTAAAAAATCTGTATGTCTTGAGTGTGCGAATCCAATTTGTTCCAACTTTATATTATAACTTTAGCATTCGCTAGATATTATTTTTAAACGAAACTAATTTTGTGAGCTGCTTTTGATGTAATATTTTATGTTTTCATGTTATCCATCCTTAAAAAAACTGACTTGTTATTTTTTTACTCTAGCGGAAAAGAAAACATATAACTTTCAAGATCAGTGGAGTCGTTAATAAAATTGTTAGAAATCGTGGTATTCTATTCTTTTATCTCTGTAAACAATCTAATTTTCCTTACCTACTGTACCCGATTAAAAGATTTTGGAATATTTTTAATTCAATATAAAAAATTGTTGGTAGCTGTTAGTGTGTGCACTAAATTAATATTAATTGAAATATAAGGAAAAAACAGAATAGGCCAAATATACAGAGTGGGCCAAAGAAAACAGTCCACATCGATATTTGGCAGTATTTATTAGAATTTAAGGAAATGACGAAACAGGTCGATTTTTGATTTAAGGGGGACACATTTTTACGGTACATACATCTGTCATTTGTCAACCCCCTCCCTTCCACTTCCCCCACCTCTTATTGTTAAATAGGGAATATGGGTTATGTGCTAGCTCATTTGACAGGTTATTCAATTCTCTATTCAGTAATATAAACATTAACATAATTATTTATACAGGGTGCCCAAGAGAAAAAAAAATTTATTAAATTAATTGACACAAATAGAAGAATGTATGTAATTTATTTAATTCAAAATAATTCTACTGCTGCCACAAAACAGAAAAATGTTTTTTGATAAATAAACATTGCTTTTTGCTTAATTCCAATGTTCAAGCTGCCACCCGACTGCCTCTTGGAGTATCAATTTAAGCCACAACATTTTTTTTAAAAATTGGCAAAAAATCCTTTGTAAAAGGTATAAAATTTTTTTATTAAAAATCCCTTTAACAGTTACATCACAAAAAAACGTTTTCGATTTTATCAAAAATCATCATCAGTGTTAGACCTAAAAGTAAGTTTAACCGTGTTAATGAATGTAAAGTTGATATTTAAATTTTGACTAAGGTTAAAGCAAGTTGGTAATACTTACAGATTGGATGCCAGCCGAGCCGCTAAACAAATATTCGGGTCAAAACCTTTAAATATTATATGGATGCATTAAAGGTGCATACTTAAATAAAATGCCTTAGGATGGATACATAGCAACAAAGATAATGCCCTTAGGTAAGGTATTGAATTTCTCAACAGGTGGGATGCAAATTGAGTTGTGTACATTACAATGACTTAATAGCAACTAAATGAAAATTAAGTGATGTTTCTGAAAGGTGTCAAAAACAAACCGACAATGTGACGTAGAGGTTACCCTTTATTACTGCAGTCAACTATTTGTAATAATTTTTTTTCCAACAGTAATAACAAATATCAACACAGTTGTGGCTATAATTACATTTACCTTAATTATGTAAGATATAGAGGGTAAAATGATTTTATAATAATATAATAATAATTAGCGAATAATGGATCCATTTATGATATGGGACCAAATAATTAAGTGGAAAATGTTTGCTAAGATGTTTTATTTATATGAATAAGTTGATGATTGTGGTTCGTATTCAAAATTAAATAAAAAAATGTTTTATTCAATTTTAAATACGAACCACCTATGTGAACCACCCGTCAACCTAAGTGAACCTACCTTACTTGGTAGTCAGCGTTGGCCTAAGATGGTTGCTTAAGTTTCCTGGTAGGGTTTCACCATGTTCCCGGAGGTTATATCTTTTAACATCGGCGTTTAGCCTGTTTAATATTACTTTGAAATAATGTAAATCGAATTAAAAATTCAACCATTGTTTGGTTCTGGGGCTATTTAGCAAGTATTCAAATTCACTGATGATGGACCGATAGGTCTGAAAACGTTCTGAATTGGACACATTTTATTCAATCCATTGGGATTTTTAAATTGTAATAAATATACCAATTACATAGAAGTGGTTTTTACTTCATATTAGAGTTTTTTAACTATATGGTATACAGCCAACCTAGGGAACTTCCCTTTTAGTCTAATGTTAAATCTTTACTGCATAGGATCTTTTTCATTTTCATAAAATTAGAACGTGCTTGGTTAGTATTACGGTTGTATTTAGTAATTTTCAAAAACTTTGTGTTTTTGATATTGAGAGAGAGTTATTACTCCCTACCACACCTTACTATTTTACTCATGAGTCTTTGCAGGTCTTGTAACCTATCGGATATTATTAGTGTATCATCTGCATATCTGATGTTGTTAACTAAGACTCCATTTACTCTTATGCCGACTGTTTCATCTTCCACAGTTTCTTGCACTACCTCTTCAGAAAACGCGTTAAATAATAGAGGTGATAGTATGCAGCCTGGCCTGACTCCTCTTTTTATTTCCATTTCTTCAGATGTTCCTTTTTCAATTCTTATTATTGCTCGCTGATTGTAATGGAGGTGTGTTATCAGTCTTAAATACCTTTCATCTAGGTTTTTCGTTTTTAGAATTTCCATGAGTCGATCATGTTTTACTTTATCAAACGCTTTATTGTAGTCGATAAAACAGACGTAAAGAGGACGGTTAACATCCAAACATCTCTATGTCAGCATAATGTACCTTTAACACAAAATTGTAAAAGCTGAATTTCTATATTGTTTCTGTAATTACAAGTTTTCATTAATAGAGTGTTACGAAAAATACTCCGTATATTTTGGACTAATCGAAACTCGACTGAAATGTTATGGAACCAAACCAGCCACCAGAATATATTGAAGCAAATAAAACAAAAAAATGGTGATAACTGGACCACACACTCCGCAGGCCTCCAGATGATATTGCCGGGCCAGCGCTGGAATGGAATCCCGACGGAAAGTGGGCAGATATGAGAAAACACTGAAAATGACAATGCTGAACGAAGAGCAAGGAATGGGTAAATTCTTGATTGAAATCAAGGCACTAACCAGATATACAGTTCGCTGGAGTGTACGCTATGCAGGGTGAGTCATGAGGAACTGTACATACTCCTACCTCGTATAGAGGCCCCTATGGGGAATAACAAATGACCATTAAAAAGTGTCTGCTCCCATTGTTTAATAATATAGAGGGCGAGTTTCGCATTTTGACAGAAATTTTTATTCGTTATAATTTTTGAACGGTCAGATTGATATGTCTCTTATTTTGGTCAATCGTTACACTATTACCACCTAATCAACTGATTTATTCAAACTAGAAAAAAATCAGGTCCGGCTTCAAAAAAAATAGTTCGTTTGGGCCTTAGAAAAAATTTCACCCTGTATACGCTTTTTGAAAACTATAATATGAATTTTACAAATTAGGCAAATAGGCAATTAAAGTGACATATTTATTTTTTCCCCACACGATTACTTAATTTTTTATAAAAAAATCAAGTTTGAGTATGAATTAAAAGTTTGCTAGAGTAAACCATAAATTAAAAAAAAACTTTTATTACAAAAACTAATTTTTTTTGAACAAATATTTAACTTGTGTTACCACCCAATCAACTGATTTATACAAACTAGAAAAAAATCCGGCACGGATTTAAAAAATTAGTTCGTTTTGGTCTTAAAAAAAATTTTCACCCTGTATACGCTTTTTGAAAACACTAATATGAATTTTACAAATTACACAAATGGGCAATTAAATTGGCATATTTATTTTTTCCCCCACACGATTACTTATATTTTTATAAAAAAATCAAATTTGACTATGAATAATTAAAAGTTTGGTAAAGTGAACAATATTTACTAGAAACCAGATTTAAAAAAATTAACTTTTATTACAAAAATTAATTTTTTTTGAACAAATATTTAATTTATGTTACCACCCAATCAACTGATTTATTCAAACTAGAAAAAAATCAGGCCCGGATTTAAAAAATTAGTTCGTTTTGGTCTTAGAACAAATTTCACCCTGTATCTGTATACGCTTTTTGAAAACTATAGTATGAATTTTACAAATTAGACAAATAGGCAATTAAAATGACTTACTTATTTTTTCCCCACACGATTACTTAATTTTTTAATAAAAAATCAAATTTTTCAAAATCGGAATTTTACCATAAAAATAAAAAAAATTAAACAACGTTTTTCTCAAAATTAAAAGCTTTACCATTTTTTTTTTCAATACCACGTCTAGATCTAAAACCCATAACACTTCTCTTTGGACTCTATAGTTTAACATAGACGTGTGTTGGATTTTTGCAACACCAAGGAAATAATTTTACACTGGTTTTACACTTCTGAAGCTAGGAATAACTAAAGACACTTTTCACAACTAATATTTTATTACAATAACACAAACTTTTGGTATTAAAGTAATTTTTGTGTGGGATCGGACACACGCCCTACTTTCCCGTTTTTTATTCTCTTATTATTCTATATAACAACACCTTGGCAACGAACTTTTTTTTTGAATATTGCGCCTTTGTGTACACTTTGAATTATAGAACATAAAAACATAGAAACATCTTTGTGAAGTGTACACAAGGCGCAAACCACTAAATAAAATATTGAAACAAAATATAGTTTTACTAAATATTAATGTTGGGAATTTATTTCTCCAACATGCTGGGGGGCCTTGGTTTTGATACCAAAACAATATATTCCACCCCTTTTTTTTACACATTTTTTAAAGAATTTATTGCTTATATAAGTATAAAACTTTTACAAAGTTTTAAATTTAAATAGAAATAGTTATAAAGTTAAATTTTATTTATTATTATAAATTGAAAAAAAAAAAAAATAATTTAAATTTGTTCATCGTTAATTGGAAGAACAGCAATTTTTGTGACAGAACGTAAGTATGTTCCCTTTTTAGTTTTTACTTCCACCACTCTTACCTTTCCGTCTTTACCAGGAATAACTTTATTAATCCTTGCTATAGGCCACCCAAAAGAAGAAACATTGTCCTCCTTTACAAGCACAAGCATGCCTTCTTGTAAATTTGGCAACGATTTTCTCCATTTAGGTCTGTTTTGAAGTTGTGTTAGATAATCTTGGTACCACCTTTGCCAAAAATGCTGCTGCATTTGAACACACAACCTCCAAAATTTTAATCTATTTTCAGGAATCTCAGTTAAATTAGTTTCAGGGAAAGTTGTCAAAGGAGCACCTATTAGAAAATGACCTGGGGTCAAATATTCTAAGTCAGAGGAATCATTATTAATTGCCATAAGAGGCCTTGAATTTAATATTCCTTCAACTTGAGTAATCAAAGTATTAAACTCCTCATATGTTAAAATATTATTTCCCATCACCCTTTTTATATGATATTTAGCACTCTTCACCCCGGCCTCCCATAGACCCCCAAATACTGGAGAATAACTTGGGATGAAGCAAAATTCAATTTTATCATCAAGGCAAAAGTTGTTTAACTTAATGTTGTCGTTTAGAAGTTTTTGAAGTTGATTATTTGCTCCCTTGAATGTGGCACCATTGTCACAAAAGATCTTGGATGGTTTACCCCTTCTAGAAATGAATCTTTTTAATGAAGCTAAAAAAGTATCTGTTGTTAGATCAGAGAGTAACTCCATATGAACTGCCTTCACAGAAAAGCAAACAAACAATGCTATATATGCCTTTGTCGTTATAGACTTTCTAATCCGTGACTGTTTAATTTGGAAGGGACCACAGAAGTCTATACCAACATTCTGAAAGACCCTCGATGAACGTACCCTCTGTTCAGGAAGAGATCCCATTAACTGTTCACTGCACTTGGCCTTACATTTAAAACAGGTTACGCATTTGTGCAAAATCCTTTTAATTTCTTTAGTGGCACTAATAATCCAAAAATTTTGATTTAATGAACTTAAAACTTGTTTCGGACCTGCATGTAAAAGTCTTAAGTGCTCTCTGTGAATCAAAAGATCAGTGATATGATTGTTTTTGGGAACGATCAAAGGATATTTTTTATTAAAAGAAATATCTGAGTTCTCCAGTCTACCACCAACTCTTAACAGTCCCTGAGAGTCCAAGAAAGGATATAAAGAATTTAAATTAGACTTAATTGCTGTGTTGTTGGTTAGACATTTTATTTCCTCAGAAAAATGAAAACTTTGTTCATACTTAATAATGGTTTTAAGGCTATTTTCTAGTTCTACAACTGTTAAACTTCCAGTAATCTTTTTATTTTTATTTTTTATATTATTTACAAATCGTAGGCAATAAGCCACTATTTTTTGAAGTTTTGTTAAGCTAGAGAATTTTATGAAGAAAGATTCTGGTTTGACCTTAGCTAAAGTGACAACTTTATATTCAGGCAAATGGTCTGGAGTAGAAAATGGAATTTCAAAGTGCAAGAATTCAATATTTGAAAGAATTTCAGGACCATTAAACCAAAGATTGTTTGAATTAATTTCATGAGGTTCAAGTCCACGAGAAAGACAATCTGCTGGATTTTCCTTAGTGTTTATATACAACCATTTAAATTCGGATGTCATTTCTTGAATTTTAATAATTCTATTGGCAACATAGGGATTCAATTTCAAAGGTTCGGATTTTATCCAAGCTAAGACAATGTTTGAATCTGAATATAAAAATACCTTACTGACTTTATCTTTTAACAGTTCAAAAACCTTGTGAGATAGTTTTGAAAGCAACAAAGCACTGTTCAGTTCAAGTCTTGGCATAGTTAGTTTTTTGTTTATAGGAACAATCCTAGATTTGGAACAAATCAAATTTACATGTACTTTATTTTCAAAAATAGTCCTCGCATAAATAACAGCTCCATATGCAATCAAGGAGGAGTCACAAAAGCCAACTATTTCAATATGAAGAGCACCAGTAAAGTTTAAATTTCTTTGGACAGTCACTGTGGGCATGCTCATTAAGCTTTCAACAAAATTTTTCCAAGTGTCAAGTAACTCACTGGAAATTATAGCATCCCATTTGACCTTACTTAACCAAAGTTTTTGCATAATTACCTTAGCAGCTACTAAAACTGGGCCCACTAATCCCAAAGGATCATAAAATTTGGAAACAAAACTGAGAATCTGTCTTTTAGTTACACATTCATTTATATCAACTTTTGGACAACTAAATTTAAAATTATCTGTTTTTGTATCATAAGTCAATCCCAGAGTCTTTACCGTTAAATCGTTTTTGCTGATGTTAATTTCATCAAAATTTTGTTTATTTTTAGGAATATCATTTAAAATTTGTAAATTATTTGAGCACCATTTGTGCAACTCGAAGGACCTTAATTTGAGCAGCGAGATAAGTTCATTTTTTAGTTTTATCGTTTCTTCGATTGTGTCACACCCACACAAAATATCATCAACGTAGGTGTTATTAAGAAGAGCTTTAGAAGCCAAAGGATAGCGTTTACCTTCAGTTCGGGCTAATTCTACCAAACATCTGGTAGCTAAAAAGGAAGAACTTCTTAAACCATATGTTACAGTTTGAAGTTGAATACATTGTAAACTGCCATTTTTCTCTCGCCACAAAATATTTTGTAACTGGCAATGGTCTGGATGTACCAAAACCATTCTATACATTTGTTTAATATCTGTCAAAAGGACGTAATTATATTTTCTAAAAAGAACAAGAATATCGAAGAGCTCATTTTGAACTACAGCACCATTATAGAGATAATCATTGATGCATTTTTTCTTTTTTGATTTCATGCTGCCATCAAAGACTACTCTTAATTTTGTTGTTTTTTTGTCTTCACGTATCACTGGATGGTGAGCCATGAAGTATAAAGAACCACTATTTAAGTCATATGTACTAAGACTTACTATTTTTGCATGCTTTAGAGCTAAATATTCATCAATAAAACTTTTGTATTGAGAGTACAGCTCAGGATTGACTTTAAATCTTTTTTCTAGATTTTCAAAGCGTTTTAATGCTACAGAAAATGAATCTCCTAAATCCAAATCAGGTAGATTTTGTTTTAATGGTAATTTAACTTGGTATTTATTATTTATTACTTGCAAAGAATTTTCAAAATTAATCTCACAAGCTTCCTGCTCTGTCGAATATTCCGGAAAAATTTCTGGAACCTTCTCGGTTTCCCAAAATTGAGAAACAATATTTTCTAAATTATTTTTCATGCTTAAATGAAAAGCAGAAAAATTACAAATTTGTAGTGATGGAGCAGAACCACTAACTATGAACCCAAATAGAGTATTTTGTAATATAATCTGGTCTATTTGTATTTTATCGGAGAGCAAAATATGAAATGAAATATTTGCCCCAAACAATATATCAATTGTGCCAGATTTATTGAAGTCATCATCAGACAATTTAATATTTTTAGGAATATTTAAATTTGAAACATTGAAATTTGTTTGTGGTATATCACTAGTAATTTTATCAACCACAGAACATTTTATATTTGTGCTATAATCAAACACACATGACTCAATTTTTAAATTTACAGCCTTTTGCACATTGGTAATATTCTCAGAAATACCTAAGATATTGACATTATTATTAAATGTTTTTAAGTTTAATTTACTTACCAATCTACTTGTTACTAATGATATTTGAGATCCTGTATCCAGGAGACCTCTGGCAGTGATATAATCACCCCTTTTTGTTCTAATTTTTACCTTCACTGTTGGTAACAGAACATTATTAATGTTTTCATTTATTGAACCAAATGTAGTCACCCTATCGTCTGCATTACCACTGTTACCCTGTCCAGTGCTGTCTAATGGAGTTTGTCTGTCCACATGCAGAAGAGAATTATGTTCTTTTCGACAAACTGAACACCTGAAACTCATTTTACACCTACCAGGATGATTATTCAAACAAATTCGACAAGCCTTATGACTGTCTATAAAAGACACTCTATCATTTACTGAAACAGATTTGAAACTGGAACAATTATAAATTTTATGGCCTGAGGATGAACAAAAGCTACACCTGGTTTCTAATTTGACTTTACTTGTAGCCAAGTGAGTTTTTTGATACCTTTCTTTGTTAGTGCTACATTTTTTATCTGGAGTGGTTACAGTTTCTAAAGCTGTAGCCCTATTTTCAATATAAGATAAGAAATCTTTTAAATTTGGCAATTTTGAGTTGTCCCTATCAATTTGAAATGATCTATTAGTATAGTGATCTAGTTTTTTAGTTAAAATGCAAATAAGGATCATATCCCAACTTTCTACGGGTTGCTTTAAGTTTTTTAGTGCACCTAACTGCTGTCTCACTTTACTAATGAACTCACGTAAGGCGGTGGAAGTTCCTTTTTGAATGGAGGGAATGTCAAGTAGTGAATAAATGTGAGAATTTATTAATATTGTTTCATTGTTATAACGGTTATCTAACATTCTCAATGCATCATTATAAGAGTCATTTGTTAGAGGTAGATCATTTATTAGGCTTCTTGCCTCTCCTTCCAAATGATTCTTTAAATGAAAAAGTTTTTCAACATTTTGCAGTGACTTATTTCTATCAAAAACAGCTAGAAATAAATATATAAAAGGTCTATAACTTGTTAAATCTTTGCCGTCATAACAAGGAATTTCTATTCGTGGAATATTTGAAGAATAAAAAGAATTATTTACATCTTGTGGATTAGTACTTACGCTCTGTATTACTGTTTTTGAGAGTTGACTATTAATTTTAGTTAATGTGTCAAAGTATTCCTCTCTAATATTATCAATGGAATCTGCATACCCCTGTCCACAACATAAAATTTCACAATGAAGATCTTGAAGTTTATTAAAATTTTCTATTAGTAAGTCTTTCCTAGTTTGTAATTGATTAATTATTAATTCAGAAATTTCTTTGTCCAAATGTTTTTCAACAAACCTTGTAATAGTTTTAATAGACTGAATTTCTTGAGATTTTTTAGTTTTTAGCATTTCAGTATCCTTTTTAGCGGGCATTTTTTTTTATATGAATCTACCTAAAACTTAAAAGGTAAAAAAAACTATTTTAAATATCAAAATAACAAAAATGTTGACGATTATTTACAAACCAAAACACAAACAGTCAATTTATTTAATTTTGTATTCACTGTCAATGTCAGTTTTCTGTCACTTCATATATGATCGATTTCATAAAACATCGATTATTTCTCTCGATCGCTTGATAACCATTCGACGTCGGTCGTTCGCCCTCTTTTACATAGATGGCGCTATTGTATGAGCTTGACGTTTTACAAAATTAATTTTTTAATGATTTTTCTTTTTTGTAATTTCTTTTCTAATAATTTCTTTTTTGTTCAATAATTTCTTCTTTTTTTTTTATTAGGTGTGTTTCTTACCTTCTGGAAATTGAGTAATTCCTAGCTTCTTTTTATTTCCGGCTCGACTGGATCAAACTTGATGTTGGATTTTTGCAACACCAAGGAAATAATTTTACACTGGTTTTACACTTCTGAAGCTAGGAATAACTAAAGACACTTTTCACAACTAATATTTTATTACAATAACACAAACTTTTGGTATTAAAGTAATTTTTGTGTGGGATCGGACACACGCCCTACTTTCCCGTTTTTTATTCTCTTATTATTCTATATAACAACACCTTGGCAACGAACTTTTTTTTTGAATATTGCGCCTTTGTGTACACTTTGAATTATAGAACATAAAAACATAGAAACATCTTTGTGAAGTGTACACAAGGCGCAAACCACTAAATAAAATATTGAAACAAAATATAGTTTTACTAAATATTAATGTTGGGAATTTATTTCTCCAACAACGTGATCAAATAGATAAATCTTAAATTTTTTCACTTAATTTTTGCGATTTAACTTTGCAATTCACGAATCTGCACCTTTTATTTTTAAAAATTCATAACTTTTATGAGAAGAAGACGGAAAGTCTACAACAATTTTAATATTCACAATGGTAAGAGATATGTGTTGTAAAATTTCAGAAAAAAAATATTAAAATGGAACAGAGTTGTAGCGAGTTAAACCGTCATTTCATTTTTTTTTTTTCAGTTTTAGGTTAAAATTCCGATTTTGACAAATTTGATTTTTTAATAAAAAATTAAGTAATCGTGTGGAGAAAAAAATAAATATGCCATTTTAATTGCCTATTTGTCTAATTTGTAAAATTCATATTACAGTTTTCAGAAAGAGTATACAGGGTGAAATTTTTTCTAAGACCAAAACGAACTATTTTTTTAAATCCGGGTCTGATTTTTTTCTAGCTTGTATAAATAAGTTGATTACGTAGTAACATAAGTTAAATATTTGTTAAAAAAAATAAATTTTTGTAATAAAAATTAATTTTTTAAAATCTATGGTTCACTTTACCAAACTTTTAATTATTCAGTGTCAAATTCGATTTTTTTATAAAAAATTAATTAATCGTGTGGGGAAAAATAATATGCCGTTTTAATTGCCTATTTCTTTAATTTGCAAAATTCATATTAAAGTTTTCAAAAAGCGTATACAGGATGAAATACTTTCTAAGACCAAAACGAACTAATTTTTTAAATCCGGGCCTGATTTTGTTCTAGTTTGTATTAATCAGTTGATTGAGTGGTAACATAAATTAAATATTTGTTCAAAAAAAAATTAATTTTTGTAATAAAAGTTATTTTTTTAAGTCTATGGTTCACTTTACCAAACTTTTAATTCATACTCAAATTTGATTTTTTTATAAAAAATTAAGTAATCGAGTGGGGAAAAAAATATATATGCCATTTTAATTGCCTATTTGTCTAATTTGTAAAATTGATATCATAGTTTTCAAAAAGCGTATACAGGGTGAAATTTTTTCTAAGACCCAAACGAACAAATTTTTTTGAAGCCGGACCTGATATTTTTCTAGTTTGAATAAATCAGTTGATTAGGTGGTAACAGTGTAACGATTGACCAAAATAAGAGACACATCGATCTGACCGTTCAAAAATTATGACGAATAAAATTTTCTGTCAAAATGCGAAACTCGCCCTGTATATTATTAAACAATGGGAGCAGACACTTTTTAATGGTCATTTGTTATTCCCCATAGGAGCCTCTACACGAAGTAGGAGTATGTACAGTTCCTCATGACTCACCCTGTATACGCGTGTGTATGTAGTCTAGCAAAGACCCTAACATTAACGAAAACGTCAGCAGAAGAGTGACTTAGAGCGCCATGGAGAGAGTCATGCTAGGAATTACAAGAAGAGATAGGATACCAAATAGTACCATCAGACAAAGAACAAAAATCAAAGACATTGTAGAACATGTAGCAAAAAGGAAATGGAGATGGGCAGGTCATGTGGCAAGAACACCGAACAATAGGTGGACTAGAAAATTATTGGAATGGCGACCGAGGGGAAGACAAACGAAGCCGAAGCGTGCAAACCACCAACGCGCTGGAATGACGATATAAAGAGAACTGCCAGAAACTGGATGATAGGAGAAACTTCTTCTTCTTGTGCCACTCCTATCGTACGTAGAGGGGATATTTAAAAATTCGCGAGCGCCAGTAGTGACAAGTCTTTAAAGGTTTATTGGAAATTTTACATAAATATCAAAGTGATTAATTTAAAATTAAAATTAAAAGCATTAATTATAAAAAATATTAGTTGGTCAAAGCTGTGGTATATATTTTTACCTTAAATATACTTACGTTTTAATACTGATTTTAAGTTTTTTTAATGTTCCGTAATATGTAATTATAAATTAATCTCTTAATCTTGGCGCCATCTACACGATAATTGTGGAAGTATCCGAAGTAAGAAATTAATATTTCATCAATAAAACGTCAAAATGATTAGCAAAATCTTTAAAAAAAATCGATTAAAATTTAATTATTTTTGCGTTGTAAATATTAAGCGATAACAATTAAATAATAAATTTAAAAATTACCGGTGAATATTGCATTAGTAATCCGCTAGGAGCGACACCAGCGAAGCTCAGAGCGTATAGTATATCAGTTGAGAGGACATAAATGCGTATTTATGTTCTCTCATCAGGTGACCCAGATATTCGAGTTTTCTTCGTTTTATCGTTAACAAAATTTCTGGGTCATTTAATATCCTTCGTAATACTTCAAGGTTTGTGACTCTTTTAACCCAACTTATCTTCAGCATTCGACGGTAGCACCACATCTCGAAACTATCAATATTTTTTATGTTGTTCTCTTTGAGGATCTAGGCCTCTACACCGTATAATAGCATGTTAAATACGTAGCCTCTTAGCATTATTAATCGTAGAGGGATGCTTATATCTCTGTTGCAGAAGAATTTTCTCATCTTTATGAAAGTGACCCTGGCAATTCCGATACGTCTTTTTATTTCATTGTTTTGGTCTCCAGTGTTGTTTATTAAAGTTCCCAAGATTTTGTAACTTGATACTTTTTCAATTTGAATGTCGTTTATACTAATAAGTGCTGGTTGTATCATGTATTTACTGAAGACCATATTCTTGGTATTTTTGATATTGATGTTTATGCCATAATTATTGTTGCAAGCAATATTTATGTTTGTAAGTAATCGTTGTAATTATTCTTCTATTAATTTTTCTTGTAACTATTACAGTTTCGTCCGCGTATCGAATATTATTTACAACCTCTCCATTGATTACGATTCTTTCGTTTGCTTGCAAAAAGGCTTCCTGGCAGATGCTTTCACTATATACATTAAATAGCAGTGGTGACAAACCGCATCCCTGTCGTACTTCCCTACGTATTCCTATTGCTTGTGATTTTTCATTTTCTATTTTGATGTTAGCTTTCTGATTCCAATATAAATTGAGAATTATTCGCAGATCTTCATTATCTATGTCTTTTCTTTCAGGAATGTCTCTTAGCTTATCGTGGCGCACTCTGTCTATCGCTATTTCAAAATCGATAAAACATAGAGGAGGCATATGCTCAGCGGTGGACGATAACGGCTAGACCATGATGATATGTTGTCTAATAAAAATGTAGCAAATTTTATAGTATTCTTTTATAAAAATAAGTTTTTAGTAAACCTTTAATGAGTGAACTCGGTATACAGGGTTACTCGGATACAGGGAACTCTAATTACTGGGGTAGTTTATGCAAAGTTATGTTTGATAGTTTGTATTTTTGTTGGTTCTGAATTTCATATTACGAGATCAAGATTTTGTAGGGTGTAATTTTGTGACGAGAATTTCAGGACAAAGGCAGATAAAAAGTCGGTACAAGAAGAATAATACATACAATTTAGTATACAGGAGAAGTTTATCCTAGTTCTTTTTAAATGTTATCATAGTTTTTTTTTTCATCAATATATAAAAAATACATACCTTTGGAAACAGAACAATAATACAGGGTGGGGCATTAGTGTGACAAAATCCAATTACTCGTTTGTCGTAAGAGATACAAAAAAAATTACTGAGATAAAAGCTGGGGCTCAGATAGGACCATGATATAAAAATGTTTTCAAATATATAGGGCCACCTGTATTGACAGGATGACACAAATTTATGTTTTTTTAATGGAAGACCCTGTATATTTTTACATTTTTGGATTCAACTCAATGTCTCCTTTCATAAAATATAAAGTTTTGTAATATCATACGAGGTAGTTTAAATGATAATTACGTTTTTTGCTAACTTCGTAGCAATATTCTAACCTTGGAGAATTGTAGTTATTTAACATCAAAATTTATATTTATGTTCAAACAAATTTTATAATGTCTACTATTATTGTCAAACATTATTAATACAGCGAAATGTTTAATTTTATTATGCAGGGTTGGTCAAAACTCGGAATGAGTATTTTCTTAGTTTTCTTAAATGATGTTTTAGTTTTGTAGTGAGATTATATTTTATAGTACTTTTTTTTCTTAAGCATTCCTAATACCTATAAAGTTCTTTAATTTGTGAGTTATTCGTGATTCTTTAAGCCAAACCTTAATTGCAACAAAAATCACGTGAACTTGTATTAGGGGCCATGAAAATATTCAATCAAAAATAATTTTTCGAAAAAAAAAATACAGATTAATCTATCTAGACCAGTGTTTCCCAACGTAGGGCTCACGCCTCACAGTGGCAAAATTTGATTGTTAAAGGGGGGCAATTGGAATATGGACTCGACACTGTAACGGTCACGTTACAAAATTAGCTCTTTAATTATTATTATAATTATTTTCCCTCGGTCTCCATTTAAATTCTCTAATTTCTCGTATAGGACTACTGGGGTGACGTCATACCTCGGTGATGGAACGTACTCCACCTATCGAGAATAATTTCGTTTTCTGAGGGAATTTGACGTTCACCTTGGCGGAGAAACGTCTCTCGTTCGTCACTTGGTTTGTGGCTGCTAATTAAGTGGGTTGGTTTGGTACTTGGTACTGGTACCATGAAATGGCGAATGAGTTCCATACACCTTATTTTATAACATCAATCCACTTTTTTTTAAGTAAAAAGTTACCAGCAAGGGTTGTCTGGAGTTAGGAAGACATGTGTGTGACAACTCCTGTTGGAGCCTAATAGGAATCATTCGGTGAGATTTATTTTTTTTTGTAATAATTTTTAATTAGCCATTGTCATGTATTTTTTGTTGTGGAATATTTAAAATATTAGTCCCATTGTTAAACTTTCTTAGTCAATCTATTAAGGGAAGGGTGTAGATGATTTCGATCTTTATATTATCTTTATATCGATCTTTATATTAATGGGGTTTTTGGGTTTACATAACCAAACATTTTTGAAGTCCTCAAATTAATATTGGAAATAATTTTAAATTTATTGAACATCCAATATTTTATAAATTCAATATATTTTTACAGATATTTCCTCAAATAAATCATTTCAATGTCATTTATTCATGTCTTCACACTTAAAATAGTTCAAGGTTACCTGAGATTGGTTTTTTGTTCCATTTTTAATGGCCGGTTTTTCTATGCTATTGCTTCTAAAAAGTATTTCTTCTTCCCTTTACTTTTTGCTCATGTTTAAAATGGGAAATAAAACTGGGAATGTTTTTAGCCATTTGGAAGAAACCCTAACATGAAACCGTAGCCCTTTGACCACCTAGGGAAACCACTGCAGCCACGGCCAAGTCACCATTGGGAGTATGTCTATTTGGGAGCAAGCTATGGGAGCGTTCCAGCTCAATTTTCGTCTTGGCACCTGGGCCTACAGGAGTCATGGGGTCGCTCCATCCTGGTGCATCATTTTCTAGGATGCAACCGCAACCTCGTTTGGGAACATTTAGTGAGGTGTTTTAGTAACTATTGGTTTTTTTATATTTCAGACTATCTGTTAAATACACTATGTTTTTTTCCAGATTTAGGTTACCTCTGGTTTTTTTTTTGACATATTTGTATATTAGATTATTTGGTTCCCAAACTTTGTATCTACGGTAACTTCTTGTGCACAGGAATGAGCCTAGAGAAAATTAGGTTTTTAATACTTTATTATTGCTTTGATATTGGTTTATGTAATTCGGGTAAATTTATTTTTTAATATTACTAGCTTGTTTCCCAAATATTTTACTGTTATTCGCTTTATTCCATTTGTTCGGTTAATTTAGGTCATCGTCGGTATTTATCTCAACTTCATTTCTACTTTAGTCAATTGTATATTTAACTTTATTTATTCATTATTGTATTTTCCCTTAGTGAGGCTTGGGCCTATTTATTTGTAGTATTTTCATATTTGTCAGTTTCCTTTAGTTGTACGTAGCAGGCGTACTATAACCATTTGGTAGAAGACTCATGTGAGTTGTACCCTATATATATATATATATATGTAAGAGGTATTTAAGTTTGTAACATATAACATTATTGTTGTTATCTTTAAAAAAATATATAGCTTCTTGTATAACTTATGTCATTTTAGAGTTACATGATATATGCTTGTCTAACTCAGAGATTGTTAAAAATCTAGTAGTTATTTTTAATAAATATTTATTTATTTTGTATATCAATTATTTTATTACTCCTTTATGTTCATTATTACAGGTTTGAGATATTTAATATTTGACAGCAGTATAAGATACCTGGGAAAATGATCGAAGATCATTTTCATGGCGCCCATGATTTGTTAGATTTATTTATCTTGTTCGTCTTTAGAAGTTATTCATCTTATTCCTTTTCAGTACCTTATTCTTATTTTATTATTTCACCTTTCAGTCATCATTACTATCTACATAGAGCTACTGTTCTTCGACAGGCATGCAAATGAGCCGTATCCATCCTTGAGTGTCAAGTTGCTCTCTTGCATCTATAGCTAGCCAACTCTATTCAGTTTGCCTCTGTCTCTTCCCACTTCTACTAATTATCCCTTTTAATCCCCCTTTCTTCAGTACTACTGCACTTTAGTAGTATTTTTTATTTTTTATTACTTCGGCTTCAACGCTGAAGCCCCTTCATTTCTATTTTTAATATAGACACAACTATTGAGTGATAAGTAGTAGTATTCATTTTTTCATTACTTCTGTTGGAGTATATCACTCCAACAGAAGTTCATTTTTGTTACACTGGCGCCCAACGTGGGGCCAACCGTTTATGGTTTGAAGACAGTAGTTCTTTTAGTTCATTTTTATTTTATTGGAATTTTTTGTATTATTAGCTTTTTAATATCTTTGTATACATGTTACTTCTGATTTATTTTTGTCTTAAATTTTATTAATACTAAACAGGTAGACTTATACTGCTTTTCTTTGTTTTCGATTAGTTTATTTTCGATACCTCATTTTTGGTTGTAGTGGTACAGCTCATATTTTAGTTTGAATTTTGTATTTGTATTGGAAACTTATTTGTGTATTTAGACTGAGTATACATAACTGACGTTATGTTCTATTAGTATAAATTTTTATTCCTTCTACCAATGGTAGTATGTTTGCACGTACAATTAATCGTTGACTATATGCATACGTTTTTTCTAGTATGGTTATATTTTATACATAACTAGAAATCATTTTCAGTATTGAGGTATTTTATTTACTTTATTGGTTTGATTATTTATATATTTTGCTGGCATTTTTGATTTGTTGGTGTGTCGCTAATATTTTCTCCTTATGTATATTTGTCTTACAAACTTTAGATTATATTTTATATTTATTATTTTTGATATTTGGGTTGTTTGGTAAGACAGGCACACACCACAAAGCAATATCGGTCCACAACATTAGCTTCTATACATGATACGTTGAATTCGCATGGTTCGGATGATTACAGATGGTCATCCAATTTTTTTTCTTTAATTGGTAGTGTTAACATAATCATTATTGTATAGTAAAGTAGTTCCATTATCCATCTCATCTTCTAGTTTGTTAATGTTGATAATAATATTATATCAAGGTGGGTACCATAATATAATGCTTATATAAATCAGATGCTTTGGGATGAGATTTAAATTTAAATTTTTTGTTAGCTAAGAAGCATTGATAATAGTCCTTATTTGTCTATTAAGTTTTAGAACAATACTCAGAAGAAGATTGACTTAACAGTGGTTGAGCCAATCTCTTCTTTGGTTTGCCTTTAGCTCAATTTTTATTGTTATATTTTAATCTAATGTTTTTAATCATCAGGTAGTGCAGGTACCTACATTACTCGATTTCATCTTTTGGCTTTGTTGTCGATGACTTTTAATTTATTATTTATTAATTTAATTATCATGTAGTACTCTCGTTTATGAGCTTATCATTTTGTTGCATTATTAATGGTGCACTTTTCAATATGTAAGCTAAGACAAGTACGTTGGTTTAATATTGATATTTTGTATGGAACTATGGAACTTATCATAATGTACACTACTATATCTCAGTTTATGTGTTATATTTTGAATATTTGATTACTTACTATTTTTTTTATATTATTTCTATATCTTGTTCTTGTATAGGTATGCGAAGTCCGCAGATAGTGTGCTACTTTTTTTATAAACAAAATGGCGCCGACAAATTGTACTTTTTTCAATTATTGCTCTATAACTCCGAAAATTTTAACTTTACACCAAAAAGACTCAAATAAAAATTCACCCCAATTTAATTATACATAGAGGCATGTTTTTCCCGATTTGCTCTGACGAAAATTTTCCTCGGAAAATGTGGGTTATCCCAACAAAATCTCGAATTTTCAAATAATTATTTGGGCTAGTAATTATCCATCAATAATTATATAGCTTGGTGAAATAAAAGCTTCTTTGGTATAGATTATAAATTCAGAAGCCGGTGAAAATTAAACGAATATTTTAGCAACAATTCAATTGTTAATTAACAATTTACAGTCGCAATAACAACCAAAATAATCATGGAACATTGATCAAACGTAGAAAGATTATAAAGGTACGATGCCTATTTAATATTTTGTCGACAAAATATAATTTTTTTCATTTTTTTGCATAATCTTTAAATGTTTACTAAAATTGTTATAAACAAATAAACATTTCTCAGAAATTGTTTATTATATTCTAATTTTAAAAAATACTTAAAATGCGTATTTCATAGGTCTTGAAAATGAATGCTTTAAAAAAATTTTCTAACCATTTGCAAAAAAGTTATGAAACAGCAAAATAAATATACGTTTTCTCCGTTGTTTATAATTTGTTTTAATTGTTTCAAAGCTTAAAAGTGAGTCTATGGTACAATCTAATTACTCACAAAGAATGTCAAAAATTGGTGCAATGGTTATATTTTAATCAAAGATTAAAAATACTTTTTTTGTAATTTTTAGCGCAAAAGTATGCCTGATACAGAGTCGGAGCTAAAATGTTCACTCGAACCGAGTGACACGCAGCATACATTATTTATTAAAAGCATTGATTAATAACTACTTAGACACCTCACCTTTAGGAAAAACCGAATTCAGTGTTAAACTCCGCCCACTTACACCTCTTTGCCCCTCAAGTCTAAGTACTAACTGGCTGGACGGTGGCGACATTTATTGAAATTTTTGCCAACATTTTAAAAATAAATTTGAGTCGCTTGGCTGACGTAATAGACAACGATATAAGGGTAGTATTCAGCATTTTAACAAATAATTTTAACGCGATTGTAATCTCTATTTTGGAATTCCGATTTTACTTCAGATAAAACGCTAAAAATTGATTAATAAAAATAGTGAAGAGGTTTCTTAAAAATTATTTAATTATTAATACACTACAAAAAAAAAACAGCAAAATAGAAAATACATAATAAAATTAGCAGTGATAATTCACATGTAAATTATTTTTTGCAATTTGTAAAAGAATGATATTTTCAGAACTAATGCGAAATAAACTATTTGAAGTTGATATACAGAATTTATTTCCAGATCTAACCCATTCAACCCAGGTAAAATATTGCAGAACCTCCGAATTTTAAAGAATCCATTGGATTGGCATGAAATTTGGTATATATATATCTTGATAAAGTGACAGGGAATTTCCAACATATAAATAGTTGAGGGCCATCTGCCTAGGAACAATAGGTAAAAGCTGATAAACGGACAGGATTAGAAAGTTTAAAACATCACTAATTAGATCATATTTCAAAACAAAGTAAATAAGTATATTTGAATGTTAATTCTTTTCAAACTAAGATAGTAAAATTAAAATTTTAGGAAAAAAATATATTTATTATTTCTTGTTCTCAAGAAGTACTTTCATTATTGACAAAATCGAAACATTTTATTATTAAAAGTCGAGAACAATTAAAAACCACGTTCATGTTTATATGAAAGTACTTTAAAAATGAAGGTATATTACTCTTGAGAAGAATTATTATTTTTTAACAAACTTGGTATACGACTCATAATATTTGACATCTGATTCTTTCATTTTGAGTTTTAGGACGTGCAAGTTTTTATCAATATTACATTTTTCCCTAAACTGAAAAAAAAAGTTTCCATATGATTCCAAGGTTTTAAGACATACTGATATTGTTTTCCTGATATTATAAAATACTTGTTAATATCTACTGTATATATAAACTAAAGCTAATATTGTAGTTTAACATTCAGTTGAGTCCACGATTATTTACCCGTGCGTCATTAATACCTGACGAGATAAAACACATACTTTTGATCTAGCATCATTCTCTTCCACGCATGAAACTAAAGACAAACCAGCTACCGCCTGTTATTAATTAAAAACACATGTTTTTTTACGAACGCACTAGACTAACTCTATTGCGCACAGTACAGAAAAAATTTTCTAGAGGATTTTGGTTCAGAAAAGATGTTCAAAGATATGACACATTATATTATTTTTGAAGTTCCTCCCACAAACATAAAACTGACAAAATGGTCCACTGAAAGCCGTGTAGACAGTGAATATTATTTCTCTCTTTTTGATTTTCAAAAACTTTAATTTTTTTAAAATATTCTAAACCTGCTTTTAAGTTTTCAGTTGACTTGCTTAAAGTTGACATTGGCTTTCTGTTTGGATTACTATCACTTCAATAGTTGCTGTTAAGACCATCAAAAATATTATTTATAATTTTCAAAAATTCGGCAGTAAGAGAAGCCGTTTTGGTGTGTAACTGCCCTACAGACATTGCTGTTGATATTGCTGAGGCAATTGAGTTGGAAAAAATTTGTGCTGCTAATTTTACACGCATTTTTTGAAAATTGTTAGGGTTTATATGAACGTTTGTCATTTTCACCATGCATCGTGCTCTCACACTGGTTCTATCGATGTTGTATGATGTGTATTCAATATCTTGCCGCGATATCTGTTTAGAATCGACAAAAAACGTCAACTTTTTGTTAAGAAAATTATTTCTTAGACTTTTTAATAAGTGGGGTGTATCGAACACAGTGAAAATCCTCTGATTTCCTATTTCTATTGCAGGCTGATCCTTACATGCGCCTAATAGCTTAAATAAAGCTCTATTATTAGATGCTTGATCACACAACACTTGTGTACCCAATATTTTGTAATTTTGAAAAAACTTCAACTACAATGTTTTTTAAGTTGTCGCTATGTATTGGACCACCTGTAGCAAGCCGCGTAGCCTTATGTAGCAAGCTGCGCATCATGAAAACCAGACCTGTGTTGGCAAGTTTGTTTGTTCTGTTCTTCCTAAAGCACCTAAATCTTGAAACCCTTCTATAATGTCATCTAATTTATTGTACTCCAATTGTTTTTCCAAAGAAATTTCATCAAACATTAACACACAAATTTTTTCCCACTTATCCATTGTCTCTACTGTTTTCCTCAACTTGTCAATTAAGGAAATGTTTAAACCAGTTCTTAATTTTATGACACGCAACCAAGTTTGAATTGTTTTTAGTGAAGGTAAGATAAAGTTAAGAGATCTAATTAAAAATTTTTAACAACTAGGAGACTTATAATAAATGGCCAGAGCTAAATCCTCTTCATTGTGACTCCATTGTGAACGAGTTTTGTGTGAAAACTGCATATTAACAAAAGTGTGCACGTATATGCTTTTATTTTCTAACAGTAACTCTATCATGAATTTGGTTGCCGATTTTCTGTTTTTTGTTGTTCTTCTACAACGCTGACTGTTCTTCTGACGGCACTTCTTCTTTAAAGCATTTACTTGATACTCCAATTTTTTTACCTTCTCCGTCAATTCAGTTTCAAGTTTTGTGGGCAAATTAATATCAAAACTGGAAATATCACTGAGACTACTACTTGATCTCTTAGGCGATGGAGTTGACCTAACCATACAATCGCCACTTGTAGATTTTTTACGTTTCGTACCGCAATAAACGTATGTAGAGCATAATACTGGTGGGGTATCACGTAAAATAGGTAATCATTGAAATGTCTGTGTAATAATTTTAATTAAAGCAAAACAAGCATCTCTGTTATTTCTGGAGTGATACTAAAAACGCATTCATATTTTAAAAAAATTTCTTTTGATTTAATTGTATAAAAAATATATAAATCACTCAATATCAACTGATTTTATATAAAATATATTTTAATAGTATTATTCTCATTGACAAAGAGCATTAGGCAAACATAAAAATATTTCCAAAGTTGAGTACTCAACTAAGTCAGTTGCTAACTGTGCAAATTTTAGAGGAACAGCATTTTTCCTTAATAACTTTGTTTGGCCACTTTGGTAAATATGTTCCACTGCATAATGATGCTGGCAAATTACCCTCTGTTTCAGGTCACTGTTATCCATCAATATAATATCAATATTTCCGCAGTTTTTTTGCCAAATTTTTGTGCGCTCTACTAGTCCGTTCTTTAACGGTAAAATATTGCAAAACCTCTAAATTTTAAAGAACCGCTTGGATTGACATGAAATTTGGCATACACATAGCTAACAAGTCAAAGAAAAAAAGTGATATTGTACCGATATGTGCTTTTGACCTGGGGGTGGTTTTCACCCCCTCTTATGGGTGAAAAAATATTCGTCCAAAGAAAGTCAGGAAATGGATAAACTGGCTAATTTTAAGTAACTTTTTTTCTATAGAGTTTTTTTACTAAGTCAATATTTTTCGAGTTATTTGGCAGTGACTATGTTCATTTTTTCAACAAAATAACAACGCTTTTAGAAGGTTTGTTCGCAAATAACTCAAATAGTAAGTATTTTGTCGAAAAAACATTCTTAGCAAAAATATAGCCTGTAAAAAATTAAAAAAAAATGGTGTATAATATACATTATATATTATATCACGTCTCTACACCTAGTAGAAGCAGAGTTATAGCTAATGAAAAATATGTTCATATTCGTCAAATTCCAAATGGAATATTTTAACGTGAAATAACCAAAAATGAAGCACATTTCGGGGAAAACTCATTACAACTTATTTAAAGTGTTTAAAAATCTTCATTTTTGTTTTATAAAAAAAATTTTAGCATCAAAATTAAACAAGTTACGCTCAAAATAAAGTTAGTCCCTTTTGGTTTTGGTAAAAAAATCGAGAAAATCAGCCCCTAATTAGCATCTTAAATGAACTTAATCGTTGCGACTTCGCAACATTAATCGAAATGAACGACTTCACAAGTTTCTTGACTTGTGTATATATTGTTTATATGATCTGTAAATTTCATCGGTTCAAAGTCCTTATTATTGAAAGGGCTGTAGTTAAAAGGAGTTGAACGAGTCACTGATCACGAATGTATGCAAATTTAGAAACACCAAATCTTAATCAATTTTTGTCTAACAGAAAAACAAAAAAATACATTATATTCAGAAAAGCAAATCTGACTATTTTTGTTTTTCGAGATTTTTGGTACCTATCTCTAACAATTTTTAAGTTATTTTGAAAAAAAAGCATATTTTTCAAAATTTAAATTTTTAAAAATTTTACTTTACAGATCATATAAACACAACATAAGTAAAATAATTTTTGGAGCGGTGACGATTAATTTCATTTAAGTTGCTAATTAGGGGGTGGTCCTCCCGATTTTTTTTTTTTGCAAAAACACAAGGGACCAACTTTATTTTGAGCGTAACTTGCTTAAATTTAATGTTAGAAACTTTTTGTAAAAACAAAAATAAAGCTTTTTTAAACACTTTAAAAAAGTTATAATGGGTTTTTCCCAAAAAGTGCTTAATTTTTTGGATATTTCTCGTCGAAATATTCTATTTGAAATTTGGTGAATATGAATCTATTTTTCATTGGCTATAACTCTGGTTCTACGAGATCCAGAGACCTAACGCGTACAACATTTTTTTTTTACTTTTTTATAGGCTATATTTTTGCTAAGAACGTTTTTTTCGACAAAATACTTATAGGTCTGGATCCCGCGTATGAAAAAAAAGTTGATTAATAGCAAGCTGAAAATTTGTTAATAGCTTAAGGGTGTCTAGTCGGACAAACTTTGATATATGGGAACACTGGGACAGGGGCAGTTTTAATTGTGGAACAGCTTAAAAATTTGGAACGGTCAGACCACGAAAACGGCACATTTATTTTGTCCCACAGAACAGACTTAAACTCTCCGAACAGAGATTAAACTCTCATGCAAAAATCAGACTGCTATTTATCACCTGTCATAATTCTCTAATAGAACTAATAGAATAATAAAGCTCTATAGAACAAACGTTACTTAAAATTAGTCAGTTTACCCATTTCCGGACTTATTTTGGATATATATTTTTTCACCGAAAAGAGGGGGTGAAAGTCACCCCCAGGGAAAAGCACACATCGGCACAATATCACTTTTTCTCTTTGACATGTAAGCTATACGTATGCCAAATTTCATGTCAATCCAAGCGGTTCTTTAAAATTTAGACCAAAAACCGTGAAAGAATGGACTATACGTTTTTCAGGGGAAATTTAAAGAAAGATATATTATTATTTGTTCCATCGTTTCTTTGAAAACATCCCCCGTAAACACACTTATGCGTTACAGAGGCCATTTTATCTAAAATGTGAGTCATTTTTTTTTAATTTTGCTATAACTTGTCACAACACTTGTCACAGATAATACACCTATAGGGTAAGTTCGGCCCTGACACTACTCCTACCTCCTCGCAAGTCAGAGAGGGAATGAGAAATCTCGATACGGTTTTCGAGTAGCGCCATCTAGTTGTTGATACGTCTTTCGGTTACCAAGAGGTGAGCTATCTAGAGGAATATTTATAATCAATGTTAAAAGTGTACGTCGCGCGGCCGATCGTCGCTCCGAGTGACAATTTTAGCTACAGTACTGTATTACTCTACTTTCGCGCGTGTAAATTACAAAAAAATATATTTATAATCTTTAATTAAAATATAACCATTAAACTGATAATCGTTATTTTTTGTAAGTAATTAGCTTGTACTTTAAACTCACTTCTACGCTTTGAAAGAATTAAAAAAAATTATAAACACCATAGTAATCGTATGTTTACCTTGCTGTTTCATAACTTTTTTGCAAATGGTTACAAAACAGTTTTAAAGCATTCATTTTCAAGATGTTTAAAATGCTCATTTTAGCAATTTTTTAAAATAATTATAAAATAAAAACTTTTTGAGAAACGTTAATTTGTTTATAACTATTTTTTTAAACATTTAAAGATTATGCAAAAAAATAAAAAAATTATATTTTGTCAACAAAATATTAAATAGGCATCTCATATTTATAAGATTTCAAAGTTTGCTCAGTGTATCATAATTATTTTGGTAATTATTGCGACCGAAAATTATTAATTAACAATTGAATTGTTGCTAAAATATTCATTTAATTTTCACCAGCTTCTGGAACTATAATCTAAACAAAGAAAGGTTTTAAGTCACCAAATTATTTAATTATTGGTAGATAATTACTTATCTAAAACTTTATTTGAAGATTAAAGATTTTGTTGGGAAAACCCGCATTTTCCGAGGAAAATTTTTGTCGGAGCAGATCGGGAAAAACACGTCTCTATGCAGAATTTAATCACGGTGAATTTTTATTTGAGTATTTTTGTTGTAAATTTAAAATCTTCGGAGTTATAGAGCAATAATTGAAAAAAACACGATTTTCGGGCGCCATTTTGTTTATAAAAAAAGTAGCACACTATCTGAGGACTTTGCATACCTATATTATTAATATATAGGATCTTATAATTCGATTCCAGCAATAAAATTGCTGGTAAATAGCTTTTCCCAAAAGTGGCCTATTCTCCGATAATCAGCCCAGACTATAACTGTTGGCTCCTGTTAACGATTTTTCAAATGATAAACCTGAAATGAAGTATCTGTTCACAATCGATGGTAAAGCATTTGTGAATTAGTATTTAGTGTTAGTGGATATATTTAAAACTAAATTATGTATGAAAAACGCAACCTTGAGAAATAAATAAAACTCTTGTCGATGCAAAGCGAATATATTCGGTTTCATTACCCATATTGGGTTATGTCAGAAACATACTAACAACAAAACTTTTGAAGAGTTTCATTGGCTCCAAAAATGTGAAGTAACTCATACCTCTTTACTTGGTATTGTCAATTATCAGAATACTCTATTGGCTGATTTAAAATAAAGCTTTTTGGATATATGTAAAACAAATTGAATTTCCAAAATGGATGATGCAGCCAATGTTCGTGGATTTGTCTGATATATCATATATGCAGCATTAAGGGCTCGCAGAATTGCAAAATGAGAGTCAGTTTTTTATTTTATAAAAACTGACTGATTTACTGACAAAAAATTGGTTGGACGTAAAAAAAGTGGAGACTTGAGACTTAACCAAATTTGAAGCTAATATAAAATCTCTGTCCAGCAAGCAGCAAGAATCAAGCGCAAGGATCTCACTAAATTAAAGTAGGAAAATCCTTATTAATATTATTTGGAATTTTAATTTGAGTTTTTTATTATATGTTTGAAAATTAAACTGTGTTTCGTTAACAATTGACTAGTGATTTCTTCCTCAAGTCTCTCATTAAGTTTCGTAAGTGAACAATTAAATTTTTTATATCAAAAATTATTGTTACATAGGGGGCATAAGAATTTTAGAAAGGCAAAGGTGGGACATGGCACAAAAAAGCTTGGGAAATACTGATCTAGACTGATCCATTATTTATCAATATTGGTTGTTCTATCAAACTACCTACGTCGTTAAGCTTGCGGGAACGTAAAATATTAATAAAACCATACAATATTCTACCTAATTGGCTATATAAGACTAAAGCTTAAACATTTGACATTATACTATTTTCATAGTTGTGGTTGCGCTGTTACCATTACCAATATGAATTTTTCTAAGGAATAACTAATTAATGTGGTTCTTGTGCTAGAAGAATATAACAAAAATGTGCCATTATATAGTAATAAGAATTTATTATCAGTAATTATCTGATAGACGACAACGAAGAAGATAAACTGCTTTTTTCTACGAGCGTGCAAAAATGTCTACTTTTGCGCATGCATTTTAGTTTAGAAAGTTTCACTGTTCCGCACGCGTGTTACTTTTCCGCACGCGGTTTTTACTTTTCCGCACGCGTGTTAATTTATATATATGTTAACATGGCCTTAAAGTAATTATAATACATGCAATAAACTAATATTTAGATATTATTTACTAATTTATTTCAAATATATCTTATTGTGTTCTTGTTTTAATGAAATTTACGCGACAATTCGATGAAATAAAATTATTTTGACATAATATTCGAAAGTCAATTCGGTAGACAATAACAGTCGTTTTGAATCATCGTCATGAAAGCCAAGATCGTCGTCATGCTAACTAATTATATTGAAAGTTTGGTTTTGACAACCTTGTCAAATAATTAATTTGTGTATATATTTTCATATTCATTAAATTAATTGATTAAGATTTGGTAATTTTTTAAAGACTCTTAGAAAAAATATTGTTCCTAACTCTTGCAGAAAGTCTCTTTTCCGCACTCGACTGCTTGCCGAACTCCCGCTTCGCGTCGTTCGGCAAACTGCAGTCGCGTGCGGAAAAGAATGACTTTCTGCACTTGTTAGGAAAATAACTATTCAAAGTTTACTAAAACGATTTCAACAGATTAGACACTAAGGGCCGATTGTTTGAACGCTATTTAAAAATGTAAATGTCAATTTTGCTTGGGTTGCTGAAAACATAATTGATTACAATTTATTATGAGATTTATTAATCAAATATATTTATGATTATTTGTTAATTAATAAATAATAATAGATTACAATTAACTGATTGACGTACGAATAAAGGGTGATGTTATTTGATGGTCGTTAAGGGGACTTAATTGTAATCAACTTCTTGATTACCGTTCGGACAACCGGCCCTTAGATTATGAGAACAGTCGTACTAATTTGCAGATCATCAGTGACACTAAAGATTACATTTAATTCGTTTTATTCATTTACAATAGTTTTTGTTCGATCAGATTTCTCGTAATTCAAGTATCTAGTCAGTTGAAACTGTTCTAGTAAACTTTCAAAATCTTCTCTTCTTGGTTGTCGTTGATCAAGAAATTGCTGATGGTAAATTCTCATTGCTAGTAGCACATTCTTGTTATACTCTCCTGTCACAAAAAATATATCCATCAGTTCCTCATTGGAAAAGTTCATATTAGTAGTGGTAACAAACAAAGTAACTGGAACTATAAAAATAGTATAATATAAAATGTTGAGTTTAGTGTCATAGCCAATAAAGAGGTATTTTGATATATGTATCAACAAATATTGATAAATAAAAAACAGTCCAGAATGTATTTTTTTGAAAAAAATTATTTTTGATTTAATATTTTTACGGCCACTTAATAAAATTTTACGTAATTTTTGTTGCAATTAATGTTTGGCTTAAAGAATCACGAATAACAAACTCACAAATTAAAGCACTTGTGTATAGGAAAGGCTTAAGAACTAAAATAGTACCATAAAATATCATTTCAATACAACACTAACATACAGGGTGTTCCATTGTAGTTCCGAAGCTATTTTCTTGTGACATTTTTGTAATTAACCAGTTTTGATGGGAAATAAGCCACAATTTTACTAAAAAAAATGATTTTGTTAAAGTTTCTACGTACAAATCGGATGTCGTTTTCAAAACACAAAAAGTAATAATGAATTAAACAAAAATGTTGTTGCTTGGTAAAAAATTCTTGTAATAATTTATTTAATCTGACTCATTTATATCGGCAATTCAGACATATATTATACATTTTAAAGGAGAAGACTTTCAAATGATATTGTCAATATTTATGAGTTACCAACTTTACTGATAATTCATTCGATTACATGAAATCAACCCCAACTCAAGAATATCCGTCACAAAAAATCATAACATCTGATCAGTCTTTAAAAAGACAACTACATGCAACGGTGACTTTACACCCTTTAATATCAAGTGGCCAATTTTTTGAATTTTTACCTCGTTTAAACGCACCTTTTACGTCAAAGTGACTTTACCAGTGAAGGACCCAGAATAGGTTGATTAAAATTAAAAAATCAGAATAAAATAAATCTATTTTACAAAATTTAACAAAACGGAAAGTATAGAAAGGCAATATTTTAAATAAAATTGAGTTAAAATTCTCGAGTTTGGCAATTACTTCTGTTTCGCGCGTGTTATAAACGGCATTTTGGACGCTTCTAATAACTTCTTATTTTATTTTTCAACACGCACTAAAATTTTTGACAAGCAATTTGACATTTAGTAAATCCGTACGACACTGCGATTTTACAGTATTACAATATAAAATTAAAGGTGTAAACTATTCAGTGATTGTGACTGTACATATTAAGGTCAGAGTTTGTTATTAGTTTTGAGAGTAAACTAAAGTAACACTTACGATTTCGGCATAGCATCACGAGGTTTTTTCCTATTTTTCCCTCGTGATTTACTATGGAATCTCTAACGCGAGAATTCTGCTGTCACCGTTGCATGTGGTTTTCTTTTTAAAGACAGATCACATGTTATGATTTTTTTGTGACGGATATTCTTGAGTTGGGGTTGATTTCATGTAATCGAATGAACTATCATTCAGTAAAGTCGTCTCAGGAACGCAACTCATAAATATTGGCAATATCATTTTAAAGTCTTCTACTTTAAAATGTATAATACATGTCTGAATTGTCGATATAAATGAGTCAGATTAAATAAATTATTAAAAGAATTTTTTGCTAAGCAACAACATTTTTTTCAATTCATTAATATTTTTTGTATTTTGATAACGGCATCCGATTTAGACGTCGAAACGTTAATAACATCATTTTTTTAGTGAAAGGGTGTTTCATTTAAGAAAATACTCATTCTGAGTTTCGACTAACCCTGTATACTAAAATTGAACATTTCACTATTAGCCCGATCAAAGAACAATCTGACCCCAAAAAAATAAAGGAAGAATGAAAATTTGGGAATAGGTAGTTGAAATTGTCTATTATTATATAAGAAAAAGTTTACAATTCTACATCTCCTCCATTTTACAAAAATGTAGGGGAATACCCCCCTCTCAAATATGAAAAAAATACATTCAAAATGAGACCGGAATTGGATAAAATGACTAATTCTAAACAACTTTTTTTCTATAGAGTTTTTTACTAAGTCAATACTTTTCGAGTTATTTGCGAGTGAATATGTTCATGCTTAACAAAATAAAACATGTTTTTGGACGGTTTTTCGGAAATAACTCATAACGTAAGTATTTTAGCGAAAAAAATATACTCAGCAAAAATATAGTTCATCAAAAATTGAATAAAATGGTGTATACGTGAAGTCTGTAGACCCAGTAGAAGCAGAATTGCAGCTAATGAAAATAGGTTCTTCTTCGTCAAATTCCAAATCGAGTATTTCAATGTGAAATAACTCAAAAACGGAGCACTTTTAGGGGAAAATTCATTTTAACTTTTTTAAAAAGTGTTTTAAAAAAGATTTATTTTTGTAAAAAAAACTTGTAATATTAAAAGTAAGTGAATTACGCTCCTGGTCCCTTTTATTTTTTGGTAAAAATATCGCGAAAATCACCCCTTAATTAGCATCACATATACGTTTTAACATTACCACTTCACAACTTACTTTGTCTATGTATTATTTATATCATATGTAAGTTCCATCGGTTCAAAGTGTTTTGAAAAAGATGTAGTTAAAATGGCTTGAACGAGTAACCAATCACGAGTTTAGGCAAAATTTGAACAGCCATAGCATAACCAATTTTTGTCTAACAAGAAAAGAAAAAATCAAAAATATTCAGAAAATCAAAATGTACATTTTATTACTCTTTGGGATTTTTGGTATTCCTAATTGTTTTTAGTTGATTCCATAAACAATTACGATTTTTCTCAAAATAAAAAAAATGTTTTATTTTAAACCCAATTTTTTTCAAAATTGAGCACTTTGAACCAATGAAACTTATAGCTAATAAAAACAATACATGAGAAAATAACTTGTAAACCGGTAACGATTAATTATATTTATAATAATAGTCTCCCGTTTTATACCGCTCTCGTGGCTTTGGGAGTATAGCAGGGTAGTCTGCTATATCTAAGGCCTACGGTATACAAGGAAGGTAACAGGGCCAGTGCTACGCTTCAACCGCCTATTATTACCCCTGGTTTTACCCAAGGTACTCATTTTATTCAGGCTGAGTCGACCTGAGGCCTATAAACATTTTAAAAATGTCTAGTTGTTCTTGCCGGCGGTAGGATTTGAACTCCGGACCACCGGCACGCTAGCCTAGCACACTACCACTCGGCTACGCCGGCCCTCATTAATTATATTTGCGAAGCTAATTAAGGGGTGATTTTCGCCATTTTTTTACCAAAAAATAAAAGGGACCAACAATATTTTGAGCGTAACTCACTTTTTAATGTTAGGAAGTTTTTTTAAAGAACAAAAATAAACCTTGTTTTAAACACTTTAAAAGAGTTGTAATTAATTTTCCCCGAAAAGTGCTCCGTTTTTTGGTTATTTCACATTGAAATATGCGATTTGGAATTTGACGAAGAAGAACGTACATTTCATTAGCTGCAATTCTGCTTCTATTGGGTCCGCAGACCTCACGCATACACCATTTTTTTCAGTTTCTTATGAGCTACATTTTTACTAAGAATATTTTTTTCGCTAAAATAATTACTTTTTGAGTTATCTCCGAAAAACTGTCCAAAAACATTTTTTTTTGGTTAAAAATTAACACATTCACTCGCAAATTACTCAAAAAGTATTGACTTAGTAAAAAAACTCTATAGAACAAAAATTACTTAGAATTAGTCATTTTATCCAATTCCGGAATTATTTTGAACGTATATTTTTTCACCGCCGAGAAAAAAATTTTCACCCCGTATTTTTAAATTTTTTTAAAATGGAGGGGATGTAGAATTGTAAACTTTTTCTTATAAAATAATAGACAATTTCAACTTCCTATTGCCAAATTTTAATCCTTCCTTTATTTTTTGAGGTTTTCGTAAAATTTTGCGTTCCGTGATCGGGCTATATACTAATGATATTTAACAATAGTAGACTATATTAAAATTTGTTTGAACATAAATAGTAATTTTAATGTTAAATCACTTCAACTCTACAGCTTGTGAATATTCCTACGAAATTGAAAAAATTTTTTTTATCTTTTGAACTGCCTCGTATAATATTACAAAACAGGGTGTTCCATTTAAAAAAACATAAGCTTGGGTCACCCCGTCAATACGGGTGGTCTTATGTTTGAAAATATTTTTAAGTTATGGTCCCATCTAGGCCATAACTTTTGCTTAAACAGTTTTTTCGTATCTCTTACGACAAACGAGTAATAATTGAAATTTTTCACACTAATGCCCCGCCCTGTACAATTTTTTGTTTCTAGAGGTATGTATTTTTCATTTATTGATTAAAAAAAACAAATACGATAACATCTAAAAAGAACTAGGATAAACTTCTCCTGTATACTAAATTGTATGTATTATTCTTCTTGTACCGACTTTCCTTCTGCCTTTGTCCTGAAATTCCCGTCATAAATTACACCCTCTAAAATCGTGATCTCGTAATATAAAATTCAGAACCTACAAAATTACAAACCATCAGACATAAGTTTGCATAAACTACCCCAGTAATTTTAGAAGGGCCTCTCTGATGTGTTTTGTATCGACCACACAATTCCGACGTGCTCATATTGAATTTGGTTCACGCGCCAACGTAGTTTAGGGACAATATTATTTTAAAGTCAAAATTGTTAAAAATATAAGAAATATAAAAAATATTAAAATTTCACAGTAGAAATAAATATAAACACAAAATTAGTTCAATAATAATTATTTATTATTGAGGAACAAAATTAGCAGATTTCAGCGCGATACATAAAAGTTACATCCCAACGCCTTGTGGTATTAAAATTGTTGCATTGCAAAAATCTGCCCTGCCATGCAGACCGGCAGAATTTTTTGGATGTGCTTGTGGCTATGTCAAAAATGTACTAATAGTCCAGAAAGCCACAGCGTATCCGCTAGGAAAAATATTCCGATTCGGATTTTTGCACAATCTTACTCAAAAAGGACCCCTTTTAACAAATTTGTATGTTGCCAGGTACAAAAGTGGGTCAAAAGTTTTTTAAACTTTTTTTTTTCCTAAAATTATTTTCTTTGCACAGACAAAGTTTTTTTTAGGTTTTTTGGATCGTTTCAAGCAGAAAAGGTCTACAGTGACTTTTCTCTAAAGTTGATAGTTTTTGACATATAAGCGACTAAAAATCTAAAAATTGCAAAATCGGCCATTTTTAACCCTCAAAAACTATGTGAAAAACTGAAAATTTCGATGTTGCCAAAGTAAAAAGGTATTCTTTGAACATCGATTGATGAAATCCCGAAGAGTTTTTGGCAATACACTATCGAAAACCCCTTTGTTTTTTATTTTCCAATCAAGCGGGCACTTGATTGGCAACCGTTGCATGTAGATGTAACATGCGTAAATATAATATTATCATTATGTGCAGATAAATATTTCGATTCAATTTTTTTTCGCCATCTTGCTTGAAAATATCCCTTCTTAACAAATTTGTATGTTGCCAGGATCAAAAAGTCAAAAAATTTTTAAACGTTTGTTTTTTTTTTCTTAAAACTAATTTTTTTGCATCGGAATTTTTTTTAGGTTCTTTGGATCATTCCAAATAGAAAATATCTTAAGTGACTTTTCTGTAAATGTGATAGTTTTCGAGATATAAGCCATTGAAAATTTAACACCGAAAATTTCAATAATACCTAGGTACGTAGATATTCTAAAAATATCGATTGATGAACTCCCGAAGAGCTCTTTGCAATACAATATCGAAAACACCTTTGGTTTCTAATTGCTACTCAAGCGGTCGCTACACTATTCTTAAGCTTTGAATGTATACAACATTGTATGTAATATGCGTAAATATATGTGTGGAAAAATATTCTGATTCAATTTTTTTTCACCATCTTGCTTAAAAAGGTTCCCTATTAACAAATTTGCATGTTGCCAGGGTCAAAAATATGTCAAAAAAATTTTAAACAATTTTTTTAAACTTATATGTTTTCCGGTTACATATACACATTCAACGGTTGAAATTAGTGTCGCGCACGCTTGATTAGCAATTAAAAAACAAAGGGGTTTTTGATATTGTATTGTAAAAGCTCTTCGAGATTTCATTAATCGATATTCTTAGAAATTCTACGTTCCTTGGTATCATTGAAATTTTTGGTGTTTCACATAGTTTTTGAGGGTTAAAAATGGTCGATTTTGCAATTTTTAAAAAAGCAATCGCTTATATCTCGAAAACTATCACATCTACAGAAAAGTCACTTAAGGTCTTTGCTATTTGGAATGAAACGAAAAACCTAAAAAAATTTGTCTGGTGCAAAAAAAATAGTTTTAGGAGAAAAAAAAACAAACGTTTAAAAAAATGTTTGACTCTTTGATCCTGGCAACATAAAAATTTGTTAAGAGGGGATATTTTCAAGCAAGATGGTGAAAAAAAATTTAATCGAAATATTTTTCCGCACATTATATTTACGCATGTTACATATACATGCAACGGTTGCCATGCAAGTGCCCGCTTGATTGGCAATTAAAAGACAAATGAGTTATCGATATTGTATTGCAAAAATCTCTTCGGAATTTCATCAATCGATGTTCAAAGAATATCTTCTTACCTTGGCAACATCGAAATTTTTAGTTTTTTACATAGTTTCTGTGGGTTAAAAATGGCAGATTTCGCAATTTTTAAATATTTAATCGCTTATATGATATGTCAAAAACTATTAACTTTAGAGAAAGGTCACTACAGACCTTTTCTGTTTGAAATGGTCCAAAAAAAAAATTTTCGGTGCAAAAAAATAATTTATGGAAAAAACAAAAAAAATCGTTTAAAAAAATTTTGATTCACTTTTGGAGCTGACAACATGCAAATTTGTTAAAAGGGGTTCTTTTTGAGTAAGTTTGTGCAAAAAATCCGAATCGGAATATTATTCCTAGCGGATGCGCAGTGGCTTTCTGGATTATAAAGAAAGTTCTGCGTACTAAAAGGTCCACTGTAGTAGGTGAATCTAAGTATAGTCCGTCCGCTATAACTTTTCCCAAGCGGTACGATTCATTTTCAATCAAATTAGGTCAAAACAGAAAGTGAAACGTACGCCGATGGGTGTAGTATAATATAGTATACAGTATACAAAATGTATATACATATCGACGTTCGTTTCAATTTATATTTTGATTTAATTTGATTAAAAATGAATCGTACCGCATGGGAAAAGTTATAGCCGAGGGACTATAATATGTATCTAGTTGAGTCTAAAGTAGTCAAGACCTTTTTTCGATTCGAACTAAATGCCTTGATACCGCTGGTCTATCGGATTTATTTTTAGTAGATCCGTCCCTGCCGTTCCACTCTATTAGTTCCTGCAACAGACTCATTATGTCTGTAGCATAATTTTTCGCTTGGAAGATAGTGAAGTGAGTACCTAGGATTTCACTATGGATTAATCTTGGTTTTGGTGCCTATTTATAACACAGTTACAACTCTTTCATCGGTTTTAGAGCCGTCTAAATTGACCTGTCAATATGAGACTAGTTTTATTTGATTCTCATTATTACATAACTTCCTGAAAACGACGGCAAACGGCTTTTTAGTTATCATATAGCAGTCCAAGTAGACGGAGAGGCAGCGCTGAGAAATCTCTTTGAATTTACTAAAGGCAAGCGTCCACAGACCCGCATCGTACGCATCGCACGCATCGTACGCAACGGATTTTAGTTTGCCTTGTACAAAAACTTATGTAACTGCGTCCACTGATCCGCATCGTACGGATCGCATCATCGGTAATGCCGAAGGGTTGCTTCGAGAGGCAACTTTTGCGATGCGTGCCGATGAATCATTCGAAATGCCGACCAGTGGACGCACCCCACGCACGCTGTTCGGAAATTCACTTGGCCCAGCGGGAGCTAATCTACGGCTAATTTGCATTTGATGATGATCTTCTTCGTAATGAAACAAGTAAACTCAGTTTTAACTTTTATTTTATATATAGGTATGTTCAGGTAAAAATATTACAGCCCATGAAAAGTTGATTATGGGGATTCAAATATCATAAATATTACTCATTTTAAAACCATTACTCATTCAAAGTGTGTTACAAGTACAGTTTGGCCAAACTGTTTAAAAACATAGAAAGTACTTTACCGATTTCAGAAAGACAACTTTATAAGTATTAATCTTTAAAGAAACTTTTACTGATGTAGTTACTATTTTCCATTTAAACCAAATTGTAACAGCTTTGTGTATTCCTTTATATCAAAATGTAAAATTAGTTAGAAAATGGGTGATACTATGTGGTCTACCGTCGTGTTTCTGCTATAGCTTGCGGTTTACCGAGAGAATTGGTATCCAATATCTTTTAAACCTGCAAAAAATATTAACAATAATTATTTAAACTAGTTGCACCCCATGTAACACAAAGATATCTTAAAAAATCTAAAAGATAACTCACCAAAGATGTTTTAGACGTCTTAAAGATGTATGGTATTTTCGGAAAGATATTTTTACGACGTCTTAAAGATGTGCGGATGTTACAAATCTTTACATCTTAAAGATGTCTTTTTTTGTCTATTATTAAGGTGTTTATGATAGCTTTCTTTTTAATGTTTTATGAAATATTTTAAATGAACTTTTAATAAAAATAATTAGGTTCTAAAAATAGATACGTTTATTGCTATTAAAATTTTACATGTCCATGTAGAATAAGCTTTAAAAATAATTATCAGATTTGCAATTCTGGTGCGGGAGCACGCCAAATAGAATCTTTTTTTTTTGTGACGTCACGTTGCCTAGCAACCGTCGATTCTCCCATTATGAAATTCTATTTTGTGACGTCAGCAAAATAGAATTCTATTTGGCGTGCTCTGGGCCCTGGTATCACAAAACTTTTGTTTGCCTTTTTGTCCCAGCCAACTCTACTTAAAGCTTGCTCATTGCTAATAATTAATTTTCCAACTGTTGATACAAAATCATAGGCTTTTGATCCTCCTACTTTAACAAGCTCCGATGGGTACCTAAAAAATATATTTTTAAAAGCATATTTTTAAGATAAGCTGTTGAATTATGAGACATGCATTTACTCTTGATGAAAAAGTTAATTTTTTACTTTAATAATATAACAATCTAAATCTAAACCTGCTGCATTATTAAAATCTGTAGAGTCTTCTAAATATCCCTCAAATAAAATCATATCTTCATCACAAGATATGGGAAATACCACTGAAGACACTGACGTGAAAAAGCTTTTGTTTGGAGTTTGTCTTTTAGTTACCAGCTCTTGTCTTAAATGTTTTACTAACCTAACCTAACTTTTAAATTCGTAATTATAACCTATTTTTAAGAAAAAATGTCTTAAATATGATGTTTAAAAGATATCTTAAATTTGGCGTTTTAAAGATATCTTAAATTTGGCGTTTTAAAGATATCTTTTAAAAGTCTCAAGACATTAAGACCATATTTGGTTGTAAATAAGATATCTTAAATATGACATGTGCTGGATAGGACTAGCTTACAGTAGAGTACACCACAGTTATGCATCACTTATTAAAAACATAAATAAGAGCGCAACATAAAGTGTAAAGGTCCACGATAATATCAAATTTAAAAATGGAACGTGAGATACTGTTGTACGATGCCGCTAGAATTTATATTACAACGGCAATATACAGTGATGAGCGTGCTAATAACCGGCAAAATAGCGCAAAAGATGGAAAATGTATTAAGTTCTGAGATAAAACGAGACGAACCTAGTGGAGGTGTTAAATTTAGCGATAGTAACTTATAGATTGCCATTATATTTATTGTTTCCCACCTTTAGACGTATCAGCGAAGTATGTCAACTAAAACTGTCACTGTGACAGTGGCATTTCTCAAACCCGTCTGATACGGCTAAAGGTGGGAAACAATCAATATAATGGCAATCTATAAGTTACTATCGCTAAATTTAACACCTCCACTAGGTTCATCTCATTTTATCTCATAATTTAATACATTTTCCATCTTTTGCGCTATTTTGCCGGTTATTAGTGCGCTCATCACTGTATAACAACAGCAATGTTGTATAACGAGAACAGATAAGTTTTAATCATTGAGCTAGTCCTTCGGGCCCTTACGTGCCCTTACCGTGTTAGCGCAACTTATTTTTTATGTTGCACTTTAAATGCTTTTAAGTATTAAATAATATAAAAGTAAAAGATGGTATTGCTTGCTTTCGATTCAAAGGGATGCACAATCGCTGGACAACTGTTTCTGCCATTGTAAGCTTCCTCAAAAGCGCTAGCGTGCACACCTCTGAATCGAAAACCAGCTAGCCCATATATTTAAGGGAAATTTCAAAGATTATTGAAATCACCATTGGGACAACGCCTTTTCAAATGAAATACGTATTGAGAGGGGCGTCAGACAGGGCTGTGTCCTGTCTCCTACTTTGTTCAATTTGTATTCAGAGGAAATAATCCAGGAAGCACTAGAAGACCTAACCACGGGAATAAAAGTAAATAGTCGACCAATCAATAATATACGGTTTGCCGACGACACTATTTTAGTAGCCGAATGTCTTGAGGATTTACAACAAATGGTTGACAGAGTGGTAGAAGTCAGCCAAGAAAACGGACTGTCCCTAAACACAAAAAAGACACAATTTATGGTAATCACAAAAGTTCAACAGCGCCAAGAAAGCATAACAATACATGGAGAACAAATTAAAAAGGTTGAAAAATATAAATATTTGGGTACAATAATTAATGAAACTAATGAGTACACAGAAGAGATTAAAGCAAGAATAGGACAGGCAAGAAATGCTTTCAACAAACTAAAAAAAGTACTCTGTATGATAAGACTTCTGAGATGCTACGTGTTCTCCGTATTATTCTATGGGTTGGAGGCTTGGACATTAAAGAAGGATGTTTCGGACAGATTAGAAGCCTTCGAGTTATGGGCCTACAGAAGAATATTAAGAATAAGTTGGGTGGATAGAGTCACGAATATCGAGGTGTTGAGAAGAATGGGAAAAGATAAAGAGGTTTTAAATACAATTAAAGTCAGAAAACTGCAATATCTGGGACATGTTATGAGGGGCGAGCGTTATAACTTGTTATAATTGATAATGCAAGGAAGAATATAGGGTAGAAGGAGTCGCGGAAGAAGACGCATCTCCTGGTTAAACAATTTGAGAGCTTGGTTTAATTGCACTTCTGCTGATCTCTTTAGAGCAGCGGTATCGAAAGTGCGAATTGCCGTGATGGTTGCCAACCTTCTTAGAGGAGATGGCACATGAAGAAGAAGATTGGGACGTAATCCAGCGACATTTCTTAAACACACTGAAAAGTCTCAGATGCATAATTCACCATTATAATAAAAATTAAAATGGTAAATAGTTATTTAAATCTGAAAGTTTTCTTGTTGAAAGTTCTTTCTGGTACATCCTTAATCTGCGACTTTTACAATTTATAAGACAGCAGACGACGATTATAGAAAACAAAAAGAACTCTATCATATGCAGTCACATGCCGTTTTCATTCGTCTAGGAAAAAGACAGAAAGAAATTTCTTAGTACGCAAATATGAGTAAAGATAGAAAAGTAAAAGATGGTTTTGCTGGCTTTTGATTCAGAGGGATGCACAATCGATGGACAGCTGTTTATGCCATTGCAGGCTTCATCAACAGAGCTAGCGTGTACACCTCTAAATCAAAAACCAGCTAGCTCATCTATTTAAGGGAAATTTCAAATATAATTAAAATCCCCACTGGGACGCAATCCAGCGACATCTCTTAAACAAACTGAAAAGTCTCAAATGCAGAATTCACCATTTTAATAAAAATTAAATTGGTAAAGAGTTATTTAAATCTGAAACTTTTCTCGTTGAAAGTTCTTTCTGGTATATCTTTAGTCTGCAACTTTTACAATTTATAAGACAACAGACGACAATTATTATAGAAAACAAAAAGGACTCTACAATATGCAGTCACATTCCGTTTTCATTCGTCTAGGAAAAGGACAGAAAGAAACTTCCTTGTACTCAAATCTGAGTAAAGATAGAAAAGTAAAAGATGGTTTTGCTGACTTTCGATTCTGAGGGATGCACAACCGCTGGACAGCTGTTTCTGCCATTGCAGGCTTCCTCAACAGAGCTAGTGTGCATACCTATGAATCAAAAACCAGCTAGCTCATCTATTTAAGGGAAATTATAAATATCATTGAAATCCCCATTGGTACGCAATCCAGCGGCATATCTTAAAAAAACCGAAAATTCTCAGATGCAGACTTCACCATTATAAAAATAAAAATTAATATGGTAAATAGTTATTTAAATTTGAAACTCTTCTTGTTGACAGTTCTTTCTGGTACATCCTTAATCTGCAACTTTTACAATTTATAAGACAGCAGCCGACGAATATAGAAAACAAAAAGGACTCTACTATGTGCAGTCATATTCCGTTTTCATTCGTCTAGGAAAAGGACAGAAAGAAACTTCCTAGTACTCAAATCTGAGTAAAGATAGAAAAGTAAAAGAAGATTGTGCTTGCTTTCGATGATTCAGGGGGATTGTGCGATTGTGTTTCTACTTTAATATGGTCTGAATTGCCGATATAAATAAGTCAGATTAAATAAATTATTAGAATATTTTACTAAGTACCAACATTTTTGGACGTCGAAACGTTAACAAATCATTTTTTTAGTTAATATATCAAGCAAAAAATCTCATTTTGGCCAAAATCGGAGTTATCAAGTTTTGCCATACCATTACAGAAATGTGGTGGATTATCTTATGGCAGATAAATTAAACTTTGTGGTGTGGACTGTACAATATTTTTATGTAAATAAAATAGGACAAATTTATAACTATTACAAAAGTGACAATTCTAAAATTAATTCTGACGTGGAGTCCTTTCTTTTTTTGTTGTAATCGATGTATTACTTTGTTGCTCTAGTAACTTCATACCGCCTCCTTTGGATGTTCGAATACAAAGCACATGGATGTAACAGGCGCTATATTGCCGCATTGTACTATTTTTCTTGGTAATGTCTATTTTGTATAAATGTTCTAACATACTCCCGGCGTTGAATTATACTTCAAAACAGTAAAAAAATACAAATATCAAACCAAAAACAAAAAGTTAGTCTTCTGCAATAAAACACTGCAACACTATTACTCTTCTATAGGGAGTTGAAAGAGATGTCTTGTAGATCTGGCGATGAATCCATTGGAAGTTTTGATGTCGGCTACTCGAGTTTCTCCATCTCTATCAGGAAATAATTTTACTATTCTTCCCACAGACCATTTGCATGGTGGTAGATTTGTTTCACGGATGATAACCAACGAACCAGGTAAAACTACGTTGGTTGAGCTTTGGTTCCATTTATATGTATGGTGTAGCTGGCTGATATATTCCTTGAAAAAGCGGTTCCAAAATCTCTGGTGGAGCTGTTGAACATGCTGAAATCTGCTTAGTCGATTGATTGGAAGAGGTAACAGATTTGGTTCAGGAATGGATACTAATGGACGTAACGTCAAAAAATGAGAAGGAGTTATTGGTTCCAAGTCAGATGGATCTTCTGATTTGGCAAATAGTGGTCTCGAATTTAAAATACATTCAATTTGATTAATCAAGGTGAGAAGTTCTTCATATGTCAGATTTATATTCTTAAGTGTTCTCTTCATATGATACTTCATTTGTTTAACTGTGATTCCCATAAACCCCCAAAATTCGGACTATAAGTTGGGGAAAAATGCCAAGTGGTATTTTTTGTTAAAGCAAAATCACGAATTTTATTTTGGTTGTCGCTTAAAAAGGTTTTAATAGATCTTAACTCTTTACTAGCGGCTTTAAAGGTTGACCCGTTGTCAGAGTAAACATTAGTAGGAATTCATCTTCGTGATAAAAATCTCTCAAAACATGCAAGAAAACATTCGGTTGTCATATCAGTGAGTAATTCCAAGTGTACTGCTTTTGTTACAAAGCAAACATATACACATATATATATATATATATAACATTTCTAAATTCTGCTTCCACGTCCCTTTTTTTTCTTTCAGTGGAAATGGACCTGCATAATCAAGTCCTACATTTTCAAAAGGATAGGCAGGAGTAATGCGTTCATTGGGTAAAGGTCCCATTTTTACACAATTATTAGGAGGTTTCACGCGAAAACATTGAATACATTGTCTTACAATTTGTTTTACTCACACCTTGCCAGAAATAGGCCAATATCGTTGTCTGATAACTGACAATAGAAGCTGTGGTCCAGGATGCAAGTAACTAGTATGGTAGTGTGTACAAATTAACTTAGTTAATACATTAGATTTTAGCAAAACAATTGGTGTCTTTACATTATTTGGCAACAGTGAATGCATAAGTCTGCCACCTACCTTGAGTAATCCTTTATCTAATATGGGAGAGAAATGAAGCAATCTGGATTTTTTACTCAATGGTTTATTATTTGACAAACAAAAAAGTTCATCTTGAAAGGATTCTGCCTGTACAAGTTTGATCAATAGCAGAAGTGAATCATTGGTTTCGTGAACATTTAAAAGTAAGCTTGGCTTTTGTCTTATTTTTAATACTTCTAATAAATCGCATAACATATGCAAAAACTCTTTTTATTTTATACAAATCGGAAAATGTTTTAATAAAATTAGTAATCGAGCTGTTTTGAACAATGGAATGAAGTGATACCGGAATGGTTCTTTTAAGCTCTGGTAATTCAGTTATTTCATCGGTTGAATCAACTGGCCACAAATCGGGATGCTGTCTTAAAATCTGCGGTCCCTGGAACCATAATTGTGATTCAAGAAAGGATTCAGGACAGATTTCGCGACTAGCTACATCTGCGGCATTCTCCTTTGCATTGACGTAATGCCAACTATCAATACTGGTGAGTGATTGTATTTTTGTTACCCTGTTGGCAACAAACACTTGCAACTGGTTGGGTTCCAATTTTAGCCAACTCAATACGATCTTTGAGTCTGACCACAGGTTTATTGGCACATTTAGAATTGATGAAGGTCTGGTAACTTTGTCAATTAATTGGGAGCCTAGTAGGGCTGCACACAATTCCAGTTTAGGAATTGTTATTGGTTTTATATGAGCAACTTTTGTTTTTGAACACAGAATGTGAGAATGGTATTTGCTTTTTGCATCTATGCTACATACATAAATACAACTTGCATAAGCATGCATGGAAGCATCACAAAAACAATGGACGCTTGTAATTTTATGACCTGATCCAAGTACTGGTCTTGGAATGTGTAATTTATTTAGACAGGGTAGTTGGTTATACAGTTTGGGCCAACTGTTATTTAAATCTGGAGGGATAATTTCATCCCATGGTATTTGAAGTCAAAATAGAGTTTGGATTATTAATTTAGCAATTAATATAACTGGACCTAAAAGACCTAAAGCATCATAAATTTTGGAAATGATATATAATATTTGGCTTTTAGTAAATACATGATTGGAGTTTTCAGTAAGTGAAATTTTAAAACAAAGGATACCTTGTTGACTCGTCCATTGGATTCCAAGAGTTTTAAAACTATCACAATCTCGTATATTAATAACATTGTTGGAAATATCATTACAATTAATATTGATTATGGTTTCAGGGTTATTGGAAATCCATTTTCTAAGAATAAATTTTCCAGATTCTAAAATTTTAAAAATATCCTTGCATCTCATTTGTAACTCTTGTAAGTTATTTGAACCTGTCAACAGATCATCTACATAAAAGTCTTCTAATATGGATTTTGCAGCTAAGGGAAACTGAAATTCATGTTCAAAGGCTAACTGCCTCATACACCTCATTGCCAAGAATGGAGCTGATTTTTGGCCATAGGTTACAGTATTTAACTGATATAATATATGTCAATATTATATATAATATGTTGGATTGTCTCTCCAGACAATTTGTTGCAATGTTCTATCCTTTTCACGTACAATCACTTATCGGTACATTTTTGATACGTCTGCAGAGACCTCATTTGTGTATTGCCGAAATCTAATGAGGATATCAAGAATATCATTTTGGATCTTTGGTCCAGTATACTGTAGGTCATTTAGGGACCAACCAGATGTACTGGGGCATGAACCATCGTAAACTACTGTTAGTTTTGTGGTAATACTGGTTTCTTTTAAGACTTCATGGTGGGGTAACAAATAAAATTTTCCAGAAGGATGTGAGCTAACAGAGGAGATAGCTTTAACCATATGTCCTAGTTCCTGATATTCCTTAATAAATTGTTTGTACAAATCATTCAGTTCTGTATTTTTCGAAAATCTTTTTTCTAACTACAAAAATCTGCTAATTGCTGTATCTAAAGAATCTCCCAATAAATCAGGTGAAAATTTAAATGGAAGCTGAACAATAAATTGTCCATTTTCTGATCTGGTGGTAGTGGTTTCAAATATTTGCTCACAATGAATATCATCTTTTGATGGTGGTATGGGATCTTGTATTGAATCAATATCCCAAAAGCGCTTTAACTGTTCATCTTCGGCGATAGTTCTAGTGAAATGACACACTGCACGACTTGTCTCATAGGGGATAGCTCCGTTTACTATCCAACCCAATTTAGTGTTTTGTAAACTTGGCAAACCTTTTCCTAGGTTTATTTTTCCATCACAAAGGAAGTCCCAAAATAGTTGGGCACCAATAATAGCATCAATGCTACCAGATTCATTAAACAATGGATCAGATAACTGAATATTAAATGGGATATTAAAGTTTTTAATATCAAAACTGGTTGAAGGAATTTGATTTGAAATAGCTGGTACAGCATAAAATATGGATGAAACACTAAAATTATTAACTCTAGAACATACTGTAATTTGACATTTTTTTGGTAATATTTAATATTGTTTGATTTATATCACTAATGGCTAGGTTAGTAGGAATCATAAATATATTAAATTTTTTACAAAAATTTTCTTTTATTAAGTTTGTTTGAGCACCACTGTCCAAAATTGCTCTACATGGAATTAATTCATTATTATTGGATTTAACATTAAAAATCACTGTTGACAAAAGAACTTGGGTATGTTTAAAATTCATGGCTTGTGCAGAAAGCTGATGTGTTACCGTTGGTGGCAACTCAACACTTTGTGCACAATTAATTGATGATGGCTCTGCTGATGGCGAATTAGCAGTGTCAATAGAGTGTTGTTGATTATTTTCAAAATGGATTAATGAGTTATGTTTTGCTTTACATTTGGTACATGGTCTCAAAGTACATTCTGATGCTTTATGTTTCTGTCTCAAACAATTATAGCACAACTTTAAATTATTGACTTTAGACAATCTACTTTTTGTATCTAATTTAAGGAATTCGATGCACGAGTATATTAAATGGTTACCTTTACACAAAACGCAAGATCTATCTGCTGCATTAACTTGGAATACTCTTTTTTGATACTCACCTCGACTATCACGGTTTGCATGTTTATAATTATTAAAACTAGAATTATGACTATAATTATTATTAGGTTTTTGACTACTTTGGTCTTGAATCTCTTCCAAATTGTCTACTTTTACTTTCAGAAAATTAAAAAACTCTGCCAAAGTAGGAAGCTCTTCTTTAATATGGCATTCCTTCCATTCTCTATAAGTTTGTTTATCTAGTTTATTGGAAAAAATATAAATCAACAAAAGGTCAGATAAACTACTTTTTGTAATTTTTAAACTGTCAATGGATGACATACTATCCGAGGCACTGTCTAATAAATCCCTTAAATGGTTAGGTGATTCTTTTTGGATCGAATCTAAATTAAAAATAGCTTTAATATGTTTATTAACTAATAACTTTTTATTATCATACCGCATACAGAGTGCATCCCAAGCGGTCTGATAATAATTTCCCGAGAATTAAACTTTTTCAACAATGCGTTTGGCATATCCATCTACAAATTGTCTCAAAAGTTGAAATTTATGAATATCTGGAAGTGTGGTATTTGAATGAACTACACTAATAAAGTATCGTTTTGAACTCAAGCCAATGTTGAAATTCTCCTTTAAAAATATTTAATTTCATTTTTGGGATTAAAATATGATTTAACGAGTCTACATGTGGTGTAGAAATAGAAGGCAATGAATTAATTACAGTACTGGTGCTAATGTAATCTTTTAAAAAACTAATTGCTTTAAAATACTTCTTTTCGAAAGCATCTCTTTCGTCAATTTGTTCTTGCAATTTTTCTTCACTGACAGCAATCTCAATTTGTAGTTGAACCTCTTCAAATTCAGCTAACAGATTGCTACCAGAGTCATACCTCATTTGAACTTCTGACATTTCAGGTTTGCTAGCTGGTGTAGCATTTTTTAATAAATTTACAAAGCTCTCTAAAATTGTTATCTTACCTTTATATGAACCTCTGGTTCTTATATTGTTAGCTAAGCTATTCATTTTTAAGATTTATGGCAATCTTTACGAAAACAACGCTTAAGAATAACTGGAAATAACTTGATGAATTATTACTAGTAGCTGATTGATAATCTATGGCGATATACAATCGAAAAATATGGAAAAATCTTTTTATGGTAATTCAAATTCAATAGCACTGTTTGATCAAATCTTAAAGATAATAGAAATGGAACAAACTCACAAGTGATGAGGGTTTTGGATACGCTAAATGGTAAATTGGGCTGTCTTCGACCTCTGAACTGCCACTAGGTTACAACTATGGATTCTATTTTTTATTCACACTATCCTGGCTGCGAAGTGACCATAAATATGGTGGATTATTTTACGGCAGATAAATTAAACTTTGTGGTGTGGACTGTACAATATTTTTATGTGAATAAAATAGAACAAATTTATAACTATTACAAAAGTGACAATTCTAAAATTAATTCTGACGTGGAGTCTTTTCTTTTTTTGTTGTAATCGATGTATTACTTTGTTGCTACAGTAACTTCATATCGCCTCCTTTAGATGTTCGAATACAAAGCACAGGGATGTAACAGGCGCTATATTGCCGCATTGTACTATTTTTCTTTGTAATGTCTATTTGGTATAAATGTTCTTACAAAATGTAACCTGAATATTCAAAAAAACCTGTGTAGAATATTCCACCCGTTACTTATTTTTAAAATTTTATCTCAAACAAACCTTTTAATGGATAACCATAATAATAAAATACCTCTAATAGAGTAGGGGAGCATTGGATGCCAAATTTGCAGTTACTATAACGTCATGGGGCCTTAGTGGGTTGTGAAGAGTAGGTCACAAAACCAAAAAAATTAAGTTAGGTTTTCCATTTTAGTGAAGATTTTCCATTTTCAAATTCAATTCTTCATTTCCAAAAATAGTTTTTTTCCGTTTATTGCGCCATCTATCTATAATTCGAAAAAATGTCTCGAATAAATAAATGCTTATATTAACGAAAGGAATCCAAATCTGCAATAAAAAAATGGGAGTTCATATTTTTAAGATATTTAATTACCCCCTACCCCTCCACCGTGGAGGGTCATGTTTGGTGTCATTCGATAGATTTTGACAAATGTTGAACACGTATTTTTCAGTTTTTCGATCTGATGTTTATTTTGCGAAATATCGACTATTTCAAATTTTAAAGTTACACCCACCACCCTCGGTCAGGTGTGGTGTTTGATAGATTTTTGAAAAATATCAAACACGAATTTTTCAGTTTTTCGATTTGATGTTAATTTCTCACACTATAAACTGTTTTTCTTAATGTCTTAACCTACATTGTGTTAATCTTACGTTTTCGAGTTTTTCTAAGGATAGATTCGTTTAAGGACTCCCCCCAATGCACGCCCCTGTATTAAGAGTCCATATATGGTAGGGGTACATTTACTCTACCATAAACAAGCTTTTTATATCATATACTTAATGAGTTAACTACGGTTATGATAATTAAAATACAAGTCAAAAAATCTCCAACACTCCCAATAGGAAAATGTTTAGTAGAGCCCATAAGTAATACAGCAAATTTCATTTTTGATTATACAATTTTTGACTCCATATTCTGGAACAGCAGATTTATTGTAATTAATGTTAATTTATAATTTTGTCCCATGCTAATTAACATCAGCTAATTTTGTTACATGTTATGGAAATCTATAAATTGAAAAATGAAATATGTGATAGTCATTGGTCTGGGATAAATAATTTAAAATATGTTGAAATATTTTAATTGAACAAGTGGATTGAAATCGGAACATCTATCATAGGCATAGGTCTTATTTATACTTAAGTATGAATTTTAATAAGTAATTTACATATATGAATTTTAAGTTTACTGACAAAAAAGGAATAATTATTGTTAATTATTTGTATATATTTTATACATATAAGACCTGCTTCTTATATTAGACACCTTGGTCTGTTCTTCGCGGCTACTAAGCTTGCATATACCTATTTGTAGCTCTGATGTTGACTGCCAGCTTCTCGACACTTTTTGAAAGTCTTCCAAGTTGTATCTCTCTTGTTGGTTTTGAATCTCTTGCTATTCACACTAGCTGCTCTTTGCCCATTCTCTTCCCCAATGTACTACGTCTGATATGTTATACACCTTTCATTGTCTCGTTCGGTATTCTATCTCTCGGTCTTTCCCCAGTTATTCACCTCAACGTTCTCATTTCTGTTGTTCTCAATAATATCTTGGTATCGTAGAGACCAGGTAGAAGAAGGTTTGTAGGATGGCCCTAGTACGAGGTGGAAAGATACAGTCAGACAATATATGGAGAAAATGGTAGTGAGACAATCGAAAAAGTGACATAGGGCCAACAAACGTGGAAGCCAATGCCAATGGAAGCAAATGATAAACGCTTGTTTAGCATTGAAATTTTACAACCACTCTTAACCAATTTTTAGCAATCTTTTAATGGTATTGACTTTTGAAATTCTTCCCAAAATTCTTTTGCAATGAGTAACAAACTAACTTAATTTCACTGTCCATTTCTGTTTCAACGTAAATAATATTCATGAAGATGATTTTTCTTGCATTGCAAGCAATATTTTTAATTTTGACAATTCAAAGAAATTGTAGATATTATTTACAATGAAAACTATTGTTAGCCCACTAAATGACCGTTTTTGCATGTAATTTTCAATAGTAATACCACTAGTGATTCAATTTTCGCGATAAGTCTGTCGATTTACTTCTAAACGAAACTGAGTTGCTTGAAAACACCACGAGTCCGTAGGACGAGTGGTGTTTTCTTTAAGCAACTCAGTTGAGTTTAGAAATAAAAGACAGACTTATATTAAATCACGAGTGGTATTTTATTAGACTATTTCACGAACAAAGTGATAGGTCAAAAATTCAGTAGAATGAGAGGAAGGATTTTAATAATAATACATTTGATCTAGGTAACCCAAATCTACCCATTTTTTGAATAATTCACAATTACTCATAATCATGAAATATTTATTATAACTATAAATAATTTGTTATAATTATTTTTTACCTATAACCATAAATAGTTGAAGGCCCAGTCTTTTAGAATGAATGCTAGTCTTTCGTTGTTATTTTCTGCAATAATTTTTTTGGCAAACGTCAAACTTTGCTTTGCGATCGGTATCCATGGTTACGTCGTTGAAACCACGAAGCTGATAGACCAATCAGAATTGAAAGACAGTTGGTGTTTTCGCGATAACACAAGCTGTCTTTGGTTTGTGATTGGTCAGATTATGTGAAAATTTTAAGATGAGTGAAATAGTCAACGTCACGACGGTTTTACTTGAAAATTCGAATTTAGATTCAACTTACCCTCCACTTCAAAGTCAACTTTTCTCGGGGGTGAAAGTCACTCCTTCTCGGGGGTGAAACCACATGGGTTTAAAATAAATCTGGAAATGGATAAATTGTCTTAATTTAGGAAACCTCCGATTTATAGAGTTTTTTAATTAAGTTAATACTTTTCGAGTTATTTTCGAGTAAAAATGAGTATTTTTTAAAAAGAAAAAACAGGTTTTCTGGTGGTTTTTAGCAAATAACTCAATAAGTAAGTGTTTTATCGAAAAAAATATTCTTGGCAAAAATGTACTTACAAAAAAAACGAAAAAATGGTGTATTTAAAAAGTCTATAGATTCAACAAAGCCAAAGTTGTAGCTCATGAAAAATACGTTCTGGTTCGTCAAATTCCAAACCAAACATTTCAACGAGAAATAACCAAAAATATAAGCACTTTTCGGCGAAAACACAATAAAACTTTTTTAAATTATCTAAAAGAGCTTTATTTTTATTTTTATAAAAGTTTCTAGCATCAAAAGTAAGTGAGTTACGCTGGAAATATTGTTGGCCCCTTTTTTTTGGTAAAAAAATTGTGAAAATCTTCCCTATTTAGCACCCGAAATGAAATTAATCGTTGCGGCTTGAGAGTTTACTTAATTTATTTAGTTTTTATATGATTTCTAAGTTACATAGGTTCAAAGGGCTTTATTTTGAAACAGTTTGAGTTAAAGGGCTTGAACGAGCCAACTTTGAACAACCGTCTCTTGAAAAAATCAAAGTATTTATAAAAAGAAAACCTACATTTTTAACTGTTTGAGATTTTGTTTTGTTTGATTTTGTGTCGCATCACTTATAGTTTTTAAGCATTTTTAAAAAGTGGCATCTTTTCCCAAATTAAAAAACAATTTTTTATTACAAAACCAATTTTTTCCAAAAACGAGCACTTCGAACTGGTCAAGCTTACAGATGATAAACAAAATACATAATAAAGTAAAAAATGGTAAAGCAGTAAAAATTAATTTTATTTGTGATGCTATATTGGAGGAGATTTTCACGATATTTTTTACCAAAAAATGGGGGGGCAGCTTTATTTTGAGAGTAACTCGCTTAGTTTTGATGCTACAACCTTTTATAAAAAAAAAATAAAACAAAGGTCTTTTTTAACACTTTAAAAAAGTGTTTATGAATTTTCCCCAAAACGTGCTTTATTTTTTGGTTCTAATATCACCTTGAGATATTTGATTTGGAACTTGACGAATAAGAACTTATTTTTCATGAGCTACAACTACTGTGCTTCTGCTAGGTTCGTAGACTCCGTAAATATACCATTTTTTTCATTTTTTTTATAGGCTACATTTTTGCTAATAATATTTTTAACGATAATATTCTTACTTTTTGAGTTATTTAGGGAAAACAGGGTGAAAAGGTTTTTTTGTTGAAAAATAAATATTTTCATTCGCAAATATCTTTGCGTACTAAACTGGAACGTATGTTTTTTACTTCCGACAAGGGGTAACTTTCACCCCCCAAGTAAAAGCAACCAACAGCACTAGGTCCCACTTGGTATACCTAAGTAGAACCTAAATCAAATTTTTTATGCAATTCGGTGATGACACTAACAATTACACGGTATCATCGTATTTCACGTTAATTTAATGGGCTATGTCACTCATATACCACTAGTAATTGTGTCCGTCACCATGCAACGGGGAATACAATCAATTGTATTCTACAGTCTCCTTCTTCTTCTATTTTCTAGCATGATCGATCATGCTAGTAAGCTGCTGCCTGTTCATTGCCATCAATTTTTCCCCGGATGATAAGGTACTTCTACAGTCACTGCATTTAAATTTTTGTGACATCTTCCTATTTTATCGTATCTCCTTTCAATTTTTTCTCTCCACCCTCCATTTTTAATTCCCTCAATTTTTTTGTAGCCCCCTCCAATTTTATCTGATCCACTCCATTTTTTTCTGACCCTTATTTCTTTATATTTCTTTTATTTTTTAACTCGAGTAAAACTGGATTTATTTGGTTGCTTTTGATTTTGAATCACTTGTAGAGGTCTAAGGGCAAAGAATACTCCATCCAACAAGAAGCGAAAGTATCGACTATTTCACGATTCAAATTTCTTTGCGCATGTACGATCCGCCATGTTTCATGTATTATTTCTTATTTCTCAACCTAACCCCTAACAGCTGTTTGTTGTAAAATTATTGTGTTGTTTAATCTTTTCTAATTGTAGAAAAAAGGATAATACTATTAAATATATTTATTGTTAAAATAAACTCTCATTGTGATGGCTCCACGCAAAGGTGGATTTTCTTGTGTGGTTCGTACTGGGACGCCCCACTAGATCGTGAACAAATAATTCTCTTTTCAGTACCGAGAAATCGTAGCAGGTAAACGATCGTAGGGGTAGGGCAATGAGAGAAAGTTCTTTTTAAACATTTATGTGATTCCATATACGTACATATCTATTAAAATTATTTATTCCCAGATTTTTAATTAAACTTTTTAATAAAAAAACAATTTAAACATAGCTATTTAGTGTTTAATTTAATTTGCAATAGTATAAATTTAGTGTACGGTTCTAGAAATAAAGGTCATTTTGAATTTATGCAAGGCAGGTCCACAACATCAATTTTTATTTTATGACAGCTGAGGGAAAAACTTATGAGTGGAAGAGAAAGACTTGCACATTGTGTTTATTAATCTTGGGAAGGCATATAGCAAAGTTACCAGAAACCTAATGGTACTAAGTAGGAAAGGAGTGCCGGCTGAATATGTGAGAGTGGTATAAAAAATGTATCAGAAGGTAACAATTAGAGAGAGCGAATACAGCTGAAACTGGAAAATTTTGTGTGAAAGCAGAGCTTCATTAGGGTTAGGTTAAGTTCCGTATTGAATCCGCAGTTATTAATAACTAGAACTAGCGAATAACTAGAAAAGATAATGTTAGGAATCAGTATATACAAAAAAATTGGGTGCGGATCCTATTGACCCTATTGGAAACAAAATAAGAAACAGGTTAAGGTGGCTAGATGCTAGATCTGATGTCTTCTTTCTTTTATATAGGCAGTACTGCCTGTTTTTCTTCAACGGTGCATTTTATTCTGTCCCTAAATTGTCATTACAGCTTTTCCTTGGGCATCCTATACTTCTTCTGCCTAACGGTGACTTGTCCCTTACTATCCTTGATTTAAACATCCTGCTTATATGTTTAATCCACTCTTCTTTACCCAGGTATTTATATTGTCTACCCCACATATGCGGCTGATTTCCTCACTTCTTACCCTGTCCTGTAGTACTTTTCCAGCAATCCTTCTTAAGATCTTCATTTGGTTGGTCTCCAGATGTTTTTGCGTTTTGCTTGTATCTGGTCTTGTTTCGGCCTTATAAGTCATAACTGGCCTAATAACTGACTTATATATTTGGGCCTTTGTTTTGCACTCTTACGTGTTTGTTTTTCCAAATTGTGCCGTTTGGGCATCGGCCGTTCTACTGGCTTTAATTATTTGTTCTTTTACCTCTTCTTCGATATTGTTTCCAGCTGATAGATTAATTCCCAAGTATTAGATGCTAGATGTGATGAGGTAATTGTTATATATCCAGGCGAGTTGAATTTGGTACAGTACAACCAGAGTTTCCAGAAACCTCAGATGTACAGAAAGAAATCGAAGGTGAATAAAGTCATTCTAGCCTCCGCCGCAGAGTTTCCTCGTGCAGCGAGAATATGGTGGTGTTGGAGGTCAATAGACATTCAAAGAAATTTCTCAAAAGGAAACAAAAAAAAATGATCAATCTAAGAGAAAGTTAATAGAAAATTTGAAAGTATAATTCTGTCCTAAGTAAAAAGGTCTTGGGTCAAAAATATCTATTTTTCAAGTTTTTAGTACGAAAAAAATTAATAGAAATCGATAGAAATTTTAATCTCTATTTTGAAATTAACTATTAAATTAAACTAAGCATCAAAAATCCATCACGTTTATATAAGTTTACAAAACTTAGTCAAAATAGATATTTTTAACTTAAAACCTTTTTACTTATCAGTACAAAATTTATATATGGGTTATATTAAATTTTACAGAAAAAAATACAATTCATATTAATAGATCAACTTAAAAACACTATAGTTTTAATTATTACTTTGTTTCTCAGTGTAACTCAAATTTCCTACAGTTTTGAACGAATTCCTCATTACTTTTCTTAGTGTAGTGTGAAGTATTACCCCTACCATTCTCCGACCGATATTTCTGTCCCCTGAATATCAAAGGAGCCGACAGATGCTTTCGCTTCTTGTTGGATGGAGTATTCTTTGCTAAGGGTAAGAGCAGAACAAGCAAGTCGCGGTGGAGATGGAGGCGGAGGTCGCGGTCGATGTCGATATCCATGTAAAACAAACACATTGTAGTGAATGGAAGAAAACAGAGCAGGTAAGTCGCGGTGGAGGTTTAGCGCGATGCTATCCAGGAGGTTTACATCGATGCTTTTGAAAATAAAATGAGTTTGTTTTACATGGATGTCTACTGCGCGGTCTACAAGGATGCTTCCCTGTGATTGGTCCGTTTGAAATCAAGTTGTCATTACCTGCGCTACCTGAGTTGATACTTTTTATATAATCCCTTTTTCGTATTCAGTTTATTTTTAAATTTCTAAAGTAATTAAATTCAGCAATTTTTTTAAATATGAAGGAGGATCTGACTGTTTACAGATGATATCTTATCACTATAATCGCTTTACTGACACAACATCGCAAAAGCACAATCTTTTTGTCAAACAAATTCCATTAAACTACTTCACTTGATAGTGGTTCTAGCTCGACCGACAGCGCAGGTGACCTCCTTGCTGTGTGCTGTCGACATCGACCGCGACTTAACTAGTAGCATACACCGCGACCTACACCTCCACCTCGACCCACTTGTTCTGTTCTTACCCTAAGGAAGAAAATGTTACAATATCTCATCAGATATCAATTTTTTTTAATTGTATATCAAGTGTGTAAAAAATGTGCTCTTAAATCAAGAATATCTCTATTTTTGACAATATCTAAAATAAATACACAGAAAATATGTTTATAATAATTAAAAATAATTTTAAAGCATTTTATATAAATAAAAACTACTTTTCAACATTTTCTCTGCGATAAAGTTAAAAATCCAAGTTTGCGCGTTAATGCAATACATTTTATTAATTATAAATTTAATGAAACGTTCTAAATATCACATTATTTATACTTATACGCTGTGAGCTCGTACGTAGAGGGGATATTTACAAATTGTCGAACGCCAGTAGTGACAAGTTTGTAAACGTTTACCGGAAATTTGACATAAATGTCAAAGTGATTAATTTAAAATTAAAATTAAAAACATTAATTAAAAACAATATTAGTTGGTCAAAGCTGTGGTATATATTTTTACCTTAAATATACTTACGTTTTAAATACTGAATTTAAGTTTTTTTAATGTTCCGTAATATCTGATTATAAATAATCTATTATAATCTTAGCGCATTCTACACGATTATTGTCAAAGTATCCGAAGTAAGAAATTGATATTTTATCAATAGAACGTCAAAATGGTTAGAAAAATCTTAAAAAAATCGATTACAATTTAATTACTTTTTTGCGTTGTAAATATTAAGCGATAACAATTAAATAATAAATTTAAAAATTACCAGTAAAAGTTGAATTAGTAACCGCTAGGAGCGACACCAGCGAAGCTCAGAGCGTATAGATCAAAAAATGTGTCAAAAGCATGGATTTCACGGGAAACATAAAAAAATAAATATACTCGAAGTTAGCCTTAGTTTTAGTGACGGAATGTGAGTGAATGTAACCGTCTATATATGATAATAACCTTGTTGTTTTTAGTATATAAAACAAATGTTTTAAAATCGAAATTACTCATTCTGAAGCTGTTATAAAAAATATTTATTAAGAGCACACAGTAGTGATCAACAGGTAGCAACAAACGCGGTCCAAGATTGCGAAAGTTCAGCGAACTTTCAAAAGTGAGGCAACAGTGCGTCGGTAATTCGACACTGACAGTGACGTTTATACTATCAAAAACAATAATTTTTATACACATAGGCGCGAAATGTTGCCAAGTTAGTGACGTTCGATTTCTTGTTATAAAAAAATCGATTTTTACTAACTCCAATGTGACACAAAGTCTACATAGACATGGGATAAAAAAGTTTATTTGAAGAAAGTGTATTTTTTGTCTTTTTTATTGGCGGTACATGCTTCTTTTATCAATATTTTATTTAGTTACAGAGTAATTTCCACATAGTAACATATTTCTGAAATTGGACTCTATACCGCCATTATTTATTATATTTTATTACGAATATGTGTGCCAAATACCTCGACAAAATATTCAAAATTAGAGCCGCAATCTTGGAACGTGTTTGTTGCTATCTGTTGATCGCAACTGTTTGCTCTTAAACGGGATTCAATGTTTACATATCGAAACCTTACCAGACAGACTGCGTGACTCGTCACATTAGGATTTTATAAGATTAGATTTAAAACACATTATTCAACTATTTTCAATAAAAAGGTAATTTTTGTTGTTATTTTTCATTTGATCGATTTTCATCTAGCCGAAAACTACCTTTTTTCAACACTAATTCACGAAACCACTTTATATAAACTGAATCGGGAACTATTAGACCTACTTCGGTTTAATCGAAGGGCGTGTTTTTAAAACCTGAAGCTAATGTGGCGCATTAGCTAAATTTACCGAAAAATGATTGATTCGAAGCGATTAAAGCTTTTAAAAAATTTAATGTTACGAGAAAACTAGGTTAAGCTCCTTGCCGCTATGTCGAACAAATTTACATTTATTTTAGTTTTTTTTAAACCGATTTCCGGATTGGAAATTTTAACAGATCAAATGTAAATAGTTCTCGTTACAATAAACTGCCATATAATCATATATACCTAGTGTGCCAAAAGAAACGCGACTTTTATTCGAGACATTTTTTTTTAATTGTTGATAGATGTCGCTTATAATTTTAGTATAAACAAGCTGAAAATGCGAGCATTATCATAACGAAAACTTTGTTAATTTACGTATTTTAATTCATAATATGGAAAATTGCTATTATGAAAAGGAGCTTAGAATTAATAATTTGTTTTAATGTGCAATTATATCATTCTAATTTAAATGTTATGAACTATAAAGGCAGTTTACTCTTGATCGAAATTCATATTTTTTATATACCTCGTATACAATTAATAAAATTTTATATAATATGATGGTTGCATCATAAATCTTAGAACATGAAGAGCTTTTTATAAAGAATAACTTTTCTTCGTCAAATTAAAAATAAAAGAGTTATAAATGAAAATGTTGTTGGTATCCATAATTTGAGAAAAATCTTCAAATATTTTTTTCCATTAGAAGGATGTAATGCACATATCAGACCATAATTTTTTATACCAAACAATATTATTTCATAATATACTGTCGGTTCGCTAAACTCAGACACAACTGGCTAGTGATTTTAGTCAATAATTTTGCCAATTGGGCAAAAAAAAATGATTACTAATTAGTTAATAATTATTAAATAATTAGTAATTTTGCCAATTTTGGCAAAATTCGCAAAAAACAAAAAAATTACCTCCTAAAATCACTAGCCAGTTGTATCGAGTTTAGCGAACCGACTTTATTTTAATTTCATAGCAAATGGAACAGTCCATTTATCATAAAGGGGAGACCGTATACTCGTATAAACCTTTTAAAGCTGTTAATGAATTATTGCTTTTAAAATATACTCACATTGTATTTTTGAACATCTTATTTATTTTATATAATAATTAAATTCACTATCAAATGTCATTGATGTTTTATTAATACTTAATTTAAAATTTAGTTTGACATTCACGAAGTGTCAAACTCAAATGTAAATAACCTATGCTTTGCTTAACAAATCGAGATTAAAAAACTAGCCTACTTAATAGCAACGATTTTAGCTGGACGTGTAGTGTGTCGGAAGAAAATAAAACGATTGTGACGTCACATTTTAGATTTTGAGGCCGATTATCTCAAAGACGGTTAGAAATATTGAAATGCTGTTTTCAGATTTGGATTCAGAAGAAAAAACTACATGAGGATCCATCGATAAATCTGATCTGAGTATTGCAGTAGCGGCAACGCAATAACACACACACTTTTGCGAATTTATAAACGAAATGTTTTCGTTGAAAATTATACTGATCCGCCAGGAAAATTATGTAAACGCTCTATCTAATATCTCGAAAAATATACTTTAAAATGGAAAACTGTAAACACGTGTTTACTATTTTTCAAAAATCTATTGAGTGACGCCAATCACCAAACCCTAACTAATAGTAACCCCTATTTTTGATTGCAGTATTGCTTAATTGCAATAAAAATGTAGCTTTCCATTTAAGATTTGAAAGTTGCCTACCACCCCACCATCAGGTGGTGGCGGTTATGGTCGTCTGTTATACAGCTCTATAGATTTTTGGAAAGTATTAATAGCCCAGAAAATGAAGCATTCTGGCCCGCAATTTTTTCGTCCAGCATGGATTTACTTGAAATTTTCACAGAAGGTAGGGGATAAACTAAGGATCATTTTCTATATCATGCCGCTGTACGCTAAAACCTCGAGGGTGGTTGCCACGCCAACTTTGGGGTGGGAATTTTTCATTGCCTTTGAACTACCTAATTCTAAGAAAGAAATGTTTTTTACGTTTTCTTCGTAAAACTAATATTTTTCGAGTTATTCGCGGTTGGAACTAACAGTTTTTAGACGAAACAATAGACTTTTTAGGGGGTTTTTTACAAGGTGGAAAAAACTGTAGATATTAAAATTGTATATTTTAGAAATACAAACAAAATTATTTTTTTATAATTTTTCTGTGATTAAAACAAACCGAGATACGGCATGTTAAAAGTTAGCTTTTTTCGTCAAATGCATAATTTGAAATATTCAAAGCCAAATAACGGAAAAGCTTTGCATTTTTAGTGGAAAGCTAACACAATCTTTTTTCAAGTACACCATTATATCCTTCGAAAAAAAAAAAAAGAAAAGTTTCATAAATCATAAAAACCGAGTAACTTATGATCAAAATAAAGTCGGTACCTACTTTATTCTACGAAAAAATCAGTGAAAACAACCCTCTAACTATTTAACTCTAACTAAACTGTTTATATATGTATCATCAATACACCCAAGAAGTTTGACCTATTTAAAATGCCTAATAATTTTAGAAATGTTGGAGTATTTTTTTCAATTTCGCATTTTTCACCATTTTCTTCAAAATATTTCTGAAAATACTGGAGATACGAAAAAATTTACACAATACTAAATTGAGGCTTTCTTAATAACTAGCATTTCTCTATAAATAAATCTTCTTTATAGTGAATATTTAGCGAGGCATAGCTGTTTAAAACCTCTATTTACGAGCAAACACCCCCTTATTCGAGCCCTTTAAACTCACACAACTTAAAAACTAAGGGACCTTACGGAACATAGTCTTATAGCTCTTCAAAAACACTCCAAAATAATTTTTGAAAAAGCTTTTATCACCAAAAATGAGGGTGCTATGTTTATAAAACGAATTCTTTTTTTTTTTGAAAAATGCAAATAGCCCGCTCGGGAGTACATTAATAGAGCATTTTGAATGTATGCATTACCACAGAACCGGTGTTTTGGCAGATAGGGGAGTGCAATTAGAACGAAAAGATACAATGTTTCGGAAAAAATCAAACAAGGTTATATTTTTCTAAAACTTTTTTTGTTAGTTTATAAATATGTTAAAGTAAAAAGTTCTACTCACAAATTTCGCCGCTAATTGTTTATTAATTGTTTAAACAATAACAATTGTTTTGTATAAACAATGTTAAGAATAAGGGTGAATTCAACATTTTATTTTGATAAAAAATGTTTTTATTTTAGTTTTGATTATGCTGAACCCGAATCTGACATTACAATTTGCAAATTCAAAATGGCGGATTCAAAATGGCGGATTTTTCCTAAAAATCCTTAAAAAGTAGTTGTAAAATCCGAATTTTTTTTATAAAACGTGTTTGTTTACATATATGTTGATATTTTTGAGAGGTTGATAAACCTGAATCAAATTTTGATAATTTAAATTATAAAATGGTAGATCCAAAATGGCGAATAACTTAAAAAATAGTTGTAAAATCATAATTTCTTTACAAAATCTATTTATTTCTACATATTATATTTATTTTTGAGAGCTTTGATAAGCCTAACTTAAATGTTAACATTATAAACTATAAAATGGCGGATCCAAAATGTGGATTTTCTAAATTGAAGAACATTGGTACAGAACAATTGGTAAAGAACATTTTTCTAAAACATTTATTGTCTTTATTTTTAACAGGTTGTTGAATCTGAATAAAAGATTAAAAATTTAAATTTCAAAATGGCGGATCCAAAATGGCGGATATTTAAATGAAAAACAAGTAGAATCCAATCAAACAAATATGGAATTTCATTCTTAAAAAAAAAGATAAACAAATAAATTTCACAATTATATTACAAATTTTCGATTAGAAGGATATAATTACATATTGGAACATAGTTTTTAATTCCAAACAACTTTTTTTTATAAAAATTTTCGATATTGTGAAATATAAAGGTACTTTACTCTTGAGTGAAATTCATATTTTTTGACATACCTCGTACAAAATTAACAAAATTTGATATTTGATGGTTGCATCTTATGTTATATACGATGCAGAGTATTTTATAAAGAATAACTTTTTTCGTAAAACTGATATTAAAAAAGTTATCAATACGTTCCAAGTTTCGCAGACATACTGTATAAGAGCTAAAAAAAAAATTTTTATTGAACATTTATTATTGTTGAAGCTTATTAATAAATGTATTTTAGGTAAGTTTTACAGAAAAAGTTTTGATCACCCTGTATATACATTTTTTCAGCTGGTAATTTTCGGTTTTTGTATTACATTTTTGTTATCTTTCTAAGTTTTCTCAAAAAGAAATTGTTTATTTCATTTTTAAACTAAAATAATTCAGTGTTTTTTAAAAATTTCATCCCAAGCTTTAAAAAAATAGCAAAAGAATTGTATTAGATTTATTCAAACTTGAGTAATACCGTCTTAAAATGGTGGGAATTCTGTAAAACTACGAAGTTTTCAAAAATTACATTTTTTGAGACATCGTATTATTTGAATTAAATTTTTGAGATTTTTTTTAAATGAAACATCGTTTAGTAAGTTGATTGAGAGGTAAGTTGTGCAAATCTGAGAGTTTTATAAGTAAAATTGTATTAGTTACACATTTTTAAATCATTTTAAACAAAATTCATGTAAGGCTCATTTTCCGCCCACACCGTACTTATGTCCATACATTTTATTTCTTTTTATTACAACCATAAGATAGCTTATTTCATCTTCTTTCGTGTCCAATTCGTAAAATTTATTTTGATCTATTAGTTAAAGAATTACATTTAAAAAACTCAACCGTGCACTTCTTCCAACGCTAGTTTACAGTGCGCCAATGTGTGTGAGAAGGGTGACTTTAGCGTTATAAATAAAAAATTACAGAAGCTAGAGATTTAATTTTAGAAAAAACTTTATATAAGGTTTTTTTTGTAAAATTTTCTGAATTTTTCAATGGTCAAGTCAGTTTTTTTCTAGAAATTATATTTTCGAAGTTATTTAAAAAAACATCTAACTTCGCTGTTCATTTTTTTAATAAAAAATGAAGCACCCACTTCTCGAGTAGAACTTTTTGATATGTTGTTTATTAAACATTTCTTAATGAAATTACAAAAAGTTTTATCTTGTTTGATTTTTTCCGAAGTGAAAATCTAAATCCACTCCCCTAAGAAATATATTATATGTTCCACTTTCTCCATTCAAATCGAAATAAATGTTTTTGTACGCAATTCTAATTTTTTTGTATAGAGCTATTTATTAAATTACTTATAAAAATTGAGATGTTTTTAAGGGTGGTCTTTAAGGGTTAAACTATTATGATAGTAAAAAGACTAAGTTTTCACTCTAATGGCATATAAAACAACATAATGCTATTCTACACCCCACCAGAATGAAAACAATGGGAACCTTCTCTGGTTACACCTCCGAGGCTTCTACAATTTGCAAGCCATACGGATGCTGAGACTAAGGAAGATGAGGGAATTCTACAATTTACAATTCACGTCCCATCTGCTCAGCGCGGTAAAGTTCCAACGAGAATGGTTCCCTTCATACTCCACACAGAGTAAATGTAAATAAAAAATAAATAACCATTTTCAATTTCGTTGCAAAACGAAAACACAGCTGAACCATATTCTAGTCCAATCAGAGAGTGCTGCAAGCACCCCTACCGGTTTCGAAACTTATTAGTCTCTCATCAGGAGGCACATATGCTGCTCTCCCTGATCCAACGAAAACAAACCCCAGCGTGCAGTCTCGGATTGCAACGAACGAAATGGCATAGATGCCCTAGCGGCAACTGCTAGCAAAAAGACTAAGTTTTCACTCTAATGGCATATAAAACAACATAATGCTATTCTACACCCCACCAGAATGAAAACAATGGGAACCTTCTCTGGTTACACCTCCGAGGCTTCTACAATTTGCAAGCCATACGGATGCTGAGACTAAGGAAGATGAGGGAATTCTACAATTTACAATTCACGTCCGATCTGCTCAGCGCGATAAAGTTCCAACGAGAATGGTTCCCTTCATACTCCACACAGAGTAAATGTAAATAAAAAATATAAAATATATATAAATTGAAAATGGTTATTTATTTATTATGATAGTATATCGTAAAGTATGTAAATATAATATATTTGAAATATATAAATTTGAAAAAAAATTTTGCTAATTAGTTACTTAATTAAATCCCTTCATTGCTCTAAAAGGTTGAGGAGGATGCTCTAAATTAAGAACTATCCTACTCATCATGTTCCACATGTGTTCAATTGGAGGTAAATCTGAAGATATTGGGAGCCATAGTAAAAGATTGACTTCCTGCCTGTCCAAAGAAAAAAAAAAGAATTTATTCCAAAAGTTGTTAACTTGCATAATGAAACCAGCAAGTTGAAATAGAACTATCTTAAGTTAATGGGTATAATAGCGAATAATAAGGATATGTACAGTCGAAAAATTAAAGAATACCCATGAACGATTACATTAATCACTTATTTTGTATTTGGTATCATCTTCTATAGCAAGCGTTTTTTATTTATAGAAAAAGACAGAAAATACAACATAAGTGATTTATGTGATCGCTCATGGGTATTCTTTCATTTTTCCGACTGTACGAACTTTTGGAATGATAGATAATGTTTTCATTGCACGCAACGGAGAATCTATCTTACTATAGCTGAGTTTGAAAAATGTATTACCGTTTTTGTCAATAATACTATTTTCAGTTACATTTATAAAGTACGTACTTTTGAAAGTGTGTTTGCACAACAATATCAAATATTTCGTATAAAATTAGGGCAAAAAGATTGGTTGGTTTTTGAGGCCCCTATTCTAAGTAAACGAAATTTTCTTTATTTTCAGATGCCTCCCTTTCATCGTGACCTTAGAAGATAAGGTGAAGTTTCACAAAGAGGTAAGTAATTCCAACAACATGTTCTACAATTAACCTTTTTTGATTAAGTATGTCGTTAGAGTTTTTATGTTGGGTTCATACTGAGTGCTTATATTATGTAATCGAGAAAATTAATAGTTAATCAAAATGAAGAGAAAATTTCATAGTTTGATATTCATAGATCTTGAGTAGACATACGATACAGTTGAGTGAGGTAGCGTATATCAAAGTAAGGAATTGTGTTGGATTGACCGAAAGTTTTATAGTGAAGATTGGTTTGCACCAATAATCTTCACCGAGTATATACATGTTTACAGGTCCGTAACTACTATGTTATGGGCCCCGGGGCAAATGTAATCTGGGAGCCCCCTACCGGGAGGTCTGGGGAATTTACCCCCAGCGCAAGGAGGGGTCCGGAAAAATTCTTAATATTTAACCCCTTGAAAGCGCATTTTCCCTCCTATGTGAACACCACACTCTCTTTTGTCTTTTTTTTCAGCATTTCCTGCAATAACTATAAAATTAGCAGCTCTAATGATTACAGCTTCATTTGTATCTGACATTGCGAACGGATTATCAACGAACGCGTTCGTTCGCTACAATGTAAATGGTCTTACTTTGTACCGAACGAATAACCAAGCGAACACCTACGAATTTGTTCCTTAATTCGTGTTCACTTTGATTTAAAAGTACCTTAAGGTGCCTTAAGCTACTGCAGTGTGAGCCAAGCACACTCAGTGAAGCTGGTCAATGTACTGGTGGGATCCTAATGTGCGCATTTTATCTTATGATTGGTATTTTTTGATTTTTGATTGGTATGCTTTATTGTCAACGAATTTTTACAATTTGTGGACAAAGCTTATAGAAAATAAAAAATACAAAAAAAACAAAAAACAATAAAAACTACAAACAAAATAAAAACAGAAACAGACACCAAATAAATGGCGTGAGTTATACTACTTAAATACAATTTTATAGTTATTAAATACACATTAAGAAATTTTGCAAACAATATGTATACAACGTCAGAGCAAAAAGAAGGCGAACGAGGAAAAGGGAAAGGGAAAGTAAATCAACAGATCTATGCCGCTGCAAATATGTACAAAAGTACTCGAAAGTAATAATCCTGCAAGTCAATTTGCTGAATTCAAATCGTTTATAAAAAAATCATTCACTGTATAAAAAGCTCTCTCAAGCAAATAAGCTTTCAAGGCCTTGTGAAAAGCGGGAAATGCTGCAATAGATTTAATGTTAGATGGCAGGTGATTGTGCATGTTTCTCGAATTGTATAGTATAGAGCACTTAACCAGCTCAGACCGTGGGGTTGGCAGGTAAAAGTTAATGCTCCACGTTTCTAAGGGGATAGTTGTGCGTGGGTCTCTCTGGACCTTCTGATGCATGTTTACGGATTAAACAAACGGATTCAAAAACAAACAAAGAAGGAAGAGTTAATATTTAAAATTTTTTAAAGAATTCCTGGCAATGAACTCTGCTATTGAGTCTCAGGGAGTAACGAAAACTCTCTTTTGTAGTTTAAAAATACGCTCAAATTGAGTCGCACAACACGAACCCCAGAATGGAAGGGCGTACCGAAGATGAGACTCAAAAAGGGCATAATAAACGGTCGTAGATGTTGACAAATTCATTTCCGTAGCAACTGATCTTAGCGCAAAACAAGCAGAACTTAATTTTTTGTGTAAGTCATCAATGTGCAAGTTCCATTTTAGAGACTTATCCACAATAAGTCCTAAGAACTTCAGCGATTCAACTACTTCTAGACTGTTGTTATTAAGTACTAAAGGTTGCATCATACTGTTTTAAGGTAGGACTTTGGTTTTAGAAACGTTAAATAACAGGAGATTCGAATCGCACCACGATTTAATGGTGACTAGGTCTGTAGCTATGGTATTGCGAAGATCCATAATATCCGTATTACTCCAAGTAATACTAGTATCATCTGCAAAGAGACATATTTTACCTTTAATATTCAGACTAGAGATGTCATTTATGTATATCAGAAACAATAAAGGGCCTAGAACTGAACCCTGAGTTACCCCACATTCTAATGGCATGCAAGAAGACGTCTTCGTGTCAACCCTTACAAACTGACTTGTTTTATTAAGATATGATTTAAGCCATTCAAGAGCCTTTCCCCTAAATCCATAGTGCTGTAATTTGTCGGTCAAGATGTTATGGTTTACACAGTCGAATGCTTTAGAGAAATCACAGAAAATTGTTGCTGTAGAGTGATGGTTTAGACTGGAGTAAACATGATCGAAAAGGAAGAACATAGCATCATTCGTGCATTTGTCACTCAGGAATCCAAATTGATATAGAGTAAGCAATTTGTATTTCAAAAGAAAAGATAAGATTCTTTTTTTTACCAGACTTTCAATTATCTTCGGCAACGTGGGCAGGAGTGCAATAGGGCGATAATTCGAAGCAAGATCTTTATCGCCTCCTTTGTGTATAGGAATAATTATCGCTGTCTTAAGGCAGCTTGGAAAAACTCCAGTTTCGAATGACCTGTTTATTAAGGTAGTAGGATGGTTTAAAGTGCAATCAGGTAGAGCAGAAAACATTTTAAGAGTGAGGCCATCAGTCCCAGATGACGATTTGTTTTTAATGTCATTTATTGTAGAGCGTAGTTCACCTAATACTATGGGTGTAAAAAAGAAACTATTTACATTCTTATGAGAAATATATGAAATCTGATCCTGAGAAGGAGGTAAAGTATTTGTTAAATTTTTTGCCACATTTACAAATTAATTTTTCAGGGTCTCAGGAGAAGTCGGGATTGTGGTGGGAGAAGAAGTCTTATCTCTCAGTTCATTTACGACAGACCACGTTTCCTTAGCAACATTACCTGATTTAGCCAGGCTTGCATTGTAATAAATTTCCTTGGCGGCCTTTATGGCTTTATGGTAAATTTTCTTGTAAAGCCTAACGTAATCATGGAAGGATATGTTGTCCGAGAATTTTTTTTAGGTACGGTAATGAGCGCATGTTCTTTGCAGATATACGTAGACCTCTAGTTGACCAGGGTTTACGATGTTTAGTTTTGATGGGCCTAAGAGGAAAGGATTCGTATGCCAGACCAGACAATAACTTTATGAATCTAGAAAACTCGATGTCGACCTCAACATAGCGGAAGTCCAGTCAGTTGTTTGACATAGGTGTTTGGATGTTTGAAAATTTTGTTCCCCAAAGATACGGAACAATTTTCGTTGCGTGTTTTCACTATTATTTTTTGATTTTAACCAAAATGTAGTCAATACTGCTTCATGATCAGAGAAACCTGAGTTGAAAACAGTACAGTCAGTAGAATTTGGGGCCAAAGACGATACGACAGAGTCAATGATAGTAGAGCTAGTTTTAGTTATTCTGGTTGGAGGATTTACATGCATACCTATAGCAAAGGAATCAAAGATAGAATGAAGAGATTCCTGAGCAGCACACACACTGGAGTAGTCAATATTTAGATCGCCACATATAATTAATTTACTTTTTGAAGGAATAGTTCCTAGAATAGAATAGAATAGAATAGAAATATGCTTTATTGCCATGAAAAATTTTACAATTTTATCGACAAAGCTTATAAATAGTAAAAAAAAACAAAACAGTAATAATCCAATTTACTAAAATTACATAAATCGTCAATAAGTTAAATAAAATAAATAAATAAATCGAAGTTAAAACAGAAATATTCAATTGCAAAAATTTAAATAAATTGCAAATTCATAGCCTACCTAATAATTAATAAAAAAGGTTTAAAAGTTAAAAAGTTAAGCTGCTGCATATGACACCCAAATATAGATAAAAAAATAATAAAAATACTACTTGTGCAAAGGGTACTGTAATTTCTTAGTTACTGACTAAAATAATCTTCTACTGAATAATATGGTCTTTCAGACAGGTAGGCTTTTGTCAGTTTACGGAATTTGGGAAAAGATGTTGCAGATTTTAGTTGTAGGGGGAGATGATTGTACATTTTTTTTGCGGAATATAATATCGATTTCTTTACTAACTCCGAGGACGGGGTCGGCAAATAGACGTCAAACGTAGAATTTCTCGTGAAGTAGTGATGATTAGGTCTTGGTGGAAAGACATGTAGATGTTTACGTATTAAGCAAACAGTTTCTAAAATATACAAAGATGGAAGGGTTAAAATTCCGTGATCTTTGAAGTAACTTCTGCAGTGTGTTGTTCTTCTGAGGCCAAACAGTTATCTTATAGCTCTTTTTTGTAATTTGAAAATAACATCGAATTGGACAGCTGTACCAGAACCCCAAAAAGGAAGACCATAACGAAGATGTGACTCGAACAAAGAAAAATATGTTATTTTGGACGATGCTAAATTGAGTTCATTCGAAACAGATCTTATAGCATAGCAGGCTGAAGAGAGTTTCTTCCGTAACAAATCGATATGGAGGGACCATTTAAGGTTGCTGTCTAAAAAAATGCCAAGAAATTTTACAGAATCAACGGTACTGATCTGGCTGTTATTAAGAGGTAAGGGTTGAAGAGCTCCTTTATAAGACGAGAATAAATTTGAGTCAGACCAGGTTTTTATTGTAAGTAGATCAGAAGTTATAGTAGCATGAAGAGTTGCAATATTTGAGTTGCTCCAAGTGATACTGGTATCATCAGCAAAAAGAAGGATGTTTCCATCGATTTTTAATTTAGTGATGTCATTAATAAAGATAAGGAAAAGTAGAGGACCCAATATTGAATTTTGAGGTACCCCACATACAATGTTTTTGAGACTAGAGTCTTTATCGTTTGCTCTAACCAGTTGTTTCCTATCGTCCAAGTAAGATTGGAACCAATCTAAAGAAATGCCTCGAATTCCGTAGAAATTTAGTTTTTTTATCAAAATGTTGTGATTTACACAATCAAAAGCTTTGGCATAGTCACAAAAAACCGTGGCAGTGTAAAGATTATTGTTCAGTGCTTGATAAACCTCATGTAGTACAGAAAACATGGCATGAGTGGTGCATTTATTATTTAAAAAGCCGAACTGATTTTGTGATAAAATGTTGTTTTCAAGTAGAAAGGACATAAGTCGGGCTTTTATGAGTCTCTCAATAATTTTGGAGAGTACCGGTAGTAGTGCAATAGGTCTATAATTGCAGGTATTAGATATTTCACCACCCTTATAAGGCTGTCTTCTATAAGGCTATAAGAGGAATAATGATGGCTGTCTTCAGGCACTCTGGAAATTTACCTTTTTCAAAAGAATCATTAATTAGTGAGATGAGGACTTCTAACACATTTTCTGGAAGATTAGAAAAAATTTTGTTCGATAGACCATCAGTACTACAGGAAGATTTGCTTTTGATACTATTAATTGTTTGGATTAGTTCAGATTTAACGACTGGTTTTATAAAGAATGAATTCGAGACCTTTCTTGAATTATTGAGATATGAAATGGGATCTTGTTGTGGCAAAATAGTTGATGTACCTAATATTTTTACTCACATTAACAAAATATTCATTTAGATTTTCAGGGTCTGGAAGGGAAAATGTTTGAGCAGTGTGGGTTTTATTTCGAAGATCGTTTATTATGGACCAAGTTTCTTTTGCAACACTTTTGGAGCTTCCCAGACGGTTCTGGTAGTAGACTTTTTTAGCTGATTTTATAAGTTTAAGATAGGTTGCCCTATACTTGGTGATATATTCAGTGATAGAGACGTTCTAGCAAGTTAAGTAGTTGTTGTAAGAAAATCTACACATCCGCATCGGGAGTTCTATAAATACAAATAATATAGAGGTCAGAAGATTTCTGATAAATTATGGAGAATTTAAATACTTTTTCAATTAATAAATTATCAAATTTGGTCACTACCGAAAAGTCATTTTGTGTAAACATAATCAAAGTACCCCCATGAGATAATCTACTCCTGTTAAATCTGGATATATTAGTGTAATTTTTAATAAACACAGGTTCATCAACATTTAGCCAAAATTTAGTTATTCGAGGGTTTCTTAGTCTAGCCAACAAGTAACGACTATTTTCCACATCCGCAGTACGAGATAGCCGCAATATAGGTGGAGTCATCGGGTCCATACAAAGCCCAACATTCTTTTTCATAGTTTTCTCCGTTACCACAATACTTGAATTTTTTTTATTAAAGGACTTACTTGCAATAATGACATCCCTATCTGAACCAATCTGAATGGATGAGCCCTCCTCAGTAGGTGTTATGTATACCTTTCTTTTCAATATGTGGTTCCTTTCACGTACCAAGATGTGGTCTGGGGTAAATTGATTAAGACAAAGTAGCTGGGACCTGGGGTCCCTATTTCGGTTGCATTTTAGTTTTTATTTCGCCAAAATAACTAGTTTCCTCAGTCACAATTTATATGTATACGAAACGTCTCGGGGGCCCCAGCTTAGCCCGGGCCCCCTCTTCCCATGACATCTTAGATTTTATTACGCCGAAATAACTAAATGTAATAATTTAAATTTTTATGTAAAGGTCTCAGGGGCTCTAGCTTAGCTCAGGCCTCAGGGGCCCTGTTCTGTTCCAATTGAATTTTAGTCTATGAGACTAATTTCCCCAGTGAAAAAGTAAAACTATATTGCGGTCTTTTTAAAATTGTGTCATTTGAAAATATTTCGTTGGGATCGGCTTTTAAAATACATATTTTTATTTTCCTCGTTAAAATCTATGCACGGGGCCCTCCTTAGTCGGGGGACCCGGGGCACTGCCCCGGTTGTCCCAATGGTAGTAACGGCCCTGTATGTTTAGTCTTGTTATAGATGTACTGACATGTGACGGTAAGGAAAAAGCTCCTTGGTCAAGGCTCTTTGCTGATCATTTAGTGTAGAGGACAGCAAAGAAATGGAGGAGGATTTGGATGGTTGTAGAAGGGCAATTAAATAGGGAGAACGTAAGGTTAGTAGGTCGAAGATGAAGTATGTGTACATGTAGTTGGGACCTAAATACAAGTTTTCAAGTAAATCCGTCGTGACGAGGAAAATCGCACTCCAAAATGGTCATTTACTGGCCTATTGGTGGTTGATGCGGGCATATTCGTGTAAATAAAAAGAAACTAACATACTACTTGCCTTATACTCGCATGAATGATCTTATATTTACTGAAAACGTTTTTCTTACAAATCATATTTTACGATCTCCCGCAGATACAAAAATTTTACCGAAACTTTTTTTGTTCTATTTGCTTGATAGAAAGTATAAAATTGCTGACCTTTACGAACGGTATTATGTACTTTTTGCTCACAAGTAGGGGATAGGTCATAAAAGCAAGGTGCTATAATTTATTTTTCACATCAGAAAGCAGTAAAGCCCGTCCGAAAAATACACGGGAATAATGTCAAAAGAAAATATATTTGTTCAGTTTTCGGTATCGCAGAAAGTTATAACTGAACAATTAAAATTTTATAGAACAGACGGCGAGTGGTATAATGAACAGTCATAAATTTCTCTATCTCGTTTCCAATCGAATTCTCTGGGGTAGCGTAACCATAATTTTAAATGTTTATGGTTCAAATTTATTTTTAAACCATTTTATGTTAATCTGCTAAAAATCAGTCAATATGTAATAAACTTCAGCCAACAATAAATGCAATATTTTAAATTTACCAATACAGTGTTTAGATAAACTATAATTTTCACCCCATTTATCTCTTCTACTCTTTCCACTTACCCCTCTTTACAACATGCAGGAGAACTGTCACACATGGGAAAAGACGGAAACAAAAAAAAAAGAATAAATTCTGTTGTTTGTCCCGTTTTTTCACTTCCGTTTTCTCACTACTCCTCTCCTTTTCTATATGGCAGAATTTACTCCATGTGAGACATCTCTGTTAATTTCTCTCCCTTCCCCGTTCTCCACTACCCTTCTTTAACCCCACCCCCCGTATTTTCACACACGGGCCAAATCGAGAACAAAGAGAGGGACTGCCTCTTCTTTCACACTTTATCTTGCATCTTCCCTCACACCAGAAACACCAGGACACGACACATGCCCCAATGTGTTTTTCGGGATGTTTGCTTTTGCGGCTACTTTTTACATTCACTACAAACCCTGAAGAGGACAAGATCCTAAACGGGGACACTCTTGATAGCATTTCTACATAGCAATTTATTCTATACACGCAAATCAAACAATGAGAAGAAGAACGACAACTCCATTGGTCTGCAGGCTGAACTAAGTGAGTATCGTCAAATATGGCGAAATTTTCACCGAGTAATTGCCGAGAGTACCACAAAAACGTGGGAAGAATACCTCTAGAAAGGTTTGAAAATCAAAGAGATAACATCGTTGAGCTTATCTGTTTATTATCTGTGCTATTCGATATCAGATATTAGAAATATATGTTGAAAATAGTTCGTCAAAGACGAACCTAATTTTGCTGTTGTTAAAGGATTAATATGCAGATGTATATTATTATTTTTAAATTCATCCACTATAACATGTACTAATTTATCTATAAAAAATTTACCTATTTTTTTTGTAATGGGAACATCACATACTTCCTTAATTAACACTCTGTATGCTTCGTCCGTCGCATAATCTCGAATAACGACTTTGTTAAAACGTGTGATGTCCTTCTAATAACGGTTAGCAATATGTGACATCAGCATGAAAGTGACAAATAACAAAATATCAAAAGGATGTTCCGTTTTATCCAAAGCAACTGCTATTGACGCAAACACAATCCGGGAAAATATTAAAATCGATTTTTCGTTTAACACCTGACACTATATTTGATCGAGTTTTTACATTTTCATCGTACTGTAATTAAAAAAGTGTATCGATTACAGTTTTATGGTCATTATTAATAGATTTTCCTTTTGATCAGAACATGATCAAAGTATATAATTTACTATGTTTCTCTTCTGGCGGATGGTAAAAAATAAACTAAATAAAACAAACTACATAATATCAAATATACCAGGAAAATAAAAAGGCTTTGGCTAACATCGGAATTTACTAAAAAGAAAATACGAAAAAAAATTTTTTCTTATTATAAAGGGGTATTTTAAATTATTTTAGTGGTTACCACGAAGTCCAAAGACACAAAGTGGTGTCTATTTTCTGTGGTCTACAATCTAGATCAGCGGTTCACAATCTGTGGTACATGTACCACTAGTGGTACCTTTCATTATTTGAGGTGGTACACAAAATGCAAAACAGCCAAAATAAGCACCACTATCATAGTCAATTAGATCACCTAGCTCAATGGTTTTCAATGTTTTTGAGTCATGTACCACCAAATTATTTTAAAATTATTATTGGTACCACCTAATTGAAATATGTACCTGGGTATAGCTGGGTAATCTAACTAACTACAAATACGCTGGACTCTGGCTCTGTTTTTTTGTTTTGTGTACCACCCCAAATAATGATATATACCACCAATGGTACATGTACCAAAGATTGAGAACCCCTGACCTAGCTAAATATGTATTTCAGTTAGCTGGTACCAAAAATAATAAAAAGTATTTGGTGGTACATGACTCAAAAAGATTGAGAACCGCTGGTCTAGATTATATGGTAATAAGTAGCGATACCCACTTTTTAAGTCAGAAGTCTGTCACTTGACACGCTCTCAATAAAGACGAAAAATGTCAAATAAAATATTTTTAAAGAGACGAGACAGGAACTCATGATTGGGAATAAACAGATGGTGAAACTAATGGCCTGCGGCAAACGGCATCCGTACAATCCTAAAGGTTTGTTCGAAACGTGCAACCACATTTCGAAGAATTTGTGGAGTGATTCGTAGGCATTCGTTGACAATTCGTTGATGTAAATCTTCTAAAAATACTGGTGGTGTTCTATAAATTTTATTTTTTAGACATCCTCACAAAAAAATTCAGGGGAGACAAATCGTGTTAACAAGGAGGCCATCCGATGCTGCCTCTCCTTACAATCCAATGCAGTGGAAAAGTTGATCTAATTATTTAAAAACAAGTTAATGCGGATGAGCACCGTCCTATTGAAAAGTCAAATGAGTTTCGTCATTTGTTGATTATTTTTAGTAATAACAGTCAAGCTGGGATTAATCCCGTCTTACAGTAATTATAACTACATTTCGTCAGTTACATCGCTAGATAAAAGAATGGTCCCACCAGTCGATCAGGTGGACAATTCAGTTAATTTTTGCGGTTGTCTGTGTATGCACCTCGTGGAAAATCCTGGGGTTTTAACGACACCAATAATTTGTGTTAAATAAGAGAATTAAGCGATAGTGTGGATCGTTCACTGCTTGCTGATTAATTATTAAAAAAAACTGTATACGGTGGTCATAATCATCATCATTAAGTTATTGCACAAGTGTATTTTATTTTATTGAAATTTGTTCTCCCATTTAAAATGGCTTGGACGAGATGATTTACAATTTTTATTCTTTGTAAATCATGATTCGGAAGTGCTTCTCGTAACATTCAATGTGTCTTGGTTTGTTTATTTCTAGTTCATCTTTATTCTGATTTTAGTATAAGTGAACATGTATTATTACTGCAATTTCACTACTTTCATTAACTACAGGCCCTTGAGATTCTCGTTTTTTATAGCCTACAATCCAAGCTTCCTGAATTTTTTTAAACCTGGAGCAGTCGGGCCGTTAGAAAAAATCTCACATTTTATCCTTTTCCGTGATAACTTGATGAAAAATTTTGCAAGATTGTTTTCCACTCGTAAGTGCATCGCGAAGGAACGTAGTAATGCTTATAATTTTCTTTTTAATTTTTTTTTTGTGGAATTTATGGCTTTTGTGAAAAGCAATTACCTTTAAAATTGTTAGAAATAGATATAGTAAATAAAATATAGATAAGTAAATAAAAATATTATAAAATAGAAATCTGTTTTAGATTCGTATTTAAATTTGTATTGTGCATTTTTTTCTTTACGCGCGACTACTTACGAGCGCGACATCTCCTGGGTTAACTACAAGAAAATTATTCTGGCAATCGTGTTTATCCTGATATCGCACATTCAATTGCTGAGCTGTCACAATGGCACTTTATTGTTGATACAGTACAAAGAAACGACATAATATCCTTTCCGTAATCGAAAAAACCATGGTAATACATTTTCAAAGACTACAAATTAGTGGATACAACTGATATTCACAAGAGAATAACATATTCACAGAGAAATCACGAAGAGAAAATAGCAAATTCACAGCAAATAATAATATTTCTCCCGTAACCGTATAATGCACATAGAACTAATGCAGAAGCACCCAGAATAGTCAGAATTTGACATTCCGTGGGGCACAAAACATCGATCCCAAAATCTTATCAGCCAAGCATGACTGGTGATTAGAAAAACATGACCAAGTAGGTAGGTCAACCTCAATTTTTTTATATAGGTAACATTCTCAACAACTTGGTGGATATAATATACTCTTTAAACACAATTTTCTAAATAATTTTTTTCGAAAACTATTTCCGGAGTGGAAATCGAGACGTCAAATCATTTTTAGGTAAAAATGTAATTGTTATTACTCATTACAATCATACATACAGGGTGTTTCATTGAGAAACGGAAATACTTTAATGGTGAATAGAGGTCACCGAGCCGGTTCTAGATGTACTACATGTTTTGCCCTACTGACTTTTATAACGGAGTTACAGGGTGTTTTATCGATTTTGCCCATTTCTTTCCTAAGTCATAAGTTTAGAACCACCCTGTATATTTTTTTGATATTTAGTACACATATGTTTCATTCAAAACCCAAACGACCGACATACTAACCATAAGAAAAATCCAGGCCCGGATTAACAAAAAATTATAAAGTAATTGTGACCTTAAAAAAACACCCTGTATATTCAAATTTTGAAAATCTGTTTGCATATTTGAAAAGAGCACAAAAGCTGAGTTTAATGGTTTGCTTCAATTTTTCGGCCAGACAATTTTATGACTTTAATTTAGAAATTACATTGAATTTTTAAGAACTCTGACATTAAAAAGCAGATATTATTAACTTTTAGTTATAAATTATTAAAGTTAATGAATAAATACTCATTTTAAAAATAATCAATACTTATTTACCACATTGGAACGACCCAATTACTAATGATAAGAAAAATCTAGGTCCGGATTAACAAAAAAATATAAAGTAATTGTGACCTTGAAACAACACCCTGTATATTAAAATTGTGAAAATTTGTTTGCATATATAAGAGCATCAAAAACTGCGTTAAAGGAAGCATGTCAAATTTTTGCGCAGATAATTTAATTACGACAATTTTGAAATCATATTGATTAATTCTGTCAAGGTCACCAGAAGCTGCCAGAAAAATAAAAAACAATCCCAATGTAATTAGAAAATCGATTCGAAATCTTTTAAAACGAGCAAGGAAGTGCATCGAACAAAATGGCGGACATTTTGAGCAACTGTTACAGTTTAAATATTTTTAATTTATGTTAAATTGTTGAATTGTTTAGACAATTTTTTTTCATTAGATATAGCTGTTCTTTTAATTCTTTACTAATTCATTAAAATATCCCAATTCTCGCAATTCTAATTTTTAATGATGTGCATACAGCTACAAATCCAGAGAATCCATAAATGCAGCGTAGTAAATAATTATTAAATGTTTTTAAAATAAGTATTGATTCATTAACATTAAATTATTAAAAGTTAATAATACATCATTAAAAGGGTAAACCCTGTAGTTGGCTGTATACCTTTGTTAAGACAACGTAGAATGAAGTAAACACTTCTGTTGTATATAGGTATATTATAAATTTATTAAAAAATTTTTAAAATTCATCCACAAGGGAGTGGTTGTACAAAACGTTTTCGGTCAAACTGACCATCCTCAGTGTAAACCTGGAAATAAGTGAACCACTTAGATTGAAATGCAAAAGGGTGAAATTTTGACAGTTAAAAAAGAAAATGTGGTTACTTACGTCCAGTGTACAAGTAATTGAAACTAGCCACTTGAATAGGTGTAAAACCTCAAAATAACATTATTTCTACATTATGAGCTGTATAGTAATCGACAATAAGTCGATGTCTTAAGATTAAAAATGTATCACATGTGGATGTATGTCATCCTTGCTCGGAATTAGGCCTTGCTTCAGGCACCAATCTGTCTAATCAGTTGGTTGTTAACCTCTCACCTGATCACAACCTTGTGCTAATTCCGAGCAAGGATGACATACATCCACATGTGATACATTTTTAATCTTAAGACATCGACTTTTTGTCGATTACTATACAGCTCATAATGTAGAAATAATGTTATTTTGAGGTTTTACACCTATTCAAGTGGCTAGTTTCAATTACTTGTACACTGGACGTAAGTAACCACATTTTCTTTTTTAACTGTCAAAATTTCACCCTTTTGCATTTCAATCTAAGTGGTTCACTTATTTCCAGGTTTACACTGAGGATGGTCAGTTTGACCGAAAACGTTTTGTACAACCACTCCCTTGTGGATGAATTTTAAAAATTTTTTAATAAATTTATAATATACCTATATACAACAGAAGTGTTTACTTCATTCTACGTTGTTTTAATAATACATATTACCTGCTTGTTAATCTCAGAGTTCTTTAAAATGTTAATATAATTTCAAAATTTGATGTAATTAGATCAACGGCAAAAAAAAGTAAAATGAACCTTTAATCACAGTTTTTATGAACTTTTAAAATGCGCAGACAAATTTTCAAAATTTCAATATACAGGGTGTTGGTTCAAGGTCACAATTACTTTATATTTTTTTGTTAATCCGGACCTGGATTTTCCTTGACATTAGTAATTTTGTCGTTCCAATGCGGTAAATAAGCCTTGATTATTTTTAAAATGAGTATTTATTCATTAACTTTAATAATTTATAACTAAGAGTTAATAATACCTGCTTTTTAATGTCAGAGTTCTTAAAAAATTCAATATAATTTTAAAATTAAAGTCATAAAATTGTCTGGCCGAAAAATTGAAGCGAACCATTAAACTTACTTTTTTGTGCTGTTTTCAAATATGCAAACATATTTTCAAAATTTGAATATACAGGGTGTTGTTTTAAGGTCACAATTACTTTATAATATTTTGTTAATCCGGACTTGGATTTTTCTTATGGTTAGTATGTCGGTCCTTTGGATTTTGAATGAGACATATGTGTACCAAATATAAAAAAAATATACATGGTGGTTCTAAAGTTATGGCTTAGGAAAGAAATGGGCAAAATCGATAAAACACCCTGTAACTCGATTATAAAAGTCGGTAGGGCATAAAATTTAGGATACCTAGAACCGCCTCGGTGACCTCTATTCACCGTTAAAGTATTTCCGTTTCCCAATGAAGCACCCTGTATAATATCGGTTCACAACGTTCTTCGACGTCTTCTGATTTCCAATCACCATCTCGTTCTGTGATTCCATAGATCGATATCCAGTTCTCCGTCCCTGATTTCTCGATCAACTCCCTCTGTCCAACTTCTTCTAGGTCAGCCTGGTCTGCGCCTACCGCTTGGTTGCCATTCTAGAATCTGTCTTGGTATTCTCTTCTCCGGCATTCTCCTTACGTGACCTCACCAGTTGAGTTGTTTCATCCTGATATCTTCAACAGTAGTATGCGTAACCTTCATGATTTCTTGTACTCTCTTGTTTGTTATCCTGTCGCGTCTAAATATTCCCCCCGAACGACGCCAGAAGTCCATTTCTGTTGCTCTAAGCATTTTCTCTGTTTTGTCTTTTATGGGCCAAACTTCGCATCCATATATTGTGATGCTTTTTATTATAGTGTTATACAGGGTGTCCAGAAACTCTACCGACAAACGAAGACAGGAGATTCCTCAGATAATTTTAAGATAATTTAACCCAATTCACCTAGTCCGAAAATGCTTCCTAAGGGAGCTAGAGCTCTTTGAAGATGGCGTCATGTAATTAGTTTTTCTTAAATACCTCCAGAACGCTTCTATTTAGAAAAACGAAAATTGGTATACATATTTACTTTCCAGAAATGAATCGATTTCATCCATTGCGAATTTCAAGTACAGGCCATAGGCGTCCGTTTTGGGTAGGACAACGGTTATTTTATCGCCTAACTTTTTTGTCTTTAATTTTTTAGCATTTTTGACTCTGAATTATTTAATTCTGAGTTATTCTAGTACTAAAAGGTACTCTTAGTTTAAGTCGATAGGATACACCGTTTTCTAGAAAAATCGATTTGAAAATTTTTCGTTCCTTGAATTTAAAAAAAAAGATTAAAAAAAAACTATTTAGAAAGATGAAAACTAGTACATTTATTTATATTCCAGAGATTAATCGATTTCATTAATGGCGAATTTACAGTACCGGTCATAGGCGTCCGTTTTGGGTAGGTCAACAGTTCTTTTATAGCATACCTTTATTGTCTTTAATTTTTAAGTATTTTTGACACTAGATTATTCAATTATAAGATATTCGAGTACTAAAAGTTACTCTTGCTTTAAGTTGGTAAAATACACCGTTTTTTTTTTAGTTTTTTTAACTTTTTTTTTTCAAATTCCCAAAATTAAAAACTTTCAAATCGATTTTTCTAGAAAACGGTGTATCCTATCGACTTAAATTAAGAGTAACTTTTAGTACTAGAATACCTCACAATTTATTAATCCAGTATCAGAAAAGCTTAAAAGTTGAAGACAAAAAAGTTATGCGATAAAATAACCGTTGCCCTACCCGAAACGTACGCCTATGTCCGGTACTAGAAATTCGCAATGAATGGAATCGATTCATTTCAGGAAAGTAAATATGTATGCCAATTTTAGTTTTTCTAAATAGAAGTGTTCTGGAGGTATTTAAGAAAAACTAATTACATGGCATCATCTTCAAAGAGCTCTAGCTCCCTTAGGAAGCATTTTCGGACTAGGTGAATTGGGTTAAATTGTCATAAAATTATCTGAGGAATCTCCTGTCCTCGTTTGTCGGTAGAGTTTCTGGACACCCTGTATATTATTTTTTTATTTTCCTTGGAGATGTTTTTTTTCCACAGTACGCTTCTTAGTAGGGTGGAACGAAAAAAATGTTTTTATGATTTTAAAATGTAATAGTGAGAGAAAGTTGCCATTGGTAAGCCACAAATAAAATATTTTTCAAAAAAAAACATTTTTAGAGGTGCCGCAAAAGGGTTGAAAATTAGAATTTTTTGGAAAATTTTGCGAATTTTAATGATTTTATTTTGGTCAAAAATAGCTATTGTAATGTCTTAATTCCTATTTTAAATGATAAATACACACTCTAAAACTCCTCTTTAAAGATAATTTTAGTTTTAGCAACAATCCAATTTTTATTTTTACTAAAACTGACAAAGTTTGAACTAGCATTCCACATTTCCACATTTAAAGAAATATTATTAGTAAATATTTATTTCATTCCTTAATATAATTTAACATTCTTAGTAGCAGATGAAAGCCAAGACGTGAGGAAAATGTGTATTGGTAGGGTTGACAAGATAGTTTTAAAGGTTTTGGCAACGAGGGAGAAAAGGAGACAAAAACTAGTACAGCAGCATTTGAATTACAGACAATAATCAGTAGCTGATGGTAACACAGCTGTGAATATTATATTTGTTACATGCTGATGATCATGATCAAAGTTACGAGCAAGAATTTATTTATAATTATTCCAAAAAGCCCTTAAGATCTTTGAGTATAACTAAACAAATGCTGGTAGAACTGCCAACAGTAGCTTCTATCTGTGACAGGACTGGTGTCTCTGACAGAATAGCAGCAGAAATTACCAGATGTTGGCATTATTATGTAAGATAATAAAAGTAAGGTAATTAACAGGATGAAAATACGTCGATCACGGTTGAAAAATCGTACAAAAGCCACAGAAGCTTCAGTCAAATTGGAAAAAACGCGGGGTTATTCTTTGAAGGAAGAAAATACCAAACAATTTATCAAGAAAAGCGAGGGCACAAATTTTACAAAAAGACTATATTAGAAGAGTACATTTTATTAGTAGAGGAACCTGGATCAACCTTCCTAGGGCATATAACTCCTGCTTCCGGAACAGGTGAAGCTATAAAAGATACCATAGTGGAGCATTTTCAAGGTGACAATCCTTTGAACATTTCCAATATAATAGCACTCGGATGTGATGGAAGCGCCACTATCACCTATGTTAAAAATGGTGTAATTGCTTTATTAGAAAAAAGCCTAAATAAGCCATTGCAGTGGCTGATTTGTTTGTTCCATACAAATGAATTGCCTTTGCGTCATTTGTTTTGTACATTGGATGGAAAAAGTAAAAACCCTAATGAATTTGAAGAGGTTTTAAGCAAATAAATTGAAATCTGTAACCAGCTTCCTGTGGTTAATTTCGCTCCCATTCAAAACAACCTCCCTATTCTAGAGATTAAGGATGATCTAAACACAGATCGAAAATATTTACTTGAAATGTGCAAAGCAATCTCCAGTGGTGTATGTCCTTCTGATCTTTCTTTGGCAACCCCTGGGAAATTAGCTCATTCACGATGGCTTACGTTGGCCAATCACATTCCTCGGTTCTATGTTGCAACAGAGATTCCTTCAGATAATCTGAAAACTTTAACTATGTATATGATGAAGGTGTATGCCCCAGTTTTGTCTCATATCAAACTAAAACCATCTTGTGTAAATGGATCAAAACATCTATGGGAACTCATCAAATTTTCACGTTATCTTTGTGAGGCATATCTCCAAATAACTGATCCAGTAATTGAGTCGCTCAGAAGCAGAGTGGCCTAAGTGTAAAATTGATGTTTTGAGATATCGGCAAATAAAGAATTGAGCTAAAAATGAAACCAGTTTTTTTTATTAAACAGTATTATTTTATTCACTTACACAAACATTTCTGGAACCTAATACATTATATGAGTCGAATGCGCAAAAATTAACAAAAAAAATCTTTTTTTTCTATAAAAAAAAGTCAGTTGGGCCACTATGTCAAATATTAAGCTTTTACGAAAAAACATAAAACTTTCACTTGGGTCACCTATTCATCTGTTTCCGATCCAATATCATTATCTACTGCCTCCACGTTTGTCTTCAGGTTTATGTAAAATTCATGATAGACCGGCGGAATGTAAGGAAGAAGACTCTGAAGGTCTTTATACTTTAGTTGCTCTATGGGTCTTCCAGCAGGATAGAGGATGTCCAAGTAGAAGTCTTCTCTTTTTATCTGAAAGACGTCTGTTCTTTTTTTTGTGACGTCAACACAATTAAATAATACACTCTCGTTATTAGAATACTTAAAATAAATTTTGAATGGCTCTTCTGATTTGAACATTAGCCACTGTATTTTAAGCCATTCTACTTTTATATCTTGCTCTCCTTTTTTTCGGTTTGTAAGTAACTTCTCTAGTTTTTCAGTACACTTAAAATTTTCAGAGGTCATTTTAAATACCTGAAATTTGTTCTTCTTTTTGGAACTGGAAATAACTTTCACCCAATCGTCTGGCAAAAAAATGTCTTTAAAATATCGTTTTTGTTTTTCGATCACTCCAAAGTCTCTGTCACATGGCAAATAGGAGTGACCGAAAACTAGAAACTTGTGATGTATGACTGTGGGACTGAAAGTATTGGAGACACTCATGTATGTACAAATAGATGCCAGTTTAATATTTCGATTTTGACCTCCGCATTGGTCGCTGTACAAGATCAAAACTGGTGTGTTAACATATGTTTTTACGTAGTGTAAAATGCAAGAACCAATTTCTTGTGGGCCACGTGAGGCTATGCCTTCATGCCATACATACATGTGTATCTGTCCTGTCGTTAGATTGTGGATGCCAAAACAATACGTCCACAACTGTCTCTTGTAATAAGCCACTCCCGTAGAAATACTAGGAGTAGCTAAAGTTTTCATTAAATCAAATGCAATTACTGTTGTGGTATCTTTATTCTTGGCTGCATCTTCCTTCATTCCACTTCGAGCTGCTTCTGCCTTCCGCAGGTGTAACTCTTTCTCTATTTCCATTCTGCTTTTTTCTACACCTACACAGCTTTTTATTTTCATGTTATAAGCGTCACATCGTTTGCAAGTGTCAGTGAGAGGATAACGGAAATGAAGATTAAAATCTTCATTAAATATTTTCGAAAAGATGAATTTGGATACCTTCACTTCTGGTTCTTCACCTTGCACATACAAATCAAAAAGTTTTGAGATATTTAAATCAGGTGACAGATACTCTCGATTAGGATTTTTGTTGCGGCTATAGTGTGATGTATATTTGGCAAATTTGTTAATGAAATCTTTTATATTTTGGATATCGGTTTCCCTTGTCTTATTCTTAGGGGGGTGCTTGCCTCTTTTATCTAGTGGCGGAGTGATTAATTCGCCACCTATTGATTTGTTTATTAAAGCTCTGGTGAGCCTTCCATCTGAAACTTGTAGAGCTTTTTTGAAAAATGATTTACTTACCATATCACCTGATTCTTTCGGTAATGTATAAATTCGTGTCTTAGAACGTTTATTATTGTTTTGAGCTGCTGTATGTCGACCTTTATTGACAACATTTACTTGTATATTAATGTAAGCAGTCTGTAAATTAAAATCAGATAAGTTGTAGAAACTTTGGAAAATATTTTTTCTTTCTTTAAGAGATAACAACAAATGACACTTTCGTGGACAGCTGCAAACTCCATGAAAAAATTGTTTCTTAGACACAATTCTACCACGAGAATTCAAATATGATTTTCCTGAATTTCTTTCCAACTTAGACTTAGATCTTTTCCAAACTGAATTATTTTTCTTACGTTTTTTACCCCTACTTGATCCAGGTTCCATAAGTCCATCTTCTGTGAAGCTTTCCCTAGTTGTAGAAGACTCAGCATCAGAAGGTGGATGGAAGTCAGAGCCAGAATCTGTTTCAAATTCACTGGGTTCACGAGTACTGGATGTATCCGACAACGGCATTTCCAAACTATAACAAAAATATTCTCTATTAATTATTAATTCAAGTGATCAAATGTCTTTAAAAAAAACTTTTGAATAAAATCCTTTACAAATGTCTTTAAGTTAAAGACTAACCTATACTTTTGGCAACATCGCTTAGAAAACCATAAACATACCATAGATATTATGAAAATATGTCTAAGTAGAAAACTAGCCTGCTTTCTTCATTTTAAGGTTATAATTTTAAGGTTATAATCTTAAAAAATTTAGAATCCTAATTTAAATTTTGAGCCGAGATATTTACAATCACTATTAATTTACACTAAAATACAATAATTTACTCACCGTTGCTCAAGATTGCACAAACATAAACCGTATAAAAGGCTGATAGTACTTTAAAGAACGAATTAACGCTAGACGAGACTGATACAAACACACAAGGCAAGAGTGACAATGTCTAAAATATCATACTGCACACTGGCCCAACTGTCACTTGGGCCACGTTTCCATAACTAGATCATGTGAAATGTTTACGTAGCCTAACTGTACAAGTCGCGTCATCTCTTGGTATACAACTAAATGTTAGTTGAGCCACTCTGAAATGAAAGATATGATAAAATGCCACCTATTGTACTACCTACCTGAATTATACAAAAAAATCAGTTGGGCCACTCTGCTTCTGAGCGACTCAATTCAAAGTAATAATTATTTCTCTCACCCAGAAAATATGCTTCTCTCCATGTTATGTGACAAGAGAAAACACATAAGAGAGCTAGGTCTACGGCGACTTTTGAAGGCAAGCTCTGAACTCATAAATGGTTTAAGGAACTTTGTTGTCCCGAAGCTTAACTTTAATGTCAATGACTACATTGATATAATTAACTGGACGGAAGATGGAAATTGTTTATTATATTTTGACTACAAAAGTTGGTAAAAACATTCATTCTAAGCAAAAAATGTTCTATACATTTTTTTGATAAAATTATTAGTTTTCGATTAATTCGATAACGAAAGTGTTACTTTTGTATCGAAAAATCAATGTTTTTATCAGTTACCTGCCAACAGCTCAAAAAGTTTTGTTTTTTCAAAACAGCCGTACTTAACAAGAACGTACCTGTTGAAAAAATAAACAAAACTGTTTTTTTTTTATTTTCTTTAAAACCAATAGTAATTGAGCTATACTTTATTATAAATGTTAGCTTTTCTTCGTCAAATGCTAAATATTGTAGTTTCAAAAGACGGGAAAAGAATGTCAGTCCCTATATTTTTTTAGCGAAATAGTCATCGGAAGCAATCCCCTAATTACCATTCTAATTCAAATTAATCATTGACCTTATTCGGTCTTCTTTATTTATGTAATATTAATTTTAGATTGTAACTGTTTTACTGGCTTGGAATGATAACTAAAAAAAATGGAGTTAAAATCGAATAACGAATTTTTGTAGTTTGGTAAAAAATGCCATTTTCTTCAGAATAGAAAGATTAGTATCAGCGATACGAGAAAATGTTTAAATATGAAATTATAGGCTTTTTAATTCCTAAGATCACGGTTTGCCAATTTTTTTTCTACGGTAAAAATTGAGTGAGCTATTGTCAATTAACACTAACTTGTAATAACATGCAAAAACCACCTTTACCAACCCTTTCAAAGTCACCTCTTTTTGCGACTAAGACTTTTAAAAGGATTTAATGTCAATAGCCTTATAAATGTTATAAAAGCCTACAAAAAGCTTTTTTTACAAACTTTCTAATATGAAAAATAAAAATGTTACAGTTAAAAATCAATATTTTTTTGAAAAAGCAATGGATAAATCCAATTGGAAGCATTATAATGTAAGCTAGCGGTGATTTTAGTAATTAGCCTTATTCAGTCTTCTTTAGTTTGTGTATTGTTAATAGATTCTAGAAGTTTGACTGGCTTATAATGATCAGTATTTAAAAAACTGGACTTAAAGGCGAATAACGAATTTTTGTAGTTTGGTAAAAAATGCACTCTTCTTCAGAATAGAAAGATTAGCATCAGAGATACGAAAAGATGTTTAGATATGAAATTATAGGTTATTTAATTTGCAGGAACGTAATTTGCCAATATTTTTGCTACGGAAAAAGTTGAGTGAGCTATTTACAATTAAATCTTGTACTAACATGCAAATTGTACTAACATGCAATTTTGGACTGAGGGTTTTAAAATGATTTAATATTATTAGCCTTATAGATCTTGTAAAATTATTTTTTACCAAACTTTATAAGGTAAAAAATAAAACATTTACGGTTAAAAAACCAATATATTATTTTGAAAAAAATATGAAGAAATCCAGTTGGAAGCATAATAATGTAAGTTAGCGGTGTTTTTTTGTATGGTGTACGTTAGAAACTTATCGCACATGAATTCACACTCGACTCATGGAACTATATAACACATACGAATACGTATACATATTTGTGTATACGTGTATCCGTAAATTTTTGGCGGGACGAATATAATTATTACCTAAATCATCCAAATCAAATTTAATCCTCCTTAGGCATTTTTTTAGGCAATTTTGAGCAAATTTGAGTAACTAGGAGTAGTTTGCACCCTCAAAAAAACTTTTGAAGGTTCGAAGTAGTTAATAAATATAGTTAGAGTATTAGACAATCAGTATGTAATGTATCCAAATGAATTTCACTCTTTTTAAGCTTTTTTTTTTAAGTTTTAGTAATAAATGGTAGTTTTAGCCATTCAAAAATAAATTTTTAAGGGTTGAGACACTCAGAAATTATATTAAGAATATCAAACCATTATTATTATCATTTATCATTTTTGATTTGAGCAATTAGGGGTAGTTTGCACCCTTAAAAATAAACTTTTAAAGGGTTGAAATAGTCAATAAATACAGTTAGAATATTAGAGAATCATTATGTAATCCTTCTGAACTAATTTCACCCTTTTTAAGCTTTTTTATAGGATTTAGAAATAAGGGGTAGTTTTCACCCTTAAAAAATAAAAAGCGCCCTTCAGCACAATATGGATTTTGAAATAGAGGGTAAGGTGAACTTAATTCCAAATTTTCATGCAAATCGATAAATTCTGTAAAAATCGCGAGGTTTTGTCCTATTTTAAGCTTCATTGCTTGGACTAATAATTTTATTTCTCTACTAGGAGGTCCTTGGTGTCCTCCGATACTCATGTATTCAGTTTTTCCATATTCACTTCTAAACCCCATTCTACTAACATCAAAAATGTATTTCTTGGGCACGAGAAATTTTCTTTTTAATTATCTGAGTAATGGAGATAACAGACATGATCTATTGTGGATCGACATTACAATCAACTGTGACTAATGTCAAATAAATACAATATAGACAAGGCGGAAACGGCGGGTTCGTTGAGAAAAATATTCCCATGATAGTCCTGTCGCCAGGGGGGGTACAACGGCCTCCTTTATTCAGATGGACTTACCCAAGTTTTTTTTATGTATTTTGACCCGTAGAACACGAATTTTTTGGGTAACAGTTGATCCGGATGTCGATAAGATTGTTATAAACAAAGAACTTGAGGAATTACATAACAGCGATTTCTCGCAAAACAAAACATTTTTTCGTATTTTTTGGGTCATTCTAAGCAAAAAATATTTCTACAAGTTTTTTCGCAGGATTCATAGTTTTCGAGATAACCGCTGTTAAAATTTCAAAAAATCGGAAAATTGCAATTTTTTAACCCGAATAACTTTTGATTTAAACATAAAATAGCAATTCTGCTTACCGTATTTGAAAGTTCAAGTTAAATTATATCGGTTTTGATTATTTTCATTGCTAAAAATTTATTTTTTTTATTTTCAAACAAAGCTATAAACACATAGTGTTTCCCGTACCTAATACATGCGTTTTAATACATCCTACGTAGATATTGCCTAGCTTGCACTAGTACCTACTCTACTTACTTGTTCGATTTTAAATGAGAAATCATTGAAAACATCACTCACGCACTAGGTGTTTATTACTGTTTATAGCTTTGTTTAAGAATAAAAAAATTAATTTTTAGCAATGCAAATAATCAAAACCGATAGAATTTGACTTGAACTTTCAAATGCAGTAAGCAGAATTGCTATTTTATTTTTTGATCAAAAGTTATTCTGGTTCAAAAATTGCAATTTTTCGATTTTTTGGAAGTTTAACCGCGCTTATCTCAAAAACTATGCATCCTACGAAAAATCTCGCCAGAACATTTTTTGCTTAGAATGACCCAAAAAATACAAAAAAATATTTTGTCTTGCGAGAAATCGCTGTTATATAATTCCTCAAGTTCTTTGTCTATAACAATCTTATCGACATCCGGATCAACTGTTACCCAAAAAATTCGTATTCTACGGGTCAAAATACATGAAAAAAACTTGGGTAAGTCCATCTGAATTAAGGAGGCCGTTGTACCCCTCCTGGCGACAGGACTATGAGATATTTTTGCATAATCACATTCGTGAGACATCCCAGAATAAGGAACAAGAAGTCGCCCACGTGAAAAGTGGGCCAATTTTTTTTAACAGTTTTTTTTTAATCAAATTGCAAAAAATCAATGTATTTGGCACGGACTATTCTTTTTAGGTTTTTTGGACCATTCTGGATAAAAAACTCTCTTATAATTTTTCTCTAACGTTGATCTTTTTCGAGTTATAGTCCATTCTTTCACGGTTTTTGCTCTAAATTTTAAAGAACCGCTTGGATTGACATGAAATTTGGCATACGTATAGCTTACATGTCAAAGAAAAAAAGTGATATTGTGCCGATGTCTGCTTTTGCTCTGGGGGTGACATTCACCCCCTCTTGAGGGTGAAAAAATATATCTCCAAAATAAGGCCGGAAATGGGTAAACGGACTAATTTTAAGTAACTTTTGTTCTATAGAGCTTTTTCGCCAAGTCAACACTTTTCGAGTTATTTGCGAGTGAATATGTTCATTTTTCAACAAAATAACCACATTTTTAGACGGTTTTTCGCAAATAACTCAAAAAGTAAGTATTTTTTCGAAAAAAACGTTCTTAGCAAAAATATAGCTCATAGAAAAGTAAAAAAAATGGTGTACGCGTTAGGTCTCTGGATCTCGTAGAACCAGAGTTATAGCCAATGAAAACTAGATTCATATTCACCAAATTTCAAATAGAATATTTCGACGTGAAATATCCAAAAAAATAAGCACTTTTTGGGGAAAACCCATTATAACTTTTTTAAAGTGTTTAAAAAAAGATTTATTTCTGTTTTTACAAAAAGTTCTAGCATTAAATTTAAGCAAGTTATGCTCAGAATAAAGTTGGTCCCTTTTGTTTTTGCAAAAAAAAAATCGGGAAGACCACCCCCTAATTAGCAACTTAAATGAAATTAATCGTTACCGCTCCACAAATTATTTTACTTATGTTGTGTTTATATGATCTGTAAGTTTCATTGATTCAAAGTGCTTATTTTTGAAAAAATTTGGTTTCAAAATAAATTTTTTAAAAATTTAAATTTTGAAAAATATGCTTTTTTTCAAAATAACTTAAGAATTGTTAGAGATACCAAAAATCTCGAAAAACAAAAAAAAGTCAGATTTGCTTTTCTGAATATCATGTATGTTTTTGTTTTTCTGTTAGACAAAAATTGATTAAGATTTGGTGTTTCTAAATTTGCATACGTTCGTGATCAGTGACTCGTTCAACCCCTTTTAACTACAGCCCTTTCAATAATAAGGACTTTGAACCGATGAAACTTACAGATCATATAAACAATATATACACGAGTCAAGAAACTTGTGAAGTCGTAACGATTAAGTTCATTTAAGATCCTAATTAGGGGGTGATTTTCTCTATTTTTTACCAAAATCAAAAGGGACTAACTTTATTTTGAGCGTAACTTGTTTAATTTTGATGCTAGAAATTTTTTTTATAAAACAAAAATGATGCTTTTTTTAATCACTTTAAATAAGTTGTAATGAGTTTTCCTCAAAGTGTGCTTCATTTTTGTTTATTTCACGGTAAAGTATTCAATTCGGAATTGGACGAATATGAACGTATATTTCATTAGCTATAACTCTGCTTCTACTAGGTAGGAGAGACGTAATATATACATCATTTTTTTAAATTTTTTACAGTCTATATTTTTGCTAAAAATGTTTTTCGACAAAATACTTACTATTTGAGTTATTTGCGAAAAACTGTCTAAAAGCGTGCTTATTTTGTTGAAAAAATGAACATATTCACTGCCAAATAACCAGAAAAGTATTGACTTAGTGAAAAAACTCTATACAACAAAAGTTACTTAAAATTAGCCAGTTTATCCATTTCCTGACTTTCTTTTCACGAATATTTTTTCACCCCCAAGATGGGGTGAAAACCACTCCCAGGGCAAAAGCACATATCGGCACAATATCACTTTTTTGCTTTGACTTGTTAGCTATGTGTATGCCAAATTTCATGTCAATCCAAGCAGTTCTTTAAAATTTAGAGATTTTGCAATATTTTACCGTTAAAGAACGGACTATTATAAGCAATTTAAAATTTGAAAAACGCGAAAATGGCCATTTTTAAGACTTAATAACTCGGTTAAAAATTATTAATATGAAAGTCAGAAAGTGATTAAATCAAAGTTTAAACTCGTCGCTACATGATCCTGAAGAAATCTATGTAATTAATTTACTACTAAGCTGTTATTTTTAATTAATAAAAAAGAGCGGTTAGATCAAATTGACGTCGCTGTAAATGTGAGTGCGAGCAAGATGCACAATTGGACTGCAGGAATGGCTTCTCTCTCGCACTCAGAATTTACAGCGGCCGCACACGTGCATGGCGCGTATTATTATTGCTTAACCCTTAAGTACTAACATCTTAAATCAATGGCGTAAACACTAACTAACCGCCTGACAGACGGGTTTAACATTTTAGTGGTAATTTTTGTTTTTGTTAAATATTTTAATGCTAAAAAATATCTCAATGACTTACTGAAAGTATTGATTATCTAAAAAACACAGTAATTAATCTAGTTTTTCTGTATTTATTAAAATAAAAAACGTTATAACAAGAATGGAAGGATTGTTTGTGTACCTCTTTACTCCTGAAAAAAAGTGTGATAAAAATTAAACAAATAAAAGAATCTTAATAAAAATTTATAATCGAGTTAAACAAAGAGTAATAAAAATGAAAATAAAAAGGTTTTTAAAAAATGTTAAAACAAAAAAAAACTGACAGGTACTATAGTTAGTACAGTGTAGCAATGGTAGTCAGTGGCAACATTTTCATCACAAAATGATTCCACTTCGCTTATGTCGTCTTCTACCTCATCAAACCATTTCAAAAGAGTTTCGTCAGGGTGTTTATTCCCTTATTTGATGTTTTTTTACGAACTGGGGCACATTATGTGTAATGACGAACTGGGCATAAACACTAACGTCTATTAGACGGAAATCACACTTTGAGCCTAAATATCTTTCGAATTAAAACCTGCAGCAAATTGCCGAATTCAGTACTACTAAAGAACAACCCAACTTGAAAAGTCATAAACGGGTGACCTTCTAAATTTTCTAGGATGGGAAATATCCCACTTTCGACAAGCGATGCCGTCTGAGAGACGGAGTGTTAGTACTTAAGGGTTAAAAATAACAGCTTAGTAATAAAATAATGACAAAAATTTCTTCAGGATCTTGTAGGGGTGGCTTTAAACTTTGATTTAGTCATATATTGACTTTCATAATAATAACTTTTAACCGAGTTATTAAGCCTTGAAAATCGCCATTTTTCGTTTTTTTCAATTTTAAATTGCTTATAAGTCGAAAACGATCAACTTTAGAGAAAAATTATAAGAGACCTTTTTTGTCCAGAATGGTCCAAAAAATGAAATAAAAAATTGTTCGAGTCAAAAATATTGATTCTTGCAATTTGATTAAAAAAAATGTTAAAAAAAATTGGCCCACTTTTCACGTGGGCGACTTCTTGAACCTTATTCTGGGATGTCTCACGAATGTGATTATGCAAAAAATCTCATGGGAATATTTTTCCCTTCGAACCAGCCGTTTTCGCCTTGTCTAATAGTAAACATAGACAGACATGCCACAAGATAACAGTGTTGAATAAATTTGGTTAATTAATTTCAATTACCCTAACTTCCTAACATATACTTTACTAACAATTTTACAAATAATTAATACTAGTATCATGCACTTCATTTAAAATTCATAATAAACCATTAAAGTGAACATTATCCGCCGTTTTTGTACACGAAGTAAATATAAATGTATGTTACGAACTTCCAAAATTTCCAGCGCTTGAACCTCCCAAAGTATAGGGGGAGCCTTTACTGTGCATTAAAGTTTTTGCATGTTTCATGTCCTGAGCCTGGTTCATATTTTATTCACGAGCTAATTAGGACAATGCACTCAGTATACGAGATCCGAGGAACGAACGGTCTAAAAACCCAAATGTATACACGAAGTAGCTAAAATTTAAATATTAGTTCAGGTGCTTTTATGGAAGGTGTCAAATTTGATTTACCTGCTCAGTGCCACAAAATTTTAATACTTACAAGTAAATAAAACGTATGGTAATAAAAGATCCCAAATAAATTTTCTATATATTTTCATACTTTAATATGAAATGGAGGCACCCTAATTCTCTCTAGAAATAATGATTTTTCTGTGGTAACAAAATATGACTTTTTGTTAAGTGAATCCTTCTTTGAGTTTTCCTTAGTTTATAATAAAAGTCTTAATCTTTACATTATTTGCATTTATAGATCACCTGACTCTACCGTGGAATTATTTTTTCAGAACCAGCTAAATTTGTTAGATGACCTGCCTCATAAAAGCAGAAAAATTATATGCGGTGATTTTAACATTAATTATGCTGCTGCTTGTGCTACCCAAGTGTCCCTGGCCAACATATTTGAATCGTATGGTCTCTCAATGCACGTTAATTCTCCTACAAGAGTTACAAAAAATACATCTACCATAATCGATTATATTGTCTCCGATTTCTCACCCCTTGATATCTGCAAGTTTAAGCAAAGTTTAACATCTTCAGCAAATCCTCCTCAAAAACCCGACGTGTAAGTAGGATTTTTTCCACAGGGAATTTTCGTAAATTCCAAAATGTATGCTTGGCTTCTGAGTGGCATTTTCCTTCTATAGACGTGGACTATAATTTCCGCATCTTTTATAATGCATTTCCTTTAATCCCTATTAAGCCAAAACATGGGAAACCTTGGGTTACGAAAGGTATTCGCTTATCAGCCAAGAATATTCGTTCACTACTATACATCAAAAAATGTACTACCAATGATTCTGTCACTGAATATATCACGAAGTATAGGACAACATATCTAAAAGTTGTCAGATCAGCTAAAAAAGCCTATTATCAAAATCGTCTGGGAATCTCTAAAAGTGTTGCAAAATAAAGTTGGTCTATAATAAACGATCTTAGAAATAAAACTCACACAGCTCCATCATTTTCCCTTCCAAATCCTGAAAGTCTAAACGACTACTTCGTTAATGTGAGTAAAAATATAACATCAACTATTTTGCCGCAACAAGATCCCATTTCCTATCTCCCTAACTCAAGAAAGTTCTCGAATTCATTCTTTTTAAGACCAGTCGATAACTCTGAACTGATCCAAACGATCAATAGTATCAAAAGCAAATCATCTTGTAGTACTGATGGACTATCTATAAAAATTTTCTCTAATCTCACAGAAAATGTGTTGAAAATCCTCGTCTCTCTAATTAATGATTCCTTCGAAAAAGGTAAATTTCCAGAGTGGCTAAAGACAGCCATTATTATTCCTCTTCATAAGGGTGGTGAAAAATCTGATGCCTGCAACTATAGACCTATTGCCTTACTACCGGTACTCTCCAAAATTATCGAGAGACTCATTAAAACTCGACTTATGTCCTTTATCGTTGATAACAATAATTTATCACAAAATCAGTTCGGCTTTTTAACAAATAATAATTGTACCACTGATGCTATGTTTTCTGTACTACATGAGGTTTACCAAGCACTAAACAATAATCTTTATACTGCCACTGTTTTCTGCGACTATGCCAAAGCTTTTGATTGTGTAAATCACGACATCTTGATTACAAAACTAAATTTCTATGGAATTCGAGGTATTTCTTTAAATTGGTTCCAATCCTACTTCAATAATAGGAAAGAACTAGTTAGAGCAAGTGATACTGACTCTAGTCTCAAAAACATTGTATGTGGAGTACCACAAGGATCAGTATTGGGTCTTCTTCTGTACTGTGAGTGGAACATGTATAATATGTCAAATGACAGGAATTATGACAGGTGATAAATAGCATTCTGATTTTTGTGTGAGAGTTTAATCTCTGTTCGAAGAGTTAAAGTCTGTTCTGTCGGACAAAATAAATTTGCCGTTTTCGTGGTCTGACCGTTCCAAATTTTTAACCTGCCCCACAATTAAAACTGCCCCTGTTACAGTGTTCCCATATATCAAAGTTTATCCAACTAGACACCCTTAAGCTATTAACAAATTTTCAGCTTGCTATTAATAATCTTTTTTTTTTCATACGCTGGATCCAGACCTATATCTCATGAAACTAATCTTTCCCATTTATCTCTGGGTATTCCCTTTAGTCTTTCAGTTTCTGGCTTCAGATTAACAAATAATCGCCTTGTCGCACTCCTGTTTCTGTTTCAGTTGATTTTGTGCTTCTTCTTCTTCTTCTTCTTCTTCAGCCTGTGTTCGTCCACTGCTGAACATAGGCCTCTTCCATTTGCTTCCATAGATTTCTACTCTTGACAATTCTCATCCACTGCTTGCCCGCGACTTGTTTAATATTATCTGCATACCTCTTCTGTGGTCTGCCCACTCCTCGCCTGTTATCTCTTGGTCTCCAGTTTGTTAGTCTCTGTGTCTATTTTTCAGGATTATCTCGAGAAACATGTCCGACCCATTGCCACTTGAGCCTTGCTGTACGTTCTGCGACATCAGTAATCTTTGTTCTTTCACGAATGTCGATATTTCGTATTCTGTCTCTCAAACTAATCCCTAGCATGGCCCTCTCCATCGATCTTAGGGTTGTACTGAGCTGCTCTAAGGTTTCCTTTGTGAAGGCCATTGTCACCAGTTCATATATAGCTACAGACAAGATACATTTGTCATAAACTCAACGTTTTAGACACATTGGTATATCTTTATTTTTCAAGATAAAGCTTAACTTGCTGAAAGCTACCCAAGACAATTGTATGCGTCTTTTTATTTATGCTATTTGGTTTTCTTTGCCGATTTTAATGGTATGTCCAAGATATATAGTGGTCAACATTTTCAAGACTGACGTTGTCAATAACAAGGTTAGTTTGTACATTACTCAATATTTTTGTTTTCTGAAGATTTTGTGCTACTTTCTTCTATTGTTATTTTAGCTCGAGGTCCATTCATGCCGCCCTCTGAATCGCTTATTGAGGTAAGTCAGTCCGCATTCTCAGTCTTCTGTACATATTTTTAAAGTTTGTTGTATGACTTGCCTTTCGTTACAATTTTTTTCCACTTGTTTAGATGTGTGAACCATCCATAGTTCCATCCAGTTTCTGGCTTTCAGGATTTTGATGTCCCTCATCACCTGGTCCTCCCATCTTTCTCTGGGTCTTTCCCTTGGTCTTTTAGTTTCTGGCTTCCATCTGGTGACCTTCTTAATCAGTAGGTCGTTTTTCCTTCTCTCTTTGTGTACTAGCCATCTCCGTCTCTGCGCTTTAATAAATCTAACTGTATCTTCTCCCTTCATTATATCTCTTAGTTCATGTGTTTCGTTCATTCTTCTTCTTATTTTTCCATTTTCCATTCTTATAGGACCCTTAATTCTTCTGACGATCTTCTTTAATTCTTCTAACTTCTTCGAAGTTATACTTCTTCACGATCGAGAGTGAAATTTTATAACACCGGGCGCATGCGCACACAGACAGTATGTAGTTCGTTGCTAATCTTTCAAGATATGTAAGTATCACCGCTGTCAGTGCAAATAAGTCATTAAAACGATATATTAGTGTTTTTAGTAAATGTATTATTTATTATAATCTTTGTGTCTTTGGATTTGTCTTCCTCGGGAATAAGATATTTTATATTAATAGTAAGTATATTTAAAGTATTTTGTATACTTCACTTGGTCTATTAAATTTGTCAGTATGTATGAGAAATCTTGTAACCTGTCAAAGCGAAGGGAGAGCGTGTGACCGGAGATCGAGAGGTCCCGGGTTCAAATCCCGGACGATTCATATTCTTTTTTTTTATTTTTGTTATCGTTTTAATAGCAATTTTTTAAAAGTGGTAGGTAAGAAAGTTAGTTTAATACTTAAATAAAATACAAATAACCTGTTAAGTATATTTAATTCTTTGAAATTTATAATAGAAATATAACTTCTTACGTGCGTACAAAGTACACACACACATTCTTTTTTTTTTTCATCTTTATCTGTAAGGCACATTGTCTCAGTTACATAATATATCGACGGCCTCATATGAAAAGTGCCTAAGTCCAAATTAACAAATTTTACAGGGACGAAAAAAACTGATGAATGATTTTAACTTAAAACTTTATCTTATTTGACACAGTTACTTAGAATAGTGTCAGTCAGACTTCTCATAAAGATAGATTTATTTTTAAAATATTATTACTTTAAAAATAGAGTTAGGCAACTTTCATTTTTGAAATAAGAAACAATTAATAACGAAAATCCTGAAGAAATATGCATAACTCCATAAAAAGTCGCCAAAAATAAACTGTGAAAAATGCTTAAGTCCCACAAGAAAAACAAATGTGGGGTTTTAAGAATAATAATGCTACTTAAATGTAGGTAACACAAAATCTATAATAGTATGATTAAATTAAACTTACCTTCAATACGTTTACATTATTTCCGTGAAGATATGTTAGATTATAATACTTTTCTTGAAGATATAACACAGCAGCGCAGCAAAAGTACATCTAACCTCAATGACAATGATGGATTTTGGCAAGTTTCATGTGATTCACCCAACGCCGTGAAGTTGGGTAGAATTCATTTTTGTGGTTCTAGTGACATCTATTGACGTTTTTGAACTTATTTGTCTTGCTATGCATGCGTACCATAAATATTAATCAGGTTGCACATAAATCTAATTTTTGCTTATTTTGGGACTTAGGCACTTTTCATATGAGGCCGACGATATGGTACAACTGGTCTGACTGCAACTTTGTATGTTTTCAGTTTTGTATTTCTGGATAAGCTTTTGTGTAGCTTTCTAAGTGTAGCTTTCCATCTTAATTTCTCTCGCCTTGTTAACTTCTCTTCGAGAGCAGAGTAGATATTTTGTTTTTCCTTCCTTAACCCGGCATTGGTCGCTAAGTTGCCTTTTAAGTCAGTGGACGCGCGTGAGATTTTGTCTCACAGATCCAACTTTTGACATTTTTTTACGAAATAAAATTTTCAAAATAGATTTTAAACTTAATAAAGTTACACAATGTGCTTTACACAATGTGACTGCAAATACAAAATAAAATAATGCTATAAAATAATGCTAAATAATATTATACACGGTGGTCGCGCGATGAGAGAATCTCTCACGTGAAGCGCAATGACTTAACAATCGGGCCATACTAAGTCAACTGAACCACCATCTGAGCAGACGAGTCTATTCCAGGGGTTCCCAAACTTTTTTGTACCACGCCCCCTTTTGTTGAAATGAAAGCTTCTCGCGCCTCCCCTTTACAATAAATTGTATGCGCCTAAATAGGAACAAAATCAAAACAAATAAGTATTAAACTAAAAGGGAGGTTCCCTAGGTTGGCTGTATACCATATAGTTAAAAAACTCTAACAAGAAGTAAAACCACTTCTATGTAAATTGGTATATTTATTAAAACTTAAAAATCCCAATGGATTGAATAAAAATGTCCAATTCAGAACGTTTTCAGACCTATCGGTCCATCATCAGTGAATCTACAATAAAATAAGTAATCCCACTATTAGAATTGAAAGATGGTTGAAATTTTTAAAAGCTAAAAATGTGGTTAGATTACTTACGTGCATACTTGCTAAATAGCCCCAGAACCAAACAATGGTTGAATTTAAAATTCAATTTACATTATTTAAAAATAATATTAAACAGGCTAAACGCCGATGTTACAGGATATTGCCTATGGGAACATGGTGAAACCCTACCAAAACCTCAATCAACCATCTTAGGCCAACTTTGACTATAAAGTGACACTAATGTCTAAGGAACTGTTTGAAGTGACATTGACAGTAGAGAAAAAGGTAGTCGATTTTCAATGATAATTAACCAAAAGGTCATGACCCACAACAAATGATAAAGATTTTAATATCTGAAAATGTCTAACATTTTAAATCTATTGGTTATTGAAAAGAAATTGTGATATACAAAATTAATTTAGAATATAAGATTATTTATATTGACTGTATACCATAACATTAGATTGATCAAATTGATAGAAAGAAAGTAAGCTGCTGTCAATAAAGATAAAAAGATAAAAAATAAAAATAGATGAAGGTGAGAAAAGAGAAAAATCAATATTAGTTGGAAAGTTATTGTACAAAATGAATAAATTGGTAGGCAATTTAATCTAGTCTAAATTGTATTGGTGGTTGTATATGTAAAAGGAAAATATTGTTATTTAAAAATGCAAGTTTTTGTAAATAATGGATTTGAGTGAGGATACAGTCAAATAATTAAAAGTGTGTAATATGTGAATGTAAAAGAATTATAATTATTATGAGATGGTTTATTTTTTAATTTTATTTCAAAAGTTTTGAGAGAATTCTTGTGACAAAGTGTTGGTATGGGAAATTAGAGATAAAGTAATGTATGATTATAGCTGTTAAGTCCAGTTGATACAAAAATGAAATTAAAATGAAAATAATATTGAAAGTGTACTGAATAAAATAAAACCAAAGTAAGAAAAAGAATATAGATATAATTTAATTGTAATGATAATGGATCTGAATGTGAGAACTGAAATCAAGTGAATGGATGTTAGTTGGAGAGGTAAAAGTTTTCTTGGAAAAGGTCAAAGACAAAAAGCAGAGGGCTGTGGTGTAAGGTATAAAGACAAGAATTTTAAGGGAAAGAGAGGGATAAAGAAAAGATGAGGTGTGGAATTAAACAGAACGAAGTAATGAAATGAAAAAGAAGTAAAAAGATAGTAGGGTGAATTAATGAGGTGATGGTTAATAGGGTTCAATAGTTAATAATGTTATTCGGGTAAAGGAGTTTGGAAGCAGTGAAGGAAAGAGGAAATTTTGAAAAAGAAGAGAGAGTAAGTTGAAAGAGAAAGAATAGGATAAAAAGAGGAAGTTGAAAAAATAGGAATTATGAGAATAATTGGCGGTGAATGGGGACAAAGTTGCGGTTAAGGGATGTTTGTCTATTGACACAGTTGGGACTCTTCTTCATGTCCTTGCCAAATAAGTATTAGCTTGAAAACAAAACATTTATTTATTCTGTCATAAGATACTATAATATCAGTTTCCATAAAATACAAAAATTATTAATACAAGAAAAATATATTAGGTTGGTTAGTGAGATGGATGTGCTTTCATTTTATTTACTAGTATGCCTATTCGTGGCTGAGTTTTAGTAAGCTCACAGCACAAGTCACTAGCAACATCAAGTTTATACCGATACTTTGTTTTAATTGCCACAATTGTTGAAAATCGCACAAATAGTTACTTGAAAAAGGCAAATATAAATGAAGAGCTTCCCGTGATACACTAAGATACACTTTGAAATATTTTAACCAAAATGAAGGTTTGTCCATTATAACAAAGTATTTGGCAGAGGAATCATTCAAAAAATCATTTGGATTTATTTGCAAAGCATCTTCTTGAAGTGATTCAGGCAGGGAGTCTATGTTGACATGGATTGGATCAGTTGACATGGAATGGATTCTGTAAATAAAATCGTCACAAGTGTTTGGGAAGTATTTCGGAACTCTTCAATTAGGCTCTCCAAATGGTTTGATATTTGGATTTTTAAACTTGGTCCTTCATAAATGTCCTTGAAGCGTGTTTCTTCTGAGATTGGCTCTACTTTAGAGAAATTTGAATAATTTCAGGGGTTTGCTGATATTTTACGCCTCCAAAGTTGAGTAATTAGGCCTCCATCACAATGAGTAACTACTATATTTGAGTTTCCACGCTGCAGTTTTAGGTGAAGGCTGTTCAACGAGTCAAAGATGTCTGACAAATAGGCCAATATTACTTGGGTACAATGTTTTTTGAAGGCCATGTTTAGCTCATTTTGCTTTTGATGTTCCAAGGTGATTACTTCATCTTAAAGGTCAAATAGTCTTGCCAACATGTTTCCTTTTAATAGCCATCGTACTTCTGTATGAAGTAGCAGTGTTTTGTGATCACTTTCTAAATTTTCAGGACCAATAAATCCTTATGCAGTATACTGCAGTGTGAACAATCGGGGACTCAGGAAGGTCGATGACACCAGAGTTTTAAACAGTCGAGTATTCAACACACTGTTTTTTATGTACTTCACTACTTTAATACACAACTTTAAGACATCCCTAAGTTCATTTGGAAGGGTTTTTGCTGACAAGGCTTGTCGATGTATAAAACAATGTATCCCAATCACATCAGCATTTTTTTCTATTACTAATTACAAATAGCCTGAACGAAAACGAAGCATTGAAGTTGCGCCATCTGTACATAAACTGATCAGTTTTTGCCAAGATAGTTCATGTTTGTCAAAAAACTCTCACACTGCTTTCATAACATTAACAGCTTTTGTCGTGGTCTCCAGTCTCCAACTCTGTAGAAAAGAGTAGCTCGTCCTTCATTCTTTCGTTTTGAATATACCGAACATAAACAATTAACTGATAACATTGTGTTATGAATATGATAATATGATAATTATATGTTAGTACTCTCGTCTAGCTGAATAGCAAAAAATGGCGATTATTTTACTGCATCAACTACCTGGTTTTGTATGTCTTCGGTCATATATCATCAATGCGGCGTTTCACAGTATTGTCAAAAAGAGGTATTTGAGATAACTTTTGCTTACTCTGCGTTACCAGATACAGTTTAACAAGCGGTTAATTTTGAATTTTAGAAAAATAACTAAATTTAATTTAATGTTCAACTTGTCTCGCGCCCCCCTGATATGTCCCCACGCCCCCCAGGGGGGGCGCGCCCCCCCAGTTTGGGAACCCCTGGTCTATTCGATTGTAGAGGAAGGATAATTAGGAGACTAGAAGGAACTACAGCATGTTTAATTTACCAGGGAAAAAGTTGTGTGCAATATTCCGAAGCCGTGAGAGAAAATCTCATATAGCGACCAATGTCATAACATTTATACATACAGCGAATAAAAGAAAATAACATTTATACATAAAGAACAGGTCATTTATTCACGTCCTGCATGGTCAATAAATTGTTCTCTATCTGAGATTTCGACTATTTTGCATTCTTGTCGCTTGTATAATTACTTTTGTATCGACAGTAAAAACAATAGTTAGGTTTGTATCTTTGGTAACGTCGCAGATTTTAATTTTGTAGGAATTAATGATTTAGAATTAAAGGTGTATGCAATATTCATTGTTTTATTTCACTCGCTTTTATGTAGTTTATTGTAGTATATTTGCTTAGTTTATTGTCTGTCGTATTATTATAACATACACAATTCAAAGGGGAGGAACCAGCGTGCTCTAGACTGATCCTATATATCCAAACTCCTTTTCTGATATCCTTATATATTATGTAGTATGTACAGAAAGCTACTTATATATTAAATTAATGTTAATGTAAAGTATTGTGCTATTTGAGAATATCGGTCATTAAAGGTTATCAACGAGTTAAAAATAACGGAACGCTGTGTTAACTCCGAAACATGAACCAACTGTCTAATAATTAAAAAATTATTTAATTAATAATAAACACAACGAACTGCATTTAAAATAATTATCGTTACGTTTGCTCCTTGACTAACCTTCAGGACGAGAACATGGAGAGTTAGAATTGCATTTATAATGACGAATCTGGATCCTAATTAAAAGTTCTTAAAGTTTTTTGCTCGGATGAGCTTAAATATGCAATTATAACGGTACGTCGCCGTCGTGACGCGCCGTTTGCTAGCGCCAGGTCAAAAACTGTTGATAACTAATCTTAACCGTTCGTCTAGAAAAAATAAAGTTAGCGTTTACGTTAGTAAACATTTTAGCTGCTTTTAAATATCAAACTGAAAAACGTTGTCGCTTGTGAGATTAAATATTTAAAATTATTCAGAGTTATTCGTAAAGGCCTGTTTGCTTTGGTTAAGAGAGGGGGATTTTTAAATTAAGGGATAAAGTAATTTACCTGGAGATTTGTAATATTGTTACATCTAACAAAAAAGTTAGGTTAATATTTTTGTTACAAATCACAGTTTATCAAAATTAACATTATGCAGATAGTAGAGGTCTAATGGTTTGTGCCATGCTCTCAGCGGAATTAGGAGTTAACAACGATTTTATTATAATAAAATACTGGGAAAGCCCACAGCCTGTCTAAAGTATAAAAACAGATCCTACTTCCACGTCCACGCCGTCCTCTATGAGCAACGCAATGTGTACTACCTATTGATGTAGGTAAGCTATGTAGTTATATGTGAAGAAACTGAAGCAAATTGGCTAAGGCACGAGACCCTTACAAACAATTAACGAGAAGGCCAAGGTAAAACCACCCCATTATATTTCCCAAAAACTAAATTGCAGACGATAACAGGAAAATAGCCGTCAGTCCAAGACACTCCTTAAATGGATGAGAGTACAAAATAATCTGCACTACGACTACCTTTGAGATTCAAGGATGTAAAGAGATAATACAAATAAATATTGATAACGAAAAGAAATGATAATGAAAATGAAATTACGCATTCACACTTGGAGCATACTCAGTTTCTTTAGTTTATTTCTCCCAGTCCGAGAAACTGACAAACACTGAAGCCGAGATGAAAAGAATGAAAATTCATGGCGATGAGCAAAGTAAGATGGCCTGATTCAGAAAAACAAAAAGCAAAAAAAGCATCTATTATTTAGAAGGAACCTGTACAAATCAATTATGGGGCAGATACTATCATAATATTATGATAGTATCGGACAAAATTATGTAGTCAGTCATAGAAGTCATCCCTATAAATGATACGGTAGTACGGTTGAACTTACAAACAACCCATATAAACCAAAATATTATTCAGGTCTATGCTTCTAGAAATGACAAGTCAGGACAATTATTCGAAACATTTTTTAACAACGTGCATAAAATAATGCGACTGATATAAATAATAGTCCAGGAACCGAAGCTTTTCACCTCCCAGTTTTTGCAGAATTGATCGATTTGCTTGAAAATTTAAGAATAACTACAATAAGTAGTATATAATCCAAGGATCAAAATCTATATGATACTGAAAGGCACTTTTACCATAGGGGTGGTTGCCACCCCATCTCGGGGGTGGAAATGTTTTATTATATTTTTACTGCAAAGGTTGATAAAAACATTCCCTCTAAGCAAAAAATGTTTTATACATTTTTTTGAGAAAATTAATATATATTTCGATTTATTCGCTATCGAAAGTGTTAGTTTTATATCGAAAGGTCAGTGTTTTTCGAGAATATTCATTTACGATTCACTCAATTTTAGCCGTAGAAAAATTGATTTTAAACCAATTTCTTGAGAATTAAATAACCTACAATTTCATCTTTAAACATTTTTTCGTATCTCTGATGCTAATCTTTCTATTCTGAAGGAAATGGAATTTTTACCAAACTACAAAAATTCGTTATTCGCTTTTAACTTAAGTTTTTTAAAAACTAATCATTCTGAGCTAGTCACACTTCTATAACATGTTAATAATGACTTTTTAGTGTAACTTTTTTACTTTTATCTTAGAAAGTTTGTTAAACATAATTTTGTAGGTTTTTGCAAAGTCTATAAGACTATTAATATTAAATTAAATTAAAATTCTCAGTCGCAAAAAGAGGTGACTTTGAAATGGGTGGTAAAGGTGGTTTTTGCATGATATTACAAGTTTTAATTGTCAACAGTTCACTCAATTTTTGACACAGGAAAAATTTTTGCAAACCAGGTTCTTGTGAATTAAATAAGCTACAATTTCATATTTAAACATTTTTTCGTATCTTTTAACTAAATTTTATTTTAACTTTAAACTAAATTTTTTTAAAAACTAATCATTCTAAGCCGCTCAAACTTCTAGAACCTATTAATAATACATAAATAAAGAAGAAGGAATAAGGTCAATGACTAATTTTTAATTAGGGTGGTGATTAGGAGGTTGCTTCCGGTCACTTTTTCGCTGAAAAAATAGGGACTGTCACTGTTTTCATTATAAGTCACTTAATTCTTGAACTAGGGACTTTTTTTTATTTCCGGATATAAATATTTCCAAATACTCTAAATTCGTTTGAATAAGTTGTTCTCGGAAAATGCATAGTTTTCCCGTCTTTTGACTTTGAAACTACAATATTTAGCATTTGACGAAGAAGAGCTAACATATAATAATGTATAGCTCGATTACTATTGGTCTTAAAGAAAATTTAAAAAAACGTTTTTGTTTATTTTTTCAAAAGGTACATTTTTGTTATTATTAGCAGAAAACTGATTAAAGACATTGATTAATTCAATATAAAACTAATAGTTTCGATAGCAAATAAATCGAAAACTATTAATTTTATCAAAAAAACGCATAAAACATTTTTTGCTTAGAATTAATGTTTTTACTAATTTTTGTGGTCAAAATATAATAAAAAATTTCCACCCACGAGATGGGGTGGCAACCGCCCCCATGGTAAAAGCGCGTATCGGCATCATATAGATTTTGATCCTTGGACTATGCACTACTTATTCTCAAATTTTCAAGAAAATCGATCCATTCTGTTAAAATTGCGAGGTTTTGTCCTATTTTAAGCTTTATTTCTTGGACTATAAAGACGGCAGGTCATGATATTGAAGGAGACAACATTAGGAGCATACGATCTCGGTATCAGAAACAGCAGGGTATAGATACTTGTAAAATTCTGCGTGCAGAACAAACTTTTAATACGATCTCCAACCAAAATATTAGAAGGCTGTACACTTAGAGATCACATGCAGATATAGAAAGTAGAATTGTTATGAATCAAACTGATTTCAATTTAGACAAGACGAAAACGGCGGGTTCGTTAGAAAAAATATTCCCGTGAGATTTTTTTGCATAATCACAGTCGTGAGACATCCCAGAATAAGCTTCAAGAAGTCGCCCCCGTGAAAAATGGTCCAATTTTTTTAACAATTTTTTTAATCAAATTGCAAAAATCAATATTTTTGGCCCATACAAGTTTTTATTAGGTTTTTTGGACAAAAAATGGTCTCTTGTAATTTGTTTCTAAAGTTGATCGTTTTCGAGTTATAAACAATTTAAAATTGAAAAAACGAAAAATGGCGATTTTCAAGCTTAACAATAACAAATTGGTTATTATACTGAAATTATTATTATGAAAGTCATAAAGTGACTAAATCAAAGTAACCCCGCCACTACAAGATCCTGAAGAAATTTTTGTCATAATTTTATTACTAAGCTGTTATTTTTACGTAATAAATGAGCGCTAGCACTTAGGCGGCCGTCTATGGTGAGTGCGAGAGACATGCCATTCCGTCAGTCCAATGGGGCATCTTACTCGCACTCACATTTACAGCCGCGTCAATGCGCTGTTACGGCTTATTTTTAATAATTAAAAATAGCAGCTTAGTAATAAATCAATGACACAAATTTCTTCAGGATCATGTAGAGGGGGCTTTAAACTTTGATTTAGTCACTTTCTGACTTTCATAATAATAATTTTTAACCGAGTTATTAAGTCTTAAAAATGGTCATTTTTGCGTTTTTCAAATTTTAAATTGCTTATAACTCGAAAACCATCAATTTTAGAGAAAAATTACAAGAGACCTTTATTGTCCAGAATGGTCTAAAAAACCTAAAAAAATGTCCAGACCAAAAATAATAATTTTTGCAATTTGATTAAAAAAAATTTGGACTAATTTTTTCGTGGGCGACTTCTTGAACTTTATTCTGGAGTGTATTACAAAAATGTGATTATCCAAAAAAACCTCATGAGAATATTTTTTCCAACGAACCCGCCGTTTTCGCTTGTCTAGTTTGCTTGATAACGGCTTTAAGTGAATAAAATCTACCACTAAACACCCTGAAGCCGACATTCATAATGTTCGCCATCCAATTATAATGGATTTTAGATCAAAAATATTTCTGAAAATTAAAAGACAAAAAAATGACAAGAAAAATGGACATCACACTAAAGAACGCTGAAAGGAAAAATGAGATAGGTGTCAAAGTTAAGAAAGAAATAGAAACGATAGAGAACTTAACACAAGCAGACGACGAAGTGACATACACTGCATAAAATTGAAAATATCAAAGACTTACTTATTAGAAGACTTCTACTTATTATCGGATTCACGAAAAACAATATAAAGCAAGAATGAATGACACAGAAGATAACGAACCTGATGAGCGTGAAGATAAAAACATAAAACAAACACAATAAAGTAAAAACCACAATGTAACTTCAAGAAAGGCACGACACCCTTAACCTTTAACAGCTAACGTGGATGTTTCAGGACGTAGACTCTGACATGCGGTAAGTCATACCGTTGCCTATCTCGTTTGTTTTCAATACGATAATGTCTTATATCGTATTTGTTTTTTTATTAACTACGGAATGATTACACAGGCCAACAAAAAAATTTTTAGAAAACTTTTCTTACAAACTTATGTGAATCCTATTTTTTGGCGCTAAAAAAATCTCAAATTAGATTTTACGTATCACCCATAGTTTTTCCACAATATGACACTGGTTTATTATACATTACAATAATTTAAAAAATACAAAATACTGAAATACAAAACGATACATTATTAGAATAAAACCTTTTATTATAATTATTTTTATTTTGTAATAGTACAGGTCTGTGCAATCACTTCAGGAGTCAATGCTTTTGTATTTTCTTTCTCTTTTTTATTTAAAATTTCTGAAGTAGCTTTTTCTCCTATGCGAGGCACTCTATTTCCGATGAAGAGACCAATGGCCAACAGTAATCACCCATCATATTTTTCTTCCAACGTCCCTGGTATCGTTTCTCCATCATCTTGGTATACTAGTGGAATAGTTCGTCTTGTTCTTTACTAACATCACCCAGATTTTAAGGGCAAAAGTCAAGATGGTTATGAATAAGGTGGATTTTGAGATGCATTTGACATCCCAAATCTTAAATCTTATCTAATATCTTAAAAAACTTATCTAATAAAATTAGCTAATATAAGGTCGTAGTTAGGGTCTTTCACATTACCTAAAAACTTGGTTACAACTTGTTTGAATGCAATACAAGCTTCCTTTTTCCTCAGTAGTCATCTTGGTTTCAAAGGTAATTATGCAATTTTAAATGTTAAGTTGTGAAAGAATGGTGGGTGATACAGCATTTTTAATACGCTTTGCATACTCAGCACACTAAAATACATAAGATAGAGGTAATCTTATCAAAAAAGTTTTGCATCGTTGGTCTGTATTACTCAACTGCTCTAGAATAAAATACTGCTCTAAATAAAATAATATTTTTATTTTTTCAATAAAATTATGAATTCATGCATGATATTAAATGGTGAAGGTTCTTACAAAATCCTTTATAAAATAAATTATAAAATTTTTAGTACAAGTAACTCAGAAATGGTAAAATAGTGATTTCCACTTGAAGGTAGAACAACTGAATGTACTTGCTGCCATACTAATAACGAAAGAATACCCTGGACTGCTTTTAACGATAGAAACGTAAACATTGACATGTAGTACGTGATACCGCAAGAAAATTTAACGTCAACGTAGCTTAACCTTCCGATGACCAACCTTTTTTGTTACACGGATGACCAAGGGGGGAAAAATGACCCTCGGTCAAAAATGATCTGGAATGAGCATTTAAATCTGGATTCAGCATTTAAATCTTCATCTAACAGTACATCCTCGTTTTCTGATACTATTTCATCTTCTATATCATCATAAAAATCGCTAGCAGTAACAATATCCTGTAACTCAGCCTCAGTAAGATATTTGAGGGCCATATCTTATATGTACACAAGATACTAAGAAAGTATAATAATATACGCCAGGAAATAATAATAATGACTAACTGTAGCAGACAGGAATGTCATGATTCGTACATAACAGGCACCACAGTCTAAAAATAGATTTTTTCTACGGCCGTGCTAAAAGATCCACTTTCACGCACGCATTTCGTTTCCGAAAGTTGCGCTTTCCCGCACGCCGTGAGTAAAAGTAAATTTTCCCGCACGCCGTGCAGGAAAGTAAAATATCTTGTAATCAGGCATTATAATACACACACCGACAAAATTAGCTGGACACCTTAAAAATGGGACATGTTTGATGTCTTGAATTTCTTAAACCACTAGTCCGATTTGAGTGATTCTTTTAGTATGTTATAGCCTTGTTATTTAAAAATATACTTGTAACAATATTGTTGCTAGACAGGTAAATATCATTTTATACCGGGTGTACGAAGCATACTGTGTTTTTTTCTTAAAGTTTGGAACACCCTGTGGAATATTCTAGCATATGTAAAATATTAGAATAAATATTATATTATAGATTCAGGCTTTCTTAATATTTTCCTTTTTGATTCATTTACTTATGTAAGACAATAAAAAAGTTATGGGCGTTAACAACTATCCATGTTTTTCACCAATAAATCCTCATAGTAGGGGAGGAAAGTATACTAAATTTGCAGTTACACGAGCGTTATGGGGACCTATTAGATTGTGACGAGTATGTGCTAAAATCATAAAAAGGTTAAGTTATGTTTTCCATAAAGTGGGGGACTTTTCATTTTTTAATTTAATTTTCCATTTGAAACATTCTTTTTCACCGATTATAGCGCTATCTATCTATAACTCGAAAAAATTTGTCGAATAAAAGTTACTTATTTTTATGTAAAGAATCCAAATCTGAAATAAAAATTGGGGCTCCTATTTAAGATTTTAAATTAAATCCCCCACCCCACCTCCGTGGGGGCTCGTGAGACTCCCCGGAGAAGGGTGGGGGGTAAATTAAAAATTTTAAATACGAACCCTGCGATATTTCGCGAAATAAACATCAGATCGTAAAACTGCAAAATACACCTATTCAATATTTTTCAAAAATCTACCAAATGGCACCAAACACGACCCCCCACGGAGGTGGGGTGGGGGGTTACATTAAAATCTTAAATAGGAGCCCCCAATTTTTATTGCAGATTTGTATCCTTGACCTAAAAAGAAGCAAATTTTATTCGCAACGTTTTTTCCAATTATGGATAGATATAGACTACATTTCCTATAATCGGAAAAAACGATTGGTGAAAATGGAAAATTAAATTAAAAAATGGAGAGTCCCACACTTTATGGAAAACTTCACTTAACTTTTTTTGGTTTTAGCACCCACTCTTCACAATCCAATAGGTCCCCGTAAAGCTCGAGTAACTGCAAATTTAGCATACTTTCCTCCCCTACTATGAGGATTTATTGATAAAAAGCATGGCTAGTTGTTAAAGCACATACCTTTTTTTATTTTCCAACATAAGCAAATGAATCAAAAAAGAAAATGTTAAGAAAGCCTAAGTCTACAATCGTGTTTAAATTTTAATATTTTATATATGCTAAAATATTCCACAGGATGTTCCGAACTTTAAGAAAAAAACAGAGTATGATTGTAACACCCGGTATAAAATGACATTTACCTGTCTAGCAACAATATTATCACACCGATATTTTTAACTAATAAGAATATAACATACTAAAAGAATCACTCAAATCGGACAACAGGATTAAGAGATTCGTGACATTAAACATGTCCAATTTTTAAGGTGTTCGGCTAATTTTGCCGGTGTGTGTATATTATAATACATGCAATAAACTAATATTTAGATAGTATTTACCAATTTATTTCAAATTTATCTTATTGTGTTCATGTTTTAATGAAATTAGCGAGATTTTTTCATTCATAGGAAATTCTGACCAATAGAAAGCTACAGAAATCTAAATTAAATCGATAATTTTTGATAATTTCCCGTCGTCAAGTATATTACGTCAGATGCCCTTCGTTGCTACGAGAAAATACATTCAGTGACATTATTGACAAATTAATGTTTTAAAAATTATAAAGTGATGACTTTCAACCGTGAAATATTTATAACAACTATGTGTTTAATTGTACTAATTTGTACTTACATAAATAAATTACAATAAAATTTTGGTTTTGAACAGTTTTATTCATGAAATAATCGCAACAAATTGCACTCGATCTCTAAAATTAATATAGAATTTTTGTCCTCGTGACACTTTGAAATAATTTCACTCGCTTTCGGCTCGTGAAATTAGAACTGTCAAAGTGACACTCGGGAAAAATTCAATAATTCTAGAGCTCTTGTGCAGTTACTACTGATTATTTCACTCATAGGAGATTCTGACCAATTGAAAGCTACAGAAATCTGAATTAAATCGATAATTTTTGATAATCTCCCGTCGTTAAGTATATTACGTCAGATGCCCTTCGTCGCTACGAAAAAATACATTTAGTGACATTAATGACAATTAGCGTTTTAAAAATTATAAAAGTGATGACTTTCAATCGTCAAATATTTATAAAAACTGTGTGTTTAATGGTACTTACATAAATAAATTACAATAAAATTTTGGTTTTGAACAGTTTTATTCATGAAATAATCGCAACAAATTGCACTCGACCTCTGAAATTAATATAGAATTTTTGCTCTCGTGACACTTTGACATAATTTCACTCACCTTCGGCTCGTGAAATTAAAACTGTCAAAATGTCACTCGAGAAAAATTCAATAATTTCAGTGCTCTTGTGCAATTACTACTGACAATTCGATGAAATAAAATTATTTTGACATAATATTTTAAAGTCAGATCAATAGACAATTACAATGGTTTTGAATCGTCGTCATGGAAACCAATATCGTCGTCGTGGTAACTAATTATATTGAAAGTTTGGTTTTGATAATCTTGTCAAAGAATTAATTTGTGTATTTTCACTTCTAAATAAAAATTGATATACCTAACTCTATTTTTGTGGATTTTTTTCCAAACGTACGGCCCTAGAAAAAACATTGTTCCTAACTCATACGGAAAGTGTCTTCTCCGCACTCGACTGCTTGCCCGAACTCCACTACAGCGTCGTTCGGGTCAACGGCAGTCTCGTGCGTGAAAGTATCACTTTCCGCACTAGTTAGAAAAATAATTATTGATATCAAGCATGTAAAACTACATGGAATTACACTTAATTTTACTAAACATCAACTTCAGAATATATTTTTTATTCGTAAAATATAGGGAATTTTTTTGTTTCAAAATATGAGGATATCTAGAATGATATTAAAGTCAAATAAAAAAATTATGAATTAAAAATTGAAAATACTTTTGAATTTATTAAAGAAAAACATACGCTGGGGTCCAAATTTAGCCCCCTTGCTCATCCGAAGGTTAAACCATACAGTCTGGGCTGATTATCGGAGAATAGGCCATTTTTGGGAAAAGTTATTTACCAGCAATTTTATGGCTGGAATCGAATTATAAGATCCTATATATTAATAATATAGGTATGCAAAAACCTCAGATAGTGTGCTACTTTTTTTATAAACAAAATGGCGCACGAAAATCGTGTTTTTTTCAATTGTTGCTTTATAACTCCGAAGATTTTAACTTTACAACAAAAATACTCAAATAAAAATTCACCATAATTAAATTCTGCATAGAGACGTGTTTCTCCCGATCTGCTCCGACGAAAATTTTCCTCGGAAAATGCGGGTTTTCTCAACAAAATCTTTAATATTCAAATAAAGTTTTAGATAAGTAATTATCAACCAATAATTAAATAATTTGGTGACTTAAAAGCCTTCTTGGTTTAGATTATAGTTCCAGAAGCTGGTGAAAATTAAACGAATATTTTAGCCACAATTCAATTGTAAATTAATAATTTATTGTCGCAATAATAACCAAAATAATTATGATACACTGATTAAACTTTAAAATCTTATAAAGGTCAGATGCCTATTTAACATTTTGTCGACAAAATATAAATTTTTTATTTTTTTGAATAATCTTTAAATGTTTTAAAAAATAGTTATTAACAAATTAATGTTTCTCAGAAAGTTATTATATTATAATTTTAAAATATAGCTAAAATGCGCATTTCAAATATCTTAAAAATGAATGCTTTAAAACTTTTTTGCAACCATTTGCAAAAAAGTTATGAAACAGCAAAGTAAACATACGTTTATTACGGTGTTTATAATTTTTTAAATTTTTTCAAAGCGTAGAAGTGAGTTTAAAGTACAAGCTAATTATTTACAAAAAAATATCGAGTATAAGTTTAATGGTTATATTTTAATTAAAGATTATAAATATATTTTTTTGTAATTTACAAGCGCGAAAGTAGAATAATACAGTACTGTAGCTAAAATTTTCACTCGGAGCGACGACCGGCGGCCGAGCGACGTACACTTTTAAAAATAATGTACGCTGCGTGTCAGTCGCTTCGAGTGAACATTTTAGCTCCGACTCTGTATCAGGCCTACTTTTGCGCTAAAAATTACAAAAAAAAGTATTTTTAATCTTTGATTAAAATATAACCATTGCACTAATTTTTGACATTCTTTGTGAGTAATTAGATTGTACCATAGACTCACTTTTAAGCTTTGAAACAAATAAAACAAACTATAAACAACGGAGTAATCGTATATTTACTTTGCTGTTTCATAACTTTTTTGCAAATGGTTGGAAAAATTTTTTAAAGCAGTCATTTTCAAGACCTATGAAATACGCATTTTAAGTATTTTTAAAATTATAATATAATAAACAATTTCTGAGAAATGTTAATTTGTTTATAACAATTTTTTTAAACATTTAAAGATTATGCAAATAATGAAAAATTTATATTTTGTCGACAAAATATTAAATAGGCATCACACCTTTATAATCTTTATAAGTTTGATCAATGGCTCATGATTATTTTGGTTGTTATTGCGACTGTAAATTGTTAATTAACAATTGAATTGTTGCTAAAGTATTCGTTTTATTTTCACCGGCTTCTGAATTTATAATCTGTACCAAGAAAGCTTTTATTTCACCAAGCTATATAATTATTAATAAATAATTACTGGCCCAAAAAAATTATTTGAAATTTCGAGATTTTGTTGGGAAAGCCCACATTTTCCGAGGAAAATTTTCGTCGGAGTAAATCGGGAAAAACATGCCTCTATGTAGAATTAAATTGGGGTGAATTTTTATTTGGGGGTTTTTGGTGTAAAGTTAAAATCTTCGGAGTTATAGAGCAATAATTGAAAAAAATACGATTTGTCGGTGCCATTTTGTTTATAAAAAAAGTAGCACACTATCTGCGGACTTTGCATATATATATTAATAATATATAGGATCTTATAATTCGATTTCAGCAATAAAATTGCTGGTAAATATCCTTTCTTTGTACTTTACTAATTAGACAAGCGTATTATAACTATTTTTTTTTCAAAATTTAAAGATTATGCAAAAAAAAAAGAAAAATTTATATTTTGTCGATAAAATATTAAATAATCATCTCATCTTTATAATCTTTATAAGTTTGATCAATGTATCATGAGTATTTTGGTTATTATTGATCATAAATTGTTAATTAACAATTTAATTGTTGCTAAAATTTTCGTTAAATTTTCACCGGCTTCTGGAATTACAATCTATACCAAGAAAGCTTTGATGTCAGTAAGTTATTTAATTATTGATTAATAATTACTTAAATAAAACTTTATTTGAAAATTAGAGTTTTTGTTAGGAAAACCCGCATTTTCCGAGGAAAATTTTCGTCGTAGCAAATCGTGAAAAACATATCTCTATGCAGAATTTAATTGCGGTGAATTTTTATTTGGGTGTTTTTGTTGTAAAGTTAAAATCTTCGGAGTTATAGTATATAATTGAAAAAAATACGATTTTCGGCGCCATTTTGTTTATCAAAAATGTAGCACACTATCTGCGGTCTTTGCATACCTATATTATTAATATATAGGATCTTATAATCCAATTGCAGCAATAAAATTGCTGGTAAATAACTTTTCCATGAATTTTGCTAATTAGCCCAGAGTAATACTAAAACTGCAACAATTGGGAGCAGGTTGCAATTACACACCACTTGAAGTTACACGGATGGTGTTCTAGAAATCTAGAAGAAAATATTTTCTGCAAGATATGACATACTTACTGCATGTCAGTGGCTAAGGTTTAATGTTCATAAGAAAGTTTAGGTAGATACAACAAGCGACAGGAAAAATATTAAGAAAAATAATATGAACGAAATAATAACATGTACAGAAGACAAACTGGAGAGGTGTAAAGAATATATTTTGACACTCTTTGATGACAGTAGACCTTTTGATTTGCCATCCACAGATTATTAAAGAAAGGAAAAATGTCCAGAATAACCAAAGAAAAAATTATTCATGCACAAAATACTTAGTAAAAGATAATTTAAATAAAATATCATAAAAATCAATTGCAAACAATGAGGGTAAAAGGCTAGACTTGATAAGAGTACTATTGAATAAAATATAAAATAAAATCAGACTGGTTAAAATTAACAGTCGTAACATTACCAAAAGCACGTAATTCCTCACACTGCAATAACTACTGAATATTAAGCTGCATCTCGCATGTCCTTAAAACTATTCTCAGAATCATCCTTACATGAATTTGCAAGTGTGAGTTTCAGACGAGTGGCATTCAATTCGGAATTTAAACCGGACTGAGAACACGAGAAGATCTTTTTGCCATAAATGCGTTAACACAACCATGCAGAGACATTAACGTAGATGCATATGCATGTTTTAGATTATTAGATTATAGTAGTGTGATGTAGAACTAACATGAAATGGCACTTTAATTTCTTATTCTACAAATTAATTTACACTAATAAGTTATATTATTGTAACGGGTATTGCCTTCGGAAAACAGACTCAGTAAAACATATATAAGTTCAATTAAAATAAAATATATATTATTGTTCTTTCAACACAAACTAAAATCAAAAAAATAACAAACTAAAACAATATTCTAGTAAAACCAAGCTGCAAATGCGAGCATTGTCATAACGAAAACTTTGTATATTTACGTATTTTAATTCATAATACGGAAAATTTCTACTATGAAAAGTAGTTTAGAATTAATAATTATATTTTAATTTGCAATTATATCATTCTAATTTAAACGTTATGAACTATAAAGGTAGTTTACTCTTGATCGAAATTCATATTTTTTATATAGTTATATTAAAAAAAAAGGGTACAAGTATTAGAAAGGGAAGTTAACGTCATCCTATTTGTGTACAACCGGCTGGGATTTTTGGAGGTTATCAAATGTCATAAGTGATCAAAAATGCAACTCATAGACGTCAAAGACGTTTAATTTGATAGAAGGTTTAACGTTACGTACAATAAAAAATTAATATGCCTCGTCATTTAAGTGAGATTGAAAAGGCTCAAATAATTACGAAAATGGAAGAAGGATGGTCAATTCGTGCGCTAGCAAATTTCTATAATAGAAATTTGAAAACAATCTTCAGAATTAAGCAACGATGGGTCCAACAACAATCATTAAAAAGAAAAGTTGGTTCAGGGCGTTCCAAAGTATCCACTCCTCAACAAGATGCTGTTTTAGTTCAATTCTTAAGAGATAATCCATTTGCGACGTCGAAGGATTCAAGGATTCATACGGGATTTCCTGGTGCCCAACCTACTGTAAGCAGAAGGATCAATGAATCTGAATTAAAAAACCGACCAGCTGCTAAAAAACCATTAGTAACTATTGAACATCGGCAAGCAAGAATAATATTTGCACTAAACTATATTTACCGCAACCCACAATTTTGGAACAACGTCATTTTTACTGATGAAAAGACTTTTCAGTCGACCTATAACGGTCAAATCCGTGTTTATCGTCCAGCCAATACTAGGTTTGAAGAACGATATATTCACTCTCATAATAAATCTGGACGTTTTTCTGTAAATGTATGGGGTTGAATTAGTATACATGGACCTGGTGTTTGTTGGCGAGTAGAGGGAAGATTTACTGCCGACAATTACATTAAAGTTTTGGAACACGTAATGCTCCCTTCTATTGAGCAATTGTATCCTAATAATACTTTTATATATCAACAAGATAATTGTTCAGTCCACACTGCCCATGCCGTAAGGAATTGGTTTCAAACGCAAAACCTGGAAGTATTGCCATGGCCTGCGCACAGTCCAGATATAAATCCAATTGAAAACATTTGGGGCATAATTGTAAAAAAAAATATATAAAAGAAATTTTATGCCACAAAATTCAGATCAATTGTGGGATACAATCTTAGAGTGCTGGGAAGATCTTGATCCAAATATGATATCTAATATAATTCAAAGTATGCCAAATAGACTAAATAAAGTTATAGAAGCAGACGGTTCTATCACCAAATACCAAATTCTATTTGTAACACTCATTAAAATTATTCTTTATATAATTGTTGAATAAATGGTTTCGTCTAATTAATGCTCAACGCCAATGATTTATATTTTTAATAACCTGTGGCATTTGATAACCTCCAAAAATCCCAGCCGGTTTTACACAAATAGGATGACGTTAACTTCTCTTTCTAATACTTGTACCCTTTTTTTTTAATATAACTGTACCTCGTATAAAATTAATAAAATTTTATACAAGGTGTCCCAAAAGTAGTGGAACGGTCGAATATTTCGCGAACTGAACATGGGATCGAAAAACTGAAAAATACCTGTTCAATCATTTTCAAAAATCTATCCAATGACACCAAACACCAACCTCCACTACACCCCCTGGAGGTGGGGTGCGGGGTAACTTTAAAATCTCAAATGGAAACCCCTAGATTTTCTTGCAGATTTGGATTCGTTACGTAAAAGTAAGCAACTTTTATTCAAGACATTTTTTCGAACTGTGGATAGATGGCGCTATAATTGGGAAAAACGATTTATCCTGATACCATGGTAGTCCTGTCGCCAGGGGGGGTACAACGGCCTTCTTAATTCAGATGGACTTACCCAAGTTTTTTTTATGTATTTTGGCCCGTAAACAACGAAGTTGAGGAATTACATAACAGCGATTTCTCGCAAAACAAAACAATTTTTTGTATTTTTTGGGTCATTCTAACCAAAAAATATTCCTACAAGTTTTTTCGTAGGATGCATAGTTTTCGAGATAAACGCGGTTGAACTTTCAAAATATCGAAAAATTGCAATTTTTGAACCCGAATAACCTTTGAATAAAAAATAAAATAGCAATTCTGCTTACCGCCTTTAAAAGTTTAAGTCAAATTTTATTTTCGAGATAAACGCGGTTGAACTTTCAAAAAATCGAAAAATTGCAATTTTTGAACCCGAATAACCTTTGAATAAAAAATAAAATAGCAATTCTGCTTACCGCCTTTAAAAGTTTAAGTCAAATTTTATCTGTTTTGAATATTTGCATTGCTAAAAATTTATTTTTTGATTGTTAAAAAAAGCTATAAACACATAGTGTTTCCCGTGCCTAATACATGCGTTTTAATGCATGCTACGTAGAAATAGCCCCGCTTGCACTTTTATCTCCTCTACCTACTCATTCGATTTTAAATGAGAAATCATTGAAAACATCACTCAAGCACTAGGTGTTTATAGCTTTGTTTTAACAATAAAATAATAAACTTTTAGCAATACAAATAATTAAAACCGATATAATTTGACTTGAACTTTCAAATGCGGTAAGCATAATTGCTATTTTATTTTTTAATCAAATGTTATTCGGCTTCAAAAATTGCAATTTTTCGATTTTTTGAAAGTTCAACCGCGTTTATCTCGAAAACTATGCATCCTACGAAAAAATTTGTAGGAACATTTTTTGGTTAGAATGGCCCAAAAAATACAAAAAAATGTTTTTTTTGCAAGAGAGCGCTGTTATGTGATTCCTCAACTTCTTGGTTTATAACAATCTTATCGACATCCGGATCAACTGTTACCCAAAAAATTCGTGTTCTACAGGTCAAAATACATAAAAAAAACTTGGGTCAGTCCATCTGAATACAGGAGGCCGTTGTACCCCCCCTGGCGACAGGACTATGGGTAAATTATTGAAACGGTCTAATATCTCGAGAAATACACTTCCAAATGAGAAACCGATTTATTAGCGCCATCTATCAGCATTTTTAAAAAATGTTTCGAATAAATGTTGCTTAATTTTTCATGACGAATTCGAATCTGCAATAAAAAGTGGGGGTTGCTATTTAAGATTTTAAAGTTACCCCCCACCCCACCTCCAGAGGGTGGGTTGAAGGGTCATGTTTAGTGTTTATCGATAGGTTTTCGAAAAATATTAAAAACCTGTTTTTTGGTTTCTTATTTGGAACTGTATTTCTCGAGATATTAGACCGTTTCTCTAATTTACCTATGGTATCAGGATAAATCGTTTTTCCCAATTATAGCGCCATCTATCCACAGTTCGAAAAAATGTCTTGCATAAAAGTTACCTACTTTTACGTAACGAATGCAAATCTGCAAGAAAAACTAGGGGTTTCCATTTAAGATTTTAAAGGTACCCCCCACCACACCTCCAGGGGGTGTAGTGGGAGTTGGTGTTTTGAACACGTGTTTTTCAGTTTTTCCATCCGATGTTTAGTTCGCGAAATATTCGACCGTTCCCCTACGAACAAGAAGAGCTTTTTATGAAGAATAACTTTTATTTGTCAAATTAAAAATAAAAGAGTTATAAATGAAAATGTTCTCGGTATCCATAATTTGAGAAAAATCTTCAAATATTTTTTTCCATTAGAAGGATGTACACAGACACAATACTGGCTACTGGCTAGTGATTTTAGTCAATAATTTTGCCAATTCGACAAAAAAATAATTTCTAAATAGTTAATAATTATTACTAAATAATTAGTAATTTTGCCAATTTCGGTAAAATTCTCAAAAAACAAAAAAATTACCTTCTACAATCACTAGCCAGTTGTGTCGAGTTTAGGGAACGACTAGGTATACATAATATTTTAATTTTATAGCAAATGGAACAGTCCATTTATCATAAAGGGGAGGCCGTATTTATACTGGTATAAACCTTTTTAAAACTGTTAATAAATTAATGCTTTTAAAATATTTATACTCAAATTGTATTTTTGAATATGTTATTTATTTTATATAATAATTAAATTCACTATCAAATGTCGTTGATGTTTTATTAATACTTAATTTAAAATTTAGTTTGACATTCACGAAGTGTCAAACTCAAATGTAAATAACCTATGCTTGGCATTCGAGACTTAAAATAAAAAAAGTAGCCTACTTCCTAATCAACCATTTGAGCTGACGTTTAGTGCGTCTGTAGGAGATAACCGGATTGTGACGTCACATTTTAGATTTTGAGGTCGATTATCTCGAAGATGGTTACATATATCGAAATTCCGTTTTCAGATTTGGATTCAGAAGGCAAAACTACATAAGAATCCATCGATACACCTGCTGTAAGTATTTCAGGAGCGGAAACGCAATAACACACAGACTTTTGCAAATTTATAAACGAAAAGTTTTCGTTGAAAACTAAGTTTCAAAAATGTTACTCTACATCCTACCAGACTGAAAACAATGGGAAACCTTCTCTGGTAACACCTCCGAGGCTTCTACAATTTGCAAGCCATACCCGATACGGATGCTGAGACTAAGGAAGATGAGGGAATTTTACAATTTATAATTCACGTCCCATCTGCTCAGCGCGGCAAAGTTCCAACGAGAATGGTTCACTTCGTACTCCAATCAGAGTAAACATGTAAATCAAAAATAAATAACCATTTTTAATTTCGTTGCAACACGAAACTACAGCCGCATCATTATTCCAGTCCAATCAGAGGGTGCAGCAAGTACCTCTACCGGTTTCGAAACTTATTAGTCTCTCATCAGGAGGGACATATGCTGCTCTCTCTGACCAACTAGGACAAACCCCGGCGTGCAGTCACGGATTGCAACGAACAAAATGGCAGGGATGCCCTAGCGGCAACTGCTAGCAAAAAACTAAGTTTTCAATCTAATAGCACATAAAACAACATCCAAAAATGTTACTCTACGTCCTACCAGATTGAAAACAATGGAAACCTTCTCTGGTAACACCTCCGAGGCTTCTACAATTTGCAAGCCATAACAGACGCTGAGACTAAGGAAGATGAGGGAATTTTACAATTTTTAATTCACGTCCCATCTGCTCAGCGCGGCAAAGTTCCAACGAGAATGGTTCCCTTCGTACTCCAATCAGAGTAGACATGTAAATCAAAAATGAATAACAATTTTTAATTTCGTTGCAACACGAAACTACAGCCGCATCATTACTCTCTGATTGGACTAGAATAATGATGCGGCTGTAGTTTCGTATTGCAACGAAATTAAAAATGGTTATTCATTTTTTATTTACATGTTTACTCTGATTGCAGTACGAAGGGAACCATTCTCGTTGAAACTTTGCCGCGCTAAGCAGATGGGACGTGAGTTATAAATTGTAAAATTCCCTCATCTTCCTTAGTCTCAGCATCCTGTTATGGCTTGCAAATTTTAGAAGCCTCGGAGGTGTTCTAAGAGAAGATTCCCATTGTTTTCAATCTTGTAGGATGTAGAGTAACATTTTTGAATGTTGTTTTATGTGCTATTAGATTGACAACTTAGTTTTTTGCTAGCAGTTGTCGCTAGGGTATCCCTGCCATTTCGTTCGTTGTAATCTGTGACTGTACGCCAGGGTTTGTCCTAGTTGGGTAAGAGAGAGCAACATATGTGCCTCCTGATGAAGGACTAATAAATTTCAAAACCGGTAGAGGTGCTTGCTGCACTCTCTGATTGGACTGGAATAATGATGCGGCTGTATGTTCGTGTTGCAACGAAATTAAAAATGGCTATTTATTTTTTCAATATTCTAGACTTCGTTCCTCCCCGAAGAAAATCCCCTTGACGGATATCTGTAAAGAAAACAAAATTGTATTTACTACTATCAAAAATGCGATAATAATGTTTGTCAAATACAAGAAGCAATCACGCTGTTCCTCAATACGGAATCAAAATATTAATAATTACACTCAGACTCGGAATCACGCTATTCCTCTATACGGAATCAAAATATCAATAATTGCACACAGACTCATCCAACGAGTAATCTTCCGACTGGAGATGGGCGACCGCTCATTGCGCGATCACTAACGAAGCAATCCTTCAATGCAGAATCGCTCCATGGCAGGCTCCGACTCAAAACGTCGCAGCCCAATTGGCTCACCAACTCAATAAGCTACTAGCCAGGAAGTATAGAGCTCAATGGGCTGCAATACTCTTGTCTACCTGTTATTCCATCTCATTGTTTGATTTGCTTGTCTAGAAAAATGCTTTAGAAGAAATGCGTACAATGTGCTTCCCTGTTTAGGATTTTGTCCTCTTCAGGGTTTGAGGTGAATGTTTAGTGTTGGCAGCAAAAGCAAACAGTCCGAAAAACACACTGGGGCAAGCGCCGTGTCCTGGTGTTCTTGGATCCTGGGTTATGCCGGACGGTGGTGTCCAGAAGGCTAAGAAGTCAACAGAGAAGAAAGTTTGATGGATTGTTGTTGGTTCCATAGACATTTACGTGTACTGTCCTTGCTTTGCTCTCGACCAGTCTCCCTAGAAACCATTGTACAACGACAGGCGAACCTGCGTCCCTCGTCGGCGGTCAGGAGGTGGCTTTGAGCGCAGCGTGGACAGTGTGCGTTCGAGTGGAGAAAATAGTTGCGGCTATTTTCTTGGGACGAACAGGTATAATTGTGCAATGAAGTTGGGAAACCGCAAAAAACCAACTTCTCCCTGTTCGGGGTAGGGAAGAGGAAATGTTAGAGGTGGGTACGGTAGGCTAACGGGGTAGCCTCAAGGATGTTTTCGTACTCCACCGGGAGTTCGTCAATGCATGTTTGCATTAGAGCGGACGGTACATGAATCTTTTTGCGTTTGGGCTTTCGGTGGAGTACGTGGCCGGAAGATGAACAGGAACATTTGAGAGATTCTTGTGTGTCGGAAGGGGGGCCGTTGATTACTTTGATTGTGAAGTTCCTGTTCAGAGAGTTTATTCTCTCGGTGATTTTGGGGGTGTTCGAGATGTTATGGATTTCGTTTGAGGGATATCGCCAGTGCTCATAGTTACATATACGCAAGACTCTACGCTCTGTCCTCAACAACCTCTCTCGTTTTTGTCTTGAGCAAAGAGAGTAGATACATGATTTGTACTCCATGACGGGTCGAATAAAGGTCTTGTAAGTGTGAATGAGAGTCTTCTTGTGTGTCTTGCAAATTTTTCCCGAGAGAGCGTTGAGAAGTCTGGCCCTGTTCCTTACCCTATCTAAAGTTGCCTTTAGATCTGCGTCCCAATTGAGAGTCCTGGTAAACAGTACTCCCAAGTAGTTCACAGTCGGGCTAACAACAAGCCTTTCTCCCAACAGACTCAGAGGATGTTGGTCGTCATCATTGTAAATGATTCTATTTGACACAGAAGGGGCGCGAAACACAATTGTTGTTGTTTTGTTCGCGTTCAGCGTGACTCTCCACTTACAACACCATTCGCCGACGCCGTCCAACAGAGCCTGGGCTCTTCTGAAGAGGAGTCTTGGGTTGTATCGAGAGGTAGTTGAGAGCAGAGTCGTGTCGTCTGCATAGAGAAACAGCCGAGTACCTGGGATATTTTGGTTAGTGATGTCGCTGTTGTAGATGATGTACAACAGCGGCGCTAGGACTGAACCCTGGGGAACTCCAGCTTGTGGAGTGAAGGGGGTGGACTTTTGATCGCCTATTTTAACTCTGACAGTACGGTTGTGGAGGTAGGAGTGTACAATTTTGGTAAATTGCAATGGTAGCCCGATATCCAGAAGTTTCCGAACAAGCCCGTCGTGCCAGACCTGGTCGAAAGCCTTCTGCACATCCAGAAATGTGGCTATGGCGATTGAACCATCGTTGATGGTTTGAGTAACTTTGGTAGTGAAATCTATTAATGCATGTTTAGTAGATTTACCTGACTGGAATCCATATTGGAATTTTGGTATGATATTGTGGTTTTCGAGAAAGTTATTGAGCCTCTCTTTTAGGATTAGCTCAAGAACTTTACCCAGAGTATTGATTAATGAAATTGGTCTATAGGATTCCACGTCGGTTGGGGGTTTGCCTTTTTTCAAAAGCATGATGGTGTTGGCCACTTTCCAAGGAGTAGGAAAGTGGCTGTTTTTGAGATATGCATTGAATATTTTAGTTAGAAGAGGAATAATACTCTCTGGAAGTTTTTTGAGGCACCTTCGGTTGATGCCATCAGGTCCGGGAGCGCTGTTTTTGCCGATTTGGCAAAAGCTCTCCGTTTCCCTCTCGGTGAGGGGGTCCATGATAGGATCATAGACTGGAATGTAGTGGTTGAGAGTAACATTTACTATGTATTCTGTGTTGAATTTAAATATGCGATCAAAGTTCGGGTTATCTGGCGTTTGGAAATTGTTTTGAAGCGAATTTCTGAATGCTTCGGCTTTCCCTTCTGGGGAATTGACTATGTGATTGTTGACCAACAGATGGGATGGTTGAGATAGTTTTTGTTTTGTTAGGACTTTGAATTTTTGCCAGAATTTACCTCCGTCTCTGTAGTCCAGTTTTGAGGTAGCATCTTCCCAGCGGCGAGCCGTTAGGACAGATATCTCCCTCTTTATCCTGGCACAGATCCGGTTGTACTCTGTTTTGATTAGTGGGTTTCTGTTGGCCTTGTATTGACGTAGAAGACGTCGTTTTTGTTGAATTTTGGCAATGATGTATTGTGGAAGTGCCGGTGATGTATAGATTATTTGTTTGAGTGGAATTGCGTGCGTGATCGCCTCAGTGATGAGGTTCTCGATATCGGTTGCACTGGTGTCGATACTATCGTTAGTATCGAGTTCGCCTAACATAGGGAGATTTTGTGTGATGAAGTTTTGGAATTCAGTCCAGTTAGCGTGACGATAGTCTCTTATAGATCTTGGAGGGTTTGGTTGTTTTGGAATGAGTATGTCGGTGTCGACAAGAAGAGGTACGTGGTCTGACGTTATTGAATCGCCTATGTGGCATCTATCCCCGAACCGATCCAGAATGTTACTAGTAACTAGGATGTGGTCGACAATAGAAGCCCCATTGGCGTTCAAAAACGTGAATTCAGTGTTGGTGATTCTTGAAATAGGAAGGTCTAGTAGATAATCCGTGAGGCGGATGCCTTCTGGGTTTTGACGGTGATCACCAAACTGTGTGTGTCTACAATTTAGATCGCCCATCAACACAGCCTTGCCGAGCCTCGAAAAGTACTCTAGCAAATGCCTGTTGAGTGGTTGATCCGGCTGTTTGTAGTAAGAGACTATCGTGAGGGTTTCGTTATTGGGGATATGCACGTCAATTGCCAGGAAGTCCACATCAGGTGGACGAAAATTTTGTGGGAATGTGTGTGTGTTGTGCGGTATTCCGTGTTTCACGAGAATACCATTCCCACGTGAAACCTGACAGCGGCTTCGATGGATGATCGAATATCCTGCGAAGTGTGGATCGTTTTTCGACAGAGTATCTGTGAGTGCGAGGATCTGGATGTTATGCTTCGACAGGATATTCTTGATGAGGGGTCTCTTTTTGGAGAGACCCTGACAGTTGACTGTGCCTAGGGTGAAATCCATAAAGGGAGGGTGTTTAGTGGTTGGGGCGGAATGTCACTGTGACATTGCTCCCGTACCCGTGGACCACTGTCGAGTGGTCGTAGACTTGGCTAATCAGATTAGCCGTGATTGCAGCGATATGTTCACGAAGTTCGGGCAACAAGTTGAGCAACAGAGCAGTCTGAATAGACAAGATGTTCTTTGTTTCTGTAGGGAGTTCGAAAGGGGGGAATGATCTTTCGATCGTAAGTGGCTGTATTTCGTGTTGGGCGGAGGGGATGGTGTGTCTTTGTGGACACTTGTTGGAGTATGCGGGGTGGTCACCGCCGCAATTCGGGCATTTGGGTTCCTGCTGTTTGGTGCAGGCGCTGGACTTGTGGTTGCCGCCGCAGTGGGGGCAGACGAATGCTTTTTGAGGGCATTCGTCGATGGAGTGTCCGTTTATGCAGCATTTGCTGCAATATTTTGGAGTGGGGATTGTAGGGTCAGAGCCATGAGGAAGTTCGGCATTGTAGATTTCGCCATCTAGAGTTATGCCTCGGCTCAATGCTGACGTGAATTTCTCCAAGGATTTGGTCACCACCTTGATCACTTTAGAGTCCTTACCTGTTTTGTAAGCTTTGACTCTCCACAGTCTTTCGACCGGGAATTGCTGTTCTGTGAGCAAGTCGGTGACCTCCTGCTCGGAGTAATCCACGTCGATTCCAGTAATGCAGAGGAGGTAGGTGGGCTCTTTGGCGGAAGTGTTAGCATTTCTGCTACGGCTGTGGACCGTAACCATGGTTTGGCCAGTTGCTGTGTGGATAGCTTTTTCAATATCCCCTGCATTTATCGGATTGTATAGTCGAAGATGTGCGATTCCATGTGAGAGTACTTTGCAAGAATGAATTTTGTTGGACAAAAGAGTGGTGGCATTAATTTGCCGAAAGAAGGTGCGTTTGTTACAAAGATCTTTTGGAAGATCTTTGATGAGATACTCGGACAGTGTAGGATCGTTTATGGCGTTAATGACGTTTTGGTTTCTGGCTTGGGTTTTGGGGCGTGGATTGGCTGCGGCATTGGCGTAAGACATTTGTCTTATTTGTCTTCTTTGGAAGACGAAATCGTTGGGTTCAGGATTGTTTGCAGTGCTGATGGATGCTTGTTGTTGAGAAGAGGGTTGCTGTTGAGATGGTGGTTGTTGCGAATGTTTGGGTGCTTGTTTTGACGGTTGGGTTGGGACTTTTGGTATGGCACCATGTATATTCCGAGCGCTCTGACGCTGAGGACCAGCCTGTGCTGGTGTTCTTAGAGGCGGAAAATCGTTTGCATATCGCTGCAGAAGGGGGTTGGAGGCATCGTCCCGCTCGATGCGAAGGTAGGCCTCGCGATACTTATCGCGGACGATTTGCATCTCCGCGCTAAGCGTCTCGAGGTCTAGCTCCGCCGTGAGACGGTTGTAGCCTCTGGATGGGGGTACAGTGCCTTCCTATTGCAAGGAAGAGAACTGGTTGGCTGTAGTGGTGGCTGTAGTGGTGGTGGTGGTGGTGGCAACGCTTGTCGAGGTCGTCGTCCGAGGACGAAGCGACCGGGTGGAGCTGACGGACCTTACAGATGAAGGCATGACAAATGGGGGAGGATGCAAGTCTAGCGATCGGAGGGCACCTCAGCCTCAAGGTGTTCTGGGGGGTAAACCCCAGGGATAAAGGTGGCTTGTCCACCCCTCCATGCTTTTCCGGCGTTAGACAGTGACTATAACTACCTGATGGGTGCAGTTTACCCTGCTGCTGGTGGGTCCCTCGTTGAAAGCCTTTTTCGCAGTTAGTTTGGCCCCCTTACTCGCACTTGTTCTTGTAACCGTGTGTGAACACTAGGTAGAGTTCGGGGCGAGCGAACTCGCTCGAGCCCAGGGCCAGAGTATTCCTCTGAAACCCCGCAATCCGTCTACCTTTTTGGTTTACACGGCCAAGCGTCGTTGGTTTTTCACTCTGGTTCCAAACTAATAGCTTAGGGCTAACCGTGCGCCGCTTCTTCAGCACTTGGTGCTCTCAGGCTTCTCGCTGTTCGTCGGTAAGAGTGGGGTGTGCTAGCAGTGACCTTACTCTTCGACGTCCGGGACGAGAATGTATGACCTGTTATTCCTCGCTGGCTCGCTTTTATACCACTTACTTGCCACCTCTCTCTACCTTTGCTTCTTCGTGGTGGTAGGTAAATCTAACGCGCACATGGTACGATTCTTCGACGTGGAGGCAGTGCGGGTTCGGTATATAAAAATCATTACAATATGCAGTCAGTACTTCGAACCTATTTCAAAAATAGTATAATATGTATATTGTTCATACGAAAATCCATACGGTCTTTTTTAGCAAAATAACTTTTTAACAGGCATTTTTGTAGTCTTTGTTAGAACATTTTTTTTTTATAAGCTTTTAGATAATAATCAACTTTCTATTTTATTTTGTTATTAGTGGAGTCACTGAAGGTGGATATGAGCTATTACCTCCGATTTCGTTGAACCTCCATAGATTTGCATGAAAATTGGTGAGTGGTTAGAGGATATATCAGGGAACAAAGGTGACATGGTGCCAACTTGCGCTTTTACCCTGGGGGTGGATGCCGCCTCTTCTCGTGGGTGAAAATTATTTAATTAAAAATAACCCCATAATTCGATAGAGGGACAAATTTCAAGCAAAATTTGTTATATAAAGTTATTAAAATAAATCAAAACTTTTTCAGTTATTAAACATTATTAAAGATTTTTATTTTTCTTGAGAAAAATGCACGTTTTTAACCAATTTTTCATCAATAACTCAAAAAGTGTAAGTTTTTACAAAAAAGTTATTATTATCAAAATTGAAACTAATAAAAAACGAAATAAACCCCTTATTACAAAAAGCTTTTAATGTCAACTAAATGTGAGTTATAGGTAATTGAATGTATATTTTTTTCGGCGAGTAAAAAACTCATAAGTGTTCAAGCTGAAATAACGGGAAATTTATGCATTTTATAACATAAACTTATAAAACATTTGTCAGAGTACTTAAAAATATCTATTAAATGAGCCCCCGAACATGTTGATAGCGTTAAAATTTATACTCCAAAATTTTTTCAAAATTTATCTTTTAAAAATTTTTCCAAAAAATGTTTTTTTTAATAACTCGTTCGTGTTTACGACATCAGGTTCATCTAAAAACTGTTTGAAAGTTAATCCCAAGTGCTATTTAAGCACGTTGAACCCAATCTTTTAAACCCCTTACTTTTTTAAAAATAAAAGGTTTAAAGACCCCGGTTGCATGGTTCCCACAGCAAAATTTAAGATTTAAACGTTTCTATCTCGGTTATTTTTTACTCTATAGAAATAGTAAAACAGGTAAAATATTTGGCACAGGAAAAACTAAAATTTGGTTATAGATAATTTTTTACGTATATTGAGTATTTTTGGAATTATTATCAAAAGTATATGAGAATTAAAATAATTTTAAAAATTATGATTTTTTAAAATTATACCTTTTTTTTCAAAAATATGCATTCTAAACGGGTCAAAATTGTCGAGCACATTACTTATGCTAATATAAAGAAGTTATTGTAAGGATTACCATAAATTTTAATTTTTGTGGAAATGGTGTATGTTTTATTTTTCACTTTTTCCTAAAAAATCGAAACGGTTCTTATATTTTCATTATAACTTGGTTAATTTTGACACTATTACCTTGTTCTGAAGCTCATTTGATAGGTATTCCAAAGTACTTTGGCAAATGTTTAGCAGGAATATTTTATACATTGCATCGTTTTCCCGTTATTTAAGCTTGAATATTTAGATTTGAGTACTAGTCGAAAAAAAATACACATTCAATTGCCAATAAATCACTTTGAACTAACATTACTTTAGTTCTTTATGTGAGCACTGTATTCAATTTTTTATTATCTTCAATTTCAGTAATAAAAACTTTTTTGTAAAAGCTTATGGTTTTTGATTTACACGTGAAAAACCGATTTAAAACATGCATTTTTTTACGAAAAAATAAAAATCTTTTGTCTTTAATAACTCAAAAAGTGTTGATTTATTTTAATAACTTTATATATCAAATTTTGTTGAGAAGGGGTGGCATCCACCCCAGGGTAAAATCGCAAGTTGGCATCATGTCACCTTTGTTCCTTGAGGTATCCTGTAATTACTCACCAATTTTCATGAAAATCGATGGAGGTTCAACGAAATCGGAGGTTAAAACCTTCAGTGACTGCACTATATGTGCAAATGACTTTTTATTTTATAACAAAAATTGAATAGGTAAGTAAAAAATTGTGTCATTTACTTCAGTTACTCTTTGAAACTGGTCGATTTACTGTCAGTCTTAATCTAAAAACTTGGCAATAAAATGACTTTTGTAAGAAAATAGGTCATATTTCAATAAAGCGTTTCCTGTTTTGATTGACAATGACTAATCTTCATAAGTGAATATATCATCGAACCCTAAAGGCCATTACTGTAAAAGAGTTTTTGTTTACGATTTATTTTTCTAGAAACAAACATAAAATGGGGACAGTTGATATAATGTGTCTTGACAAACTGACCACAAGGGAAGACAAACTGGCCCATAGAAATTTTTTCATATACAAGGTGTTGTTCGGTATTATATCGTTATATATCGTATATACTATCAGTTTATATTGTAACAAAAACGAGCGTTCGGGTATTTATTTACGACTTTATTTAATTTATTTATACAAGTTTACTTTACAAACTTTAGCTTAAAACTAACTCTAATAACAGCGCGCTCCGCTTAAATAGCCAATAGGTCCTGTTCTCGAAATGTCTGCATATACCTCGGCCTAATGAATATTCTGGAGATCTTCGCTCACAGCGCCGTCGCTTCTGTGCCGTCACGGCTACTGTTATTCCGACGGTTGGAATTCTCCCAAGCCGGGGACTGTTTATTGCGCCGATTCGAAACTCTTTCGTTACACTGCTCCCCTCTTAAGATCTGAGCGTCCAGATCAGCAACTCTAGATGAAGGCCCAGGATGGCGGAATCTACACGACTCTCCAGCTTTGCATACACCCTTCAAGAAGAAATAACAGTCTACTGTCTTTGAAGGATCCGACATCTTCGGGTTCATGCAACACACATTAATTCGTACGCCAGTTTCTCTGAATACGACTTCAAGCATACTTCTCACAATCTTCCAATCCAGATTTTCTACTGCATGGCCTATTTTTGGTAAAGCCAAATCTTTGATGCCATAATTACACACGATTTTCTTCAAATTAGTTAGAGCACGCCATATGTTCTCGTAGCTTGGCGTGTCCGTATAAGACTTCCTGGACACCATATACAGCAAAGATCGAGGACCATCTTCCAATCGCAGTACTCTTCCAATTTTAGGTTGTTGATTTCTTAACTCGTCCAGGCGGCCGAACTTTCTATTGAATACGGACGAGATTCCTTTAGTCATCTCGAGGTCTTGGGCAACACAGTGGGCTAGAGAGACGTTTTCTGGAACATCAAACAGATCTTGCTGAACTTCTGTGGTCACGCCGAATCTAGCACTCTTTCTCGCTGCGTAATTTGACATAAATTGATTAAAACTTGGCTGTGCGGCGTCTTTAATTTCCTGTTGGAGGACTCGGGCTTCTTCTGTTTCATTTGAGCCAGCATATGGTGCAAGACGATTTATGTGAATAACTTTTGGTTTACCGTTTTGCAGCTTCTTAATTCTGTATATTACGTCATTTATTTTCTTCTTAACTTCATACGGACCTTCCCATTGTCTTTGCAGTTTAGGACACAAGCCGCGACGACGTTGTGGATTATAAAGCCAGACAAGATCACCTACTTCGAAGCTTTCATTCTTGCATCGAGAATCATATTGATCTTTCATTCTGTCACTGGCTATCTGGATGTGTTTTCGGGCAAGTTCATGAATGTTGTCCATTCGTAACTTCAGGCGGTCGACGTATTCTTCGCCTGCAACATGTTCCTCGGAAGGTCTGCAGCCAAACTCTAGGTCGCAGGGCAAACGAACTTCACGACCCAACATCAGGAAGGTTGGTGTTTGACCTGTAGTTTCATTTACGGCCGAGCGGTAGGCCATCAGGAATAAATGAATGTGTTGGTCCCAATCTCGCTGATGTTCAGATACAACTTTGGGCAAGTGTTTACCCATCGTTCGGTTCATCCTCTCGACCATCCCATCTGATTGAGGATGCAGGGGTGTTGTTCTGGTCTTATTGGCATCAATCAATTTACAAACGTTTTGGAAAAGATCTGACTCAAAGTTTCGCCCTTGGTCGGAGTGGATCTCCAAGGGAACACCAAATCGGCTGAAGAATTATTTAACAAGTACCTCTGAAACGGTAGCAGCTTCTTGATTCGGTAATGCATAGGACTCGGTCCATTTCGTAAAATAATCCATGGCTACCAGGATGTATTTATTTCCAGCATCAAGTTTCTGGAAATGGGCCTGCAATATCGATTGCTACTCTTTCCATAGGACTGCCAACATTATACTGTCTCATGGGTGCTCTCTTTTTACCAACTGGACCATTACCGGATGCACACAGTTCACATTTCCGGCACCATCTTCTTACATCATCTTTACAGTTCACCCAATTGAGCCGTTCTCGAACCTTTTGCAGAGTCTTCGTAATACCAAAGTGTCCACCTGATGTACCGTCATGCAACTGACGCAATACTTCTGGCACTTTACTTTTAGGTACAGTCAACTGAAGCTTAGATTCTGTACCATCATCGTTCTCAAAGGTTCTCTACAGAAGATCGTCTTTTAGTATCAGGCAATTCCATTGGCTCCAGTAGGCCTTGACTTCCGGACTACATGCACTAATGTTTTGCCAACTAGGTCTCTCACCTTGCCGCGTCCAATCCAATACTCTTTTTATACATGGATCGTCTTCTTGGGAGTCTTGTAACTGTTGGGGCTGCCATTGCTCACTAACGACGGTAGTTCGTCTCTTAGGGCAAAACTGTTCATCTGCTTTAAGCCGGTGATTAAAACTTTCACCGCATGGCCGTATCGAGGAAGCATCTGTATTTGCACCAACTTTTCCAGCCCTCTTCATGCGTCTCTTCGGCATCGTGTCACGAATCACCCTCCGTACCATTTTCACCAAACGTTCATCTTTTCTCTTATTGCCTTTTCCCACGGTTATTACTCGATAGTCTCGTGAAGCTTGGCTAGCTGATTCGTGTTCCAAGGCAATAGCAAGTGCTTCATCTAAAACTTTCGGTCTTGCTAGTCGTAAAGATTTCTGTAGTTCACTATCTTTCAGACCATTGACGAAGGTGTCTACTGAAATTTCTTCTAAAACGCTGTCTGGCACCTCTGGATAAGCCAACCTCACCACACGAGCCACATCTGCTTCAAATTCTTGCAGATTCTCACTTGCTCGTTGACTTCTACTTCGCAGTTGTGCTTTGTATACTTGTTGTAGATGGGCATCTCCATATCGTTTTTCTAGACGAGTGAACAAAGTCTGGTAACATTTTTCTTGACCTTTAGGAATTGATCTTAATATATCTGCAGCATCACCTCGTAAAGCAGCAGTCAATGAAACAGCCTTTTCTTGTTCGGTCCAATGATTGGCGGTCGCAATAGCTTCGAATTGTCTAACGTATATGGACCAAGAGGACTTTCCATCAAATGGTGGTAATTTGAATCTCATAGGCGACATTTCATCTCTCGGTAGTTCATCTTTCACTACAGGATCTAAAGCTACTGCATGAACTGACGGTTGCACTTTTGTATCGGTTATCATGCTCTCTAATTTTTTTATCTTCTCTTCTACGGCCAAAACTACTGCATTAACTGAAGGTAGGACTTTCGTATTGGTTACCATAGTCTCTAGTTGTTTGATCTTCTCTTCTAACATTTCTTTATTTTCGTCTACACTTTTCTGCATCTTATCGAATGTTCTAGAAACTTATTCGAATTTCTCGTTGTTCTTTCTACTATTTTCATCGATCTTTTGAGAAATGGTGTCGAATTTCTCATTATTTATCTTAGACGTTTCATCGATCTTTTGAGAAACGTCTTTAATTATTTGAGAAGTCTCGTCAAATTTCTTAGCAACATTTTCGAATTTCTCGTCGCTTTTTCTAGAAGTTTCATCGATCTTGTGAGAAGACTCATCAACCGTTTGAGAAACAGTTTTTAATTTCGATAAGATTGCTTGTTCTGCTGACTGGAAGTGGAACGTCTCTGGATCATCTCCATTCTTCGTGAGGACATCCTTGAGTCGTGCTTGTAGGACTATCTTGCACCCACTGCTGTCTAATTCGTACTCTTCTAATTGTTCACGGAGCTGTTTTATGGTCAGTTCTTGTAGCAACATCTTTGGTCGGCACACACGTACTTTTCAAAATGTCTTAAGTCTGTCCGAATACCGAACAATCAACGCACTTCAATTATTCCCGACAAATAAAGTTCAAAAGTCTTTTAAAAGTTTTTCCGAATACCGAACAATTAACGCACTTTAATTATTCCCGACGAATAAAGTCCAAAAGTCTTTCCGAATTTACTTATTTCTATCGCACTAAGTTTACTGTACTAAGTTTTACCGAACACCGACACCACTGTAATAAAAACGAGCGTTCGGGTATTTATTTACGACTTTACTTAATTTATTTATACAAGTTTACTTTACAAACTTTAGCTTAAAACTAACTCTAATAACAGCGCGCTCCGCTTAAATAGCCAATAGGTCCTGTTCTCGAAATGTCTACATATCCCTCGGCCTAATGAATATTCTGGAGATCTTCGCTCACAGCGCCGTCGCTTCTGTGACGTCACGGCTACTGTTATTCCGACGGTTGGAATTCTCCCAAGCCGGGGACTGTTTATTGCGCCGATTCGAAACTCTTTCGTTACAATATTATATTAAGAAGGTATCCACAAACGATTATAAACGTAAATATCAAGGTATTAAAGTCAATCGAAAATTACATACAATTTCTACATTTCTACAACTACCCGAATCCACGAAAACTAATAATAATATCGAATGGCGTTTATATTTTATGGCGTATCGTATTACTGCAAGGGGATAACTTTCAAAAATAAGATCATCGGCAAGAAAAGATCAGATACCATCACACAGATAAGAAGTAGAAAGTAAGTTTATAAAAATAAGTTTAGTAGAAAAATCAAAAATGTGAAGAAATAGAAGAGTTAGGACAGAGGCATGGTTTTTCTGATATGTACAATAAAAGGAAACAATTTTCATATGGTTACGGCTTGGAAAATATGTCATTATCATAAAAAAATCGTTTCGTTAAATGTTTTTAGAGCTTTATTAACTCAGAAATCAGACATTTTCTATTGACATAAAATTAAAAATGCTGGGATGCTACGTATTCCCTGTCCTTTTTTCTGGCGTTAAATCGTGGACCTTGAACTAAAATATGGGCAGAAGATTAGAAGCATTGAAGTGTGGCTATATCGGAGAATTCTTAAAATCCGTGGACTAACCGGATCAAATGAGGAGACAAAGAATGAAGAAGGGCTGAGAGATACTGAACACCATTAAATCTGGAAAGTTAGAATGCTTTGGATACGTTATGCGAAATGAATTCAGATATGCCCTCTTATAAGCCCTCCTGCGGGGAAAAATATTTGAAAAGTGAGGTCCAGTAAGAAGAAGAACATCCTGATTAAACAACCTAAGAATCTGCTTCAACACAACATCCCTGCAGCTTTTCCGCGCTGCTGTAAATAAAATAAAGTTTGACATGATGATCAATAACATTCGTCACGATTAAACACGTCGAAAAGAGAAAAGAAAGGTCTTAGACAAGGAGATACATTATACGTGTTGCTTTTTAATTTGGTATTGGAAACAATAATCAGAAATAGTCCAGTTAACCCAACCGGATCCATCGTCAACAATAAACAACAATGTCTGGCTTTCGCTGCGGGACTTACTGTTCTAAGGAAAACAAGAAATGTTGTTCTGAAACTATGTTTTTGTGGCATTTTTGCAATTAACTAGCTTTGATGGGAGATAAGCCACAATTTTACCAAAAAATGATTTTATTAACGTTTCGACGCCCAAATCGGTTACTATGGTTACCCATACTAAAAGAGGAAGTCAATAGAAAGAAAATACCAGGATTAGTAAGTCAATAACATATCGAGTTAGTACATATTTTATATTTTAATATTGTTTATATATCCATGTATTATTAATATTATTTATAATTTAAAATAACATATGTACTGTTGTATAATTATTATGGGAAAAATTTAAAACATAAATTTATATCAGAGACCACGAGATCATACATTTTCATCGCCCTGTATATGACCAAAAATTGTAAACATTATAATTAGTTAGTAACCAGTGTTTTCGCGGAAGGTGAAATCGTTAAGTGATTTGTTAATGGTTGTTTGAACGGATATAAAATTATGCGGTAAAAAATAGAAAGTACATTTATTTCGCGTTGGAATCGACAATAGGACATTTGTAAATGATTCGTAGAAGGAGAGACAATAAACAAATTTATTGAGTTTAGAATATAAGGTTTTTTGTTTAGCATATTGAAACAACGAAAAGTAAGTAATTTGGTATCTCCTAGAATTTAACAAAATGGAAAAGTTGTAAACAAAATAAATGGGTTCTTAAGAAATGAAAACATGGATGTAGTGGGTAGACAGGGTGTTTGTGATTTTCGGAGAATAATGGATGGAAGGGATGAGAGTGTTGTGTCTGATTTTGAGGAGAGAAAAAAATGGTCAGTGTGTAAATTAATATCTGGAGAAGACAGTCCAGTTTTTCAAAAATTGAGAAGTCGGTGTAAAGTGGTAAAATTGGCTTTTGCGAGCAGATCGTGGTGAAACGAAATTGTTGAGCGAGTTGAGAAGTTAATTTTCCTTGTGTCCGAGGAGATTCCTGTGTTCTGTCCAGAATGAGCAGCCGGTGGGTATCAATTTGCACAAGATATCGAGCAGAGAGAAAACTGAATAGAGATTTCGAGCTAGTCCCGTTTTTTGTTTGTTGGTGAAGCAGTTTGGACGAGAAGGACCTTTAACTACATCCTAGGAGCAAGTGTGAGAAAATCGAAGGCTGCGCAATCCATGAAGAAGAAGTAAAGAAGAAACAAAAAGGTTAGTCAGAATTGTTGTGAAAAGGGGAGAGTTTGTTTTATATCCACACCATATTTGTTTATTTTTGTATTGAGCATTTCTACAGCATAATTTAGTCATTCCAAAATTTAAAGAAGAGATAAGTAATCAATTCAAAAGGAGAAAAGTAAATTTTAGTAATTTTGTAAGAATAGTCTAACGAATTATTTAAATAAATTTTTTGTTAAAACAAAGGAGATATCAGAATTAAACCTTAATTTATTAGATGAGAAAAAGTTGCAGCAGAATTAAAATTTAGTATAATTTTTAAATCTTATTTTTATAGACCTGGATGCCGCGTAAGAAAGAAAAGTTGATTAATAGCAAGCTGAAAATTTGTTAATAGCTTAACGGTGTCTAGTCGGACAAACTTTGATGCACGGGAACACTGGAACAGGGGAAGTTTTAACTGTGGAGCATGATAAATGTGTCGTCCTGACAAGTTTATGATTTTGAAAAATAGCAAGTTGTTTTTAAGTCTATTCGATAGCCCACGCTATGTAATATATGGGAAAATGTTTGTCCGACAAAAATGTTGGGCATTTTAACGAGTCCGACACGTAGAACATGTCACATCACAGGAATTATGTTGGTGATGAATAGCAGTCTGATTTTTGCATGAGAGTTTAATGAAAGGTTAAAAAAGCAATTGGGAGTTCTGTCCGACAAAATTAATGGGAAGTTTTCGTAGTCGGACATTCTAAACAGGTAAGATATAGACAAAAATGCTGGTGATAAATAGCTTTCCGACAAAGACGAAATTTAATTAAGTAAATTATTCCTTACCAAGAATGACTGTTGTCGGAAAAAAATAAGGGGTAGATTTTGTAGTCGGACAATTAAAAAAAATAATTTTTGAAATTTCAATAAGGGGTGATTATTCTATGTCAAAAGTACCTGCAATCAATTACAATCTATATCTTTCGATTTATGTCAACATCATTTAGATACCTCACTGTAATACATTTATAGTAGATCAGGCAAATTATATTATGGATTGAGTGGTCTAGCTATCTTTGTCTGCCACATGCGCGGGACCGCTTGGTTAAAAGAGATAGATAGACCACCTATCGACTTTTTGCACTGTATTGCCTGTCTACTCTTATGTCTATGAATACATTTCCATTTAAGAAAAACTGTCACTTTTGACAATAATTAATAATAAATTGCAATCGTAACTTCAAATTTAAACTAATCGATTTATTTTGGCAGCAAATTATTTCTTGCCATGTGACATATTAATTACATTATTTCATTTGTAGAAAGTTGAGAAAAATTACGTTATACAATTTTAGTAATAATTTATTTAGGTACCCTTTTTCAATCAAGCAAAGCCTTATACGCTGTGAGCTCGTACGTAGAGGGGATATTTACAAATTCGCGAACGCCAGTAATGACAAGTTTGTAAACGTTTACTGGAAATTTGACATAAATATCAAAGTGATTAATTTAAAATTAAAATTAAAAACATTAATTATAAACAATATTAGTTGGTCAAAGTTGTGGTATATATTTTTACCTTAAATATACTTACGTTTTGAATACTGAATTTAAGTTTTTTTAATGTTCCGTAATATCTAATTATAAATAATCTATTATAATCTTAGTGCCATCTACACGATTATTATCAAAGTATCCGAAGTAAGAAATTGATATTTTATCAATAGAACGTCAAAATGATTAGAAAAATCTTAAAAAAATCGATTACAATTTAATTACTTTTTTGCGTTGTAAATATTAAGCGATAACTATTAAATAATAAATTTAAAAATTACCGGTAAAAGTTGAATTAGTAACCGCTAGGAGCGACACCAGCGAAGCTCAGAGCGTATAGCACGAAGAATGATATTCAATAGACCTTTCACAATTATCTGGCAATTGAACCTCATTGAATTGATGACCAAGTATTTTACTAACTTTGTAAAATGTTCGAAAATTACTTAAAAATGTTCCGTTGAATGGTTTCACTTTTGATTTGGCGACTTAAAATTTAAACTCTTGACACTCAAAAATAGACACAAAAACACTCCATAGTTAATATAAATTTTAATTTCCAACACACGTGGCAAACAGAAACTCAGAGACCATGTACTTTCAAATACTACTTTGTATAGCACAAAGTGTCACACTGACAAATGCAGCCTTCTAATACATACTTCTAAGCATAATGTGTCATATTTACGTCTATTCTTATAAGCACCGAAGTTCTAGACTTCACATTTTTCAATGTCGTTCACAGGGTTAAGATTTGAGTATGGAAAAAAATGTATACAACGTTTTTTGTAGGAAATTTTCCGTACTTTCTGATGCGCCTAATTAGAAAACCCTAAGAGATTGCTTTCACATGTTCTTTGACATTTTTGTTGTCATTTTGAGAATATCTAGAACAAACTCCACCCAAAAAAAAATAATTGTTTTGCAATATATGTATACATGCATTGATACTTACCTCACTGTTTTTTGAGTGTGCATGTATATATATGCACATGCAAATATGAGAATATAAATAATAATATACAACTAAAATAGCTTTATCAATATGTGACTAAGTCATTCTGAAAAAATGTTTTTTATTCATTTTCTTCGAATTGCCCAAACTTTTTGTCCGACATATAACTTTTTGCGTTACAAAATAAAATTTTTACATAAACAAATCAAAATTAGCTTGCTATTTATTACCAACATTTTTGTCTATATCTTACATGTATAGAATGTTTGACTAGGAAAATTTCCCATTCATTTTGTCCGACAGAACTTCCAATTGCTTTTTTAACCTTTCATTAAACTCTCATGCAAAAAGCAGACTGCTATTTATCACCAACATAGTTCCTGTGATGTGACATGTTCTACGTGTCGGACTCGTTAAAATGCCCAACCTTTTTGTCGGACAAACATTTTTTCATATATTATATAACTTTGGCTATTGAATAAACTTAAAAACAACTTGCTATTTTTCACCATCATAAACTTGTCAGGACGACACGTTTCTCATGCTCCACCGTTAAAACTTCCCCTGTTTCAGTGTTCCCGTGCATCAATGTTTGTCCGACTAGACACCGTTAAGCTATTAACAAATTTTCAGCTTGCTATTAATCAACTTTTTTTTCTTACGCGAGATCCAGGTCTATTATGGTATATTGGATAAATAAAAATTATTTATAACATTTATATGACATCGAGTGTGTTTAATTTCCCTGTTTTGTCCCTGGATGAAGTAAGCAGCTAGAGATACTAGAAGCCACAAACCTAAGGTAATGCTTTAAAATTAAAGTAGCCCTGAACGTAAAATTTATTAGGGAATTCAATTTAATTTTGGTTTTGTTTTACATAAGTAATAATTAAATTAATTAAATAATTAATCAAAATAAGAATTTGCTGATCAATCTTATAAAAAGGGAGAAATACAGAGCATAACAGTACATATTAAGATCAGAATGTGGTATAAGTTTTGAGAGTAAACTCAAGTAAGACCTAATACTTACGACGTCGGGATAGTATCACGAGGTTTTTTCCTGGTTTTCCCTCGCGATTTACGATGGAATCTTTAGCGCAAGAATTTAACTGTCAACATTGCATGTGGTTGTCTTTTTAAAGACAGATCACAGGTTATGATTTATTTGTGACGGATATTCTTGAGTTGGGGTTGATTTCATGTAATCGAATAAACTATCGTTCAATAAAGTCGTCCCAGGAACGCAACTCATCAATATTGGCAATGTCATTTTAAAGTCTTCTACTTTAAAATGTATAATATATGTCTCTGAACTGCCGATATAAATGAGTCAGATTAGATAAATTATTAGAAGAACTTTTTTACTAAGCAACAACATTTTTGTTTAATTCATTAATATTTTTTGTATTTTGACAACACCCGATTTGGGCGTCTAAACGTTAATAAAATCATTTTTTAGGAAAATTGTGACTTATTTCCCATCAAAACTTGATAATTCAAAACAAGAAAAGAATTACGAAATATTATAAAAAGATTAGAAAACGGGGTAATAAGGCCCACAATCACAAATGGCAGCGAAGTGTCCAAATGAAAAAAGCAAAAACGGAGGAATTGGACCGATGAGAAAGGAAAATATTCAGATCTATATATGGAGGCATAAATACAGTGGAAGCTTGGCTGCGATGATCAAACAGGGAGCTAGCGGAACTGTATAACGAACCAAGCGTCAGTCGCTACATAAAGACACAGTATTTGGGACTGGGACAGATGGGGTGCGTGATGAGAACGGAAAGAAAGGGGATGCTAAAGATGATCGTAAAATGAGGCTCAATCACGAAAGCAAGGAAAGTATGACCCAAACAAAAATAGCTTAATAGCGTAAAGGAAGATCTCAGAAACGAGGGAATTGCGGTTCGCAAGAAAAAGCAACAAGGATGAAGGAGAGGAACAGCAAGTCAATTTAGTAGGAAGTAGCATGATTCGAGAAGAATTTGCCCAACTTAAGCAAGTTTTTTGAAGTTATACTTCTTTAGGCATGAGGGTGAATTTTTACATTCCCTGGCGCATGCGCACACCGACAGTATGTTGTTAGTTGCTAAATCATCCAAGATATATATGTATCAGCGCAACTAAGGTTTGAAAATAATATATTAGTGTTTTTAGGAAATATATTTATTATAATTTTTGTGTCTTTGGATTTGTCTTCCTTGGGAGTAATATAATAAGTATTTTAAAGATGTTTATATTTAATACTTCACTTGATCTATTTGTCACCGTCGTTTATAATTACGTCCCAGAAGCCGTAAAAACAAAACCATGATGGGTTATTGGTAGAGCATTCAACTAGGTACCTAACGCGAAGGTCCCGGGTTCAAATACTGACACGGACGATGGTTATCCTTTTTTTTTAATTTTTGGTGTTGTTTTAATAAAAAATTTTTGAAAGTGGTAATATCAAAATTAGTTTATTAATTAAATAAAATACAAATATACTTTTAAGTATCTTTATTTCGTTTAAATCATATAATAGAAGTATAACTTCTTACGTGCGTACAAAGTACAAACACACATTTTTTTAGTATATAAGTATCATATGAAGTGAATTTTAGCCCTGCACCTTCGGGGGTCGTAGAGATTTATAAATAAATAATATTTTCTGTGTATTTTTTGTAGAAAATAAATTTAAAAATATTGTATTTGCCGGTATAATTATTTTCTGGCACTGTGTTTTCTAATTATTTTATATCTCAGTAGAGTATAAACCGTCTCAGATTAACTTATTCGTCAATAGTCTTCTAAAGCGTTTCCCGTAGGACAATATGAGCTTTTGTCTACCTACACATATATGGCATTATACAAACTGAATTCCATTAAACATTATCTTTCAACAAACACTAGAGATTTACGATGAATACAATAATTATTAAAGGAGTAAGTGTTTACCCGCCGCACATTATCTGTACACCACCTAAAATTGGCTCAATCCGAATTAAAGCAAACTGACATCTAAAAGTTGAGGAAAGGTTTGCCTTGAGACTTGAAGGCTTTAGGCTTATCCCTAACCGACGGCATAGGATTATAATGTTAATTTTAATAGCAGTATCATGAAAACGATTCTACATTGTGCTCGTTTTTGATAAAATATTTTACTCAAGATGGAAGTAAAACACATTAAATTTGCATTTTGGGGAAATTTCGGCGTTGATGGAATGTGTTGTTATGTAATTCCATTGACTGTAATTTTAACTACGGCTTTAAGACGCTCGAATAAAATCTCCGAAATATGGGTCGTCATTTTAAAAATTTATGTTTAAATTAAAAGTTAATATAATAGAGATACTCAAGACGGATTTTATAATTTGATTACTTATCAAATTTTATACACTCAGTGATTTACACTTACAGGGAGGCAGGAAAAATGTTACATCTTCAAATTTTTATTATTTAGAATTAATAAGACAAGTAAAAATTAATCTTATAATACGGTTGGTACTAGTGTACCATTTTTTTCTCTTGCATATTCTATATAGTATTAGGGTGTTTCATTAATATTTGAAAATATTTTAATTGTAGGTTCCTAGGTTCAAAATATTATGGTTTAACCCAAATCACGAAAATGCTTCCTAAGGGATCTAGAGATCTTTGAAGATGGCGTCTTGTAACTCGTTTTTTTTATATCTTCAGAGCACTTCTATTTCAAAAAATCTATTTAAATGCCTATTTATCTTCCAGAGATAAATCGATTCCGCCAATTGCAAATTTGTAGTACCGGTTATATACGTCCGTTTTCGGTAGGACAACTGTTATTATTTTATCGCATAAGTTTTTTATTTGAACTTTAAGCATTTTTCACACTAAATTATTAAATTATGAGGTATTCTAGAACTAAAAGTTACTCTTGTTTAAGTTGGTATAACACACCGTTTTCTAGAAAAATCTATTTGAAAATTTTACGTTTTTTGAATTTGAAAAATTAAAAAAAAAAGCTATTTAGAAAAAGGAAAGCTGGTACGTCTATTTATTTTCCAGAGATGAATTTATTTCATCAGTTGCGAATTTCTAGTATCTGTTAAATGCACGGTTATTTTAGTGCATTATTTTTTGTGTCTTTAATTTTTAAGCATTTTTGGCATTAGCTTATTAAATTATGAGGTATTGTATTCTAGCACTAAAAGTTACTCTTGCCTTATGTCGGTAAAATACATTTTTTTTAATTATTATTTAAAATTTTTCTTCAAATTCAGAAAACGAAAAATTTTTAAATCCTTTTTTCTCTAGAAAACCATGTATCTTACCGACTTCAACCAAGAGTACCTTTTAGAGTACTAGAATACATCTCAATTTAAAAATCCAGTATCATGCTTAAAAGTTAAACACAAAAAAGTTATGCGATAAAATATCCGTTGCCCTACCCAAAAGGGACGTCTATGACGCCGGTACTAGAAATTCGCATTTTATGAAATTGTTTTATCTCTGGAAGATAAATGGTCGTACCAGTTTTCGTTTTTCTATATAGAAGCGTTCTGGGGAAATTTAAAAAAACCTAATTAAATTGCCAATCTTGAAAGAGCTCTAGCTCCCTTAGAAAGCATCTTGGAACTAGGTGATTTGGGTTAATACTTAATATTTTAAGCCCAGGAATCTACAGTTGAAATATTTCCAATTATTAAATAAACACCCTGTATATAGTATATAATATTTACTATATAATATATACAGAGTTTTATCTGTTATATATCTATGTCAGGGTGTTATCTGTTATTTATCTGTTATATATACCGTATACTATATATAGGGTGTTTACTTAATAATTGGAAATATTTTAACTGTAGATACCTGGGCTTAAATTATTAGGTATTATCCCAAGTTACCTATTTCCAAAATACTCCCTAAGGGAGCTAATCTGGTATAACTTTTATACAGGGTGTCCAGAAACTCTACCGACAAACGAAGACAGGAGATTCCTCAGATAATTTTAAGACATTTTAACCTAATTCACCTAGTCCGAAAATGCTTCCTAAGGGAGCTAGAGCTCTTTGAAGATGGTGTCATGTAATTAGTTTTTCTTAAATACCTCCATAACGCTTCTATTTAGAAAAACGAAAATTGGTATGCTTATTTACTTTCCATAAATGAATCGACTCCATCAATTGCGAATTTCTAGTACCGGTCATAGGCGTCCGTTTTGGGTAGGGCAAGGGTTATTTTATCGCCTAACTTTTTTGTCTTTAATTTTTAAGCATTTTTGACTCTGAATTATTAAATTGTGCGGTAATCTAGTACTAAAACGGACTCTTACTTTAAGTCGATAGGATACACCGTTTTCTAGAAAAATCGATTTGAAAATTTTTCGTTCTTTGAATTTAAAAAAATAAAGTTTAAAAAAAAACTATTTAGAAAGATAAAAACTAGTACATTTATTTATATTCCAGAGATTAATCGATTTCATTAATGACGAATTTCTAGTACCGGTCATAGGCGTCCGTTTTGGGTAGGTCAACAGTTATTTTATAGCATAACTTTATTGTCTTTAATTTTTAAATATTTTTGACACTAGATTATTCAATTATGAGATATTCGAGTACCAAAACTTACTCTTGCTTTAAGTTGGTAAAATACATCGTTTTTTTTTTAATTTTTTCAATTTTTTTTTTCAAATTCCCAAAACTAAAAACTTTCAAATCGATTTTTCTAGAAAACGGTGTGTCCTACCGACTTAAAGTAAGAGTACCTTTTAGTACTAGAATACCTCATAATTTAATAACCCAGTATCAAAAATGCTTAAAGGTTGAAGACAAAAAAGTTATGCAATAAAATAACCGTTGCCCTACCCAAAACGAACGCCTATGACCGGTACTAGAAATTTGCAATCAATGGAAACGATTCATTTCTATAAATTAAATACGTATACAAATTTTCATTTTTCTAAATAGAAGTGTTCTAGAGGTATTTAAGAAAAACTAATTACATGGCGCCATCTTCAAAGAGCTGTAGCTCCCTTAGGAAGCATTTTCGTACTAGGTGAATTGGGTTAAAATGTCTTAAAATTATCTGAGGAATCTCCTGTCTTCGTTTGTCGGTAGAGTTTCTGGACACCCTGTATATCAGAAACTACTGTACATTTCAAAATTAAACCGAAATGTTAAATTTCGCGCCAATGTGTTTTAAATGAATTAATTTTATTCGAATCCTGACAAAACTATTTTTAAAAAGTTTATACCCAGAATGAAGGATTACATTATTACCGAGGGCCCAAAGTCTCTTAGAATAACCTATGACCTACTTAGAATAATAAGTGAAATTTAATGTATCCAAAGAAATATATCTTAAAAATAATTAACCTACGACTTTCTTGTAAAATTTCTTGGCATTAAAAAACTATTATTTTTGGGGAATAATATTTCTTAATATTTTTGTCTTATTATTATTAGTTTATTATTTATATATTTAATGTTAAGAAACATTTTGGATCATCTGTGGATGGTGGGGATATCGTAAGAAAGTATCTGAATGTATTCTATCCATCTCTCCACTTTGTCTTCTGTACCTATAATTATTTCGTTTTATTATTTCATAATATTGTTCCATGTCTGTTTATTCATATATTTTCCCGTTATTTTATTCACTTTTTATAGGCATTATAGGTGCCGTATCTTTTCTGAAGCGGTTCAATTTCTTTGTATTGTTTGGCATCCAGTTTTCTTTTCTGTTTTCTGTCATCATCATATTTGGCTGTGTAACCGGCCCAGCGCTATTTCATTTTTGTAATTTCTTCCACGATATTCCTGATCTTCTTTTCACGTCTGGTAGGTATAGGCGTTTCTAATATTTTATCTTAGTGAGATTCCAATGCCGTTTGAGCTGTTTATAGTATTTTAGCAGATTTCGCAGTAATGACTACGGTCGCCAACTTTTTCTGAAAGTAGTATGGATATGTATACTTATATTTTTCAAGATACATGTTAGTTTACCATGCCAGTTGTGTCCTTTTTTTAATTTCAGCATCCTGATGTGGTTTTCTCATTTTGACGGCATGGCCCCAGTATACATGTCACAATGTTCAACATTTTCTATGGTATGGTTTTGTATGGTTACATTTCTCTGGCTCATTGTTTTTGTTTTACTATAGTTCATTTTGAAGCCTACCGCTCCGAAGAGTTCATTTAACACTTTGGCTACCAATGACTTGTGATCAACCTACTGACTTGGTTTATATCTGGACCATGTGTATCACCGGTGATACCATGCAGAGTATAATTTAAATGACCATTAATATCGTTGGTAAATAAAATCGAGCAGAGTATGTAAACAAAATACATAAAAAACTTGAGTAAGTCCATCTGAATTAACCCTTAAACGCCCAAGGGTGGGTAAAAAATGTCCACCTAATGCGTATTCCCTTTTAACATATTTATTACGTGTTTAGATTTTTTTTTAAAAATTATTTATTGTTAAAAAGACAGCCCATTATCGAATGTTAATTTGGTTCTACTAATATTTTTGAAAATAAAAGCAGCATCTTGAGTTAAATATGGATGGGCATAAAAAGTACACCCTTGGAAAAACTTGTTACTGAAGGTTTCTATATAATTTCTCGTTGGTAGGAAGATAATCCATATAATTAACGATGTATAATTACATAATCTACATAATTATCCGCCAATGAGGAGGCTGAAAGAAAGAATATGGAGAAAATCGACAAATCTGAATTACTGGCTTTTACTGGTATATTAATTTTGATGTACATTGTAATTTTGTTGTAAGGTTTGTAAATTGTTTTAGAAGATGCTGTGTTTATTAAGCATAAGATTCTTAAGTTTAATCCATTTTCAACAACTCTCAATAAATATATTAGCTATTTTCGAGGAGGACATTTTTTACCCACCCTTGGGCGTACATGGAACCTAAAAAAGGTTGGGCGTTTAAGGGTTAAGGAGGCCGTTGTACCCCTCCTGGCGACAGGACTATTATTGTAATTTTATTTTCCAAAAGAGAAATACCTAAAATATTACCGATATATCAATTATCAGATTACTGATATGTATTAACCGATATACCTTTCATAAAATCAAAAAGCCTATTTACAAAATCACTTGGCGAACATAATGCAGAATAAGGCCCTTCAGATTGCCGTTCACAGTAAATTTCAAAATTGCCAACAAACTACGTTTGCGCGCGCTCAGGACAAACAGTTTGATTCCGTGTTTAGCCGGATTATTTGGTAAATATTCAAATGATGAATGGGTTGCACATATTTCTACAACCCATTTGGTCCATATTGCCTTATTAATCGCCATACTGACCTGAAGCATTGGTTAAATAATTGGTTGATATTTTATTTTAATTATTATTTTTACTACTTCGAATGAAAAAGAAACTTAAAACAAAAAAGTAGTGTTAATTGTTGATGTAGATGATAGGGAACTTCCATAAAATTTTAAATTCGAAAAAAATGCTATAAATCACAACAGAACATAATTTAACCTTCGGATGACTAAGCGGGGGAAATTGTGACCCCAGCGTATGTTTTTCTTCAATAAATTCAAAAGTATTTTCAATTTTCAACTTATTATTTTTTTATTTGACTTTAATATCATTCTAGATATCCTCATATTTTGAAATAAAAAAATTCCCTATATTTTACGAATAAAAAATGTATTCTGAAGTTGATGTTTAGTAAAATACCGTCTATTATGTGTAATTCCAAGTAGTTTTACGCCAATGACGTCGACTTTGCAAAGAAACAAGACACTTACTCAACATACACACTACACATGACACTAATACTCATGTTGTGACTGGCTGAATGACATAAAGTCCATGCCATAAAGAAAACTTCATTTTTTGTTAATTGTCATTTTTGACTTGGAATCATTCCCCCCCCCCTTGGTCACCCCTGTAACAAAAAAAAATTGGTCATCGGAAGGTTAAAACATATATATCAAAGAAAAATTTTCTGTCTTTTGTTTGGCCCCCTAAAGGCGATTAAAATTGAGTGCACAAAACGCTCCCTCATTGGTCCTGACGACCTATCATTGGAGTCATGGATGTCCCCGCTATTAATTCATTAGGTTTGACATTCGTTTTGACCTTGATACTTAGTTATATAAATTTTTTTATAGTTACTATTTCTGACTAATATTTTGAGTGTTCTTGTTAAGATAATTTCGAACAAATATTTAAGTGTTTTTTTTAAGCAGATAACAGATATTATACTTACTGAAACTGAAATATCTTAAGCATTTTTTCGGCATGCAAGTAACCACTTTAAACGTTTTTCATAGAAAAACTTCTTTCCTTTCCTTCAAAAACTGTGTCAAACTCCAATTTCAACAAACTGGTATATATTATTACAATGACATACGATAAATGCCATTACAATATAAATATAACCATAAACATAAAAATAAATAAAGTATAATTTTGTGACGTCACGGACCGTCTGAACTATTTTAAATACACAAAAGATTTTAAATTTGTATTTATAAGTTATTTTAGATTTTTGAAGCGTCAAATTTTGGAAATCTCATTTTTATACAAAACTTAACATTATTATGTAATAAAAAATGTGTAAGTTCCATATTACCATGGTGTATACAATGGGGCAAAATTTAATTGAACAATTCTATTTTATTGATCGAATTTAATCATATTATTATTTACTTAATTTTTAGCTATCTCCCTATTATTGGATTTTTGGATTGGCAATATTTTTACAATTTTTTCCTGTTTGATCTTTGATTGAGTATGTATATAGAGAAATCTTATACAATATGATTTTGTTATCTTTAACGAAACATATTTCAAAGCAAAGTTATTTTTCAGTTTCTTGAATTTCTCTTTCGGAATATTCATGAAAACTTTTATATAACTCATCGTCGGTTGAATTTTTTCCTAGCCCTACAAAATATAAAACTATAATAACCCAAAAATAACAATGAATCGATATAGTCCAGAGAAGTAAGGATTTTCTCGGGACACTGAAATATCCAGGTAGCTGACTACTTTTTTAGTTAGTGTAGATCTATAGGAAGAAAACCTACCTGTTTCCTGCCTAGAGTTCGCGTCCGTTTTTTAATTTTTAACAGTTTAGTGTAAAAAACACGATTTTTTCGATTTTTTGCACCTCATTAAATAGATAAGTAATTAACACAAAATTAAAAAATTTGATTTTTTATAACTTTGAAGAATCTTCATAAAGCCGATTTTTGTTACAAAGTCAATTTGTTGCTTCGCAAATTGCAAAATAAATGAAAATCGATATCTGTTAATAACTTTTTTCTACGAGCGTGCAAAAATGTCTACTTTCGCGTACGTGTTTTAGTTTAAAAACTTTTACTTTTCCGCACGCGTGTTACTTTTCCGCACGCGTTTTACTTTTCCGCACGCGTTTTACTTTTCCGCACGCTTGGTAATTTAGATATGTTAATATGGCCTTAAAGTAATTATAATACATGCAATAAACTAATATTTAGATATTAACCTTTAACTACCCGCGCATCAAGTTATAACATAACTACACTGTATACGCCACAAGAAAATACACTTAAAAACAACAGATTTGTTTATTTTTTTTTTTAAATACACTTGTTGTTTGTTATAAACCTTATTCAGCATTAGTGAATACTTGGAGTTCCTTTTCAGTAAGCCAATGGGGATTTATAACTTGAATCATGGAATTACTGGATTCCATGATAAATAAAATTATTCATAAAAAGTATTTTGAAATGTAATTTTTTACAGGAGAAAAAGTATTGTTTATAAAGAAAAATATATTTTGTGCCATAATGACTGCAAAACAATTGAAATATGAACTTATATTACTACTTATATGAATATAATCGTGTCGTATATTGTCCACCACCGGAAACAACAAATACTAAAATGTAAACTCCCAAGAAGCAATTGGACATAATATTACGACGTCTTAGCTTTGGATTAAATGCCCCAACGTTAATACGCGACGTTGCGACGACGACGGTCAGAAAACCGCTATTTGCACCTAAGTGGGGAATAGAAATACGGGTTGCCTCGACGACCCCCTCTCGACTTCTCAGCTCGAGATATTTTATCGTCAAATTACGTTAGTTTTTAGGACTTTGGTCATGTAAAGTAATAGTATAAAATTCTCTACCACAGAAGTACGGCCGACACACTTCATTTTTACCAAATAAGTTAATAATCTTGTAGGCTATTAAATCATCAGAAACTAAGATGCATGACGGCCTGTTGATACTTATTTAAGTAGGTTCCTACTCTATTCAGAATATAACCTAAGTGACTGGTATAATTCTTTTATTAATCATCTGCCTCATTGCATAATGCGGTCGAAAATTTACAAACGCAAGGAAGTGTACTGTTAAACTAGGTATAAAAATTGCTAAAAACTGAAAGCGCCTTAGAAATTTACAGGTTAAATCGAACAAAACGGTAAAAATAGAAATAACCATCGTAATTAAAAAAACATATTATTATGTCTAGACTCATACAAAATTATCCTTGATTTATATATAAAAAAAAAATTCGTTAATTAAAATCAAATATTCATTAAAATCTAGCAAAAAAATTGCCAAACATTATGCTTCAAAAAATGGCTGAACCATGGCGATCTTTCATTAATGGCGGATTTGACTCGCGACCTAAATTGCATTACATTTTAACTGACTTGGACAAGGACACCCCCTGTCGACCTTTAGTATAACCTATTTTTACCTTGCACACCTCGAATTTACCTATTGGTATACCTAATACGTCCTAAAGTAAGCGTAAACAACCTGGTCTGGACGACAGACTCCTGACGACCGGTTGTCGTCGTGAACACGCCTTAATCTGGTGGACGATTTAAAAATAGCCTCTGGATGAATAAGATTTGGTTTATCATAGTCCGTAAGTTCTCCCAAGCGTTTAGCAACTTGTATTAAGGGTCGATTATTACCAGTTCTTAATAAGTTTTTAATGACACCTAACTCATTTTCAAATCTATATGTAGATATTTCAGGCAGACAGCCGAATCTTTTCACATCATCAACTACATGACACAAGTTATGTACATTACTGCTAATCGAGTCCTCACCATAAAGTGAAACAAAAATTTCAATATAGTCATTTAGTATCTGTTTTGCCATTTCCAAGAGATGTTCCTGTCTGCAGTAGAAATTGGCTGATAAAATAGTTATTGCACAAAATAACATCATAAAATGATTATATGTCTTCGTATGTAGATGCTTCGTATGTGAATGTAAATTACAGGTATCTTATAAAAAAACTTTGACGTCAGGTTAACGTATACAACTTTACTTAAGTACTACGTTGTTATTACCTACGTTGTATTGTCGTTCTCACCTTCCCGCAAGTACACGCAGCAATCTACCATATACCTACTGAGAAAACACCCGACGTCTCCTGAACGTTGGGTTCGATACTAATAAATACCACAGCATAATAAACGAAACCAGCAAGGACACTCCCTGATGCCGCCTTTGAAGTTGAAAAGTACAGGGTCGCCATTTTTCGCGTAGTACATCTCAGTGGTGATGTGATGTGTTGGTTCATCAGTGTTGCCGATTTCATTTAATGAAATTATATTAAGCCACTGCTAAAATGGTCAGATTTTGCCAAAAATTATGTTAAAATTTTTTATCTCGTTAGATTAAGGGTAATAAAAATGCATTAAGAAAAAAGTTATTTTATTCAACTTGTTAATTCAAAAATACTTTTAACAAAATTATATGTAATATATTATACTATAATAAAACTACATCTAGAACGCTTTCAAATAATATTTCCTCATTTACATTAACATTTTTTGTCTGTTTGAAAGGAGTAACATTCTTTTACTCCTTCACTTTTGCTAACACTAATTTAATATTTGCTTGCTCACTGGTCGCATTTAAATGTCGACAGACAACGATATCTAAGAAAACGTGATTTTTTTTATTTCTGCATTGCTGCAGTATCACTTATTGCACTAACTTTATTACCCGTAAGAGATTCTTTTTGAATAATTTCTGGAATTTATGCAAAAGATTAACAATACAATCGCCATTCATCGTCAATATTTTGTGTTATGTCCCAATTATTGACAGAATTCCCACAGGCATAGGTATAAAATTATGTTAAAAAATATGAATGTCATAAAAGTTAAGTAAATCTGATAATTATGTACAAATCGGCAACACTGTCGATTCTCTACACTGTCTGGTACTACGCACAAAATGGCCGACGATCTGCGCAGTAATAGTGCTCGAACTTTTCCCGCCTACTAGTGTGTCACTCCTGTTGCGTTTTCTATACTGTGTAAATACTCTGTAATCCCCGACGTTGAGCAGTCGTTAAATATCTTCCAGTAAATTACATTGTAGTATAGAGGTTATACCCGACCGACGTCAGCTTAACGTTAAACCTTAACCTAATAATTAACGTTGGTATTCTCAACGTTGGATTGTCGTTGTCATCTTCCCGAAAAATACGTCTACCATACTCGATAAAACACCAACGTCCTCTGAACGTTAGCATCTATCCTAAAAAATACGTTGTAATTCCCGACGTTGAGTAGTCGTTGATGTATGCCAGTTAATTGCACATATACTACAGATAGGTTAAGACCGACGTCAGCTTAACGTCAAACCTTATCCTAATAATTGACGTCGTTATTCCCGATGTCGGTTGGTCATCAGATTATATTACTTATTATTAGCAGCAACGTTGGTCCAGAGGAAAAACAGACGTTGTCCTTGGTTAAGGCTTATTGTGAACCAATTTTGTCCTTAAATTTAACGTTCCATTAGGACAAAATTGGTTGCAGGTCGTAAAATTGCTACTTGGGCTACGATCTTCCCAGAACGCCGATTGTAACGAAACTAAAATGAAATTGTAAAGCACATTACAGTGATAGGTTAGAGAGATAAACAAAACTTAAATTTTTAAATATATTTGCTCTAGAATTCCTATATCTGGCGTACAAAATACGCCAGCGCGTGTAGTTAAAGGTTAATTACTAATTTATTTCAAATATATCTTATGGTGTTCATGTTTTAATGAAATTACCGCGAGAATTCGATGGACTAAAATAATTTTGACATAATATTCGAAAATCAAATCAGTAGACAATACCAGTGGCTTTGAATCGTCGTCATGGAAACCAAGATCATCTTCATGCTAAGCAATTATGCTGAACGTTTGGTTTTGACAACCTTGTCAAAGAATTAATTTGTGTATGTATTTTCATATTAATTAAATTAATTGATTAAGATTTGGTCATTTTTTAAAGACTCGTAGAAAAAATATTGTTCCTAACGCTTGCAGAAAGTCTATTTTCCGCACTCGACTGCTTGCAGAACTCCCGCTTCGCGTCGTTCGGCAAACTGCAATCGCGTGCGGAAAAGTATGACTTTCTGCACTTGTTAGGAAAATAACTATTACTACATTTACTTAAAATTTTAGGATTTCACCCAAAGTTGGGTATTTAGTACTTAAGAAGCCCTCAAAATTTGATACCTATCCATTAATTAGTTTAAAAGTTAGTCTATTTGTTTATCCCAGGGACCTTTGTTTTGCAATAATATAAGACAGAAAATAATAAAGATAGGGTAATTCTGCGTATGCCAAATGAAAGTAGAAGACTAATACCACCGTAATACTGTCAAAATGTATTAAGAAAGATAAAAGAAATATTTAATGTAGTCAAAAATCCTAATGCCAAATTTTTGAAATTTTGTAGTTTCTAAACATTTAGAATAACTTTAAAAATATGTTCCGCAGAAAAAATCTTTTTATACATTCGAAAAGCTAGTATTTTAATAAGACTTTTCAAATAATATTCATTTGGGCCAAAGTTAGCCATGTGTTTTTTTTAATTCACGTCTAATTTGTTTATAATAATTAAGAAATCTCATTAATGCCATTTTAAAGAATGGGCTTTGTATTTTTTGTAAAAAAAATTTCACAAACATTATACAGTCATAATCATTGAATAGTTTACACCTTTATTTTTACATTGTAATACTGTAAAATGGCAGTGTCGTACGGATTCACTAAATGCCAAGTTGCTTGTCAAACATTTTAGTGCGTATTGAAAAATAAAATAAGAAGTTATTAACCCGCCGTTACACGCGTCTTCTATTGTGACGTGGTTGCACGCGTATGAGAGTCGCCCTCACCTACATAAATTCGACTTATTTCGAGGAAAAATGAATGTCAACATGTATAAATATAAAATGGGTTGTACTCACATATTATAGAAAGTCTCGTAAACCAATTTTTTTTATTAAGTTAACAAAACAAAAGTAAAAATAATATAGATCAAAAGCAAGTTTTCTTAATTTTCAATTTCAGCAAGCCACTGAAGAAATTAACGTTCTTTACGCGAATTCATTTTACTAAAAATACAAATTAAAATTAACAACTGTTCTGAAGCTATTTCTTTGTGGCATTTTTGTAATTAACTATTAATATTTTGTATTTTGATAACGACGTCCGAGGTGGAATTCGAAACGTCAATAAAATCAATTTTTCAAGTTAAATTGTGGCTTATTTCCCAATTAGAATAGGTAAATTTAAAAATGGGTTCTTAACCAGTGGCGCACCTATAATTTTCCTCTGGGGGCGTGGGGGTTTGCTTGGGCACCGAAAGTTTTTTGTATTATTTGTGAAAGACAAGTTACATTTTCCTACCTTCTTTTATATATATTTCTATATGCTATGGGTGGGATTTTAACCCCCAAATCCCCCCCCACGCTGTTCCACTGTTCCTAACCTAATCCAAACAATAATATTTTAATTAAACCTACCTAAATATTAAATAAAAACCAAAAAGTTTCTTTGAGATAACAGAAACGTGATTTCACCGTGATTGCACGCGCAGTGAGGAATTCCCTCACTTGAAGAGGGATGTCTCTTCTTTCAACTATCACACAGCATACTGACCGTCTGAAATATTCTATAACTTTTTTATACCCTCTCATGAACCATGCTAAAGGCATTCCTGGGTGCTTAAGGTTATCGTACTAGTGTACACAATTTCATTGGTTATAAACAAATATGGTGAGGGATTCCCTCATAGCGCGTGTAATGGCGGGTTAAAAGCATCCAAAATGCCGTTTACATCACGCGCAAAAACAAAAGTAATTGCCAAACTCAATAATTTTAACTCAATTTTATTTACAAAAATGCCTTTCTATACTTTCCGTTTTGTTAAATTTTTTATAATAAATTTATTTTATTTTGGTTTTGTAATTTTAATCAACTTATTCTGGGTCCGCCACTGGTAACCTATTCTGGTCCGCCACTTTGACGTAAAAGGTGCGTTTAAACGAGATAAAAATTCAAAAAATTGGCCACTGGTTATTAAAGGGTGTTAACTATTCAGTGATTGTGACTGTACCTTTACAGGACCCTCTACGAATATTCAAAAATGTAGTTCAAATGGTTACTATGGGGAGCCTGCAAATCCCCCGAGTTCAAATACCAAAAAACCAATTTAAAACTAATACAATTTTCTGTATCTAAAAAAATCTACTTAATGGATTTTGATCTTTTTTTTTCAATTTTTATTTAATTTCTAAGTGTATTAAAAATATTGCAATTTGTTTATACATTAATTAATTAATAAACAGTCTAATTTGTTTAAACAATTCTTGAAAACATAATTTTTTTACAAAAATCTATTTTTTAATCATAGTATCATTAATGATCATAGAAAAAGGTAAAGTACACTTTGATAAATAAATTGTTTTTATTATATAACTATTTATTGAAGATAACTTATTTGTTGAAGTATACCTTAACTTTTTCTATGATTAATAATAATAGTGTGATTAAAAAATTGATATTTGGGAAAAATTATTTTTTCAAAAATGGTATAAACAAATTAGACTGCTTATTGATCAATAAATGTCTAAATAAATTGCACATTTGTAATTTACACAAAAAGTACATACAAATTAAGAAAGAAAGATCAAAATGCATCGAGTAAATCCCGAGATATAGAAACTGATACTAGTTTTAGGTTGCTTTTTTAGTTTTTGAACTCGTGTATTTGTCGGCTCCCAGCTCCCCCTTTACTTACTACGACTAGTCACTATTTGAACTACATTTTTAAAAATTCGTGTAAAATACTAGCTTTTTGAATATGGAAAAATATTTTTTCTACGGACAATATTTTTAAAGTTGTTGTAAATGTTTTTAAATTACCAAATCTCAAAAGTTTGGCAATGAGATTTTTGACTATATTGGATAATTTTTCTTACAATTTTTTAATACCTTTTGATAGTACCACTTTTCTACTTTCATTTGGCATACGCAGAATTGCCTTATCTTCATTATTTTCTCTCTTATGTTATTTCAAAAGAAAGGTCTCTGGGATAAACAAATATAATAACTTTTAAACTGATTAATGGATCGGTCTCAAATTTTGAGGGTTTGTTCAGTACCCCAATACCCACTATTGGTGAAACACTAATGTTCTAAGTTAATTTTCGTAAAAGGTATTAACAAATAACCATTTTCACTTATTTTGCAGTTTCCGAAGCAACAAATTAACATTTCAACTTTCAAAAATCGGCATTTTGAAGGTTTTTCAATGGTCGAAAAATATTATTTTGTAATTTTATCACAACTATTTAGCATTCTAAAGCCGTGTTTACACGATGACAATTGGCGAGACAATTGTCATTGGACAATTGTCATTGGACAATTGTCATCACGTGGTTGCGGATTGTCGGAGACAAGTCCAGTTGAATGAGAAGATGTTTATACGGGGCCAACTATTGCCATGGCAGTAGACAGCTAAAACATGGCCGACTGCTCGTCATCTGTTGTGTCCGGTGAGGACTTAAAACTAATGTTAAATCAGCTTTACCGGGAATTTATCAGTAAGTCTTGCAATGTGCTACAAGGGGAGTTATATAAGAAGAGGGAGTGGACAAGGAAATGGCTTCGTCACTCCACTTTGGTGCCATTTTGCTAAAGAATAACTACACGTAACACAAATAAAACAAACCACGTGTATGTTTTGACTGACACAAGAGAACTAGAGGGAACTGGCAAAAAACAAGACCGCACTACTGGCCTACACCGTTCACACGGCGCCAATTGTCGCAACAATTGAGGTTTCGAGTGGTGGGGGGCTCACTGGGCGCAGCTCATTTTCCTCAGTCTACTCCCGGAGACAACTAAATTTTGGGCCAATTGTGAGGGCAGTTGGCAAGGCAATTGGCCTGAAGTTTTTACACGAAGACAATAATTTCATGCCAGTCAGTTGTCTTCTGACAATTGTCTCGCCAATTGCCATCGTGTAAATGCGACTGGAGTCGCGTTTACACGATGGCAATTGGCGAGACAATTGTCATTGGACAATAATTGTCATCACGTGGTTGCGGATTGTCGGAGGCCAGTCCAGTTGAAAGAGAAGATGTTTACACGGGGCCAACTATTGCCATGGCAGTAGATAGCTAAAACATGGCCGACTGCTCGTCATCTAGAGGGAACTGGCAAAAAACAAGACAGCACTACTGGCCTACACCGTTCATACGGCGCCAATTGTCGCGACAATTGAGATTTCGAGTGGTGGGGGGATCACTGGGCGCAGCTCATTGTCCTCAGTCTACTCCCGGAGACAACTGAATTTTGGGCCAATTGTGAGGGCAGTTAGCAAGGCAATTGGCCTGAAGTGATTACACGAAGACAATAATTTCATGCCAGTAAGTTGTCTTCTGACAATTGTCTCGCCAATTGCCATCGTGTAAATGCGACTGAAGACAATAATTTCATGCCAGTCAGTTGTCTTCTGACAATTGTCTCGCCAATTGTCATCGTGTAAACGCTGCTTAATGGAGTGCAAAAAATCGAAAGAGTCGCGTTTTTTGCACTAAATTCTTAATAATTAAAAAACGGACGAGAACTTTTCGCGGAAAATAGGTAGGTTTTCTTCCTATAGGTCTACAATAACTGAAAAAGTAGCCACCTACCTGGATATTTCAGTATCCCGAACAGGGTCTATTTCTTGCTTATTTCCCTGGAGTAGTACCTACACTTACATAGGTTTTCAGACGTTTTGTCTCACAAAATAAAACTTTTTATATACTAAAATAAATTATGTAATAAATGTTTGCATTTAGTCCAAGTAATGAAGCTTAAAATAGGACAAAACCTCGCAATTTTTACAGAGTAGATCGATTTGCTTGAAAATTTGAGAATAAGTAGCAGATAGTCCAAGGATCAAAATCTATATGATGCCGAAAGGCGCTTTTACCATGGGGGTGGTTGCCACCCCACTTCAAGGGTTGAAATTTTTTATTCTATTTTGACAACAAAAGTTGGTAAAAATATTCATTCTAAGCAAAAAACGTTCTATGCATTTTTTTGATCAAATTAATAATTTCCGACTTATTCGCTATAAAAAGTGTTAATTTTAAATCGAAAAAATCAATGTTTTTCATCAGTTTTCTGCTAATAACTCTAAAAGTTTTCGTTTTATCAAAACAACTTTGCTTAACAAAAATGAACCTTTTCAAAAAATAAACAAAACCGTTTTTTTTTGTTTTCTTTAAGACCAATAGTAATCGAGCTATACTTTATTTTATGTTAGCTCTTCTTTGCTAAATGCTAAAAATTGCAGTTTCAAAGTCAAAAGACGGGCAAACTATGCATTTTTCGTGAAAATAACTTTTTCAAACTAATTTAAATTATTTACAAATATCTATCACGAGAAATAAAAAAGTCTCTAGCTCAAAAATTAAGTGAATTTTCATAATAAAAAGGACGTCAGTCTCTAATTTTTTTCAGTGAAAAAGTCATTGGAAGCAACCCCCTAATCACCACCATAATTAATATTAGTCATTGACCTTATTTGGTCTTCTTTATTTATGTATTACTAATAGGTTCTAGAAGTTTGATTGGCTTATAATGATTAGTTTAAAAAGAAATGGAGTTAAAAGCGAATCACGAGTTTTTGGAGTTTGGTAAAAAATGCCCTTTCCTTCAGAATAGAAAGATTAGCATCAGAGATACGAAAAAATGTTTAAATATGAAATTGTAGCTTATTTAATTCCTACGAACTTGTTTTTCAAACATTTTTTCTACGGTAAAAATTGAGTGAGCTATTGATAATTAAATCTTGAAATAACTTGCAAAATCCACCTTTACCAGCCCTTTCAAAGTCAACAATTTTTGCGACTGAGGATTTTAAAATTATTTAATATCAACAGACCTATAGAGCTTGTAAACACCTAAAAAATTATTTTTTACTAAACTTTTTAAGATAAAAAATAAAAAAGTTACGGTTAAAAAATCAATAAATTTTTTTGAAAAAAAAAGGATAAATCAAATTGAAAGCATAATAATGTAAGTTAGAGGTGTCTTTAGTCATTGCCCTTATTTAATGTTCTTTACTTATGTATTAGTAATAGATTCTAGAAGTTCGACTGGCTTAGAATGATCAGTTTTAAAAAAAATGGAGTTAAAAGCGAATAACGAATTTTTATAGTTTGGCAAAAGATGCTATTTTACAAGAAATTGTAGGGTATTTAATTCCCAACAACTTGGTGTTAAAAAATGTTTTCTGTGGTAAAAATTGAGTGAATAGTAAATGAGTATCGAAAAACATTGATTTTTTCGATATAAAACTAACACTTTCGATAGCGAATAAATCGAAAACTATTAATTTTATCAAAAAAATGTATAGAATATTTTTTGCTTAGAATGAATGTTTTTACCAACTTTTGTTGTCAAAATATAATAAAAAAATTTCAACCCCCGAAGTGGGGTGGCAACCACCCCCATGGTAAAAGCGCCTTTCCGCATTATATAGATTTTGATCCTTGGACTATCTACTACTTATTCTCAAATTTTCAAGCAAATCGACCCATTCTGTAAAAATTGCGAGGTGAAAAGCTTCGGTTCCTGGACTAATTAGAAAACGCGCCATGTACAAAAAACTGTCACCCGCTGGAATTTCCAAGATTTTGGATAAAATTTATTTGCTGCAACAACAACGAGCAAGCGGCGATGGTCTCGATGGCGCCTGCAATAATCCGATCTCGATAAAGAATCCGATAAGCTATGGGCACGATTGTGCCGGTAGCAGATTTAATCCTCACAGCCCGATAATTAATTAGCTACTTACTGGAATTACTGTTCTTCTAGGAAAATTTGTAAATTGCACAAAAAAGGAATAAAAGCTCAGGGTAGAAAGAGCCGTTCATTAGTGACTGATAGACACAAATGATGTGTTATTCGTTATAAAAATGAAATATTTCAAAAACATTGCAGTTGTTTAAATTTATTCATCTGCAATATAGCGAAACTCCAAGTGCACGAGGCAAAAATCTTGTGCTTTTTCAAAATTTTAAATTTCGAAACTTATAAAAAGTTTCAATCTACAAACAGATGAAACCAGTTGTTTTGGATAAATAGCAATTTTTGATAAACATTGTATACAATTTGTTTCACTATCCAAAAACAAAAAAAATTATAAATAATTTAGGTTAAAATGCAAAAAAATTAATAGAACATAAACACACCGAACTCGTACAAATTCATGCTATGTGAAATACTTTATAGTCTAAGAGCTAGTGAACCCTCCGACTAACGGTCGTCCTGTAAGGCTAGAAATTTGTCTAGTGGTAAATCATAGCACACCAAGGCTAAAAACCATGACCTGGCAGGCATCAGCCGTGCACGTGTATCTACCAGTTAAATCGAAAAGTGCATAGTTTAGGGGTAAAATAAACTTTCTCCTGTCAGGTTTAAATTTAAGTATGTGTTTGAGTAAGTCATTTAGAAGAAATGTGTACAATGACTGGCGATTCTAAAGAGCATAAGACCTTGCCAGGCGAGGGGAAAGATTAGGGGTTTTTCCTAAAATTATTTTTTTTTGCATCGAACAATTTTTTTAGGTTTTTCGAATCATTCAAAACAGAAAAGGTCTTTAGTGATTTTTCTCTTAAGTTAACAGTTTTTGTTACATAAGCGATTGAACATTTTGGAAATAGCGAAATCTGCTATTTTTAACCCTAAATCGGACATTTATCTAAAAATTTCAAAGTTGCCAAGGTGGGTAGAAATTCTTTAAATATTCATTGATGAAATCCCAAAGAGTTTTTTGCAATACAATATCGGAAACCCCTTTGTTTTTTAATTGCCAATCAAGCGGGCGCGACACTGTAGTATAAGTGAGGACGTTTGAGTTGGCATAAATTCATTATCTCGAGAATAGGCAAATTTGAAGAGAAATCCTCAGACAGGTCGATTTTTATTTTTTAATTAGGACTTTCTGGCATATATATAATACTAGTGACGTCATCCATCTGACCGTAATGACGTAATCGATGATTTTTTTAAATGAGAGTAGGGGTTGTGTGATAGCTCATTTGAAACGTTATTTAATTATCTGTTTAATAGTATAAACATTAACATAATTATTTATACAGGGTGTACAAAATATTTTTTTTTAAATTACCTTTGATTAAATTTGACAAATAGAGGAAAAATTTTTTTTGTACACCCTGTATAAATAATTATGTTAATGTTTATATTACTGAATAGAGAATTAGATAACCTTTCAAATAAGCTATAACACAACCCCTACTATCATTTAAAAAAATCATCGATTACGTCATCACTCTCAGATGGATGACGTCACTAGTATTATATGTATGGCAAAAAGTCCTAATTTAAAAATAAAAATCGACCTTTCTGAGGATTTCTCTTGAAATTTGCCCATTCTCGAGATAATGAATTTATGCCAACTCAAACGTCCTCACTTATACTACAGTGTCACGCCCGCTTGAATAGCAATTAAAAAACAAAGGGGTTTTCAATATTGTATTGCAAAAATCTCTTTGGAGTTTCATCAATCAATGTTTAAAGAATATCTACCTACCTTGACAACTTTGAAATTTCTAGATAAATGTCCGATTTAGGGTTAAAAATGGCCGATTACGCAATTTTTAAAATTTTCAATCGCTTATATAACAAAAACTATTAACTTAAGAGAAAAATCACTAAAGAAGTTTTCTGTTTGGAATGATTCAAAAAACTTAAAAAAAATTTGTTCGATGCAAAAAAAAATTATTTTAGGAAAAACCGCTAATCTTTCCACTCGCCTAGCAAGGTCTTATGCTCTTCAGAATCGCCTGTCATTGCACACATTTCTTCTAAATGACTTACTCAAACACATACTTAAATTTAAACCTTACAGGAGAAAGTTTATTTTACCCCTAAACTATGCACTTCTCGATTCACCTGGTAGATACACGTGCACGGCTGATGCCTGCCAGGTCATGGTTTTTAGCCTTGGTGTCTTATGAATTATCACTAGACAAATTTCTAGCCTTACAGGACGACCGTTCACTAGCTCCTAGACTATTATAAATGATGCTTCCTGACAATTTTCTGAACGGAAGAGAAAATATACAAGTTCTGTAACAATCGGTTCGGACTCTACCTGATAATGACACTATCTGTGTATATTTTGGAACTTTGGTCGATTGAATATATTCGAATCCTCTCTATGCCATAAAGTTGGTTTAATACTAATTGTTTTTGTACTGCTTTAATCTAATATAACAGTAGCCATCCAATTTTGCTATAGTAAACGAAACTTTTGTTTCCTTGGAATGCATCCACACTGCACAACTACCTTTGGTTGAAAAAGATTTTATTAGCTTACAGTTATTTTTATATTAATCGTCCATTGGAGCTAAAACCCATAGTGAGTCTTAACCTGTTGTAGCATCAGTTACCATTCTATCCTATACTTTGTCTTAGTTTTTCAATTTCGTACTCTTAATACTCGTAAGTCTTCTTCTACCGGGTCCTTAAATCGTGCTGTGGACCTGCCTCTTTCCCTTCCACCATCCGGTGTTTGGTTATAAATGTGTTTCGATGGCTCCATCTCGTCTAGCAACCGCAGCCTAATTATTTTGAAGGACCTACCAATATTAGGTTCAATATAAAGGCGGCAAAACTCAGCTTTATAGTGCCTACGCCATAATCTGTTTTCCTGCACGCCTTTATAGATAGGATTTTACGTTCAAGCAGCCTCAACGTTCTTCGTTGCTTTCTGTCATCTCTGCCCTTTCTGACGCGTGAGATTGGCTTAATAAAAATTCTGGATATCAATATTTTTGTTCCATAGTATGCTACATTTGCTGGATATACACTATGGTGCTAATAAACCGGCGACTTTAAGGAAAAATCCCGAAACAGGTCCATTTTTATTTTTAAATTATATTTTGACATAAATATCATACGTGTGACGTCATCCATATAGGCGTGATAAACGTAATCGATGATTTTTTTAAATGACACTAGAGGTCGCGTGATATATCATTTGAAAGGTTATTAAATTCTGTGTTTAGTATTCCTAATATAATTATTAACATAATTGTTTGTACAGGGTATCAAAAAAAAATTTAAATTAAATTAATTGACAAAAAAATAAGAAGGCATGTAATTTATTTAATTCAAAATACATTTTACTGCTGTCAGAAAATAAAAAAGATTCGTATTTGAAAAATAAGCATTATTTTTCGCTTAAGAGGATGGGTACGTATTTTCGGCTGCAGTTCTATTCAAATGGGGATTCATTTTTTTCGAATCCTGAGAAAACTAATAAGTATTTTTGAAAAATTTAAACGCAGAATGAAAGGTTACGTTATTGGCGAGGGACGAAAGTCCCTGAGAACTTCTATAATGTTTATTTTAATAAGTTACAGGGGTGAAAAATTAAGAGAAAATTTAGTGTGATATTTAATTAAAAATATCTCATTTAAAATAAACTTTTTATTTATTCTAAGGGACTTTCGACCCTCGGTAATAATATAGTCTTTTATTCTGCGTTTAAATTTTTCAAAAATATTTATTTGTTTTTTAAGGATTCGAAAAAAATGAACACAATATCCGTCGTAATATTTCCAAATCTATCTTTGTCATACAACGCACTCAGTCGAATAGACTATTCTCAGCATACTGTCAGTCAAACAGTGACAATCAGTGAAAAGATTTTAAATATTTGACATGGCATCGGGAATATTTTGAGTTGTTAATTAAATAATATTGATATATAATGTATTTGATAAAAAATAATTGATTTAAGACGTGAACTTAATAAAAAGTTATTTATTGTGTATTATTTGTAGAAGATACAAGCAGAGAATACATCACGATAATATATTCTGTGATCCAAGTATTTTGTTGTTAAAGATGTTCAAAATAATTGTAAGCGTTCCATAGTAACAATATATTATTAAAAAATAACTTTAACACTTTTCCTTTTTTCTCGATTGAGTATTAGTTTTTGTTGAACCTATAAATTATTACAACTACTGAATACATAGTTAGTGAAAAATTATCACATTTATTAACTGAATTAATAATTTGCAATTATAAAAATAACAGTTATCCAAGAACATTCAAAAGCCATCTCTTTAAATTACTAATGACATTTTCAAGTAGAATGACATTCTAATAATGTTTACATATCCATACCATTGTGAATTTTACTACACGTAATTTGCCGTGTAAAGACAGAAAAAGTAGGGATACCCGTAAAATATTTGCGAATTATGTACCGATGGCCTAAATTATATGTTAAAACTTCCAAGAGGCAGGTGGTTGGCGGGAGCTGGTTTAAACATTGAATTTAAGCGAAAAACAATGTTTATTTCTTAAGTAAACATTTTTTATGTTTTCTGACAACAGTAAAATGTATTTTGAAATTATTAAATTATAAATTACATAGATTTTTCATTTTTTGTCAATTGATTTTAAGTTCAATATTTTTTATAGGACAGCCTATAATAATATAAACAAGTATGTTAATATTTATATTCCTAAATACAGAATTGAATAGCTTTTCAATAAATGAGCTATCACACGACACCTAGTCTTATTTAAAAAAATCATGGATTACGTCATCCCGCCCATATGGATGACGTCACTCGTATATATGTATACGCCAAAATATCATTATTTAAAAATAAAAATCGACCTGTTTTGGGATTTTTCTTTAAGTTGCCGGTTTACGAAATAACGAATTTATTCCAAATATTGGCACCATACCGTATACGTCTGTTAATTTCTGTAGTTACTGTATTAGATACTTTGGTTGATTTTTGATCCTAAATATATTATAAACTCTCTTACTCCTTCCATAGCGTATTTTCCAACCGTTAGATCTTCAGCTGTTGCTACTGCTTATTGTTTGCTACCGTCCTATTCTAATTTTTACTAGCATTAATCCTAATAATACTAGTGCATCCCAATTCTATTTGTTGCTGCTTTCAATACCGTTACCTGTTGGACCAAGTCCCCGCCTTTCTTCTTACTATGAAATCGATATCATGCGAATAGGTTAGTATTTGTACACTCTTATTAATATTGGTTCATCTTGTTGTTATTCTATATTCTCTATTAGCTTTCTCTAGGGCAATGTTGAATAGAAGGCAGAATAGGCTATTTCCCTATCGAATCCCATTATTTGTGTCTTAAAAAGTCTTGATGCTGCGTTCTGTTCTCTAACCTTACTGTTGACTGTTAAGAGAGTTGCTTTCACCAATAATTACTAAGTGAATTGGGATATTAAATTCTACAATGGCTTTGTATAGTGCGTTTCTGCACACTGTCATAGGCACATCTAAAATCCACAAACAAAGGACACCGCACACATCTTATGGAAAATATAATGTCATTCAAATGAAATAAAATTTACATGAATATATGCGTCCTGAAATTTCAATAATTTGATACCATTGCGCCAACTCTGTATTTTGATTAACAAGAGCGCAAATTGATAAAAATAAATCTAAAATCAAATAGGAATGTACGCGTGTCAAAGAGAAAAAAAAAAAGATCTTTTTATTCGCTTACTCCATAAACCTTTCTCGAGAGATTATAAGGCCGATGCCACATTATGCGTTTTGACCGGATGCGGTGAAAACGCATCCGTTTCCGACGCAACCGGACCGACCTGTCATACTATGCGTTTAGTCAGGCCGTTTAGTCATATAAGGCAGAGGCTTACTCTTATCTTTTCCTATTAATTATTATTGATAATAAAGTAGGTATAATTTGGTTAGTTGTACCGCCTCTAATCGGCTTAAGCTAGTGGTGAATAGACCGTATTCAATAGCCGCCAGACTAATATTATTTATGAATGCCAGTTTTATGGACTTCTAAATGCGATTTCGATAAAATTTAACTACGATTAACGCACTAATTAAGCAAAGTTCAGAGTTTGTAACGATTAGTTATTACCATCGTTACTAAAATATTTATTCCAATAGGAACTAGGTATGCAACCAACTTTACAGACAATTGTATTGAAAGTTGCAGTTGATCGACGACAAAATTGGTAATTTTGGGGAATTCGGAACCTAGAAGTTGGTTTGTGTGTCGATACGGCTTCCGGCTGACGTGATTGTCATTGCAGAAGGGGCTATTCGTCACTTCAATCTCGGCTGTCGATGAAAGCAGACCCATCACACCAGTGGCCATTACAAAGAATATAAAATTTTAGTTGAAATGTTTGAATAGAATATAAGTTTACGTGGGAAGAAGTTGTTTTGTTCTTGGTTGTTAAGTGTTTTGAAAAGAAGAGGTTTTTTTGTTTTCCAACACCTTTTTGAAGAGTAATGGGTATGTATTAACAAAATGATGTTTTTTCCTTAAATAAAAAAATAACCCTGTTATTCATTTCAAATATCTTACATATATTATCTTTAAATGAATTGTTATTCTTCAATCATCAGATTTGCAATACTTCAATACCATCGCACTTATTTTTTCTACAGAGAAAAGAATTCTTTCTAACTATATACTTCCAGTTCAAAATCAGTTTGGAATCAATGACCATTCTTATTCTCTCATTTATATAACTCCTTAAAGTAATCTTGATTACCAGATTCATATTTACTTGTTCAAATACTTCCTTATATTCGTTTAAAAAGGCTCTTTCCAGTCAAGGATAATCAACGTCAATGACATTTCAAGCAAGTACATCAAACTTCATTTTTTCTTAGATTTTTTCTCTGTCAAGTTCTGATAAGGGGGTACACCTTTTTGCAGAGGCCCTGTTTCTTGTGTGGTCAAGGCAATCAGCTGATCAAGGTTTGTTTTTTTAGCCACTGGTGGAGATCAAGATTAAGTCAATCTTTTTGGATATGGAATAGACGATCATTTTGGGTTATTTGGTATTGGATGGATTTTATTTTTTTGTTTTTGGAGATAGACAGTTTTCCCGGTGCTAGGAAGTACCTCCTTGTCGCACCACATCGTCGTACCTTTTGGTTGGTGAGAAGTACTCCCCCTAAGGTAGTGGAAACCCGGAACTTGGCTCTCCCGCATCAACTTAACCGGAGTTTGGAGAAGTCACAGGCCTACTTTTTGTAGAAACGACAGGTTTTATTATTAAAATTTACATTTTCAATTCTTTTACATAACCTATTTCAACTTTAACATTTTTAATAACATATATAATCTTAATAATCATATAAATTCATTTTTCTAAAATCAATTAACGTTATCATAATCAATATTTTTCTTTTCAACAACTTTTATATGTCATTTTCATTATTGTATTTGTATTTTATTTTATTTAAAATAGTCCGGAGACCATAACCTATCTGGTAAGATACTGTGCACACTATCTAGGTTATTATCACAATATATCAGTATCGTTCGGTGTGTCATTCCGATCAGATGTGGGATTGTCAACCAATATTGTAATCCTCCTTAATAATAAGTTTTTGTATACACATATTTAGATCCATTTACTGTCTTGGTATAATAAATTCAATAGATTTGCTTTTCTCTACTGTAATATCTGTGTAATAGACAGGAGCGTACTAGCCTAGTACGTCAGGTGGTTAGCTAGTTTGTATAAAATTGTATATAGTGGTTCTAGGTATTTTTTTTTTCATTAAATTTGTTGGTTGTACATATTTATATGTTTTATTATCCTACCTTTTTAATAGTATTAGTTAGGTACAGCAATATAGGTCACGTGGAGAGGAATATATTCAATTCTTCCCTGGCGCTCAACACTTCTTCTGAATATCTTCTTGGTCAATAGTTCTTTTCTTTTCATTACTCCTTATATTAATTTATTTTCTTTATCATTCAAGTATTTCAGTAGGTACCGTCTTACTAGGGCGTGCAAATACGGCCTGATCCTCCCCTGAGCCCTACTGTTTAGTCTCTTCAATTTCCAGCTAGCCTAGTTTGAGGAAACTTCCATAAATAAGTAACTACCCTTTAAAGCTATATCTATTCTGCCACACACAAAACTCGTGTTGTTACAAGTTGGCGCAATGGTATCAAATTATTGAAATTTCAGGACGCGTCAATTCATGCAAATTTTATTTCATTTGAGTGACATTATATTTTCCATAAGATGTGTGCGGTGTCTTTTAATGGTAAGTATCAACATGCTTTCAAACAATTCGAGTGGGACGTCAAAGGAATAAATGTCGACGGTAAAAGGCTCTTCCACCTACGATTCGCAGACGACATAGTTCTTATGACAGAAAACTTAAAAGAGATTAGAACTATGCTTACTGAGTTAGATGCCGCCTGTAAAAAAGTTGGTTTAAACATAAATTTTGGAAAGACACAGTACATGACAAACCTGGTACCAAGTGAAAATCCAAAAGTCGACGTCAACAAAATAGCATTGGTCCATAAATATAAACACTTAGGGCATGAAATCCAAATTGCCAGGGACAATCAAACTGCTGAATTACAGAGAAGGATCACCTTAGCATGGGCCGCATATGGAGCTCTATCAGACATCTTCAAGAGCAACTTGCCAAATTATTTGAAAAGGAAGACGTTCAACTAATGTATGCTTCCAGTCATGACTTACGGCGTCGAAACATTATCGTTAACCCAGGTCACAGCAACGAAACTTAAAGTGGCCCAAGGAAGAATGGAACGGTCACTACTTGGACTGACTCTCAGAGATAGGGTCAGAAACGAAGAAATCAGAAGAAGGACAGGCGTCACAGATGTCATAGAGCGAGTAGAATGGCTAAAGTGGAATTGGGCGGGCCATGTAGCCAGAATGAAGGACGGGAGGTGGACCCAAAAAATTACAGTGTGGAGACCAAGAGAAGACAGAAGAAGTAGAGGTAGACCAACTACACGATGGAGAGACGACGTCAAAAGGATTGCTGCGAATTGGTTGCTGAAAGCCCAAGGTCGACAAAACTGGAAGAAATTAGGGGAGGCCTATGTTCAACTTTGGACGCAGAAGGCTGGATGATGATGATGATCAATTCCATACTCAAATGTTTTTTCAAAAATTTGTCTTACAAGGAATATTTAATGGATAGTAGACTTTCCTTTGCGAAACCCACACTGGCATTTGCCTATTTTGTTTCATAATATCCCGACAATCGATCGTAAATAATTTAGGCCAATATTTTGTAGGTGGCGTTTAGCAGGATAATGCCTCTGTAGTTATCACAAACTGTTTGGTCTCCTTTCTTGTGAATAGGTACAGTTATACCAACGCTCCAGTCTTGTGGAAGTTTTACCAACTTCCAAATTAGTTCCACTAGCTTACTTATACTACAGGTAAGATTTTTTGGGCCATGTTTTAAAAGTTTAAAAGGTATGTCATCTGATCCAGAAGCTTTGTTTTCTTTCAATTTTTGTATTACTTTGATGACTTCTTCCTCTGCTGGGATGTTATCTTTCTCTCTTTCATCGACCATGCCTTTGAGTTGTACTTATGCTCACCTTTCTATCTCGTCTGATCACCAAATATTTTTTTCTCCTGGTATCTTTCTAACTATTGATAGTTTAGGTTTGAATTGCTTTCTGGTCGGTTGGTTTTCCTTTTCTTTCAGTTGGTTTTCTATATGCTCCTTCTTCTTTCTTCTTAGTTTTCGCTTTTCGTCTCTTCTTAGCTGCCTATAGATACTTTCCGTCTACTTGTATTATTGTTCGTGCTAGCAGCTTTGCAGATATTTGATTTTTTTTAATGCTTGTTCATATTCCTGTGCATTGTACTAGTCCGACCCTATTTTTTCACGCTTTTTCTCCCAATCACCTCAAGTGCTACATCTTCCAATATGGTTCTACACCGCCTTCAATATTCATCAACATCTTCAATATTATATCACCTGTACAGTCCTCTAGCTTATTTTCCAGACTTTCCTCGGATTTCTTGGCTATTGTAAAGTTTTTTAACTTCTACTCACCTCTACGTTAAACCTCTCCTCTTTTAACTCCTCTTTTCTTTTTTTTTGGAGTAGTTAGCTGTCTGATTCTATGTTTGCCAGCGTTTTGCACGTACGTCTATTATGTCGCTTAAATGTCGTGCATCGACCACTACATGGTCGATTTGATTTATTGTATTCCCATCAGGTCTTCTCCATGTTCCCTTATGCATCCCTTATCTTTGTGCATGTGCTTTTATCAATTTCCCTGAGTGTGTTGAAATATTGAATTATTATTTATATATTGTAAATTATTTCAGTATGTTCAAATTTTAAAATCTTCTAATGTATAAAAACTGTTCTATCAATGATATCAATGAAACGGTCTCTAATCAAATATTTTTGATATTGGTAGTTTTAACGAAGGAAAACGGCACACCCCCTAATTACCAGTAATTGCAACTGCTTTCATGTGGACGATCTCGTTAAAAACCTGTTTGCCGGCAAATTGCAGCTACAATTCCATACCATTGTTGAATGCATGGTCAATTTAAGCTTCAATTATGCTTTCCCGTAATTTAACAAGCTTTTATTAGCTCTTGTTTTATTAAGGGGGGATTTTGACTAATCCTTTTTAAATATATACCAGATAAAAACGGAAAAATAAAGGTATTGTAACAAACACTTAAATTAGAAAATTAATTACTTTCAAAACTATCGACAAATTAGTTGTATACATATAGTACAAGAAAAAAAAACTGCTAAGCGCCGTAAAAATGAGTGGCACATACAATATTCCAGCTAAAACAGAGCTGATGTGAACATTACGTAACGCAAAAATGTATTTTCATGTTGATGGAAAATAAAACTATAATTTTGTTTTAAAAGATTTTTCCATTTTTTCATAGTATTTGCTAAATTTGAAGTAAAACGCACAAAAGAGTACCTGTAATAAATTTTAGCGTCGTAAACATTATATCCTTATAGACAATTTTGGTGATAATGATTAAATTGATTCTACTTTTGGAGCTCGATAACTTCTAAGTAGTTTAACCGATTTTGATCGCTAAACAGGAATTTGACAGATTCTTACAATTAGTGTCTTATGCAACCAACGACAATTAATGATATCTGAAGGTATTATAGGATTTATTGAGCTTAAAAACCGCTTTTTCCATTGGAAATGGATTTATACTTATACATCGTGGTATACATTGTTAGACGCGTCTGAAGTCCTACTACGAACACTTAGTTATTAGCGCAATTCGTAGGTGGACATTTTGAGTAATTGTCAATTTATTGTCGAAAAATCAAAATTTTTAAAGTTCAATTTTTCAGTTCTTTGCCTACACTGAGCTGTGTGTATATCCGATCCCGACCACTTAGACATCATTTAAAATTTAAACTTAAGCGCTATTTATTTCAAAACAATAACATAGAAAAAAAATTCAGATCGGTGCAACTTTTCCACATACATACACAGATACATACATATTCCCAAACATTTCACCTTTTTAAAGAGAAATTGAGTAAAATTTCTGAGCTCGGTAACTTTGAATGGTATAACCGATTTTTAAATTTAGACATGCATTGGAAACGTAATGATCAGTACTATTAAAAGCCGCCGAGATCGGACTTAAATTTTCGTAGTTTTTGGGAATTTTGGGGACGAGAACGGAAAACAGAACCCAAATGGAGAGGGCCGTAAAACGCACACCCTTGGACCAAAATTGATGGTTGACGTATGGATTGGCGGATCTTTTCCTAAACTTTAGGATAGGATGTGGTTTATTTTTCAATTCAGTCAGGTTTACTGCTTTTTTTCTGCTTAATCATCTATCCCGCAAATATACTTCGACTAACCTAGAGGAATTTCATTTTTCCAAATCAAGTTTACGAAATAGGAATCCACTATGTTGACCAGTAGATACTTTTTACTATTTGAAATTTGGACATTTTGAAAAGTTAACAAGAACTGTAATTTTAATATCACTTAATCCTTTCACTCACAAGTTTTGTTTACACAGATAAAAATTATTATTTGGGTAATATCTTGGTAAAATATGATAGTCAAGACCCTCGAATTGTTTTTTCAAAATTTGCTCGCCTAGTATATGAAAATAATAATGTCTACAAATGTAGTCATTGGTAGTCAATGAAATAAATTATGGTATTTATTGAAAAACAAAAATACAGTAAAATTTTAAATAAAATGTAAGTAATATAAAATGTATTTATTTTTCATCGAAATTCACGAAACAGTTACGATCATTTTGGAGGCACGTATGCACCTTCCATTTAGTGAAAGTCCATCTAGATTTGTCCTTCCATCCAACATTTTTGTACCGTCCAGGAAGGAACACCCAGTGTGATCATTCTTCATCAATATGGTTGATATTGTCTAATTATTCCGCTGCAAGAGGCCTTACTTCAATCTTGGTTCAACTCGATTAGACAGGAATATCATCTTTTTAAATCCTTCTCACTTTTTTTTTGGAAATACCGTTGTCCTGCTTAATGAGCACCTCCCCTACCCCCATTTTGAAGTGCAATAAATGTAGATGTTCAAGAAGTTATTTTTCCGATCACTATTTCTTCCTAGACATGATTTACTGAAATAAATAAATTAATTTAAAAAACAACACTTCGCTTTTATCACATGCCTCCAATTGAGACACCATATTCTAGGGACGTGTTACAGTCACCACAAAATATATAATGAACATTTTTATATACATCTCATAACATAATACTTGTAAAAGAAAAAGAAAATAATCGTTTTCGTTTTGATTCAATTCGAGTCTCTTGCCATCCTCTGACACAGTGTTTCTGGGTCTCTACCCTTTTTCAAAGAGGCTATTGCAAGTAGACTGAATTGAATCAACTCGAGACGAAGAAGAACTGCATCTATTAAAATATCTGCAGTATATTGTGGTTAGACTGTCCTCTAACGGGGAATGAAGAAATAAATACTTGTACTCAAAAGTACTTATAATACTTGTACTCAAAATAAAAATATAAAATTGACTGGATGAAAAATAATTTTAGATAAATTACCTGAATAGAACGTGGAACGCAGTAACCACCATGTAAACATCTGTTATAAATTGATGCTTCCCTATGCCAGAAGTCGCTGTAAACTAGGCAATACTTATTACAGAATGTTTGTGGATGTATACGATATCACACAACTGTAAAACGAAGCCAATTGTGGGTAGGCCGGGTACTTGAAAATTAAGTCTACAATAATTGTAGACGACATGAGTGAAAGGGTTAATATTATGGTATAAGTTTTGCCTCACGGGTACAAAATACCTACACCATTTCCTTTTGGAGGAATTTCTGAATATGGTCCCATCGTACCACCTTACCACGACTTAGAAGTTAGAAGTCATCTTGCTAAACAAACTTCTAAAACTTTTTAAAATGTGTGTTCTTTGCTTCTCGACATACGCAACAAAACTAAAATCTGATACAGTATCGACTGTGTAACTGAAAATATAGTCCAGAGGAATAAGATTTTTCTCGTGACACATTGATGATATACATAGATATAAACAAATGAAAATAAAAAAACGGTAAATTTTCGCTTTTTTCGTCTATAACCAAAAAGTTAAGCATTAACAAATTTGAGAGCAATAAAGTCATAAATCGTCTAAAAAATTTCAATATGGTGTTGGCTGAATATGTCTATCCTTATTGGTTGCTTAGAAAATTGCAAAATAAATCATAAATTTTGAGTTTTTATAAATATTCATAACTTATGTAAAAATTAACTTAAAACCTTCTTATTCCACGAATTGCTGAGACTTCTGGTGCTTAAATCATATTTTAAATTTCAAAGCAGTTGGTCAAATAGCTTAAAAGTTATTTAATTTGTTTATCCCAAATTCATTTTTTTTTGCAACACTAGAAGTCAGAAAATTATGAGGTGACAGTATGACTTCTGACAGTGTATGGAAGAAGAACATTTATACTACTGACTTAATTAAAAAAAAAAAATAAAAAGTAATTTTCAACGGTGTAAAATTATTTTGCAAAAACACGTCGATTTTTTGCTTACTTAAAAACAATCATTAGAATAACTTTTTAACCGTTACCTGTAGAAAAATTATTTTTTCATATTTGGAAAGACTGAATTTTTATACACATTTAGAAAAAAAAATTGTCCTAGACAATTAGGGACGAAAATAGCCCCCCCTTTTTTTAATTCACATGTTTTTGCAAAATAATTTTGCAGTACTTAGAATTATTATTTGTTATTTTTTTTAATTAAATTAATAGTATAAATCTTTTTCTTTCATAAACTATCCAAAGTATTAGTGTAACTTCAGCATTTTCTGACTTATAGCGTTGCAAAAAATTAATTTGGGAAAAACAAATTAAATACCTTTTAAACTATTTGACCAATTGCTTTGAAATTTAGGGTATGATTTAAGCACCAGAAGTCTCAGCATTCTGTGTAGTAAGAACGTTTTAAGTTAATTTTTATATAAGTTATGAATATTTATAAAAAAACTCAATTTTTATGAATTATTTTGCAATTTTCTAAGTAACCAATAAGGATAGACATATTCAGCGAACGCCATATTGAGGTTCTTTATACGATTTATGAGTTTCCCACTCTCAAATTTGTTTAAAATACTTAACTGTTTTGGTTACAGACGAAAAAAGCGAAAATTTACCGTTTTTTGATCTTCATTTGTTTATAACTATGTATATCATCAAAATCGGCTGCAGGAAACATATAGGTTATTAATATAGATGTCCATACTACTAAAAAAATTTGGTTTCGGCCTGGAGGGGGTTGTGTCACCAACAGGATATTTCTTTTCCTTATTTCTCTGAACTAATATTAGTCTTTGTTAAATAAAGAAACAGGTTAAGTATTTCGCAATAATTGAGCCTCAAGTCTCGATCACATACCGACATTTTCGTAGAAAATTTTATAAACAAATCATTGATATTTTATTATTGATCCAAAGGTTTAGTATAGACCTGCTTAGTAATAATTGTATAACTAATATCACGAGTAGTAGCATCCAATTTAAATGAATGGGACAAATATGCGAAATTTACGAAAAATGTCAAAATGTCTAAAAAAAACATAGAAGATGCAAAATAATAAAAAAGGTAATTTGCCTATAATCAGAGCTTTGGTAATGATATTGGCAATGTTTAAATCAAAATACGCTTTCCAAGTGTCAGAAGATTTTTTATCAAAAAAATTGACAATTTTTAAATAATTTCAAATCTGACTAAAATATTCTTCCATCATATCACATTCAATGTTGTACCTTCACATTTACATCACAATAAATTTTAAAAGCATACTAAACTTCACAATAGCATGTAATCATTAAAAATTTATGGGAAGTGTTCGAATTGAGGGAGTAAAATACAATTCGGAAATATCCACTAATAAGTAGGTACATACACTGAAATTTATTGGATGGAATTTCTATTGGAGCAAATATTATAGTTTGAGCACATTAAAAAAATATAAACTTGTTAATACATGCATATCATATCATTCCTAAATTCATTATAAATAACAATGATATAGTGCGGCAGATTCGTGCAAATATTATAAGAATTGTGCATTTAATGATAGAAGCATATAATTTGGACCACATATACTACACATTAGGGTGGTTCGAAAATTTTTTTTTTTTATATTTCAGATCGCTATAGTGCGCAAAAGTTGCCATTGGTATAGACTTGAAAAAAGCACTAATAATTATTTTTTTATTAATTTGTCTTCCGGTCGCGCAATGCCATCGAAGTTAGCAAAAATTGCGAAAAACCTGAATTTTTCATATATTTTTTAACAGGCTAGATGATTTTAATTGCGTTCCTATACCATGAATTAACTACTAAAAGTATGTAAAATCAATATAAATGCACTTATTAAACATTTGTTTCATATTTTTTGCAAAGTTTCAAAGTTTGACTGTTTGGTACAATTTAATCATACGACTTTTAGAGATGATACAGTTTAATTTAATTACGATAATATATTTAAAATCCAAGCATCCAAGATAAATTTTGATATTCAATTGGAATTCTGTCGCGCAGCTTCGTCAAAAACAGCAGACTACTGAGAGACGAGGCGAAAGTGACGAATGCCAGCGAAGCGCGCGCTGCCACAAATAAAGATACATTTTCCAACACTTAGATGAAAATACAACAGGCCCAATAGGATATTCCAGACCAGTTGGAAAGGCCCTACCTGATTGTGAAAGACTACCACTTATTGATTTTAATCCTATTGATTGTGAGATTCCAAAAGTTGACAAGCGTATTCTTAAGCTTGTCAACTCTTAAGCACCAATAATTTTACTTGCTTGAGATATCAGAAGTCATCAAGTCAGGACATTGTTCAGAAGACTTTGTAGTGGGTATGTGTTCCTATCCCAACGTCACATTCAAGATGGCTTACTACTGCAAACCGAGTTTTGTGTTTCTACATCAATGTGTCCAACCCTTCTGAAAATCTGAGAGAGATTGTCACATTCATTCTCAAATGTTTTAATATGCCTATGTGGTTTGCCACAAAAATAAACCACAAATTCACAGATGGGCCTAGACATGATTACAAAATCATTGAATATTCAAGGTACTTACCAGTAGAGCTTTTTCAAGTTGTTGATCCCGTTTTACAACGGAATGCTTACTTTGTCCATCCCGAAAATTTACTTTTGGCTGTGGTAACTAATGACAGAATCAGGAAAAGCAAGCAATATCTGAGAGTGACTCTATCAGAATATTTAAACCACCAAACTTAAACTTTAAAGCTAAATAGTATTACGAAATTATCAAATGGAACACCAGTACACTGACTCCCTTCTACTGCTAAGAACATTGGCTAATCAAGAGATAAAACATTATGTGAGCAATGACTTCAAGCCTGTTATGAGTATAGATACTTTGCCATGCCATACACAGGCAGTTGAAAAAAGCGTTAAGCTAGTGACCGTAGCTTTAAGTAAAGTGTGTGGACACAGTTCCAGAGACGGCTATATTAGAACCACATTATTGTAGCGCTCAGCGATGCCCACGATTAAAATCAACAACAACTGGTAGTCTTTCACAATCAGGTAGGGCCTTTCCAATCGGTCCGGATATCCTATAGTGCCTGTTGTATTTCTATCTAAGTGTTGGAAAAGGTGGCGAAATGGCAGTTCATTGTAATTAAGAAGACAAATACTCCATTGTATAGGTCTTACCACATGTATCTCTATTTGTGGCTACGCGAGCTTCGCTGGTATTCGTCACTTTCGCCTCGCCTCTCGGTAGTCTGCTGTTTTTGACGAAGCTGCGCGACCTAATTCCACTTGAATATCAAAATGTATCTTAGATTCTTGGATTTTAAATATATTATTGTAATTGAATTAAACTATAGCATCTCTAAAAGTCGTATGATTAAATTGTACTAATCAGTCAAACTTTGAAATTTTGCAAAAACTACTAATTTTACTCATTTTGTATTACGTTGCGCGACTGGAAGATATGAAACAAATGTATAATAAGTGCATTTATATTGATTTTACATACTTTTAGTAGTTGATTCATGGTATAGGAACGCAATTAAAATCATCTAGCTTGTTAAAAAATATATGAAAAATTCAGGTTTTTCGCAATTTTTGCTAACTTCGATGGCATTGCGCGACCGGAAGACAAATTAATAAAAAAATAATAATTAGTCCTTTTTTCAAGTCGATACCAATGGCAACTTTTGCGCACTATAGCGATCTGAAATAAGAAAAAAAGTTTTTTTCGAACCACCCTACTACACATATAGAGGTTCAAATTTAGGTACGAGGCCATCTCAGTTTTCGTTACATTTACAAAAATGGCGGGCATTAAAAATGGCGACTATACATATGTGACTAATAGCACGATAACTTTTGAACGAGATGTCAGATTTCAACCAAATTTGGTATAAAGTTTCTTTTTTTGGTGAATAATATCGAGGTCTTGAACCGGAAGAATCGGTTTACCAAAATTTGTGTTTTTACTGTTTATTTTTTATGTAGAAATATGTTGTTTCTTTTTCAATTCTTTCACCCTGTATACTTTCACCCTGTATCACCGCCGGTGATACCGCCGTTGAAAAGAGCGTAAAATATTTTTTAGGAAATATTTTGAACTCTTTAGTTATCTTAATTACCATTTAATACATGCATAACGTATCTTCACATGTAGGTACCTATGTGCGGCAGATTCGTGCAAATAATAATATAAGAATTATTGTGCATTTAATGTTAAAAGCATATAATTTAGACCGCACATTCTACACATACAAAGATTCAAATTTAGATATGAGGCCATCTCAGATTTAGCCTTTTACAAAAATGGCGATCATTCGAAATGAATTTGCGGCCCATAGGTACATGTGAACATATGTTATGCATTTATTAAATGGTAATTAACACAACTGAAAAGTTCAAAATATTTCCTAAAATATATATTTACACTCTTTTCAATGGCGTTATTACCTTTTAAAAAATTTATATATACAGGGTGAAATAATTGAAAAAGAAACAACATAGTGTTACATTAAAAAACAGTTAAAACACAAATTCTGACAAACCGATTCGTCCTGTTCAAAACCTTGATATTATTCATCAAAAAAAGAACCGATATACCAAATTTCGTTGAAATCTGTAGTTTCATTCAAAAGTTATCGTGCTATTAGTCACATAGTCGCCATTTTGAATGCCTGCCATTTTTGTAAAAAGAACAAAAACTGAGATGGCCTCGTATCTAAATTTGAACCTTTGTATGTGTAGTATATGTGGTCCAAATTATATGCTTCTACCATTAAATGCACAATAATTCTTATAATATTTGCACGAATCTGCCGCATATAGGTACATGTGAAGATACGTTTTGTATTTATTAAAAGGTAATTAACAAAACTAAAAAGTTAAAAATATTTGCTAAAAATATTTTTACGCTCTTTTCAATGGCGGTATTAACTTTTTGAAAAATTAATACATACATGGTGAAAGAATTGAAAAAAAGACAGCATATTTTTACATAAAAACCAGGAAAAACACAACTTCTGGTAAACCGATTCTTCCGGTTCAAGACCTTGATCTTATACATTAAAAAAAGAACCTATATACTAAATTTGGTTGAAATCTGAAGTCTCGTTCAAAAGTTATCGTGCTATTAGCACATATGTATAGTCGCCAGTTTGAATCCCCGCCATTTTTGTAAAGGGCAAAATCTGAGATGGCCTCCTATCTAAATTTGAACCTTTATATGTGTTGTATATGTGGTACAAATTATATGCTTCTATCATTAAATGCACAATTGTTTCACATATCGGCTGCACTAATATTAAGGAGGAAATGGAAAGTGAAAATTACCCAGACGATAACTATTATTCTCTCTACAGCTTTTTAAAACGTTTTTATACACTTCACTTGTTCTTTGTCCGGAAAAAGTATTGTACTCGATTTTAAACATACTTCTGGAGAAGCTAGAGATCTGAGACTTTCAGAATAGCTCAGAACTCGGTGACAATGCAATATTCAACAGCTTTTGCATGGCTGCATTAATTTTTATTATTCCAAAAAGTCAGTTATGTTAATACTGTTTTACTAGAATTTATATGGCCAAGTATCCATACCTAATATCCAATATGGTCTAGTGGTTAGGATACCTGGCTTTCAATCAGGAGGCTCGGGTTCGATAGCCGGTGTCCGAAATTGATACTCATTAGGGATGGCGGTTTCTTGACAAAACACCGGTTTTCGGTTATACGGTTTTTTTTGCTTACAGTTTAACTTGGCGGTTATAACCAGCCAAATAAACCGGTTTTTCCTAAAACCGGTTTTCGGTTTTTTTAATCCAATATGTTACAATGTTACATTTACAATGCACTCTAGTTTGCGATACTCGATACTCGACTCTATACTCGATATCAATATGATCAAAATTAGTACTATCGAAAGAACATCAATATCAATATAAATAAAACACAATTTTTAATAGAACAATTTTATTTTATTAATTATTATATTTATGTATTCTTTTATTATTATTATACATTGATTGATTGGTGCGGTGGAATAAGTGTTGCCCCCCCCCTGTTAACTTGTTTATTTTAAGAATATAAGCAAAACGCACGGACAGGTCTTAAGAATATAAGCAAAACGCACGGACAGGTCAATTTTTAAACTAACCATAGTATATTATAGCATCAACGCTTCGAACTTTACGCGTCCCCCTTCAGGTGATAGGCATAACTTTGATTTTTTTAAATGGGAAAGTGCATCACGTGACACCTCATTTAAAAGCTCTTAAAATACTAATTTCAAAAATGTATAATACTTTAATCCTGTTTGAGAGCGTAGGCGCAAAATTTTGGTTGAATTCTTTCTAAATGCAATAATTTTTTTCGAATCCCGAAAAAACTAATAAATATTTTTGAAATTTTTTAACGCAGAATGAAATATTACAGTATTCTCGATGGTCTAAAGTCCCTGAGAACTCCAGAAACTTTTGTTTATTCTAAGGGACTGTCAGCCCTCAGTAATAATATAATCTTTCATTCTACGTTTAAATTTTTCAAAAATACTTAGTTTTCTCAGAATTCGAAAAAAATAAGTGCATTTAAAAAGTGTTCGACCGAAATTTTGCGCCTAAGGTCTCAAATAGGATTTAAGTATTATACATTTTTGAAATCAGTATTTCAAAAGCTGTTAGGTTAGGTATCACATGATGTATTTTATCATTTAAAAAAGTCAAAGTTATGGCTGTCACCTGAAGAGGGATCGCGTAAAGTTCGAAACGTTGATGCTATAATATACTGTGGTTAGTTTAAAAATCGACCCGTCCCAGCGTTTTGCTTATATTCTTAAAATAAACAAGTTAACAGGGGGGGGGGCAACACTTATTCCACCGCACTGTTACATATTGCAATAATAATATACAATTTAACCCAACCATTTCAACTTATAAAAAATTTCCCCACACTCTTTCAAATGGGATTTAAAAAAAATTATATCAACATAAATATTTTACTTAAAGATAATTTGGATACTGCAATTTATCTTTTATTTTTACTACCATCAAAAAAATATCATGTATTTCTTTTAACACGTTTGTATATTTGTATAATAGGTACATTTTAACTCATTTAATACTTCCTGTATGGGTGTATCGTTTTGAAAACGTAGGGAAATCCTTGGAGATTCGTATTCGTAATCGGTAATTCGATATTCATAGTCAGAACATTATTTTTGGTAATCAGAAAAAGTCATTCGCCCACTTTCAACGTCAAGAGTCGAGTGTGAAAAATAGAAGATGTTTGCGTCTACTTCAACCAGATCACTTCTTATGTAAATATTATGATTACAAATAGCTTTTCAACGAAATATTATAATAAAACTTAATTGTTTCTGGCTGATGTGAGTTTGCACTTTCAGTTTGCTTCTGTATTTATAAAATAAAATTTGAACTATGGTTTTGCTTGGAATAATTACTTGAGAATAATAATTATGATTGGGATCCAAAATAATACCTAACCTAATCCTAATCACCGTAAAACCCTATTAACCGGTTTTCCTAAAAAAAACAAACGGTTATAACCCTGATAGAAAACATCCGGTAAAACCGGTTATTGCGAAGTAAAAAAACCGGTTTTAAGTTAAAACCGGTTAAAACAGTATAAAATATTCCAAAGGGTCATGCCTTTATATCCAAGGAAAGTGTTACTTTTGTATTGTATTTTGACGTAATACTATTTTTAAAATTATGCGAAGGTATAATTTTATCGGAATATTCTCTCTAACACTTCGTACAACTATTTTATTTTAAAAGCATACGAAACTTCGCAGTAGTATGTGATTATTAAAAGTTGATCGGAAATGTTCGAATTGAGCGATTGAAATGGAATGCCGAAATATTCACCTACAAGTACACTGAAATTTACTTAACTTTGCCGTATGTATTCTATACTACATGCTACATTACACGAAAAGCCTATTTTAGGGCAATTATAGTTTGAATACAGCACTAATGGAACATAAATTTGATAATACAGGCATACATGTATTAGAAATGTCAAAATCAATGTAATAATTTAATATAATAATAACAATTAAACAAAATTAATATACCTGTTTAATTCTGAGTATGTGAATTTCGTGCACATTTTCGAAATCAATGAATAGTCAATTCGTCAAATAAAATTTATTAGTCGATTATATTTCTATTGTGTTTAGCATTCGAGGACGATTTGGTAATCTTTGCTAGAAGCAAAATAGAACTGATGAAAACAGTCGTGAAACTCGAATAGATGGCAGCACCCAAAGGATTATGAACATATAAATGAAGCAGAAACAAAGTATCTGGAATGGACAAATAAGTAGTTCGTTCGATGGCAATACATAAAAATGACAACAGCGAAGGGAACACAATATAAATTTGAAGAAGTTGAAAGATTCGAGTGCTTAGGAACTGTCTTCACAAGAGGTCCTAACTGTGAAGAAAAAATACAAAAAAGAATTATGTCGGGCAACCGCGCTATGTATGCTCTCAGTGGGATATTAAGAAGCAAAAATATATCTCGAAGAGCAAAACTAAGAACCTACAAGACCGTAATAAGGCCGAGACTAACGTATGCTTCTGAAGCATGGGTCAAAACAAAAAAACACCAAGAGTTGTTTTATTAGTTGGCGAGAGGAAAATACTGCGCAAAATCTTTGGCGGGAAAAGCTTAAATGGATAATGGATAAAAAGAACAAATAAAAAGCTAACTGAGCTCTGTCAATATCCTAATAAATTAGCAGTAATTAAGGAGCAAAAAATGATTCCATCTAGAATTCCCAGAACGGTTCTATCTAGTAATCTAGTGCATTGGCAGGGAAAAGGCGAAGAGGAAGACCGAGGTCCCGATGGAGTAATGGAGTCAAAGAAGATATGAGAAGACTTAACGCAAGGAACTGGGAAAAAACGACTGACAAAAGGGAATGGAAAATAATAGTACATCATGCCATTGGCCAACTAGGCGTGTAGTGATTACATATTATTATTATTGTTATTTCTATTTTGTTTCAATACAATTTTAATAATTTAAGTTAAATTGACGAACTTTCTTTGTTATACATATTTAAAGCGAGATTAAGTTGTCAATTTATTCGAAGAATAAATACTTATTTGATAAATAATTAAATAAAATGTTATTTGATATTAGTGAAACGTAGAGATGTCAGTTTATTGGCCGAATAAATTTATTTATCGAATAACCTACTATTTGTCATTGATGAAGCCGGCCAATAAAAATAGAATGAGTTAAAACTATTTTATTTATTAAATTGTGTTTTTAGCATTATCTAGATTTCTTCCATTATATCTTTGCACATGCATGAAATTATACACGAGCTACTTTTTATATTGAAATAAATGTCGACTCGATTCCCCGTTAGAGGGCGTTCTAACTTAACTCCGGTATAAATATTTTTATCGTATACCGAGGACTACGGAAGTTTTGATGTAGATTTGTCTTCTTGCATAACCTCCTTGATAACAGGTAGACCTAGAAATAGCGCTATCGGGAGATGACAGGAGACAGATTTAAATCGAAATGAAACCGTTTATTTTTGTATTTTTACTTTTTATATTGCTCCTTTTTGACCCACAGAAACTACACTGATCGGCACGAAAAACGGGCACCTCTCAAAATGAGTCATTTTTGATGTCTCGAATTTCCTAAACCTGTTGTCCGATTTAAGGGATTTTTTTAATATATTATAGCATTTTTCTTTAACATTATCGCTGTAATCACACTGATGCTCTACAGGTAAAATTTCATTTTATAACGGGCGTACCAATCAAACTTTGTTTTTTTCTCAAAGTTCAGCACACCTTGTGGACTATTCTAGCATTTATAAAATACTCATATCAATATAAAAATTAAAACCCAACTATAGCCTCAGGTTTTCTTAACATTCTGTTTTTTTTGGTTCATTCGCTTATGTTGTATAATTAAAAAGTTAGGTACTTTAACAACTAGCTATCAATAGAGGATGTTTCAAAATAGGTGCGACAAACATTAAGGGGAAATTCTGCATGCAAAAATAATAACCGTTTGATTTATAAACATATGTCTGCAAATGCTTCGTGTCCGAGATACATGATGTTAAATTTTTTCTTGCCAACTGACGATTTATTTATTGCTCTAAAACCGGTTGAGATATGCAAATTAAATTTGGTAGGTTTTAAGAGGTAATTATTGGATATTTTTTAACATAGATTTAAGAATTTTATATTCACCATAGGCATACATGCAGGTAATATGAAAGGTAATATTACACGTATGCACGCTAATGGTGAATATAAAATTCTTAATAGTTGTAGGTCGAAAAAAGCGCAATAGATACCTCTTAAAACCTACCAAATGTCATTTGTATATCTCAACCGGTTTTAGAGCAATAAATAAATCGTTAGTTTACAAGAAAAATTCAACAACCCGTATCTCGGAAACGAAGCACTTGCAGACAAATGTTTATAAAGCAAACCGTCATTATTTTTTAATGCAGTTAAAAATTACCCGTTAAAATTTGTCGCATTTACTTAGAAACACCCTGTATTGATGAAGAATATGGCTAATTGTTAATGTACCTAACTTTTTAATTATTCTACATAAACGAATGAATAGAAAAACACAATGTTAAGAAAACCTGAGGCTTTAGTTGGGTTTTAATTTAAGTATTTTCTTAATGCTACAATATTATACAGGGTGTGCTGAACTTTGAGAAAAAAACGCAGTTTGACTTGTACATCCGGTACACAATGACAATTTACCTGTATAGCAACAATTTTATTACAGCGATATTGCTAAATAATAAGGCTATAACATATTAAAAAATCACTTAAATCGAACAACAGGTTTAGGAAATTCGAGACATAAAAATGACCCATTTTGTGGGGTGCCCGTTTTTCCTGCCGGTCAGTGTAGTATCGCAAAATTGAACCGCTTATCCATAGAAACCGTAATAAGTTAAACAAGGATAAACAATACGGCTTGTCTTTGATAACTTGTTTACTATGAATTTTGACGTTTACCATTTTCAGTGACAGTAACATTAGCTCATTTTTTGTGTTTATTTGTTTATTTATATATTGCCGATATCCTGTTGAAGTATGTTTGCCCATTCTTCTATCAGACGTTCTCGGAAACGAAACGGCGTGTATATATTATCCATCATCATCATCATCATCATCAGGGCTTTTCATTCCAGGTGGAATGTTTGCCGCTCTTACTTAGAGCTCTCAGATTCGCTTATTGCGGTGAATCACTCCGCATTCCACTTGTATGTTGTCGAAGTTTGTTGTATGACTTGGCTTTCTTTACTATTTTCTTCCACTCATTTCGATATGTGCATAGTTCCCTCCAGTTTCTCAGTTCCAGAATTTTGATATCTCTCCTGACCTGGTCCTCCCATCTCTCTCTGGGTCTTCCTCTTGGTCTTTCAGTTGCCGGTTTCCATCTGGTGATCTTCTTAATCAGCCGGTCGTTTTTCCTTCTTTCTATGTGTCCCAGCCATCTCAGCCTCTGTGATTTAATAATTCTAACTATATCTTCTCCCTTCATTATGTCTCATAGTTCATGGTTCATTCTTCTTCTCATTTCTCCGTTGTCCATTCTTATCGGGCCCATGATGCGTCTGAGGATTTTCCTTTCGAATATTCTCAATTTTTCTTCATCTTTTTCCGTGAGGCACATTGTCTCAGCTGCGTACGTAACTACTGGTCTGATTGCAACACTGTATATTTTCAGTTTTGTATTTCTGGATAAGTTCTTGTCCTTCATAAGCCTATGATATCTCCAGTATGTTTTGTTGCCTGTTAGTATTCGTTCCGTTACTTCTTCACTTCTCTTGTTTTGGCCATTCACTATTACTCCCAAATATTTAAATTGTTGGACTCTTTCAAAAGTGTAGTTTTCTATTTTGATTCCTCTCATCCTGTTATCTTCTCTTCTAGAGCAGAGTAGATATTTTGTTTTTCCTTCGTTAATTTCTAAACCTCTTTTCCGTGCTTCTTTTGCCAGGATTGTTATTGCTTCTTTTAATCTTTCCTTGTCTCTTCCCATAAGAACTAAATCATCTGCATATGCAACTATTTGTGTTAAGGAGTGGGCTATAGTTCCTTTAATTTTGCTGGCCTTGACTGTTCCTTCTAGTGCTATGTGGAATAATGTGGTTAACAGGGAGTCGCCTTGTCGCACTCCTGTTTCTATTGGAATTGATTTTGTGCTACCTTCTTCTGTTGTTACTTTGGCTCGAGCTCCATCCATGGTCATTTTTGTTAATCTGATTAATTTTGCTGGTATATCTTGATTTTTCATTTCAATAAATAATTTATTTCTTCCAATACAGTCAAAGGCTTGTCTGAAGTCTACGAAGAGGATGTGGAGTTCTATGTTGTGTTGGTGGCATTTTTCGATTGTTTGTGTAACTATGTGGATCGCATCTGTAGTGGATCTGCCTTCTCTGAATCCTTGCTGGTGGTCCCCAATTTTTTTCTCTGTGAATTGATTGAGTTTTTGTTTGATAAGGGGTGTTAGAATTTTATATGTTGTACTCAGTGGAGATATTGCTCTATAATTGTTACAGTTTGTTACTTCTCCTTTCTTAAATATTGGTATAATTCGGCCTTCTTTCCAATCCTCGGCCATTTCTTCTGCTTCCCATATTCTAACTATTAGGTTATAGATGCTTGTTAATAACTTTTCCACTCCGTTTTTAATGAGCCCATTGGGAATTTCATCTGGGCCTGGTGTTCTTTTCTGTTTCATTTTTTGAATGATGGCTAAATATTCATCATGTGTTGGCATCCCTATTTCATTATCTCTAATGTCTTCCATTGCGCCTACCTCCTCTTCCGGGCTTTCTTTGCATCTATATAGTTCTGTGAAGTGTGTTTCCCATGATTTATTATCAATTTTAACTACTGGTCTGCCTTTTCTTTGTTGAGCTTTTAGGTATCCAAATAGTTTGGCGCTGTCTTTACTATTCATTTCTAGTTCCTTTAACAGCTCTTCGATCCACAGTTTCTTTTTTGTTCTTGCAACAATTATCGGCTGCTTTCTTTTTTTCTTTATATTCGTTTCGATGATGCACTTCTTTTGTTGATATCCATTTATCTCTTGCTTGGTTTTTCTGTTAGATTTTGTTTTCGCATTCTGCATCAAACCACTCTTTCCTTCTTTTTATTTCCCTCTGTCCTAGCACCTCTTCAGCTGAATTCAAAATGAATTCTTTTATATTTTTCCATATGTCCTCTGTGTTATTTGCTTGTGTTAGGTTTTCCTTTAAGGTTGTCTCATATTGTTCTCTTAGTTCCTGTACTTTTAACTTCTCCAGATTCCATCTTCTTTTGTTTTGTCTTGTTCTCTCTGCTTTAATTATCTTCATTTTGATTTCTCCTATTACTAGAAAATGGTCTGTGTCCGCGTTTGCTCCTCTATATGATCTGACATCGTGCATTATTGCTTTCCATTTTTTGGATATTAGTATGTGATCTATCTGATTGCCATCTGTTGTGCCAGGTATCAACCATGTTACTTTATGCTCTCTTCTGTGCATGAAGTTTGTACTTATAATATAACTGTTTGTTATTGTTGCTAGTTGGCATAATTTTCTTCCGTTACCGTTTGTCTCGTCATGAATAGTTTTCTGTGGGTGCATATATGTTTATGATTGTCATATTGGCTTGTTTGTTTTCTACTTTTATATACGACATTTGTCCATTTATCGCTTTAAATTCTATAACTTTGTCCCTAATCTTACTGTTAACCATGAATGCTGTACCGTTTTTCCCTTGCTTGTTTTCTCCCGAGTAGTATATTGTGTAGTTTTTCTTTTGGATATTTCCTTCTCCTTTCCATCGTACTTCTTGTAGTGCTAGTATGTATATTCTGTATCTTTGTATTTCTCTTTCTACCTCTTCCATTTTTCCTGGTCTCAATAATGTTTGAGCGTTCCCGGTTCCTACTTTTACTCTATTTTTCTTCTTGGTTTTTCTTTTTCTATCTCTTTTTCTTATGTTTTATTCGTTGTTCTTTTTCCGTGCTAGTTTCGTCTTCAGGTTTTCATCCATTTTCTTTAGAGTCTCTTTACATTCCATAAATGCGTTTTCCATATTCGTTTGCCGGTATGTTTTAGTGATACTAGTCGTTTGTTCTTTACTATGTGCTGCTTTTACATACAATCTCAGTTTTTTGGCTTTGTGCTGAAATTATTTGCAGTCTTGGTTATTTTCGCCATATTTTCTGATTCATTTTCGTCATCTCCTGGTGATCTTTTAGTATATGTTATCCTCTGGGTTTTCCCTGAGGTGTTTTAGTATTCATCGTTTCGCTTTGTGTCCTCTTGTATCCTAAGCTTTCCACAGTATATGTTTTGTCGTTTATTTTTAGCGTATTATAATTTAGCGATGCCTTCTGACCCCTTTCTCTTGCTTCCTTTAAGTGTTGTTTCAGTATTTTTCTCTGGCCTTGTATCTCCTTGGAATAATCTTCACTTAGGTAAATGTCTGTTCCTTTTAGTCTTTTCGATTGGTTCAATATTTCAGTTCTTTTGGAACCGCTTTTAAGTTCCAGTAGTATAGGTCTCTGTAACTGTCTTAGGGGATCTCTTTGTATACCAACGCGTTTTATGTCTATTATGTCTGTGTGTTCATTTAGTGGAACTTGGATTTTAATTGCCATATTTTGTATCCTTTTTATCATATCATTTTCTTGTTCACCTCCTTTCTCTGTTATACCGTATACTATAATATTTTTCTTTCTTACCTCTCTTTCTAGATCTTGTATTCTTTTTTCGTGTACTTTATTTTCTGATTTTAATGCTATATTTTCAGCTTTTAATTCTGCGATTTCAAGTTTCATGAGCTGTAAATAATTTTGCACTTCATTTAGTTTTTGTTCTATTCTTATGCCTCTCTTATCCATACAATCTAATTTTTCACTCATCTTTTTCATCATTTCCTCAATCTTTTTTCGACAATGGATAATTTTTCTAAATCTCTAGGCTAGCGTTAGATCTTTCTCACTTCGACGGTTCGTAAGACTTTGCTTTTATCCAATCTCAGAGATTAGAATTTTACTATTTTGTTACGTAGCGTAAAATGAGCCACACCCGTTTCAACCACGCGGAGGTGTGTCCACTTATCCACGCACCAAAAATATTCTTATTTTTCGAAGTATTCTTATTTTTATTTTCTGTAGATTGTTCTTTTTATTTTAAATCCGGCAACACTGCTTAAAATTCAAGAAGAACTTCGCCTCTGGTATACTGGTTTTCTTATCTGCTTGACCACTTAGCTTTTTGTAGTGTTCCAATGTTTATTATTTATCAACCACAATTGTTACTTTTAAAAAACGCTGTTCTGTTTATGTTTGTCTATTTCCACTTTTTTTGTCCCAATAGAATGTCTTCACTTTTATAATTTACGTTTCGCACTTGCTTTGTATTTAAATTTCACTACACCACGCGATATTCGGGGAAAATGCAGGAGTAAATTTAAACACTTTATTTGCGTTCCAATGCCACGTTGCCAAGTCATGTTATCCATATGTGGACTAATTCTTCGTCGAAGCATGTCCCATATATGCCTGATGGGATTCAGGTCGGAGGATTATGCTGGTTAAGGCAACATCAAAATTTTCGTTGGTAAGCCAGTATGTGACTGGGCGTGTGATATTTGAACGAGTATTATCATGCATGGGGTGGAAGTTTTGACCAACTGCATCAGCAAGTTATACACTATAGGTTGTAGAATAGTGTCGAGGTACTGTTGAGCTGTAAGGAAGCGATTGGAAAAAACGACATCCGCTAGCAGGTCAATAGTCGATAGCAGCTATTATTCTACTCCATACCATTACTGAACCACCTCTGTACATATATGTAAACGTCCTGAACCTGTTTTAAGTAGTCTACTCGACGAGAATTAGGATGAAACCTAAATCAAGTTTCATCGGAGAGTAAAACTGTAGCCCAAACCTTTGCCTCACAGTGTTGATAATCCTGACACCGCTCTAATCTTGCAGCGCGTTTGCCTATGGAGATATGTAGAAATCGTAATGTCCTTCGACTGTTTAGATTGGATCCATGGAGATGATTTCTTACAGGATTTGTTTATACATATATATTTATATACAGCCTTTTTTTACCTTGTGTGCAGGCTGCAACCCGCAACAAATTTAGGTGCTGTAATTGTTCGTTGTCTTCTAGTGGTTCACACTAAAAATCGGTCTTGAGCTGCAGTTCTAGCACGTCCTGGTCCTAGAATACGTTTGACTGGACTTCCATATTGATTTGTAACAGTTTGGGAGAATCCCATGCGCTCACACTTTGGGAGAATGCTACATTGAAGAAAGCCTACAGCCCTATGCATCTCATTCTAAATTAAATAACGTCGCCCTGCGACAACAATATTTACAATACCCTTACTAAACAAGAACTTTATAGCATGAACAAAATTGAAACCTATACAGAGTTCGTTCCTCTCCTGTAAACAGCTTTGTCAAATATTCGTTATCACTTTTGCCGTCATATTTTACTTTCAAAAATCTACGGGATGAGTCACTGTGTATATTTAATTGAAATTAAATGATCACGTGAATTTATTTTTTTTTTATTTTATTATGTTACAAAAATATCCCTAGACTCCTTCGATGTGTGTATGTCTGTATACCCTTCAATTTTGCATCTTCTTATTGCTAACATGAATTCAATTAAAAATTTACGTTTATAAAACGACTACAAATATACTATCCTAATTGGAGCATTTTGCAGTTTCGCCACCACCAAACATTTGCCTTGAAGTTCTTCTTCAGGTGACTGCATTTCCTGACTAAATACACGTCTTTATAGTTGTTAGCACACTTTGATTCCGGATGTACAACGCCTGGAACCGTGTGAGCATTTAGGGCAAATATTTACATTTTAAAATGTTCCTTACATTATAAACAAGTAAAGGTATTTAAACTTCCTACGAGGGAAAAAGGAAACTTTTTATTTTAGTTTTATGAAAAACAGTTGTTATTCTTTATAAAAAATTCTGCATGTTCTAAAAACTAAAACAAAATCATCAGACATTAAATTTTTTCAGTCATAAATATAATACGCGGTTTGTCAAAAGATATTTTTATGTAAGTATGAGGAAAATATTTGTATTTTTAATAATATCGATATACGTTATTTAGAGCATGTGATATAATTAAAAACTACGGTTAGGTAAAAATATCCAATATGATCTGTCGGCTAGGAAAAAACAAATCTTTTTATTTTCTCCTCTGCATTGGCTAATGATTGGTATTGATAATTTAAGTCTATTGATCGGTAAATGTAATATAGGCTATATAACCATTGCAAATGGGTCTCTATCTTCTGCTTCTCTTTAAAGCCTCTGTTTGTTTAACCCGATCCCGTCGCGAACATTTTTCAGCCAGGATATTTTCCGTCTATCAGGACCCCTTTTCCTTCAATTTTACCCTTCATAATCAGCTGCAACAACTCGTGCTTAACCTTTCTAAGTATGTGCCTCTAATATGCTGTCTTTCACCTTTTAATGGTGGTTAAATTTCTCTGTCTCTTCCCATTCTATAATTACAAATTAGTAGATAGATTTTCCCATAATTTTTGTCGGCCATACCTCCATAGTTAAACTCTCTGGATTTATTATTATGGGGCTGCTTAAAATAATGTTTACCAAAAAGTTCCTTTTGAAGATATGGATCATTTGGAGAGGATATTTTCTGAAGCATATCAGAATTACTCCTAATATGATAAATAGTGTATTACTAGAATTTAATAAACGAACCACCAAATGCCCAGAAAGTGGATTTAACAATATTATTATTTGTTATTACTTTCCACCAACAAAAATTTCATCCCATATCGTTATTGTACCACATCTGTATGTGTAGACTTCCTGGACATATTTCAAACGTTCTAGATATTATTATTGTAAACACATTCATAGAGCCGTCGGTATCCCTGTGCTAGTGTGCATAGCCACTAGTTACCTAAATAAGAGTTAAGGGTATAGGCGCAAAATATCGCCTGTCAACATTTTTAATATGTTTTAAATGTATTCATGTTTTTCGAATCCTGAGAAAACTAATAAATACTTTTGAAAAATTTAAACGCAGAATTAGAGATTACGTTATTGCCGAGAGCAAAAAGTCCCTGAAAACTTCTATAATGTTTATTTTAAAAAGTTGCAGGGGTGAAAAAAAAAAAGAAAAAAAAATTTCTTTTAATTTCAAATATCTTATTCAAATGAAACTTTTTACTTATTCTAAGGGATTTTTGCCCTTGGTAAGAATGCAGTCTTTCTTTCTGCGTTTAACTTTTTCAAAAATATTTATTAGCTTTTTTAATATTCGAAAAAAATGAATACATTAAAAATATATTAAATATTTTGACAGGCGACAGTTTGTGCCTATGCCCTTAAATATGCAACTACTGGTGTCAGAACATTCCGAAAGGATATCGCCGGCAAGAAGGCCAGATAGTTGTAACAATATTACTGTAGACCAGTTATTTGTATCCCTTGATATAGTAAACATGCTGATTGGTTACCTAATTACCTATGAAAAGAGATGGACATCTGAGTGGTATCCGTTTGTAAAGACTGACTTCGTGAAGACCTATTAGTCCATTGAAATGTTACCTTTAGGGTGCATTTTTTAGAGGACGTAATTTTATTTTTTTAATGTGTAGGGAGAAGACAATATCGTTATAGAAGCCGTAAAGGTTGAAGGAGACAGACTTTTAAACAACATAAAGGAATTGTTCAACTTATGTGTGCACCAAAGTGAAACACCTACAAGATGGCACAGTGCACTTACCATCTTGTTACACAAAAAGGGCGATCCAACAGACCTCGAGAATTACCGGCCCATAAGCCTATTAGACCACCTCTACAAGTTATTCACAAAAATAATAACAAATAGACTGGAAACAAAATTGGATTTTTACCAACCTAGAGAACAGGCGGGTTTTAGGAAAATCTTTGGTACTAACGACCACCTACACTACATAAAAGGAATTATAGAAAAGTCTATCGAATACAACCGACCATTGGTCCTGGCTTTCGTAGACTTTCGCAAAGTATTTGATACGATAGAAATTAACAGCATAATGAGAGCATTGGAGGAAAGTGGTATAGATTATCGGTCCTCCAAACTGATAGCGAACATATACAATAATGCAACCATGACCGTCCGACTACACAAAGATACCAAATCTATAAAAATCAAACGAGGAATAAGACAGGGAGACACGTTATCTCCCAAACTCTTTCCGGCAGTACTTGTTTTCATGTTTTCAAACAATTGGAGTGGGACGCCAAATGAATAAAATGTCGACGGTGAAAAGCTCTCCCACCTACGATCCGCAGACGACATAGTTCTTATAACGGACAACTTAAAAGGGACTAGAACTATGCTTACTGAGTTAAATGCAACCTGTAAAAAAAGTTGGTTTAAACATAAATTTTGGAAAGACACAATACATGACAGACCTGGTACCAAACGAAAATCCAAAAGTCGACGTCAACGAAATAGCATTGGTCCATAAATATAAATACTTAGGACATGAAATCCAAATTGCCAGAGAAAATCAAACTGCCGAATTACAGAGAAGGATCACCTTAGCATGGGTCGCATATGGAGCTCTATCAGACATCTTCAAGAGCAACTTGCCAAATTATTTGAAAAGGAAGACGTTCAACCAATGTGTGCTTCTAGTCATGACTTAGGGCGCCGAAACATTATCGTTAACCAAGGCCACAGCAACGAAACTTAGAGTGGCCCAAAGAAGAATGGAACGGTCACTACTTGGACTGACTCTCAGAGACAGGGTCAGAAACGAAGAAATCAGGAGAAGGACAGGCGTCACAGATGTCATAGAGCGAGTAGCATGGCTGAAGTGGAATTGGGCGAGCCATGTAGCCAGAATGAAGGACGGGAGGTGGACCCAAAGAATTACAGTGTGGAGACCAAGAAAACACAGAAGAAGTAGAGGTAGACCACCTACACGATAGAGTGACGACGTCAAAAGGATTGCTGGGAATTGCTTGCAGAAAGCCCAAGATCGACAAAACTGGAAGAAATTAGGGGAGGTCTTTGTTCAACTTTGGATGCAGAAGGCTGGATAATGATGATGAGGGGGGATCAGTAGAAGCTTAAGTTCAAGTTTGTGGGGTCGCCACCATTGGCCGCCATCTTGGAAAATGGGGTGCAAAGGGTTTTAGCGCTGTACCTCGTAAACTAGCAACCCTATAGAAAATTTAATAAATATAAAATGTAGCAAATTAGATTTTCTATAATTTTATATCTATTATAGTTTGTTGTCAAGTGACCAACAAAAAAGTTATAAACAAAAATAAGTGAAAATTTTGTAACAAGTTTTATTTTGGAAGTTATAACTTTTTTTCAGTTCATTTACAATAAACTGATATTACAGCAATTTTGTAGAGGGTTCTTCAACCAACAATTTCCAATATTAAGTTGTGTAATTTAATTTATTTATCTAGGTTTTACAGCTCTCCACCTGCTTCTCGAATATCCTTAGGGATACAATAAAAACAAAACGTTAGGTTTACGTTTCTCTCTAGATATTTTTTTATTCATACAATTTATTATGAACTTAAATATAAACTATTTTGACCTTTCTTCCCACTACAAAACTTAGAAACTTAAGCATATAGAAAATGCCTAAGCAGTTGTTTGAGGACAATCGCCGGTATGGAAGAAGAATGACGCAACTACAAAAAGCAAAATTCTTCAGAAGAGCCAAATTCATTCATTTTTCTTTTTAAAATTTTTTAGTACGGCGCTTATTCTTACAACGGTGACATACATTTTCATCCCCATTAGTTCGAATTTCATTATCGTAATTTAATTTCCCCATTTTCAACCCTATTTATAGTTGAGTCATTATGCATCTAAAACTGGGTCTCACATAGCGCGTATTTCAATAACGAGGTAACTATCTTATACTGCCGTACTAATCCCAAAGGCGGTAACTGATTTTTTATCGAAAATTACATTTTTGTATTTCGAGGTAGGTTTCGTTATATTATAATGCTTCTACAACTCCAAAGACTTTGTAAATATATTCTAGGTACCCATTATAATAGTTCTACAACTCCAAGGACTTGGTAAAAATATTCTAAATATCTATAATCTACGTAGAAATACAACAATCCCATTTTCGATAAAAAATCAGTTACCTCCTTTGGGCTTAGCACGGCAGTATAGTGGTTCAGCCCATAGTTAAGGTTCTCTCGTTTTTGTATCATCTGTACGTAGTATTTTAGAAGTTAATTACGCAATAAAAAGGAATTGACAAAATTTGCAGTTACGTCATTCTTCTTCTGCACCGGACTGAACATCTTCCTGCTATTACTGTTAATATTATAATTTATCCTAGGTGGTACAGCAGTCGGTTGCCCTTTACTTATTCTTAGAGTTGTGCTACATATTTTGCCGCGTGCAGTCGTATTCAAAATTGTGAAAAGTATTTTGAGTTTTATCGATATTAGGTCTGGATCCCGCGTATGAAAAAAAAGTTGATTAACAGCAAGCTGAAAATTTGTTAATACGTTAAGAGTGACTAGTCGGATAAACTTTGATATATGGGAACACTTTAACAGGGGAAGTTTTAATTGTGGAACAGGTTAAAAATTTGGAACGGTCAGACCACGAAAACGGCACATTTATTTTGTCCGATAGAACAGACTTAAACTCTCTGAACAGAGATTAAACTCTCATGCAAAAATCAGACTGCTATTTATCACCTGTCATAATCCCTGTCATTTGACATATTCTACATGTTTCACTCATTAAAACGCCTATTTGGTGATAAAGAGGAGTCTGATTTTTGCAAGAGTGTTTAATCTCTGGTCGGAGAGTTTAAGTCTGTTCTGTCGGACAAAATACATGTGCAGTTTTCGTGGTCTGACCATTCCAAATTTTTACCTGTACAACAATTAAAACTTTTCCTGTTCCAGTGTTCCCATATATCAAAGCTTGTCCGACTAGACACCCCTAAATTTTCAGCTTGCTATTAATAAACTTTTTTTTCATACGCGGAATCCAGACCTATAATACTAGTGAAAGTCTTGTGGGTAAAATTTATATTTTTGTGACAAGCATTTTAATTTTTTTTAACCGTGCATCATGAGTGGTTATTTTATTTGTAAGATACCTCTGGGGAAAATTATTTGTCAGTAAAAAAATGGAGTAATCTTCTCTCAGTGTTGTTGGCAAACGTATTTCGTCTTTTTATATGGAAGAAATAAAGACCATTCTCTGGAAACCCTGAAAACAGTGACAAAAAATGCATTTAATCCCTTCTCACTTTGCACTCATCCAACACAAGATGCAGCCAGTTTCCACAGACTCTAAATTCAGTCATGGCTCGGTAAACATTGAGATCCAGAAGATTGGGACTGGAAAAGTATGGAAAATTTTGGATACCATCCAAACTTCCAAGCCTCCGGTACCCCCGAGCTTATTAAATTCATCTTTTGCAGATGCAATGGAAACTGGAAGTCCGTGCGGTTTCCGAAAAGCATGCCTCCATTGTAGCGATGAAAGCTACAGCAATATTGTGGATATACCAGCATTTACCCTTAAACGCCCAACTTTCTATAGGTTCCATGTAAACCCAAGGATGGGTAAAAAATATCCATCTCGAAAGTAGCTAATATATTTATTGAGAGTTGTCGCAAATAGTACAAAATGAATTAAACAGAACAAATGGAAAGAATCTTATGCATAGTGAACACAGCATCTTCTAAAATATTAATATAAACAATGTCCAAACCTTACAACAAAATTATGATGTACATCAAAATTAACATATCAGTAAAAGCCAGTAATTCAGATTTGTCGAATTTTTCGATATTCTTCTTTACTTCCTCATTAGCTTGGCGAAGAATTATGTCGATTATGTAATTATACGTCGATAATTATGTGCATTTTTTCTGCCAACGAGAAATTATATAGAAACCCTTACCCAAGGGTGGACTTTTTGTGCTCACCCATATTTTTAATTCAAGATATTACTTTTATTTTTAAAAATATCGGTAGAAAAAATTAACATTCAATAAAAGGTCGTCTTTTTAACAATAAATAATTTTTGAAAAATTTTGGAACACGTAATAAATATGTTATAAGGGAATACGCATTAGGTGGACATTTTTTATCCACCCTTGGGCGTTTAAGGTTAACTGAAAAAAATGAATTGGAAGATGAATTACCGACAATGACGCCAACGCTAACTCTCATTATAACACAAAAATTCATCTAGAATACTGATTCAAATCTGGACTCGCACTGTGGACTATCGAAAAAAAAAATGAAAAAATAATAACTATGATAGACCTTATTCAATATATACAGGGTGTCCCAAAAGTAGTGGAACGGTCGAATATTTCGCGAACTAAACATTGGATCGAAAAACTGAAAAATACGTGTTCAATAATTTTCAAAAATCTATCCAATGACACCAAACACCAACCCCCACTACACCCCCTGGAGGTGGGGTGGAGGGTAACTTTAAAATCTCAAACGGAAACCACTAGTTTTTCTTGCAGATTTGGATTCGTTACGTAAAAGTAAACAACTTTTATTTAAGACATTTTTTCGAACTGTGGATATATGGCGCTATAATTGAGAAAAACGATTTATCCTGATACCATAGGTAAATTATAGAAACGGTCTAATATCTCAAGAAATACACTTCCAAATGAGAAACCAAAAAAAAGGTTTTTAATACTTTTCGAAAACCTATCGAATAACACTAAACATGACCCTCCAACCCACCCCCTGGAGGTGGGGTGGGGGGTAACTTTAAAATCTTAAATAGCAACCTCCACTTTTTATTACAGATTCGGATTCGTCATGAAAAATTAAGCAACATTTATTCGAAACATTTTTTAGAATTGTTGATAGATGGCGCTTTAATTGGAAAAATATGATTTATTAGCGCCATCTATCAGCAATTTTAAAAAATGTTTCGAATAAATGTTGCTTAATTTTTCATGACGAATTCGAATCTGCAATAAAAAGTGGGGGTTGCTATTAAAGATTTTAAATTAACCCCCCACCCCGTCTCCAGGGGGTGGGTTGGAGGGTAATTTTTGGTGTTTATCGATAGGTTTTCGAAAAATATTAAAAACCTGCTTTTTGTTTTCTCATTTGGAAGTGTAATTCGCGAGATATTAGACCGTTTCTATAATTTACCTATGGTATCAGGATAAATCGTTTTTCCCAATTATAGCGCCATCTATCCACAGTTCGAAAAAATGTATTGAATAAAATTTGCTTACTTTTACGTAACGAATCCAAATATGCAAGAAAAACTAGTGGTTTCCATTTGAGATTTTAAAGTTATCCCCCACCCCACCTCCAGGGGGTGTAGTGGGGGTTGGTGTTTGGTGTCATTGGATAAATTTTTGAAAATAATTGAACATGTGTTTTTCAGTTTTTCGATCCGATGTTTAGTTCGCGAAATATTCGACCGTTCCACCACTTTTGGGACACCCTATAAATATATAATATACGCCAGTCAATGGGAGCAAGAATAGGATATTATCTCCGAATTCTATCCTACTGCATAGATTTTAATGAAATTTTAGGAATAACCTCTACTTATCTCCTAATTCAAAGTCTACCCTATGCCGATGTGCGCTTCTGTCTTGGGGGAGGTTGCCACCCCTTCTCGGGGGTGGAAAATTTTTTGGTTATAATAACCACGGAGGTGGCTAGAGAACCTAATTCTAAGCAAAAACTGTTCTATAATTATTTTTTGAAAACTCAATACTTTTTGAGTTATTCGTGGTTAAAAATTTGCCATTTTCATTGAAACATAATTGGCCCTTTTCGAACGTTTTTTTGCGAATACCTTAAAAACTATGCATGTAACTAAAAAAACTATATACAATATTTTTATAGCTTATAAAAAAACAAAGAGATTAGTTCCATCATAAATCTTCTAGTTATAATACCAAAAGGGATGTGGTAGGTGAAAAAAGTTTGTTTTTTTGTGCATACTCAAATCGGTGTACTATACTTGAAATAACAGAAAAACGGTTGATTTTAGGTGTATAATGCTACCATTACCTTCTGAATTGATTGAAAAGACCTTTAAAATGAGCAGTATTAAAGGCCGATTACATTCAAACTAAGCAAGATATGCTGTCAAAAAATTGATGACTAATGTATTTTAAGAAAAAATGAGAAGTGTATTTATCCCCTCATCCACCAGAAGTTTAATGCATTCTTTTACTTCTACAATACCTTTTATTATAGTGTTATTTCTATGTTCAAAATGTTGGACGGGTTTAAAACGAATGGTTTTTGAAAAAATAAAATCAATTTATAGAGAGCATTTTTAAATTTTCTTAAAAATCTTCCTTTTCTACATGTAATTTGAAAATGATAAGAGATACAATAATAAAAACAAAAACAAAATTTTTATCTAACAAAAGACTACCTTTTTGAATGGTGTCTTTTTTTCGTATCTATCATTTTCGAGTTACATGACGAAAAAGGAAGATTTTTAAGATAATTTAAAAATGCGCTTTATAATTTGATCTAATTTTTTTCAACAACCATTCATTTTAAAGCCGTTTAACTTTTAGAGCATAGAGATAAAACTATAGTAAAAAGTAATGTAGAAGTAAAATGATGCATTTAAATTATGATGGATGAGGGGTTAAATATACTTCTCATTTTTTATTAAAATACATTATTCATGTATTTTTCTTGCCGCATATCTCGCTTAGTTTGAATGTAATCGACATTTAATATTGCCCATTTTAAAGGTCTTTTCAGTAACTACAAAATGTATTAGTAACATTATACACCTAAAATCAACCGTTTCTCTTTTATTTTAAGTTGAATAAACCGATTTGAGCATGCACCACAAACTCTTCTGACTTACCATATTTCTTTTTATGTTATAACTAGAAGATTTATGAAGGTACGAAAATCTTTGTATTTTTATAGGCTACAGAAATATTGTATATAGTTTTTTTCGTTAGATGCATAGTTTTTGAGGAATTTACAGAAAACCGTCCGAAAAGGTATAATTTTTCAATGAAAACGGTTAATTTTCAACCACGAATAATTCAATAAGTTTTCAGAAAAAACTTATAGAACAGTTTTTGCTTAAAATTGGGTTCTATAGCACACATCGGCATAAGGTAGACCTTATTTCTTGAGCTATTCTCTACTCACTGTGAAAATATCAAGTAAATCGTTGTAGTAGGATGGAATTCGGAGCCAAATAACCTCATTGACTGCCCTAATACAAATAGATAATATTATTTTGTCTCCAAATTTTTCGTGGATTAGGCCTACTGGGATTTTCAAAACACTCAAATTTTCAACAAATATCGGGAAACAATAATTAACACATTATCGACAGACATAAACTTCCATCAATTTGCCTTATCTATACATAAAATGTACTTTTCTTTCCACTTCCCTATCCTGTAAACAATTCAAAACCCTCATCAATTCTTGATATCACACAGGAATTCCAAATATAGGAAAATCGATTCTCTTAAATGAAAATTTCCTACGAACAAGAACCAAGGAGACCAAGACCATAGACGTAACTGCATGGATAAATTTGATAATGAATAATTAACACAGCGCAAGAGGTTGTGACTGTAGATCCCGGAAGCTGTATAAAATATTTACGAGAAAAAGTTGCTTAAGAATATATAAATGCCAGTGGTGGAGTAAATAAACAAAGGCATGTTTATGATGGCTTGGTACTTTAAAAATTTTTCAATATTTTTGGTTCCAAAAATTTTCCAAAGATAAATATTTTTTTTGAAGTAATTATCATACTTCAATCATTAAAATTATTATTTATTTTTACATGCAGTGCTTTGGTGGCACCATAAGTTCAAAACTTATTCTATCAGTTCTTGATAAGTACTTTGGACTGATTTAATTTGGAAACATTGTTTTTTAGTTGTTAATGCCCGTCTCCCCATAAAGATCCTTCGTCATTAACAATTAAAAAAATATGATTTAAAAAAAAATAGCTAAAATTCATAAATATCGTGACCTGATTGAAGAAGGCTTGAAGTTGAAGTTAGGTACTGATGATTACAAAAATTATATTTTTTACTTGCAATTTTGAGCCTTGAAAATCGGCATCTTTCGTTCTTTTTTTATATTTTTTATAACTCGAAAACGATCAAAAGGTTAAAATACCTTATACCTTTATTGTTTGGAATAAGCAAATAAATCTGAAATAACATAATATGCACAAGTTCATTTTTTATTAATAAAAATAAGTAATTTTTGAATTATTAATTATGGTAGGGGAGCCCAAGCGGGGATTTTTGCAGTTATTCGAGCGCGTCAGATTATCATATGGGGAGAAATCGGGCACCCTGCAGATGTACCTCTACCACATATTGGCTCTTAACACAGGGGGTTCGTTAAGGAGGCCCGAAAAAAAATCTGTTCTTAAAAAAGTCAAAATTGTGATATTAAGATAAGGTAAGTTAAGTACATGCAAAAGAGTGTATATTTCACAAATCTGACGATTCGAGCCGGGCATAAGGAAACGGGTGAGTCCCAAAGTTTCACAAGAACAAAGCGAATATTTCGCAAAATGAATGACAGATCGAAAAACTAAAAAGTATGTGCTTAATATTTTTTAAAAATCTATCGAATGATACCAAACACGACTTCCCAAGTAGAGGTGTGGGGGTAAATTTAATATTTTAAATACGAATCCCGCGAAATAAGCATCAGATCGAAAACTGTAAAATAACTTATTCAATATTTTTGAAAAATCTATCGAATGGCATCAAACACGACCCCCCACGGAGGTGGGATGGGGAGTTACTTTAAAATCTTAAATAGGAGCCCCCATTTTTTATTGCAGATTTGGATTCCTTACGTAAAAATAAGTAACTTTTATTCGAAACTTTTTTTTAATTATGGATAGATGGTGTTATAATCGGAAAAAACGATTGTTGAAAATGGAAAATTAAATTAAAAATGGCAAGCGCCCACTAAAATGGAAAACTTTGCTTAACTTTTTTTGGTTTTAGGACCTACTCTTCACAACCCAATAAGTTCCCATAACGCTCGAGTGACTGCACATTTAGCATACTTTTCTCCCCTACTATTAATTATAGCCAGAACAAAATTAGATCGGGCACCCCTTGTTTTTTGTAATTGTTAAAATGCTGAATTACCTATCCAATCATTTTCATCCAATAAACAGCTATATGTACTTTGTTTCAACAAGTTAAGAACAGAATATTGCGCTTATGGAGATCCGTGTTGCCAAACCTCTCGGGCACGAGCGGCTACTTGAGTGCCGATATACGATTCATTGTAATCACTACGGCGGCGGCGTGGCATCGGCGTGCTTCTATCGTCCATAAGAAATACATTGGCCTATCTAAGGCTCGATGTACATTCGCGTGTTTTCAAGCTGCGTGCACGCTGTGAGCAAGCTGTTGTTTTTAACTCAAGTTTTCCGTCAATATACATTTAAGCGATTTCTCGGCATCAGTACACCCCAGAAATAAAACGCCTGTTTTTATAATGTGCCTCTAGTAAGTTGTCGTTCCATCGTTTTCGTGGTCTTCCCACTGATCGTCTTCCTATTGGGAACCTTCTCTCGCAATTTTTGTTTTTGTTAAATATTTTAATGCAAAAAAAATCTCGGTGACTTACTGAAAGTATTGATTATCTAAAAAACACAGTAATTAATCTAGTTTTTCTGTATTTATTAAAATAAAAAACATTATAACAAGAATGGAAGGATTGTTTGTGTACCTTTTTACTCCTGAAAAAAAGTGTGATAAAAAATAAACAAATTAAAGAATCTTAATAAAAATTTATAATCGAGTTAAACAAAGAGTAATAAAAGTGAAAATAAAAAGGTTTTTAAAAAATGTTAAAACAAAAAAAACTGACAGGTACTATAATTAGTACAGTGTAGCAATGGTAGTCAGTGGCAACATTCTCATCACAAATTGATTCCACTTCGCTTATGTCGTCTTCAACCTCATCAAATCATGTTAAAGGAGTCTCCTTAGGGTCTTTATTCCTTTATTTGATGTTTTTTGACGAACTGCGGCACATTATATGTAATGACGAACTGGGCACAAACACTAACACTCCGTCTATTAGACGGAAATCACACTTTGAGCCTAAATATCTTTCAAATAAAAACCTGCCTCATATTGTCGAATTCAATACTACTAAAAACAACCCAACTTGAAAAGTCATAAACGGGTGACCTTCAAAATTTTCTAGGAAGGGAAATATCCCACTTTTGAAAAGCGATGCTGTCTGAGAGACGGGGTGTTAGTACTTACGGGTTAAACAACTGCACTTGCTCAAACAGCCACTCTAGAGGTATTTTGTTTTAACCTTTCGGTGCTCGCGTCCACTTTAAAACATAATATCTCGCGTGTGGACCTACAAAACGCCAGTTTTTTGTCCCTTATTTGTCACAGTTTAATCGACTAGATTTGAAAACTCTTGCTAAATACATATTATAATAACCCAATCACAGTCTTGATTTCTATTAACCTTTAACTACCCGCGCATCAAGTTATAGCATAACTACACGCGTGGCGTACTTTATACGCCACAGGAAAATACACTTAAAAACAGCGGATTTATTTTTTTTTTTTTGAAAAAATACACTTAGTTGTTAGTTATAAACCTTATTCGGTATCAGTGAATACTTGGAGTTCCTTCTCAGTAAGCCAATTGGGATATATAACTGGAATCATAAAATAACTGGATTCCATGATAAATAAAATTACTAATAATTTTTTTTTAAATGTGATATTTTACAGGAGTAAAAGTATTGTTTATAAAGACAAATATAGTTTGTGCCATAATGACTAAAGAACAATTGAAATATGTACTTATATTACTACTTATATTAATATAATCGTGGCGTATATTATCCACCACCGGAAACAACAAATAATAAACTGTAAATTACGATCTTCCCAGAAAGCCGATTATAACGAAACTAAAACCAAATTGTAAAGCACATTCCAGTGATAGGTTAGAGAGAGGTCAAAAATTAAATTTTTAAATATATTTGCAGTAGAATTCTTATATCTGGCGTACAAAATACGCCAGCGCGTGTAGTTAAAGGTTAAATCTGTGTTTTTGGCATATCTTTCACGTTGATAGTGTTCCCGGTTTAACTGAATGTGTTTGTTTGTGCACTCGAGAATTCTATTCAACATGGTACCACAAAAAAGTGGTTCCAAATTTCTAACTCCGGTTTCAATTATTTAGTTACATTTGTGTAGCAGGCAGAAGTTTTATGAGGTTTTCTACCCTAGTTCTACCGTACTTGGGTAAAGGTGTTGGCCCATAGTGTGTTGTCTTTGCCAATAAATGTAGGAGTAGGAAATTCAGGCATATTATTTTCTTCTAAATCAGAAATTTTCTGCTCCGTATTATCAGAAAAGTCCATTTCAACTTCATCTACTTCATTCAAATCTTCTTCTTCGTCATCGAAATCAATTGGTTTCTGAATATATTCAGCCAAGACAGAAGTTTTTCTAAATAGTCTTGTTCCTTTTACTAAGAACACATAATATTAAAAACTATTTCTGAATAAAAATACTGCAAATAACTTTAAAAATGTTAGATATACATTGAGATGGACATCACCCTAGGACATTCCTTTTACCAAGAACAAATAGTATTAAAAACTATTTCTGAATAAAAATACTGCAAATAACTTTTAAAATGTTAGAGAGACATTGAGATGGACATGGTCATCACCCAAATATCGGTTGTACTAAACACACAAGGAACATTTTTGTACATACCACAATTTGGCTATAATTTATAGGCAATTTCAATTGAATTTTTCTCTCTCTAAGTACGAGTTCTTAGGTGTCTAGTCTCCAAACGACTATAATATTGGCTCTAAAATTTGTGATCTCCCACTTTCTAAAGCTGTTTAAAAAGTCGTTCCCTTAACTCTGTGTGAGAATTCATACATTTTAGGTGACCGTAAAAGATCAGACCGTTTTCTCATGTTGGTAACCACGTCTACCCATAGGCGTAAACAGGGGGGTCTTGGGGGTTAAACCCCCCCCCATTGGGATGTATTTTGAGCTCTATACCCTTAACACCATACCCCTCGGAGACCTTCCAGTAGTTGTAACCCCCCCTTTCCAGTAGTTGTTACCCCCCTTAGGATTATCCTGGTTACGCCTATGTGTCTACCAAGTTTTTATATGTATAACTCTTTCGATTCTTTAATGTAAAAATAAAAACTGCTCTTTACTTTTACAACCTTCAGTTGAATATCTGCATACAAACCCATTTAAATTTATTGGTTACGGCGATGTGGAAAAACACAAAAAGCAAGACAAATGAGAGAATTAAAACGGTGTTCTTTTCTTTTTACTGATTTTTATGCATTTCGAGAGCGGCAGCAGGAAGAAATATTTTTATAGCACCTATCTATGTGACTCCAGAGCGCTGTAATCGAGACGAGATGGCAAGATCCATTATTCAAGAGAACGGAAATTGGTTTTGTGTCTTAGCATTAATTAAAATGTAGAAAAATATATATTCTAACTGAAGTGTTAAGAAGGTGACAACAAGACGGCAAGATTATAAAGATTATCGAAACAAGAAAAATCAAAATTAAGGGTAAAAGATCCATAGGTAAAAGAAAAATTTCCTGGCTGAGATACCTAAGAGAGTGGCATAGTTACAGTTCAATAGATCTTTTCAGAGCAGCCTCCAATAAGGTACGGATAGCTGTGATAATAGCCAACCTCCGATAGGAGAAAGAACCTACAAAAATAAGATTTTCTATAGGGACCAAATTATAGAGGGTGTCACCTTTTTAAATTGACACATTGTATAGTACCTACGATTTTTCCTTTCAGGAATAAATATTCTAAAAAATATTTGCCGGTCACCCAGTTACAAGAATTGGTTGATCATACTACAACGGGGACTCTATAGAAATACGTGAGTCTGATTATTATTAAACGCTTTTCTTTACTTCAATAGTTGGCATAAAATCTTTCGACGTTAATTTGACTGACTTTTCTTAAATGCAAATGAATGAAAATTTGCAGACTTATGCATTCGCGGGAACAATACACCAATAGTCAATAAATTTTTTTTTGTGTTTATTAATTGTTTAAATAAAAAAAACGATTTTAATGGAAAATGCTTAAATTCTTTTGTTTTTTACAATGTAGAAAATTGAAACTTTTACGGATTGTAGCTAATGATATGAACAATACATAATTTCACTTTTTACGTTAATTGTTTACGTTATGCTTCATAAATAAACAATAAAATTTCAAATTTTGAACGTTCATACATTTGTTTATGAGTTGGGCTAAAGAATGGAACCAAGCAAATATCTTTGAAACGAAAAGACCAATATTTTTGAAACTTTGCATGCAAGTACAGTGACGCAAAACGCATCTGTTGCTATACTTTTTGTTACTAGTTCACTTCCGGTTTCACCGGAAATACCCTTAACTTATTTACTTTAAATGGGACACCCTGTATATTTTTGCAAATTTTGAAAGAACTTTTTATTTGTAATTCATAAATACCAAGTTTGGAAGAAAAAACTATTAAAACAAGAAATAAATCTCTTTACAGTTAAAAAATAGGTTAATTTATTTACGTTAGACCAACGATAATAAAAATAAAAAAAAAATCATTTAAAATGTTGAAAATGATAGTTTGAGGTGATTCCTCTAAATCAATTGCAATATTTGTTTAATAACTTCGTTCAATTCATTAAAAATATTACACACCTCGTCATGAGTTCTAACACGATCACCATGACCAATATAATATTTCAATGCGATCTCTTTCACTTAAATGAACCATTTTGAATAGAACTTATTTCTGTCAATTAGTTCAGTAACAGTTACCTACTATGCTAAATTCAAATAAATACAACAATAGTTTTAGTCTATAATATGGACAATAGTACTCGTTTATTTTTAATACAAAAAATTATCTACAGACACTTTTTAACTATTTTTTTCTTCTAAATTTGGTATGTATGAATTAAAAATAATAAGTTCTTTCAAAATCTGCAAAAATATACAGGGTGTCCCATTTAAAATAAATAAGTTAAGGGTATTTCCGGTGAAACCGGAAGTGAACTAGTAACAAAAAGTATAGCAACAGATGCGTTTTGCGTCACTGTACTTGCATGCAAAGTTTCAAAAGATTGTTCTTTTCGTTTCAAAGATATTTGCTTGGTTCCATTCTTTAGCCCAACCCAGTATATAAATCGGCGTTTATTCGTGTCAAATTTCAATACGATACGAAACAAAACTTCAACCAAAACTCGAATTTAAAAAATTCGTGTTTTTATCGTAGTCTTAGAAAAACCACTGGTAGAGACGTTTTGTGCTACAATTAACATTAGAATTAACATTAGAATTCGTTTTGTCGTATTAATTAATTAAACGATTTTCTTTAGTTCAATCGCTTGGGTCAAATCTTTGGACGTTAATTTGACTGCCCTTTCTTCAATGCAAATGTCTAAAAATTTGCATATGCATTCGCGGAAACAATACACGAATAAATAAAAAAAATTTTTTTGTTTATTAATTGTTTAACACATTCGCGGACACGCTGTCATATTATACACGTATTCTTATGGAGTAAATGACTTCATATGCAGTCACGACCGCGAATGTGTTAAATAAAAAACGATTTTAACGGAAAACGCTTAAATTCTCTTGTTTTTACAATGAAGAAACTTGAAACTTTTACATATTGTAGCTAATTATATGAACTATACATAATTTCACTTTTTACGTTAATAATTGTTTACACGTTATGCTTCATAAATAAACAATAAAGTTTCAATTTTTTTGCCGATTCCGACTACTTTTCATGTTTGGACATCATATGTTTTATACGTATTTTAATAAACATGGCGATATATTTTAATGTTTGAAAAGTGTAAGACTAAAAATAAGAAATACAAGAATACGAAAAAAACATTTTTAAGAAACGCTTTTCATTAGTTACGAGTGACTAGAATTAAACATATTATAAAAAAATCAACTAAAAAGCAAAAAAAAAATGAAAAAATCCAACACATTCTTTAAAGAAAAGCGTGGTGCGAAAACCGTTTATTCGATGAAGACGCGCCACGCTTTTCTTTGGCGATTGTGTTACATTTTTTTAATTTTTTTTATTTTTGCTTTTTGGTTGATTTTTTTATAATATGTTTCATTTTAGTCACTCGTAACTAAAGAAAAGCGTTTCTTAAAAATATTTTTTTCATATTTTTTATTGATTCTACATTAGGGTGGAGCGCAAATTTATTTTTTCGAATTTCATTTTCGCGGGGTGCGGAATTGATGCGTCTTTCATTTTCGAATGAAAAACTTAGATTACATTTTTTCGTATTTTCAGTCTGAAAAGTGCCCCACGGTGATTGAAATTTTGAAAGTGTGTAAAAAAAATTTTTTTCTAAAAAAAATTCGATATAGTCAACTAGAGTCAACGATAATGTTTTATTCGTTTATTTAAGCTATTAGGACTATAATATGAAGAAAAAAAAGAAACTAGTCAATATAAAGTAAAAAAAATATGCTTACAAATTTAAGAATAACATAAAAACTCATTGTGAACGATAGTCTTTCTTAGTATCAAATCTAGGCATCTAAAGGCATGATTTGAGCTTATTCTTAATGAATCCGCCTCTCCTCCGTGACCCACAGTGGGCAGCACTTGCTTCTGTAACTAATTTGACACACCCTTCAGAGGATTGTGTGTGACACGGAATTTTTCCGTGATGGCCTATGATGGCCTGAGATATCCTTTCGGTACTTAAATTCTTCGTAAGTGGAGGTTCTGTCTTGGTTTTCCAATCTATCATATCGATGTAATCATCAGCATCCATATTTAAAGTAGGTACTTGGAAAATATGTAAGGCGCCTATGTATGATGTCTCTCTGATCTTCAATATTCTGCGGAGTGCAACTTCTCTGTTGTCGGCTAACATTCCTAATATGTAGTAGATTCTCTGAATGTCCAAAGAATGCATTTTTCTGTATGACTGGGACAATAACATTCTTCAAGTGGTTTGGCAAATAGCGCGACAGTTTTATCGTATCAAATAAATGTTTGGCACCAAAAATACAAATAGGCCTAGTCTTGATCCTGAACCACATAGGAGCATAGACCGTTAAAATAAATGTGTTTAGTATAATTAACTTTTCTGACGGCGTTTGGCTTGAGACATATAATCTCAATATCCGATTAACCATTGTCAACCATCTAGTGTGATATACTGACATATTTGTAGTAGATATAGTTAATCGGTGCTAAAATCCTGTATCGATTTGGTAATATCGGAACAATGGAACGGAACAATGGGTAATACTTCGCAGTTAGTAACTGCCTTGCCAATGGGACTTGTGAAACCTTTTGGTCCACTTCTAGTGCCATCTAGATGTTGAAAAAGATGACGCAATGTCAGTTCATTGACGTGTAGTTGGAATATGGACCATTGGAGTGGAGGTGGAAACTTGACTTCCGATAAACGAATAACGCCACCTTTGTTTCCTTGTTTAACGACAGTCCCATCACAACCAACAGTCATTATTTGATTTAAATCGATAGAGTTCGAGGAAAGAAATGTCAGAATAGAGTTACAAAGTAGTCCTAGCTTTAGAACGAGCTTTTCGAACTCTATTTCTGGCTATAACCCGTGATGAATCGTTTTCAGTAATGAGACCAATGTCGTGGAAAGCTGCAGAAATGATTGCTACTCCAGCACGATCTGAAACCCCATGACGATCTAATGTTCTAGCAACAACTGGAAATGTGACATCATTCATTGTGAATGAAGAAGTGGAAAAAATCTATTGCGATTGGAAGTCCTCAATTTCACCGCTTTTTTTTAATGTATCTGGCTGTTAAACATTCGGTCGTATCTTTGAAGTTGTAGGTAATCTAGAAGTACTAGGAATGGATTCCACCCCTATTTGCAAGACTGTTCTTCACGTTGCTCTTGTTGGTGTAATCTATGTAAATCCATCTCAATTTTTTTGGTCGCTTCACGATCTAAACTATTAATCATTATTTTATGGTCAGTTCCTTGGTCGATTAAGAAATTTCGTTCTGGTATTGGAATCTTTCGGTTTCTAGGACAGTTGCAATCTCTGAACTCTAAACATTTACAAGTTGCAATATCAAACAATTTCTTGCTCTCCTCACCTAACTTTAATAGCTTCTTTTTGTAACCGTCTTCGTCCTTCCTGCCTTCATATGGTTTCAATAATGTTATATACTTATCGTGGAAAAGTATAATAATTCTAGCTAATATTGTTTTGTGTTCTACTTACTTATAATTGAAATTGAGTGGGAGAGTGAAGGTCGACTGCTGTGACAGGTTATAGCTCTTTGGTTGCAGCGTTAGGTCGGGGGTTGGCGCGAAATTCAAAATAGATCAATTTAAGTAGGTAGTGCTGGGGCAGTTATTCTGATAAAAATAGAAATAAGTGTTATTGAAGTTTTTGATTCATATCCTAGAAGCGAATTGATACCGCACCCCGCGTAGGTAAAAATGCAAAAAATTTTTTTTTCAAATTTCAAAATTTGAATCACGTTGAATCAGGTAAAAGCATTGCAAAAATATAATAAAAGTTTTTCCTGGATTTAAAGTATCAGCAAAATTAACTCGACAAAATTCAAATTAGGAGAAAGATTTATTATGTTGTCTTCTTCTTCTTCATGTGCCGTGCTCGATTATCGAGCGTTATCGAACGTCGGCTATTTAATTGGCTATAGTAATTTTGTTGACGGCAACTTGAAAAAGGCATGCAGATGATCTGTTAAACCATTCTCTCAGGATTTTAAGCCATGACGTTCTTCTTCGACCTGGCCCGCTTATTCCGTCTACCTGGCCTTGTATTATTAAATGCAGTATATTATTATGTTGTAGAATATTATTTTATTTTTGTACTTTTTTAAAATAAAAGATTTATTTTAACTACCTATGTCAAATTTATTATTATTTATATTAAGGATAAATATATATCTTTTGAATTTAATTTATACGTTTTTCTGCTTGAGGCATTAAGTGCCGCTGCGCGCCCACTCTTGTGATTAGGCGTAAAATGAAAAGCAATTAGTAATGTGTCACAATTGTTCTCATTATTAATAAATCTCATATGCTCTTAGAGCGGATATAAAATGAAATCCTACAAGTCTAATTCATATTTTTAACACACTTAAATTTAATTTCATTAACAAATTGAATTCTTTTCAGGGAAAACCTCTACACCGCTTTTCTTAAACACGCCTGCCAGGAAGATATCGCTGTAATTAATCATAGAACACGAAGGAGACACTAAGGCACGGAACGTAAGCTACGTAGAACGACCAGAGTATTAAGAAAATAAAAAAACGAAAGAAATTTCCCGGCGACTTTTAGGAAATAAATACGAAAAAAATTCAAATAAATTATGAAGTCGTTGAGTTAAAAATAGACGGCTTCTAGAGTTTTAATTTTTGATATGAATATATTCCGAGTCGAGATTGTTTTGAAACTTAAGGATAACTAAGGACACTGATGCATATTCAACAATGGCGTGAAGGTTTTCACGGTAAGTTCTTCGGAAATATTTCTTGCATTAATAAATATTTGTCTGAATTTAGTTATTAAAGGAAAAATAATTATTTAGTTTATTGCCTCGAAAACTAATGGTCATTGGCATGGTACAGTAGATTTTTCTAATCAGGTACCCAGTGTAATGTGTAGTGTATGTGTTGAGTAAATGTCTTGTTACTTCGCAAAGTCGACTTCATTGTCTTTGCAAAGAGACGCTAATTGTATCTGAACATTTGCGGTCCCTTGGGTGGGATAGAAGAATTTAAAAAATATTTTTTGTCATTTTTTCGGTCATAAGGATGGAGCTTTTGCTCTAAAACTATTTCCTTGCCCTCAAATCTATGTTCTTTTTTGGAAGCCGTCTGTTGTAAACTGATCGAACTGTAACCAATTAGGTTTTTGTATATGTCTCTTATCCATTTTTGATTCTAGTTCCGAATTATACAGTTAACTGTGGAACCCTGCACTACCTTCTACAGGTCTATTCAGGTTTTCATCATCATCAACCCGTACGCGTTCATTGCTGGACATAGGTCTCCCTAGCTATTTGCATCTGTCGCTGTTTTTGCGTCTTACATCCAGTTACCGATAACATGTTTCTTCTCGTGGCCTCCACTCGACAATAGGTTTCGTCTATCGGTTGTCTGACAATCTAGCGATGTGCCCTGCCCAATTACACTTTAACGACGCGATTTTTTCGACGTCTGTTGTTTTGGTTCTACGACCTATTTTTTCGTTTGGGATTCGGTCTTTAAGGGAGACACCCAATATCTGGTGCTCCATAGCCCTCTGAGTTATGCGAATCTTGTCCACTACCTATTTTGTGAATGCTTCCGCTCCATAAGTGAGTACAGGCAACATATACTGGTCAAAGATTTTCCTTTTCAGGAATATGGGTACGTCCGATTTATATACATAATTCAGTTTACCAAACAGTGCCCAGGCTAATCATATGCGACGTGGGAGTTCACATGTCGGGTAATATCTTCCCAACCGAATTTCATGTCCCAAGTACTTATAAGATGCAGTCTGCTCAATATTCATTCCAACAACAACAATATTACGATTTAGGCAATTACAATTTACAAATTTATTATTAGAAATATTAGCCTTTATTTGTGATTATTTGCGTCTTAGTAATATAAAGTTCTTTGAGCTCTTTCTTAGTTCTTATCCTATATTGTCCTGATGCTTCATAAGCACAGGCCCAAAGATCTTCCTTACGATTTTTCTTTCCCAAACACGTAGTATGTCTTCGTTTGCCTTTGTTACCGTCCACGTTTCGCTACCATGTATCACAACTGGTCGTATGATCGTTTTAAACACTACTTATATCTTCGTATATTTTGTTAGTTGTTTTGATCTTAAAAGGTTTTGGAGGGAAAAAAGATATCTGTTAACGACCTGTATCCTACTGTTTAATTGTTGAAATTTGTAATGCTACAAATTTAAAGTCATCTATGGTGATGTTCTGACCGATTCTGTCTCTGTTTTGATTATTTCGGCTCATATATATATATATATATATATATATATATATATATATATATATATATATATATATATATATATATATTTCGTCTTATTTTAGTTGATTAGGAGCCCCATATTCTTTGCTTTTTTCTCGAACCTCACGAAAGTCTCCTTTATCCTTAATCGGGTGTTTCCTATAACCCCTTCATTCCATTCATCTGGCATTGTTTCTTCTCGAGAAATGTTTTGAATTAGCTTGTATATAGAACTGTACAACAACGTACATATATGATGGTACAAAATATGATGGTAAATAAGGAAAAATAGTTGGCATTACTCATAAATTATCATCTATACAAAGAAATTCACTTACCTCTTACAGTAATTCACCGGAAAAAAGATGAAATCAGCGTAGAAACCCATCATGGCGTCGTTTTCCTGTAAGGGAATGGTCGATGAAGTCCCGACGGGAAGAATTCGACTTCCCGCTTCAGTCTGGGGAAGTTCGATGGTCGAGCAAGAGTGAAAAGGCGACTTAATGAAAGACGTAAAGGTAGACTTCCGCACCAAGCCACCGAGACAGGAGACCGCGACAGGCGACAGATAGGCGAGGTCTCCCCACGACTGCTCTCAATGCAATTATATCAGGGTAGTTCTGCAGCCCGCGACCGAGACCAGCGACCAACTATCGTCAATTCGCGACCTATCTGTCGCCTGTCGCGGTCTCCTGTCTCGGTCGCTTGGTGCGGAAGTCTACCTTTAGTCACAGTTAAACACAGCGGCACGTTCACCATACCGTAAGAGTTATGGTATGGAGTGCTATGGTTTATGGGAGCAGATTACTATTAATTTTCATCAGAATCAATATAACATCTAGACGGTATATTTAGCTAAGGACTGAGTAGAGCCTTAACATATCTGGACAATACTATTCAAAACCCGATTTTTTTACAAGACAATGCCAGACCACATGGGGTCAGAGAATCGTTAATTCGTTAACCTTCATGAATTAGCATCACGTTCAAAACCACTCGATATTAGAGGTAACGGAATTTGACAAGAGTTATAAGTAATGCCGATGCAGGATATAAGTTTATAGGACTGGATCCCGCGTGCCAAAAAAAGTTTATTAATAGCAAGCTGAAAATTTGTTAGCAGCTTAATGGTGTCTAGTCGGAAAATTTTGATGTACGGAAACACTGGAACAGGGGAAGTTTTAATTATTGTGGAACAGGTTACAGGTTTCGAACGTTAGACTACGAAAACGTCCTATGTATTTTCTCGGACAGAAATTTCAATTGATTCGTAACCCTTTCATTAAACTGTCATGCAAAATCAGACTGCTATTTATCACCAACATATTTCCTGTTATTTGACATGTTCTACATGTCGGACTTAATGATCAACATATTTTTCGGACAAACATTTTTTCATATACTACATAAAGTTTGCTATTGAATAAACTTAAAAATAACCTGCTAGTTTTCACAATCATAAACTTGTCAGGATGACAAGTTCCACAATTAAATCACATTCCACAATTAAAACTTCCCCTGTCCCAATGTTCCGATACATCAAACTTTGTCAGACTAGACACCGTTAAGCTATTAACAAATTTTCAGCTTGCTATAAAAAATTTTTTTGGTACGCGGGATGCAGGCCTACTACGTTTTATTTACAATGTCACATCTCTTGTAAAAATCCAATACCTCTAGTTCATTTTGTTTTTCACGGAATTACGTTTCTGTCTGCCATTTTATTAATGACGAACCTTTTTTGTGTCTTCCCTTTTCATCAATAATCCAATGTCAATCGTCTACAATCTTCTTCTCGAAACTGTTGTGTATTTAAATTTGCTTCTAGGGTTAAGCTGCTTTTATTTTTTTTTTATTTCAAATAATAAAGTTTGTGATTAGCAGCAGATAACAACAACTATAGTAGGAAAAATGAAAGAATACCCATGAACGAACATATAAAACACGCTGTATTTTTCTTTCATCGTGTTACACAAAAAATTGGCCAGCGCAAGTACATGTAGTAATTATTATTACATGTACTTGCGCTGGGAAATTTTCTTTGTGACACGGTGACAGGAAAATATAGCGTGTTTTATATGTTCGTTCATGGGTATTCTTTTATTTTTCCGACTGTATCTACATTTGCCCCTCTGTAAGATCTTATTATATCTATTAACATATGCTCATTTTCTTTGTGAATAATCACATGGTGCTTATTCAAACTTATTAGAACTATTTGACTGATATTATGTAGTTACTATTTGGATGTGGCCATGAATCCTTATGAATGTCTTTATGTACAAACTTTGTGCTTATAACAGAGAACCTTTCTATTGTTGCTAAGTTTACTAGTCTTTGCCCGTTACCTTTACTCTCACTGCACACTAATGGCTTAAACATTTCATTTTTTTTTTCTTCAATATTTGCATTAAAATGTACTATGCATATATTTGTGTCCTTTTGGTAATGGATTAAAATAATTTTCTCCTTATTATCATCGATTAACGCTTGCACATTCAGGATTATAATACCTATGCTCATTGGTTTTTATTAAACTAAGACAGCACTTCTTCTTCTTCTTCAGCCATCAGTAATCCAACTTTGGACATATGCCTCCCCCAATTCAATCCAGTGTTGTCTATTTTCCGCCACCTGTTTCCAGTTGTGTCCTCCAAACTTCTTTATCTCATCAGCCCATCTCATTTGTGGCCTTCCTCTACTTCTTATTCCTAACCACGGTCTCCATTGTTGTATTTCGTGATTCCATATTTTATCCTTCGGTCGGGCATTGTGTCCTGCATAGCTCCATTTTAATTGGCAGCATGTTCCCCTGCCTCTTTTACTTTGGTTTTGCTTCTAATCCATTTATTTGTTTTTTTGTCTATGAGCCTCACCCCGAGCATTAATCTTTCCGTCGCTCTCTGTGCCTTTACTATTTTATCCATATTGGCCTTGGTGAGTGCCCACGTCTGTGAACCATACGTAAGTATAGGTAGGATACACTGATCGTAAACTCTGGTTCTCAAATTAATATTGTTCTATTTTAGTGTTTTTTAAGATCCAACTCAGTTTTCCAAATCCTGCCCACGCTAACCTTATTCTTCAGGTAATTTCGGCAGTTTGATTTTCTTTGTTAACTTCCATTATCTGTCCCAGGTAGATGTATTTGCTTACTGTTTCTAAATCTATGTCATTCAACGTTATTTTTTTAATGTTCGGTATATTCGTCATTATTTTGTTTTTTCCAAGTTTATCTTAAGACCTACTTAAGACAGCGCATTCTTTCTAAAATTGTATTAATATACTGTTTAATATATTTTGTTTATTTTGTGTACATTGTGTCTAAAAATTCGTGAATGTATTTAAAGTTTTTAAACAAAGCAATTAGTTATTGCGGATTTTACGAGTGTTTATATTTTATTAATAACATTTTAATTTTTAACGTTAATAAGTAAAAGAACATTGGCTCATTGAAAGCTGTTAGCAGCGAGTTATCGTCAGCAATGATTCCAGTGGCGTATCAACCGAGCAGGTAACATGAACAACTTTTCAACAGGCTTTTATTCCCAACCAAATTATGAACAAAATGTAAAAACCATGGCTCCAATGATCCAAAATCCTATACAAATTCCCACTTGTTCCCAACAACCTAATGATTCACTACAAATAAACCAAACAAATGAACAAACAGCCAGTATTGAAGAACAGCAATGGAATGAGGTTACCGGAAAAAGATTAAGAAGCAGTCCAGAAATGCCTAGAAGTAACAAAAGACAAACAAAACTTGGTGAGTACTGGTTAAGTAAACCTATAACAACACAAAATCAATTTGAAGCACTAAGTTCAATAGATGAAAGTGACAATTTGGAAGACACAGTTAAAAATACAGATGCAAAACCAAAACCACCTCCAATATTTGTATCAGGCGTGCAGATCTGCAAGCCTCTTATCGATCTATTGCAACAAGTAGCAGAAAATGATTTTATCACTAAAGCTATCAACAGCGAACAAACAAAAATTCAACCAAAATCAGACAAAGCATACACCGCCATAATAAATGCTCTAAAAACAAAAAACACGGACTTCCACACTTATAAACCTAAAAGTGAAAGACACTACCGAGTGGTTCTTAAAGGCATGCACCCCACGACAAATTTAGAAGAGATAAAAGAAGATCTTAAAACCAAAAACCATAATGTTATAAATATATGGAATATACTACACAACCAAACTAAAAAATCGCTGCCTATGTTCTACATTGATCTAGAAACAAAAGATAATAACAAGGACATCTATAACATTAAACAAGTAATGCATTCCATAGTAGAATTCGAAGCACCGCATGTCAAGAGAATAATTCCGCAATGTAGTAGATGTCAAAAATACAACCACACAAAAAACTTCTGCAATAAACAACCGTGCTGTGTCAAATGCGCAGAACCTCATTACACTAAAGAATGTCCAAGGAAAACCAGAGACAGTAATGTTAAATGTGCTAACTGTGGTGAAAATCACCCCGCAAATTATAGAGGGTGTGAAGTTCACAAACAATTACAAAAACTTAAATTCCCTAACTTGAGACGACACAACGCGAGGACAAACCAAGATAGAACTACAACAGTCAACTATGTGCAACCTGGAATAACATACGCACAAGCAACGCAAGCAGTTAACCAGCAAGCCTCCAACCAAACTACTACACAACATATACCAAATCAAACTAATAACCACACAGACATGTCAGAACTGAAAGACATGTTAAAAAAACTGACGGAACAAATGAGCACTATGCTCAACCTCCTGACCATGATTCTCAACCAGAAATGACTCAGTTACTAAAGCTAGTATTATGGAACGCCAATGGCTTAAGTCAACATGTAGAAGAATTAAAACTATTTATTAACACACAAAAAATTGACATAATGCTGATTACAGAAACTCATTTTACATCCAAAAACCACATCAATATTCCACGATTTACAACTTATCATACGCAACATCCCAACGAAAAAGCACATGGAGGTACTGCAATAATAGTTAGTAATAAACTAAAGCACTACGAAATACAAAAACATGAATGCGACTATCTACAGGCCACCAGCATTGTTGTGGAAGATCAACTAGGCCCACTAACAGTATCAGCTATATACTGTCCGCCAAAGCACAATAACAAAACGGAACAGTTTGAAAATTTCTTTAAAACATTAGGAAATAGATTTATAGCAGGAGGAGATTTTAATTCTAAGCATACTACCTGGGGATCCAGAATTATTACCACAAAAGGCAGAGAACTTCTTAAAGCTATAAATGCGACCAATGCAAATTACCTCACCACAAGGGAACCAACTTACTGGCCTACCGACAATGCAAAAATACCTGATCTACTCGACTTTTACATTGTTAAAGGAATTAATGTTAAATTGGCAAAAGTAGAATCTTGTTACGATCTACCCTCTGACCACTCTAGCGTAATCGCGACATGGTATGCACAAATAACGAACAGTACTAAACAACCATCACTATACAGTAACAAAACAGACTGGAGCATTTTCAAGACTAAACTAGATGAACTAATTGACATAAACATCCCATTGAAAACAGAAAGTGACATCTACGCAGCAGTAGAAAATCTTCAGAAATCTATACAAGAAGCTGCTTGGTATGCTACCCCTGACTGCTACCAAACAGAATTGAAAGAGAATTGCCCAACTGTAATAAAGGAAATGATTGCTAGAAAGAGAAAAATAAAGGAAGAGTGGCGAAGAAAAAGAACACATGAGAACAAGGCGAAATTAAATAAAATCACCAAGGAAATTAAACTACAATTGCATAATATCAAAAATAACAAAATACAAGAATATCTTACAGGTTTATCAGCAAACGCAGATAGTGAATATACCCTTTGGAAGGCCACGAGAAAAATCAAACACCCGAAACAACAAATACCACCAATACGAAACCAAGAGGGAAACTGGTGTAGAAATAATAAAGAAAAAGCCGAAGCATTTGCAAATCACCTCACTAATGTATTCCAGCCACATCCCATGGAAGATGGTGACACAGAGGAAGAAATAAATGACTTCCTGGAATCGCCCTACCAGATGGATTTACCTATACAAAAAATCACCACTAAAGAAGTTAGAAATATGATCCAGCATGAAATCAGTCCAAAAAAAGCTCCAGGGTATGACCTGATCAACGGGAAAGTACTGCAGCAATTGACATGCAAAGGTCTGAAAATGATAACGCAAGTATTTAATGCAATATTTAGGCTAGGTTACTACCCAGAACAATGGAAAGTTGCTCAAATTATTCTCATACCTAAGCCAGGGAAAAATAAAACTCAGGTGACTTCATACAGACCAATAAGCCTGCTACCTGTTCTATCAAAAATTTTGGAAAAACTTCTCCTTAAACAATTATCCCCAGTTATAGAAGAAAGGAAACTAATTCCCCAACACCAATTTGGGTTCAGAACACAACACGGAACGATAGAACAGGTACATAGACTGGTAAAACACATCAGAAGTGATCTAGAAAATAAAAGGTATTGTTCTGCTGCATTCCTGGACATTGGTCAGGCCTTCGACAAGGTATGGCATGCTGGTATGCTCTTTAAACTAAAGAAAAACCTTCCTCATCCTTTTTATCAAATCCTAAAAAGCTATATTTCCAACCGACATTTCCTAGTCAAGCAGGATAATGAATACACAAGCCTAAGACCAATAAAAGCCGGAGTGCCACAAGGAAGTGTCTTGGGACCGATATTGTACTTGCTCTACACTGCTGACCTACCCACAAGTAACAAAACAACGTGTGCAACTTTTGCTGATGACACTGCTGTACTAGCCTCTCACCATGATCCAAATACAGCATCCAGAACCCTTCAGAAAGACCTTAATAATATACAAATATGGCTTAAAAAATGGAAGATAAAGGCGAATGAGAGTAAATCCATCCACGTAACCTTCACCATGAGAAGACAAACATGTCCATCTGTAACACTAAATGAAACTCAACTCCCACAAACCGATACTGTCAAGTACCTAGGAATCCATCTTGATAGGAGATTAACTTGGCAAAAACACATTTTTACAAAAAGAAAACAACTAGGAATAAAATTTCGAGAAATGTACTGGATCATCGGTCGTAAATCTCAACTATCACTTGAAAACAAACTGCTGATATATAAAACTATATTAAAACCAGTGTGGACCTATGGTATCCAACTTTGGGGGACAGCCAGTCAAACTAACCTAGAAATATTGCAGAGATTCCAGAACAAAGTCCTTAGAACAATGCTGAATGCCCCTTGGTACGTGCCAAACTATGTGATAGAGCAAGACCTCAATGTGCCATCCATAAAAACAGTAATAACGGAATATTACAAAAAATATTCCAAGAGACTAGAATCTCATCCAAATGAGTTAGCCAGCAACCTTACTGATGACCACAATGATGTACGACGCCTGAAGAGATTCAAAGTAGTGGATCTAGCAAGAAGATTCGAATAATCTGTGATAACTAAACTTATTTTAATTTGTTTTAATTTAATTTATGTAAAGAGGGTGATCACTGGATCTCCCTCTACAGGTCAAAATTTTCAATTTTTGTCAAATAATTTACCTATTGTTCTCAGTTGAGGACAGATTGTAAATATTACAACATTAAATAAAAAAAAAAAAAAAAAAAAAAAAAAAATTTTGTGTACCATAAAAACTATGTCTAACTTACTGGCGAACCCTTCAGTATGGAAAAAAATATATTATTTTGCCTCTTCTTCTTCAGATACAAATCCACTAATGGATGTTAGCGATCACATTTTCCATTAACTCTCTGTTTCTTGCAATATGTGTCAGAGATTAAATGTCGTTAATCCATTGCCTTATGTTTCGAGGTCAGAACATTTTCTTGCGTCCCATTTCGCTCTTGCCTTCAATTTTACCCTCGATTATAACATGAAATAACTAGTATTTGTCGTTTCGCATGATGTGACCCAGAGCCTCGATTTTTGAACCTTCGCTTCGTTATCGAACGTATTCGTTTCGTATCTGTTTAGTATACGAAGTGAATATGTTCGATAACGAAGCGAAGGGTCAAAAATCGAAGCCCAGACCTACATCATTTTCTTGATGGTTTCGAAAAGTTGGCGTTCTTGGTTGATTCTTTTAAGTACCGTAAACTCGGGCTACTTTGGCCCATTTATTAAAACCTTTTAAATCAACTCTCAATAAATCTTAGCATTTTTCTACTACTAAGCTGTATTCATCTGTTTTACATAATTAAACTATCTTAAATAACATGCATAAAGCATTTTAGTGTTTTTTTAAAAAATATATAAACTTTTTTAAATTTTTTACCTGGGCCAATGTTAGCCTTACGTTAGGGTTACTTTGGCCCAATATGATATTACCTACTTTAAAGCATTATATAAATAGTTAGGGTCAAAGAAAGACATGGGTTTATTTATTCAGTATATTTATATGACAGAAAAATATATTTCGAATTATGTTTTTTTTAGAAAAGGTACAAAAATGAAGCTTTAGCAAACAATTCATGTTTTTCACAAATTACTGATGGAAAATAGTCCTCTTTTTAACAGTTTTGGAGGTTGGATCTTTTTCTTAATAGCGCTTCATTTGTAAAACAAAGAGTCCTTTTCTTTGGCCACTTCCAACACTTATTGGTACGTTCCATGCATTCAACAACAGCACCTTCTTCTGACACATTCACAGCAATCCCAGGGAACAGTAGCTTATTCCATTCAACAACAACGAAGTTTCCTTTTTGCAGATTTGACTTTATTCTTCTTCTTCGTTTTGTTCCTGGGGTTTTTTGGCACTGAAAGAAGTAGATGCAACTATATCGACATTTGTGTGATTTACCTGGAGACCACTGATTGTTTTAATTTCCTCTTCTTCGTCCGTTGAAAGAACCATGTCACTATGACCGGATGAAACGACACTGTAATTGTCACTATCTTCTTCCGAAGTCGAAAGTTCCATGTCTTTTTTATTCATTTTTCTCTTTTGTCTCTTAACTTCTTGTTTCTTTTCTAAAACCGTCTGTCGCTTTTTTTCAAGTTTTTTCCTTTCTTTTTCTCTTTTTTCCTTCTAGTTTTCCATCTTTTTTTCTTTATTCTTTTGACCTTTTTGATTCATTTGGTGTTCTTGATACTGAATAATATCGTTAGCTGTTATGCTTTTACCAGCAGGAACGTCTATTTTTTTCGTTTTATTCATCGGGGTTTAACAACTTCTTGCCTTTTCTGTTCCAAATGGCGAATAAATGTTTGTCCTACCAATTCCAAATTAATTGTCACATTGTTGGAAGGTAAGAGCTTCAATACTTCTTCTTTGTCTAAGGGATGTATGCCGGCCTTTTTAAAACCAGACTTTAAGTTTTCCTTTTGATGAAGCTCCAACTTATCCAAAGATTTTTTCAACAATCTTGGAAAAATATCTTTTGGTAATGTGGCAACAGTTTTGCCACTATCAGACTGTTTCCATTCGGTAAGAATCTGTCGCCACTTACTTTTGAGAGGTCTAAAATAGGCCAGATCAAGTGGTTGTGTTAGGTGCGAGGAGTTTGGAGGCAAGCATACGAATTGGATATTGTTCTCTTCGCAAAGACTGACCACGTTTAAGCTTACATGTGAGCTAAGATTATAACCGATAACTACTTTATTACCTTCTTGTTTCTTTAAGATTGGAAGAAGATGTGTAGCAAACCAATCTTCAAATGTTGCTCCGTCGATCCAACCTTGTTTTGTCCTGTTGTAATGCGCTCCTTCGGGGCCACCTTCCAACCATGTGGTCCACAAATGTTCAGCCTTATAAATAATATAAGGTGGCACAGAGGTACCATTGGCATTACCACAAAACATAACGCTAATGTTGGACTTAGTCGAATTCATGATACGCTCTGGGTACTTTGAACCCCTACGACAGATTACTTTCTTCCTGCCTGGATCGTCAGACATGCATGTTTCGTCGTAGTTATAGATGTTTTGAGGCAGTACATTCTCAACTACTTCTTTTAAGTGATCGAAGTATTCTGAGATTATTTTTCTATCAATCTGAGCACGATTTCTTTTTATATTTGATGCAAACCTGACTGTGAGCTGAGGATGCCTTTTTAAGAAAGACTTGGTCGACATTTTGTCGATGTGACTAGCAAATTCTAACTCTTCTTCTTGGGTAAAAACTTTGGGATGACCCGGTGAGCTCGAAAACAGATTTTTTAGTTTGTTTTTAATAGTGCTTCGTGGTATTTTAAAAATATCTGCGGCTTGCCTTTGTGTCATTTCACCAGATCTGATTGCTTCTAAACAGTTTTGGAGATGATCTTGACTGTAGTCGGCATAACTCCGGCTTCCTGGTTGGCGCTTGTAGTTATAGGGCATCTTCCGTAGGTAATCTAAAAATAAATTTATTCAATAAAAGAACACCCAGAATGTTGATTTAAAGCAGTAGGTAGGTAATAATGAAAAAATAAAACAAATAAAACAAACATCAGACCTACTTTGGCCCAAATATAAGTTGGGTCAAAGAAGGTCATATTTTTGAGGTTATCTGAACTGGTTTTATTATTGAATTTTAAAATAAAAAAGCTGAGAATAATGCAAATTATAACCATTCCACTGCATTAAGTATTAAATTCTGATGTTAAAAAAGTACTCACCAACATTGTAACAGACGTAAAACGGTCTTTGCAGCTAAAAGTTTTAGACGTTAAAAAATCACTTGTTGCACATACAACATCAAAAGTACTCATGCTGGTTCTAGGAGGCGATACGTGAAACATTTGAAGGTCGTTACGAGTTGCGCAAGTCTGCACTCCATCGGAAACTACCCACATCGGCTTAAAATCTACTCTCTCGAGATACTTTGAAAACGTTTTATTTTATTTTTAATTTGGGCCAAAGAAGGACCCCAGGGCCAAAGTAACCCTTATTTACGGTACCTACATCTACATTTCTGACTTTCGCCGTCCATGGTATCTTTAGGAAACAGCGATAAAGCCACATTTCGAAGGCTTCCAAGCGCTGAAGCCCTCTACTACATATAGCAGCACCGACCTGTGTCCAGTAGGGTGCATCGAAAAAGGCGAAAAAATTTTTTTTGCCATAGAAAAGTAATATTTCACAAAAGTTACCTAACTCACTATTTAGTACTTTAGTAAAATTGCGTTGAAATAAAAAAATATTTTCTGCCCCCACGTCAACTACAAATTAGAAAAAATACATTTATATGCGTTTTTTTTTTGTAAGGGGAAAACCTTATAAAACTTGAATAAATAAATTCGTTTTAAATTGGAAAATATTTTCTGGTTTTACAAGGCAATTAAAAATTTTACTTAAGAAAAGTATACTAAAACATTTTTTTATAACATAATAGGCCAACTTATCCGTCTCCCTGATGTCACCCAAGTTTTTTAATAATAAAATAAATATAAAGCAAGGTACAAAATTCGGTATTATTACAAAAAATATGGTAAAAGCATTCTATTCGAAGATGTTTTCCGATTTGGCATTAAAGTGAGGCATAGTTTTTCTGGAATCAATTCGAGTTTTTATAAATCCATCCCTCAAAAATATGCTCCACAAACTGCTTGAGACGCTTGGTCACAAGCTTGACACATCGTTCTACACATTGTTTGTGCCAGTGATATTTCTCAATCTCAATGTTAAAAGGGTCTAAGTTAGGATTCTTAATAAAATCTCAAAGATTGTCACTCGACAATCTAGAGAATATAGGTGGTTCTCTAAGGTGATTTTTTGGTTAGTTAATTAACTCAAAGTAGTCGTTTGAGTCAAAATTTTTATAGGAGAAAGTTTGAAGACCTCACGTTTTTTTATTTGGTCACTGGTAAACTTCTTTTAATGTCCAAGGTTTAGATCATTTGAATGTCACAGACAGACAAACCACTGAAGCGGTTTTTTAAGATGTTCTTCTAACAGCCGTATTACATCACCCTTAACGCCAGTATTTACGACTGTTTGGTCACATGCAATAGCTGGATTTAATACTTTCTGATATACCAGACAGCGGATACCCATATCCAAAATACTTGCACCCTGGCTCATGCACAAATGTTACCTACAGTCGGAAAAATGAAAGAATACCCATGAACGAACATATAAAACACGCTGTATTTTCCTGTCACCGTGTCACAAAGAAAATTGTCCAGTGCAAGTACATGTAACAATAATTATTACATGTACTTGCGCTGGCCAATTTTTTGTGTGACACGGTGACAGGAAAATACAGCGTGTTTTATATGTTCGTTCATGGGTATTCTTTCATTTTTCCTACTGTATGTGTTCTTCCACGACCGATTGGTACTGTTTTTTACTTGAGCTAAACTTTGGTCTTTGCGTCGCGTCGGTAACTTTCTTCTTTTACCGTTATTCTCTCTGATTATATTTGTTTTTGTTTTCCCTATCAATCGAATTTATCACCATTTTTCTGGGACCTCTTTAATTTAATAGAAATTCGCGCTTATCCAGAGGCATTTTTTGAGATTTGCTACAAAGACAATTAATCAGAGTGGCATATTTGCATGCTGCAAGATCGAAACGTGTAATTTTACTTTTGTTTTAAAGCATTGAATTTTATTTTTGTAAAATTCACTGTTTTGCCTGTTCTTAAATAATTTCATAGTTGTCATATATTTGTCATGATAGGCTTTTAAAGGCTGAATAATTGTTATATGTTAAATTATTGGAATTAAAACCTTTTTCCGTATTTCCTCCAATTTAAATGCAACCTGTTCGGCAACACCAGAAAATTCTGTCTCTTTCTTGCTGAGTTTTTTATCCTCTTGCAACCACAAAACTTCATCGCTTGTTTGTATTTCAGTAAAACATTTTCAGGTATATTTGGTGGTTGCTCAAAAATGGGGCGGTCCACAGGACATCTTGATTTTACTCCCCGTGGTCCTGATTTATCTATTTCAAAAATATTTAATTTGCAAACAATAATAATAACAAAGTAAGGCATCGCACTAAACATAAGTGAAAATTACACGCACGGACTCACTAAGCGGGAAACTTCAAAGGGGTTGGGGAGATTGAAAAACCAAATAAAACTTTAAATATCGTTTAAATTTTTAATTGACTACATTTTATATTTTCTTTAATTGGTCTTAGATCTAGTTAGCACATATTTTATTCCAAATAATATAAATTGAAATTTCCATAAAAATCAGATATTTAATAAAATTCAAGGTCGTTGGGGGAGCAGAAAATTCGCTTAGAAAAAAAAAATAAAAATACTAATATGTTGAAAAATAACACTAGCAACTTTTTCACGCTATTAGATATAACATTTCCAACTTTTATTTTTTCGATGCACCCTAGTGTCCAGCCCTCTACTCCATATAGCAGCACCGACCATACGTAGTACTTAGTAATGGTATTATTTTACATATAGTGTGAAATTTTTCCTTGTTTACTTTCTTGGAGACCTTGCACTCTAAATTTAATCTATTTGCTCACGCACGGACTCACTAAGCGGGAAACTTCAAAGGGGTTGGGGAGATTGAAAAACCAAATAAAACTTTAAATATCGTTTAAATTTTTAATTGACTACATTTTATATTTTCTTTAATTGGTCTTAGATCTAGTTAGCACATATTTTATTCCAAATAATATAAATTGAAATTTCCATAAAAATCAGATATCTAATAAAATTCAAGGTCGTTGGGGGAGCAGAAAATTCGCTTAGAAAAAAAAATAAAAATACTAATATGTTGAAAAATAACACTAGCAACTTTTTCACGCTACTAGATATAACATTTCCAACTTTTATTTTTTCGATGCACCCTAGTGTCCAGCCCTCTACTCCATATAGCAGCACCGACCATACATAGTACTTAGTAATGGTATTATTTTACATATAGTGTGAAATTTTTCCTTGTTTACTTTCTTGGAGACCTTGCACTCTAAATTTAATCTATTTGCTTCATTTGTAAACTGCTTTAGGTATACCTCTTTGAAAATGCCTCTCACATTCCAAACTCGGCTAATTTTCTTTTATTTTAATTGCCTCCGTTTTATGTTTTTTTATTTATAGGTTTATTAGCTCTTGTCTGGTGGTGTTACATGGTTCCGTCTCTCGTTATATTGCTGTACTTTACTTTAACCTATTTCTCTTGTTTATTGAGTACCTATTATATGAGTCCTTCAATTTTTATATTGGTACAATTAAGTCAATTATAAACTGTTACCAATGTCAAGGCCAATAACATTTTTAGTTACAATGTAAAAAAGTAATTAACTGATTGGCTTTTAGAATGTTTAATTATTAAGTATTGTGTATACACATGTGCGCATATGTACATGATATTCTTATATTAGACCAGGGCGCATCTGTAAAAATATTAGTACATGTGGACGTTTAGAGGTGACTCAAATTTTTTTGCAGAAGCTGCTTGAAAATAAATCAAATAATAATATTTGAAAAAGACTAAGTTTTCACTCTAATGGCATATAAAACAACATAATGCTATTCTACATCCCACCATAATGAAAACAATGGGAACCTTCTCTGGTTACACCTCCGAGGCTTCTACAATTTGCAAGCCATACGGATGCTGAGACTAAGGAAGATGAGGGAATTCTACAATTAACAATTCACGTCCCATCTGCTCAGCGCGGTAAAGTTCCAACGAGAATGGTTCCCTTCATACTCCACACACAAAAATGAATAACCATTTTCAATTTCGTTGCAAAACGAAAATACAGCCGAACCATATTCTAGTCCAATCAGAGAGTGCTGCAAGCACCTCTACCGGTTTCGAAACTTATTAGTCTCTCATCAGGAGGCACATATGCTGCTCTCCCCGATCCAACCAAAACAAACCCCAGCGTGCAGTCCCGGATTGCAACGAACGAAATGGCATAGATGCCCTAGCGGCAACTGCTACCAAAAAGACCAGAGAAGGTTCCCATTGTTTTCATTCTGGTGGGATGTAGAATAGCATTATGTTGTTTTATATGCCATTAGAGTGAAAACTTAGTCTTTTTGGTAGCAGTTGCCGCTAGGGCATCTATGCCATTTCGTTCGTTGCAATCCGGGACTGTACGCTGGGGTTTGGTTTGGTTGGATCGGGGAGAGCAGCATATGTGCCTCCTGATGAGAGACTAATAAGTTTCGAAACCGGTAGAGGAGCTTGCAGCACTCTCTGATTGGACTAGAATATGGTTCGGCTGTATTTTCGTTTTGCAACGAAATTGAAAATGGTTATTCATTTTTAATAATATTTGAGTTATCATCCCTCTCAAAATGGTCCGGAACATTGTTTAAATAATCAAAATATCAAAAATTGAAGGAAAAATTCGATTTTTTTCTTCGTTTTTTTAATTATAACTTTAAAAGTATTCATTTTCGAGAAAAGTTGTACTGGCATAAAAGTTGTGTAATTAAATTTCCTACAATATTAAAATGGTTAAAAATTTAAAAAATAGTCATCCTTGTTGCAAAATAGCAATAATTGCGAAAAAAAAAATATACAAAAACAAGTATTCGCATTTTACATTTTTCAACCATTTATGCTATATTTAGGACGTTCATATTTCTCCCAGAAAAACTTCATGATATAGTAAAACTATACTGTAAATTTAATTAAGATCGGTTTAATAGATTTTGCAAAATAAATTTTGCAATCCAGCTTTCGCAAAAAAATTTATTTTTTCAAATTATTACAGGACTGAAAATAAAGTAGAAAGCAAGTTGAAATTTTTTCCGTATAGAAGTGTGCTGTACTTTTCATTTAAAATTTTGCAAAATTAAAATCGATTAACTACCACGTTGTCAGGAATTCTTTTAAATAAACATTAACTATTGGTGCTACGCGCAGGACAGCGGATAGTTTGCTCTGATTTGGCATTCCAATGACATTTGATAATGATTGATACATTTTAATTTTTATTAAATTTCGATATAAATAAATAAATTTGTTTATTGCAAAATAAAAACACATACTCTATCATTTCAAATAACACTTTTATTAACAAAAATTTTCTTTTTTCATATATTTTAACTTAGAGAAGAAAAGTTTATTATTTTTAAACATATGCAATTGTTTAAACAAATTGTTTAAATTTCACAAACAATAATAAAATTAGTTTGATTTTTGTGTAATTAAAATATTAAAATACAACAAAATATAGAGTAAGAAAATAATATATTAGATAAAGATTGGAAGAAATTTTGGTGGAAATCAACTTGTGAGAATCGAATACCGCTGTCCTGCGCGTAGCACCAAAAATTAATTTTTATTTAAAAAATTTCCTGACGCCGTGGTAATTAATCGATTTTAATTTTTCAAATTTAAATTAAAGGTACAGTACACTTCTATAAGCAAAAAAAATTCAAGTTGCTATCTGCTTTATTTTCAGTCCTGCAACATTTAAAAAAAAATGAATTTTTTTTGCGAAAGCTGGATTGCATAATTTATTTTGTTAAAGTTTTTCTGGGTAAACTAAGAAGGTCCTAAGTGTAGCATAAATGGTTGAAAAACGTAAAATGCAAATACTTGTTTTTTATGTTTTTTTTTTCGCAATTATTGCTATTTTGCAACAAGGGTGACTATTTTTTAAATTTGTAACTAATTCTATACCTATTGTAGAAAATTTAATTATGCAACTTTTATGTTTGTACAACTTTTCTCAGAAATGAATAGTTTTAAAGTTGTAAGCAAAAAAACAAAAAAAAAAAATCGAATTTTTCCTTCATATTTTGACAGTTTGATTATTTAAACAATGTTCCGGACCTTTTTGAGTGGGAGGATAACTCAAATATTATTATGTCATTTTCAAGCAATTTCTGCAAAAAAATTTGAGTCACCTCTCAACGTCCATCTCAAAACAGATGCGCCCTGGACTATGTTTACTATTGTAGCAGACATTATTTATTATCTATCGTGGCTGAATGGATGAAGCAATCCAAAGTCATTAAACAAATAAGGTACTAATTGTAGATATGTATACAGTAATTATTATAGTACATTATAATCTAGATTTAATACTTTAACTTGTAATTTTTTTCTATTTAAGGCACAGAAGACAGTTTTCGTATGGCGACGTCTACCACTAATCTACCGGATATTGTTAACGAAACTTCAAATGTGACACATGAAGATATTCCGGGTTACAACCAAGTTGAAAGTATAGTGATCTCTCTCATTCTGGTTTCTATTATTATTGGGACTATCGTTGGTAACATCCTAGTGTGCGTGGCAGTCTGTCTTGTGCGAAAGCTCAGAAGGCCTTGTAATTATCTGCTGGTAAGTTAAAAAAAGATTTAGACCTATATCGTAAGTTTTCAATTTAAGGATGTAATATTTTGTTCTCATTAAAACATTTGATTACGTTAGGTTAGAAAATGTTACAATTACTAAAAGAAAAAATTAGTCCTAAAAAATGGTAAAAATAGATAAATACATTAAAACTACCAACAAAATAATGATAGGGGAGCCCAAGCAGTGATTTTTGCAGTTACTCGAGCGCGTCAGATTATCATATGGGGAGAAACTTTGTACCCCATAAATGTACCCTATGTTGGCTCTTAATACAGGGGAGTTCGTCAGAAAAAATATCTATTCTTAGAAAAACTCGAAATCGTTAGATTAAGATAAGGTAAGTTAAGTATTGTCCTTTTCATGAGCATTTTTCAGTGCGTAACAAATGATAGGAAAAAGGGTAAGTCCGTGATAATACACATTTATGAAATTTATTCTAACATGACATTTTAGTTAAATCTGACAATTGTCACATTTTATTTTCAATTTGGGATAAAAACAAATCAAATGTGTTTCTTGCATTTATAAAATGGTATTTTCTTTGATTTGTATAGTGTTATAAATTATACAGATTATATTTGTAATATTATCATCTAATTAAAAAAATATATATTTTTTATTATGGCGCCATCTATCGACAACTACAATAACTAGAATAAATGTTGTAAATGTCTGTAATCACGGACGTGCCTTTTTTTCTGTCACATACAATTTAATGCGTTAGAAAGAAATCGAAAAACTGAAATCATGAAAGATGATCATGAGAAAAAGAATATATGCAAAACGGTGTATATTTCAAAAATCTGATGATTTGAGCGGGGCGTAGGTAAATGGGTGAGTCCCAAAATTTCACAAGAAAAAAGCGAATATTTCGCGAAATGAATGACAGATCGAAAAACTAAAAAATACGTGCTGAATATTTTTCAAAAATTTATCGAATGATACCAAACACCACTTCCCCGGAGATAGGTGGGAGGTAAATTTAAAATTTTATATAGAAACCACGCGATTTTCGCGAAATGAATATCAGAGCGAAAAACTGAAACATACACTTATTCATTATTTTTGAAAAATCTATCGAATGGCATTAAACACGACCCCCCACGTAGGTGGGGTGGGGTTACTTTAATATCTTAAATTACAGCCCGCATATTTTTATTGCAGATTTGGATTCCTTACATAAAAATGAGTAACTTTTATTCGAGATATTTTTTTAGAATTATGGATAGATGGCGCTATAATCTAAAAAACGATTGTTGGAAATGAAAAACTAAATTAAAAATGGAAAGTCCCAACAAAAATGGAAAACTTTGCTCAACTTTTTTTGGTTTTAGGACCTACTCTTCACAACCCAGTAGGTCCCCACAACGCTCGAGTGACTGCACATTTAGCATACTTTGCTGCCCTATCATAAATAATTATATCACTTAAAGCGAATTAAATCTAATTTAGAATGAGCTAATAAACCACTCCTATCCTTACTCAAAAATATCATCGACTCATCACGTCCAGAAAGATAATGTCACTATTATTATAAGGTAATATCAAAAAATCACAATCATAAAAAAACAGAATTTAAAAATAAAAATAAAACTATTCCATATATTTGACACTCACTGTATGTATAGGTCAGCTCTGTTACTTCCACTTAAAATATAGGCATTTAATTTCATGGATACTAGTACATATTTACATATTCCTGCTCCATTGTTATAGAGCGTAGACGATAAAAAGTGCAGTTGTCGTTAAAACAGTAGGTAATAAAACTAGGATTTAATAGCTATATGTCCACACTATATTAAATTGATAAAAAAGAAATGGTGTTAAAAATAGGGGTTGATAACAGCAGACGACAAAATGTAACCAATATTCAGACCCAGAGATCAGAATGTGTATAATTTTCAGAATCCGACAAAATTCATTTTTGTGCGCATAAAAGAGTAAATATAGTTAAAGTCCAAAAATTTATATAATTTGGATGTTCTTAAGGTTATGTAGAATCGTGATATAAATTTTCTTTCAAAAACTGTTACAACTATCTTAAATATGTCTTAATACATATTTTGAAACGGAGTTGATTTTACTCAGATATATATCTTTTGGCTGATATATAACATTTTAAAGTATCTTAATTTAAAAAAACCTACGAACCGTAGATATAATATAACTAAATAACGAAAAGTAAGTAACGGAAAATCTAAATTCGGAAAACCCAAACTCATAAAACCTTATTCCAGCAACCTCAAACCGAAAAATCAAATTTAAATAACCCAAATAAATAACCCAAATCCAACAGTCTCAAACCAACACCCTTAAATCCAGCCAACCCTTGGAAATCATCGCTTTGAACTAACTTAACTCTGAAGGATATCTAAGAAACCAGAGTTGAAATTCGTATTCAACGCACCAAAAACCTTCGGAAGAGTATACTCTCTTTTCTCGATCTCAAGCTTGTCGGTCTGTGTAATATTCGATCTATTTACGTGTAAATCCAAAATAGTTCCTCTCTCTCTCTCATCTCTTTGATATAGATTCTGATTTCCTCTATCGACCCCTTCCTTGGACTTCTTGCTTGCTGATGTCCCACCATACTTAAGCGGTCTACTAGGTGTTCTGCTTTTATCTATTCTTATAAGGTGACTTGTAATCTCCGCAGATTAGTGTATTGTGCTAGTGTTGGTTCGCTATATTGTTTGTATATTTCTTTATTATATCTAATATGCCAATTGTTATTTCCACTAGTTAAGCCTATATATTAAAAAAATAGTAAAATAATTAAAAAAAAACAAAATAAGAAAAAGCTACACAATGTACCAATGTATCTATAAAAATAATATTGTAGAATGTACTTATGTTTATAAGAAATTTATGACTATTAATCTGCAATCAATCACAAACAAGTCTGGCTAATTGGCTCTGCCAAAGCCATTTTTCAAAAAAAAAAAAAAAAAACACTAGTTAAGCCTAACATTCTACGTAATACTTTTCTTTCAAACACGTCTAATGCAATGGCAGATATATGGCAGAAACATGATATTATAACCCATGTTTCACACCCATAACTTACTATGGGCCTGATTATTGTCTTATAAACCCGGAATATTGTGTTTTGTTTTCTGGTTTACGTCCCACGATTTTAGTATGTGGCCCATCGCGAAAAGGTCTTTATTTGCCAGCATAAGCCTTCTAGTTTTTTCCGGTTCTTCTTAATTGTATGCGACCAGGTCCACTCCTAAGTACGTGAATCCCTTCCCGTGTCCTATATCATCTATAATATGTTTTTGGTGCTCAGGTTGCTATTTGATTTGGTTCGTATGAGTAGTTTTGTTTTATTTGTATTTATTGCTAGCTCTAAAACTTCTGCACTCTGTTTCAACTCAACGTATGTTTCTTCCGCCTCATTCATTGTTGTGCTCATTATGTTTGTATCATCTACGTAGGCTGCTAATTGGGTAGATTTTTTGTAAGTACAAGATTAACAAGATGAAACAACATTAAGAATTGTTGGAGCCAGTCGGTCTCCTTGTTTCAGTCCTTGTGTTATTATAAAAGCATCAGTGATCTCTCCTTGAATACATACATGTGCTTCTGTTTTTGTTATTGTCATTTGCAGTAGTCGTAGTAATTTCGATGGTATAGCAAATTTTTGCAATATATTAGGTAATATTTTTCTATCTACTGAATCATCAGTGCATCAGGGCATGAAATCCAAATTGCCAGTGACAATGAAACTGCTGAATTACAGAGAAGGATCACCTTAGTATGGGCCGCATATGGAGGCCTATCAGACATCTTCAAGAGCAACTTGCCAAATTATTTGAAAAGGAAGACGTTTAACCAATTTGTGCTTCCAGTCATGACTTACGGCGCCGAAACTTTATCGTTAACCCAGGCCACAGCAACGAAACTTAGAGTGGCCCAAAGAAAAATGGAATGGTCACTACTTAGACTGACTCTCAGAGATAGGGTCAGAAATGAAGAAATCAGAAGAAGGACAGGCGTCCAAGATGTCATAGAGCGAGTAGCATGGCTGAAGTTGAATTGGGCGGGCCATGTAGCCAGGATGAAGGACGGGAGGTGAACCCAAAAAACTACAGTGTGGAGACCAAGAGAAGACAGAAGAAGTAGAGGTAGACCACCTACACGATGGACAGACGACGTCAAAAGGATTGCTGGGAATTGGTTGCAGAAAGCCCAAGATCGAAAAAACTGGAAAATTAGGGCAGGCCTGTGTTCAACTTTGGATGCAGAGGCTGGATGATGATGATGATGATGATTGAATCATAGGCTTTTATAGAATCTACAAATAGATTGTAAACATTTATTTCATATTCACGTGTTTTGGCTAATATTTGTGTATTATTGGGTAATTAGTAGTAGTTGTAATCCCAGCTTAATATTCCCCGATGATTTTTTCAGTGAAAGGTTAAAGTCTTCGATTAAGAATGTTTGTGGGTATTTTGTATCCTGAACAAAGTAAAGAGATGCTTCTAATTATAAGCCTAAATGGTTGAACCTAATTTTCCAAATACCATTGTCGTAGATGGGACACAATATCTTTCTTTCAAAAGTATCAATAAGATTTATTTTCTTATCTTTCTTTTCTGTGCTATTTCATGCTATCCTGTGACATAATTGTTATTAACCAAAGGAAAAAAACAGCATATTTACTGTAAATCGCAGTAAAAATGCAGATAAAATACATATCAATATCAAATAAAAAATAACTGTTCTTTTGTGGTCTATCCGAATTTAAACCTTGTCTTTCACTTTGTTTTATATAATTTTTTTTCTTAAGTAGTTAATATAATTAAACAAATATATTAACCCATTCATGATTTAAATATATTTATTTTCAGGTAAGCCTTGCAGTGAGTGACCTTTGTGTTGCCATCTTGGTAATGCCGATGGCCACCTTCTACGAAATTAATGGCAAATGGATCTTCGGAGAGATAATGTGCAACTTGTGGGTCAGCTTCGATGTGCTCAGTTGCACAGCTTCCATATTGAATCTTTGTATGATCAGCGTGGATCGGTACTACGCTATAACGAAACCCCTCGAATACGGGGTAAAAAGGACTCCAAAGCGGATGATTTTGTGGGTGATATTAGTTTGGTGTTTCGCGGCGTGTATTTCTCTACCTCCGTTACTAATTTTGGGAAACGAACATTCTGAAATCGGGGAAAACGGAGAGAAAAACTCAAACGTGTGTTTAGTGTCACAAGATTTTGGGTAAGTTTTGTTAGTTTTTATATATTCTAAATATGCTTCTTCAGAATCATTATTCTTCTGTACTATAGTTTAAGAAAAATGATATACTCCATAACACACGCTTAATTGGGGCGCTCAGAGCAACAGTGGCCTAACCCACAATCCACAATTTTACCAAAATTCTTTTATTACATTAAAGTTATCCCTTATTAAGGTATTTTCAGATGCAAGGTGGCTCAAGTATTTGTTACTTGAGCCACTCTGTACCTGAAAATACTTAAGTAAGGGATAACTTTAATGTAATAAAAGAATTTTGGTAAAACTGTAGGTTGTGGTTGTTCTGAACGCCTCAATTGATATAATTCATAACTGATGCAAGATATATGAAAATATGAAAAAAATACAAAAAAAAATAAATGCGAGGTTACTAGATACAATATGGAGAAGAACATCAAATAAATGTAATTCTGAAAAAGTTTTAGAGACATAGCCCTGAAAAGTTAAAAAAATATATTAAGTTTATGGGCTCTTTTATTTATTTTAAAACTTTGATAATTTTATAGAATGTATTGTCCAGAAAACATATAAATATATCTTGTGGTTAAATAGCAGTAGCATTCTAAATGAATTAGTAGTAATATATTTTTGGAGGCATATAAAATTACTGCTCTTTTTGACCTTTTTCTGCAATTTTAAGCTTTAGTTCAGCGAATATACAGAGTTCGTCACTTAAAAAAACCCACTCTGATATTTTGCATGACGGTATTCATTTGATTTTATAAAAATGTTAAAACCAGTGAATTTTATTTCAAATAGTCGTCTGTCGTCTATTATTTGTCAACCTTCATCTTTCCAGTAATACAAGCCCCTAATGTTAAATAGGGAATCAGCCATGTATGGCACATCACTAGTCAAGTAGCCTTCGCTGGAGATTTCAGGCATCTCTGATTTTTCTTTTTATATTAAATATTTTTTTTATTCTTCTTTTTATATTCTTGTAAAAAGGTATCAATTTATTAAAAGTGATAGGGCTGTTTCATATTATAAGAATTTGAACGTGCGAGGGTTTTCTCGTGCGGTAGTTTTGACGCTCTTGTCCTTTTCACGCAATAAGAATTGAGTCGCACGAAGATATTTTGCTGTGTTGTTTGGTATATTAGTTTTATTTACACTTTGTGGCTGAGGTCGGTATATGATACGATGTCTGACATGTATCATTACGATGTATCATTTCAAATGGGTATTTTTTGTCCATACATTTTTCCTAGTGTACTGTAATGCGTATTTAATTCATTTGCAATTTCTATTTTGTCAGTTATTATTTCTTATGTTTTTAATTAAAAGCCTTAATTTGGTTTTATAATCGTTGTTCTACTAAGTTATTTGTGGGATCTTGGATTAGCTCATCTAATTAGCTCATACAATATATGTAATAAACTATTCTAAATGGGAAATAAGCCACAATTTAACTAAAAATAGTACATTGTTTACCGGGTAGGAAAAGCTTAACATTCCTGGACGATTGTGAAGATTGCTAAGTCGAGGCGCAAGCCGAGACTTAGCAACACAGAGTCCAGGAATGTGGCTTTTTCTACGAGGTAAACATACTATTTTTCCGCAAATCGTTTAAAATTCGACAGATATTGATTGATTTAAAAAAAACGCGATAATTTTATTCCCAAATAAATGGTGCTTTGAAATTCCTAATAAAATTACTTGGGTTACTATGGAAACGTATTGAGGTTGAATTGTCAAACTTGACGCTTATAAATAGAACACTAACAACTGTACGGAAATATCATTTCCTTACAGTAAGGAAATGACATTTCCTTACAGTAAGGAAGTCCTGACTTTTTCTTCAAGAAATTTTGACAGGAATGTCAAAATTTCCTGGCGATTTGCGGAAAATGATTTTATTAACGTTTCGACATCCGATTTGGGCGTCGAAACGTTAATAAAATCATTTTTTTAGTTAAATTGTGGCTTATTTCCCATTTACTATTTCAAAAATGCCACAACGAAATAGGTTCAAAATAACATTACAATCTATATTTTTCATGTACAGAATTTAAAAGACCCTCGACGAGGGTCTTCATAACCTCTCTCAATATCTGGCTAAATGGCGCTACATAATTTGTAGCGCCATCCCATAATCATAATGGAAATATGAATGCAAAGATTGCATTTATCTCAAAACTTCGTTTTTGGGGTTAGGCCACTGTTACTCTGAGTGCCTCAAATATATGGAAAGGGATCAGTAGCTTATAAATACGAATATAGGGAGTGTAAAAACGTGTTACGCCGGAAGCGGTAGAGGTAGTAATTTTATGTAATGTTAATTTGGATATTACTTCAGTTGGGCTCAAGTAAACTAGTTCACGAGTCTATTTTTTCTTGCACTACTAACCGCAGAGTACATAGAATTATATTAGGAATTTTGTGCATATTCTGTTGTACAGGAAGTAAATGAAGAAGATCCAGAAAGGAGGGTCCTAGTAACAAAGTCAGCAATCTCCATCATTTTGATTTTTGAGTAAACCGCAAAACAATGATACGCCTTACTTGTAGGTGACATCGAAACAAATATAGTTTAATTTATAAAACCATGCCAAATGACAGCAAATAGTGAAGAAACTTTACCTAAATTATTAACAGTTTTTATTTGAAATTGAAAAAAATAATAGAGAATGCCGGTTTTGATACTAAAAGGTGTATATTTTCGGTATTGATACTAAAATTAGACAAGAAAATAATAAAAGGTTTTTATGTTACCTTGGAGAGCTTTAGAGGTAATTTTAATTATGACAACTCATAAAAATAAAACAGCAACATTTTGTTTTCAAAATTACAGTAATCACTCCAACCGACTCCTAGTGGTATATCACATGGTCACTGCGAGGATTCTCATTGGTCAAAGAAGGACATTGCCGACTTTTATTCTAAACCGTTCATGGAGATTGCTGTGTTTGATTCTTAGGCTAAATTTATATGCTATTTTATAGGCAGATAATGCCGTTTTGATTGTAATTCTCTTCATTTTTGTATAATGTTTTAAAATACGACTGATTTGATGTAACTAACTCAATTTTGGTGAAAAGTGGAGATTACCGACTTTGCTACTAAGACCCTCTAAAAAGGCGACTATACAGTTTGGTGATATGTCTGAGACAATAAATAATAATATAAACTTTTTATTTAAGATTTGTTTTTTGGATTAATTTTTTTTTCAAATACCTACTTACAATTATTGCTGTTATTGAGCTGATAAAAATCCTAGGGTTTTCCATGAAGCACACACCCAACAACCATTGAAACTAAATGTATGGGCAGGAATTTATGGGAATGTATTGATTGTATTAGTGGGGATTCTCCTTAAAAGCAGTGGAAAAGATTGGCGTAGATTTATTCTTTTATTCCCATCAAAAAGGATCACTAACCATATGCAGAAATTACAAAACCATTTCTCCTATTTGATTTTTTACTTGGGTTCAGTTTGATTGTAATGTAGCATCCCAGATATTTAAAGTGAGTAACTCTCTCCATGTTTTGTTAATCTATCTGTCGAGAGAAGCTTATACAGTAAACTCTCTCTTAACGGACACCTTTCTTCGCCGTACACCTCCTCTATACGGACGATTTTTAAAACAAAAATCATTCGGTGATATATGCTCCTGTACCACACTCTCAACAACGGACGCGGACAGTAAATGAGGTGTACATGCGGACAGTAAATGAAAAATATTAACATTTTTGTTTCAAATATTTACAATATAAAAATGTGTACAGTGCATTTATTATTTCAAATCAGTACAGATATCCACGACGTGATATTTAATATCACGTTATTAATGTTCACGTTATCAACACTAAGTAATAAAAATTATTTAATGTGTGTGTCCGTCGATGAAACAAATGCGACACCAGGAACTTGTTAAGTTATTATTTTGACTGGAACAAGGATTTAAGAATTTTAACCGAAATGTCTGATAAAGCCTATTTAATGGACGTAATTGTATTTTTATGACTATTTTTGCAAAGTGAAAAAAAGGGTGTTCGCCAAAAGGAGGTTTTAAGTTTGAAAGAAAAAGTCGATCAGGGTACTGAATTAGACCTAGAAATAATTGTTTTCGATTGATTTTGTAAAGTGCGGTCTAAAAGTAGTCTATAAGTAAAAACCTGTTTCTTGTATAATTATTCAAGAAAATGCATTAGAAGTTGTAAGGGAAGAAAGCGTTGATATGAAAGCTCTCCTGATGGATGGCAAATTTGAGAGAAATGAGTTGTAAATGTTTTGTAAGCAATACAATATTTTCTTCAAATTTGTATGTGGCGAAGCAGTTGCTGTAGATATATTAGTGGTTTCTAAATGAAAGGAAAAACTGATCACTTTAATGAAAGTATACTCCCCGCTAGACATTACCCAAGAAAACTTATAACCTAAATGGAGAAAGGTGCACTGAAGGTAAGGCAGGATCACAATTCTACTTTGCAGCAGTATGACGGGGCCAAAGAAAGGGCACTGGTAACCGGGTAAAGTAAAATTTCTCGTTGGTTCAAAGGTTTATACGCAGAACAATTACCTATCGAATGGTACAGTAATAAGAAGTCGTGGATAACAAGTTACAAGGGAAATAATGACAGACAGGCCAATTAAATTTGTTAAAAACCAGAGAGACCGCAGACGTTCGGATACAATTAGAGTCTCTTTGCAAATACAATGATGTCAACTTTGCAAAGTAATAAGACACTTACTCAACACACACACTACACATTACACTAGGTACCTAATTGGAAAAATCCACTGTATCATCACCTTGCCAATGACCATTAGTTGTCGAGGCATTAGCTAAAAAAATTGTTAAAAGAATGCAGGGAGAAAATCGAAAAGTTCTTTTGTTCCTAAACAATGCTGCCTCTAATGCATAACTTGTGTTATGTAATATTAAACTAATATTTCTATGTATATGTATGTATGTACACATACATACATGCACTTATTTTTTAAAATTTTAAGATAACATATTTTTTTCTCTACAACGGACACCTCCTTTGAACGGACACTTTATGCGGAACGACTACTGTCCGTTTAAGGGAGAGTTCACTGTAGTGAGTTTAATGAATAAATATAATAAATTGTGTCTTAAAAGTATTCATTTTTAGACCGAGTTCACGCAATCCAAATACTATTGAAGGAGCTGGAAACTGCCGCGTAAAATAACAGTGTCGTCAGCGTATCTAAAATAATTAATCAGTTCACCATTGATTTTCACTCCAAAGCATTTAACTTGCAAAGCCTGTTTAAAAATTGTATCTTTAAATAACAGCGGGGACAGTGTGCATTTTTTATGATGCCTATTTCAATAAAACATTCGTCGTTTGATTTCCCATCGACTCATAGGACATATTTCTGTTTCCAATACATGTTTCCTATAATACGTAGGTCTCTACAATCGATGCCCTTAGAGTTCCTATTATGTTCATAATCATTTTATGACGTACCCTATAAAAAGCCTTTCGGTAATCGATGACAGCTACTTACACATCTTAATAAAGGTCACTGTTTTTTGGGGCAAGACATTTAGCCAAAAAGGTCTTCACCTGTTCCCAGCGCACTCCGCAATCCAAGCTGGGTTTTATCTTGATCTTTTCTGTAGTGACTTCTTATTCTTCTATGAACAATAGGGTGCATCGAAAAAATAAAAGTTGGAAATGTTATATCTAATAGCGTGAAAAAGTTGCTAGTGATATTTTTGAGCATATTAGTATTTTTAATTTTTGAAGATATTCTTCTTTAGCGGCGAATCGATTGAGGGTAAAATTGTACATGATCCACGCGCCTGCGCACACTGACAGTATGTAGTTATGACAGTATGTAGTTCATTGCTAATCTTTCAAGATAGGTATGTATGTATCTGTAACCGTGCAAATAAGTCATTAAAAGAATATATTAGTGGTTTTAGGAAATGTATTATTTGTTATAATTCTTGTGTTTTTGGATTTGTGTTTCCCTGTAGTAAAATAATAAAATATGTAGGCATAACATTTTTACAGTTTGTCGCCGAGTTGTGTAATTATATCCGAAACTTACGTGTCAATTCAAGTGGCTCGATGGCGTAGTTGGCAGAGCGGTGGGACAGAGAACGGAAGCACACGGAAGGTCGCGGGTTCTAATCCTGGACGATTCATACTTTTTTTTATTTTTCGTTATTTTAATAAAAAATTTTGAAAGTGGTAGATAAGAAAGTTAGTTTAATTTTTAAATTAAATACAAATAACCTGTTAACCCTTAAGTACTAACACCTTAAATCAATGGCGTAAACACTAACTAACCGCCTGACAGACGGGTTTAACATTTTAGTGGTAATTTTTGTTTTTGTTAAATATTTTAATGCAAAAAAATATCTCGATGACTTACTGAAAGTATTGATTATCTAAAAACACATTAATTAATCTATTTCTGTATTTATTATAATAAAAAACTTTTATAGCAAGAATGGAAGGATTGTTCGTGTACGTTTTTAGTCCTGAAAAAAAAGTGTGATAAAAATTAAACAAATTAAAGAATCTTAATAAAAATTTATAATCGAGTTAAACAAAGCGTAAGAAAAATGAAAATAAAAAGGTTTTTAAAAAATGTTAAAACAAAAAAAACTGACAGATACTATAATTAGTACAGTGTAGCAATGGTAGTCGGTGGCAACATTTTCACCACAAATTGATTCCACTTCGCTTATGTCGTATTCTACTTCATCAAACCATTTCAAACGAGGTTCCTCAGGGTCTCTATTCACTTATTTGATGTTTTTTGACGAACTGGGACACATTATGTGTAATGACGAACTGGGCACAAACACTAACACCCCGTCTATTAGACGGAAATCACACTTTGAGCGTAAATATCTTTCGAATAACAACCTGCAGCAAATGGCCGAATTCAATATTACTAAAGAACAACCCAGCTTTAAAAGTCATAAACGGGTGACCTTCAAAATTTACTAGGAAGGGAAATATCCCACTTTCGACAAGCGATGCCGTCTGAGAGACGGGGTGTTAGTACTTAAGGGTTAAGTAAGTTTTATTGCCTTATTTGACACACATTATTAATGCTTGTATTCTAAGAGCCGAGTTCCCGTCAATGTGGAAAGTGGCAAAAATTATACCGGTACCGAAAACAACTAATCCGACAGGATATAACGAAATCCGACCAATTAGTATACTGCCCACTTTCTCAAAGATACTAGAGAAAATTCTAAATCAGCAACTACAGGTTCACTTGAGTCAACATAAAGTTCTACCAGAAAATCAGTCTGGTTTCAGAAGGGATCACAGCTGTACTAGTGCCTTGTTAAAGATAACTGATGACATATTTGATGCCTGCGATAATGGTTTAATCACAGTGCTGATACTTCTGGATTACTCAAAAGCATTTGATACGCTTGATCATTCGCTATTAACTTCAATGTTTAAGTATATTGGTATGTCTCAGCGGGCATCGGATATGATATCTAGTTATCTCAGTAATAGAAGTCAAGCTGTTCATTACAACGGTAGGACATCAAACTATCTTAATACAAATAAAGGGGTACCACAGGGCTCTATTTTGGGTCCCAAATTGTTTAGTATTTACACTTCAAACTTTCCTGCAAACTTTCTCTCTTGTAACCAACACTATTTTGCTGATGATACTCAAATATATTTATCTTTTAAGCCTGATGAGTCTGAACAGGCAGTGGCAGCAATCAACTATGATTTAGAAAGAGTTTCTCAGTTTTCGACTAGCCATTGTCTTCGACTTAATAACAACAAGTCGGTAGGCATAGTGTTTGGTTCAGCGGCGCGGAGAGAAATCTTTCTGAGAGACTTTGCTCACATGATCACCATCGATAATTCTTCAATAGAGTTTAAGGAAACTGTGAAAAACTTAGGTTTATATATAGATCAAAACCTAAGATTTGGTGGTCATGTGGCCAAGTGTTTGCAGAAAAGTTATTTGAACCTGAAGTTTTTATTCCAATCTCGTCATATATTTACTAAAAAATTAAAAAAATTGCTCTGTGATACTTTGGTGTTATCACACTTTAATTACTGTGATACCATTTATAATTCCTGTATCACAGAACGTGACAGTTATCGGATACAAAAAATGCAAAATTCTTGTCTGCATTTGATACATGGTATCCGTAGACATCAAGCAATTAGTTACAAACTTAAAGAAACAGGGTGGTTAAGTATGAAACATAGAAGACATGTACATTCAGCTTGTCAATTCCAAAAAATTATTATTTTCAAAACCCCCCGTATCTCTATAATAAAATAAAATTCCGTACTGATGTACACAATATTAACATAAGGCATAAAAACACCATTTCTATTCCTTATCATCGTACACAGCAATACAAGCGGTCTTTTACATATCAAATAGCCCAAGTTATGAATAAATATACTACTGGTACTAATTTTACTCAAAACAAATTTAGAAGGTTCGTTATTGAAAAATTAGGAAATATTGCATAGGTAGAGTTGGCTGACATGGTATGAGTAGAGCTTACATTCAAAGCGCATATTGGTAAACTAAAGTTAATTAATGTTACATTTTGATTTATTTTTATTTAAATGTTAGTAGGTAACCTATTATACATAATCCTAGATATTTTTTTTTATTATTTGTTTTGCCCAGGTTAGCTGAACAGACAGGACATGTATTCTGCCCCGCATTATACATCTCCTGAACTGAAACTCGCCTGGAGCTTTTTTTAAACTAATATTCATTATGTGAATAATATTATAGAATGAATAAAGGCCTTTATTATTATTATTATTATTAAGTATATTTACTTCGTTTAAATTACCTATATAATAGAAGAATATCTTCTTACGTGCGTACAAAGTACACACACATTATTTTTTTTCTAAGCGAATTTTCTGCCCCCCCCCCCAACGACCTTGAATTTTATCAAATATCTGATTTTTATGGAAATTTCAATTTATATTATTTGGAATAAAACATGTGCTAACTCGATCTAAGATCAATTACATAAAACTCAAAATGTTGTCAATTACAAATTTAAACGATATCTAAAGTTTTATTTGTTTTTCAGTCTCCCCAACCCCATTGAAATTTCCCGCTTCGTGAGTCCGTGCGTGTAATTTTCACTTATGTTTGGTGCGATGCCTTACTTTGTTATTATTGTTGTTTGTAAATTAAAGATTTTTTTGCACGATTGATCATTTTTGACTGTTTACCGTGACAGATTTTACGTCAGTAGGTGACATTTACTAGCAACTCGACGGTAAGTAATCCAACTCGACGGTAAGTAATTCACTTACCGTCGAGTTAAAAAATCTTTTAGTTTTAATTTATTTTTTGAAAGAATAAAGAAAACTAACGAATTATTTATTAATATTGAAACTTATCGTACAATTTGTTAAATTATTTAATGAAATCCCACTTGTTTCGGCTGTGGTTTCACTTCTAACAGAAACTCCTGCAGAATCGCATACATTAGTAGTATCCAACATTTTTTCTCTTCAAATACGCGATCAAAGTTGAAAACTTGGAAATATCAATGCCATCATAAAGAAAAACGGTGGATTTAATCATTGAATATTCTGCCCAGAGGCTTCCAGGAGCTTTCAACTGCATATGTCTTTGAACGAAATATGCCAATAGAGTCTTTTCTTCGATTCTTAAATTCTTGCCTTCGCACCATTTTTTAAAACTTTGGTAGGTATTTTGATAACGGATTTTGGATTTTTCGGGAATAATTGCGAAACACCCTTCTTCCCAAGCCCGTTCAGTTTCTTCAAATTCACTTTTGCTCATATTTTAATTTATAATAATCAAAATTGTATTTAAAATTATTGACAACTGAATAAAAACTCAATTCTCCATTGTTGTTATGCACCCTAGTTACTACCTAACAACCAAAGTATCTATCTTGATAAAATGAATGAAACTAGTCAATATGACGAAAATGTTTAATTTTATAATTTATAATGGTATCAATCCTGCAAAAAAAGTTATAAGCATGTCGAACATTAAGGGTAACCGATCTCAGACAATAATTGTCTTCGATCGGTATAAAACCCTTACCGTTCTCCATACTTAATATACTATTAAAATAAATAAACCAGGACCATGGGGAATAAAATCAAGATGGGCTGTGGACCGCCCCATTTTTGGGCAACCACCAAGTATACCTGAAAATGTTTTACCGAAATACAAACAAGCGATGAAGTTTTGTGGTTGCAAGAGGATAAAAACTCAGCAAGAAAGAGCCAGAATTTTCTGGTATTGCCAAACAGGTTGCAATTAAATTGGAGGAAATACGGAAAAAGGCTTTAGTTCCAATAATTTAACATACAAGAATTATTTAGCTTTTAAAAGCCTGACTTATCATGACAAAAATATGAAACTTATAAAACCATTTAAGAACAGGCAAAACAGTGAAATTTACAAAAATAAAATTCAGTGCTTTAAGAACAAAAGTTAAACTACACGTTTCGATCTTGCAGCATGCAAATATGGCACTCTGAGTAGCACTCTGTGGCACTCTGAGTAGCACTCTGTGGCACTCTGAATCTTTGTAGCAAATCTCAAAAAGTGCCTCTGGAACAGCGCGAGTTCCTAATAAATAAAAGAGGTCCCAGAAAAATGGTGATAAGCTCGATTGATAGGAAAAAAAAGCAAATATAATCAGAGAGAACAACGGTAAAAGAAGAAAGTTACCGACGCAAAGGCAAAACTTTAGCTCAAGTAAAAAACAATACCAAGTTTTATGGTCAATCGATCGTGGAAGAATACATAACACCTGTGCATGAGCCAGGGTGAAAATAGCTCGGATATGGGTATTCCCGGTCTGGTATATCAGAAACTATCAAATCCAGCTATTGCATGTGACGAAACAGTCGTAAATACTGGCGTTAAGGGTGATGTACTACGGTTGTTAGAAGAACATCTTAAAAAACCGCTTCAGTGGTTTGTATGTCTGCGACATTCAAATGATCTACCCGTTGGACATCAAAAGAAGTTTGCCAATGACCAAATCAAAAAACGTGAGGGTCTTCAAACTTTCTCCTATAAAAATCTTGATTCAAACGACTACTTTGAGTTAATTAACTACCAAGAATATCACCTTACAGAACCACCTATATTCTCTAGATTTTCGAGTGACAATCTGCGAGATTTTATTAAGAATACTAACTTAGCCCCTTCTAACATTGATATTGAGAAATATCACTGCCACAAACAAGGTGTAGAATGATGTGTCAAGCTTGTGAGACAAGCTTCTCTAGCAGTTTGTGGAGCGTATTCGAGGGATAGATTTATAAAAACTCGAATTGATTCCAGAAAAACTGTGCCACACTTTAATGCTAAATCGGAAGACATCTTCGAATAGAATGCTTTTACCAGATTTTTCGTAATATTATTTATATACCTAATTTTGTACTTTGCTTTATATTTATTTTAGTGTTAAAAAGCTTGGGTGACGTCAGGGAGACGGATGAGTTAGGCTATTTTGTTATAAAAAGAATGTTTTAGTATACTTTTCTTAAGTAAAATTTTTAATTGCCTTGTGAAACCAGAAAATATTCTCCAATTGAAACCAAATTTATTTATTTAAGTTCTATAAGGTATTACATTTCCCTTACAAAAGAAATCCGCATGTTATTGTATTTTTTTTTAATTTTTAGTTGCCGTGGGGGGCAGAAAATATTTTTTTATTTCAACGCAATTTTACTAAAATACTAAATAGTATGTTAGGCAACTTTTGTGAGCTATTACATTTTCGTTTCGAATTAAAACTTTTTTTCGTCTGTTAACATTATTTCAAAATTTTTAATTGTCTTGGGGGGGGGGCAGAAGATATTTTCCAATTTCGAAAAAATTTTACCAAAATACTTATTAGTTGATTGGGCAACTTTTGTGAGGTATTACATTTTCATCGCAAAAAAAAAATTGTTTTCGCCTTTTTAGATGCACCCTAATGAACAATACTAAGAGACATTTTCAATGTGTGACTGATTAAACTTGTTAACCCGTATTCGTTGTAGCTTTTGTTTGCCTGCTGCTGCATCGGAATTTCTATAAAAACAGGATGTAAGTCATTCCTACGGTAATTCACAAGTAGTATACAGTAGATCGCTGTTGTGGTCCTTTTGTATTATTTTTAAGAGTTTAGCTGGAAGGTTTCCTGGTCCAGTTACTTTATTTATATTTATTTGGCCGAGTTTATTGCGTGAAAAATGAGAGATTTTAAAATTTCAGATCGTTCGTGATTTGCATTGCTCTGTATTTTTTGCCTGTCATCTTGAAACAATTCATTGATAATTAGTTCATGTTTAAAATAATTCTCGTTCATCAATAATAATTTTTACTGCGTTATTTATTACACTACTAGAGTATTAATCTGTTTCTTTTTATACAGGCCAGTCACTTCATAAACTTCATAAACTGTGCATATTGACAGTTTCTTTTTGCTCCTTTTATAATTCTTTCCATTACCTAACATCCGCTTTTCTTTAGCCAATGGTATTTTTTGTTCCATTTCCCTTCTTTTTCTTTTGTATTTGTCTGCATTATTCGCGTATTGCCCTCTTGGTTTCATTTGGTCTAGTACTTCTGATATCAAATGTTGTTTCTTCAAACCAATTACACTATGTTCTTCTAGTATCTTAGTCATAAGTTCTAGAAATAATTTACATGTTTTCTCAACATTTGGATTGTTATCATTTTCTTCATGTAAATGTTTTACATCATTTTCGATTTGACTTTCGTTGGCATCTGAAATAGTAAAATAATTTTGTTGATGTTTTGTTTTCTCTACCCATTTTATCCTCACCCTTAGCTCGACGACTAAAGGGTTGTCATCAGATCCAATATCTGCTCCAGAGGATGTCGTAACAACATCTATCGATGGAGTTCCTAAATCTGTTGTTGATAAAAAGTAATCTATTTGGTTTCTTATTATACGCGTAGGACTATCTCCAGAGGCTCTTCAAGTAGATAGTCTGCGGGAATGTAGCTTATAGTATGTATTTACTGCTACTCAAAGTTTAGCCTCTCGCTCTTTGATGTATTTTAGACCATACCACCCTACAAGATCTGACCTACATCCTTTAGCAATTTTGGCATTACGACTTTTGATCTACTGTGCTTTTTTCGACATTTTCTTTCTCTTTAATTATCACTCAATAGTCTCAGGGATTTGTAACGACTCCGTGGCTTGACTATCCTCACATGGAAATTTTGTTTATTTTCTGGATGTAAATATATCAGTATATACCTAGTTATTTTCAATTTCCATTTATTTATTTTATGTACTTTTAAAATTGAAGCAACCATTTATTTTCCTTCAACGTACAAAATTACTAACGCCAACTATTAAGCAATGTTCAATTTTATAGTGAAGTACGTTTTTTATTAAAAGAGAAAGATTTATAACAAGTGTGTCGGGGTCAGTAAAGAAATTTCCATTTTTATGGCGTATTTTTAGCATCACGTAACAAGAATATAAAACGAAAGCCTCGAAAAATAAGCTGCTATTGTAGGTACTACGCTCCTACCATTTTAGAATATAACCCTAAAGAAAACATAACTTACTTTTGTTTAGTTTATTTTTAAAAGTTTAATAATTGAAACAAGTACATGCTAGTAGGTATTTAACATAACAAAAACAAAACATTATTTTTTGTTTATTATTATGTTTATATAGATTGCTTTGTAAGGTTTTATTTACGTTGATTTTCTTACAAATGTATAGTTGGACTGGCAGAAAATATATCATTTAATTTACTAAAATTATTCAGGCATAACGTATTAAACAGTCATCTAGGTTATTTTATATAGGCCAGGAACCGAAGCTTTTTACCTCGAAATTTTTACAGAATCGATCGATTTGCTTGAAAATTTGAGAATAAGTAGTGGATAGTCCAAGGATCAAAATCTATATGATGCCGAAAGGCACTTTTACCATGGGGTGGTTGCCATTCCATCTCGAGGGTGGAAATTTTTTATTATATTTTGACCGCAAAAGTTGATAAAAACATTCATTCTAAGCAAAAAATATTCTATACATTTTTTGATAAAATTAATAGTTCTGCAAACTACAAAAACTCGTTATTCGTTTTTAACTCCAGTGTTTGTAAAACTAATCATTCTAAACCAGACAAACTTCTAGAATCAATTAATAATACATAAATAAATAAGAATAAATAAAGCCAATGAATAAAAACACCGCTAACTTATATTATTATGCTTCCAATTGGATTTCTCCTTTTTTTTTCAAAAAAATATATTGATTTCTTAACCGTAACTTTTTTATTTTTTATACTAGAAAGTTTGGTATAAACAATTTTGTAAGTGTTTGCAAGATCTATAAGTCTGTTAATATTAAATCTTTTTAACGTCCTCAGTCGCAAAAAGAGGTGACTTTGAAAGAGACGGTAAAGGCGGTTTTTGCATGTTATTACAAGTTTTAATTGTCAATAGCTCACTCAATTTTTGCCTCAGAAAAAGTTTTTGAAAACCTGGTTCTTGGGAATTAAATAGGCTACAATTTCATATTTAAAACATTTTTTAGTATCTTTGATGCTAATCTTGCTATTCTGAAGAAAGGGCCCTTTTTTCCAAACTGCAAAAATTTATTATTCGCTTTTAACTCCATTTTATTTAAAACTAATCATTCTAAGCCGGTAAAACTTTTAGAACCTATTAATAATACATAAATAAAAAATAACGAATAAGGTCAATGACTAACTTTAATTAGGGTGGTGATTAGGGAATTGCTTGCGGTCACTTTTTCGCTGAAAAAAAAAGGGACTGACATTCTTTTCATTATAAGTCACTAAATTTTTGAGCTAGAGGCTTTTTTATTTATGGAGATAGATATTTTTAAGTACTTTAAATTAGTTTAAACAAGTTGTCCTCGAAAAATGCATAGTTTTCCGTCTTTTGAGTTTGAAACTACAATATTTAGCATTTGACGAAGAATAGCCAACATATTATAAAGTATAGCTCGATTACTATTGGACTTAAAGAAAATTAAAAAAAAACGGTTTTGTTTATTTCTTTAAAACGTACACTTTTTTAAAGTAAAGTTCTTTTGATAAACCAAAACTTTTGGTTTATTAGCAGAAAACTTAAAAACATTGATTTTTTCGATATAAAACTAACACTTTGGATAGCGAATAAATCGAAAACTATCAATTTTATCAAAAAAATGTATAGAACGTTTTTTGCTTAAAATTAACGTTTTTACCACCGTTTGTTGTTAAAATATAATAAAAAATTTCCACCCACGAGATGGGGTGGCAAACACCCCCACGGTAAAAGCGCCTTTCGGTATGATATAGATTTTGATTCTTGGACTATCCACTACTTATTCTCAAATTTTCTAGCAAATCGATCCATTTGGTAGAAATTGCGAGGTTTTGTCCTATTTTAAGCTTCATTACTTGGACTAATATTTCTTATTTCGTTTCCAGTCCAAACTTAGTCGAGTTGATTCAAATTCTAAAGACAAAAAACGTAGACAACAGGGATTTACGAATAATAACACACCTTTACTGGAATCAAACATCAGAAATTCTAATAGATAACGTACCCACTCCAGAAATTGAAATCAGGAGAGGTGATAGGCGGAGAAGTATTCTGTCTCCATTACTAGGTATTTAATGTATATAGTGAAGCTATTTTTGAAGAAGCATTACTATCTCAAAGTTAAAGAATAATAATTAACTAACGGAAGATCTATTAACAACATAAAATATGCAGATGATACCGTGATTATATTAGGCTTTGCTGAACGACTCCAATTATTACTAAACAACACAAACAGTTTCTATGAAGAATATGTACTAAAAATTAATATAAAAACGACCAAACGCTTGATAAAGTGAACAACAAACAAATGTACAAACCAACATACGTTTGGGAAATATGCCGATAGAAAAAGTTGATAAATACAAATACACACACCCAAAGTTATAAGGAATCACCATGTATTTCAAAGCAATATTTATTTCTTTTGAAAAAGCTTGTTATTGTTGCGAAGAATAAAGGTTTCTATTGAAAACAAACAAATCGATAAGATAATCAGATAGTACAGCTCTTTACGGTATAGGTTATTTGCTTGAGTTGCAAATTGAACAAAAATAAATAAACTAACTTTTGCGTCCAAAAACGAAAATATGCGTCATGTGGGGTTATATAACTTACAACGGGGAAAGATATTGGTCTTGTGAAGAAAGTAATGTTCTCAAAGGGACATAGCTGTAGAGCTATCCGTAGCACAGGGCGTCCTGTCCAAAACATATGCTAGGTAACAGGAACTGGGAAAGCTTAAAAATAAAGCAAGGGAAAGTCGCCAAAAAGTAATAACGGCTCGCCACGACCGTTTAATTTTCCAATCAGCTGGAAAATACCCAACTGTTTCTCACCTGCAGCTCCAAATGTAGCTTTTGGAAGCTACAGGTCTAACTTTTTCAGTTGAAACAATAAGAAGAAGAATTCGTACCAAGAAGTATACAGCAGGAGACAGTTATGAGTTCCCAAGTTATCCAGGCAGCACAAGATTGATCGCCTAAATTGATGTCTTCAGCACCAAAACTGGAACATTGGGAATTGACAAAATGTGCTATTCTCAGAAAAACTAAGGATTGGTGTAAAATCAGATGACCCACGAAATCGTGTATTTAGAGGTCGAAGAAGACAAGCAAGAACGAAAACTGTCAGATCTGTTCACAAATATACAAGGGGAAGTATAATGTTCTGGAGAGGAATTGTGATCCGTAAAAAACTCCTTTAATTTTCATCCAATCAACTTTAACTGCTCACAGGTATGTTGATAAACTGTAGTTAGGCTCCGGAGAGATGCAAATGGACCTCCACATACCATTAGAGTGATTAGAGACATCATTGAAGCAGAAGGTATCCCCTGTTTGGAGTGGACTGCTTGCTCACCCGAGCTTAACCCTATAGAGTATTTGTGGGATATGCTTAAAAGCAAAATTAGAGCTCGCCGAGATAATCCAAAAAACACTGCACGGCTAGTATAAGCTGCATTTGAAGGATGGAGCAACCTAGCACCACAAAATATTGAAATTTGATTAGGAGCGTGTCCACTCAAACTAAAGCTTGCATAGGACTAGAGGTGATAACATCGACAACAAAAAAAATAACAAAAAAATAAATAAAAACATTATTAGTTTAACACGGAAATTTTTTATTCTATTGACTTTAAAACAATTAGTTTCAATTTGTTTGTTAAATACTTTATTGTTATATTTAATTGTTATTTAATTGCTAGGTACGTATTTATTATTAATTGCTTTAAAATAAATTATGTTTGACTTGTATGTTGACTTGTATGTATGTTCGTTTTTTTAAATTCGCACGAAATAATAAAATATATCAGATGATTCCCTATAGTCCAGAAAGCCACTGCGCATCCGCTAGGAAAAATATTCTAATTCGGATTTTTTGCACAATCTTACTCAAAAAGGACTCCTTTTAACAAATTTGCATGTTGCCAGGACCAAAAGGTGATCAAAACTTTTTTAAACGTTTTTTTTTTGTTTTTTTCGTAAAATTAATTTTTTTGCATGAAAAAAGGTTTTTTTGGGTTTTTTTATCATTCCAAATAGAAAAGGTCTTTAGTAACTTTTCTCTAAAAATGATAGTTTTCGATATATAAGCGATTAAAAATTGAAAAATTGCGAAATCGGCCATTTTTAACCCTCAAAAACTATGTGAAAAACTGAAAATTTGAATGTTACCAAGGTAGATAGATATTCTTTAAACATCGATTGATGAAATCCCTAAGAGTTTTTTGCAATACAATATTCAAAACTCCTTTGCTTTTTAATTGCTAATCAAGCGTGCGCGACCCTATTTTCCACCGACAGTATGGTGCAAATGAAAGTAATAAATTCGTTATTTCGTAAACCGGCGACTTTAAGGTATAATGCCGAAACAGGTCGATTTTTTTTTTAAGTTATGATATTATGGCATATATGGAATACTAGCGACGTCATCCATCTGGACGTGATGACGTAATCGATGATTTTTTTAAATGAGAATAGGGGTCGTGTTCTAGCTCATTTGAAAGGTTCTTTAATTCTCTATTCAGTAATATAAACATTTACATAATTATTTGTACAGGGTGTCCAAAAAATTTTTATTAAATTAAATTATTTGACAAAAAAGCAGTAGAAGGACACCCTGTATAAATAATTATGTAAATGTTTACATTACTGAATAGAGAATTGAAAAACCTTTCAAATGAGCTACCACACGACCCCTATTCTCATTTATAAAAATCATCGATTACGTCATCACGCCCAGATGGATGACGTCACTAGTATACCATATATGTCAAAATATCACAACTTGAAAATAAAAATCGACCTGTTTCGGGATTTTTTCTTAAAGTAGCCGGTTTACGAAATAACGAATTTATTCCTTTCATTTGCACCATACTGCATACACATGCAACGGTGGAAAATAGTGTCGCGCACGTTTGATTGGCAATTAAAAAACAAAGGGGTTTTTGATATTGTATTGCAAAAAGCTCTTCGGAATTTCATCAATCGATGTTTAAAGAATATCAACCTACCTTGGCAACATTCAAATTTTCAGTTTTTTACATAGTTTTTGATGGTTAAAAATGGCCGATTTCGCATTTTTTCAATTTTTAATCGCTTATATGTCAAAAACTATCAACTTTAGAGAAAAGTCACTAAAGACCTTTTCTGTTTGGAATGATCCAAAAAACCTAAAAAAAATTTTTTCCATGCAAAAAAAATAATTTTAGGAAAAAAACAAAAAAAAAACGTTTAAAAAATTTTTGACCAACTTTTGGTCCTTTTTGAGTAAGATTGTGCAAAAAATCCGAATTAGAATATTTTTCCTAGCGGATGCGCAGTGGCTTTCTGGACTAAATTATGATGCATAAAAATAACTATGATTTTTTCATAAAAAGGCACTATACCTATCTAATGCACTTTACAGAATTGAAATTAAACTATTTAAGCGGCCTCAGGAATATTTTCAAATTATAAACAATTTTTTAGCTTATAAGCAAATAGAATATCTCGGGAAATATTAAACTAAATTAAATTGTGAAAACGGTATTCAAAAAACAGCGGCAGGACGCTTCTTTTAAAAGAAAAAACGTTTAATTACGATGAGTGATTCCTGAGATACAACCGGTGAAATTTGACCGGAATTTACGGCAAAGATATAAAGAATAGGATCATAATTTTCAAACCATCACCTTTTTATTTTTGTCCTCTTTCTCCACACCAATTATCATATCCTTAAAATACTCATAACATATATTACTATAATAAAAACTATGGATAATACGTGTCAAAATTGCCAAAAATAGCTAAATTCCAATCAAAAATTAGGTTGGAGAAAATGTAACCCTCAAAGTTCAAAATCGGTATACGTTAATAAAATGCATTTTCTCGGCTTCCCATGGAGCAATTTCCTTCATTCCTTTTTTGTTCCCAAGTAACTCGAGTAGAGCCATCGAACTAATGCATTATTAAATGTCAGACTTGCTTGTGTTTTGTTATAATAAATTAATTTATTTATTATAACACAAAATTTTAATTTGTTTAAATAAAAATTGTTTAAATAATTATACAGCTTTCAAATGAGAATATTTATGCTTTTAACTTTAAAAGGTACACTTGTAGTAAGTTTATCTAAAAAAAAGCCTACAACTGGAAAAATATGTAGTTCTCTGTTCTTATAAATAAATTAATCTATTATAACAAAACAAAAGCAAGTTTGACATTTAATAATGAGTTAGTTCGATGGCTCTACTCGAATTACTTGGGAACAAAAAAAGAATGAAGGAAATTGCTCCATGGGTAGCCAAGAAAATGCATTTTTTTATCGTATACCGATTTTGAACTTTGAGGGTTACATTTTCTCCAACCTAATTTTTGATTGGAATTTAGCTATTTTTGGCAATTTTCACACGTATTATCGATAGTTTGTATTATAGTAATATATGTTAGGAGTATTTTAAGGATATGAAAATTGGTGTGGAGAAAGAGGACAAAAATTAAAAGGTGATGATTTGAAAACTATGATCCTATTGGTGACAGCTTTGCCGTAAATTCCGGTCAAATTTCACCGGTTGTATCTCAGGAATCACTCGTCATAATTAAACGTTTTTTCTTTTAGAAGAAGCATCCGGCCGCTGTTTTTCGAATAACGTTTTCACAATTTAATTTAGTTTAACAATTCCCGAGATATTCTATTTGTTTATAAGCCAAAAAATTGTTTATAATTTTAAAATATTCCTGAGGCCGCTTAAATAGTCCAATTTCAATTTTGTAAAGTACATTAGATAGGTGTAGTATCCTATTTTGAAAAAATCATAGTTATTCTTATGCATCATAATTATTGTCGTTATTATAGCGACCGTAATTTTTTAATTTAAAATTCAATTGTTGCTAAACTGTTCCTTCAATTTCCATCGGCTTCTGGAATTATAGTTTACGTGAAAAGGTCTTCTAGAGGACCAAGTTATTTAATTATTGATTAACAATTACTTATCTAAAATTTTAGTTGAAAATTAAAGATTTTGTTGGAAAACTCCGCTTTTTCCGGGGAAAGTTTTCGTCGAAGTGAATCGGGAAAAACACGTCTCTATGCAGAATTTAATTGCGGTGAATTTTTATTTGAGTATTTTTGGCGTAAAGTTAAAATATTTGGAGTTATAGAGCAAAAATGGAAAAAAACACGATTTTCGGGCGCCATTTTGTTTATAAAAAAAGTAGCACACTATCTGCGGACTTTGCACACCTATATTATTAATACATACAATAATAGGATTCGATTCCAGCAATAAAATTGCTGGTAAATAACTTTCCCTTGTATTTTGCTAATTAGCCCAGAGTATACTGATAATTTAAATATCTGTTGGTGTGTTTATTATAACTGAGATGCATCCTTTGTGATTAACATATTCAAAAAATTTTTTAAGTCGTTGATTTTTTTTGCCATTACCTTTTCTGATAGTCATTTTTATGAAATTTGCCTTGCGGCTTTATCCCATATAAATAATATTTACCTAATAAGAAGCTTACTCAGAATACAAAACTGAAAATTTACAAATAGTATGGTATAACTAGACCCAAACCCAGACATCCAAAGTGAAATTTATCCTCCAACACCAAATCGTTCTATATACTCCACGTAATGTTCAGAAAAAAGTCACACCATTTTGAGCTTCGGGTTTGGGGGGGGGGGGGAGAAATCGGTAAATTCGTAGTCTTTTACGTTTTTCGTAAATATTTTTGAAACTATACAATTAATCATAAACAACCCTCTATACAAAAATATTCTACATTAAATTTGAAATAAAAAAGGTCCCATGCATAATCCTTCTAAAATGAACGGTTTCAACGTTATTGAGGTAGTATAATATAATTGGTCCAAAAAAGACCTAACCTAAAATTCCAAAGTAAAACTGTTCCTCTAACACCAAATTGTTCTATATGGTCCACATATGGTTCCGTAAAAAGTTACACCATTTTGAGCGTCCGGTTTGGGGGGGAGATGGGGGAGAAGTCGGTAAATTAGTAGCTTTTTTAAGTTTTTCGTCAACATTTCTATAAATAGGATAGGATACAAATATTTGGAGAAAAACTTTTATTTTGAATGTCTGGGTTCATTTTATAAGGAATATGCATAGGACCTTTTTTATTTCAAATTTAATGTAGAACATTTTTGTATAGAGGGTTATTCATGCTAAGCCGCACAGTTTTAGAAATATTGACGAGAAATGTAAAAAAACTATGAATTTACCGATTTCTCCCCCCTCTCCCCCCAAATCCGACGCTCAAAATGGTGTGACTTTTTTTTGAACATTATGTGGACCATATAGAAATTTGGTGTAGGAGGATAACTTTCACTTTGGATGTCTGGGTTATGCCATCTTTTGGATCAATTCTATCGTACTAAAAGCAGCAATCAGACCAGTAGTCCATTCTTTCACGGTTTTTGCTCTAAATTTTAAAGAACCGCTTGGATTGACATGAAATTTGGCTAACATATAGCTTACATGTCAAAGAAAAAAAGTGATATGGTGCCGATGTGTGCTTTTGACCTGGGGGTGACTTTCACCCCCTCTTGGGGGTGAAAATATATATGTCCAGACTAAGTCCGGAAATGGGTAAACTGACTAATTTTAAGTAACTTTTGTTCTATAGAGCTTTTTCGCCAAGTCAACACTTTTCGAGTTATTTGCAAGTGAATATGTTCATTTTTCAACAAAATAACCACATTTTTAGACGGTTTTTCGCAAATAACTCAAAAAGTAAGTACTTTGTCGAAAAAAAACGTTCTTAGCAAAAATATAGCCTATAACAAAGCAAAGAAAATGGTGTACGCGTTAGGTCTCTGGATCTCGTAGAACCAGAGTTATAGCTAATGAAAAATAGATTAATATTCACCAAATTTCAAATTGAATATTTCGACGTGAAATATCCAAAAAATTAAGCACTTTTTGGGGAAAACCTATTATAACTTTTTAAAGTGTTTAAAAAATCTTTATTTCTGTTTTTACAAAAAGTTTCTAGCATTAAATTTAAGCAAGTTACACCAAAATAAATTTGGTCCCTTTTGTTTTTGCAAAAAAAAAATCGGGAAGACCACCCGCTAATTAGCAACTTAAATTAAATTAATCGTTACCGCTCCACAAATTATTTTACTTATCTTGTGTTTATATGATCTGTAAGTTTGATCGATTCAAAGTGCTTATTTTTGAAAAAATTTGGTTTCAAAGTAAAATTTTTAAAAATGTAAATTTTGAAAAATATGCTTTTTTTTCAAAATAACTTAAAAATTGTTAGAGATACCAAAAATCTCGAAAAACAAAAAAAGTCAGATTTGCTTTTCTGAATGTCATATATTTTTTGTTTCTCTGATAGACAAAAATTGATTAAGATTTGGTGTTTCTAATTTTGCATACATTCGTGATCAGTGACTCGTTCAACCCATTTTAACTACAGCTCTTTCAATAATAAGGACTTTGAACCGATGAAACTTACAGATCATATAAAAAATATATATACGAGTCAAGAAACTTGTAAAGTCGTAACGATTAAGTTCATTTAAGATACTAATTAGGGGGTGATGTTCTCGATTTTTTTACCAAAACCAAAAGGGACTAACTTTATTTTGAGCGTAACTTGTTTAATTTTGATGCTAGAATTTTTTTTATAAAACAAAAATGAAGTCCTTTTTAAACACTTTAAATAAGTTGTAATGAGTTTTCCCCGAAATGTGCTTCATTTTTGGTTATTTCACTTTAAAGTATTCCATTTGGAATTTGACGAATATGGACCTATTTTTCATTAGCTATAACTCTGCTTCTGCTAGGTGTAGAGACGTGATATATACACCATTTTTTAAAAATTTTTACAGGCTATATTTTTATTAAGAATGTTTTTCCGACAAAATACATACTATTTGAGTTATTTGCGAGAAACCGTCTAAAAGAGTGGTTATTTTGTTGAAAAAATGAACATATTCACTGCCAAAAGCTCGAAAAGTATTGACTTAGTGAAAAAACTCTATAGAACAAAAGTTACTTAAAATTAGCCAGTCTATCCATTTTCTGACTTTCTTTGGACAAATATTTTTTCACCCACAAGAGGGGGTGAAAACCACCCCCAGGGCAAAAGCACATATCGGCACAATATCACTTTTTTTCTTTGACTTGTTAGCTATGTGTATGCCAAATTTCATGTCAATACAAGCGGTTCTTTAAAATTTAGAGGTTTTGCAATATTTTACCGTTAAAGAACGGACTACAGTAATCACATATCATGTTGAAGTAATGTGTCTGACACAGAAAGAGGAAGAAAGATTGAGGACCCTAGAAAGGAAAATAATTCGGAGGATAGCAGAACCACTAAACTTAGGTAATAATGAATTTAGAAAACTCATGAACCACAAAGTAAGAAAACTTCTGAAAGGAGACGACATCGTCAGATTTATCAAGGCACAGAGACTCAGATGAATGGGTCATATAGAAAGGAGGAATCCAGAAGCCGTTATCAAGAAAATTTCCAAATGGAGACCTGTATCAGGCAGACCACGGGGAAGACCCAAAACTAGATTGGAGAACTAGATAGTAGAGTACCTTAAGAAGATGGGAGTCAGAGAATGGATAACCAGAAGCAAAAACAGGAACGAATGAAAAAAAATTGTGGAAGATGTCACACAACCAATTGTAAAACCAAAATATTAATGTGGATTGATTCACCGCGACAAACGAATCGGAAGAGCCCAAAGAGGGCGGCAATCATTCCGCTAGGAGTGTAGATGCCATGATTATGATGATGAAATAATATTTAACTACCAGTAGTATAACTACACCTAATGCCGTTTCTTGTTTTCACTCTTTAGTATGTTATTTGTAGTTAGTTTCAAAATAAAATTTTGAAATATTGTTCTTCATACAGTACTGAAAATGTCATTCATTTTCACAATTAATTAGTATGTAGATATATTATTGATTTATAATGAATGTAGAAAAAATTGTCGAAATTTTCAAAGCTTATAAGAATTAAGGGGAAAGACGCAAAATGTCACCTGTCAAAATTTTCAATGTGTTTTAAATGTATTCATCGATAAACGAATTTTCTCCATCGACTGGGTTATTGGACTGCAATACCGCTGATATCCGAGGTTATTGTACCGTAGTTTACGTATAACGCTTTACCGAAAGAAGAACATCGTATTATATAACTTCTGGTATGGTTGAGAAGAAGATGAATAACAGAGAAATCACTAATATTCAACACAAACCAAACGGCGCGAACGTTTTAGAATATGTACAATTGAATCCATGATTCTTTACCAGTGCTTCATCATTTAAAGCGCACGAAATAAGTCGGAAATATATTCCACGTAACAGCAAGTGACAGAAAGTGGCTACTGTTTCGATTACAGATTATATTATAAAATTTGACGTTATGGAATAAATAGAACTTAAAATTTTGGTGCATAATTACAGCTACATTTAAAGTAGCTTAATGAATTCTTCTAATATCATTGGTGATATTAAATATTTGTTATAATATAAATGTTTCAAAATAAAATATTTTCTTTTTGTTATTTATTTCAATTTTATGGAAACAAAACCATTCCTTAATTGTGAATGAGATTAACTTTGTATGTAAATTAGTAGCAAAATAAAATACACTTACCATAAAATTTCAAACCCCAGTATAGAATTAGTTATGAAAACAATGGTTTGTTTAATATAAATAACTTCTATATGCAAAAACAGGACATAAAAACAGCAAAAAATCTAACAAACTGGAGTGACAAGTAAAAAAACCAGAAATGTCACAAATTATACTAAAATTTGAAAACGTTCCCAATCGTCTTTTTCGTACCTATCTTTTTTCGATGTACTGAGTGTAGAGAGTTTATACTTAATAACTTACTTAATAACAGGCGGTATCATGCTTGTCTTTAGTTTCATGCGTGGGAGACAATGATGCTAGATAAACAATATGTGTTTTATCTCGTCAGGTATTAATGATGCACGGATAAAGAACCCTGGACTCAGCTGTACTAATAATCCATATGTTTCCGTAATAGTCCGGGAGGTAGCGTCAAATTTGACCGAAGCATTTTAGCATGGCTGTTTTGGTTGTATAGTCAGTTGTTCCAAAGTTTATAAACAAATGATGTGTCAGCTGGCCCAAAACAGGGGCTTTTAGTCAAGAAAAGATAAAATACGAAAGTAGATGGAAAAACCCTACAACTTATTTGTCAAATATTTATCTCCGCCTTACATCCATAATGGCCTAGTGGTTAGAATACCTGGCTCCTGGCTTTCACCTAGATGAGACTGGTTCGATTTTCGGCGTTGGAAATCCTTTTTCTTTTTAAAATTGACATTTTGATTTGAAAAATATTTATTTTTATAATACTTTCTTATATTCTGTCGTATAAATAATACAAAAGTGGTGTTATAAAAGCAATTATTTTTCAAATAGAAATGTCAATTTTAAAAACAAAAAGGATTTCCGACGCCAGGAATCGAAACCGACTCGCCTGGATGAAAGACAGGAGCCAGTCATTCTAACCACTACTCCATTAGGGATATAAGGCACGGAGATAAATATTTGACATATGTGTTTTAGGGTTTTTCCATCTACTTTCATATTTTATCTTTTCTTGCCTAAAATTCCCGAAGTACCGCCAGCTGACAGGAGTTTTCGTTATCAAACAAGTACTATCTACCAAAATAAATTCATAGAATCCGTGCTAAAGTTACCGTAAAAATTTTACACTACCTCCCAGACTATAAGGTCCTTTGCTGCAATGCTGCAATTAATAAACTATCATATTTTTAACTTCATTTCATTACCGACTGAGTTTCATGAATTGCAACCCACCGATGTGGATAGAAAACTGCCGTTCATCACCATAATGCAAGTTATAATGGACGACACTCCTGACCTTTTAAATAGAATTTTATGAAGTGATGAATCTCGTTTCCATAATGATGGGATCGTAAATCGCTATAACTGCCATTATTGTTCAGTGGGAGATCTGCATTAGTTGAGGGAATCTCGCATTTATACTAGATGGGATTTTAATGTGTGGTGCGAGAACTTTAATGAACGTTTTATAGGTCCATATTTTTTAAGATTATTTTTAACTAATTAAAAATATTTAACTTTTCTGAACGATGAGCTATTATAATACTAAAGAATATCCCTTTGTGCCTTCTCGGGGATGAAACTCACATCCAGGGTAAGAATGGCGGTTTTTGACAAAACACCGGTTTTCGATTATACCGGTTTTTTTGCTTACGGTTTAACCTGGCGGTTATAACCGGCCAGAAAAAAACCGGTTTTTGGAAAAACCGGTTTTCGGTTTTTTTAATCCAATAGGTTACAAAGTTACATTTACAATACACTTTAGTTTGCGATACTCCATTCGACTCGATATCAATATGATCAAAATTAGTACTATCGAAAGAACATGTATTACTTTTAACACGTTTGTATGTTTGTAGAATAGGTACATTTTAACTCATTTAATAGTTCCTGTATGAATGTATCGTTTTGAAAACTTATCGAAATTCTTGGAGATTTGTATTCGTAATCAGTAATTCGATATTCATGGTCAGAGCATTATTTTTGGTAATCAGAAAAAGTAATTCACCCACTTTCAATGTCAAGATTTAAGTGTGAAAAATAGATGATGTTTGCGTTTAATTCAACCAGATTACTTCTTATGTAAATATTATGATTACAAATACCTTTTCAAGGAAATATTATCATAAAACTTAATAATTGTTTCTGGCTGATGTGAGATTGCACTTTCAGTTTGCTTCTGTATTTTATTAAATAAAATAAAATTTGAATTATGGTTTTGTTTGGAATAATTACTTGAGAATAATAATTATGATTGGGATCCAAAATAATACCTAGCCTAATCCTAATCACCGTGAAAACCTAATAACCGGTGTTTACTTTAAAAAGAAAAAACCGGTGATAACTGGGACAAAAAACAACCGGCAAAACCGGTTATTACGAAGTAAAAAACCGGTTTTAGGTTTAGACCGGTAGGTTTTTCCCATCCCTAATCCAGGGTAAACGCACATATCGGCACAATATAGCTTGTTTTGTTTCACACGTAAGCTACGTGAATGCCAAATTTCATGTCAATCCAAGTGGTTTTTTAAAATTTAGAGCAAAATCCGTGAAAAAACGTACTATAAACCGATATTTTTGTAACAATTTATTAATAACATCCCTTCCGTTATATTTAGCGACCCAAAAAACCTATAATACCACCATCAAATCACGGCGAAATAGAATTTCCCACGGGACCCCCTATGTTGCGACTACACTATCTATACGTCTTTGCATTTCATCAATTTATCGCTGGTTTCCTCCGCTATGTCATTCAATACTTCTTGAGCAACAATGGAAACTTGGAACCTCCAGAGTGGTAGGTTGATTTTCTCTTATTATAATCACTATAATCAAACATCTTTCTTCTTCTTCCTACTTGGCTCATGCCTGTTTTAATTCGAGATTTAGCCTCAATTATTGACGTTGTGTGACCATCTTTTTCCCGGTCGTCCCAATAATTTTCTTCCATTTGGCGATTTGTCTCTTGTCTATTCATGTCTATTCAAATATATTGCCTCATAAACTGTAATATATTTTTTCTTCGAGCGTTCAAAAAAGTTTATTTTTCCGCATGCGTTTAAGTTTGGAAAGTTTAGTTTACTTTTCCGCATTATTTTCCGCATTACCTTTCCTTACTTAATTTAGAAATTTTAATATGGCCTTAAAATAATTATAATACATGCAATAAACTAATATTTAGATATTATTTACTAATCAACTTCAAATGTGTTCTTATTGTGTTCATGTTTTAATGAAATTAACGCGACTATTTCACTAGACTGTTTTTAACTGATAAAACTTCATAGCAACGCATCGTTTCCTACTGACAAAACTCCTTAACGACGTGATTTCTCAGCGACAAAATTATGACAGATCCGTCACGAAAGTGTCTGGTAATAACAAATAAATAAAGATTATATTTCGTTGATATGGTGCATTAATTGTCTCGTGAAATAGTCTTGTCGAATATCATTCGAGAGAAAATTATTTATTGGCAAAATTTTCTCCTGGTTTCATTCAAGTTCGTTGCCTTTTGGTAATTTTCGCTTATGAAATTTTGAAAAAATTACTCAACTGACGTCTCGTGATTTAAGTCAAAATTTAATTCGCGAAAATTGCCAGGCAACAAACTTTTATACCAGTCGAAAATATTGCCGGCAAAATTTTCTCTCTTGTGATATTATATACGACAATTCGATGGAATAAAATTATTTTGATATAATATTCGAAAGTGAAATCAGTAGACAATTACAGTGGTTTTGAATATTTCTCATGAAAACCAAGATCGTCATCATGCTAGCCAATTATATTGAAAGTTTAGTCTTGACAACCTTTTCAAATAATTAATTTGTGTATTTTCATATTTAATTAATTCAATTAATTGATTAAGATTTGGTCATTTTTTAAACGCTCGTAGAAAAAATATTGTTCCTAACTCTTGCGGAAAGTCTCTTTTCCACACTCAACTGCTTGCCGAACTCCGCTTTGCGCTGTTCGGCAAACTGCAGTGGCGTGCGGAAAAGTATCACTTTCCGCACTTGTTAGGAAATATTTATTTTCCTAACTAGTGCGGAAAGTGATACTTTCACGCACGAGACTATAGCGGAGTTCGGGCAAGCAGTCAAGTGCGGAGAAGACAGTTTCCGCATGAGTTAGGAACAATATTTTTTCTAAAGCCGTACGTTTGGAAAAAACCCCAAAAAATAGAGTTATATCAATTTTTATTTAGAAGTGAAAATACACAAATTAATTCTTTGACAAGGTTGTCAAAACCAAACTTTCAATATAATGGGTTACCATGACGACGATATTGGTTTTCATGACGACGATTCAAAACCATTGTAATTGTCTACTGATCTGACTTTTAAATATTATGTCAAAATAATTTTATTTCATCGAATTATCAGTAGTAATTGCACAAGAGCTCTAAAATTCTATATTAATTATAGAGTTCGAGTGCAATTTGTTGCGATTATTTCATGAATAAAACTGTTCAAAACCAAAATTTTATGGTAATTTATTTATGTAAGTACAAATTAGTACAATAAAACACAAAGTGTTTATAAATATTTGACGATTGAAAGTCATCACTTTTATAATTTTTAAAACATTAATTGTCCTTAATGTCACCAAATTTATTTTTCGTACCAACGAAGGGCATCTGACGTAATATACTTAACGACGGGCAATTATCAAAAATTATCGGGTATAATATCACAAGAGAGTGAGAATAAATTGAAAATAATGCGACAGTTTTTCGAAAATTTGTTGTCTCGCAATAGACACGAGAGCCCGCAGGGCTCGAGTGGCTATTGCCCAATGACAACAAATTTGAGTAGAAAATGAAGAATTATTTTCTTATTTATTCTTACTGTCGTGTGATATCCGTAAGATTATTTGTTAATACGTATATTATAGATATTTTCTTAAATGTGACAGTTGTCAAAACTAGGAAATTGGTAAACAAAAAAATTCTATCGGGAATTTTCTACAGTAAATAATTCTCAGTATAATTTTAATGGGATTGGACAGAATTAAACACGTGATCAAATATCTTACTATACGATTGGAAGTTAAAATCATTAAAAAATAATCGATTTAATTCAGATTTCTGTAGCTTTCTATTGGTGAGAATCTCCTATAAATGAAATAATCAGTAGTAATTGCACAAAAGCACTAAAATTATCGAATTTCTCCCGAGTGACAATTTGACAGTTTTAATTTCACGACCCGAAGGGGAGCGAAATTATGTCAAAGTGTAACGAGGGCAAAAATTCGACAATAATTTTAGAGATCGAGTGCAATTTGTTGCGATTATTTCATGAATAAAACTGTTCAAAACCAAAATTTTGTTGTACCTAATTTATTTATGTAAGTACAAATTAGTATAATTAAACACACAGTTGTTATAAATATTTGACGGTTGAAAGTCATCACTTTTATAATTTTTAAAATATTAATTGTCATTAATGTCACTGAATGTATTTTTCCGTAGCAACGAAGTTCGTCTGACGTAATATACTTGACGACGGTATATTATCAAAAATTATCGGTTATAATATCACAAGAGAGTGAGAATAAATTGAAAATAATGCGACAGTTTTTCGAAAATTTGTTGCAGGGCTCGAGTGGCTATTGCCCAATGACAACCAAATTTGAATAAAAATGAAGCATTATTTCCTTATTTATTCTTACTGTCGTGTGATATTCGTAAGATTATTTTTTAATACGTATATTATGGATAATTTCTTAAATGTGACAGTTGTCAAAACTAGGAAACTGGTTGTCATTAAACAGAAACAATCTACTTAAAAAAATTCTATCGGTAATTTTCTACAGTAGATAATTCTAAGTATAATTTTAATCTGATTGGACAGAATTTAACACGTGATCAAATATCTTACGATACGATTGGAAGTTAAAATCAATAAAAAATAATCAGTTTATGTTTTATTTCTGTAGCTTTTTATTGGTCAGAATCTCCTATGAATGAGATAATTGAGCTAATTTCATTAAAATATGAACACAAAAAATAAATTTGAAATACGTTAGTAAATAATATCTAAATATTAGTTTATTGCATGTATTATAATATATCATAATGCTAAATGCTAAACTACAAGGTATTTTACTTTCCCGCACACCGTGCGGGAAAATTTACTTTCACGCACGTCGTGCGGGAAAGTGCAAATTTCGGAAACGAAATGCCTGCGTGAAAGTGGCTCTTTTAGCACGGCCGTAGAAAAATAACTATATATCTATCTGAAATTATTTTCTAGTTTACTTGTTGACGGGATTAGGCTCTGGATATCTTTTTTTAGCTTTGTATATTATAGATGGTTGGATACTGTTTTTAACGTAAACAACTCCTTTACAAGGAGTTTGTTCGCAAGATCTAAAGGGGATTTTGATAAATCCCCTTTAGGCTTTGTAGCATCAACTATGAGTGACCAGAGCCAAACTTATTTCACGTGCAATTTGCAAACTACAAAAAAAACATTGTTCGCTTACGCCTCTAAAAAAGAAAATTTTTTATTCAGTTAAAATTTGTAATAAATAGCATACAAAATAATATAGCATGTTCTCGTAGTAAACTTTGAGTAGACACTTTGCTGTATTATACCTACTTTTTTTGGATTAAAGTACGATTAAGCTTGTGTGAAAGCTTAATCAATGTGGAACGTTAAAGTTTAGACGTTCGTCATGTCTATAATATATCCCGCAACGCAACGGTATATAAATTTGTTTTCGGCATTTTTAATTATTTTTTTCATTTTGCACTTAAATATCACAAATATGACGAAAAAATCACAAGAATATTTATTAAAAAAATCGTAAATATAAGACAAAAAAAAATTATTATTTTTGGATTTAAACATTAGTACTTATTTCAAGTTTGCCTTAAGTTAGCACTTTCAATATAATATGCATTGTTTTTACTAGACTGCTACAATTTGATCATTGACCAATTAGTAACTTTTTGTCTATCGTAACTTACTAACTACCTACTTAGTATCCTAACAGTCAACCTTTGATGTCTTTTTACTTGGTTTTATTGTCACTAGGGCGCTTTTTGCTTGCGATCTATCACACAAAGCGCTGATTTTTCATTTTATCACACGCTAGACCAACACGTTGCTTGCAAACCAGTTGCGCAATGCTCCGCTTCTAACTTTGCCACACAGTACACCAACTCATGAGTTTTGGTCCTATTCAGTCTTCTCTTCTGATTTGAGTTGTCCAGGACCTGGATTGCCTAAATATTTAAGTGAAACGAAGAACGATAAACTCCCCAGCTAATTGAAATACCATTCGAAAATAATATTTCAACCAACCAAGATAGCTATCCTCCATCATGGCTTAGCTCAGTCTCTAAAGGTGTGTGTTCGCCTTGTCCTAATCTTAAATAATATGAACTATGAAAATTCAGAATGGAAGAAAATAAAACAATATTTTAACTAACCATGTTTATTGTTCAATAAAGATATAATAAAAATATGACTTAGTAAATTCATTAACAATACGTGTTTTCGGATTTCCCTGTTGAGGGACTACATTCGTAGATCCTTGTGCCCCTTACTAATTTGTTTTGAAAAGTTTGTATTATTTTTAATATACAGTATGGTGCAAATGAATGGAATAAATTCATTATTTCGTAAACCGGTGACTTTAAGGAAAAATCCCGAAACAGATCGATTTTTAATTTTAAATTATGATACTTTGGCATATATGTCATATAAGTGACGTCATCCATCTAGGCCTGATGACGTAATGAATGATTTTTTTAAATGAGAATAGGGGTCGTGTGCTAGCTGATTTAAAAGGTTATTTAATTCTCTATTTACTAATAGGAACATTTACATAATTATTTATACAGGGGGTCCAAAAAATTATTTTAAATTTAAATTATTCAAACTTAAACTAATTAATCTATTCAAACTGAATGTTCAAATTTCCAAGAGGCAGGTGGCTGGCGGGAGCTGGCTCGGACAGTAAATTTAATCGAAAAGCAATGTTTACTTCTGAAGTAGACATTTTTTTCCTGTTTTCGACCAACAGCAAAATGTATTCTGAGTTAAATAAATTACATATATTCCTGTTTTTTTTTGTCAAATAGTTTAATTAAAAAATTATTTTTGACACCCTGTACAAATAATTATGTAAATTTTTATATTACTGAATAGAGATTTGAATGACCTTTCAAATGAGCTATCACATAACCCCTACTCTCGTTAAAAAATCATCGATTACGTCATCGCGCTCAGATGGATGATGTCACTAGTATGACATAAAATATATGCCAAAATATCATAATTTAAAAATAAAAATCGACCTATTTCGGGATTTTTCCTAAAAGTTGCCGGTTTACGAAATAACGAATTTATTCCTTTCATTTGCACCATACTGTATGCAAATTGTTCAGCAGAAATGCACTAAGAGCGAAATATGTTAATAGCTTGGTTGTTCTTTAAATATTTTTTTTGTATTACTAGTTTCAAAACACTTACTGTTGTATGTTATGATTTTACAGATACCAATTGTACGCAACCATGTGTAGTTTCTACATACCTCTAACTGTGATGATGGTAGTTTATTACAAGATATTTCGAGCCGCTCGTCGGATAGTCAATGAAGAAAAACGGGCCCAGAGCCACCTAGAAAGCCACTGTTATTTAGAGATTAGTGTAAAAAATGGTGGAGGGCCCCCAGAAAACAAGATCTCTAGTCAAAGTCCTTCGCCAGCGAATCCAGCGAGGGTAAACCATCGGTCAAGTTCAGCGAGCACGAATACAATGGTAAGTACGCTTTGGTGTTTTTATTTGATTTACATTTAAAATTGTCAAGTATTCTTCTTATTTTCTTAAATAATATAGTTTATTGTATGAAATATCAATCCACTATAATACAGTAAGCGTCAAAATTAACGCACCACCTTAAAAGTGGGAGATTTTTGATGTGTCGTATTTCCTAAACCTGTTGTCCGATTTGAGTGATTTTTTTAATGTGTTATATCTTTATTATTCAAGAAAATCGATGTAATAATATTGTTGCTAAACATTTAAGTGTCATTGTATACCGAGTGTAACAATGTTAGTGTGTTTTTTCCTCAAAGTTCGGAACACCCCGTGGAATACTCCAGCGCATATAAAATATTGAAATTAAAACTCAACTGTAGTCATAAGCTTTCTGAATATTTTTCTTTTTGATTTATTCGCTTTTGTTGGATAATAAAAAGTTAGGTACCTTAACAACTAGCAACGTTCCTCATCAATACAGGGTGTTTCTAAATAAGTGCAAAAAAACTTGGTAGGGGTAATTGTGCATGAAAAATAATGACCGTTTGCTTAATAAACATATGTCCACAAATGCACAAATGCTTCGTTTCCAAGATACGGGATGTTGAATTTTTCTTACAATTTGACGATTTATTTATTGCTCTAAAACCGGTTGAGATATGCAAATTAAATTTGGTAGGTTTTAAGAGGCAGTTATTGCACATGTTTTGACTTACAACTAAGAATTTTATATTCTACATTGGCGTGCATACGGGTAATATGACAGGGTAATATGACCCGTATGCACGCCAATGGTAAGTATAAAATTCTTAGCTGTATGTCAAAAAATGCGCAATAACTACCTCTTAAAACCACCTAAATTTCATTTGCATACCTCAACCGGTTTTTGAGCAATAAATATATAATCAGTTTGTAAAAAAAAATTCAACATCTAGTATCTCGAAAACCAAGCATTTGCGGCCATAAAACAAACGGCCATTATTTTTCATGCAGAATTATCCTTTAAAGTTTGTCGCACTTATTTAGAAACACCCTGTATTGATGAAGAACGTTGCTAGTTGTAAAAGTACCCAACTTTTTTCTTATCCAACATAAGCGAATGAATCAAAAATCAAAATGTTAAGAAAGCCTAAGGCTACAGTTGATTTCAAATTTCAATATTTGATATACGCTGGATTATCCCACAGGGTGTTCCGAACTTTGAGGAAAAAACACACTAACATTGTTACACCCGGTATACAATGACACTTACCTGTTTAGCAACAATATTATTACAACGATATTCTTGATTAATAAAGATATAACATATAATATAAAATTACTCAAATCGGACAACAGGTTTAGGAAATACGAGACATCAAAAATGTCCCATTTTTAAGGTGGTGCGTTAATTGTGATGCTTAGTGTATATGTATGTATGTTTTGGCGACGATCCTATTTTTGTGAACCCTAGAGAAAATACTACTATTTGTTCAATAAGATAAACGATGTTAGAAAATAACAATCCTTACACAGCAACACAAACAAAACTAAAATTTTGGTAATAAAGTCCAGTGGTTGTTACACCAAAGATGGCCGAAATTTTTTTCATCAATTTTTAAAATATTTAGTTGTTAGGATTACCAAGAATTACAAAAGGAAAATTTGGAAGAGATTCTCTTAAAAATACGGTATTTTTTTAAGGGTGTCCTTTTAAAAGCCCGGTGACATAATCAATGGATATGACTAACCTAAAAATAAAGGGGTCACAAATTAAAAACTTAAAGATTTTTGTTTCTAATTATTACCAAATTAAAGGAACAAATCTACAATATTCAGCTGATATGATATTTAAAAAATAATTATTGTTTTGGATGTGGTGCTACTGTGTGTCCTTTCCCAAGTGAAAATCTGGTCCTGTTTCAAATGAATATGCAGGTTAGCTAAAGGTTTGCTGGATCCTCTTATTATTATCTTTTTAAAGGATTCAAAAATGCCTAATTAACTTCGCGACGATAAAATAATTCATCTTTCCACTAGTAATTCTAATACCTACATGCCACTATTTGGCTTATTATAGAAAAAATCAATTTCAATATATATACTGTTCTGAAATATGTATTCAGAATATCGTTTTAGTTGCTTTGTGGGATATATTGTTGGTCAGCTGTAACTTTTTCCATGCGTCACGATTCATTTACAAACAAATTAAGTCAAAACATAAAGTGAAACGAACGTCGATGTGTATATACATTTTGTATACTGTATATGTAATACACACATCGGCGTACGTTTCACTTTATGTTTTGACTTATTTTGTTTGAAAATGAATCGTGACGCATGGGAAAAGTTATTGCTGACGAACAATGCCTTATTATTATTCCGTTAAATTAGTATATTGTACAAGTAAGAAAAAAACATAATCCTCACAAGCGCAGCACGAGGCGAGTGACGCAAATCAAGCGAGGGAGAAATATGTTATTTTCTCATGTGTTGTACACTGCACTTTTTCTATGGATGCATTTTTTTTTCAAGAGTTCACACTTCAAAATTAAATAATTTATGTGCTTTTAGGTGTATTATATTATATGCCTAAACTGAAACATATACACATACGTAGGTTTTTAATGTTCTTATTAGGTATTTATTTACTTTATTTATTTAAAATTATATTTAATATCTAGTTATATTAGAACAGTTTTGAAATGTAATGCCTGGTAAGTTTTGTTTTAGCACATTTTGTTTAACAACAATAATTGTGTTTGTATTGTGCATGTTTCCATGGAAACAACGATCATATATATATGAAACCTGGCAGAAAACCCGTGAAAAAAAAATTTCTTACTGCAGTGGCCGACTTTTTTCACTGCAAGAGTTACTAAATACCATAAAGTCTCGAAGGCTTCAATACTTCGGACACATTATGCGAAATCAATCCAGATATCGCCTTCTACAAGGAATCCTGCAGGGTTGAAATATTTGAAAGGCTGGATCTAGGAAGAAGAACATCCTATAGAACCTTGAAAACTTACACCATTTTAATTATGATATTTATTGTACAGGAAACACAAAAATAGTTGTATAACTAATTTAAAATAATAAGATAATGTACACACCATAATTAGTAAATACAAAAATCTTAATAATTCTATACTTAGAAACAAAAATAATGTATTTGATTCCATACATAACACAGAAATAGCGGCACAAAGTTTTAAACACTTTGTAGTTGGAATGCCTAGGAACGGAATAAAATTCTACGCCATGCATCTCATCAGTATATATTTGATATAGCTAAATCATTTAAAGAGGGGCAATACAATCAGAAAATGCCATAAACTTTTCAATATATCACGCAAAATGAGCATAAATGATCCAGAAATGATGCAGAAAATATCACTTTTTCAATAAAATAAAGAGCCGTGGATTAATACAGTTCTCATAAAGAATCAAATATGACAAATTCCATCCATTTTCCTCTATCTTTCACTTATTCGTATATTTTTTATTTCCCACAGTGTAGTAATCTATACTCATTTATTTCGAATTAGGTCCTGCCTTTTTCTTTGTTTCCTCGAATTCTTTTTTTCCGCAGTCACTGGATTTGAATATTTATGTTCAGACAATTTGATGTCAATATATATTAACCAATCTCCAGCAGAAACATTAAAGCACTACAACTTTGCCTCATAAATAGTACAAAATGGACCAAAAATCAGGTGATAAGAGATGGCATTGAAAAATCTAGATCCAACTTTAACCGGATAAGAACTTTCTTCAAAAGTAACAATCTCTCTTGGTAAAAAAGTAAGAACGATATGATGCTACGTTTTCTCTATTCTGCTTTATGATGATGAATCGTGGACCTTCAACGAAGATACATGCATTTCAACTATGGCTGAAAATGAATCCAAATAGGGCCTCCTATAATCCATCCTGCGGGGAAAAGTATTTGGAAGACTAGGTCAAGGAAGAAGAACATCCTGGTTAAAGAACCCGGACCGGGTTCCACACAATACCTGTGCAGCTTTTCAGCGTTTCCTATAGCAGGGTAAACTCAATTGGAAAATTGGGTAAGACCATATTTTAAATACCATAATATCAACCGAATTGTTTACTCGAATTCTCTTTTTTCCGCAGTTTCTGGACCGAAAATTTGATGTTCAGATAATCAAGGTCCTCAGAAGAGCAGAGAAGAACCGAGAAGTACTAAACACTCTAAACTACCCAAATCGATAGTAGGTGCTTCGGATATAATATGCCAAATGAATACAGATATGGCCTACTACAATCCATCCTGCAGGGAAAAATATTTTTGGAAAGCGATGACTAAGAAGAAGAAGAAGAAGAAGAACAAGAAGATCAGTTGGTTCAACTCGACATATCTGCAGCTTTTCCGCGTTGCTGCAGGCAGGATAAAATAAATTGAAGGATAAGACAATATTTTCTTAGAGGACTATAAATATACAATTTATTTTATTGTATTCTGTTACTTATATTTTATTTTACAAGAAACTCAAAAAAAGTATTATGACTAACTAAATATGAGACAACACATATAAAATAAAATGAGTGAAAAATAATTTCGACCACGTATCAAGTAATCTGTTAACCGAGGTACACTAGTACCAAGCGGTGCCGCTAGGAGAACACTCCAATAATGCGTCGCATATTGCTTATATGAAACGGGGTCATTTTGTACTCTAAAACCGAGTAAGGTATGACAAAAATAAAATATACGTTTCGTTTTGATTCAATTCGAGTCACATATAAAATAATTAGGAAGTACACAAATTCAATACGATCTGTGTTTATAAGCAAAACTAATGATGTGGTTGATTCCACACACACAACACAAAACACTCAAAGAAATAGTGACACACAGTATTAAACACTCTGTCTCTTAAAACACCTAAAAATTGAATAAGAATTCTACAGCATAAATATATATTTGACATAGGTAAATCATTTAAAGAGAGGCAATAAAATCAGCCAGTGCCATTAACTTTTCAATATACAGTCGAACCCGTAGAATAGCCTTCGTGCCAAGAAAAATTATTCCTTTAACCGGGATATTCTAATAACCGATCATTGGTGGCTAGGAATAATGTTTCGGGTCCCAAAATTGTTATTCTTTAAACCTGGGTATTTCTATAACCGGTATTCTAATAAGCGGGTTCGACTGTATCATGCAAAATGAACCTAAGTGATCCAGAAATGATGCAGAAAATATCATTTTTCCAATAAAATACCGATTCCTGAATTAATACAATTCTCATAAAAAATCAAATATGACAAATTCCATCCATTTCCCTCCATTTTGCACTTATTCGTACATATCTCATTTCCCACAGTGTAGTAATCTATACTCATTTATTTCGAATTAGGTCCTGCCTTTTTCTTTGTTTCCACGAATTCTTTTTTTCCGCAGTCACTGGATCTGAAATTTTATGTTCAGACAATTTGATGTCAATATGTATAAACCAATCTCCAGCAGAAATATTAAATCACTACAACTTTGCCTCATAAATAGTACAAAATGGATCAAAAATCAGGTGATAAGAGATGGCATCGAAAAATCTAGATCCAACTTTAACCGGAAAAGAACTTTCTTCAAGAGTAACAATCTCTCTTGGTAAAAAAGTAAGAACGATATGATGCTACGTGTTCTCTATTCTGCTTTATGATGATGAATCGTGGACCTTCAACGAAGATACATGCTTTTCAACTATGGCTGAAAATGAATCCAAATAGGGCCTCCTATAATCCATCCTGCGGGGAAAAGTATTTGGAAGACTAGGTCAAGGAAGAAGAACATCCTGGTTAAAGAACCCGGACCGGGTTCCACATAATATCTGTGCAGATTTTCAGCGTTTTCTGTAGCAGGGTAAACTCAATTGGATAATAAGATCATATTTTAAATACCATAATATAAACCATACACCATAAGCCATTTGCTTTGTTTACTCGAATTCTCTTTTTTCCACAGTCACTGGATCGGAAATTTTATGTTCAAATAATCGAGGTCCTCACAAGAGTAGAGAAGAACCGAGAAGTACTAAACACTATAAAATACCCAAATCGATAATAGGTGCTTTGGACATATTATGCCAAATGAATAAAGACATGGCCTTCTACAATCCATCCTGCAGGGAACAATATTTTTGGAAGGCGAGGAGTAAGAAGAAGAAGAGGAAGAAGAAGGTCAGAAGTTGGTTCAACTCGACATATCTGCAGCTTTTCCGCGTTACTGCAGGCAGGATAAAATAAATTGGAGAATAAGACCATATTTTTTTTAGATATAAATATAACTACTATAAATACACAATTTATTTTATTGTATTTTGGTACTTAGATATAGTCCGTCCGCTATAACTTTCCCCATGTGGTTCGATTCATTTTCAATCAAATTAAGTCAAAACATAAAGTGAAACGTTCGCCGATGTGTGTAGTATATAGTATACAGTATACAAAATGTATATACACATCGACGTTCATTTCAATTTATGTTTTGACTTAATTTGATTGAAAATGAATCGCACCGCATGGGAAAAGTTATAGCGGACGGACTATATATTTTCTTTTACAAGAAACTAAAAAAAGTGTTATAGCTAACTAAATATGAGACAACACACATAAAATAATTAGGAACTACACAAAATTTAATAAGATCTGTGTTTATAAGCAAAACTAAAGTATGTAGTTGATTCCGCACACACACAACACAAAACACTCCCAAAAATAGTGACATACTGTTTTAAACACTCTGTCTATTAAAATGCCTGAAAATGGTATAAGAATTCTACAGCATAAATATTTGTTTGACACAGGTAAATCATTTAAAGAGAGGCAATAAAATCAGTAAATGCCATAAACTCTTCAATATATCACGCAAAATGAACCTAAATGATCTAGAAATGATGCAGAATATATCATTTTTTCAATAAAATACCGATTCCTGGATTAATCCAGTTCTCATAAAAAATCAAATATGACAAATTCCATCCATTTCCCTCCATCTTGCACTTATTCGTACATATCTCATTTCCCACAGTGTAGTAATCTATACTCATTTATTTCGAATTAGGTCCTGCCTTTTTCTTTGTTTCCTCGAATTCTCTTTTTTTCCGCAGTCACTGGATCGGAAATTTGATGTTCAGATAATCGCATTCATTCATCACCTCTGCTCCTAACGATGTTGCCGGATCGGAAGAAATAAATTCGCCGAACAGAATATTCAAGTAGATATATTTAGGTTTGGCCTCATTAACTAAGGTTTAAGAGAATATAAAAGGAAATTTAATAAAATGTGTGTTTAAATGAGGTTTGACTGGTTTAATTTTAATAAATTATCGTTAAACAATTGATTTTTTTCTATTTTTCGCACAGTAATTTTTTTCTCCTTGTGTCAGTATAGGTGGATATTATACAAGTATTGTTGGAGTGGTCATTTTCGTTAATTACACCTCGTTTCTAATTTTTCAGTTAACCCTTATCCGGGCAGGTTGAGTCCAACGGGCCCGAGATGCCAATTATAACTGATAAGAAAAAACTTTATTGAATTTTATACATCAGTGAATTTGTTTAGAAGTATGTTTCCTTAAACATAGTCATGAGCTATTCAAAATATTCATTATCATTTTTGAAATTATTGTCTAAAAAATTTTGTCACATAAAGGGGCAACACGGGCTCATCGGACCCTATTTGTATTTATACCCAAAGTCTAAATCTTTGTTACAGAAGTTAAACTGGCAGTCAGGTAATGTTTTGTGGATTATATAAACGACTTTTTTGATTCCGCAAATCCAATAATAAAGTATAAACGTGTAACAAACAATGTGAACATCAAAGAGATACTTACACTAGGTGTTATATCTAGTCTAAATAAATTTTATTAACTGATAATCATTGTTGGAATGCAATAATATTGATAGTTAGGTAATTATACATATTTTGAAGTAAATAATGCATCTGCTATCATTCGTTTAATATCGATGTAAGTGTCGACAATTAAGCTCCTAAAATTATACTGAATTACAGTGAAAGTGGATAGTGCGAATAAAATGTCCCAAAAACTAATCTATGTTTTTTTTATTTTTATTGTTTTTTTTAACCTAATAATTAATAATAATTTAATTTGTCATATCAATTTGCTATTCTAGTTGGGAATAAGCTAATCTTGTGACTTAGTCCCAACTAAAATAGTTAATTAATATGACAAAGTATTAATTCATTTGTAAAAGTAAAATAATAATATCTTTCTGACTTATGCATTTTATTTATTTTGTAAAGATTGTTTTTGTCGGTACTTTATACATGAGCTGCTAATTACCATCATCTTTTCTCAGAAGGGTTTTCACAATACCAGAAGCTTTTTCCAGGGTATGCGTAAACATCAACCCCTCTTTTCAAATAAAATGGCCTGGTAGATTTACAAAAGTTTTTATTAATTTATTAATTAAGTTTTTATTTGGCTCCAGCTGGAATAGACATTATATTTGTTATAAATAATAGTACTAAACATTATACTGTTTGTACAAAAGTCTTTTGGCATTTCATTATTTTTTGCAAATCCTTCAGGTAGATCGCATCCTCGATGTAGACCGCATACTATAGTAGCACCTTTTTTTTAATCTAGAATCTAGAAAATTTAAATTTAACTTTAATAAAAAATCAAAAAATAATATTAGAAATATATGGATAAATATGAATAGTACATTCAAAAACAGTGATGGGCCCAACATACCTGAGTTGCCCGGTTACGTAAGTAAAATGTGTTGCCCGGATAAGGGTTAAAGGAAATTCCTTTACTCCTTTATCAGTTTTGGAACTTTTATTTCTATTAATTTTAACTACATTCTTATTTATGTTATTGTATTGAACAAATTGAGCAATCATCGTCACCATCAATTAGCCCTGATTTGTCCATTGTTAGGACATAGGCCTCCTCCAGATATTTCTATCCAATCTATCTGCTATCCAATCGGTCACAATTATTTTGAGGTCGTCGCTTCATGGCATTGGGAGTCTTCTTCAGTTTTAGTTTCGCTTGTCTGCTCGTGGTCTCCACTCACGCAGTTTTTTTGTATCTGTCATCTTTTTTTTTATTACAACAATGTTGTAATAAAAAAAGTTCATGTCATGTCCTGCCCATCTCCATTTTTGCCTTATAATACGTTCGATAATATCTTCTACTCCGGTTCGTCCACAAACTTCCTCGTTTTTTACTCTATTTCTTAAACTTACTCCAAGCATGGATCTCTCCATCTCTCTACTCCGGTTCGTCTACAAACTTCCTCGTTTCTTACTCTATTTCTTAAACTGATTCCAAGCATGGATCTCTCCATCTTTCGTGTTGTGTCCTCAATCCTTCTGCTGATTTTTTTTGTGAGAGTTAAGGATTCTGTTCCGTTTGTGAAGACTTCTTTTTCTTCAGGTGCCATCTCCGCTACGGAGGTTGGCAATCATCATAGCTATTTTAATTTTTGAGGCAGTAGCTCTAAATAGTTGTTTTGAGCTGCTTCCAAACAATTCTCGCAGGTTATTAAGCCATGAAATTCGTCTTCTTGCGATGCTTTTTCTACCATCTATCTTTTCTTGCATTATGAGTCACCGATATATACAAGAGAACTGGTATATATAAATTCACAAATTATTTCACAAGTTCTATGGACGATTTTTAGATTTCTATTATCTTATTGGGGAGGAGATTGGTCATCATTTTTGTTTTTCGGTAGTTTATCTTTAAACCAACTCTCTGTGTTATTTGCTGTATTTGTTGTAGCATAACTCTAGCTTCTTATAAGTTGTATGTTATGAGAACAATGTCATATGTCATCGGCATATCGAAGATGATCTAATATCTTTCCATGGATGCTAATGCCATTTGATTTCACCTCTAGTCGTTTAAGTGACTGCTATAAATATATATTTTTTTCGACAATGTATATCCTTACCGCACCCCTCTGTCAATTTTGATCTTTACAGTCATGCAATGATTGGTAACAGTTGTTGTCACATTTTCGTATACAGGGTGTTTCATTAATAATTCTCCATATAGTAACTAGAGAAACCTTAGCACAAAATACGAAGATTTAATCTAAAACACTTAAATAAATTATGGTTCCTTACTGAGTTACAGGGTGTTTTATCTAAAAATTTAAAAACTGTTTTTGCTCAGCATTTTAAAACTATTCGACCTATCCTTTTCAGGCTTAGCAGAAAGTATAGGTACTGTAGAAACTACTAAATTATGGTTTATTTATTATTATTATGATGGAAACAAGCGTTACTAGCTAGTGCTAAGGGCGTACTACAGGGGATAGTGAATGGTTGATCGTTCTTACATTCTACGTTAATGAAGGAATTACTATTTTAGTGCCATTTTTAGATTTTCCAATACTTTCTACGTAAATAATATACTCTTCATTGGTAACGATAAAGTCATTAGTTTTCGAGATATTTGAATTTAAATATGGAACGGCACAGTTATTTTGATTAATTTATGATAATATATTATGATTCATATTTATGATTAAAATGTAAATAGTTTTTCCTAACAAGTGCAGAAAGTCATTCTTTTCCGCACGCGACTGCAGTTTGCCGAACGACGCGAAGCGGGAGTTCGGCAAGCAGTCGAGTGCGGAAAAAAGACTTTCTGCAAGAGTTAGGAACAATATTTTTTCTAAGAGTATTTAAAAAATTACCAAATCTTAATCAATTAATTTAATTAATATGAAAATACATCCACAAATTAATTCTTTGATAAGGTTGTCAAAACCAAACTTTCAATATAATTAGTTAGCATGACGACGATCTTGGTTTCCATGACGATGATTCAAAACTACTGTTATTGTCTACCAATTTGACTTTCGAATATTATGTCAAAATAATTTTATTTCATCGAATTGTCGCGTTAATTTCATTAAAACAGGAACACAATAAGATATATTTGAAAAAAATTAGTAAATAATATCGAAATATTAGTTTATTGCATGTATTATAATTACTTTAAGGCTATATTAACATATCTAAATTAACACGCGTGCGGAAAATTAAAAACCGCGTGCGGAAAAGTAACATGCGTGCGGAAAAGTAACACGCGTGCGGTAAAGTGAAACTTTCAAAACTAAAATGCGTGCGCGAAAGTAGAAATTTTTGCACGCTCGTAGAAAAAATTATTTGTACCCAGTACTTTAAGACTATTTGGCGTATCCTGATCGTACTTGGCAGAAAGTGTAGGTACTGTACACTCTACTAAATTAAGATAAATAAACGTTTCTAGCTACTACCAGAGGCGTACGACAGGGGATAGTGGCTGGTTGACCCTTCCCAAATTCTACGCCATTGACGAAATTGCTATTTTAGTGTAATTTTTTTATTTTCCAATACTTTTTATGTAAATAATACACTCTTCATTCGTAACGAAAATATGATTAGTTTTCGAGATATTTGAAATTAAAAATGAAGCGACACAATACATTAATCAAAATAACCGTATCGGTTCATTTTTAACTACAAAGATCCAGAAAACTAATGATTTTATCGTTACGAATAAAAAGTATATTATTTTCATAGAGTATTGGTAAATCCAAAAATTTAACTAAAATAGCAATTCCGCCAGTGGCGTAGAATTTGGAAAGGATCAACCTTCACTTTCTTCCGTCGTAGGCCTCTGGTGATATCCAGAAACGTTTGTTTAGCATAATTTAGTAGATTGTAAAGTAACTATACTTCCTACCAGGCTTGAAAAGGATACGTCGAATAGTTTTAAAATGCTGAGCAAAAATAATTTTTAAATTTTTAGATAAAACAGACTGTAACTCAGTAAGCAATCATATTTTATTTAATTATTTTAGGTTAAATCTTCGTATTTTGTGCTAAGGTTTCTCCAGTAACTATATGGACGATTATTAATGAAACACCCTGTATATTTCAAATACCATTCGCATGCCTGTGCTCTATTCTGCATTCTCATAATGCTTTTAAGATAGCGACTGTTTCCACTGTTTCAAATGACTTGTGGAATATGTGGAAGTCAACAAAAACAAGAGCAAGTGGTCTATTAAATTCGATAGATTTTTGGACTAGAGGTTTAACCCGGCACCTGCCACGTGGGGTGCTACCAGCACCCCATAACACATTTTTATCAAATATTTGGTATTTCAAGTTTGGTAACGGAGCTGTGCGTCATAGTAGCTTTCTATAAGATTATATAGCATAGATGTGTTAGTGTTTGAAGTGGTTATTTAGTGTCATTCTGAACTTATAGCTCTAAAATCGAATTGGGGTGTCATCATCTGGCACTTTAAGTTTTAAATTTTTTTTGTATTTTTGATAAACAGGTCAAATTTACATGTTTTATTGAAATAAATGATTTAAATTATTAATATAAACTATATACTCACTAAATTTTAATTTTTTTAGATATTTTACTTGATTTCATTTATTATGGCTTGGTACTTGCTAATTTGCTTATGACAACTTTTTCATTTTATTTTTTAACTTTTATAACATATTAGTGGCTAATAAGTCAATAAAACATGTTTTTTTATATTGTTGTGTTACTCAACACATTATTTTGTTTTTTAAACAAGTAGATCACAGAAAATTTTTTAGGGGTGCTGTGAGCACCCCACGTGGCAGTTGGCGCCTTGCAAAGCCACGTGGCAGGTGCCGGGTTAAGGTACTGTAACTAGTAGTTCATTCTCTGTACCGATCGAATTGCTAATTGGATACATTTTGAATTATACTTCCAGTTACTTACATTTGGTTTCATGAAAGCCATCTGTTATAAACCGGTCGTACCGCAACTATTAGACCCTATTCCAGGATTCTAAAACTCTGTATTAGATTGAACAGATCTACTATGTATATGCGTACCATATGTTTTTGGAGTCACTTTGTGGTCTCCAAAAACTCTTTGCTGCTTGCGATTAATACCTTGCCGTCATGCAAGATATAATTGACGGTTTCAGGTTCTCTTACAGAGTCTGCAGCTTATATCCAGGAAAGATTCCCGTTATATGCAGGTATCTTTTAGGTTACGTTAAGTTTAGTATGAGTGGGCGTTTAACTACCCTTCAACTCGCACTAAGAGGTCCATTTTGGTTCATACTTAAATTATAGTTGTTCATTTAGCCAATTTCCGTGAACCGACCACAAGACAAATAATTTAATTTTAAGTTAATTTTTTTTAACTGTTTTTCACTTCTAATAATAAACAAACTGAGAAAACTGTGTATTTTTTATATCCGCATTTGACCGTACTAACAGATAACTTCATTGGAAAAGCATGTTTCGGATTTTTCACCTAAACGTTGACATTTTTGCTAAATTAATTATGGATGATAAACGAGCTACGAAAAGTTGTATAATAAAAAATTTTAAACTTGTAAATTATGCATGGTTTGTTTGGATAAAAATAACAAGAAAATCGATAATAACAAACTTGGCGTTATACAAATTGACAGTAATCGATGAAGAAAAAACAAAAAAAAATACGTTTATTTCTGGAACATATTTTTGTAGGATAAAGAAAAAAAAGTGAGCGTTAAGTAAAAATATAAAATATCTACTACAAAATGTTTATATAACCCTATTCCACGAATATACGACTGTGTTGGATTATTTCGACAACGAATATTTTATTAATTGATGGATTCGACCGTAACTTGATGGAAGTTCATTTTATCTCACAATAAAACACTGAAAAACGTTTGTTTTCTATACTTCCACAAAATTTATTACAACTATGTTATTACTACAGTTGTTTCGTCAAAGTGCCTTTCTCAAGTGATATATTTTACAATGGGTTTGCCTTTTTAAGTCTTTAACTGAAGAGGTTGAGGAGTGGGGAACTGTTTGTCTCGAGTTGGTCATTCAGAATTATATCTGTATTTTTCAATTTATTAATTTCCATTGATTCTAAAAGTGATAACTTAAAGCCTTTATTTTGAATATGTAGAATTTGAAACTCTTCATTGAAAGAATGATTATGATCTAGAAGGTGAAGTACGTATGTAGAAGTGTCTGTTTTTCTATTGTTGAAAGCCCTTTTGTGTTCTGCTATCCGTTTGTCAAAAGTTCTGCCAGTTTGACCTATGTAAGTTTTCGGACAGTCACCACAAGTTAGTTTGTACACACCACTCTGTAGTTGCTTTTTCTTTCGGCTTTTATTGTTTTTAATATGTTTGCTTAAGTTGTTGTTAGTTCTGAAAGCTGGTGTTATTCCTTTCTTTTTTATGTATCTCGCTATTTTTGTTGTTATTTTGCCAGTATATGTGAGAGAGCAGAAGGTACTGGTTTCTTTCTGTGGTGGTGGATACACTAATTTCAAGGCTTTCTTATGGAGTTTTTGCTTTAAAATGTTGTTAACTGTTTGTTCGTTATAGCCATTGTGACAAATAGCAGTAAACAATGGCTATAACGAACAAACAGTTAACAACATTTTAAACCAAAAACTCCATAAGAAAGCCTTGAAATTAGTGTATCCACCACCACAGAAAGAACCCAGTACCTTCTGCTCTCTCACATATACTGGCAAAATAACAACAAAAATAGCCAGATACATAAAAAAGAAAGGAATACCACCAGCTTTCAGAACTAACAACAACTTAAGCAAACATATTAAAAACAATAAAAGCCGAAAGAGAAAGCAACTACAGAGTGGTGTGTACAAACTAACTTGTGGTGACTGTCCGAAAACTTACATAGGTCAAACTGGCAGAACTTTTGACAAACGGATAGCAGAACATAAAAGGGCTTTCAACAATAGAAAAACAGACACTTCTACATACGCACTTCACCTTCTAGATCATAATCATTCTTTCAATGAAGAGTTTCAAATTCTACATATTCAAAATAAAGGCCTTAAGCTATCACTTTTAGAATCAATGGAAATTAATAAATTGAAAAATACAGATATAATTCTGAATGACCAACTCGAGACAAACAGCTCCCCACTCCTCAACCTCTTCAGTTAAAGACTTAGAAAGGCAAACCCATTGTAAAATATATCACTTGAGAAAGGCACTTTGCCGAAACAGCTGTAGTAACAACATAGTTGTAATAAATTTTGTGGAAGTATAGAAAACAAACGTTTTTCAGTGTTTTATTGTGAGAATATTTTATTGTGCAAAATATAAAGAACGAAAATAAATTGCAAATTTCATTGCTGTTTATTGGAATAATTATTAGAGCCATTTAATTTCGTACTTCTTATGTTGCACATTGAAATACTCGTTGTCGCGATAATCCAAAACAATCGTATGTTGGTGGAATGAACCATATTAATAAGGTTCCGAAAAACTAGAACTAAATAGCATCAACAAGAGTGAGACTAGTAGTACCTGTTCTAGTTTCGCTAACAATTATAGAAAAAACTGAAGAACATAAAAAGTCAGTACACTATTAAAAATACGAGTATTATGTATAAATGCCTTATAGTAAAGTTATTTGCAAAAAAAAAAACAAGAAAATATAGCTAGTAATAATTTAACAATAATCCATAGTAGACAGCTAACTAATAATCGGCTAAGTAATCTATTATTTCTTTTCTTTTTGAGAAACATAGTCTGTTATGAATTGTTCAGATAAGTAAAAACCCAAAAAAATAAATAAACCAACTAAACAAACTAAAAACTGAGAAATTATTCAACTGAATAAAAAATGGGTGCACTCAAAAATTCCAATATATTTTACTTTAAATCCCATTGGTTTTAAAATATTCCAGGTCTAGGAATACTAGGAAACTAGGCCAAATACTAGGTTAAAGGCAGTACTTTTAGTGTTTGAGAAAATATTTTCTACAACGAGTATTATGGAGGAAACCAATAATAGAGAGTTTTATTCTTTTTTGTTGAATAGACGAAGACTTCATTAATATGGCTATTTTCTCCCGAAAACAAATTCCTTCTCTGGACATTTTAAAGCACCAATAATAATTTAGGTGCTCAGAGCAACAGTGCTTATGGGATGGCTTTACAAATTATATAGCGCCATTTAGCTAAATATAGAGGTATGTAGGTTGTGTAGGCCCTTGTTAATCTGAAGATTTAATGTTTCTGCTTTTATTCATATATTAATCTAAAAATGCTCAATTTGTGGGTTAGGCCACTGTTGCTCTCAGCGCCTCAAATGTTTATCTGCCAATATTTTTTTAATATCGGAATAACCCCCTCTATGGATCAGTGGTAAAAGAGGCTACCTTTGGATTCAGGGGTCGTGAGTTCAAATCTCAGCTGGGTAAGAAATTGTTCATTTAACCCTGCTGTCCTGTTCGGGTCTATTTGACCCAAAAAATAATTTATTTCTTATTTTACAAATTATTACGCGGCGTAACGATTTGGTGTTTCGTGACTTTATTACCTAATATGAGGTCTTTCAATTGTATATTAGATAAACAATCAACTTCCTGATTTTTCTAATGAAAATGAAATTGTTACCTAGGGTACGTTCCGGTCAATATGACCCGCGTATTTAAACCGTTAAAAATTACCTGTGTATGTGTGTTTAGTTGGCAGTATTCTATATTGGCAGTACCTGTATGTTTGTCAGCCGGATATGTCTGTAAATAAAAACAGGTTTCTGCAAGCTAGAACTTGTAAAATAATCTGTAGTATAGCTGGACGATGTTGCAAACCAAATTATAAATATGACCAATATGGACGGACAGCATGTCTTTGGAACCAACTGGAAAAACATGAGTAAAGTTGGTTTCCAAGAATACATTGGTCTTTTATTTTTAGCTCGAGTTTATAAGTCCCATGGTGAATCAACTAAAAGTTTGTGGAATGAAGAAACGGATCGTAGTGTATTTCAATCAACAATGTCGCTTGATATATTTACAAAAAGTTTGCAAGTCATACGTTTTGATAACAAAACTACTAGACAGGATAAGGGACGTTTTGATAAACTTGCTGCAATACGTGAAATTTAGGAAATATACGTTGAAAATGTACCAAAATTTTTTAACCCTGATGAAAATGTTACCGTCGATACGCAACCAGTTGCCTTTAGAAGCCGCTGTCCCTTCAAATGGTACATTCCAAGCAAACCAGCGAAATATTGTACAAAAGTTTGGGTTTTATGTAATTATGAACAGTAAAACTTCTTATGCTCTAAAATTGCAGATCTATACAGGAATGCGTGTGAGGTGTGACTTGAGTAGTGATTTGGAAGGTCACAATATTACGTGTAATAACTTTTTTACATCGTAAAATTTAGGACAATTTCTTCTAAAACAAAGTAGATAGGTACAATGTCGGGGACTATAAGTAAAATAAACTGGAGCTTTCAGCAAAAATCGAGAATAAAGAAGTTCATAGCTTGTTTTTTTGCTTCACTCAAGATGAAACTGTTTTTGACAATATTCCTAAAAATAATTAAAATGTTGTTCTTATGAGTACTTTGCATCATGCATCTCTTTCATCAAATGAAAAAGCCCCAAATTATTTTAGATTACAATTCCAATAAGGGAGCAGTGGATAATCTAGATTAGCTTGTTGGCAAGTATACATGTGAAAAGAGATAAATCGCTGGCCAATGATTGTTTTTTATAATCTGCTGGACATTTCTGCCTACAACAAGTTTGTGTTATGGGTATCAATAAATATCCAATGGAATACCAATTAACTGGCAAAACGGCGAATTTTTCTTGAGGAATTGGGAAAAAACTAATGAAACCAGTCATCATTTCCAGAAAAAATATACCAATAACTATGGCTCTCATGAATTGGTAAAAAGAACACGAGCAGAAACAAGTAGACAAGGTGGAAATGCTAGTGAACCGTCTTTGGACAATCTAATACCGCCTGCTAAAAGAGCACGCTGTAAAGTTGCCCTAAAAACGATAACAAGACTAATTATTATTATGTTGTATATAAACAAATTTTTTGTAAAATCCGTTGTTTTTATTACTGTCCCACTTGTAAACTGAATTAAATTTTTGTAGATATTTGTTATTAATAGGCTTTTTTGAAGAAAAAAATACCTTTATTTTTGTTAATAAGGTTTAATTTACATTAACAACATAATTTTTGTTTAATTAACCATAATTTCTTGTTAATAAAGTTTTATTTATCACCATTAGCTTATTTTATTTCGATTAAAGAGCGTAAAGCATAGTTGGGTCATATTGACCCGAACAGTACATTTGTGTAGTTGACTCGAACGGGACAGCAGGGTTAATAAAAATTGATAAATCAAAATAGTTTCTATGCTTGTAGGATTGGTACTCACCGGAAGGACCGCAAACGTTCGGATCCAATTAGCGTCTCTGTGTAAAAACAATGAAGACTTTTCAAAGTAACAAGGCATTCTCTCAACACACACACACACACGACACAACACACTAGGTAACTGATTGCAACTGTACCATGCCAATGGCCACTAGTCGTCGAGGCATTTATCCTAAAAGAAATACGTTCGGAACAAAATGTTACTGAGTTCAATTTTGCGCAAACACTGACGGATCTACGGGGTTGAGGAAATAGGGAAAATTTCCCTCCCAACATGGCTCAAATTTAATGAAAAAATATGTTGAATCACAAAATGTATTAGCTGACATGAAACTAAAACCATATACAGACAAATTTAACCTAAATGAACCCGCTAATTAGAAAAATTAAGGGACCTTAATGCATATTCTTATTTTATGTTTTCGATTTAGTTTGGGTTTACCTTTTTTATGTCCTTTGGATGGTGTTCCATTGGAAGCTCCTCCATATCCCCAAAGCAACTTCCTCTCCCCAAAGCAAATGCCTAGATCCGCGACTAGCGGCAATGCTTTCTCTAATTAAGACATTTATCTATATGAAGTCTTAAGCAGGCCGCACATCAAAGAAATATGAAACGTAAATCACGTTTAATGGAAATAAAACACTGCTAAACAAATAGATGTCCGGCCATTTATGAAATTTTCCGAAAATAGAAATGTGTTATGAGCATGAATTACACTCGTTTCATTGGTAGGCCGACTTCAAGATTTGTTTAGCCGTGTTTAGTTTTCATAAAACGTGTTTTACGTTTCATGTTTCATGTTTTTCGTTTCATTTTTCGTTGGTGTGCGGCTTGCCTAAGGAACTTTACTGATGAACCTTTTTCAATGTGATTATTAGTATTTATATTTAAATTAATTTAATTAATACATTGTTGCCTATTACAAAAATAAATGATAAATAGAAAGAGTGTTTCGGGTATTTGGCAGTAGTTAATTATTAGAAAACCAGCTGTAAACGTACGAAAATAAACGATTAAATTTGGACTCCAAATATGTATCAGATCCGTCGATAACAGCATTTGTTTCATCTGAAAATTTGTGGGACTCTCATATAAATATCGAGATTGTCAGGTTTATGACTCGAATATGATTTTTTTGGCTTTCTTGGTAAAGCTGACGTATCTATTATAGACGTGCAGGTAAATAAGTCTTTAACAAATTCGATACAAGATCATTAATGCTGACATTTTTTATAAATTAAAATCCCTATGGTAGGAGAGCCCAAGCGGGGATTTTGCTCGTTACTCGGGCGCGTTAGAAGATCACATGGGGAGAAACCTTCTACCGTGTTAATGTACCCCTACCATATATGTACTCTTAATACAGGAGAATGCGTTGGGGTGAGTCCGTAAAAAATCTGTCATGAGAAAACATAGAAAAGTTAAGTTAAGTACATGAAAAACAGTGTATATTTAAAAAATCTGACGATTTGAGCGGGGTGTAATGAAATGGGTGAGTCACAAAATTTTCGCAAAAATGCTAATATTTCGCGAAATAAATATCAGATCGAAAAACTGAAAAATACGTATTTATTACGAGGTGAGGTCGGGGATTGCTTTAAAATCTCCACTAAATATCTCTAAATAGAAACCTCTACTTTTTATTCCTTACGTAAAAATAAGTATCGTTAATTCAAGACATTTTTTCTAATTATGAAATGGAAAATTAAATTAAAAAATGAAAAATCCCCACTAAAATGGAAAACTTACCTTTTTTGGTTTTAAGACCCAATCTTTACAACACAATAGGTCCCCATCACGCTTTAGTAACTGAAAATTTATCATCCAAGGCTCTTCTGCTAATATTGAGATCACAAAATATCCCAAACAGACTTTTTCTTGTAACTCTAATGTTCTCTTGTACTAATTATAGTAAATAGCTGTATTTAAAGATAACATAATAATTTAAAAATGAATTAAAGATAATTATTTAAGGAATTTTTAGAATCTATTTTAAGGATTAATATGTAAAAAAAAACAAAAAGAGATAAAAACAAATAAATTAAATTTAGTTTCCATGACAAAATAATAAATGACTGCATTTAACAAAAGAATACGTCAGTATAAAAGATAGCTCGAAAAGAAAAATAAATTTGAATTGATTTCAATGTGTTATGTGGCATCCCCCTGAAACAAAATAGCGTCGTTGAGAACTTTGTTATGTACTGAAACACGAATGTATTATACCGACATACCAAACTATCTCGTGATTTATTTCAATTTTATTCTGTAAAGTTACGATCCGACTCAAAAAAACAATATGTAGTAACAAAAATGGAAGTTTCAGAAAAATTTGTGAAATTGTAATTTACTGCATGATATACTGAGCTTTTTAAAAAAATCGGTTAATTTTATATTAATGGGGACATTGAATGATCTCAGGGTATTTTTTGTAAATAAAACAGTGATATAAAACAAGTAACTGGACTGCGTAACTCCTAGAGTCTCACCAAACGTGACCAGAAGTAGAACTGGAAGTCGGTATTAATTTTAACCCTTCGTTTACCTTTGCATCGACTTATATACAATTGCACTAATTTTGAGTCACTTTTTCCAAATCTCCGGTTCTTTTTTAACCTGAAATGACATCAAAATCGCGATGAATTCTATATCACGATTTCTTCGACTATATGTATGTAGCACACCTCCGACTACACCTTTTTAACATGAAGTGATAAAAAAAACCGGAAGTATATATTTATTCTCCTCTTGCTAAGGAGCGTCTAATAATAATTCGCTTGTACTATTTTGGAGACTTAAAAACAGTACTTTCGGTTGCAACTCTAAAACCGGAAGTCCGAGGTAAAACTGCTCCCATTTAAAACCATGATTTGGTTTTAATAGCTCTCATTCGAGACCTGAATAATTGTCATTTTATTTTTTCTAATAATGAAGCAGTTGTGTCCACGGACAGAATGACGCTAGGACAGACAGATATGAAACCGGAAGTATATATTTGTGTTAGTCTTGTTAAGGCACGTCAAAAATATATCGCTAGAGCTTTTTGTCGGCGACTTTACAAAGTACTTCGGTTGCAACTCTAAAACTCAAAGTTAAATTTCTCCTCTTTAATACTATTCTTGGGTTATAAGCTCTCATTCGACATCTAATTGGTAATTCTATGTTTTAATACGAGTAACGGAGGAGTTGTGTTTACAAACTCCCTACTACAGACGGACGTGGTTATTTCAACGTTTTCACATTTTTTCAAACTGGGTGAAAACAATAATAAAATATACCAAGCCAGTAAAGATACTCTTTATCGAACGAGTCTAATATTATGAGCAGAGCGAGCCTAGCGATCGAGGCGGATAACAGACGAGTTCGATAAAGAGTATTTACTGACGTGGTGCATACAAAATTTTATCGCCAACAATTTGATATTGGTTTTAACACTTACTTACAATTTACAATTTAAGAAGTTTTTAAATTTTAGACCCAATAAAAATTTCATGACAGTGATGACAGATGACTTTTGCATGATGGCTGCTTTCGATTTTTATTCGATAGTTATCAATATTGAATAATTACTAAATCGGTAAAGTTTTGATTTATTTTATATGAATATAACGCACCTTGAAAACCATATGGCAATATCTGCAATTTTTTCATGAAATGACCTTTAAATGCAGTCTAATAGGAAAAAAAATCTATTTTTTAATGCTATATAGCAGCGTCTGCAAAAAATTTTAAGTTCGGCACCAGAAAGATAAATCTCTATGGCATTTGTCAAAAATCGATTCTTCTTTTTACACCATCAGACATTATCTGCAGTAGTTGATGCTCTACGGTTCTAAAATTGGAACAAAACCCCAGATCTATATGGCAATATGTGCAAAATGTAACCCACGCTCGTAAAATGAAAGCAAGATATACTAAGGAAACATCCTTTGAATGCAACAAAACATAGAGTGCTGCATAGAGATTTGATTGCAACACTGGAAATAAGCGACAAGACTATAACAAATTCATATACAACGTCGTACTGCAGATGGGTTTATCCCAAAAGAAAAGCGAATTATAACCGACAGACATTATATAAGCGATAGATTATAATATGCAAGACTTTGATTAAGTGTTAACACTAAAAATTTGTAATAAATAAGTACAATCAATAAAAAAAACTCTTATTTTATATGAATTTTTACTGTATCATGTGCGAAAATTGGTATATTTTTTAAAACCATATGGCCGTATGTGCTAAAATACCTATTTTCTGGGGGAAATTTTACGTACTTTTTTATTCATATAAAAATATGTAAAATTAAAGACAATTGTGCCAAATACCAGTTTTGAAGCTTAATTTTTGGAATTACAGTAAATAAAATTAACTTTACAAAAACTTAAAATGGTCATAACTCAATATTATGATTTTTGCAGTTACTACCCTATGGTTTTCAAGGTGCGATAATTACAATATACTACAGAATTTCTCTTTTTGACATAAATTTAATTAAGAGTGTCGCAAAATTTTGTACAATATTTTTAATATAACGAAAGTAAATAAATTGTAAGTTAACTCAAATAAATAATCGATTACTGCCATCGACCACTTATATTCAATCTCGATTAATCGCGGTAGGTAAAGTAAAATTCTTCTTTCAGTAAAATAAAGTGTTACTTTAGTGCCGCAAATGAGGGCAAATGAGTACAAGACTGCCGTGCTAGGCCCAAAGGCGGTAACTAACATTTGACAAAATGGTGGTAAAATCGGTTTCAAAATTAAATGTTAAAATTTTGGCCCGTTAGGCATTTATGGACTAGCTAATAGTTTTTATACATAGATATATGCCCAGTTTATTAAAGCAACCATTAGTTATATCTTAAAACAAAGTTTTATATAAAAAGAGGTAGATACCGCTAAAACGTTTTATCAAAACTTACTATGAAATTAAGCCTATTAGCGGTATGTGGTTTACAGTTATGATTGCTGTGAAATAAAAAGCTTTTCTGTGTATTAAAGTTTATTAAATTGAAAGAATTACAGTACTATTAAATGTTATTATTTTGTTGAGCCACATTATGGCAACAACAAATTGACAATATTTAATTATATTATTTCATTAATAATAATGTTCTATTTGTGATTCAATATAGACAATTAAATAGAAAACCGAACAACATACCTTGTGTCTGGTACATACAAAAACATATTTAGTATTACAATGGTATTACCTCATAATTAACATTTTTTATAAAATCTTTTATAGTGCGTCTAATAATTTGGGCAGAAACTGTACTTATGCTACAAAAAAAAAACAGAATCTGTTCAGATTGTTATCAAATGTTTAAACATCTGCTGATGTTAAGCGTTTTAAAGAATTCTTCAACTGTGAATGTGATTGTAAACCATACTTTTCACTTTCTCAGCCATTATATTTTTATTTTGTTCCTTAGCGACAAAGGTTTGCTATTTTACGACATGTTATTATAGAGCTTTAAGATTTTTATGATCGCCGACACCAACCCTAATATTATGCAGGTTATTTTTAATCTCATTTTAGATAAATACGAGAAGTAATAAAATAGTATTGGGTATTTCACAATATTATATTCGGTAAAATACCATTAGGTGCTTACAGTAATTAGGGCAAATTTTAAGATTTTATTAGTTTTATTGTACAAACTAAGTTATATGTTATTATTAAAATATGATCACATTGTCTTTTATACCTAAAATACCTAATTATGGGATATATAAGATTTCTAAAATATTCAAACAGATTTTTGCATCATTATCCAGGTACTTGACGCATTCTTAGAAAATTTTAAAAGGGAATAAAACCAGCATTTTTGTATAAAACTTAGGTAAAGGATTCTCAAAAGATAAAGTAAAGATATCCCAAATCTACAATCCCGTATCTATAATAGCATTGTATAACTAGACTACTAGACATTTTCACATTGTCTAGGTAAACAATGATAATAGCTTGTATTTAAACAAAAAAAATGCAATCAATGAGACTGCTAATCCCATATGTACGACTAAAAAAGGGTTAATTACAGAAAACTTTAAGTATGAAACAAACCTTGCGCCTGTACAGGCTGAAAATAATTTTTTTCCACCTCTTGTAATTGCTTTACAATAAATTGCTCTTTTTCTGTAATATTGTCTTCAGTGGTTTCACCTCGTGTTTCACAACTCTTACTCGACTCTACTTGATTTTCTAAAAAAAAACAAAATATTTTAAGTCTCTTTTTCTAAAAATGTTTTTGGTCAGCGTGTGGATATATTATTAAGTTTTTAAAACCTTATTAAAAAAAAAGAAATTTTTTTTAAATATGAAAATCTCTTACCGCCTAATTCAAGATATAAATCATTCACACTCTTGAAATACTATAAACAAAAATGAAAATAAAATTCAATAGATATAATAATCTCGAAAAGTTCTTACCATCCTCGCTAATTATTTCTTTTACCAACACAACTCTTTTAACTAACACAATAATTTAACCTTGTAAATTTAGGCCGAATTTACTTTTTAATACTAATAGCCTAATAAAATAAAAAAAAGTCAAAATGTAAATTCGTACAGGTTAAAACAAATTTTATATCAAAGTTTAGTTGGGTACAAGAGATATTTTCAAGAAAGGATCCAAATTATACAAGGGGATCATTGTTTAAATAATTAAAAAGGGGTCATTTTTGCAAAAAAAAATACTTCTTTTTAAATAAGCACTATAAAATATCGTATTTTACAGACTAAGTTGCGCTATATTACCAGTATTAAGCAAAAAAAATTGGTCAAAAAATATTTAATATTTTTTGAGATATTTAACTTGTTTATTAAATGTTACTATATTTTCAATTGCAAAAACGCGGTTGTTGCCAAAGAAATATTCACCTGCTTAAGATCTCAATATTTTTATTTTTATGTATATTATCGATAATTGTATGGATACATTCAAATTTCAATTAAACTCTCCCCTAAAATGGCATTTGAAAATCATACAAATTTGTTTATAATTTATTTTTTTAATAACGTCGCGGGGATTAAGTATTTTAAATGCCGTTTCGATAATTGGGTTCCTGGGAATTTTTTACTAGTTAACACAATTTTTTTGTCGTTTTTTCTTCTTCTTTTTTTCCTTGGAGTTATATTACTACGGGCCCTTTTAGGGTTAAATTTTATTAAGAATGTCGAGTCTATGAGATCTAGATTGTAGACCTAAAAATATTAAGATTTAACTAAAATCTCTTAAATAAAATGTGGCTACTTACTGAGTTACGGGGTGTTTTATTTAAAAATTTAAAAATTATTGTTACCAAGTACTTTAAAACTATTTAACGTATCCTTATCATACTTGGCAGAAAGTGTGGCTATTATACACCCTACTAAATTGTGATTAACAAACGTTTCTAGCTAGTGCCAGAGGCGTACGACAGGGGATAGTGAATGATTGACCCTTCCCAAATTCTACGCCACTGTGTGAATTACTATTTTAACGTAATTTTTCGATTATCCAATACTTTGTATGTAAATAACTTAATTGGTATCGATAAAGTCATCAGTTTGAGAGATATTGGAAGTTTAAAATGAATGAATGAATGAATCAAAATAACTATGCCGTTTCATTTTTAACGTCCAATATCTCGAAAACTAATAACTTAATCGTTACCAGTAAAGAGTATATTATTTACATATTAAGTATTGGAGAATCGAAAAATTTCGCTAAAATAGTAATTCCCTCAGTGGCTTAGAATTTGGAAAGGGTCAACCATTAACTATCCCCTGTCGTACGCCTCTGGTAGCAGCTAGAAACTTTTATTTGTCACAATTTAGTAGACTGTATAGTACCCACACTTTCTGACAAGTATGATAAGAATGCGTCAAATAGTTTGAAAGTACTTGGTAAAAATAATTTTTAATTTTTAAATTAAACACCCTGTAACTCAGTAACCAGCCACATTTTATTTAAGTGATTTTAGACCAATCTTAATATTTTTAGGTCTAGAATCTATAACTTAGAGATTCGACATTCTTAATGAAACTTAACCCTAAAAGGGCCCGTAGTAATATAACTCCAAGAAAAAAAAAGAAGAGGAAAAAAAGACAAAAAAATTTGTTAATTAGTGAAAAATTTACAGAAACCCAATTATCGAAACGGTATTTCAAAATATTTAACCACCGCGACGTTATTAAAAAAATAAATTATAAACAAATTTGAATAATTTACAAATGTCATTTTAGGGGGAAGTTTAATTGAAATTTGAATTTATCAATACATTTATCGAAGATATACATAAAAGTAAAACTAATAAGATTTAATACAGGTGAATATTTCTTTGGCAACAACCGCGTTCTTGCAATTGAAAATAGAGTAACATTTAATAAACAAATTCAATATCTCAAAAAATATTAAATATTTTTGGAGTAATTTTTTTTTGATTAATACTGATAACATAGTGCAACTTCTCCTGTAAAATAAGATATTTTATAGTGCTTATTTAAAACGCTAAAAATATTTTTTTTGCAAATTTGTTTTTAAAGTTTCATGTATAATTATTTAAATAAATAGGGGGTCAAATTTAATTTAGTAAGTTATATGTGAAAGAATAACCCTTCAACTTTGCAGAAAATAATCCTATAGACCTTCATTAGTAATTGAATGACCTCAGCAGTTAAAAAAGTAATTTTTTTGCAAAAATGACCACTTTTTAATTATTTAAAGAATGATCCCCTTGTGTGATTTGGATACTTTCTTGAAAATATCTTTTGTACCCACCTAAACTTTGATATAAAATTTGTTTCAACCTGTACGAATTTACATTTTGTTTTACATGTAGTGAAATTTTATTTTACTAGACTATAAGGCGATTTGGCGGTTTCTAAATGTAGGCGTAGCATTCTTGAAAGTAGAAGATTAGCGGTAAGTGCAATATGCTAAGGTATATGGACGGCAACTGTAGCAGATACCGTCAAAACGCCATAGTATTTAACATTTGCCCCCAAATGGCTTAGTATTTTAACTGAAAAGTGTATGTAAATGCCGTTAACAAAATTGCAATTTTATTTAGAATATAATGCTTCTGCAACCCCCAAGACATTGTAAGTATATACTAAATACCCTATTCTACCTAAAAATACAAAAATCTCATTTTCGATAAAAAATCATTTACCGCCTTTGGGCTTAACAGGGCAGAATAATGATTGACTTTACATAGTTACGGTTGGCGATAAACATAATTATATTAAGAAACTATAGTCAAATTACTTTTTGGAGCTAAGCTTCCTTTGTCGTTATCATGAATCTTTATGTGTTTCTGGAACTATTTTCTTGTAGGATGTTTTTCACTTAATAGTCTATGCATAGAGATCAACCACAAGGGCTACATTCTTGTTTGTTTTACCATTCAATTTTCCGTCCGAAAGTTGTTTTAAAAATATTCCTGAAATAAAATTGTGGATAATTGGTTCAACTTATACTAAAATTACAATTAAGATGCACTATAAATAAACAAACCAAGACACGTTAAATATTACAAGGAGCTCTATCAAATCATGATTTACGATTTATATACATTGTAAATCCCAAATCATGATTTACAAACTTTATACATTGTAAATCCTGAATCGGGAGTGCTCCTCGCAACATTCAACGTGTCTTGGTTTGTTTATTTCTAGTATATCTTTATTGTGATTTTAGTATAAAAATGTTTTTAATTTGTCATAAGATTTACTTTACATCAGTACTGGACGCATTTGTCATGTTTACACTTTTACAGCTTTCTACAGCGTTGAAAGGTTTTGTTATACCTACCCTCGATTGATATCAAATTTTGATTTTTGCGATCACACCACTTTTCTCCACGAGTGTTGTCATGAGTTCCGTTGGTTTTCTGATTACAATTAATATTAGGTATATTATGCAACGAATATTTAATGATGGTCATTATGAAGCGGGTACTGATGGTATAGCGTACGAGTTTCATAATGATAACACAGGCCTGCAAAAAATATTTTTTTAAAGTTGTTTGAAATTTGATAACTGACGTTGATGTACTTTTCAGCGCTGATTTCAAAAATGTAAACCATTTTTGTCTATCACGTCAGGTTTTCTCACAAATTAGGGGGTATACTTGGGTATAATAACAAAATGTAAGCAATTTTTCACCTCTTTCCAACGTTATAAAATTTATTTTATTTATTAGTCATGTTCTAATCTACATTGCCGGTACACTTACATTTATTTTTTAAGCTCAAAAGTCCTTATGATAACGCTAACGCTTTCTGTCGAAGCTTCTTTTACTGCTTTTCCGGCTGTGGACTCGTTGAGGATCATCTCTTTTCATCACCCAGCAGTAGTCTGCTATCATGCTGACGTTTTATCTTCCTTGGTATCTTCTTTCCATTTCTTTGATGTTTCGGTGAAATCTTTCGCCCTGCTTTTCACTGACATCACCAATGTTTGCCGGGAAGTACTCAAGATGTGAGTGGAGAAAGTAAAGCTTATAATGCTCATGTTACAGCCAAACTTCTTAAAGTTGTCGATCATGTCTGCGACGATTATCTTGTAGTTTGGATCTCTTTTGTTACCGAGGAAATTGGTAACACCTAATTTAAAAGATGTCCAAGTCGCCTTTTCATTTTGTCCACAAAGTTGGGATTTCTCAATAGTTTTCTAATGTCCAGTCCGACAAAGATCTCTTCCTTTAGTTTTGCCGTGGATAAACCAGTCCACAGTCCACAAAGATATCTGAAACACTCCCCTTCTTTATTCAGTGCCTTGAAAAATTGTTTAATCAGCCCTAACTTAATGTGAAGTGGTGGAAGTATGACCTTTTTGGGATCCACAAAGCTTTTCCTCTCAATATTTTTAACTCCTACTTGTAGCTTTCTCTCAGGGCCCAATATTTTTTATGTAGTGTTGCTTTCTGTCTCTACTGTCCCTACATAGAGAAAGCAAGGGAACTTTGTATAGCCACTTTGTTGACCAAGCAGCATTGAAATAACTTTTAACTCACCACATAGTGTACATTTGTGGTCTGAGTAGCAGAGTTTACTTAACACCAGGTCATCTTCTTGGGAGAAAAAATATACAAATTCCCTTTCCGTACATCGATACCAAGAGAAAGATGGATCCGGAACCAGCATATGTTTATTTTTTATTCTAGATCCTAAAACTTCTGCCCATTCTTTAGAAAGGCCTAGATCTCTTACTAAATCCTTCAGCTCAAATTGTAAGAATGGAATGGGGATCGGTTGTGCCAGGATCGTAGTATTGTACAAAATACTGCTGCTTTCTCATAATTACTCTTTATTTTTGTGAAATAACTGTATTTGATAGAACGTTTCCACTATTTTTCCCAAAATCAGCGTTGAAAACAGTATGAAAATCACTTTCTCCTCATAACTCTTTATTATCATTTTGTTAAATAACTGTACGTGATGGAATTTTTTCACTATTTTTCCCGGCATCAGTGTTGAAAACATAATGAAAATCACTTATTAAATTTTAAACAATTTTTTGGTCGCAGACCTGTGTAATTAAGTGCAAGTTGTATACACGATTTTTTCTATGATCATTAGTCTGGGCTTATTATCGAAGAATAGGCCATTTTTGGGAACAGTTATTTACCAGCAATTTTATTGCTGAAATCGAAGCTTATGATTATATATAATAATAATATAGGTATGCAAAGTCCGCAGATAGTGTGCTACTTTTTTTATTAAGAAAATGGCGCCCCCAAATCGTGTTTTTTAATTTTTGCTCCATAACTCCGAACATTTTAACTTTACACCAAAAACCCTCTAATAAAAATTCACCAAAATTAAATTCTGCATGAAGATATGTTTTTTCCGATCTACTCCGATGAAAATTTTCCTCGGAAAATGCGGGTTTTTCCAATAAAATCTTTAAATTTCAAATAAAGTTTTAGATATAAATTTTTTTGAATAATCTTTAAATGTTTAATATAAATAGTTATAAACAAATTAACGTTTCTCAGAAAGTTTTTATTATATTTTTATTTTAAAAAATAGGTAACATGCGTATTTCAGAGATCTTGAGAATGAATGGTTTAAAACTTTTTTCCAACTATTTGCAAAAAACTTATGAAACAGCAAAATAAACATACGATTACTACATTGTTTATACTTTTTTTTTAATTCTTTCAAAGCGTAAAAGTGAGTTTAAAGTACAAGCTAATTACTTACATAAAATATCGATTATTAGTTTAATGGTTATGTTTTAATTAAAGATTATAATTTTTTTTGTAATTTACACGCTCGAAAGTAGACTAATACAGTACCGTAGCTATATATTATGTATTATACCCTTCCACATAGACAACTCGCGCGAGTTTAAGGCGTGTCAGTCGCTTCGAGTGAACATCTCCGGCTCTGTATCGAGCCTACTTTCGCGCTAAAAATTACAAAAAACACATTTTTAATCTTTGATTAAAATATAACCATTGAACTAATGTTTGACATTTTTTTAAGAATAATTAGATTGTACCATAAACTCACTTTTAAGCTCGGAAACAATTAAAACAAATTATAAACAACGGAGTGATCGTATGTTTAATTTTCTGTTTCATAACTTTTTTGAAAATGGTTTGAAAAAAATTTTAAAGCATTCATTTCCAAGAACTTTAAAATACGCATTGTAAGTATTTTTTAAAATTATAATATAGTAAACAGTTTAGGAAAAATGTTAATTTGTTTATAACTATTTTCTTTAAACATTTAAAGATTATGCAAAAAAATGAAAAATTTATATTTTGTCGACAAACTATTAAATAGACATCACATATTTTTAACATTTCTAAGTTTGATCAATGTCTCTTGATTATTTTGGTTGTTATTGCGACTGTAAATTAATAATTAACAATTGAATTGTGGCTAAAATATTAGTTTAATTTGCACCGGCTTCTGCAGTTATAATCTATACCATGAAGGCTTTTATTTTATCAAGTTATTTGATTATTATTAAATGATTACTTGCCCAAAAAATTTATTTGAAAATTCGAGATTTTGTTGGGAAAACCCACATTTTCCGAGAAGAATTTTCGTCGGAGCAAATCAGGAAAAACATTTTTCTATGTAGAACTAAATTGGGGTGAATTTTTATTTGAGTGCTTTTGGTGTAAAATTAAAATCTTCGGAGTTATAGACCAATAATTGAAAAAACACGATTTGGGGGCGCCATTTTGTTAATAAAAAAGTAGCACACAATCTGCGGACTTAAATAACCTTTCTTTGTACTTTACTAGTTAGACCAGCGTATTATAATTATTTTTTTTTAATTTAAAGATTATGCAACAAAACGAAAATTTTATATTTTGTCGATAAAATATTAAATAAGCATCACATCTTTATAATCTTTATAAGTTTGATCAATGTATCATGATTATTTTGGTTATTATTGCGATCGTAAATTTTTAATTAACGATTGAATTGCTGCTAAAATATTCGTTTAATTTTCACCGGCTTCTGGAATTACAATCTATACCAAGACAGCTTTCATGTCACTAAGTTATTTAATTATTGATTAAAATTACTTACCTAAAAGTTTATTTGAAAATTAGAGATTTTGTTGGGAAAACCCGCATCTCCCAAGGAAAGTTTTCGTCGGAGAAAATCGGGAAAAACATATCTCTATGCAGAATTTAATTACGGTGAATTTTTATTTGGGTGTTTTTGTTGTAAATTTAAAATCTTCGGAGTTATAGAGCAATAATTGAAAAAATACGATTTGTCGGCGCCATTTTGTTTATAAAAAAAGTAGAACACTATCTGCGGACTTTGAATACCTATATTATTAATATATAGGATATTATAATTCGATTCCAGTAATAAAATTGCTGGTAAATAACTTTTCCATGAATTGTGCTAATTAGCTTAGAGTACATTTACAACAAAAATATATTCAAAATTATTAATTTTGTAACGCAAGCAAATTAAGTAGTTTGTCAGTTTGACAGTTTGTTTACATATTGAGAACTGTCAAAGCGTATTGGTCACTGCGCATGCGCCACCTTTATAGCGAATGCCATATCGCTATTCTATTGGTTAAACATCTGTATCGTAATGTGTATCATAATGAAGTTCATTATGATAAGGTAGTGAAATCACAAGAAAAATATATCATAAAAAGTCGTTAAGTTAATAGCAGGAATATAAATACTATCTAAATTATAATAATATTGTGACTATTTCTAGAAATATCTTATTGTTTGCCCTCTGGACTTTTGGTTCTAGGTATTGTAGCCGGAAGTATTGTTTTACAGTCGTCGACTTATTAGTATAATAATTATTACAGTCGGAAAAATGAAAGAATACCCATGTAGTGTAGGAAACAGAGGTTGAACCTTGCAAAATGGACACAAGTCCGGTTTTATTTTTTTTCTGGCATATCAAGGGGTGCTTATTATAAGACTAACTTTTTCTGAAAAAATTTCGCCCCGGAACCCCCCTTTTCACCCCTTTAAAGGGGGTAATTTATGGTTTTTGCAGAACGTAGCCCTTCCTGTACCTTTTACAAAAAATTTCTTTTATAGAAATATGAAGATGACTATATTTTCTACGACTTATTTCCAACAGCATCTCTCTATCATCCGACGTTTAGGAAGGGTGGCGCCCCAAAGTTGACAAGTTTTTAAAAAAGATGTTTTTAAAAATATATATTTTTCCCTAACTGTAACGGAAATTAAAAAGAAATGCTGCGGAGATTATTCACAAATAGATCATTGATTTTATGGTATAGGTTTCACTTAAGGGTAATTGCCCTTTTTTTAATTACAGGGTGTTACATTTTAAAAAACCCCTTTTTATACCATCTGAACCGTTTATGCTAGAGTAAAAAGACTTTCAGCGATTACCCATGTACTGGTGTTATTTACAAATTTGTATAATGCACCCCCATTTTTTCCCCGGAACCACCCAAACAAAAAGAAGAATTAATGAATAAAGTGATTTTCTTGGAATCCTTCACACACAATGCTCTTCATTAATATGCTTCTTATATCATTTTGTGCAAGTTATTATTACCCATGCATGGACACTAAAAGCGATTTCCTAGTGCAACCCTTGTAGCCAAAAACAATAAATAAAATGGGGGGTTGAAATTTTTTTTCGTTTTTTGCTTTTTGATCCATATGGGCACATGCTTCATCAATAGTGCTTTTCAAAAATATATATGGTTATTGCAACATCTCTGCGAAAACCACCCCTATCGTAACGGTCACGTTACAAAATTAGCTCTTTAATTATTATTATAATTATTTTTCCTCGGTCTCCATTTAAATTCTCTAATTTCTCGTATAGGACTACTGGGGTGACGTCATACCTCGGTGATGGAACGTACTCCACCTATCGAGAATGATTTCGTTTTCTGAGAGAGTTTGACGTTTACCTTGGCGGAGAAGCGCCTCTCGTTCTTTACTTGACTGTTGGCTGTTGTGTCGAATAGAGGTACCATATAGAATGGCGGATGATTTCATCCAACTGATTTTATAACATCAAACAATTTAAAGTAAAGTAAAAAGTTACCAGCAAGGGTTGTCTGGACTTAGGGAGACATGTGTGTGACAACTCCTGTTGGAGCCTAATAGGAATCATTCGGTGAGATCTACTTTTTCATAATAATTTTTTTATGTATAGCCTTGTTTTTTGTTATGGAACATTTGATATACTTGGTTCATTTTTAAACTTTCTTAGTCAATCTATTAAGGGAAGGATGTAGATTATTTCGATCTTTATATTATCTTTATATCGATCTTTTATATTAATGTGGTTTTTGGTTTTACATAACCAAACATTTTTGAAGTCCTCAAATTAATATTGAAAATAATTACCATTTCTCTGTAGGTTTTAAATTATTCAACATCCAATATTTTATAAATTCAATATATTTTTACAGATATTTCCTCAAATAAATCATTTCAATGTCATTTGTCCATGTATTCACACTCAAAACAGTTCAAGGTTACCTGAGATTGGTTTTTGTTCCAGTTTTAATGGTCGGTTTTTCTATACTATTGCTTCTAAAAAGTTCCTCAATTATTTCTTCTTCCCTTTACTTTTTGCTCATGTTTAAAATGAGAAATAAAACTGGGAATGTTTTTTAGCCATTTGGGAGAAACCCTACCATGAAGTCATAGACCTTATTTGACCACCTAGAGAAACCACTACAGCCACAGTCAAGTCATCATGGGAGTATGTCTAATTGGGAGCAAGCTATGGGAGCGTTCCAGCTCAGTTTTCGTCTTGGCACCTGGGCCTACAGGAGTCATGGGTCGCACCATCCTGGTGCATCATTTTCTAGGATGAAACCGCAACCTTTTTAGGAATCATTGGGATTCATTTGGAAACAATTAGTGTGTTTTAGTAACTATTGGTTTTTTTTTACATTTCAGACTCTCGGTTTAATGCGCTATGTTAATTAATTTTTTTTCCAGATTTAGTTTACCTCTGGTTTTTTTTTAATATGACATATTTGTATATTAGATTATTTGGTTCCCAAACTTTGTATCTACGGTAACTTCTTGTGCACAGGAATAAGCCTAGAGAAAATTAGGTTTTTAATACTTTATTATTGCTTTGATATTGGTTTATGTAATTCGGGTAAATTTATTTTTTAATATTACTAGCTTGTTTCCCAAATATTTTACTGTTATTTGCTTTATTCCATTTGTTCGGTTAATTTATGTCATCGTCGGTATTTATCTCAACTTCATTTCTATTTCATTCCTTGTATATTTAACTTGCATACTTCATTATTGTATTTTCCCTTAGTGAGGCTTGGGCCTATTTATTTGTAGTATTTTCATCTTTGTCAGTTTCCTTTAGTTGTACGTAGCAGGCGTACTATAACCATTTGGTAGAAGACTCATGTGAGTTGTACCCTATATATATGTAAGAGGTATTTAAGTTTGTAACAGATAACATTATTGTTGTTATCTTTAAAATATATATAGCTTCTTGTATAACTTATGTCATTTTAGAGTTACATGATATATGCTTGTCTAACTCAGAGATTGTTAAAAATCTAGTAGTTATTTTAATAAATATTTATTTATTTTGTATATCATGAATTTTATTATTCCTTTATGTTTGTTATTACAGGTTTGATATATTTAATATTTGACAGCAGTATAAGATACCTGGGAAAATGATCGAAGATCATTTTCATGGCGCCCATGATTAGTTAGTTTTATTTATTTTGTTCGTTTTTAGTCATTAGTCATCTCCATTCATTTTCAGTACATTATTCTTATTTTATTATTTCATCTTCTAGTCATCATTACTATCTATATAGAGCTACTGTTCTTCGACAGGCATGCAAACGAGCCGTATCCATCCTTGAGTGTCAAGTTGCTCTCTTGCATCTATAGCTAGCCAACTCTATTCAGTTTGCCTCTGTCTCTTCCCACTTCTACTTCTATCCCTTCTAATTCCCCTTTCTTCAGTACTACTGCACTTTAGTAGTATTTTTTATTTTTTCCTATTGCGGCTTCTCAACGTAGAAGCCACTTCACCCTTTCTTTACACACCCCACATTCTCTTCATTTTTATACCAGTTCTTTTTTTTTTATTCCTATAGTTTATTATTTTTTCCTTACTTCTGTTGGAGTATAGTTTTCTTTTTACTTTCACTGTGAAAGTAAGTGAGTGAAAGTGTGTGTGTGAGTGTGTGAGTGAAAGTAAAAAGAAAGATATACTCCAACAGAAGTAAGGAAAAAATAATAAACTATAGGAATAAAAAAAAGAACTGGTATAAAAATGAAGAGAATGTGGGGTGTGTAAAGAAAGGGTGAAGTGGCTTCTACGTTGAGAAGCCGCAATAGGAAAAAATAAAAAATACTACTAAAGTGCAGTAGTACTGAAGAAAGGGGAATTAGAAGGGATAGAAGTAGAAGTGGGAAGAGACAGAGGCAAACTGAATAGAGTTGGCTAGCTATAGATGCAAGAGAGCAACTTGACACTCAAGGATGGATACGGCTCGTTTGCATGCCTGTCGAAGAACAGTAGCTCTATATAGATAGTAATGATGACTAGAAGATGAAATAATAAAATAAGAATAATGTACTGAAAATGAATGGAGATGACTAATGACTAAAAACGAACAAAATAAATAAAACTAACTAATCATGGGCGCCATGAAAATGATCTTCGATCATTTTCCCAGGTATCTTATACTGCTGTCAAATATTAAATATATCAAACCTGTAATAACAAACATAAAGGAATAATAAAATTCATGATATACAAAATAAATAAATATTTATTAAAATAACTACTAGATTTTTAACAATCTCTGAGTTAGACAAGCATATATCATGTAACTCTAAAATGACATAAGTTATACAAGAAGGTATATATATTTTAAAGATAACAACAATAATGTTATCTGTTACAAACTTAAATACCTCTTACATATATATAGGGTACAACTCACATGAGTCTTCTGTCTCTTCTTCTGAGACGATGACATAAATTAACCGAACAAATGGAATAAAGCAAATAACAGTAAAATATTTGGGAAACAAGCTAGTAATATTAAAAAATAAATTTACCCGAATTACATAAACCAATATCAAAGCAATAATAAAGTATTAAAAACCTAATTTTCTCTAGGCTTATTCCTGTGCACAAGAAGTTACCGTAGATACAAAGTTTGGGAACCAAATAATCTAATATACAAATATGTCATATTAAAAAAAAACCAGAGGTAAACTAAATCTGGAAAAAAAATTAATTAACATAGCGCATTAAACCGAGAGTCTGAAATGTAAAAAAAAACCAATAGTTACTAAAACACACTAATTGTTTCCAAATGAATCCCAATGATTCCTAAAAAGGTTGCGGTTTCATCCTAGAAAATGATGCACCAGGATGGTGCGACCCATGACTCCTGTAGGCCCAGGTGCCAAGACGAAAACTGAGCTGGAACGCTCCCATAGCTTGCTCCCAATTAGACATACTCCCATGATGACTTGACTGTGGCTGTAGTGGTTTCTCTAGGTGGTCAAATAAGGTCTATGACTTCATGGTAGGGTTTCTCCCAAATGGCTAAAAAACATTCCCAGTTTTATTTCTCATTTTAAACATGAGCAAAAAGTAAAGGGAAGAAGAAATAATTGAGGAACTTTTTAGAAGCAATAGTATAGAAAAATCGACCATTAAAACTGGAACAAAAACCGATCTCAGGTAACCTTGAACTGTTTTGAGTGTGAATACATGGACAAATGACATTGAAATGATTTATTTGAGGAAATATCTGTAAAAATATATTGAATTTATAAAATATTGGATGTTGAATAATTTAAAACCTACAGAGAAATGGTAATTATTTTCAATATTAATTTGAGGACTTCAAAAATGTTTGGTTATGTAAAACCAAAAACCACATTAATATAAAAGATCGATATAAAGATAATATAAAGATCGAAATAATCTACATCCTTCCCTTAATAGATTGACTAAGAAAGTTTAAAAATGAACCAAGTATATCAAATGTTCCATAACAAAAAACAAGGCTATACATAAAAAATTTATTATGAAAAAGTAGATCTCATCGAATGATTCCTATTAGGCTCCAACAGGAGTTGTCACACACATGTCTCCCTAAGTCCAGACAACCCTTGCTGGTAACTTTTTACTTTACTTTAAATTGCTTGATGTTATAAAATCAGTTGGATGAAATCATCCGCCATTCTATATGGTACCTCTATTCGACACAACAGCCAACAGTCAAGTAAAGAACGAGAGGCGCTTCTCCGCCAAGGTAAACGTCAAACTCTCTCAGAAAACGAAATCATTCTCGATAGGTGGAGTACGTTCCATCACCGAGGTATGACGTCACCCCAGTAGTCCTATACGAGAAATTAGAGAATTTAAATGGAGACCGAGGAAAAATAATTATAATAATAATTAAAGAGCTAATTTTGTAACGTGACCGTTACACTATCCTTGAAAATATACTGCAGAAACTACCCCTATCCCTTGGCAAGGGATAGGGGTAGTTTCTGCAGTATATTTTTAAGGATAGGGGTGGTTTTCGCAGAGATGTTGCAATAACCATATATATTTTTGAAAAGCACTATTGATGAAGCATGTGCCCATATGGATCAAAAAGCCAAAAACGAAAAAAAATTTTCAACCCCCCATTTTATTTATTTTTTTTTTGCTACATGGGTTGCACTAAGAAATTGCTTTTGGTGTCCATGCATGGGTAATAATATCGTCCACAAAATGATATATGAAGCATATTAATAAAGGGCATTGTGTGTGAAGGATTCCAAGAATATCAATTTATTTATTAATTCTTCTTTTTTTTGGGGTGGTTCCAGGGAAAAGATGAGGGTGCATTATACAAATTTATAAATAGCACCAGTACATGGGTAATCGCTGAAAGTCTTTTTACTCTAGCATAAACGGTTCAGATGGTATAAAAAGAGGTTTTTTAAAATGTAACACCCTGTAATTAAAAAAAGGGCATTTACCCTTAAGTAAAACCTATACCAAAAAATCAGTCAGTTATTTGTGAATAATTGACGAAGGATTTCTTCTTAATTTCCGTTACAGTTAGGGAAAAATATATATTTTTAAAAACATCCTTTTTAAAAACTTGTCAACTTTAGGGCGCCACCCCTGCTAAACGGTGGATGATAGAGAGATGGTGTTGGAAATAAATCGTAGAAAATGTAGTCCTCTTCATATTTCTGTAAAAGAAATTTTTGTAAAAGTTACAGGAAGGGCTACGTTCCGCAAAAACCACAAATTACCCCCTTTAAAGGGGTGAAAAGGGAGGTTCCGGGGCGAAATTTTTTCAGAAAAAGTTAGTCTTATAATAAGCACCCCTTGATATACCAGAAAAAAAATAAAACCGGACTTGTGTCCATTTTGCAAGGTTCAACCTTTGTTTCCTACACTAATGAACGAACATATAAAACACGCTGTATTTTCCTGTCACCGTGCCACAAAGAAAATTGCCCAGCGCAAGTACAGCGTGTTTTATATGTTCGTTCATGGGTATTCTTTCATTTTTCCGACTGTATTCGTCGTTTGTTTTACGGTTGCCGAATTGTATAAGCGACCTATTATTCGAGGCGCTTTAGTAACACAGACATACACTTCCGGTTTTTATATTACCTCCGGTTAAAAAGTTGACCGGACCTTTGGGAAACATGACTCAGAATGAGTGACATTGATCGACTTTTCGTTTTTTTTTCCGGTCACGTTGGGTAAAACCTAGGACTTATTAAGTCCAATTGCTTGTTTGCTCCAGAGAAAGTATTAGTTGTTCTAGATACTTTAGAACTTTTATTATTTCGGTTTAAAAACACTCGTAGTTTCATAGTTTTCTATATTTATTGCGTGATGCATATTAATAATAATTTTTCTAAGCATTGAACAATGGATCAAGTGTGAAGAATTTATATTTTATATTTTGTAGCTATTTCTGTAAAATATACCAACATGACGGATTCTGAAAACGATTCTATATTGTTTTACTTTCTCTAAGTGAGTTTCACTGGCCACTATAAACAGTTTTTTTGATATTTATAGTAATACTTATAGTTGAGTCAGTGATACCTACAATTTCAGGAACCTTTTTCACCTTCACTTCTGGTGGAATTAAAGACATTTAATTTTCAGTATAATATGTTTAATTTTAACTTTTACAATTCTATAAATTTTAGATGGCAGCTATTGCTTACTAATTCATTCGTTAAGAATTACAATCCCTAGGGATTATAGCTGACGCCATGGAATTCAAAATCGTATTCTTGGGTCAGGTGGATTACTCCTTTATCATTTATAACTTGCTGTGTGTCTTTGCTGCTGCAGTGACTCTTTTCCATTTCTTCCTGTTCTTGCACTGAATTTTCCAGTCTGTTACATTCATTGCCAGTGGCGTCGGAACAGTGTGGGCTGGGTGGGCTTGCGCCCACCCATGGATTTTGACGGGTGGGCGCAGCCCACCCATTAAAATGCATGAGATTTTTCTTTTTACATTACATTTTCTATAGAATATTTGATATCAGTTAAGATGATATCATAAAGCTGATATCACTCTTCATTTCAACATTCATATTTCAAACAGTTTCGCGCGCTCATGTTTCACTCACTGTGTGTGCGTGACTTACGGATACTCTCCCTTCTCTCTCTCTTGCTGCCCCTCATCAACAGTTTCTCTTCGACGCACATCGCATTGCTTCGTCTCTGTCGGGAACGTTCGAACCATAGACGAGGGGCAGCGGCGGCAAAGAGGGGAAGAGTATCCCTGAGTCCTCTGTGGCTATATGCACATGAAATTTTGCAGATAATGGCACACATACTTTTGAGAAGACTTGTTGAGGAAATGAAAGTATCACCACGCTTTTCTATTATCGCTGACGGTACAACTGACTGTTCTGGAAAAGAGCAATTTTCATTGTGTATACGTTTCGTTCATCCAGACCTACTCACTATAAATGAAGTGTTTGTTGGACTTTACAACCCAGAAGACTCCCGAGGCTCTACACTTGCTGCAGCAATAAAAGATATTCTGCTACGACTCACTTTACCCCTTTCAATGCTATGTGGGGAATGTTTCGACGGAGCGCGTAATATGTCGGGAAATAACAAAGGGGTTAAAAAGATTCTGCACGATGAGCAACCAAAGTCAATACATGTACATTGCTCAAATCATTCTCTTGATCTCGCACTGCAGGAAGTTGCCAAAGAAAATGATAAAATCTGTGACATTCTTTGCATAGTTAAGGATTCATCTAATGCTATTTTGGAATCTTCTAAGAGAAGAAAAGTCTACGAAAACGCTGTAGTACATGCAACAGAAGATGAGTTTAAAGAAAAATTGCATAATTTAATTGCAATGTGTCCTACTCGCTGGTGCGTTCGTGTTAGAGCTCTTGTAAGGTACAAAAAAGAATACCCTAGGGTCCGAGAAACGTTACAGAAGATCATTGATGAACCAGGTGCAATATCACCCGAAAGAAAAGTGACAGTACGTGGATGGCTCAAAAAATTATGTAAGTTCGAAACTTTGTTCTACTTGAATTCAACAATCGAAATATTCGGTCCGTGCGAAACCCTTGCTAGAGTGCTGCAATCTCCAAAACAAACAGCAGCTGGTGTGCTTCGATCAGTACAAATGTTAATTTCGCAACTGGAGGCCATGAGAACATCAAGCGCGTTTCAGAAGATTCATAAAGCCTCAACAGACGAAGGAACAGCACTTGGTTTGAATTCCCCAACTACCACCAGAGCAAGAAAAGTACCCAAAAGATTGGAACACACGACAAATGCCGTCCCATCCACAGAACTCGACGCTGTAACAACTTTCAGAAAAAATTATTTCGAAGTTCTTGATTTGATGATCACCGAATTGAAAGACCGTTTCGATCAAGAAGGACTGAAGACCCTGATCCGACTTGAAAATCTACTTCTAGATGCTCTTCATGGAAAAGACATTCCGAGCTTGTATGATATCCAAGAGTTACTGAAACCTTTCTCAGACGACTTCGATGCAGATCTTCTCAGAACAGAGCTGAAGATGTTGTCAAGTCTTCAATTGGACCAACGCCCAGAATGTTGTCAAGATTTAGCTGAATTCCTTTCCAAAGAATATAAAACTGTCAAATCGATGCTTCGTTCAGCGCTTTGCGACGTTTGAAGACGTACCTTCGCAGTACTATGACCCAAAAACGTCTTAATCATGTGATGCTTTTACATGTACATGAAAACTTGGCAGGCCAACTCAAACTACAGGACATAACGCGTGAATTCGTTTCCAGAAATGACGAAAGAAAACGTGTTTTTGGTCGAGTGTAGACTTATATGTAAAAATTTTATATGCAAATAAAGCATTTTTGTTCGTTTCATACTATTTTAACATGTTTTATCTGAGCCCACCCATCAAAATTTACCTTCCGACGCCACTGTTCATTGCTCTTATGTCTTCTTCTGTACCATGCAGTCATCTTCTTCTATGTAGGTCTTCCTCTACACCTAGGCCATAGTTAGTTAGTTAATCTTGTCAGCATATCTGATTGTGGGCCTCCCTGTATTTGTCCAATCCACTGTAAGCGAAGAGATTTTATGTATAGGACTATATTTTCTTTCTTCATTTTTCTCCATTTTCATTCTTATTTCTCCCTTTCTTGCTACATTGTGGCTCTGTAATTGTTCTCATTATTTTTTTTTTCAAATTTCAGAGGATTATCTTCGTCTTTCTTATTACTCGTCGTTGTTTCCATTCCATATGTAACAATAGGTCATATTAAGATCGTATCTAGGTTTATCTTTGTTCTCCTACTTAGAGTCTTATTTCTCAGCAGATTTATATTCATTCCATATGTTTTTTTGCCCTCTAGAATTCTTTTCTCTATTCTCTCTTTTCCGGTTTTTCCTATTGTTACTCCCAAGTAGCTAAAGTTGGATAGAGTTTCAAATTTATGTTTCTGTGTTATTAAATATTTCTGAGTTGTGACATCCTTCCCTATCGTCATGCATTTTCTTTTGTGCTGGATTATCTCTAGCCCTATTCTCTTCGCTTCCTTATCTAATTTTTTAACTGCTTTTATAAGTGTCATCTTCGTCTTCCCTATGATGACTAGATCATCTGCACATGCTACTAGTTGAAGTTGATCTGTAATGTTTTTGGTTGCAAAGTTTGTCCTCCTTATTATTACTTTCAATATCAAGTTGTCGGTGAGATAAATTATAGTCACCTTGTTTCACGGCTTTGTTTACATTGATCTCCTTGCCTTACTAATAAAATAAGCGAAAGCTGCAATCGTTATACCTAAAGATGGTTATATATTATATGAATTGGTAGTGATACCAAGTAGTAGGTAGATATATCAAGCACTTACAACCCAGTAAAGGACCTGAGGAGTCAGATCAACAAAGCATCTGCATTATTGTCAGGATGTCTGCGGGATATAGTCTGGTCAAATCCGTATATGCGCACAGATAGTAAAATTAGAATCTACAAGACTTGCATACGACCGATCATCTACAAGACTTGCATACGATGGTAAGAGTTGCCGAAATGAAAACCCTAAGAACATTAGTGGGGAAAACAAAAAGAGACCGAGTAAGAAATACAGACATTAGAGAGCAATGCAAAATTCAAGATATTGTAAGATGGGAAATGCAGCGCAAGAGGGTGTGGTACAACCCGGTGCCGCCCAAAATCCCGACAGCCAAAATCCCGACAGCCAAAATCCCGACGGCCAAAACACCGACACGCCAGAAACCCGACACGCCAGAATCCCGACAGGCCAAAATCCCGACATGCAACAATCCTCGAATAAGTAAAAATTCCGACTTTTGTTTAATATTTTCAATACAAAATACTTTTGTTTGGTAACAAAAAATAAAAAACAAATGGCGATAGACAAAAAACAAGAAATAAATGTAATAATATGTTAAAAAGAAACTTATCAAACCTGTCGGGATTCTGGCCTGTCGGGATTTTGGCCTGTCGGGATTCTGGCCTGTCGCGATTTTGGCCGTCGGCATTGTGGCTGTCGGTATTTTGGCTGTCGGGATTTTGGGGTAGACCCGGTAAAACCATTTAAGACGAATGGGTGAGAATATACTCCCAAAAATTGCCCTCGAAAACAACCCGCCCGGTTCAAGACCCCCGAAAGACCACCTTAAAGATGGAGGGATAGTTGGCAATCTACCTCCCAGGAAATTAACCAGAGGCAGCTTCAGAATTAAACAGATCAAAAGATCTCCAAGAAGTAAAAGAAGAAAACCAAGTAGTAAATAAAGAGTATTCACTGCGAACAGTAGTACTTAAAATGTATCATGTTAATTGAGAAAACGAATAAAAAATGGGTTTACGTTAAAACAGCCGTGAACAAAACATATTAACAAATAACTGATAGGAATAAATATATTTTTATTGCAGAGTACATAGCTGTGGCTAAAAATAATATTATCCTTATGAAGAAATATCGTATATTACGGTTTTAAAATATTAACTCAATAGTAACTTTATGATTACATGTTTATCTTGGTAAATGGTTACATCGATTCAGGAGGTGGTGTTATCGGTTTCACAATAATTGGATTTCCTGTTTGTTTGCTCAATGTAAATTATTAATGGAGTTCGGTAATTCTGAATAGAAATAGTAACCAAAATATTTATTTTAGATACCATAATAAACACAATGCTTGAACTAGAGTCAATTTATAAAATTCAGTTCGACATAAAATAATAAGAAATGATATAAAATTATATAAAATGAGTCAATTAAAGTTGAACACATTTTTCCGGTATTTTCTATTATTTAACTTTCACCACTAAGGCAGAGGAAGAGTTTCCCCGACAATTGTTGGTGGAAATTGGGATCAAATAAGATATCGTTTTAAAGTAGTTCAATAGCATACTATTAGTCTTCTAAATTGCGCCCAGTACTTTATTTCTTCTATAAGAAAAAAAGATATATTTCTAGCTGGTTACTTATTTCTTAGTTGAATAAATGGTAAAACTGATGACCTCTGGCGTTCACACAATTAAAAAGATTTGTTCGAAATGTTCTTTCACAATCTGAAACATTTGAAGCGTGATGCCTAAGCATTCGTTGACATAAATTGTTAACGAAAAAATATCCAGAAAACAAAAATCTGGTAACCGAAAAGGCCATTCGATGTTGCCGTCTCTCATTCTTATTATATGCCATGGAACATTTTGGCCTAAATATTGACGAACAAGTAAAGGATCACCGTAAAGGACAGAGGAGCACCGTCCTGTTGAAATTATCTTCATCATATTGTTGATTATTTTCAACAATGTCAGTCAGTTTATTAGAGAAGGGAAAACAGAAAGCAGACGTGGCCTGGGTAGACGACAAATAACCTGGCTGCGCAACATCAGAGAATGAACATGATTATACTTTCAAACTTTAATAATAAGAGCCAAAAATACAGAACACTTTATAGAAGTCATTGCCAACCTTCGCTAAGAAGACGGTACCCAAAGAAAAAGAATGTCAGTCAACACAGAATTATGAATTATTAATTACGTCTTCCAGTAATTGTAAATAGATTTTCACAGTTAACTTGATAGGCAAAAAATGCTGCCATTAGTCGACTTACAAAAATTGCGCGGCGGTCATGATCATCTTCATTAAGTTCCTATATTAAAAGTATTTTATAAGGATAGAAATTGTTCTTCCTCAAGAACGTGTTGTCGTAGTACTGCAATTTCCCTAGTAGTAGGGGAGCAAAGTATGTTAAATGTGCAGTCACTCGAGCGTTATGGGGACCTATTGGGTTGTGATGAGTAGGTCCTAAAACCAAAAAAAGTTAAGTAAAGTTTTCCATTTTAGTTGGGACTTTCCATTTTTAATTTAATTTTCCATTTCCAACAATCGTTTTTTCCGATTCTAACGCCATCTATGCATAATTCGACAAAATGTTTCGAATAAAAGTTACTTATTTTTTCGTAAGGAATCAAAATCTGCAAAAAAATGGGGGCTCCTATTTAAGATTTTAGAGTAACCCCCCACCCCACCTCCGTGGGGGGTCGTGTTTGGTGCCATTCGATAGATTTTTCAAAAATATTAAATAAGTGCATTTTACAGTTTTTCGATCTGATGTTCACTTCGCGAAATATCGTGGGATTCGTATTTAAATTATTAAATTTACCCCCCACCCATCTCCGTTGGAAGTCGTGTTTGGTATCCTTCGATAGATTTTAAAAAAATATTGAGCACATGTTTTCTAGTTTTTCGATCTGTCATTAATTTCGCAAAATATTCGCTTCTTCCTTGTGAAATTTGGGACTCACCAATTTCCTTAAGCTCGGCTCAAATCGTCAGATTTTTGAAATATACACTCTTTTGCGTTTATTTAACTTACCTTATCTTAATCTAACAATTTCGAGTTTTTTTAAGGGTATATTTTTTTTGTCGGGCCCCCCTTAACGAACAACCCTTTGTTAAGAGCCGATATATGATAGAGGTACAGCTGGTTCCTAAAAAAACTGATATGACTCGTAGTAAGACTTGATTATTTTGAGCAGTGTCTTATTGGTCTGACATTATATTATATTTATTATGACAGAGATATGATAAAATAAACAGGCAAACAGCCATTTTTTGAGGTTAAAGAGAATAAGTTATCTGACAAATTTTAAGATTTGGCAGTGACAGTGACAGCATGTAAATAATAAGTATTTATCTTTCAAAATACACTGCTCAATTTTCTACAAAATACGCTTTAAGAGTCGTATCAGTTTTTTTTTGAACCAGCTGTACATCTGCAGGGCACCAAGTTTCTCCCCATATGATAATCTGACGCGCTCGAGTAACTGCAAAAATCCCCGCTTGGGCTCCGCTACCACAAAAAAACTATTTTATTTATTAAATATCCGTTACTCCAGTTGCAAATTTAAAAAACCATAAAAATCAGAAGCTTAAAATATATATTTTTGTACATTTTAATTAATGCTCAGACACAAAACCAATTTCCGTTCTTTTGAATAATGGATCTTGCTATCTCGTCTCGATTACGAAAAATGGCGATTTTCAAGGCTTAATAACTCGGTTAAAAGTTATTATTATGAAAGTCCATATATGACTAAATCAAAGTTTAAAGCCCCCCTACAAGATCCTGAAGAAATTTTTGTCATTATTTTATTACTAAGCTGTTATTTTTAAGTAATAATAATAAGCTCCATGCACGTGTGCGGGGCTGTAAATGCAGAGTGCGAGAGAGAAGCCATTCCAGCAATCCAATTGTGCATCTTACTCGCACTCACATTTACAGCAGCGTCAATACGATCTAACCACTCATTGTTATTAATTAAAAATAACTGCTTAGTAGTAAATTAATGACACAGATTTCTTCAGGATCATGTAGCGGCGACTTTAAACTTTGATTTAGTCACTTTCTGACTTTCAAAATAATAATTTTTGACCGAGTTATCAAGTCTTAAAGATGGCCATTTTCGCGTTTTTCAAATTTTAACTTGCTTATAACTCGAAAAAGATCAACTTTATAGAAAAATTATAAGAGACCTTTTTTGTCCAAAATGGTCCAAAAAACCTAAAAAAAATTAGTCCGGACCAAAAATATTGATTTTTGCAATTTGATTAAAAAAAATTGTTAAAAAAAATTTGGCCCACTTTTCTCGTGGGCGACTTCTTGAACCTTATTCTGGGATGTCTCTCGAATGTGATTATGCAAAAATATCTAATGGGAATATTTTTCCCAACGAACCCGCCGTTTCCGCCTTGCCTAAAATAAAATATCACTAATGCTGACGAGTCGTTAATATGAACTCAAAGATTTTTTAAATTCTGATCTGGCTCTCATATAATATCATTTTGGGCGATATTTTTAAAGCTTCTCAAAATTATTGACGATTTTGTAACTAGATAGGTAGGTAAGATCACTAATTTATATACGTTTTTCTTTACATATTACACCACTACAACCATTTTTTACTAAACGTACCCGTTTGATCAGAATATATTTATAATTTTGTGTTAGTTTTCCAAACCTACAAAGTAATCGCCCTAAAGCTTAGTTTATTTTTTAATTATTGCGGTAAATGCAATAAACTTATCAGTAACAATATTTAATACGTAGGCTGCCTTCTAAATGTGCAGTCACCCGAGCGCTTTGGGGACCTTTTGGGATGTAAAGGATAGGTCCTAAAACCAAAAAAAGTTAAGTAAAGTTTTTCATTGTAGTGGGGACTTTCCATTTCCAATAATCGTTTTTTTTTAGATTATAGCGCCATCTATCCATAATTGGAAAAATTGTCTCTAATAAAAGTTATTTATTTTTGCGTAAGTAATCCAAATCTGCAATAAAAAGAGGGGCTCCCATTTAAGATTTTAAAGTAACCCCCCACACCACCTCCGTGGAAGTCTTGTTTGGTGCCATTCGATAAATTTTTTAAAAATATTAAATACGTGTATTTTTAAATTTTTCGATCTGATGTTCACATCGCGGGATTCGTATTTAAAATATTAAAGTTACTCCCCACCCCTCTCTCTGGGAAGTCGTGTTTGATATCATTCGAAATTTTTCTGAAAAATATTGAGTAGGTATTTTTTAGTTTTTCGATCTGTCATTCATTTCGCGACATATTCGCTTTTTTCTTATGAAACTTTGGGAATCACCTATTTCCTTACGCCCCGCTCAAATCGTCAGATTTTTGAAATATACACTGCTTTTCATGTACTTAACTTACCTTATCTTAATCTGGCGATTTCGAGTTTTTCTAAGGATATATTTTTTTTCGGCCCCCCATTAACGAACTCCCCTGCATTAAGAGCCACTATTTGGTAGAGGTACATTTTCAGGGTACAAGGTTTCTCCCCATGTAACAATCTGACGCGCTCGAGTAACCGCAAAAATCCCCGCTTGTGCTCCACTACCATAAGAGGAAAATAACAAAATGCAAAATTTTGGCGGCTGTCAAAAGTTTCAATGTATTTTAAATGTAATCATTTTTTTCGAATCCTGAGAATACTAATAAGAATTTTTGAAAAATTTTAACGCAGAATGAAAGATTAGTTTAATAACGAGGGCATAAAGTCCCTTATAATGAATAAAATGTTTCTTTTGAACGAGGTATTTGAAATTAAAAATCACACTAAATTTCCTCTTAGTTTTTCATCCTTGTAACTTATTAAACATAAAAGTTCTCTGGAACTCTCTGCCCTCGGTAATCACGTGATCTTTTATTCGGCGTTTAAATTTTTCAAAAATACCTATTAGTTTTCTCAGGATTCGAAAAATTTATTTTTCAATTAAGGATTATTTTAGTCAGCACAGTAATTCAAGAAAGAGCCAACAGACACCACGAGAAATTGGAAGGCCACTCCAACCAATTAATAGTACCATTACTGCAGCCACTAAACAACAGAAGATTGCGAAGATTATGGCCCATAGATCTTCGCTGTAACTGAGGTGAAACCGCTGGGTGATGTACCTCATAACGCCATTTTAGTGTACAATACTTCATTGGTATAAGTTATTGTACTTGTTATCAAATTAACTCATAGAATATGTAATTCTGATTGTTAATAAATGCTTACAAAAAAAAAGGATTCGAAAAAAATGAATCCCATTTAAATAGCATTGAAGCCGAAAGTTCGTACCCATGCCCTTAATGTGCACCTATCATAGCCAAAACCTTTGTATATTATTAAAATAACTAGCTCTAGAGAACTTTATTACATTTCCTTATTGTATTTTGTACATCCATTTTGGAAATTCAACGAGAACAGATTTTCATTTGCGACTCCCAAAGTAATAATATAATGAACAATAAGTACCAATAATGCTGTGATCTAATTAAGATACCAACATACAACGAAATGAACCTTTGTGCTATTAAAGACATCAAAGGGAAAGTTTCTGTAAAATAAAGTCAACCCGAAGTTTCATTATTTCACCATAATTCTGCAAAATAAATTAAACAGAGCAAATGCAGTGGTTTAGGTTTTTGCAAAAGAAAGTTGATCTTCTGTTTTGTCAGGTGCATTATAATTTGATATAGGGTGTAACATCTATAATTAAAAATTTTTTTAGTAAGTATTATTTAATAATAAATACCATTTTAATAATAAAGACAATTTTGTTTAATATAAAAGGATGAATATCTACCCTCTAACTTTATACAATATATCTGTAATTTTAGTAAGTTGAAAGCATATGAAAAATGTTTTAATATAATTTTATGAAAAAAAGGTGGATACAGGAGTGGTTAGTTAAAGTATACCTCAAACTTTTCTGTAGCAGTTATTTTTTATTATTATTTTTTATTTCACAAAAAAAGGAAGATCTTTGTTAAAAGAACTTAAATTTCTTTCTGATTTGTTTTTACGTATATCGAGTATTTTTGGAGTTATCAAAAGAAAATGAAATTTAAAAAAATTTAAAATTTTTTTTTTTTCAATAATATGCATTCAAAACCGATCAAAATATTTGTATTGAGGTCTCTGCTTATGCTAAAGTAAAAAAGTCTAAAAGGCATCAAACACGACCCCCCACTGAGGTGTAGTGGGTCGTGTACTTTATAATATTAAATATGAGCCCCCATTTTTATTGCAGCTTTGGATTTCTTACGTAAAAATAAGTTACTTTTATTCGAGACAATTTTTTGATGCGCTATAATCAGAAAAAATGATTGTTAAAAATGGAAAATTAAATTAAAAAATGGATTTCACACTTAAATGGAAAACTTTATTTAACTTTTTTTGGTTTTAGGACGTAATCTTCACAACCCAATAGGTCCTCATAACGCTAAAGTCGCTGCAAATTTAGTATACGTTCCTCCCCTACTATAACGTAATCTTTCATTCTGCATTTAAATTTTTCAAAAACACTATTAGTTTTCTCAGGATTCGAAAAAAATTAATACATTTAAAACACATTGAAAATTTTCACCGGCGACATTTTGAATACAATTAATAATACTAGAGATATCCTCTCTCTCAAAAAGGTCCGGAACATTGTTTAAATAATCAAAATGTCAAAAAATAAAGGAAAAATTCGATTTTTTTCTTCGTTTTTTGATTATAACTTTAAAAGTGTTCATTTCCGAGAAAAGTTGTACCGATATAAAAGTTGCGTAATTAAATTTACTATAATATAGAATTGGTTAAAAATTTAAAAAGTAGTCACCCTTGCTGCAAAATAACAATAGTTGCGAAATAACCGTAGAAAAACAAGTATTCGAATTTTACGTTTTTCAACCATTTATGCTACACATAGAACCTTCATATTTCACCTAGAAAAACTATGGGATACAATAAAACAATACTGTAAATTTTATTACGATCGGTTCAATAGATTTTGCAAAATAAATCTTGCAATCCAGCTTTCGCAAAAAAATTAATTTTTTCAAAATGTTACAGGACTGAAAATAAAGCAGAGAGCAAGTTGAATTTTTTTTGCGTATAGAAGTGTACTGTACCTTTCATTTGCAATTTGCAAAATTTAAATCGATTAACTACCACGGCGTCAGGAATTTTTTTAAATAAACATTAATTTTTGGTGCTACGCGAGGACAGCGGATAGTTTGCTCTGATTGGGCATTCCAATGACCTTTGATAATGATTGATACATTTTAATTTTTATTACATTTCTATATAAATAAATAAATTTGTTTATTGCAACATAAAAACACATACTCGATCCGTTGAAATAACACTTTTTTTGGCAAAAACTTTCTTTGTTGATATATTGTAACTTAGAGAATAAAAGTTTATTATTATTAAATTAAACAATATTTCACAAACAATATTAAAATAAGTTTAATTTTTGTGGAATTAAAATATTAAAATACAACAAAATAGAGAGTAAGAAAATAATATATTTATTAGATAAAGATTGGAAGAAATTTTGGTAGAAATCAACTTCTGTGAATCGAACACCGCTGTCCTGCGCGTAGCACCAAAAATTAATGTTTATTTAAAAAATTTCCTGACGCAGTGGTAATTAATCGATTTTAATTTTGCAAATTGCAAATGAAAGGTACAGTACACTTCTATAAGCAAAAAAAATTCAACTTGCTATCTGCTTTATTTTCAGTCCTGCAACATTAAAAAAAAATGAAGTTTTTTGCGAAAACTAGATTGCAAAATTTATTTTGCAAAATCTAATGAACCGATCTTAATGAAATTTAAAGTGTTGTTTTACTATATCATATAGTTTTTTTGGGTAAAATATAAAGGTCCTAAGTTTAGAATAAATGGTTGAAAAACGTAAAACGCGAATACTTGTTTTAGTATGGTTTTTTCGCAATTATTGCTATTTTGCAACAAGGGTGACTATTTTTTAAATTTTTAACCAATTTTATGTTGTAGGAAATTTAATTACGCAACTTTTATGTCAGTACAACCTTTCTCAAAAATTAATAGTTTTAAAGTTATAATCAAAAAACCAATAAAAAAATCGAATTTTTCCTTCATATTTTGAAATTTTGATTATATAAACAATGTTCCGGACCATTGTGAGTGGGGCATAACTTAAATATTATTATTTAAGTTATTTTCAAGCAATTTCTGCAAAAAAATTTGAGTCACCTCTCAACGTCCGTCTCAAAACAGATGCGCCCTGGACTATTAAGCAAATAAAACTTTGTGAAATTTCTCCAAAAAATTATCTCGGAATGTTGTTCTTTTGTCTTTCCTGAGTAAAGACATTTAAAGATTTTATATACATATACAAGGTGTAACAAAAGTAGGTCATACATAATATGACCGATAAAAACTGGCTTAGCAAAAGTACAAAGAGGCAAATTTTTTTTAAAACATTGTGTACCACAATAATAATTTAATTGGAACGTACACAAATATTTGGACGGTGTAAGAAAACAAAACCACCATAAGATTTTTATCGGGTGCACAAATAAGAAAAGCACATGTCCATTTTCAATATAAAATCTTAAATCTAAAATAGTTTTCGATACTATTGAAAAAAATCGATTTCCAGTTTGTAACTTCAAAGGGTTGTAACTTTTTTTATGTGAACATTTGTGCTAAGATAAGTTAGGTTCAATGGAACTATTTTTGTTGTAACCCAGAATATGAGATTTAATTTATTATCTACCTTTTTGTTACATCCTGTATATCCTCACGAAAGTAGACTAAATAATGCATTTGTTCTTACCAATGTCTAAGTTCTTGATAAACGGATTTTCAAACGCTAACAGTCTAAATAAAACTGTCTAAAATGTTCAGGAAAAACATGTCTTTGTGTTTACTCGAGCATGTTCTATTTTTTCTTTCAACTGTGTCGCATAATTCTTATTTGTTTTAGCAGTGGCGTCACACAAGTATTTACGTTTATTTACCTGATTGCACATATTTAAAACAGCACTTATGTCTTTTAAAAATAATGTATTTTTTTTTAATGTAATGCATCTTTATTTTGGAGATATCATAAATATTAATATTGTTCTGAAGCTATTTTATATATAGGTATATTTTAAATTCTCCAATATTGGTATAAATAACGGTTAGCACAAACCCAGCAAATTGGTATGTACCTACATATTTGAAACGTAGCATTACTTCCCGTCTTGGCATATAAATCGGTTCTTGTTGATCTTCGTAAATTCCTAATAACACGTAGGGAAAACTTGTGTAACAATCTACTTTCTAGGATAATTTTAAAGGATAAAATAATAATTCACTCGTTTCTAAAGAAATTTAGTTCTGATATAGATTTTTTTAATATAGACTGGTTACTCAGAAATAAAAAATTGTCACATTTGCTATGATCAGTACTGTTTTACAGTTTATTTCGACTCCTTTTTTGTGACTTATATTGGACTTTTTCCATTTTTCTTGGACGTTTGATTTATTCGGATTCATTGATACAATACAATTATCTTGAAAGAGATTCTTTAATAGTGAGTAGGTATACCTGATTCCGTTTTTTATTATAGTCTTTCTTTTTGAAATGTAAAAATTAAACTCTCGTCGTTACAATCCTAATAGAAATGAATAGCTTCCCACTTGAAATTAATTTTATTTAGGTATAATTGATAAGATCCATGTAATTTGACAGGTATAAAATGCTTAGTTTAGAAAAAAATAGTTGATTAAATCGAAAATGACATTTTTTAAAATTAAAAAAAGGGAATTTTTCTAAAATAAATCTAAAATTATTCATAATATAAAAAAATGTTTCAATTATTAATTGTAGAATTTCGTTTACTAAAAAATTTTATTTTTTTTTTATTTTGTATCATGAAGAGGTTTATTTAAGAAAAATGCACTTTTTTTGAATCATAATAATGTCATTTTCGGTTTAATCAACTATTTGTTCTAAATTAAGCATTCCAAACCGGTGGAATCACATGGATCATATCAATTATATATAAATAAAGTTAATTTTATGTTAAGAGCTATTCGTTTCTATTAAATGTGTACTGACAAGGGTTTAAATTGTACATTTCAAAAAGAAAAAAGCAGAGACCGACTTTATTTTCATCATAAGTTAGTCAGTTCTTATGCAGAAAACTTTTGCCAGAGCTCATTTAAAAGATTTTTTAATGGTCTTTAAAATATGTTTTTAAGTTTTTCCAAAAAATTGCACCACGTTCGAGTTATTTGAGATTGAAGGCTCTCCATTTCGAGGATCTTCGAAAATATCCATCCTTTAAAGAGCAATAACTCAGACGTTATTCGGTTTACATAGGTGTTTTTGACGCGAATCTCTTTGTTTTTTATTAACCACAATTTTGGTCTGAACTATTTTTCTATAAAATTAAATTTTTTTAACTTATTTATGAAAAACAGTTACAAAACATGAGTTTTTCAATGAAAAATGCATAGTTTTAATCGCTAATAACTTGGAAAGTGGCAATTTTGCAAAAAAAAATTTATAGAACAAAATTTACTCAGAATTGGTCACTTTATGGATTTTCATAATTATTGTGATTAAAATATTTTCAGCCCCTACATGGGGCTGTTTTCACCCCCATCCCAGTGCAAAAGCGCAGTTCGGAATAGGTTAGATTTTGAACAAGAAGGTCAACCGAGCTTAAACCCAAATTTTTACTAAAACCGGTGTTGATTCTCAAAATTTCACGGTTTTATAGTTATTTAACCGCTGATGAATGGTCTATTATTGCTTCTACATTTCCTGTCTGCTTTGAAATGTATCAAATTCTCAATTATTAAGATTGATTTTCACTTTTTCTATCGTTTAATGTTGTTAAGGTTTCATTTAAATAAGAATGCTCGCATTCACTAGGTATTTTATAAATACAATTCTTTGTTCCTTCTTGTTCATTGTTAGTTTTAGTTTTAGATAAAACCGATTTCAATGTGTGTGTTGTTTTGATTGTTGTTGAAATATTAAGTTTATTATTCCTATCATTTTAAGTTTTTTGAATAATTCTTTTATGTACGGTATTGTTATTTTCCTCGTAGCTTGTGAATGTAATAGGAACTCCTTTTAAGTTATTCTGTTTCATTCGCTCCATTATTTAAACTTTTTCATTTCTAATCGACGAGGATAATTATTTTTTAATAAATAGATATTAACAAATTTAATGTTGTTGCTTTTAGAATGAATTTTGGTGAAAACAAGTAATTTTGGCTCTAGGTATTAATGTTAAAACGAGAATCCAATCCTTATATTATGATAGAGCCAAAATTACATCTGTTGGATTCAAAAATGATTATGGTTTATCGTTTATAATTAAAAAATTTTCAAGAATGGACCGAATCTAACAGAATAACTATATCCTATAACATTCAGAAGAAGTAATATGAGTAGAATAACAATAATATACATAAGACTATTATCCAACAAAGTTAAAAAGATAGGAAATAAATTCAAAATTTCAAGAACATTCAAACAACAGACACATTGAAATCTATTTTATCTTAAACTAAACAAGTCATGAACAAAAAAGAAAGATGAAATTATGTAAACCCCCAAGTCTGTTAAATGAAACCTATTGTGTTAGGGCGCGTCCATAGTACTCGCTGGTTTCCGAGTCAGGAAGCCGACTCTGAGTCGGTGTAGCAAAATCCTTCGTATTTAAATCGGCCTGTCCAAAGTGCACCAGCGAGCTGACAACTAATAGTACAATGTTTAATGGTTTTTGCTCTAAATTTTAAAGAACCGCTTGGATTGACATGAAATTTGACACACACATAGCTTACATATCAAAGAACAAAAGTGATATTGTGCCGAAGTGCGCTTTTGCCCTGGGGGTAACTTTCACCGGTAAAAAAATATATGTCCAACATAAGTCCGGAAATGGGTAAACTGACTAATTTTAAGTAACTTTTGTTCTATAGAGCTTTTTCGCCAAGTCAACACTTTTCCAGTTATTTGCTAGTGAATATGTTCATTTTTCAACAAAATAACCACATTTTTAGAAGGTTTTCCGCAAATAACTCAAAAAGTAAGTATTTTGTCGAAAAAAACGTTCTTATCAAAAATATAGCCTGTAAAAAAGTAAAAGAAATGGTGTAAGCGTTAGGTCTCTGGACCTTGTAGAACCAGAGTTATAGCCAATGAAAAATAGATTCATATTCCCCAAATTTCAAATATTTCGACGTGAAATATCCAAAAAATTAAGCACTTTTTGTAAAAAAATCCATTAAAACTTTTGTGTTTAAAAGATGCTTTATTTCTGTTTTTATGATAAGTTTCTAGCATTAAATTTAAGCAAGTTACGCTCAAAATAAAGTTGGTCCCTTTTGTTTTGGCAAAAAAAATCGGGAAGGCCACCTTCTAATTAGCAACTTAAATAAATTAATCGTTACCGCCCCACAAATTATTTTACTTATGTTGTGTTTATATGATCTCTAAGTTTCATCGATTCAAAGTGCTTATTTTTAAAAAAATTTGGTTTTAAAGTAAAATTTTAAAAAATTTTAATATTGAAAAATATCCTTTTTTTCAAAATAACTTAAAAATTGTTAGAGACACCAAAAATCTCAAAAAACAATAAAAGTCAGCATTGCTTTTCTGAATATCGTGTATTTTTTTGTTTTTCTCTTAGACAAAAATTGATTAAAATTTGGTGTTTCTAAATTTGCATACATTCGTGATCAGTGACTTGTTCAACCCGTTTTAACTACAGCCCTTTCAATAATAATGACTTTGAACCGATTAAACTTATAGATTATAAAATATAAACAATAAATACACAAAAAACTTGTGAAGTCGTAACAATTAAGTTCATTTGAGATACTAATTAGGGAGTGATTCTCCCGATTTTTTTACCAAAAAAAAAGGGACTAATTTTATTTTGAGCGTAACTTGTTTACTTTTGATACTAGTAATTTTTTTATAAGACAAAAATGAGGCTTTTTTAAACACTTTAAATAAGTTGTAATAAGTTTTCCACGAAATGAGCTTCATTTTTGGTTATTTCAAGTTAAAGTATTCCATTTGGAATTTGACGAATATGAACCTATGTTTCATTAGCTATAACAAATAACTCGAAAAGTATTGACTTAGTGAAAAAACTCTATAGAACAAAAGTTACTTCAAATTAGTCAGTTTATCCATTTCCGGACTTATTTTGGATGAATATTTTTTCACCCCCAAGAGGGGATGAAAAGCACCCCCAGGGCAAAAGCACATATCGGCACAATATCACTTTTTTTCTTTAACTTGCTAGCTATGTGTATGCCAAATTTCATGTCAATCCAAGCGGTTCTTTAAAATTTCGAGGTTTTGCAATATTTTGCCGTTAAAGAACGGACTATAAATACGAATGACAATACATGGTCGGAAACCTGTGTGCACTATGGACGCGCCCTTACAAATCCCTCGGCAGCATACAGTAGGATCGTGTCCTAGAAGAGTCATAAAATTTATACCGTCACAGCTGATTTTTGCAGGATTGTTTAATAAAAATATTTACAACTAACGGGTCATATTGATCTACACATTTTTAAGGGTACCCTAGTTCTCGGACACATTAAAGTTTAGAAACCTTTATAATTACGAAAATTTTCCGAAATAGAAAAGTGGCCCGAGTCGACTTGAATAACTGAATAAAGAAGTCCTTAGAAGCAGGTAATTATTTTTTAAGTGTGGTCCCAAGATCCATAAAGATTCTGGTCTAGTACGAAGCTATTGATTAGGTTTTTAGCAATGTTCTTGTTTACAGGGTGAGGCAGATAAAGGGCCTATTAGAAATATCTCGAGAACTCAAGGTAAGAAAATTATGAAAATCAGAATACAGGGATTTTGAGGTGTGAACTATTTAATGAAAATATTTTGGTCTCTTTGCTACTTCCGGTTATATCGGAAGTTGGTTGTAACTTCGTTTTTTTAAATAGGACACCCTGTATATTTTTACATTTTTGGATTCTCCTTGATTTCTTCTTTCTTAAAATATAAGTTTTTGTAATATTATACAGGGTAGGTTAAAAGATAATTATGTTTTTTTGTTAATTTCGTAGCAAAATTCACACCCTGTAGAATTGTAGTAGTTTGATAGTTTGACATAATAAACTCTGTTTATGTTCAAATGATTTTTAATATTGTCTACTATGTTAAGAGTTATTGGTATAGTTAAATTTTTCCTTTTTTGTATACAGGGTTGGTCGAAATTCAGAAAGAGTATTTTCTGAGTTTTCTTAAATGGAACAGCCTGTACTTTAGTGTTGTAATGAAATGTTATTTTAGGATACTTTTTAATTTCTTAAGCAATCCCTATACCTAACTGCTTCAATTTGTGAATTATTGGTGATTCAAACCAAACATTAATTGCAACACAAAATACCTGAAATTTTAATAGGTTGGCAGTAAAAATTATCAATCACAAATAATTTTTCGGAAATAAATACATACTAATCGAGACTGATACTTAGAATTGCCAATAATGGTTGAGCTATCAAAATTTCTACGTAGTTAAGATTGTTGGTGCGATTAACAATTAAGCACAAATTAAAGCAGTTGGGTATAGGGAATGCATAAGACATTAAAAAGTACCATAAAATACCATTTCATTACAATACTAAAATATAGTGTTCCATTTACGAAAACTCAGAAAATACACATTCCGAGTTGCGACCCACCTTGTATACTAAAATTCAAAATTTAGCTCTATACTAATAATTGGTAACAATAGTAGACCTTATTAAAAATCATTTGAACATATAAAGGGATTTTGATGTAAAACTACTACAATTCTACCGGCGGGTGTAATTTCCTCACCAAAATAATCTTTTGCCTGCGTTTGGAAAGGTATATCCTAATCCCACAGGTATTTTCCTCACCAAAATCGAAGTGGTTATTTCAGGCAGATTTTCCTAAAAGGCATTCAAGGAAATTATTTATGTACCTACTATAAAATTACAGTACAATTACAGTAGGTACCTATAATAATTAGTTAATTAATTATAGTATTTTATTTTTAGTCACAATTGGAATTTTGACAAAATGACATGTTTAATAGAAAGTAATTGCGATAAACCTTTACCTACTGGTATTTGGAAATTTTATTTTTTATAAAGTGAAAGTTTTAAAAAGTGAAGTGTTCTGGAGGTGTAATAAAACAACTTGTAGTGCGAAATTGTTTACTATTGGTGCAAATTTTACAATATCTAGAAGTAGCCTACATCATAATCATAAACAAGATCGTCAGAAGACAGATCGGGAAATTGTTTCTAACTCTTGTAAACGTAAAGCCGAAGAGAATATTACTGAAAAACCAGCAAAAATTATAAGCCAAAAGCTTGCAGCTAATTTGCCTGAAACAATTCTACGATTGATGTCAGTTACATAAGAAAAAATGTAATATAATTATCGACGAAAAATGATGCATGGTCGACTTCCTTCCAATATTGATAATGTTCAAGAATTTGTGAAGAGGTGTGCTTAAAAAACAACCAGGGGGAAAATTCTCTCTTTATAAACTGTGTCAAAAGTAAGATAATTGTGAAACAAAAAATATAAGAATTTTAGCCACAGTGAGTTTTATACAGTGCATTCATAAAGTGTGGAAACAGTATATTATCTCATAAACTCATAACTAAATTATTTTTAGAGTCGCTCTGACAGGTCGATTTTTATTTTTAAATTGATTGATGATTTTTTGACGTATATAATATCATAATAGTGTCGCCATCGATTTTTGCGTGATGACATCATCAATGATTTTTTTAAATGGGAATAGGGGTCATGTGGTAGCTCATTTCAAAGGTTATTTAAAATCTCTATTCAGTAGGTAATATCAACACTAACATCATAATTTATACAGGGTGGCCAAAAAAATAATTTTTGAATTAAATTAATTGCAGCAAAAAACTGTATGTAATTTATTTAACTTAAAATACATTTTACTGCTATCAGAAAAGAGAAAAAAAATGTTTATTTCACAAATAAACATTGCTTTTCGCTTAAATTAAATGTTCAAACTGCTAAGAGGCAGGTGGGTGGCTGTTTGGCATTTAATTTAAGCGAAAAGCAATGTTTATTTATGAAATAAACATTTTTTTATATTCTCTGGCACAATTAAAATGTATTTTAAGTTAAATAAATTACATACATTCTTCTTTTTGCGTCAATTAATTTAATTCAAAATTGATTTATTGGCCACCCTGTATAAGTAATGATTTTAGTGTTTATATTACTGAATAGAGAATTAGATCACCTTTCAAATAAACTACCACACGACCCCTATTATTCTCATTTAAAAAAATCATCGATGACGTAATCAAGCCCAAATCGATGACGTCACTATTATGGGATATACGTCAAAAAACAAAATTTAAAGATAAAATCGACCTGTCAGAGCTCTAACTCTGAAAATAATTAAGTCATGAGATAATAGACCGTTTTCACACTTTATGAATGCACTGTATATTATATGGATAGCACATTTTCTTACTGTACCAGATATTATTTGCATTTATTCACTATTCATGGGCATTATATTTCCTTATTATACTGTTTACTGCCAAACAAAAAAACAGAAACTTACAACAATCTTTTTTATTTGTTAAAAGCAGAAATTCTTAAAGCTCTCAAAATTGAGTTTAATCCTACTAAAATTTTTGTAGATTTTGAAAAAGCTATACATAGTGCAATCATTCAAATATGTCCGAACACTGAAATATATGGTTCTATGGTTGTAGATTCCACCTACACCAAGCTTGTAGTATGTGGTATAGAAAAATTCAGTCTCTTTATTTAACATCAGAATGATTCTGAAGTAGGCAAGTGGCTCAAACATACTCTTGGCCGTACATATTATAAAACCAGGAGACGTATCAGATTGTCTTGTGTTTGATTCAATGTCATGCAAACCAGAAAATGAAATTTTAGATAGATATGTTGATTATTTATTTGAAACTTATACAGACGAAAATGCCATATTCTCCCCATATTTGTGGACAGAGGCAAGTTCTTCTGTTATTCGTACTACGAATGCTTGCGAATTTTTTCATTCACATTTCAATTCCTCGTTTTAAAATTTGCATATTGAAAAACCTATCAAAGATAAACAACTAAAATTGAAGTTGAAAAATGTAGAAAATTTAATAATACGATATCAATCTAATCAAATGACTAGAATGGATTTTGTAAAGTGTGTCTCTTGTTATAGTAAATATTAAATAATAATTTATACGTTTTGCGTATTATCTATATTACAAACTATTATTATAATGTGAGGAAATTAATGTTTTTTATTCGGATTTTGGATGCTTTCATAATAAACATTCTTACATTACTTATCTACATCTATATTTTTATTTTATTATACATATTTATACCTCAGTCAGTTGGTGAGGAAAATACCTACCGGATTAATACGAACCGTTAAATTTGGTGAGGAAAATACCTGTCGGATTATATGGTTCTACTGGTCGGTGAGGAATTTACCTCCGCCCAATTTTACAGGGTGTGAATTTTTCTACGAAATTAATAAAAAAACGTAATTATCTTTTAATATACCCTGTATAATATTACAAAACCTTATATTTTAAGAAATAAGAAATCGAGAATAATTTAAAAACGTAAAAATATATAGGGTGTCCCATTAAAAAAACGAAGTTACAATCAACTTCCGGTATAACCGGAAGTAGCAAAGAGACAAAAATATTTTCATTAAATAGTTCACACCTCAAAACCCCTACATTCCAATTTTCATAATTTTCTTTACTTTAGTTCTCGAGATATTTCTAATAGGCCCTTTATCTGCCTCACTCTATATATGACAGGAGACTGACCTATCGCTAGATCAAATAATTATCTTTTTATTTTAATAATACATATTCATGTATCTTCTTTTCTTCACATGCCATATCAGAATTATACGACGTTGGCAATCACCATTACAAAGGCTTCTCGGTATTCTTCAATATGGAAAAATTATTGTCTTGCATATGATATCTGAGTCTATTCACGAATGTTTTTTAACCAAGAAACTTGTTTTCTTCCTACAACTCTAGATCCCTCTATTTTGATTTAAAGATCAGTGGTAATATTGTATATCGATTTCCCCTCAATATATATCCCAGATAAGATATTTTTTGGTGTTTAACAGTCTTTAGCAGTTCTCTATCTTTGTTGACCCTCCTTAATACTTTTTAATTAGTTTTTTTGCTGTCCAAGGTATATTCAACATCCGTCTATAAATCTAAATTTCCACTGCTTTAATTCTGTTCATGATCGATACTTTTAGCGTCCACGCTTCTGCACCATACAAAAGTACAGACCACATATAGCACTTATCCATTGCTATAAAGACCACATTCATGTAATCGTCATAATATTCTGCTTGCTTACAATAGATATTTGGCTACTGAGATCCCGCTACCATGTGTGCAAAGTGTGAATCGCACACGGGCGGCCGATTATAGGCGCGGCCAAAAACAGGCCACTGATGATCATACTTTTTTTAAAACGAAAATCAATTCAAAAAATTAAATAATAATGATTCAGATATTTCTATAAACCCTAATATTCCAAACAAAAATGCCAAAAAATGTTATTTATTATATGAACTGCCCTTTTGCAGATGTAGTCATAAAGCAGTTCCGGGAATGCTTTTTAATTCAAAGTGGCTGGCGACTTTCAACTTTAAGATATTTTTATCTACGTGGTCCATATGCGATTTTTTCAAATTCTGAACATTTATAATTTGTTAAGAGAGTACGATACGACAATATGATACTTTCCCGGAATTTAGATAAGTGGTTGTTAAGTTGCTCTTATTGAGTAATAAGAAAGTCTTTTTTATTACTCGGTGGTTTATAATTTTTTTTTGTATTACTCGATGGTTGCTGTTATAATATTGTTCCTTTATGCTTATGTGTGGTTAGAGATGGGTTATAGTTCAGTATAAGTTGAGAATTTGATGATTTTATACAGTTTTTGATAAACGATTTTGTTTGTATATAATAGTGTGCCCGTGTGCATACTACTGTATTTCAAATAGGCCTGGATCCCGCGTACCAAAAAAAAAGTTGATAAATAGCAAGCTGAAAATGTGTTAATAGCTTAACGGTGTCTAGTCGGTCAAACTTTGATGTACGGGAACTCTGAAACAAGAGAAGTTTTATTTATGGAGCAGTTTAAAGATTTGGAACGTTAGATTACGAAAACGTCCCATGTATTTTGTCGGACAGAACATCCAATTGATTTGTTACCCTCTTATTAAACTCTCATGCAAAAATCAAACTGCCATTACTAACCAACATGATTCCTGTCATTTGACATGTTCTTCGTATTCCACTCATTAAAATGCCTAGTTGGTGATAAACACCAGTCTGATTTTTGCGTGAGTTTAATGAAATGGTAACAAATCAATTGGAAGTTATGTCCGACAAAATACATGGAACGTTTTCGTAGTCTGACGTTCCAAATTTTTAACCTGTTCCACAATTAAAACTTTCCCTGTTCTAGTGTTCCCATACATCAAAGTTTGTCCGACTAGACACCGTTAAGCTATTAACAAATTTTCAACTTGCTATTAATTAACTTTTTTTGGTACGCAGGATCTAGGCCTATATATTTAAATATATTAGTAAACAATTAAGCATGTAAACAGCAGTCTTGTAAACAAAACTTAGACATGTAGGTATTAGTGCAAGAGTGTTGGAAGGGGGGCGGCAAATATTAAGCTGCACACGGGCGGCCAACACTTAAGCGGCGGCCTTAACTGAGATCTTATAAATAAAACGTTATGAAAATTCCAAACTAATAATCTTAAAACCCCCTATTCTTTAAACGGAATTTACGGTTAAATGTGAGTGCCCCAATCTCCCCACAATCGCATGAATTTTAATCTATTTTTCCAAGACCTGAGTAAAATCTCGTCTCTACGTCTGGTGTATTAAAAATGTTTCGCTATTACTGCCTCTACGCATAAATGAATAACAAAAGATATGTATCCCGATATGACCCTTTTGGGGATTACATATTCATTTCCATTTTCTATCCATTATGCATGGAAATGGATCAAGAAAGATTTGTTTTTCTCCTTAATAAAGCTTTATTACGTGTTTGAATTTTAAGGCACGGGGATATTTTTGGCATTGAATTTACATCCTAAGACGGTGTCAGAGATGATCCCGTCGTCTCGGTTTTGAAAAATGAGACATGACGACTGCTGAATGTAAAAGCACGTGTTGAAACATATAGAATGTCTCAGTTTAGAGATATTTTTGTATGCATCTTTCAATTAAGAAATAAATTTTGAATATTGACATAGTCTTACTAGTTTAGTTTGTGCTAAAATAAACTGCGCGTCATAGAAAACGGGCACCCTAAAAAATGGGTAATTTTTGATGTCACGTATCTCCTTAACCTGTTGTCCGATTTAAGTGATTTTTTGAATATGTTATAGCCTTATTCTTTGTCAATATCTTTGTAATAATATTTTTCATAAACAGGTAAATTTTCATTGTATACAGGGTGTACGAATCAAACTGTGTTTTTATCTCAAAGTTCGGAACACCCTGTGGAATTTTCTAGACTACATTTTATGTTCTTTTTCAGTACAGAGTGTTTCTAACCAAGTGCGACAAACTTTAAAGGGTAATTCTGCATTAAAAAATAATGACAATTTGCTTTGTAATCGTAAGTCTGCAAATGCTTCGTTTGCGAGCTACGGGATGTTGAATTTTTTCTTACAAACTGACGATTTATTTATTGCTTTAAAACCGGTTGAGATATGCAAATGAAATTTGATAAGTTCTAAGAGATAGTTATTACGAATTTTTTGACTTGCAATCAAGAATTTTATATTCACTATTGGCGTGCATACGGGTAATATGACCGATCATATTACCCGTATGCACGCCAATGGTGAATATAAAATTCTTAATTGTATGTCAAAAAATGTGCAATAACAACGTCTTAAAACTCACCAAATTTTATTTGCATATCTCAACCGGCTTTAAAGCAATAAATAAATCGTCAGTTTGTAAGAAAAAATTCAACATCCCGTAGCTCGCAAACTAAGCATTTGCAGACTTACGATTATAAAGCAAATTGTCATTATTTTTTAATGCAGAATTACCCCTTAAAGTTTGTCGCATTTGGTTAGAAACACTTTGTACTGAAAAAGAACATGGCTAATTGTCAAAGTACCTAACTTTTGTATTATCCAACATAAGCGAATGAATCAAAAAACAGAATGTTGAGAAAACCTGATTCTATAGTTGGGTTTTAATTTCAGTATTTTATAAATGCTAGGATATTCCACAGGGTGTTGCGAACTTTGAGAAAAATCACAGTTTGATTCGTACACCCGTTATACAATGAAAATTTACCTGTTTAGCAAAAATATTATTACAAGGATATTGACAAAGAATAAGGCTATAAGATATTCAAAAAATCACTTAAATCGGACAACACGTTTAGGAGATACGCAACCTCAAAAATTACCCATTTTTTAGGGTGCCCGTTTTCTATGACGCGCAGTGTATAATGTTAAAAAATTAGTAGCTAGGTTCTCAAGCTTTAAAAGTTTAGCCAAGGGAAATAAAAAGCAAAGTAAATTCCAATAAAACAAGTATTTAAAAAAGCTCACTTAATTGATGCCCTAGATATTGTAAATTTTACTGCTATGTATGTATACACCGGTATTTTAGGCGTGAACGCCCTTCCGGTAGGCATCTATGGGGGAGTATCACCGAGCCGCAAGCCCTTATCCCTTGCCGTACTGCTCCCTCATAAGCCGATCAGATGCCCGCATATTCCAGTCTAAGAGCCAGATTCATATTTGGAATTTTAAACTGACGCGTTAGCCTTTTTGTTTTTCCGATGGCCTGGCTGAACTTGAACTCACATACCTCACGTCGAAGTGAAGTGCGGGTCAGCCGCTAGTCGCAATGAGCTATCCGATCCAAATTTTACTTAATAGATCATAATAAAACGTTAATCATTTAGGGCAGTCAATGAGGGTATGTGGCTCCGAATTCCATCCTACTATATCGATTTACGTGATATTTTCACAGTAAGTAGGTAATAGTCCAAGAAACAAAGTCTACTCTATGCCGATGTGTGCATTTGTCTTGGGGGCGGTTCCCTTCCCTTCTCGCGGGTGGAAATTTGTTTGCTTAAATAACTACGGAAGTTGCTAGAGAACGTAATACTAAGCAAAAACTGTTCTATAATTTCTTTTCGAAAACTCAATACTTTTTGAGTTATTCCTGGTTAAAAATTGGCCATTTTCATTGAAACATAACACCTTTTCAAACGGTTTTTTTGCGAAACTATGCATCTAACTAAAAAAACTGTATAAAACATTTTTGTAGCTTATAAAATAACAAAGAGATTATTTCCTTTATGAATCTTCTAGTTGTAACACAAAAAGAGATATGGTAAGTGAAAAAACTTGTTTTCTTGGTGCATGCTCAAATCAGTGTATTTAACTTGAAATAAAAGGTAAAAGGTCGATTTTAGGTGTATAATGCTACCAATAACTTGTGTTGTGCTTGAAAACACCTATAAACAAAGCAATATAAAATGTCGATTACATTTAAACTGTGCGAAATAAACTGTAAAAAATTTAACGACTAACCTATTTTAAGAAAAAAATGGGAATTTTATTTAACCCCTCATCCACAAGAATTTAAATGCATCGTTTTCCTTCTACAATACATTTTACTATAGTGTTATTTTTATGTAAAAAAAGTTGGGCTGGTTTAAAACGAATGGTTTTTGAAAAAACTAAGATCAAATTATTGAGCGCATTCTAAATTTTCTTAAAAATCTTCCTATTTCTCCATGTAACTCGAAAATGATAAGAGATACCAAAAAAGATGTCAAACAAAAATGTAGGTTTCTTCTAGATAAACATTTTGATTTTATTTTTTATAAGAGGATCTCTTATCATTTTTAATTTACATGGAGAAAAACGAAAATGTTTAAGAAAGTTTAAATATGCGCTATATAATTTGATCCTATTTTTTTCAAAAACCATTTATTAGTTAAATGTATTGTAGAAGGAAAATGATGCATTTAAATTCTTGTGGATGAGGGGTTAAATATACTTCTCAATTTTTTTCTTCAAATTCGTTAGTGATCAATTTTTTGCAGCATATCTCGCTTAGTTTGAATGTAATCGACATTTAATATTGCATATTTGAAAGGACTCTTCAAGCACAATAGAAGGTATTGGTAACATTATACAACTAAAATCGACCGTTTCTCTGTTATTTAAAGTTGAATACACTGATTTGAGCATGCACCAAAAAAACAAACTGTTTTTACCTACCATATCTCTTTTTGTGTTATAACTAGAAGATTTAAGAAAGAACAAATGTCTTTGTTTTTTTATGAGCTACAAAAATGTTTTATATAATGTTTTTAGTTAGATGCATTGTTTTTAAGGTATTCGCAAAAAACCGTTTGAAAAGGTGTCATATTTCAATGAAAATGGCCAATTTTCAACCACGAATAACTCAAAAAGTATTGAGTTTTAGAAAAAAAATTATGGAACAGTTTTTGCTTAGAATTAGGTACTCTAGCAACTTCCGTAGTGGTTTAACCAAAAATTTTTTGTGGGAACTGCCCCCAAGACAAAAGCACATATCGGCATAGGGTAGATTTTGAATACGGAGATATTTTCAGGCTTTTCCTAAAATTTCAATAAAATCCATGCAGTAGGATAGAATTCGGACGTAATAACCTGTCCTTGCTCTCATTGACTGCCCTAATTTAAGATTTAGAGCCCAAAGTTTAGCACTTTATGCTTAGCGGAATATTTCTAGAGAGTAAGTCATTGTATTTTTCTTGCACACAAAACTCTCATTTTATCTTCAGGCAGTATATATTATATTATTCCACTTTTACTTTATTGACCCTATATAATGTTTTTTTCATGAGGATTTTTCAGTGCGTCACAAATGATAGAAAATAGGTAAGTCCGTGATAATATACATTTATAACATTTATTCTAACATGACATTTTAGTTAAATCTGACAGTTGTCAAATTTTATTTGCAATTGGGCATAAAAACAAATCAATTGTCTTTATTACATTTTTAAAATGGTATTTTCTTTGATTTGTATAGTCTTATAAATTGTACAGATTATATTCGTAGATATATAATATAATTAGTAAATAAATTGTTTTCTATTATAGCGCCATCTATCGACAACTAGATTAATCACCGAACTTGAATAATTATTAAAGTATTCACCGACGTGCCTTTTTTTCTATCATATACAATTTAATGCGTTAGAAAGAAATCGAAAAACTGTGACGCACTGAAAAATGCTCATGAGAAAAAACATACAAAAAATGTAATACTTACTTTTAGTTTTTCGAGTTCAGACTAATTCGAACCTGTCTTATTCTAGTTGAGGTTATCATTAACAGGTCACGTCGATTTCTGCATCGTTCGACGGGCAACCACAGGCCGTTGAGAGTACATGCTGAGTTACATCTTGAGCATAACAGAATATGCTCCATAGTTTGTTGTTCTTCACAGAGATCACCATTAGTAGCTTCAACTTAATTCTGTTGGGCTTTATTGGCGCTACGCCAGTCCTAATACTATTACGGTTCTCCAGGTCTTTTAGTCTTTCAGGTGGGCGAATAAGAGTTTTCTGGTGTGTCGACTGACACACAACGCAGGATATTTTTCTGAATTTAAAAAAACTGGGTTCCATCTTATGCAGTAAATGGCATTCATTGAATATTTATTTAAATTTCTCTACATATTCAGCAGTTGTCGCCATGATAGGAGGTGAGTGGATCAGGACTTTGATATATGCTACAGTCACTATCCTACCTACATATCTTATTCAAGACTACATCAACTTATTCTGCACGGACTGATCGATTACAGGCTTGGCAGACTTACATTCCTGTTGTTATTATCGTTGTAGAAGGGCTTACGCCTCAACATCTTCCAGTCAGTTTTCTTAATAGTGCTCTGCGGGTGGTGGCATATTGGGTTATAACAATGGTACCTACATAATGTTAAAGATATGTCTAAGTAACTACGAGGTATTTAGGGCTTTCTGCGTGCCTTAGGAGCCTTCTCTGGCATGTGACTTCTGCTTACATCCTCGCTTCCTTCTTTTATTTTAAAACGTTTTTATATACTTCACTTGTTCTTTTTCTCTTTGTCACTGTGTCCATAGAAATCTTGCTATCGTTTGTAAACATACTTTTCGACTAAGTAGACATCCAAAATTTTCAGAATAGCTCAGAACCCGATAATAATGTAATACTCGACAGTTTTTACATGGATGCCTTAAGTTTTGTTTTGAATTTTAAGCCATTTTAAATGCAAATAGTGCAATGACATTTAGATCTTATTGTAAAGTATGTTAGTCAATAGCGGATATAGCTCAGTGGTAGAGTGTTCTTCTGCAGATCAAGAAGTCCCCGGTTCAAGCCCGGGGGTGTTTCCTATTTTTTTTCAGTTTACTTTCATTAGCATAATATTTCATATTTTATATTAAGTAATATAATAGCTATAATAGCTATAATGGCTATAATAGCTATAATAGCTATAATAGCTATAATAGCTATAATAGCTATAATAGCTATAATAGCTATTATAGCTATTACAGCTATTAAATTATAGCTATATATTAGCTATAATAGCTATAATAGATATAACAGCATAATAGCTATATAGCTATATAATAGCTATAATAGCTGTAATAGCTATAATAGATATAACAGTTATAATAGCTATAATAGCTACAATAGCTATCTATCTAATCAGCCCCAAACATCCATCCTCGGAAATAGGCCTCCTCTTCCTTCTTCCATGCCTCTCTATCTTGGGCAATTTGCATCCATTTTGACCCAGTATGCTTCTTCAGGTCATCTTACCATCGCATTTGTGGCCTTCCCCTTTTTCGTTTGTTGTTCCACGGTCTCCAATGTATAATCGTCTTAGTCCATCTTTCATCTTACAATAGCTATATATATAATAGCTATAATAGCTGTAATAGCTATAATAGCTATAATTAGCTATATTAATTAAGGTATATCACAAGTATTCTTTCAAAACGTGTTTCATTAATTTTGTACCATTTGATTTATATGAGTTATATTTATACGATTAAATTGGAATCGAGTACAAAATTCTTTCATGGCATAGGAATTAAAACAACAAAATAGTTTATAATTTTATATTGTGTCTTATAAATAATAAGACCGTGTTATTATAAATATTAATTCTTTTTTTATAAAAGTCTAATTACCTATTTAGGTGGAAGGCAGTTTTTTTTAGAAGACCAGCTTTTTTGAGGGATTCGACAAGGTAGTTTTTTCTGTAATATTTAGACCCATTCTATAGGGCTGTTTCGAAATTTCCCTCAACATTATTGAAGTTCTTCGCTTGTATCGTAATAGCCACTAATAGCCAAGTCATTGGCATATGAGAAGGGCCTTTTGAGCTCTCTGTGAATAGAGGAATAATGAATAGTAAAATAAAAATTATTTATTAAGGTTTAGGGAAACGATAAGTTATCTTGTCGTTGAAAGTCTTGTTTTAAATTACTAGTCGGAGTCAGAATTCATTATTGTTATTGGGAATAAGCCAAACTTTTACTTTAAACAAAGTTTAATTTGAGGTTTCAATTTTCACTTTGGATCCGAAGTGGAAATTTTCTTCTTATTCTCCTTGTACTTTCTCCGTCACAAAATGTGGTAATTAGGATAGCTGTCCTTATATTTGAGGATTCTCTGAGATTTCTCAATTAGGACAATTTTTTCGTTAGATGTTGCATTTACCTTCAATCTTGCCTAAATTATCAACTGTAACATGTATTTTTCAAGACGGATTATTTTTCACAAATATTGCTTTTCTCACATTTTCTCGCACATATTGAGTTTTCTCACATTTACGGTAACTTTTTCATTGGTGTTATAGAGATTTATCCAAAATATCTTTAAAGTTCTTCGGTATATTCACATTTAAGGAGCTTCCAAATTATTCAGGCAACGTTTATTAAAAGTCCATGACTCTGCACCATACAACAGTATCAGAAACAGATAATACCACAGAATTCGTACTCTTATTTTAAGGCTTGGATACCTGCAATATAGTATTAGTTTCATCTTTTTGAATGCTCCTCTTGCTTTTTCGATCCTTATTCTATTTTCCTTGAATGGTGATATGTTTCAATTATGATTCCCCTTAAATTACTAGTTTTATACTCTACAACTTTGTTCTTCAAACGAAGGTAAATATTTGGGATGCATTTCTTTGTAAATACTATAAACTTGTTTATATTTAGTGAGAGACCAAACTCCTCATTAGATGCAACACAATATAAAATTATTTTAAACATTGGTGATGTTCTTTGTCATCGATATTCCACACTGATCATTTTCATAAGGTTTTTTATAGATTGTATAGATAACTTTACGGGATAACTCTTTGGATTCCCTACCAATATACCTTCTACAACACGGGTCTGCTGCTAGGACAAAGCCTAGGACAATTAATATATAATACAATAAATAAGTGACTCATTTTCGTTAGTACATTTAGTAATGAAAATTTCTTCATCAAAATTCTTGTTTCCCAAAAAATTTCGGTTCTTAATAGTACGTTGTTTACACGGTTCGTGAAAATACTATCTATAGAGGCGTAAAAATAAATACTTACATGCATCGAAAGCTTTGAGTAAATAAAAAAACCTTTAATAAATAATTCAATAAACAACATTTATAAATAGTCCCTAATTGTGTGTTGAATATATAATAAAACTAAACAAAAGAAAGGAAAGATAAATTACAGGACACAACTAAAATTCTTTTGTACAACAGCTCTTAATAATACAAAAGAAAACATTTATCAATAACTTTTCAAATAGTCGCCTGGCCATAATAAAACGGCTTTCCCAGGAAACCCGAACACGGCCGGTTAAACTTTTCATAACCCCACTGAAAGCTACAATAAAATAGGTAGCCATGACACGAAGGCTTCATTTTTCATTGCTTACATTATAGAATTCACTTTTTATGATAATGGTAGAATGTAAAGCAGGGATGGACTAATAAAAAGTGCGTTATTTATCAAAAAGGCGACGGTGTTGAAAAATGATGGATTAAAAAATGATGGCTTTATAAATTCTCGCAACAAATTCTCAAAAATTGTTTGTATTTAAAAACTGATGTAGTTTGTTATCAGTGTAATTTCCTTTTCCGATTTACCTTTATTACATTTTAGATTCTTCCAATCTAACAGGTGTATTGTATCTTTGCCATATCTTCTATAATAATAAGTGTACCTTGGTCAAACTCCCTTATTGCTATATCTAGAATAAAACACTAAAAACTTTTTTTCTACGCTTTGGTCGTTAAAAAAATGAGTCTGCTTTTCTGTTATTGAAAGCCCTTTTGTGTTCCGCTATACGTATGTTAAAGGTTCTACCAGTTTGATCAATGATCAGTGTTTTTGGGCAAACACCACATGTAAGTTTATACACCACTGCGTAAGTAATTTTTATTTTGGATATTTTTGTTCGTAATAAATTTGGTTAAGTTATTGTTCGCGTTTTTCCTTCCTAATAAGGCTTATTTCGTGGCGCAACTTCCGTAACGCTCGCCTCAGCATTTTACTAGATACACAGAACTTCGCCTCAAAATTTCTTCTCCTATTCTAAACCGCTTTTCAAACTTCACTGAATTTTCTTCTTCTTGTAGTCCCTTCTCCTATCGGAAGATGGCTATTATCATAACTATCCGTACTTTATTGGCGGCTGCTCTGAAAAGATCTACTGAGCTGCAACTATACCTTTCTCTTAGGTTCCTAAGCTGGGAAAATCTTCTTTTACGTATGGATCTTCTACCCTTAAGTTTACCTCGCATTATGAGCTATCATATAAGAGGCGTTATGGGATAAATGAATGTTATCTCCCTTCAGTTTTACTATAAGTTCAATAGTTTATTTTCTAAAGGATGCTTTATATAAGTGGCTTATTAAGCTAATAAGGCGATTATTTTCGGAGCTAATGTAACTGGGCTTAATATTCCAATATAAATACCTAGTATATATAGGGTGAGGCAGATGACTGGCCTATTAGAAATATTTAGAGAACTAAAGGCAACAGAACCATGAAAATTTAAATGAAGGAGTTTTGAAGGGTGATCTATTTAATGAAAATATTTTCATCAATTTGCCACTTCCGGTTATACCGGAAGTTGCTTAAAACTTCGTTTTTTTAAATGGGACACCCTGTATCTTTTTACATTTTAGATTCTACTCGATGTCTTCTTTCTTAAAATATGCGGTTTTGTAATGTTATACAGAGTAGTTTAAAAGCTAATTACGTTTTTTTATTAATTTCGTAGCAACTTTCACACCCTGTAGAATTGTAGTAGTTGGATATCAAAAACTCTATTTATGTTAAAATTATTAAAAATTATTAGTATAGCTAAATGAGTGCACGAGATGCAAAACTCGCTTATCGACAAAAATTGAAAAAAGTAGTTTTAATATTTAATTATTATTTTACATAAGTAATTGGATCAAAACTAGTTTTTTAACACACGAAAAGCTATCCCAAAAATCATGACTTGATGCAAAACTCGCTTTATGCATTGATGCGTGCGATACAAAACTCACTTTTTGTTATGCGTCCAATCACAGCATCGGATTTTACTCACGTGTTTACTGGTGTGATTCCACCGTTTGAATCAGTTGCGTTTTAGCGCCATTTAGCGGTGTTCTGAATTGTTTGTTTAACTTTGTTTGCAGTGATTTAAAACCTTGCTATATTGATCTACAAATTTAATGTAATATTATTAGTAACTGTTTAATTGCTTTGTGAATAAAATTTTTTCCAAACTATTTCTGTATCATTTTTTTGGTGCAAAACTCGCTAAATGCTTTCTTTTTTCTTCATTTTTTTAAAAAATCTACACTATTTTTTTAAAATATCTTAAAAACTATTAGAGATGTATATGTTCTAAAGGGACGCTAACAGTATTAATTGATTATTAACAAATATAATGCAAAAAAACGTTTTTGCACTTTTCTCAAATTGTCTTTACATGTACTAATAAGCGAGTTTTGCATCTCGTGCACTAAAATGTTAAATTTTAGTATACAGGGTTAGTCGAAACTCGGAATGAAGATTTTCTGAATTTTCTTAAATGGAACACCCTGTATTTTAGTATTGCAATAAAAAGACATTTTATGGCACTTTTTTATTTCTTAAGCATTCTCTATACCTAAATGCTTTAATTTGTGCTTAATTGTTAATCGCGCCAAGAATGTTAACTACGTAGGTATTTTGATAGCTCAACCATTATTTGCAATTTTAAAGATCAGTCAAGATTAATATGTATTTATTTCCGAAAAAATATTTGTGATTGAATATTTTCACGGCCAACCTAATAAAATATCACGTATTTATGTTGAAATTAATGTTTGGCTTGAATCACCAATAACTCACAAATTAAAGCAGCTAGGTATAGGGAATGCTTAAGAAATAAAAAAGTAGCATATAATATCATTTCATTACGATAATAAAATATAGGGTGTTCCATTTAAGAAAACTCAGAAAATATTCTTTCCGACTTTCGACCAACCCTGTATAGTACAATTCAACATTCAGCTATACTAAGAATTTTTAACAATAGTAGACTATATTAAAAATCATTTAAACGTAAATAGAGTTTTTGATGTCAAACTACTAGAATTCTACAGGGTGTGAATGTTGCTAGGAAATTAAGAAAAAAAACGTAATTATCTTTTAAACTACCCTGTATAACATTCAAAAACTTCATATTTTAAGAAAGAAGACATCCAGGAGATTCCAAAAATGTAAAAATATACAGGATGTTTCATTTAAAAAAACGAAGTTATAAGCCACTTCCGGTACAACCGGAAGTAGCAAATCGATGAAAATATTTTCATTAAAGAGATCACTCTTCAAAACCCCTTCATTCCAATTTTCATGATTCTGGTTCCTTTAGTTCTCGAGATATTTCTAATAGGACTTTTATCTGCCTCACCCTGTATAGGGTGGCCGGAAAGTCCCTTTACACTAATTAATTGTTTGTGTTATACTATAGAGGGAAAAAATAATAACACAATTTTGTTTGTAAGTTATTTATTAATTATTTATTTATCTAAAACATGGGTGTGAATACCTGCATTGCCGCAACACAACTTGGTACGACGCGACGCCATGTTCCTATGCTCATCCATCTCAGCATGTCCGGAGTTAATGACGTAAAAACTGGGCACACTCCGTTTCGCAAGTCCTCATTCGAAACATATCTGCATTTATAACGTTCTCTTTAATGACATTCTACAGTGAATTGTCCGGCGCTGTCAAATATGAACGTCTTGGAGGCCAAGAAATTGGAGAACCACGCCCAATCCAACGGTTCGGGAAGATTTCATTCAGGCGTTTGTGAACAACGAGAGGAAAATGGGATGAGGCGCCATCTTGTTGAAAAGAAATAGTATCAGCAGTGCCCTGAACTGTCAATTGCGATAATAACCTTTCTTTGATTATCTGCAGATAAATAAGTGTGACAAGTTATGGAGCCTTCAAAAAAATATGGCCCAAACAGATAAGTTGAAATATTTCCAGCCCATGTCATAACATGGGGCGGGGTTTTTTCACTTCCTCAAAGAAACAAAGGTTGTCATTTGCCCAGAAATAAACATTTTAATTTCGAGAAATCGCAAACTTATCGGTTAACAGAACATTTTGTTTGTCACTTGCTCTCGGAAAGTGTTGAAGCAATAATTAACACGCTTCAATTGTAGACTCTCATGTGGCCGCCGTCATGTTTCAATCCCATCTATTGTTGTATGTATGTGTGACCAGATAGGTGCCCTTCAAGATACGCATGCGCCGAAACGCAAATAAATATTGGCTAGATATTGAAGCATTATTATTTTTAGTGTAAAGGGACTTTCCGGGCCACCCTATACATGTATATTTACCAGAGTTTGCTTAGTTATTGTGCTTTGTTACGATTAAAGTGTTAAATATTGAATGTAAAAAAATTATTTTGTTACTCCATGCATTTGTCAATTCCCCATAATTTAATAAGTTTCCGTTTTTTGCATTATTAGCCTAAATTAAATATTCGTATTTTAACCACCAAATGCTAAAAGTTCTAGTTAAACCAATCCCTTAAATATTTATTTACATACGCTTTCATCAAAGCACCAAAGCACAACTTCACACCTATTCCAGAGTATATTCAAACACACGCGAATTTGCATATGAACAGCCATCTGGTCTTCGCTTCATCATTAGACTACTCTTGAAAACCGGAGCTTGAACAAATTTTCAATTTTAAATTTATGCAGAAAGTTTCTAACTGGGTAAACAGAAAAATCAATATTGTTCGCTTTATAGGCGAAACATAAACAAACCTCTAGTTGTCTGTTTTATAATAATTATTAGTACCAAACGGTTGCTAGTTAAAATTTTAAAATTGAATTTTGCTATTTTTATTGGAAATAAGCCACAAGTTTAATTTAACCCTTAAGATCCTGAATTAATTTATTTAGAAAATTTAATTTTTTTTATTTTTATGTATTCAGGAGAATGTTTTAAAAAAAATACATACATTTTTTTTTCTTAATTATTTTTGATTTTTTGGAAAATTGCCGTTACATATATGTAACGCTAGGAAGATATAGGAGCAAACATATTTAAAATATTTTCGATTATAAATTTCAAAATAATAAACAAATACAAAACTACATAAATGAAAAATCATAATCAAGTTATTGTAGATGACAATCTATATTGCACTTGATACACACTCCCACATGGCACTTGCAACCCGTGGTACGCACATATCGCACCCTCAGTGCAAGACTGCAGTAACTCAAAATTTTATTAAAATGAAGTAATCATGGAATTAGATTGTAAACATGCATATCTATCCCCTGTAAGACTTTAGTAACTTTCAAATGCTTAATGGGCTAAATATTACAACAACAACAGTTTAATTATTTTGAGTTTTTGAACATAAGTTCCGTGCAAATCTGTTGTAACTCTAATGTAACAGAATTACAACAGTTTTGCACGAATCATTGCAACGGATTCGATAACAATCAAAGAAAAAAGTAAGATATTTGTTATTTTAATATCTTTATCTGTGGTGTTTAATTTTAATATACAGCGTGTCTATGTAATCCATTAACGGCTGAGACAATAAACAAAGATTTTCGAGACCAATCTGTTCATGTAAATTTTATGTCCTTTGTGTGATATTATATTTATTTTCCATAAGATATGTGCGATGTCGTTTGACCATTTATTTGTTAGATTGGATTAAAACCACATAAATTAAGACTAATTATTTATGACCAAAAAGTATTTTTTCTCATTAAAGGAAAAACAGTTTACTTAAAACTTGTGTATTGACAATACTGAGAGGTCAAAAATATCTTTTCGCAGAAAACTTGCCAAAGAACAGCCAAAAATACAAATGGCCAAAAAGGAAGATTTGGTATACTTATGCCATTCGGATATGATAGATACCAGAAGCCCACCATAGTTTTTATAAAAATATTTTGGCACAAGATGATGTACGAGAAGAGGACAACAACTACGGTAAAACCTGTCAGCAACGGTCACTAAAAATGAAAGAACTATTGGCCGATATAGAAAGGTGGCCATTATTGCCAGTTTTTGTAGTCTAGATATACATATAATTAGTTTGGGGAATTTTTAAACTGGCCGTTAGTACAGGTGGCCGATGTTGGCAGGTGGCCGGTAACACAGGTTTTACTGTAAAAGTAAATGTGTCTACACTTTTTATAATTTTCTCCGTGCAAAACTGTTGTAACTTTGAAATTCTAATACTAAATATGTAGTGATTAACAATTTTTTCCGTGCAAAAGTGTTGTAACTTTAAAATTCCTAATTTTTTTGGATTAATATTATATTATTTTATTTAAATTTCTATTTTTGGTTAATGTAATGTAGGCTGAAAAGCATGCAAAATCATAATCAAATGTTAATTTTTCTTAAAAATTGTGTCTTATTTCACCGATATTAGCACGAAAATAAACAAAATCGTCTTTATCTCGAAACTTACTTATTTTGACTTACTGCAGTCTTGCACTGAGGGTGCGATATGAACTACAGCATCCATCAGCAACCTTTTCTTATCAGGAATATAGGTCAGGAGATGATCAATCTTATCATATCTTATATCTACGACTACTTTGGACGAAGATGGCCTGCCTGCATCTTTTGGTTTGGTACCATATTTCGTAAAATACGATGTTACTAGATATATTCGAAATTCTAGTTGTGGCATAGGATCATAGGATCTATTATGTCCAGTTATGTCCAGCATCAATGTAAATAGACCATTAGGTCCATAGTTATGTCCAGCATCAATGTAAATAGACCCCACCATCATTTTTTAGAGCAAATTCCTACTTGGTGTCTAGCTACATTCTGGTCCATAAGATCAACTTCAACTTTCCTTTCACTAGTTTTTTCGCTTTTGCTGATGATCTGTAAGGCTGAGCCTCGTCAATATCATCATATATTTCGGAATCTCTTTCACTATTTCGTAAAACAAGTTCAAGTGGTGCTCTTAGAATTCTCTCGGACAGCCTGTTAAAATCATTATATTCCTCATCACCAAAGTCCTCGTCTGTATGCACATTCAATTCTGGGGTTTCAGTACCTATACATAGCATTAACGTCTAAAGTTTCAACGGCATCAATTATCTACAGCGCTTCTTGAAGAGAAAACCCTCTTCTGGAACAAACAATACGTTACAATTCCAAAAGTTCCGATTTTTGCTCCCATATGTTCCTAGCGTTAAATATATGTAACACCAAAAATTAAAGTCATTTTTTACAAACACACGCAAATTTGCATATGAACAGCCATCTGGTCTTCGCTTCATCATTAGACTACTCTTGAAAACTGGAGCTTGAACAAATTTTCAACTTTAAATTTATGCAGAAAGTTTCTAACTAGGTAAACAGAAAAATCAATATTGTTCGCTTTACAGGCGAAATATAAACAAACCTCCAGTTGTCTGTTTTATAATAATTATTAGTACTGTAGCGTGATTAGTGTAATTACTTCTAATTACAATAAAACTAGCGGTTCGTAATTTATATACGACTTTATTTATATAAGTTACAGACGAATTTATCTTATACACTAAACTTATTCACAAAATATGCCCGTATTTATACCCAGTTGTTATTCTGGAACAATCGACTCCCATCTCGAGCTATCGGCTTGTTCCGCCTACGTGACGTACCTTCCAGAATTCTCCGGCGAGGCCTAGCACATCCGATTACGTCATTCTCGAGGTGTTTACTGTTATACGGGGATCGGCCAAGATTTCTCTTCCGCTACACTGCTCCCCTCTTAAGATCTGAGCGTCTCGATCAGCAACTCTAAATGAAGGCCCAGGATGGCGGAATCTACACGACTCTCCAGCTCTGCATACACCCTTCAAGAAGAAATAACAGTCTACTGTCTTTGAAGGGTACGACATCTTCGGGTTCATGCAACACACAGTGATTTGTACACCAGTTCCTCTGAAGACCACTTCAAGCATGCTTCTCACAACCTTCCAATCCAGATTTTCTACTGCATGGCCTATTTTTGGTAAAGCCAAATTTTTGATGTCATAATTACACACGATTTTCTTCAAATTAGTTAGAGCACGCCATATGTTCTCGTAGCTTGGCGTGTCCGTATAAGACTTTCTGGTCACCATATACAGCAAAGATCGAGGACCATCTTCCAATCGCAGTACTCTTCCAATTTTAGGCTGCTGATTTCTTAACTCGTCCAGGCGGCCGAACTTTCTATTGAATACGGACGATATTCCTTTAGTCATCTCGAGGTCTTGGGCAACACAGTGGGCCAGAGAGACGTTTTCTGGAACAACAAACAGATCTTGCTGAACTTCTGTGGTCACGCCGAATCTAGCACTCTTTCTCGCTGCGTAATTTGACATAAATTGATTAAAACTTGGCTGTGCGACATCTTTCATCTCCTGTTGTAGGACTCGTGCTTCTTCTGTTTCATTTGAGCCAGCATATGGTGCAAGACGATTTATGTGAATAACTTTTGGTTTACCGTTTGGCAACTTCTTAATTCTATATATTACTTCATTTATTTTCTTCTTAACTTCATATGGACCTTCCCATTGTCTTTGCAGTTTAGGACATAAGCCTCGACGACGTTGCGGATTATAAAGCCAGACAAGATCACCTACTTCGAAGCTTTCATTCTTGCATCGAGAATCATATTGATCTTTCATTCTGTCACTGGCTATCTGGATGTGTTGTCGGGCAAGTTCATGAATGTTGTTCATTCGTAATTTCAGGCGGTCAACGTAGTCTTCGCCTGCAACATGTTCCTCGGAAGGTCCGCAGCCAAACTCTAGGTCGCAGGGCAACCGAACTTCACGACCCAACATCAGGCAGGTTGGTGTTTGACCTGTAGTTTCATTTACGGCCGAGCGGTAGGCCATCAGGAATAAATGAATGTGTTGGTCCCAATCTCGCTGATGTTCAGATACAACTTTGGACAAGTGTTTACCCATCGTTCGGTTCATCCTCTCGACCATCCCATCTGATTGAGGATGCAGGGGTGTTGTTCTGGTCTTATTGGCACCAATCAATTTACAAACGTTTTGGAAAAGAGCTGACTCAAAGTTTCGCCCTTGGTCGGAGTGGATCTCCAAGGGAACACCAAATCGGCTAAAGAATTCTTTAACAAGTACCTCTGCAACGGTAGCAGCTTCTTGATTTGGTAATGCATAGGCCTCAGTCCATTTTGTAAAATAATCCATGGCTACCAGGATGTATTTATTTCCAGCATCGGTTTCTGGAAATGGACCTGCAATGTCGATAGCTACTCTTTCCATAGGACTTCCAACATTGTACTGTCTCATGGGTGCTCTCTTTTTACCAACCGGACCATTACCGGATGCACACAGTTCACATTTTCGGCACCATCTTCTTACATCATCTTTACAGTTCACCCAATAGAACCGTTCTCGAACCTTTTGCAGAGTCTTCGTAATACCAAAGTGTCCACCTGATGTACCGTCATGCAACTGACGCAATACTTCTGACACTTTACTTTTAGGTACAATTAACTGAAGCTTAGATTCTGTACCATCATCGTTCTCAAAGGTTCTGTACAGAAGATCATCTTTTAGTACCAGGCAATTCCATTGGCTCCAGTAGGCCTTGACTTCCGGACTACATGCACTAATGTTTTGCCAACTAGGTCTCTCACCTCGACGCATCCAATCCAATACTCTTTTTATACATGGATCGTCTTCTTGGGCTTCTTGTAACTGTTGTGGCTGCCATTGCTCATTAACGACGGTAGTTCGTCTCACAGGGCAAAGCTGTTCATCTAGTTTAAGCCGGTGATTACAACTTTCACTGCATGGCCGTATCGAGGAAGCATCTGTATTTGAACCAACTCTTCCAGCCCTCTTCATGCGTCTCTTCGGCATCGTGTCACGAATCACCCTCCGTACCATTTCCACCAAACGTTCATCTTTTCTCTTATCGCCTTTTTCCACGGTTATTACTCGATTGTTTCGTGAAGCTTGGCTAGCTGCTTCGTGTTCCAAGGCAATAGCAAGTGCTTCATCTAGAACTTTCGGTCTTGCTAGTCGTAAAGCTTTCTGTAGTTCATTATCTTTCAGCCCATTGACGAAGGTATCTACTGCAATTTCTTCTAAAACGCTGTCTGGCACCTCTGGATAAGCCAACCGCACCACACGAGCCACATCTGCTTCAAATTCTTGCAGATTCTCACTTGCTCGTTGACTTCTACTTCGCAGTTGTGCTTTGTATACTTGTTGTAGATGGGCATCTCCATAGCGTTTTTCTAGACGAGTGAACAAGGTCTGGTAACAATTTTCTTGACCCTTAGGAATTGATCTTAATATATCTGCAGCATCACCTCGCAAAGCAGCAGTCAAGGAAACAGCCTTTTCCTGTTCGGTCCAATGATTGGCGGTCGCAATAGCTTCAAATTGTCTAAGATATATGGACCAAGAGGACTTTCCATCGAATGGTGGTAATTTGAATCTCATATTATGCGACGTTTCGTCTCTCGGTAGTTCATCTTTCACTACCGGATCTAATGCTGCTGCATTAACTGATGGTTGTACTTTTGTATCGGTTATCATGCTCTCTAGTTGTTTGATCTTTTCTTCTACGGTCTCTAAACTTTTCTGCATCTTATCGAATGTTCTAGAAACTTCTTCAAATTTCTCGTCATTCTGTCTACAAACGTCTTTAATTACTTGAGAAACACTTTCAAATTTCTCGTCGCTTTTTCTAGAAGTTTCATCGATCTTTTGAGAAACACTTTCAAATTTCTCGTTGTTCTGTCTACTAACTTCTTCAAGTTTCTCGTCGCTTCTTCTAGAAGTTTCATCGATCTTTTGAGAAACACTTTCAAATTTCTCGTTGTTCTGTCTACTAACTTCTTCAAGTTTCTCGTCGCTTCTTCTAGAAGTTTCATCGATCTTTTGAGAAACACTTTCAAATTTCTCGTTGTTCTGTCTACTAACTTCTTCAAGTTTCTCGTCGCTTCTTCTAGAAGTTTCATCGATCGTTTCAGAAACAGTTTTTAATTTCGATAAGATTACTTGTTCTGCTGACTGGAAGTGGAACGTCTTTGGGTCTTCTCCGTTCTTCGTGAGGACATCCTCGAGTCGTGCTTGTAGGACTATCTTGAGCCCACTGCTGTCCAGATCCCGTTCCTCTAGCTGTTCACGGAGCTGTTTTACTGTAAGTTCTTGTAGCAACATCTTTGGTCGGCACACACGTACTTTCCAAAATGTCTTTTAAGAGTCTTTCCGAATACCGAACAATCAACGCACTTTAACTATTCCCGACGAATAAAGTCCAAAAGTCTTTTAAAGTCTCTCTGTAATTCACTTATTTATATCGCACTAAGTTAACCGAACACCGACACCAACTGTAGCGTGATTAGTGTAATTACTTCTAATTACAATAAAACTAGCGGTTCGTAATTTATATACGACTTTATTTATATAAGTTACAGACGAATTTATCTTATACACTAAACTTATTCACAAAATATGCCCGTATTTATACCCAGTTGTTATTCTGGAACAATCGACTCCCATCTCGAGCTATCGGCTTGTTCCGCCTACGTGACGTACCTTCCAGAATTCTCCGGCGAGGCCTAGCACATCCGATTACGTCATTCTCGAGGTGTTTACTGTTATACGGGGATCGGCCAAGATTTCTCTTCCGCTACAGTACCAAACGGTTGCTAGTTAAAATTTTAAAACAGAATTTTGCTATTTTTATTGGAAATAAGTCACAAGTTTACTTTAAAAGAAGTTTTTTTGACGTTTCAATTTTCACTTCGGAATTCATTCTCAAAATACAACACATAAATAAAAAACAAATTTTTGACAAAATATTTTGACATAAACTAAGCGCCAAAATTAACGCACCACGTTAAAAATGGGACATTTTTAATGTCTCATATTTCCTAAACCTGTTGTCCGATTTTAGTGACTTTTTAAAATTTTATAGCTTTGCTCTTCAAGAATATCGATGTAATAATATTGTTGCTAAACAGATAAGTATCATTGTATACCGGGTGTAACAATGATAGTGTGTTTTTTCCTCAAAGTTTGGAAAACCCTGTGGAATATTCTAGCGTATATAAAACATTGAAATTAAAACTCAACTGTAACATTAAGATATCTTAACATTTTGCTTTTTGATTCATTCGCTTGTGTTGGATAATAAAAAAGTTAGGTACTTTAACAGCTAGCAACGTTTTTCATCAATACAGGGTGTTTCTAAATAAGTGCGACAAACTTTAAGGGGTAATTCTGCATGAAAAAATAATGACCGTTTGCTTTATAAACGTATGTCTGCAAATGCTTCGTTTTTGAGATACGGGATGTTGAATTTTTTCTTACAAACTGACGATTTATTTATTGCTCTAAAACCGGTTAAGATATGCAAATGAAATTTATAGGTTTTAAGAAGTAGTTATTGGGCATTTTTTTGGCATACAATTAAGAATTTTATATTCACCATTGGCGTGCATACGGGTAGTATGACCGGGTAATATAACCCGTATGCACGCCAATGGTGAATATAAAATTCTTAGTTGTACGTCAAGAAATGCGCAATAAAACCTACTAAATTGACTATGCAGGGAAAGTTTCAAGGAAAAAGAAGCATAGAGATACGCAGAATACCGTGGCTGTGCTACCTGAGTGCATGGTACGGATCTACATCAAATTAACTTTGTAGAGCAGCCGTCTTGAAAAGTTAAATTGCTATAATGATTGCCGACCTCCGTCGCCAAGGTAGCACTCGAAGAAGAAGGTAGATACTACAATATTTTTTCTCATTCTTTGTGTCGTGTCGCTTTATTCGAAAACTTAAATACTGTATAGACTATAATGATATAAAATTAGGCCAATAATAAATACTCCCCAATTTTGAAAATTGTGTTCAAACTGCCGAGGTAGCTTATGTGGTTGATTTACTGAATTCTGTCTCGCACCAAAGTTGTACCTCGTTGATCCTGAGAACGAAGTTTTTGTAATATTGGTTGCTATTTTATCGATCGTACTTAGAGTACATAAAACAGGTCTCTTTAGTAACTTAAACCGAGATGCCATTATACCAAAAGCTCATTCTACAGTACGACGAGCTCGTGACAACTTATAGTTCTTGAAAATTCTTGTTCTGTTGGTTTTTGGATGATTTTTAATTTCTATTGCTTCCCTGATAGCGTTTGAAATGTTTGAAAGTATTTGCCTATGTTTCTGACATGTGCTAGGGATGACATCTTCTCTTTTCTTTCGATGGTAGTTCAATGTTCTTCTCATCTAACTTGTCTTCTTCGATCGGTCTGTTCGATGTACAATTTGTCGTAGTCCTTCCACAAGATCTTGTATACTACTTTATTTCCCAATGCAAATTATGTTTTTTTGGATTGCATTTTTTTAAAGCTGTTTTGACTTTGTACATTTCATCGTTCTTGTGGTCCTCATCTGTCAGCTTTTATATTATTTAGATAATCAGAATAATCAAAACCCTCGATAACCAAAATCCTAATTACAAGATCTGAACGATCTCTTCTTTTTAACTCTATTGAATATTTTTGAAGCACTAGTTTTGCTCCTATTTTTGGAGATGCTGTGTATGTTGTAGTTTAAATTAATGTATGGAAAAATTATTTAAAAGGTCAAATCAAAGCATATTTTCCACAGTTAGTTATCGTCAATCCTGTTACACAGAAGATTATCATTAAATCTTCGCTCGTCAATTGCTGGACACTGACCTCCCTCATAATTTTCCATCTATTTTGATCTTCTGCCTCTTGAAGCACACAGAAGCTCATTAAATGAAAAAAGTATATTATAGAGTTAAGCAAAATGATTTGGATCTCCGAGGTCTGGATCCCGCGTATGAAAAAAAGTTGATTAATAGCAAGCTGAAAATTTGTTAATAGCTTAAGGGGGTCTAGTAGGATAAACTTTGATATATGGGAACACTGGAACAAGGGCAGTTTTAATTGTGGAACAGGTTAAAAATTTGGAACGGTCAGACCACGAAAACGGCACATTTATTTTGTCCGACAGAATAGACTTAAACTCTCCGAACAGAGATTAAACTCTCATGCAAGAATCAGACTGCTATTTATCACCTGTCATAATTCCTGTCACTTGACATATTCTACATGTTCCACTCACTAAAACGCCCATTTGGTGATAAATAGCAGTCTGATTTTTGCATGAGAGTTTAATCTCTGTTCGGAGAGTTTAAGTCTGTTCTGTCGGACAAAATACATGTGCCGTTTTCGTGGTCTGACCGTTCCAAATTTTTAACCTGTTCCACAATTAAAACTGCCCCTGTTCCAGTGTTCCCATATATCAAAGTTTGTCCGACTAGACACCCTTAAGCTATTAACAAATTTTCAGCTTGCTATTAATCAACTTTTTTTTCATACGCGGGATCCAGACCTATCCCTGTAAGACCATTTTCACCATGTGGCATTGCATTGTTTCCTTTATACGAGAAATAAATGCCGCTGTAAACCTTTATGAAATAACAAAGACTTTTTATTAAAACAATAATAATTGTTGTCAAAAGCAAATTATGCGTCTTTATGGTAAATGTTCTAATAAAGTGACCAAAGGTCATTCACGAACTGAAAGGTATTATGCAAGTTCGTCTTTGTGTCAAGAACTGGACTCGTTAAAGCTACAATAGTCCGTGCATGTACAATTTTAATTAGAATAATTTGATATTTCTACCATTCTCATTATACTAACTAGAATAATGTTAATGTAACTTTAACGACCACAAAGTTTTTGTTTACATTTAACTTTTATAAACTTTAATGATGTATTTCTGTTGTGAAAGCTCTTTATGAGAAACGAAACTTCCTGTGGTTTATCATATAGCACAATGTAGCTGCCATGTTCATATTTAAAAAGAAGCATGAGATTTTGTCATTTATTATTTAATAGCAGCAAACACTAAGGGTAAAATAATAAATATTGATCTTGCAAAGACTTTAAATAATAATGTACTATAAATCAAAATAAAAAATAAACCGTTCAAATAAAAAAGTACATAAAAATTATATTAAGCAATATTATATTAAATATAATATATGAAATATAACCATGAAATTTTCATGGTTTAACTATTCAAAAAGACTGCTTAATGAAATTTGTTGAGAGTTTTATAAATGACTGAAAGTAGATAATACAGTTACAGATATGTACCAATATCATTACCTGAAAACTTTGAGCAACTTCCAAAAAATATATTTATAAAAAAAGTAACCTATACTAAAATCACAATCAAGATGAACTAGAAATAAACAAACCACGACACTACAATGTTACAAGGAGCAATCCCAAATCATGAATTACATTGTAAAAACTTCGTAATTCATGATTTGGGATTTATACGATATACAGGGTGTTTGGTAAAGAATGAGCCTTGGCCTTTTTTAAGTAAAAATATTAAGAGAATAAAAATTTTGATCCAAAAAGTACGTAGAGTTGGAAATAAAAAAAATTGAACATACTAAAATAGCGCTGAAAGACGTATGTGGCGCTCTCTGGGTAATACATCATTTTTGGTAGCGAATTTAGATTTCTCATCATCCCAAAAAACCCCCGCTTTCCAAATTTCGTGTTGTTATCCCATGTCTGTCAGAAAATATTCAAGAATAAATAAAAAAAAGTTTAACTTTGACACCCTGTATTTCGGTTATTATCAACTTTCGTACTAAGGTAAGTTAGCTTAAATCGACCTATTTTAAGCTCAGGAATCTAAGGTTAAGCTATAGCCCACTTTTTACCAAACACCCTGTGTAACATTGTAAATCATGATTTCGGAGTACTTCTTGTAACATTGAACGTGTTCTGGTTTGTTTATTTCTAGTGCATGTTTAAATAAACTGAACTATAATAGATTAATGAATTAAGCGAAATGTTTAGCTACGGTAGAGAAAATTTTAGTGATGAACGGGTTATTTTTTTTAAGAAAGTTATATAATTATACAGGGTGTAACAAAAATACAGGTCATAAATTTAATCACATATTCTGGGACCAAAAATAGTTCGATTGAACCTAACTTACCTTAGTACAAATGTGCACATAAAAAAAGTTACAGCCCTTTGAAGTTACAAAATGAAAATCGATTTTTTCCAATATATCGAAAACTATTGGAGATTTTTTATTGAAAATGAACAGGTAGCATTCTTATGGCAGTAGGTATGGCCATAAAAATTTTTTGGGGGTTTTGTTCCTTTAAACCCCCCCAAACTTTTGTGTAAGTTCCAATTTGATTATTATTGTAGTACCATTAGTTAAACACAATGCTTTAAAAACTTCTTTGCCTCTTATTACTTTTTCGAAAAGTCAGTATTTGTCGAGATATTTTGCATAATATTTGTCAAATCCACCACATATTTGTATATGGCTAAGTACGATTATGGAGACTTGATAATAATAGGAAAATTTATTTATGATTTACATTTTTAAGTATATTTTGAACCATATTTAAAAAGAAGTCACATCTCGATAAAATGTGCCTTATCGAAAAAATACAAAGAAGCAAAAAAGTTTTAAAAACACTGTGTTTAACTAATGGTATCGCAGTAATAGTTTAATTGATAAGTACACAACCATTTGGGAGGTTTAAAGGAACAAAACCCCCATAAAATCTCTATATAAACATATTAGAAAAGAAGACGCAACTCGATAAAAACTGCCTTGTCGAAAAAATACTAAGAACCAAAAAAGTTTTAAAAATATTGAATTTAACTAATAGTATCACAATAATAATTTAATTGGAACGTACACAAAAGTTTGGGTGGGTTTAAGGGAACAAAACCCCCATAACATTTTTATGGGGTGCATAAATTTCACTATAATTTTTCTTTAAGATATTTCTGCCATAAAAATGCCACATGTCCATTTTCAATAAAAAATCTCTAATAGTTTTCGATATATTGGAAAAAATCGATTTTCATTTTGTAACTTCAAAGGGCTGTAACTTTTTTTATGTGCATATTTGTACTAAGATAAGTTAGGTTCATTCGAACTATTTTTGGTCCCAGAATAGGTGATTTAATTTATGACCTGTATTTTTGTTACACCCTGTATATAAAAAAGTACCAAAAACTATCGCGGGATAAGTCTTTTACGCGCTATTATGATTCTGATTGCAAAAATTATATAATAAGAAAAAACCGACATATAAAATAGGTCCTATCTAAACAGTTGTCTATGTATCCCATTTTCCAAGATTAGCAGTTAACTAAGTCAAGTAAAACAGCCGCCTTATGGTGTTAGGGCTATGCAGTTTTGTGTAGGCCTTTTCTATTTTGCTATAAATAGATCTGTTTCGATTTCAAAGCGCCGGACACTTCGACTTCACATCCTTGAATTGTAATTTACATAATGCATACATTGTAAACTATATCTACATCTAAAGGTCATAGCGATAGGCCATAGTGTGAAAGTGAGATTTTTTGGATTCGTTCTTGAGTAAATTTTTGTTTTGAGAAGTTCATTGCAGTACCTAGAGCAGTAATTCGAAAAGTGTGAGTTGCCACGTAACACCCTTTGTATCAGAATACCGTTGTCATTTTTAGTTAAACTAAACTTGACTACCTCGTAAAACATAAATAGTAAATAATTAATTAAAAACTTTACGTAAAAAGACATAGTCCTGTCGCCAGGGGAGATATAGAACGGCCTCCTTTATTGAGATGGACTTGATCGGACTTTTAACTTTGATTTAAAATAGCAACAGTGGCAGCACCGCGCGTGCCGCAAAGACAAACTCGGAATTCAGAATTCGGGAACCGGTCAAGTAGGAGTCAACAAGTATTAGACAAGTAGCCAAGCAAGTGCGAGATAATATGTACGCGTACCTAGAAATGTATTTGTAAATTTGTAACTATTGCATTCAATACAATGAATTAGGTACAGTCCACAGTGTCTATTTCAATATTTCCATTGTACCAGCAACGGGAAGCCAGTAGATTCCAAACAGGACTTACTCAAGTTTTTTTTGTATTTTGACCCGTCGAACACGAATTTTTTGGGTAGCAGTTAATCCGCATGTCGATAAGATTGTTATAAACAAAAAACTTACGGAATAACGTAACATAGATTTTGCGCAAATTCAAACATGTTTTTGTATTTTTGGGTCATTCTAAACACAAAACGTTCTCACAAGTTTTTCCGTAGGATGCATAGTTTTCGAGATAAATGCGGTTGAACTTTAAAAAAATCGAAAATAGCAATTCTGTTTGCCGAATTTGAAAGTCCAAGTCAAACTCTATCGGTTTTGATTATTTGCATTACTAAAAATTATTTTTTTTACAGTCAAACAAAGCTGTAAGCAAATAGTGATTCTCGTGCCCAATACATGCCTTTTATTGCATGCTACGTAGAACTTGCCTGTTTGTAGGCTTGCCTACTATTAGTTCGATTTTAAATGAGAAATGCATTGAAAACCTCACTCAAGCACTATGTGTTTATGTAGCAATGAAAATAACCAAAACCCATAGAATTTGACTTGAATCTTGAAATGCGGTAAGCGGAATTGCTATTTTATTTTTTAATCAAAAGTTATTCGCGTTCAAAAATTACAATTTTTCGATTTTTTGTAAGTTCGACCGCGTTTATCTCAAAAACTATGCATCCTACGAAAAACTTGTAAGAACATTGTTTGTTTAAAATGACCCAAAAAATATAAACAAATGTTTTGTTTTGCGAAAAATAGCTGTTATGTAATTCCTCAAGTTCTTTGTTTATAACAATCTTATCGACATTTGGATCAACTGTTACCCAAGAAATTCGTGTTCTACGGGTCAAAATACATAAAAAAACTTGGGTAAGTCCATCTGAATAAAGGAGGCCGTTATACCCCCACTGGCGACAGGACTAACATTACACGGTAAAGTGATTGATTTCCCATAACTTAATGACAGTGATCTGAGAATCTTAACTCCTATAAATAAGATATTTTAGTCTAGGCGCCAGAGGGATCACCGTGTCCTTTTCAATTCTGATGGACAAACTCAAAGGTTTCTTATGGATTTTTGGCTGCCGATTACGAATTTCGAGGGTGGATTTCGATCCGAGTGGTCAAAAAATTGTTATAAACAATTTAATTGTTTATAAATTGTTTATAAGGCTCTGGCTCATAAACTAAAAAAAAATAAAAAAAATGCTTCACATAAAATTTGTTCCTTAATAAAAAACGAAGAAAAAACCTTTTAAAAAACTTAAATCCAATAAGCAGAACTCAAGATATTGTAAAATAATTACACTTTTATAAAAAAGAACTTTTTTATAATAAATCCTTTTTATTATTAATTTATAGGAAAGAATATAAAATAATTTAACGATAAACGATTTAACGATAAGATGCTTAAAATTCCAAAAATTACACTCTAATAAAAAAGTACTAACCTTCTTTTTTCTGCTCCTAAACAATACAATTTCACTTAACAGTTTTATAATATTTAAACTACACCTTCTAACACACGAATTCTATAATTTTTAATCTTAAATTTTATTTTTCAGAATTCTTGTTCTACTCTTAGGGCCGGTTGTTCGAACGCTAATCAACAATGATCATTATCAAATATTTAATTACTGTCATCAAAACTGTCAATGTCAACTTTGTTTGGGTTGCTGAAAACATAATTAATTACAATTATGAGATTTATTATTAATTATGTTAATAATTATTGTTATATTAATTGATTATAGTCTCAGAATTGTAATTAATTATTTTTTTAACAACCCAAACAAAGTTGACATTGACAGTAATTAATTATTTGATAATGATCATTGTTGATTAGCGTTCGAACAACCGGCCCTTAAACACTACGTCTTCATTTATCACTTTTATGATATTTAACAAACTGCACAAGAACTGCACCTCTTGACACAAGTTTTTTATAATTTTTAATATTAAAAAAAAACTACCTATTTATTTTTCAGATTTTTTATATAAGCAAACTAGACCTGATAGACATTTAAATATTCAATAGTTTTCACAAATAAAATATGAAATTAATATGACATATAAAGTAACGCCATCTATTAAAAGTAAACATCAACCGAGTAAACTAGTAGCGCCATCTTTTGTATAAAGCCACGGCGAAATAACAAGAACCAACACATTGCATTGGTGTGGTGACTCGTGGTGCGACGATATTAATATGCTGCATTATTTTAATATAGTATTTTTACTACAAAAACGTTATTACGTAGGTCAAAATTTTTGACGTAAGAGAACTGTCAAAACATTACATTGTGACTTTTCATAAACATGGCAATAATAAAAAGTCACATTCTAATGTTTTGACAGTTCTCTTACGTCAAAAATTTTGACCTACGTAATAACGTTTTTGTAGTAAAAATACTATAACTTAGCCGGCTGCTGTTTCTGTCGTTGTAATATGGTCTTTCAACCAATTATGGGATATATCAGATTTTTATCAACATCCTAAGTGCTCTTAACTTTGTTGCAAACACACGCTAAATACGGTTACTGTAAATAACATAGTGTAGTTTAAACTCCGAGGTCCAGATTATAATTCCAAAAATTACACTAGTATACAAAAGTACTTTTTATAATACCACGGTTGTTTAAAATGGCATAATATAATAATTAACTTATAAAGTATGAATTTTAAGTATATTAACTTTTAATTATGTATTAAAAAAATTAAAAAAAGGTAGCGACAGGTAGGTCTCGAACACAGGACCTCCTTATCTCCGGCCAAACGTTCTACCACTGAGCTATCAGGTCTCAATGTATTATTCCTCGTTAAAGCGGTATTTAAATGTCATAGCATTAGTCACATTTTTAAAATAGTTTGAAATTTAAATAAAATTCATTTATCCATACAATAGCAGGTAATAATGGTTTTTCTACCAATTATGGGATATATCAGATTTTTATTAACATCCTAAGTGCTCTTAACTTTGTTGCAAACACACGCTAAATACATTTACTCGAAATAACATAGTGTAGTTTACCTCCGAGGTACCACGGTTGTTTACAATGGTATATATTATAATTAACTTATAAAATATGAACTTTAAGTAGGTATATTAACTTTTAATTGTGTATTAAAAAAAATAAAAAAAGGTAAGCGCCACGTAGGATTTGAACTCGGGTCATGTAGATCTCCGGCCTAACGCACTTCCACTGAGCTATCGGCTCTAAATGTCTTGACTTACGTTAAAATAAAATTCAAATGTCATAGTTAATATAAAATGTCATAAAAATTCACATTTTTAAAATAGTTTGAAATTTAAAAAAAATCCATTTATCCATACAACAGCAGTTAAATATTGCATTGTTAGTCAGCTCTGAGCTATCCTAAAAATTTCAAGTACCTAGTTAGCCCAGAACTATTTTTAAAATGGATTACAAAATTTGCGGAGTCCGTGACACCAACCAAGCCAAGTATATAAAAAGGTTTTAATTGGTGCACAATTCAAACTGCAAATTGCAAAATAAGTATTTTTCGAAGCTTTATCGATCGTAACTCGGCTTGTACGCAAGCAAATAAGTTTTAGAAGGTCTCATTTTAAAGCTTAATTAATAGGCTTCCAGATAAAGTTAAATTACTATATCTTTATTTATTTTAAAGTTATACCCGTTTGAAGTTATAATTTTCTGAAAAAAATTGTACGTTAATTTGTTATAAGGGTTTCAAGCAAATTTGAGCTATAAACATGTATACTTTAATTAATAATAATGATACAAGAACACAAAAGGAACAATTTGCGCTTATGAAAATGTTCGCAAGTTTATTTTTGGCCAAGATAAAGATATTTTAATGGCACACTATGAGTCGCAAGACCGGCTCACAGTCAAGTATTTTTCGACGTTTTATCCGTCGTAACTCGACTTCTACGCATGAAAATGAGCCAATATGTGATATCTATATAAAAATGGTCCGAGTTCTTTTGCAGCATCATCATTGCATATAAAACGAGCATTTATGATGTGGCGGCATACAAAAAATTGACGTGCCTTGACGTGCCAACTGTAAACATTGCTCTAAGAACTTATGCAGATGTAAAAAAGCTGAGATTCTCTCGATGCAGATGCATGAAAGAAAATGTTTGTAAAAATAGTACTAATAAATAATATCAACTTAATTTTTAGTTATGTTTCTAAAATATTAGTTTTTAATGTTTTTACTCATTTAGTACAAAAAATAGAAGACAAAGTAAATAGAATAAAAGGTGATAAGAGGTACAGTATGATAATTTAATTATAAGAATTATATGATAAAATTTTATTAGGAACTTCAAAAATTAAAAATGAAGATAACGTATATATACATATAGGTCTGGATCCCGCGTATGAAAAAAAGTTGATTAATAGCAAGCTGAAATTTTGTTAATAGCTTAAGGGTGTCTAGTCGGACAAACTTTGATATATGGGAACACTGGAACAGGGGAAGTTTTAATTGTGGAACAGGTTAAAAATTTGGAGCGGTCAGACCACGAAAACGGCACATGTATTTTGTCCGACAGAACAGACCTAAACTCTCAGAACAGAGATTAAACTCTCATACAAAAATCAGACGGCTATTTATCACCAAATGGGCGTTTTAATGAGTGGAACATGTAGAATATGTCAAATGACACGAATTATGACAGGTAATAAATAGCAGTCTTATTTTTGCATGAGAGTTTAATCTCTATTCGGAGAGTTTAAGTCTGTTCTGTCGGACAAAATAAATGTGCCGTTTTCGAGGTCTGACCGTTTAAAATTTTTAAACTGTTCCACAATTAAAACTGCCCCTGTTCCAGTGTTCCCATGTATCAAAGTTTATCCGATTAGACACCCTTAAGCTATTAACAAATTTTCAGCTTGCTATTAATCAACTTTTTTTCATACGCGGGATCCAGACCTAATAGAAATTATAATTTGCAACGAGAAGTTAGCCCGTAAACCTTTACGCGCGCTACTAAAATATCGATATCTTAAACAAAAATAAACTTTTCGAACGAACATTTTCGTAAGCTCAAAATGTTCCTTTTTAGTTATTCTATCACTATTGTTATATAAAAGTGTAAATGTTTATAGCTGAAATTTGCTTGAAACCCTTATAAACAAATTAATGTACAATTTTTTAAAGAAAATAATAACTTCAAACGGGTATAACTTTAAAACAAATGAAGACAAAGTAATTTGAAAACAAATCAGACCTCTAAGGCCCATTTTCAATGCGTAGAAGTCGACTTACCATCGATAAAGCTTCGAAAAATACTTATTTTGAAATTTGCAATTTGCATTGTGCACTAATTTTACAGTATCTTGAGTTCTACTTATTGGATTTAAGTTTAGTAAACGGTTTTTTCTTTGTTTTTTATTATGGAACAAATTTTATTTGAAACATTTTTTTTTAGTTTATGAGCCTGAGCCTTATAAGGAATTTATAAATAATTAAATTGTTTATAACAATTTTTGGACCACTCGGATCGAAATCCACCCTCGAAATTCGTAATCAGCAGCCAAAAATCCATAAGAAACCGTTGAGTTTGTCCATCAGAATTAAAAATCACACGGTGACTTCTATTTAGCGCCTATATAATTTAAAACGAAACCAAATATTAGAGAGTTTGACTCGCCAATTTATGATATTTTTGAATTCTTCTGTTGCAAAGTGATATGAACTTTGGAAAAAGTCTAATTTGTTTTAAAATACTATCACTTGATATTTCTTCAAGTCTTTCTTTCATATTTGTTGGATTGTCAGTATGTTGAAAAGAATTGTCCAAAAACGGATTCAGTACCCATCTGTGCTTTTCATGGCCGCTTTGAATTTGTTTTTTATTTTTATTTGTATTTTATTTTGTCTAAACTAGTTAGTGCATATCTTCAACATTGCTCAAAATTTGTCCTACTATTGGGCTAATTCTTCCGTGAGGTTTTGAAGCCAACATTCCTTTTTTTTTAACAATGGAAATCTACCATAATTCTGAAATTCTGTGTGATAAAGAAGATTTATCTATAAAGAACACATATATTATATTCACGCATTTTCCTAAAAAAAATACGAATTTGTATTGCTCTTCCGTTGACTGATTTTACAACTTTAATGACATTTTTAGGATAGAATCCATTTCGAAATGTACAGTGTGTAAAAAATAGTGTAGCCATTTTACATTTGGCATTACTTCTTGCAATTTAACAATATATTATCCTGTCGATACATATCGATGCCTTGTCATAGCTTTGGCTCCATTGGTACATTATTGAAATGCAGTTCGCTGGGTCAATATGGAATTTTTAAGTACGTTGCATAAAAGTTCCAAATAAACACTTTCTGAGTAGTACTGGCTGAAATGAAATATATGCTGAGATGACATTTTTGTCGTTGTACAATTATTTTATGAATGTTTTAAACTGGTAAAGTTTATATACCTACATAAATATCTGTAGATTAATCCATCTGCAGAGCGGACATACAATTTGTAATCTTTCCAATACTTTGTCCTCGAATATCTTCTACCATGTCACTTATTTTTTCGATAGTTGTTTTAGACAGTTTGGATAGATTGGATTAGAAAGAGTTTTATTGCAGCCTCTTTTTCACCTATTATTTTTTCCATAATCTTAACTTCTAAGGGCTGAATCAAATCGTTAGCAGTTTTATGTGGCTTATTGGTTTTTGCATTACGATGTGCCTTGCATACCTTGCTAGTAATGTTTTTTTTTTAATTTCTAGTAGTTGATGATAAAAAAATCGCTTGTTGATTTTGCATAAACTTGCGCTTTCTTTCAAAAAATTCTACAGGATTTTTTTGTCTGGATGTTTACTATGTAAATGCCGAATTAGTTTTGAGGGCTTTATAGTTTTCTTTTAATTTCTTCACAAATAGTGGAGTGTGGCTTATTCAAAATAACGATAGAACCATATTTAAGATACTCACCAGTGTACAATCTGTTTTTCCTTTTAATATTTTCATTTCCAGAAATAGAGATTATATTGATCTTTTTTGAATTTTATCTACGTCTATTAAAATAGTTAACGTGAAAAGAAAAAGACAATGCAAATAAATAATTCAGAACTTTACTACAGCTGGCCAACGCAACATTTGCTGTTTAATTTTGATTTTCTCCTCATATGAAGTCTAATTTACAATTCCAGACATTTCAGACAAGTATGGGCACAAAGGTAGCTCAATTTCTTGATTAAATACGGAAATAAAAAATTATCAACGAAGAAGTTTTGTTCCTGGGTCTTAGATGGCGCAAGTAAAAACATTTTTTTCTAAAACAACTTTACCAAATTTTAGACAGCCTATTACTTTAGATGGCATCCTTAATTTGACAATGTTATTAAATGGTGAATGAACTGGGTGTGATAGGACTAGCGTGTCAACAACTAATTTATTTGCCAAAGTGAAGATCTAAGAATTTTGGAAAACATTGCAGTAGAGATATCGGTTTTTTTACTATTTTCAAGATCTAACCCCAACATTTGATATCCTTGCTGGTTATATGTATTACTATTAAACTATTTTGTGACAATACCAATAAACAATAATCCCTTTATATAGCCAATAATATTTTTTGCTTTTCCACTTTAACTAATTTTGAGGGATATCACAATTTAAGGGTTAAACTTATATTTCGTAAGCAAAACTCATAGTCAGAATAAGTACCTATAATGGAGATGTTTTTGCCTGTTATATTACTCTAAAAATTATTTTGCCTTACTAAAATTATATCATGTTTTCCAAACGCAGCGAAAACATACAATTAAATATACATAATTAGTAAACGATAATAATAATTAATAAAACTAATTTTAATTCCTTTTTTAATGCCTTTTATATGGAAAACAATAAATACTATGTCAAGAATAATCTCCACTCTAAGCAAAACTAATTACACCTTGACTGTTTCCATAACAGACATTAGCGTGTTACTTTGTAGAAGTTAATTTTATAATACTTTGTTCCTTTATTTCCTCGTTCCTTTTGTCCTACACCTATACGTATTAGGTCGTTCACTTAAATCGCATTAATGCTTATAATTTATCACAAGATAGTCAATTTTCATTAATAAATTGGTTTTCTGGAAAGTGTATTATGGTAGGGGAGCCCAAGCAGTGATTTATGCAGTTACTCGAGCGCGTAAGATTATTATATGGGGAGAAACCTGGTACCCTGCAGATGTATCTCTATCATATATTGACTCTTAACACAGGGAAGTTCGTTAACGGTGGCCGAAAAAAATCTATAAAAATACTCGAAATTGTTAGATTCAGATAAGGTAAGTTAAGTACATGCTAAGAGTATATTTCAAAAATCTGACGATTTGAGCAGGACGTACGGAAATAAGTGAGTCAAAAAGTTTCACAAAAAAAGCGAATATTTCGCGAAATGAACGTCAGATGGAAAAACTAAAAAATAATTCTTCAATATTTTTCAAAAATCTATCGAATAGTACTAAACATGACCCCCGACGGAGAGGTGTAAATCTTTTTTTTTCTGATTCTGACCTTGGTTTAGAACTAGAACCTTTAGCCACCTAATTGTATAACTTATCACTAACTCAGGTGTAATGTGTAGTGTGTGTGTTGAGTAAGTGTCTTGTTACTTTGCAAAGTCGACGTCGTCTTTGCAAAGAGAGGCTAATTGTATCCGAACGTCTGCGGGTACCGATCCCACAAGGAGGGGTAAATTTAAAATTTTATATACAAACCCCGTGATATTTCGCAAAATGAACATCAGATCGAAAAACTGCAAAATACACTTTCAAAATGTTTTTGAAAAACCTATCGAATGGTACCAAACACGACCCCCCACGGAGGTGTGGTGGAGGATTACTTTAAAATCTTAAATGGGACCCCCAAATTTTTATTGCAGATTTGAATTGTTTACGTAAAAACAAGCACCTTTATTCGAGACATTTTTTCGAATTATGGATAGATGGCACTATACTCGGAAAAAACGATTGCTGGAAATGGGAAATTGGAAAGCTCCCACTAAAATGAAAAATTTTACTTAACTTTTTTTTTTTTATTTTAGGACCTAATAATCACAACCCAATACGCTCTAATGACTGTGACCCAAAATCCCCGTTCAGTTATTTAACATTACTAATTTCTGTCGGTATCAAATTAAACTTCTGATTAATGACTTGCAACAAACTTATCAAGAAAAATCCTATATAGGCTGAATGTAATCAGCTTTAATATGACGTACATTCGCAGATTCGTTTGCTACATTTTCCATTACAATTCCAAACGGTGCGAGTAGATCTTCTGCATAGAGTTGCCGTTTTAATCAACCAATTCAGGAAATTCATATTATCGTAAATAGAGCTTAAACCAATCAGGAATTTAATCTAAAATTGAATTTAGCTGCCTATTTAATACACACCTCTAAATCTGTCACATTTACGCCCGGGGTGGATCGGGTTATACGAGGCCATTTATTACCTAGGTTAAGCAAGATGTATGAATTCAAATTTATCATTACGGCAAAATATCTTTGGAGAACTCAGCAGTGGCAGCACTCTAAATAGGGTATCTAACCAACTGCAGCTTCTTGAAACAATTAAACCGAACGTAAAATAATAATAAAAATAAGAAAAAAGTTATTGATATAGTCGGTTCGCTAAACTCAGACACAACTGGCTAGTGATTTTAGTAAGTAATTTTGCCAATTTCGTAAAATTGGCAAAAAAACAATTACTAAATAGTTAATAATTTCTAAATAGTTAGTAATTTTGCCAATTTTGGCAAAATTGGACAAAAACAAAAAAATTACCGTCTAAAATCACTAGCCAGTTGTGTCTGAGTTTAGCGAACCGACTATATGTTAACTATCCATTTGCTAACCATACTGTATAAAAATAAAGGTAAAATAAACAGATGCTGCTACGCACCTACTACCGTCATGTTAGTTGCAATGCGGGGCTAATAGACTGGGTTACTTAAGCTTAGTTAAGAGATAGCAACCTATGCATTCTCTGATGAGCCACTAAAAGGCGGCGAATCGTCGATAATAGCTCTCTGGGCTAAGTGAAAATTAAGACAGTTTTGGCTTCGCATTGCAACTGAATAAAAATGGTATACATTTTTATTTTTCTATTAGTATTACTCCTATTGAGTAACATAGAATTGTAAGTGTGAACGTAGAGTGAATTGCAAATTGTGGAATTCTCACGTGTCTTCTTTGCTTCAGCATCCATCTGGCTTGCAATTTTTAGAAGCCGTGGAGGTGTCACTAAGGAAATGGTCCAATATGTTTTCAATATGGTATTAATTTAAATATTTCTAAATATTTTATTTTATTAAGTTGAAAGCATTGACTTGAAAAATAAACAATTTAACAAATTTATATAACTTATGGTAGGGGCGCAAAGTATGCTAAATATGCAGTCACTCGAGCGTTTTGGGGACCAATTGGGTTGTGAAGAGTAGGTCCTAAAACCAAAAAAAGTTAATTAAAGTTTTCCATTTTAGTGGGGGCTTGTCCATTTTAAATTTAATTTTCCATTTCCAACAATTGTTTTTTAGATTGTAGCGCCATCTATCCATAATTCGAAAAAATGTTTCGAATACAAGTTACTTATTTTGACGTAAGAAATCCAAATCTGCAATAAAAAAATGGGGCTCCTATTTGATATTTTAAAGTAACCCCCACCCCACCTCCGTTTTAGGTCGTATTTGGTGCCATTCGATAGATTTTTCAAAAATATTGAATAAGTGTATTTTTCAGTTTTTCGATCTGATGTTCATTTCGCGAAATATCGGGGGATTTGTATTTAAAATATTAAATTTACCCCCCACCCCTCTCCGTGGGAAGTCGTGTTTGGTATCATTCGATAGATTTTTAAAGGATATTGAGTACGTATTTTTTAGTTTTTCAATCTGTCATTCATTTCTCGGGATATTAGCTTTTTTTCTTGTGAAACTTTGGGACTCGCCCATTTCCTTACGCCCTGCTCAAATTGTCAGATTTTTGAAATATGTATACACTGTTTTGCATGTACTTAACTTACCTTATCTTAATCTGACGATTTCGAGTTTTTTTAAGGATAGATTTTTTTTCAGCCCCCCCTTAACGAACTCCTCTGCATTAAGAGCCAATATCTAGTAGAAGTACATTTTCAGGGTACAAGGTTTCTCCCCATGAAATAATCTGACGCGCTCGAGTAACTGCAAAAATCCCCGCTTGGGCTCCCCTACCATTACAATCAAATTTAGTTGAATTGGGATTCGATATGAAACTGGCTATTATATTCAATACTCAATATGAAACTTCTTCTTCATGCAGTACCGTCTCCTATTGGAGGTTGGCTACCATCACAGCCATTTTAACTTTGTTGGCTGCAGCTCTGAACAATTGTATTGAACTGCACCCGTACCACTCCCAGATTTCGCAACCAGGAAATCCTTCTATGTCCCACATTTCTTTTTCCCGAGATTTTTCCTTGGATTATGAGACTTAGTAGGGAGTACTTTCCGCCTCTCATTATGTGGCTTAGAGATTCCAGTTTTCTCGTTTGTATTGTTTTATGACTTTATATTCCTTCCCCATCTACAGAAAAACATCTTGATTTCCCTACAATTCCCCCGCATGTTAATTTCCCAAAAAAAACGCAATGCATGGTTATAACAGCAAATCCAACAAGATGTAAATTGAAACTGGAGGGTCAGATAAGAGAACTACTGATGGAGTTTAAATATTTAGGCATCACACTATATATATGCAGAAAGCTTAAAACCGAAGTGGAAGATCAAGTGAATTGAGCAAACAGAGCCGCAGGCCGCAGACTGCAGTTGCAGTGGGAAAAGAAATGTAAAGCAGAATTTACAAAACAGTCATAAGATTCATAAAGACGTACGATGACATGAGCGGCAGAAACAGGGCCTGATAGAGACAGAACAAAAATAATGCTAGGGATGGCAGAGATGAAAATCCTTCGAAAAATTGGAAATGGTAAGACAATATGGGACAGAGCTATGAGGACTGATATACGACGGAGATGCAAGGTGAACAATATTAATAACGAGATAAGAAATAAGACAGTGGAAGAGAATGACCACATAAGCTGAATGATAAGCCACATAAGCCAACATAAGGAAGATGATTAGCAGGAAAACCACGTAAACAATGGATCAACTCACTAGAGGCACATTGAAAAATTAGACAGGGCCATGTCTATATAACAAAAGAAGAAAAACCAAATTGTAGCACTTTAAAAAACATTGATTTCTCAGTTTAAGGTTGATAATTTTATTATCAGTGATCAGTGAATATCTTCTCTTGGAACTCGTCTTTGTAGCGAATGTATATGATATAATTCACAACAGTTGGAACAGTTGGTAAAGTTGGTTAGTTGGTACAGTTGTGTACCATGTTCTTGTATTCGCAGAGAGACTTTTAGAGTTACCAAGAAGGTGTAAGTCTTCGAGTTGAAGGACTAAACTCAAGGAATTTAATTTAAAATGCAATTTAGCTGCCTATTTAATACACCCCTCTAGATCTGTCATATTTACGCCCGGGGTGAATCAGGTTATACAAGGCCATTTATTACCTAGGTTAAGTAAGATGTAGCGGGACTGATAAGCAAGATGGTAAAGTCTATTTTTTTTTCAAATACGATTATGTCAGATTACTTATGTAATGTGAATTTACTTCGTAAAATAAAGATACCTACAGAATTTTGAAATAATGCGCAACAATATAAATTTCCTGAACTGCCACTGGAATTAACCCTTGACAAAATACTGTCGTTGTCGTTATAGAGGAATAATAATTTTACGTAATAAACATGCACTAAAATGTACAAAGATCTAAGTAACCAGGAAAGTGCATACTCTAGAGTAGACTGACAAAGGACTAAATAGAATTACTTCTCAACATTTCTCATGAAATAGTGCTCGTAATGTTTGAGAAATGAAGGTGGTATAAGAACTAAAATTTCTAGGTAAATATGTAAATATGTATACATTTACATTAGACTTTACATAATAATTATTGGTGGAATACCTACATAATGTTGCAAAATATCATACACATCTCAATTCCTTATGTCAATTACTAATATAGCTCAGTATACGTTAATAATATATTGCGAAATAATAATAATATAAGTTTATATGTTTATACAGGGTGTCCAGAAACTCTACAGACAAACGAAGACAGGAGATTCCTCAGATAATTTTATGACAATTTAACCCAATTCACCTAGTCCGAAAATGCTTCCTAAGGGAGCTAGAGCTCTTTGAAGATGGCGCCATGTAATTAGTTTTTCTTAAATACCTCCAGAACGCTTCTATTTAGAAAAACAAAAAATTGGTATACATATTTACTTTCCTGAAATGAATCGATTCCATCCTTTGTAAATTTCTAGTAACGGTCATAAGCGTACGTTTTGGGTAGGGCAACGGTTATTTTATTGCATAACTTTTTTGTCTTGAACTTGTAAGTATTTTTGATACTGGATTATTAAATTGTGAGGTATTCTAGTACTAAAAGTTACTCTTACTTTAAGTCGATAGGATACACCATTTTCTAGAAAAATCGATTTGAAAGTTTTTAGTTTTGGGAATTTGAAAAAAAAAGTTAAAAAAAATTAAAAAAAACGATGTATTTTACCAACTTGAAGCAAGAGTAACTTCTAGTACTAGAATATCTCATAATTGAATAATCTAGTGTCAAAAATACTTAAAAATTAAAGACAATAAAGGTATGCTATAAAATAACTGTTGACCTACCCAAAACAGACGCCTATGACCGGTACTAGAAATTCGCCATTAATGAAATCGATTAATCTCTGGAATATAAATAAATGTACCAGTTTTCATCTTTCTAAATAGTTTTTTTTTAATCTTTTTTTTTAATTCAAGGAACGAAAAATTTTCAAATCGATTTTTCTAGAAAACGGTGTATCCTATCGACTTAAACTAAGAGTACCTTTTAGTACTAGAATAACTCACAATTAAATAATTCAGAACCAAAAATGCTTAAAAATTAAAGACAAAAAGTTAGGCTATAAAATAACCGTTGCCCTACCCAAAACGGACGCCTATGACCTGCACTAGAAATTCGCAATGGATGAAATCGATTCATTTCTGAAAAGTAAATACGTATACCAATTTTCGTGTTTCTAAATAGAAGCTTTCTGGAGGTATTTAAGAAAAACTAATTACATGACGCCATTTTCAAAGAGCTCTAGCTCCCGTGGGAAGCATTTTCGGACTAGGTGAATTGGGCTAAATTATCTTAAAATTATCTGAGGAATCTCCTGTCTTCGTTTGTCGGTAGAGTTTCTGGACACCCTGTATATATTTGTAAGCTTGCATTAAAGAACATATTAAGCTGCCTGAAGGAGAGCCGAAAATATCGGGGAATCAGCTAAAATTAAATGGCAAATTTTAAATAAGTGTGATTATTTCAAGTTAACTACCTTAGCTATTGAATTCTGGATAAGTACATATTTTTGTTAATTGAATAATATTACTGATTATTCCATATTTTCTACAGCCATCCACAACAATATTCCTTAAACATAAATTATCCTTTGTCGAAAATCTGTAAAGAACTGGTGTACGTTTTTACTGATATCCCAATTATGTATTTTTCAGCAGTTTCTTGATAGCAAATGTTTGATATATTCATCATCTTTGTGTTCCAAAGCCAGCCTGATAATCTTCGAGATGCTTTTCTGATGATGGGGTTATTCTACTTCTCAATATATTTGATAGTACATTGCATATTATGTTTAGCAGCGTTATTATCTCGATAAGTCCTGCACGCTCATATGTCACTTTTTTATGGATTGAAACAATTATATCTTCGTTCCATTTTTTAGGCTGTCTTTCTGTTGTCCACATCTGTTCCATCAATGATTGTACTGCTTTATGTACCTGCTTTCTACTATGTTTTATTTTTTTTTTAGTAAATATCTTTAGTAAAAGAGACCATATTTTCTGCAGCACTTTTCCAACCCTCGACTTTAGATTTTAACAGTGGCGTAACTAACGCCAATGCAACCAATGCGGTGCATTGGGGCGCAGGCCTTAGGGGGGCGCAAAAAACTGATATTCTAAAAAAAACATACAGACATCCGATGTTAATCTAGATGATGCAAAGAATCTCCTTCAGAAGTGTTTAAAGACTGTGAGCGAACTGCGAGGAGAATTCGACGATGTCCTGGATCAAGCCAGAAAGTTAGCTGCGAAGTGGAATATTGATTCCTCAATGACCTCCAAACGCAAAAGAAAAGTAAAGACTTTTTTTGACGAACTCTCTAGTGACCATGAGTTTAGTGATCTTGCACATTGCTTTAAAGTTAAGGTATTTTTGAGAGCTGTTGATATTCTTATTTCACAGTTAAACGAAAGGTTTAAATCTATGGTATGTATAACTGACACGTTCAGTTTTTTAAACCCAGATAATTTATTACATTTTTCTGACGAACGACTTGTAAAGTCAGCCTCTGAGTTTTGTAAAAAATATGAAAATATTGAAATATGAAAAATATTTACTAAAAAATATGAATCTGATGTGACTCATGCTTTGACCAATGAAGTAATTTGCTTTAGAAATGCAGTCAAAGACTATATGAAAAGTAATAAAATAAGCAAAATCAGCCACTTGGCTGGTTATCTATTGATTAGGAATAAATTTATTGCATCAAATGTCCCAAACGTAAGTACAGCATTAACAATGTTTCTTACATTACCCGTAACTGTTGTAAGTAGTGAAAGATCTTTTTCTAAACTAAAAATAATAAATAACTACTTAAGGAACTCTATGTCCAATACTAGACTGTGTGATCTTAATGTAATTAGTATTGAACATGAAAGAGCTCGGTCTTTAGATGTAGAAAAGTTAGCAAGACTGTTCCTAGAAACAAAGAGCCGTAGGGGCTTTGTCAGGGAATAGGAATTAAGGTACAGTGTTGTTTCTATGAGCTGTAGGTAGGTTTGACTGTAAGAATGCATCATCTAGTAAAATTAATCAAAGTTTGAGAAACGGAACATAAACATTATATTGTTGCTTGCGATATCATGTATACTATACTTTATAGGGCACTGAATAAATAAAAAATGTTCAGTAAAGTAAGTAGTGTATATTTTATCGTCCTAAAAAGTACATTAATTAATTGTAAGTATATAATTAATTAATTAAATGTGATCCTTACTTCAGTTATATTATTGGTATTTGGAAATGTTCAGTAACTTAAGGGGCTATCCTAGTGTAAAAGTACGAAGTTCATATAACATACTTCATATTGGTTCAGTTGGTAATTCATATTGGTAAAGTTCTTTTTATTTTAGAAATTAAAAAAAGTATGTGAATTTCGTACTTTTACACTATGATAGCCCCTTAATTTTACTTTCAATTAATTTTTTGAATAATAACATTTTAATAATTAACTTTAAAATTACTGTTATATATCTTTGTATAATCTTTCTCTGGAGAAATGTCGTTATTAGGTTCGTTTAAGGTTGGGGGAGGGGGGAGAATAAGTCTGGGAATAGGGGCGCACGAGGAATACTTGCATTGGGGCGCAGGTCAGACTAGTTACGCCACTGAATTTTAAGTCTCTATACCGATGTTGACAAAATCGTAGTTCTTTACGAAATTAAACTTCTTATTCTTCATCTTCTTCCTTTTATATTAGGCCCCTTGACCTGTTCTTAACCAATTTTGAGCTTGCGTTCGTAGCTGTAATGTTGACTGACAGCTATCTCCCTACCTTTTAAATTGGTCTCTTGCCTGTTGGCTTTGAATGTCTGGCTAAACGGTCTAGTCTCTTGCTGTCCATTCTAGTCACATGCTGATTCCACTCTCGTCGTCGCTGTCTTCCCCACCGTACTATATCTTTTATGTTACAGAGGTATTTTATTCTGTCGTTCGGTATTCTGTCTCTCATTGTTTTCCCAATTGTTGACCTTAATGTTCTCATTTCTGATGTTTTAAGTATCCTCCTGCTTTCTGCTATGTCACATCCTGTTTCTGTCGCGTACGTCATGATCGGTCTTACATACGATTTGTATATGCACTTTCCTTTCCGCCTCATATCTTTATTTCACCCGATGACATTCCTCGGACATCCCTATACGTAATTGGCTTTATTTGCTTGCTTTCAGACGCTTTCTTAAATATCTCCATAACTGCATAATTCGACTCCGAGATATTCGAATCTCGAGACTTGTTCAATTTGTTCGTTGTTATTTACTATTTTGCATCCTATGGGCTCCCTTGACACTACCAGAGATTTGGTCTTAGCTGTTGATAAATACGAAGATTTAACCTAAAACACTTAAATAAAATGTGGTTCCTTACTAAGTTACAGGGTGTTTTATCTAAAATATTAAAAACTATTCTTGCTTAGCATTTTCAAACTATTCAACGTATCCTTTTCATACTTGGCAGAAAGTGTGACTACTAGAAACACTACTAAGTTAAGATAAATAAACGTTTCTAGCTACTACCAGAGGCGTACGACAGGGGATAGTGTCTAGTTGACCCTTCCCAAATTCTACGCCACTGATAAAATTGCTATTTTAGTGTAATTTTTTGATTTTACAATACTTTTTATGTAAATAATATACTCTTCATACGTAACGATAAACTGATTAATTTTCGAGATATTTGAAAATTAAAATGAAGCGACACTATACATTAATCAAAATAACCGTGTCGTTTCATTTTTAACTTCAAATATCTCGAAAACTAATGACTTTATCGTTACCAAAAGAGAGTATATTATTTTCATAGAAAGTATTGGAGAATCCAAAAATTGAACTATAATAGCAATTTCGCCAGTGGCGTAGAATTTGGAAAGGGTCAACCATTCACTTTCCCCCGTCGTACGCCTCTGGTAATAGCACAAACGTGTGTTTAACATAATTTAGTAGCTTTTACAGTACGTATACTTTCTGCCAAGCATGAAAGTTATACGTCGAATAGTTTTAAAATGCTGAGCAAAAATAATTTTTAAATTTTAAGATAAAACACCCTGTAACTCAGTAAGGAACAACATTTTATTTAAGTGTTTGAGGTTAGATCTTCGTATTTTGTGCTAAGGTTTCTCCAGTTACTATATGGACAATTATTAATGAAACACCCTGTATACCCTATTCCACGAACATACGTCTGTTGTGAATTATCTCGACAACGAATATTTTACTGTGCAAATTATGAAGAACCAAAGTAAATTGCAAAATACGTTGTTGTTTATTGGAACAATTACTAGAGCCATTTACTTTCACGCTTCTTATGTTGCACACTAAAATATGCGTTGTCGCGATAATCCAAGACAGTCGTATATCCGTAGAATAGCCCATATCAAATTTGTAATAAACCATTTTAAAGGTTTTTACATGCTCTCCACGATGATTGTACTAAAAAAATCACAATTTTCACAGTTTTCCATTAATTTGAAAAAAAAGGAAAAAAGGCCGTTTTTTGACACTAAATTGTTTATAAATAAAAATGGCCGCATGATCCTACGCAGGAAATAGTTACAATTTGTTGTTATTGGTATTACCTCTCGAAAAAAAGCTTCAGTACCCTAGCTGTTGAAGTGTCACGAACAGGGTATATTTTTTCCTTATTACCCTGGCCTACTAAACTGATATCAAATTCAAAAAACGCACTCAATCTCGAGCGATTTATTGTATTAGTACGAATAAATCGGTAAGTATCTTAGTCCTTGATATTATATTATTATAACTACATATTTCTAAATAGAAATTCCTGCGGAAGTGAGACTACGTCACTTAAAAAACTCAAATAGATCGCCAGAGAATAAGCTTCTGTTCCCCTAAACAACCCACTCAGAAGTGGTGCTTCTGTATTCAGAAAGTTACCAGCTCGACACCGCAACTTTCTAATCCCATAGATATCCATTAATTTAAAAAGAGTATACTCTGATTTATGGGAGAAAATCGTGCTTATAGTGCAGCCGATATGTGAAACAATTGTGCACTTAATGATAGAAGTATATAATTTGGACCACATATACTACACATATAAATAGCCCGAACAGGGAACACAAAATTTTACGAAAACCTCCAAAAAAATAAAGGAATGATGAAAATTTGGGAATAGGTAGTTAAAATTGTCTATTATTATATCAGAAAAAGTTTACAATTCTACATCCCCTCCATTTTACAAAAATTGGGAAATACAGGGTGAAAAATATTTTCTCGGGAGTGAAAAAATATACGTTTAAAATAGGCCCGGAATTGGATAAAATGACTAATTCTAAGCAACTTTTGTTCTATAGAGTTTTTTTACTAAGTCAATACTATAGGGCTTTTCATTCACAGTCATTTGTTTCGAGCTTCTATCATGTGTCACATAATATTAATATATCCACGTCGTACGTTATTGGTATTACCAATGATACAAATCGAAGACGTATGACGTAGATATATTTATATTATGTGACACATGACAGAAGCTCGAAACAAATGACAATCGATGAAAAGCCCTATTCGAATTATTTGCGAGTGAATACGTTCATTTTTAACAAAAAAAAAACATGCTTTTGGACGGTTTTTCGCAGATAACTCAAAAAGTAAGTGTTCTAGCGAAAAAAATATCCTTAGTAAAAGTATAGCTTATAAAGATTTGAAATAACCAAAAAACAGCTCTTTTTGGGAAAATTCATTACAAGTTCTTTAAAGTGTTTAAAGAAAGGTGTATTTTTGTTTTTAAAAAAACTTCAAACATTAAAAATAAGTGAGTTACGCTCAAAATATTGTTGGTCTCTTTTATTTTTTGGTACAAAAATCGCGAAAATCACCCCCTAATTAGCTTCCCAAATAAAATTAATCGTTACCGCTTCACAAGTTACTTTACTTATGTATTATTTATATTATCTATAAGTTTCATTGTTTCAAAGTGCTCATTTTTGAAAAAAAAAATGGGTTTAAAATAAAACATTTTTTTTTAAACGGAATTGTTCATGGAACTAACTTAAAAATATTAGTAATACCAAAAAGCTTAAAGAGTAATAAAAGGTACATTTTGCTTTCCTAAAATTTTCGCTTTTTTGTTTCCCTGTTAGACAAAAATTATGCTATGGCTGTTCAAAATTTGCCTAAACTCGTGATTAGTTACTCGTTCAAGCCATTTTAACTACAGCTTTTTCAAAAATAAGCACTTTGAACCGATGAAACTTACAGATCATATAAATAATACATAAGCAAAGTAACTTGTGAAGTGATAATAATTTATTTGGGGATGCTAATTAGGGGGTGTTTTTGCGATTTTTTTACCAAAATAAAAGGGACCAACAATATTTTGAGCGTAACTGACTTACTTTTTATGTTACAAGTTTAAAAAAAAAACACAAATAAACCTTTTTTTAAACACTTTAAAAAAGTTAAAATGAATTTTCTCCGAAAATTACTCCGTTTTTGGGTTATTCTCATTGAAATATTCGATTTGGAATTTGATGAAGAAGAACCTACTTTTCATTAGCTACAACTCTGCTTCTACTGGGTCTACAGACCTCAATAATACACCATTTTTTTTTCAGTTTTTATAAGCCATATTTTTGCTAAGAATATTTTTTTCGTTGAAATACTTACTTTTTGAGTTATCTCCGAAAAAGCGTCCATAAACATGTTTTTCTCTGTTAAAAATGAACATATTCACTTGCAAACAACTCGAAAAGTATTGAATTAGGGAAAAAACTCTATAGAAGAAAAGTTGCTTAGAATTAGTCATTTTGTCCAATTCCGGACTTTCAAAATGGCGACGATACATATGTAACTAATAGCACGATAACATTTGAACGAGACGTCAGATTTCAACAAAATTTGGTATATAGGTTATTTTTTTATGAATAAGATAGGGATCTTTAACCGGAAGAATCGGTTTACCAGAAGTTGTGTTTTTACTGTTTTTTTATGTAAAATTATATATATTTTTTTAATTCTTGCACCCTGTATATACAAATTTTTCAAAAAGGTAATACCGCCATTAAAAAGAGTGTAAAAATATTTTTTAGGAATTATTTTAAACTTTTTAGTTATGTTAATTACCATTTAATAAATTTATAACGTATGTTCATATGTACCTATGGACGGAAGATTCATTTTGAATGCCTGCCATTTTTGTAAAAGACAAAACCTGAGATGGCGTCATATGTAAATTTGAATCTTTGTATGTGTAGTATATTATTTGGACGTATAATTTATAATTTGTATGTGTAGTATGCATTATATATTATAGTATGCATTATATATTATAGTATGCATTATATATTATAGTATGCATTATATTTATAATATATAATTTGTATGTGTAGTATGCGTGGTCAAAATTATATGCTTCTACCATTAAATGCACAGTAATTCTTATATTAGTATTTGCACGAATCTGCCGCACATAGGTACCTACATGTGAAGATACGTTATGCATTTATTAAATGGTAATTAATATAACTAAAGAGTTCAAAATATTTCTTAAAAATATTTTTACGCTCTTTTCAACGCCGGTATTACCTTTTTGAAAATTTAATATATACAGGGTGAAAGAATTGAAAAAATAAACAACATATTTTTACAAAAAAATAAAAAAAAACACAACTTCTGTTAAACCGATCCTTCCGGTACAAGAGTTCGATCTTGTACATCAAAAAAGAACCCATATACCAAATTTGCTTGAAGTCGGACTTTTCGTTTAAAAGTTATCGTGCTATTAGTCACATACGTATCGTCGCCATTTTGAATGCCCGCCATTTTTGTAAAAGGTAAAATCTGAGATGGCCTCATATCTAATTTTGGTAGTATATGTGGTCCCAAATTGTGTGCTTCTATGATTAAATGCACAATTCTTATAATATCTGCACGTATCTGCCGCACTATTATAACCCGATTGTTACAAATTTATCTCCCGCGGAAATTTTCTATAGTCCTAAAAATAAGAAATATAAACAAATATTACAACTTTTCTAGTAAAATCGAAGATGCTATGGGCTTCACTCTATATGTGACAGAAGATTTTTATTCCATCCTATAAATTGTATAGGACCTCTTACCAGGAGAACTTATTATTATTATTATTATTATTATTATTAAAGAAGGAAAAGGAGCCGAGGTCTAGGACCTATATAGCTCCATTTTACTAAAAAGAACTATGCAAAAAGAAACCTAAACTTAAGACTACATACGACTTATAAATTAATTTAATTTAAGAAAAGAAAAATTATTGTTCCCGTGGTACAGAACTAAAAGAGTCATATTTATTTTTGAAGCAATTTACAGATACAGCCCCGACGACGTCGTGTGGAAGTGAGTTCCAGGTATAAAATATTCTATTGGATATAGAGTTCTCACGACATTTACTGTGAAACTGTTGTCTGGCTAATTTGTATGGATGACCCCGCAATCTAAGGTCGTTACTCAAAGGGAAGAGATGTGATAGATCTATCCCAAACCTTCCCTGTAACGCTCTATAAGCAATTATTAAATCCCCACGAAGTCGTCGGTCCATAAATGTAGGATAATTTAAGTAGGTTAACCGTTCTTCGTAGGAAGGACGACGACGGCCATAAGGAATTCTTGTTGCCCATCTTTGCACAGATTCAAGTCGATCAGAATCCCTTTGCCAGTCGACATTCCATACGGGTCCGGCAAACTCTAAAATAGGTCTTACATATACACTAAAGAGAGCAACAAAATTTTTTGGCGATATCTTAGAGAAAGTCTTAGATAATAAGTAAACTGATGTTCTAGCTTTATTGCATACCGACTGGATATGTTCAGACCAAGATAATGTTTCCGTCACAAGTACACCCAAGTCTTTTTGCTGCGAAACAGTTTTTAGAGAAACATTTGAAAGTACATACCGATTCCTTGGATTGTTTTTACCTAAATGTAGAACTGCACACTTGGATGTGTTTAATTGCAAGCACCAATCGTCTACCCACTTAGCAACCTCTTGAAGGTCGGTCTGTAATTGATTGTAACCAGAAAAGGGATTTGCATATAACTTTGTGTCATCAGCGAAAAGCGACATGTTACTTTTAAGGTGAATTGGCAGATCAGCAACGTACACTAGGAACAAAATCGGCCCCAACACTGAACCCTGCGGAACGCCACTGTATACACTAAACATTGAGGAATAACAGTCACCAACGCGTACACAAAATTTACGGTTTATTAAAAATCCTTTAATCCACTCAAGTAAGTTTCCTCTAATACCGTTATGTTCAAGCTTAAATAGTAGTCTCTTATGAGGAACTCGATCAAAAGCCTTAGCAAAGTCTAAATATATAATATCGACAGGTTGATTACTGTCCAAACAAAGAGACCAGTCATTAACACATGTTAACATATTAGTAACAACCGATCTTCCAGGTACAAAACCGTGCTGGGAAATAGGAATTCTATTATTGTTTAAGAGAAAGTTCATAACCGATTCGCGAATAACTGATTCCATCAATTTAGCCGCAATGGATGTTAGACTAATTGGTCTATAATTGTCAGGATCTAACTTGTCACCTTTTTTATAAATTGGAGTAACACTAGAGATTTTCCAGCCATCAGGTAAAGTGTGTGACAAAAATGAGGTTTTCATTATAAAACTTAACGGATGGATAATCGAGTTTGCACACTTCTTAAATAAAATTGCGGCGAAACCGTCTAATCCGGGAGCGGAAAAGGATTTTAAACACAAAATTTTTTGTTTAAGAATCTCTGGATCAAAGTCTATGTCACTAATATCGTAGTTACTTCTTGTAGAAACAACACGTAAAGTATTCGGAAGAGCCTCCTCGATTGTAAACACTTCTTGAAATTTTTTGGCAAAAATAGTAGCAACTTCCATTTTCACTGAGGTTGGTTCGCCTGTTTCGGTTTTTAAAATAGGTAACGAAACTTTAGATAAAATAGAATTTCTGACATATTTATAAAGAGGTTTTTTGTTCTTATTTGAGGACAGTTGGTTTTCAAAATTTTGTTTAGATTTAAAAATAGTTGATGTTAAGTTATTAGAAAAAGTTCGATGATTGAGGTAGTCAGCATTCGTTTTACTTCGTAAATACTTTTTCCATAATGACTTTTTAAATTTTATCATTTCAAATATTTCTGCACTTATCCATGGCTTATTAGGATTACATCTACGTTGCACATAATGAGAGTTCGTGCGCATGGATTCATTCAGAAAATTTTCAAAAATTTCCCACTGTTTGTTAACATCCTTACCATTCAACATATCTGCCCAATCTGCAGTAGATACATCTAAGTTTACATGATGATAGTTTATTCTTTTATATGTCATTAGCATATTATTTTGTAATATTTCCGACTTGAGGATCTGTATGGAAGTTGAAATAACTGCGTGGTCCGACTTTCCAATTGGAGATGTAACCGAAATATTAGTTAAAAGATTAACATCAGAGGTTAAAGTAAGATCTGGCTGAGAAGGTTGTTGATTCAGACGAAAACGAGTCGGTTCATTGATTATTTGTTCTAATCCAGAATTTTCTAAGAAATTAATAAAAAGCTGAGATTGAGTATCATGAGGGTGATTGATCAGCGGCCAAGAAATGTTGCTTAGATTGAAATCACCAAAAACAATTAAGGTTTTATGTTTGGCTATGAGCGTTTCCAATTGACTGTATAATTCTTGATCACTTTGAACTGAACTGTAACCAGGTCTATATATACAAGCTATAGCAAAATTTATTTTTAACTTTTTAGAAGAAAAATTAAGCGTCAACCCTTCATAATGGTGATCAGAGAAGTTTTCACAAACAATGTTAAATTGGCAGAAGTCAGATTCCTTTGCATATATGCAACATCCGCCTCCTATTCTCCCTATGCGGTCTGCTCTAAAAATTTTGTACCCAGGTATATTTACCATAGAGTCCAAAATATTTTTGTGCAACCAAGATTCGGATACTAAGAACAGTGAAGGTTTTTCGCATTGCATAAAAGTAATGGTATCTAAAAATTTCGCTTGCAGAGAACAAAGATTAGTATACATAATACGCCATTGATGAAAGCTCGAACTCAGTTTTTTGGTGAAAGATCAATTATACAGGGAATACCTTTCTGATACTTGATTGTGACGTTTTTTTCTCCATTCTCGATGCGTTGATTTAATTTAAGACGCAGGTCTTTTAAGTATTGTTCTTGCATTGGAGTTTTATCGTCATCAATCTTTATGTTTTTGTATTGCGTGTTCAGTAGTTTCCTTTTGTTTTTTAAAATAATTTTAGCGACGTGTGCATTCGGAAAAATAACTTTTAATGGACGTGGAAATTTACGATTACTGTCTGGTTTACCTAATCTAAAGACAGATGTTGGTGCATTTGCGGAAAGATCTGTATTAATAGAATTCAAAATAGCGTTAACGGCATTAATATCGTTGTCAGAATCTGGAACATTTCTTATAATGATGTTACTAGACCGATGGATCCGATCCATTGTTTCAGAAATAACTGCCTCTGTATTTACCGACTCTGTCTCAAGAATATGTTGACCAGAGAGTTTTGATTCAAGCATGTCGATTTTATTTTGCAGAGACTGAATAACATCTCTCAAAGAACTAAGGTCGGCAAGGCGATCAACGCATGTATTGCAAAATATTTTAATATTCCTAGTTCGGCTACGCGTGATTTTGTCGTCGGATTTCAAACCGGCACACTTAAAGTGTATTCGGCCCTGGCAATGATCACACTGAACGGTTTCTGATAGTAAGCCTTTAACAATTTCAGTACTACAATTTAGACATGCGCTCATGTTAAAAATTAGAATGGGACAGTTCACTGATAAATATAATTAGTATAAAAACCTGATTTTTAACCACAAAAGTTGCAACAGCGTCTTGTAGAAAAACTGCTATAAATTTCACTTTGCTTCTTTAGCACTGAAAAAGTCACACCACCAACTATCACCCAGTAACTTTTTTTCTAAATTTCGATCACTTATAACTACAAAATTCCGTATATAATCTAGACACGACGTACAAACGATGTTGACACAGCGGTTTCATTAATGTCCGGTAACTTCTAAAACATTTGAACAATCTTTTCAAAAGAACAAAAGATTTTTGTACTTTGTTTAATATTTTCCCATTAAACGGACTTTTTGGTCCGCTAAAGATATCCAAATTATTTGAGCACAAGAGCTTAATATTTTTTGTCGGTCTTATTACAATAATAAAATTAGAACATGTACTGTCTTGAACAACCAGCGATTTACTTAATAATATAAAATAAATTTCTGTATAAACCGTTTTAGAGGAACGATTTGTCATAGGCCGATCCTGTCATTATTTATGCTGATATTCGTAATTTTGTCGGAATAACAAGCAAGTAGGGTGGGATCTGTAATTAAAATACCTTCGTTTGTTTTTCTGAGGTTTCGGTTTCTGGAGTCTAATTAAAGTGATGATGATGATGTGTTTTCTTAGCAATGTAACCCACTGGCGTCAGAAGAGACGTGTTTAAATATGTAACATTGACGAGATATTTAGTGTAAGGTGGCAATACTGTTTAAATTGAGGACTGGATAAATTAACTTAATTGATCAAGTATGCTTTGAACTTAGATTTTATAATTAACTGTGGAAAATATACCAAAGTTACAATAAAATTATTTGTTTGCAAATTTTCTAAAAAACGTAGGCTAACACAAACGTAGACTATTGTGATAACAATGCACTTTTCCGTAATATAAAAAAAATTATATTGCAAACAAGGGAGTGAATATTATCACTATGCCCGGGATCGTAACTGCGAAATCCAAAGCCTCTTCAAACTTGGTAAATGCTACAGATAATATAGATAGAAATTATAGCTACAAAGCTAAGTTGGTACAACAACCTATAACTCGGTAAGCCCTGATGCCCTGAACTTAGTGCCTAAACCCACCAGTACATCGGGTCAAAATGTCAGTTGATCCTTCCTAGCAAGTGATACCACAAATGGGCATTAAGTGCCTTTAAAATCTGGGTCTGTAGAGGAGTTTACGCGTGTCCTGGACAGAAAACAGAGTCATCCAGTCAATTTAGACATAAAATACAGGCTATAAAAAACAGTAAACCGAGCATATCCACATTAATTTGGCCACGCATTGTGCATCGCCAGAAGAACGGAAACTGTAGAACTATTGGTAGTAGAAGGAAAGCTAGAACGCCGAAGACCCAGACGAATGTACAACATAAAGTTAGCGAATCACTTCTCGCAAATATTATAGCAAGCACAATGGGAGTTTGCCGCTTTTTTTCCGCTAATTAGTTGTGGGGAAGTTAATTTTGCCCCTTTTTTATTTTTGTCAATATTCGATGTTTCGCTAACTTCATATGAAGTTGGCGAATCATAACAGCGAATAATGTTTTAAATTCAAATCGAGTTGGTGCTGAATTTGCCGCTTTTTGCCGCCCATTAGTTGTGGAAAAATACTTTTGCCGTTTTTTATTTTGTTTACTATTCGATGTTTCGCTAACTTCATAATATTTGCCGCTTTTTTGCCGCTCATTAATTGTCGAAAAATTAATTGTGCCGCTTTTTTATTTTTTTTAATATTCGATGTTTCGCTAACTTCATATGTAGTTAGCGAATCACAACAGCAAAAAAATGTTTCAAATTCAAATCGAGTTGGTGCTGAATTTACCGCTTTTTGCCGTTAATTAGTTGTGGAAAAATTAATTTTGTCGCTTTATTATTATTTTTTTAATATTGCGTGTTTCGCTAACTTCATAAAGGGTGCGGAATTAGTGCGAAGAAGTCCAGTTATTCGTTTATCTTAACAGATACAAAAAAAAGTTATTTAGGTAAAAGTTGCAGCTAAGACAGGACCATAATATAAAAATATTTCCAAATATATAGGGCTATCCGTATTGACAGGGTAACACAAATTTATGTTTTTTTAAATGGAACACCCTGTATATTGTTATATTTTTGGATTCTCCTATACAGGGTGAGTTATGAGGAACTGTACATACTCCTACCTCGTATAGAGGCCCCTATGGGGAATAAGAAATGATCATTAATAAGTGTCTGCTCCCATTGTTTAATAATATACAGGGCGAGTTCCGCATTTTGACAGAAATTTATATTCGTCATAATTTTTGAACGGTCAGATCGATGTGTTTCTTATTTTGGCCAATCGTTACACTATTACCACCTAATCAACTAATTTATTCAAACTAGAAAAAAATCAGGTCCGGCTTTAAAAAAATAGTTTGTTTGGGTCTTAGAAAAAATTTCACCCTGTATACGCTTTCTGAAAACTCTAGTATGAATTTTACAAATTAGACAAATAGGCAATTAAAATGGCATGTTTAGTTTTTTCCGCACATAATTACTTAATTTTTTATAAAAAAATCAAATTTCACTATGAATTAAAAGTTTGGTAAAGTGAACCATGTATTTAAAAAAAATAACTTTTATTACAAAAATTAATTTTTTTTGCACAAATAAGTAATTTATGTTACCATCCAATCAACTGATTTATTTAAACTAGAGAAAAATCAGGTCCGGATTTAAAAAATTAGTTCGTTTTGGTCTTAGAAAAAAATTCACCCTGTAGATGCTTTTTGAAAACTCTAATATGAATTTTACAAATAAGACAAATAGGCAATTAAAATGGCATATTTATTTCTTTCCCCACACGATTACTTAATTTTTTATTAAAAAATCAAATTTGTCAAAATCGGAATTTTAACCTAAAAATGAAAAAAAAAAATGAACTCACGGTTTAACTCTCTACAACTCTGTTCCATTTTAATATTTTTTTCTGAAATTTTTACAGCACATACCTCTTACCATTGTGAAGACTATAAAAATTGTTGTAGACTTTCAGTCTTCTTCTTGTAAAAGTTGCAAACTTGTAAATCGCAAAAATTAGGTGGAAAAATTTAAAATTTATCAATTTGATCACGTCTGTGTTAAACTATAGAGTCGAAAAGAAGTGTTATGGGAAAAGTTTTAGATGTAGACGTGTTATAGAAAAAAAAAATGGTAAAACTTTTAATTTTAAGAAAAACGTTGTTTTTGTAAATTAATTTTTGTAAAAAAAGTTAATTTTTTTAAATCTATGCAAAAACTTTGCCAAATTTTTATGCAGTCTTTTTGCAATTTTTAGTCTAGTTTTTGCAATTTGATTTTTTATTAAAAAAATAAGTAATCGTGTGGGGAAAAAATAAATATGCCATTTTAATTGCCTATTTGCCTTATTTGTAAAATTCATATTAGAGCTTTCAAAAAATGTATATATAAGGTGAAATTTTTCCTAAGATCCAAACAAACTAATTTTTTAGATCCGGGCCTGATTTTTTTCTAGTTTGAATAAATCAGTTGATTGGGTGATAACATAAATTAAATATGTGTTCAAAAAAAAATCATTTTTGTAATAAAAGTTATTTTTATTTTAATCTATGGTTCACTTTACCAAACTTTTAATTATTCATAGTCAAATTTGATTTTTTTTTTATAAAAAATTAAGTAATCGTGTAGGGAAAAAAATAAATATGCCATTTTAATTGCCTATTTGTCTAATTTGTAAAAATCATATTAGAGTTTTCAAAAAGCGTATACAGGGTGAAATTTTTTCTAAGACACAACGAACTTATTTTTTAAATCCGGGCCGCGAGTTCGAGCGAATACTTGAACAAGTAAACATCTTTTTGTGCTCCGCTGTTATCTTTATATCGTAGTGCTATCGATAAAAATAGTAAACAGTTATTGTTATTTTACCCTTGGACAATTTAACGTATGTATTGAAATTTTATTTACATTTTTTTGGTGCAAATATTAATTAATATATCGAATAGTCACAGAAAGAATCTCCCTGCCCACCAGTGGCGTGGGTGCCTACAATTATAATGATAATCTAAATTTCAGAAAAATAATATTAAGGGAAAACAAAGTACCTACATATACGAATAATTAATTAAATTAAATAAAAACTATAAATAAATAGCTTTTAGAGGAGAATTGATCTCTGAAGAGTCAATCTGGATTAATTCTCCTATCGTAAAGCAAAAAAGAGCAAAAAAAATAATAAAATAACTACATAAAAAACTATTATATAGACAAAAAAAATTGTAAATAAAAATGAAAATTTACCCTAAATTAGTATGGTGGTAGTAGGTGAAATGGAATGGGAAAACCAAAATCCAAAATCTGATAATATACAGAGTCACTCTTCCATGTTAGAGAAAGCAGATGTGAATCCAACTGTAAGAAAATCCGGACTGGCACGAACTCCTCCACCTTTACTCAAAAATAGAACACACAGTATTTCTTCGAATGAAAACAGCATAAACGCCACCAATAGCCCATCTCAATGTGCCTCAACGTCGACATGCTTATCAGGTAACAAACCAGCACAACACACAGAAGCTACCGAGCAATCTCTTCAGAAAAATGATAATACAGGCTGGACGTTAATTCCAAATAAGAAGCGCCGATCCGAAGATAGTCCTCCGAATAGAAGTAAAAAGCAAACTACTATTGAGGATTATTGGTTACGGAAACCTACGCCAACGACCAATAGATATAGCCCCTTAGCTACTGATGATGATGATGTACAAGAAGAAAATGAAAATGAATCCAAAAACCTCCACCAATATTTATTCAAAATGTCGAATACATACAACCGTTACGTGAACTGCTTGACGAAAAAATACCAAATCAATATACCCTTAAATGCCTTAGGGATAACCAAATTAAACTTCAAGTTGATTCACCTGACAACTATTCAGATATTGTTAAAAGTTTAACAGAAAAAAAAAACACAATTTCACACATATCAGATAAAACAGGACCGTGGATTTCGGGTAGTTATCCGGAATATTTTATTTATTTATTTATATATATTTACGAGCAAAGCTCATTACAATAAAACATTACAGAAGATATGAAGAACTAACAAAATATTACAAATATACGTAAAATACAATAAGATACAATAAACACTACGACAATAAAGCAAGTCAAAAAGTAAAAATAACAGGTAAAGATATATAATCACAAGTTTAAAATATTCAAGAACATAAAACTAGAGGGTGCAATCCTTTAGCGTTTTTAAAAATCGCGAACTATCCGCAAAGAAATCCACACAATTGGAGCAAGCATTTGCCTGTCTAGAAACCCTCGAGATGAAAGAATTTGCAGTGAAGTTAGTTCTGCTGATGGGAGTATGAAACGTAGATCTTGAACGTGTGATTCTGGAGGGAATATGTAAACCTACTTCCTCAAGGAGCTCAGGGCAATCGTGAATTGAATTTATAATATTATACAACATGTACATGTCCTTCTTTTTCCGTCTGCTTGATAAGGTGTCAATGTTAAGTTCTAGTTCAAGATCCATATAATTCCAGTCTCTACGGTTTGTTGTGAATGCGACAAACCTAAGGAATAGGTGCTGGATCCTTTCAATCTTACAGTTGTATGTCTCATAGGCGGGTGACCAGACGCAAGATGCATATTCCACGATTGGCCTCACCATTGCACAGTACAACAGTTTAAACGATCTCAACTGCTTAAAGTATTGGGAGCATCTTTTAATAAAACCTAACAGTTGAAGCGATTTTGAGATGATATTGCTTATATGAATATTGAAAGATAGTCCAGAGTCAAGTGTAACTCCAAGATCTTTTATGGATGTGACTGTTGTGATATTTATATCACCTATTTTGTAAGTGAAAGAGATAGGACTTTTCGAACGCGTGAATGAAATGTGAAAACATTTGCAGGAGTTGAGAACCATGTCATTGTTGCTGCACCATTCATTCAACCGCTTCAAATCGGACTGAAGCCTTAAACAGTCGAGTGGATTCCTAATGTGGCAGTAAAACTTAACATCGTCAGCAAATAAAAGAAATTTCGCATATTGGAAACAGTCTTTTATATCGTTAATAAAAACATTAAACAACAAAGGTCCAAGATGAGATCCCTGCGGTACGCCCGAAGGGACAACTATTTCGTAGGAAAAATAGCTGTAGAGCTTGACGATTTGTTTTCTGTCCAGAAGATATTCCCTAAGCCACAGCAGAAGTGAACCATGTATCCCTAATCGCTGCAATTTTTCTAATAGAATATTGTGATTAACTCTGTCGAAAGCCTTAGAGAAGTCGGTGTACAGGGCGTCCACCTGTAGTCCTTCGTCCAAGGCGTTCAGTAAGAAGTTAGTATATGTCAGCAAATTGAGTTCAGTTGACTTATGGCGCCTGAAACCAAACTGCTGTTCCAATAGAACACCGTTCAAGGAGGGTGTAAGGAAATCGCAGACAAGTGATTCGAATAGTTTAGGAATAGAGTTTAGGATACTAATAGGACTATAGTTGGACACAAGACTTTTGTCACCTGTTTTGTGTAAGGGCAATAGGAAACTGGTCTTCCAAACATTTGGAAAGCTTCCACTAGCTAAAGACTTGTTAAAGATGAGAAATAATGGCCGAGCTAAATTAAATGCCCCACATTATTCACCCCACAACAAAAGTTAATGATATTAAAACGGCACTCGAAGAACTAGCACATTCAGTGAAAAATATTTCCAATATAAAACGAAAAGAGGATAAAAAGGAACTACCACTTTTTCACGTAGAATTGGTTGCAAATGCAAATAATAAAGACATTTATAAAGTCAATAAACTGCTTAACACAATTATTGAAGTTGAACCACCACATCCCAAAAGAGAAATTCCTCAATGCCACAGGTGTCAACATTTTGGACACACTCATAAATATTGCAACAGAATGCCTCGATGCGTAAAATGTGCAGCCAACCACTTGTCATCCGAATGTCCAAAACAAAAACGAATTACAGATGTGAAGTGCACAAATTGTCAAGAGAATCATCCTGCCAATTATAGAGGCTGTTTAGTTTATAAAGAGCTCCAAAGAAAACAATTTCCAAACCTGAGGGAGAAAACACAACCTAATCATCCAACTTCGTCTAGTTTCTCAAATACTCGTCGCCCATCTGTTACATATGCAAACGTTGTGGAAGGACGAAATCAAACCACCACCGCAGTTGTCCCAAACACGAGCACTACACAAGAAAAACTGAACACAACAGAAACAAGTAACAGTTTAGAACTAATGGTCCAAAAACTTATGGAGAGAATGGATAAAATATTCGACCTTCTCATAACTATGCTCTCAAAACTTAATGTATAACACTAAAATTAAAATTGGATACTGGAATGCAAACGGTCTCACAAACCATAGTGAGGAGATTAAGGCATTTATAAAATTAAATAATCTTAATATCATGATGGTCTCTGAAGCTCATATGACAAACAGGAGCTATTTTAGTATGCCAGACTTCTGCACCTATATCACACCACATCCAATGGGAAAAGGTCATGGTGGAACTGCGTTAATCATTAGAAGTAATATAAAACATCACGAAATAAATAAAGTATGTGAAATAAATATTCAAGCAACCTCGATATCCGTAGAACTTAGCAAGGGACATATAACGATGACAGTTGCATATTGTCCCCCAGGTAAAATAATTAAAGAGGAACATTTCTCTAGTTATTTCAATGGGCTTGGTCATCATTTCATTGTAGCCGGTGATTTTAATGCAAAACATACAAGTTGGGGTTCAAGATTGATAACAACACGCGGAAGAGAACTTATTAAAAGCTTAAACGACAATAATTTGACTCCAATTTCTACTGGACAACCAACCTACTGGCCTAAGGATAGAAATAAAATTCCTGATCTCATCGACTTTGCTATCGTAAAAGGAATTAGTAGTGACTTTTTAAATATTAAACCATCCTTTGACCTTTCCTCGGACCATTCTCCCATATTTATTGATCTGATGGAACATGTATGCAATACAAATAAACACCCCTCCCTTTCAAATCATAAAACAAATTGGGGTCTATTCAGACTTAACATCCAAAATGCAATTAATTTAAATCTTCCTCTTAAAACAAATGAAAATATTGAGGAAGCATTCCATCACCTTACAACAATCATACAACAGGCAGCTTGGAGCGCAACTCCAGATCTAAATCAGAGGAATAACTATGCACCATATCCACACCATATAAAAATCCTAATCAACCAAAAGAGAAAACTAAGAAAACAGTGGCAAATTTCCAGATCTCCTGGGGACAAAACTCAACTTAACAGGGCTACTCGCATTCTTAAAAGAGAACTACACAAATACAAAGATCAAGGCATAAATGAATTTCTGGAAGGTCTCACTGCGACGGATGACACAAATTACTCTATTTGGAAACTCTCAAAAAAACTTAAACATCAGATCAAGCATGATGGACCCATTAGAAAGGAAGATGGTGATTGGGCCAAGGCAGATGACGACAAAGCCCAAGTTTTCGCTAATCATCTCAGGTTTTTCAACCTCATCCCAGAATTGTCCCTACGGAAGAAGAAGAATTCATTCACAAGAGCTTAGAGGTACCCTACCAGATGTCACCTCCGATTGAAAATATCAAAATAAATGAAATTAAAGATTTAGTTAAAAATCTTAATATCAAAAAAGCTCCAGGGTATGATTTAATATCGGGAAAAATCTGCAAAAACTTACCTGAAGAAGGACTTCGGTTGGTTATGTACATATTCAACGCTATAATAAAGTTAGGCTATTTTCCGTTTCAATGGAAAATGGCACAAATTATTCTAATACCGAAACCAAATAAAGATCCGCACGAACTACCATCTTATCGTCCAATCAGTTTGCTTCCCATTATATCTAAGATATTTGAAAGGTTACTCCTTCAAAGAATGAATCCTATAATCGAGAGAAAAAAGTTGATACCGGAGTACCAGTTTGGATTTAGGCAACAACATGGAACAATTGAGCAGGTACATAGGGTTGCCAAGGTAGCAAGAGATGCAATTGAAAAGAAAGAATACTGCACTGCAGCCTTTTTGGATGTCTCACAAGCATTTGATAAGGTATGGCATGATGGGCTGCTATCTAAAATAAAAACTCATTTTCCCCATCCTATCTATACACTTCTGAGATCCTATCTTACCAATCGATACTTCCAGGTTAGACATAATGAAGCAGTATCAAACATAACTCCAATTCTATCAGGAGTACCCCAGGGCAGTATATTGGGACCCACTTTATACTTACTCTGCACAGCAGATATTCCCACAACAGCAAACAGCACAATTGCTACATACGCAGATGATACTGTTATAATGGCCTCTAGCTCGGTTCCAGTTACAGCGTGCCAAAATTTACATCATTTAAATGGTTTAGAGAAATCGTTACAACTGTGGCGAGTTAAAGTAAATGGCAGCAAGTCTGCAGATATAACATTCACTTTATGCAGGGAAAGTGTACCATCTGTGCATATAAACAATACCATCATACCCACAAGAAATTATGTTAAATACTTAGGAATACATTTTGACAGCCGACTAAATTGGGGAAAGCACATCTGGAAAAAACGACTACAACTAGGAATAATATACAGGAAAATGTATTGGTTCATGAACAAAAACTCCAAATTAAGTCTATACAATAAATTATTATTGTATAAGTCTATCCTAAAGCCAGTTTGGACTTACGGTATTCAGATATGGGGTACAGCATCTAATTCCCATTTACTGAAACTTCAGCGTTTTCAATCAAAAGTCTTGAGACATATTACCAACGCTCCGTGGTATGTGCCTAATTATGTTATACATCGAGACCTTCAGATCCAAAACATTAAAGACACCGTTGTCTCACTCAGTGGAACCTACAAAAATAGACTACTGAAGCATCCAAATACGCTTGCGCAAGACCTATTTAACCGACCCAGGAGAGGAAGACTAAAACGCCGTGACCCATTAGACCTTTCTGTACCTGTAATTACTGAAACGTAGACTATATAATTTAATGTGTGTGTATTTTAACTATTGATGTTTTTTTATATGTTCGTAAAATATGTTTTTGTAAATTGTTATTTAGATCTCAGATATTTTTATCAGAAATGTATCGCAAAGGATTTTCATCACTGGATGGATTTCCACTATGTTAATGTGATAAACCTATTGCTTATTGTTTTTTTTTTTAATTGTAAAAACAGGTTGCAGTAAATAAAGGATGTTTAAAAAAAAATCCAGGCCTGATTTTTTCTTCTTTGAATAAATCAGTTGATTGGTGGTAACATAAATTAAATATTTGTTCAAAAAAAAATTAATTTTGGTAATAAAAGTTAATTTTGTTAAATCTATGGTTCACTTTACCAAACTTTTAATTCATAATCAAATTTGATTTTTTTATAAAAAATTAAGCAATCGTGTGCAGAAAAAAATAGATATGTTATTTTAATTGCCCACTGTCTAATTTGTAAAATTCATATTAGAGTTTTCAAAAAGCTTATACAGGGTGAAATTTTTTCTAAGACCAAAACGAACTAATTTTTTTAAAGCCGGACCTGATTTTTTTCTAGTTTGAATAAATCAGTTGATTAGGTGGCAATAGTGTAACGATTGACCAAAATAAGAGACACGTCGATCTGACCGTTCAAAAATTATGACGAATAAAAATTTCTGTCAAAATGCGAATCTCGCCCTGTATATTATTAAACAATGGGAGCAGACACTTTTTAATGGTCATTTGTTATTCCCCATAGGGGCCTCTATACGAGGTAGGATTATGTACAGTTCCTCATGACTCACCCTGTATGTCTTCTTTCCGAGAATATAGGCCTTTGTAGTAATATACGAATTAGTTTAAAAGATAATTACGGTTAATTGATAATTTGGTAGCAATATTTACACCCTGTAGAATTGTAGTAATTTGACATAAACATTTCTATTTATGTTAAATGTTTTTAATATAGTCTACTACTGTTACATTACTAATATAGAGAAACGTTTAGTTTTGGTATACAGGGTTGGTCAAAACTAGGAATGAGTTTTTTTGAGTTTTCTTAAATGGATTTTGGTTGTAGTATTTCAGTATTGCAGTGAAATGATATTTTATGGTACTTTTTCATTTCTTAAGCATTCTCTATCCCAAAGTGCTTTAATTTGTGAGTTTTTCGTGATTCTTTAAGCCGAATATTATTTATTGCAACAAAAAATAAGTAGGTACGTGAAACTTTATTAGATGACCGTGAAAATATTCAATCAAAATAATTTTTCCGTAAAAAAAACATAATAATCTAGACTCTTCGTTACTTTATTAATTTTTAAATAAATTAATTTATTAAATGGAAGAGACATCACATTACCTAAGTCCAAGATTGTTCTCGCGTAAAATATAAACCAAAGCATATAATATTCGCTAACTTCATATATGAAGTTAGCAAAACATCGAATACTAAAAAAAAATAAAAAAGCGGCAAAAGTAATTTTTTAACAACTAATAAGCGGCAAAAAATCGGTAAATTCAGCACCAACTCGATTTGAATTTAAAACATTTTTTGCTGTTGTGGATAACTTCATATGAAGTTAGCGAAACATCGAATATTAAAAAAAAATAAAAGAAGCGGCAAAATTAATTTTTCTACAACTAATGAGCGGCAAAAAAGCGGCAAATTCAGCACCAACTCGATTTGAATTTGAAACATTTTTTGCCGTTGTGATTCGCTAATTTCATATGAAGTTAGCTAAACATCGAATATTAAAAAAATAAAAGCGGCAAAATTAGTTTTTCATAACTAATGAGCGGCAAAAAAGCGGCAAATTCATTAAAAACTCGATTTGAATTTGAAACATTTTTTTCTGTTGTTATTCGCTAACTTTATAATATGGAGTTAGCGAAACATCGAATATTAAAAAAAATAAAAAAGCCGCAAAATTTATTTTCTTACAATTAATCAGCTGCAAAAGAGCGGCAAATTCAGCACCAACTCGATTTGAATTTGATACATTTTTTGCTGTTGTGTTTCTCTAACTTCATATGAAGTTAGCGAATCACCGAATATTAAAAAAAAAATAAAAAAAGTCGCAAAATTATTTTTTTCACAACTAATGAGCGAGAAAAAAGAGGCAAATTCATCACCAACTCTATTTGAATTTGAAACATTTTTTGCTGTTGTGATTCGCTAATTTCATATGAAGTTAGCGAAACATCGATTACTAAAAAAAAATAAAAAAGCGGCAAAATTAATTTTTCCACAACTAATGAGCGGCAAAAAAGCGGCAAATTCAGCACCAACTCGATCTGAATTTGAAACATTTTTTGCTGTTGTGATTCGCTAACTTCATATGAAGTTAGTGAAACATCGAATATTAAAAAAAAGATAAAAAAGTGGCAAAATTAATTTTTTCACAACTAATTAGCGGCAAAAAAGCGGCAAATTCCTATTGTGCTTGCCGTATTATTTCCGAGAAGTGATTCGCTAACTTTATGCACATCCCAGACGAAACATATAATTTTGAAATTTATTTGGTATGTACGTACTTAGAACTGGTAACGCGACAGTTCGTAACCGCGACATTTCGTAACAATACATATTCGTAGCGGACAATAATTTTAACGTCCAAATTAACTAACTTATTACAGTAACAATTGAAACTACGTTTATCAATTTAACGAACGAACATCACCCTAAACATTTTCAACACATTTAATATTTCGTGGAGAAATAAATTTTTAAAATAATTGTCTTTGAATAGATATAATCTAGTACCTACTTGAGCCATTATACATGAAAGTTAGTTGTGTTGATGATTTTAGGGAGAACTTATTTTCCTAAATTGTCTTTAGATAGGTAACAAAAGATTATTTGGGACCTGAATGTGTCATTGTTTCTGTCTTGTATTGTGACTTTATTAGGTTGGTGCTTTAAAAAGTCATATACAATATTTTAACTAAAAGAGATCAGTCAATATTGATGTTAAAAAAAATGAAAAACCAATAAAGTTGTAACCGTCGCCGTCGGTTTCGGTTTCATATACAGGGTGTAACAAAAATACAGGTATTAAATTAAACCAGATATTCTGGGACCAAAAATAGTTCGAATGAACCTAACTTACTTTAGTATTAATATGCACATAAAAAAAGTTACAGCCCTTTGAAGTTACAAAATGAAAATCGATTTTTTCGAATATATCGAAAACTATTAGAGATTTTTTATTGAAAATGGACATGTGGCATTCTTATATGGCACGAACATCTTAAAGAAAAATTATTGTGAAATTTGTGCACCCCATAAACATTTTATGGTGGTTTTGTTCCCTTAAACTCCCCCCCCCCCCCAAACTTTTGTGTACGTTCCAATTAAATTATTATTGTGGTACCATTAGTTAAATTCAATATTTTTAAAACTTTTTTGGCTCTTAGTATTTTTTCGATAAGACAGTTTGTATCGAGTTGCGGCTTCTTTTTTAATATGGTTCAAAATATATCTAAAAATGTAAATCATAAATAAATTTTCATATTATTACTGAGTCTCCATAATCGTACTACAACCATATACATATACAAATATGTGGTGGATTTGACAAATATTCAAAATATCTCGATAAACACTCGACTTTTAGAAAAAGTACTAAGAGGCAATAAAGTTTTTAAAACATTGTGTTTAACCAATCATACTACAATGATAATTAGATTGAAACGTACACAAAAGTTTGGAGGGGTTTAAAGGAACAAAACCCCCATAAAATTTTTATGGATTGTCTAAATTTCACTTTAATTTTTTCTTAAGATACTACTATTAAGATAAGAATGCCACATGTTCATTTTCAATAAAAGATCTCAAATAGTCTTCGATATATTGGAAAAAATCGATTTTTATTTTGTAATTTCAAAGGGCTGTAACTTTTTTTATGTGCACATTTGTACTAAGGTAAGTTAAGTTCAATCAAACGATTTTTGATCCCAGAATATGTGATTAAATTTATGACCTGTGTTTTTGTTACACCCTGTATACTATTGTGAATAGTAATCACAATTTAAAAGGTATATTTTCATAATATTTGCATATTTATGTGCCAAATGTATAGTCCGTCCGCTATAACTTTTCCCATGCGGTACGATTCATTTTCAATCAAATTAAAAGGAAACAGTAGCGATCAACAGGTAGCCAAAACGCGTTCCAAGATTGCGGCTGTAATTTTGAATATTTTTTCGAGATATTTGGCACACGTATTCGTAATATACTAAAGAATGGCGGTACAGAGCCCAATTTCAAAAATATATTATTATGTGGAAATTACTCTGTAATTAAATACAATATTAAAAAAACGAGCCTGTACTGCCATTAAGAAGAACAAAAAAATACACTTTCTTCAAATAAACTTTTTTATCCGATACCTAGATTTTGTGTCACTTTGGAACTACTAAAATTTTTTATTTCATTAGTAGTTCCAAAATGGCACAAAATCTAGGCATCGGATAAAAAAGTTTATTTGAAGAAAGTGTATTTTTGTGTTCTTCGTAATGGCGGTACAGGCTCGTTTTTTTAATATTGTATTTAATTACAGAGTAATTTCCACATATTAATATATTTTTCAAATTGGGCTCTGTACCGCCATTCCTTATTATATTACGAATACGTGTGCCAAATATCTCGACAAAATATTCAAAATTTCAGCCGCAATCTTGGAACGAGTTTTGGCTACCTGTTGATCGCTACTGTATCACCTTAAGTCAAAACAGAAAGCGAAACGTACGCCGATGTGTGTAGTACGAGTATATAGTATACAGTATACAAAATGTATATACATATCGACGTTCGTTTCAATTTATGTTTTGACTTAATTTGATTGAAAATGAATCATGGGAAAAGTTATAGAGGACGGACTATATGTGCCATTTATATGCTAAAACTTCAACAAGCCAAATTTTTCATAGTTTTATCCTTGTAAATAAAGGTCTAATGTGACATAAACCCTCTGGTAAAATATGTATCTTTTTCATTTATGCCGGTTTGATTTTACTGCGACTATACAGGCAGTGGCGGAGCTAGGGTGGGGATGAGGGGGCGGTCCGCCCCGGGTGACACCCGAGAGACCCGATCACAAAAGAATTAATAGTTAATTCGTTAATTTATTACTTTACTCACGTTACGATCAAAATACAATTCATTATCTTGTAAAACAAAGAGGCATTTTTTGGATTTTTTACGTTAACAGCAAAAAAGCAGTTAATCTAGAAGAAGTACCGTTCACTGGTTCACAGCTTACATGGAGGAATACAAGCTATTACCCGAGATCCGACAGGTAGGGTGTAGTACAGCCCAACAAAGATAAAGCGCCTAAACCATCAGGAAATTTTGCATGTAGTGGCCACAGCGGCTAGATAGCTTTCTATGGTATATTCATCTATGCGATGACACATAGTTTTTAGTCTTCTGATTAGTTGCAGCAAGTAGTATATGTATTTGGATTGAAAGTGGTCACACCTCACGCATCGGAGTTTGTTCTTTCTGCAGAATTGTCTTTATTTTGTTTTATTCCTATAAATAAGTAAGTATTGGTAAGTGAAAGATACTTATTACAGACTTATACATATTTTTTTATTAGTCTAAGCTAAAATGAATTACGGACGAGAATAAGCACGTCTTCGGGCCTTATGGGATGAAGTAGATAGTGACGAACGTATTGACAAAAGTAATTCGGAAATAAGTGAAGAAATAGACAATGTTTGTGTAAATAGTGACTATCCTGACCAGCTTCAAGATGTTCACTTTCCAGATATCATAGACAACTAAACGTAAAGATATTTTTTGAGATTCTCTACTCCTTCAACTGTTGGGGTTTGTCATACCCCACATGTCTGTTAGTGGCAAAAAAGTTTACCTGTCGGATGCCGGGTTAAAGCAAAAAACCAAAATGCTATTTTCGTTGGATGTATTAATCATTTAATTAATTTATATGGCCAGCACTCTATTGCACAAAACACATCTTGTGTAGCATTTTTTAGAACTCTAGAGGCAATTTTTAAGAAGTATTAGAAGCAGACCTCCTGCTAGAAATACCAAGTTTCAGAAGACATTTACAAGCGGCCAATATTACAGCCCCTCTAAATGGTTAGCTGTAGACTTTTTAAAATTCATTTTGGAATGAGATTTCATGGAATCCCTCCCAAGCTTGATGCTCGCATTAAAATTGTTTATGACCATTTGTGTATCGGTTGCTTCATGTGAGAGAAGTTTTAGTAAGCTAAAATTAATCAAGAATTTCTTGCGAGCAATAACACAAACAAGGCTAAATAACCTCGGTGCAATTTTATTAACTTTCTTATTTTTTTTTCATTATTCCAAACATACGTTTATCGGATATTCGTTGATTTTAATAATCTTTATTTTTACTATTTGGGGTGAAACCATCGATTACCGCCCCGGGTGTCACCCGTCCTAGCTACGCCACTGATACAGGGTGTTTGTAAATAAGTGTTACCAACTTTAAGGAGTAATTTTGCTTGAAAAAATAATGACATTTTTGCTCGATAAACATTTATTATGTACGTAAGTACTTTGTTTCCGAAGTACGGGGTGTTGAAATTTTTCTTAAAACCCGAAAAATGTATTGCTCTAAAACCGGTTGAAGTACGCAAATAAAATTTAATTCGTTTAATTTTAAGAGAGAGTTAGGTACATATTGCGAATTTTTTTAAAAGGGGAGTGCATATAGATTTTCACTTCGGAAAAAATCAAACAAGATAGAACTTTTTGTAATTTCATTAAGAAATGTTTAATAAACAACTTATCGAAAAGTTCTACTCGAGAAGTGGGTGCTTCATTTTTTATTAAACAAATAATCTACGAAATTAGATGTTTTTTTAAATAGCTCCAAAAATATAAATTTTGGAAAAAAAATGACTTGACCATTGAAAAATTCAGAAAATTTTACAAAAAAAATTTGTATACAGAATTTGCTAAAACTAAATCTGTATCTTCTATAATTTTTTATTTATAACGCTAAAGTCACCCTTCTCACAAACATTGGCGCACTGTAAACTAACGTACGGTGAACTGTACGGTTGAGTTATTTTAATGTAATTCTTTACCTGATGCATCAAATGAAATTTTATAAATTGAACATGAAAGAAGAATAATTAAGCTATCTTAGGGTTATAATAGAAAGAAATAAAATGTACAGGCATAAGTACGGTGTGGGCGGAAAATGAGCCTTAGATGAATTTTGTTTAAAAATGATTTAAAAATGTGTAACTAATACAATTTGTCATATAAAACTCTCAATTTTGCACAACTTACTTTTCAAGCATCTTACTAAATGATGTTTCATTCAAAAAAATCTCCAAAATTTAATTCAAATGATATGACGTCTCAAAAAATGTAATTTTTGAAAGCTTCGCAGTTTTATAGAATTACCACCAATTTAAGACAGTATTACTCAAGCTTGAACAGATCTATTACAGTTTTATAAGTGCTTTTTTAAAGCTTAGGATGTAATCTTTAAAATTCACTTAATTATTTTACTTTAGGAATAAAATAAACTGTTTCTTTTTAAAAAAATTAAAAAAGATAACAAAAATGTAATACAAAAACCGAAAATTACCAGCTAAAAAAATGTTTATACAAAGTGATCAAAACTTTTTTCTGTAAAACTTACATTTAATAATAAGCTTCAACAATAATAAATGTTCAGCAAAAATTTTTTTTATGTCTGCGTAACTTGGAACCTATTGATAACTTTTTTATTATCAGTTTTACGAAAAAAGTTATTCTTTATAAAATACTCTGCATCATATATATAATCTAAGACGCAATCATCAAATATCAAAGTCAATTAATGTTATACGAGGTATGTCAAAAAATATGAATTTCACTCAAGAGTTAAGTACCTTTACATTTCACAATATCGAAAATTGTTATTAAGAGTAGTTGTTTGGAATTAAAAAATTTGTTTTAGTGTTCAATTACATCGTTCTAATTAAAATACTGTCAATAATAGAGGCACTTAACTCTTAAGAAAAATTCATATTTTTTACATACCTCGTACCTATAAAATTAGAAAAGTTTGATGTCTGATGGTTGTATCTTAGATTTTAGACCAGGGAGAGCGTTTTATGAAGAATAACTTTTTTCGTAAAAGTGATAATAAAACAGTTATTGTACATAAATGTAATCAAATGATGATCAGTATCCCTAATTTGAGAAAAAATTGAAATTTTTTTTATTAGAACGATATAATTGTATATTTTGTCATAGTTTCTAAATTCAAACAACTTTTTATAACAGCATTTTTTGATATTCTGGAATATAAAGGTACTTTACTCTTTAACGAAATTAATATTTTTGACATAACTCGTAAAATATTGATAAAATTTGATATCTGATGGTTCAGTTTTAGATTTTTGGCTATCCAGAGCATTTTATTAAGAATAACTTTGTTCGTAAAATTGATAAAAAAAAAAGGTATCCATGTGGTTCCTAGCTATGCAGACACACCGGATAAGAGCTTCTGTATAAGAATTTTCAAATTGCAATGCCATATTCGGATTCAGCATAATAAAAAAAAAATTGAAACATATTTGATCAAAGTTAAATGATGAATTTAACGATATTTTTAAAATTATTTATACAAAACAATTGTTTAAACAATTAATAAACAGTTAGCGGTCAAATCAGTGAGCATAACTTTTTACTTTAACATGTATATAAACTAACAAAAAGAGTTTTAGAAAACATATAAGCTTGTTTGAATTTTTCCGAAACAATGCATGTTTTCGTTCTAATTGCACTCCCCTATAAATACAATTAATAATTTTATATTTTTATTGGCGGGCATACTGGTATGGCCTGAATTTAAAAAATAGTATGCCACTGATATATTTCACATTAATTTTTTCTTAATTTAATTTTTGACAAAATATATATCTTGCCTTTTTTCATATGAGGCGCCGTTTTCCTGCAAATTTCCATATTTATAAAAACCTCTTTCAAATACTTTGTAAGCGGTAAGTCGTTTTATTTTTTTGCATAAAAAGGAACCTATGAAAATTATGTTTGTTAGAAATTGAACGATGGATTCAAAAATTATTTTAAGTTCGAAATATCTCTGTGGCATACTATTTTATTCTTCAAACAAGTCAGACCATTACTCGTATGAGCTCCAATTATATAAAAAAATAAAATTATATTCTATGTCAAAAATGCGCAATAACTACCTCTTAAAACACGCCAAGTTTCATTTGAATTTTCAAACAGGTTTTAGAGTAATAAATTAATGTTCGGTTAGTAAGAAAAATTTCAACACCCAGTATCTTAAAAACGAAGCATTTGCGGACATATGTTTATACGACAAAATGTCAATATTTTTTCATGCAAAACTATCCCCTGTAGTTTGTAACACTGTAAAAACACCCTAAATAAAGATTTGGAAAATTCTCGTACTGTTATCTTTTTGTTAAATCTACTTAAAAAAGGTAATAAAGGGAGCTTTTTTTGTTTTTTTTTGTCTTTTTTTAAATTTGTACTTTTAGATACTTTTCAAGCCTAATTAGCTCAACGATCAAAAATATTTAACCCTACGTTAGACGCGCGGTTATTGCTGACGAGCTTAGTCGCGCGGTCTACGACTGTAGACCAATAGTTTTTTGTCGTATAATACCGGATTTTGACAAAATTAACAAATTAATGGTGAATAACATGTTTATTTATGTCCGTACTTTGATATTCGATATGCTTTGTTCCTTGGCTGTTCTCATTTTGACAGTGGTAAAATTAAAAACGAGGTCATGATTTTTTGAGTCTTTATTCGCAAGTAAATGAAAATGGTCACAAAAATAAGCTCAATTTAGTAAAAAACACAAATATTTTTTATCTTTCAACTTCTAGAATGACCAATAGGGATGAATAGTAAAGAATAGAACTAGAAATTAAAAAAAGAACAAAACTATTAAATTATGGTAAAAGTGGCACAATTTTAGTCCGTCAAACATTCTGTGTAAATAATATTATCCCTGAGATGATATTTGCATGCAAATTTGTCACATCTTTGGCATGCCGTTCTTATTGACATATTGCAAATTCGTGCACAAATACAACATCGTCCCACGTAATTTGTTGGAATATTAGGGGAGGGGGTACGAGTTCTTGAACTCCGAGCAGTACGCGAGATCGTCGTCTAAGTTCTCTTAGAAGGGAAGGTATAGTTTATCCATATTCAATTTGGGTTTGATTAGTTCCCATGCTAAGTTTTCAATGAAGTCGCTTCTTGAAACTTTTTCGTTTATGTTATTAGCTTTATATACACAGCAGGCTACATATTAGCTTTATATATCCAACTAAAAACTGGAACGCCCTTAGTCGCGCGGTCTACGGTTGTAGACCAGTGCTCTTTGAATGATGGTAAAAAAAAAAATAATGCAAACAGATCGGCGGCGTTTAGCAAACTGAAGAGTAAGTTGGAAGTATTAGTGACAGCTACTAAGCGGGATGGGGGCGTATGTGCAGTTTTCTGCAATTAGCGACCACTTAAAGGAGAGTGGTCTACGATTGTAGATCGTGCAACTAACGGAGGGTTAAGTATATCAGCTTAAGAGAATGGACACTAAAAAGAAAAAAAAATGGTATAGCCATATAAGCAGAATAGGAGAAGGAAGACTGGTAAAGATAGCATGAGACGGATCACCAAACGGCCGAAGGAGTATAGGAAGGCCAAAGAAGAAATGGAGTGACAACCTGGATATCTGATGAGGCGGTATCCGAAGATGGAACAGGCGCGAGCCTATTAAGGAAGCAGGAAGAAGAGTTTGAATGAATGAGAGGAGGGAAACATTCAAACGGGGTTCAGAAGTGGTCTAGGAGTACGCGAAGCATCTTTCGCAACGCAGAATATATATGTATTTTTTGGACTACATAAAAGCTTTTGCATGTGCAATCACATATCACTAATAAGCACAGGAGTAGATGAAACGATTGATAATCAATTTATATTGGTCTTAATAGAATCACCTGTATTCTATTAAAATTGGTATCACATGTGTCTAACAATTTTTGTTATCTTCCTTAAGGAAAAAACTCTTTTACAAAACTGGTGTCAGTCAGTGGCGGATCTACGGCGGAATACAGACAAATTCAACAAAGTAAATCTGCTAGTTAGGAAAATTAAGGGAATTTAATGCACATAAGTTATTATTTAGGTCTTTTGTGTATTTAGCTTTTTTTTTGGTTAAAGTTTCATTGGAAATTTCCCCCGTCAGTCCCTCCCAAAGACAAATGTCTAGATCCCCCACTGGTATCAGGTGTGATGGATAATAATTAATGTCAATCTCATATGAGACATATTTTATTTGCTATATTATTCACTCTATTATACTGAAAATATTTTTTGTTGTAAATATTGCTTACACCCAGTTTGAAAAAATGTGAAAACGCTGAATTTATCAACGTCCGTCCGTAAACACAACTCCTCCATCACTATACCAGATAGAATGACAAATATTGTATCCGATAAAAGCTTGTAACCGAAGGGATGGATTAAATGTGAGACATTTGACCTAGGACTTCTGGTTTTAGAAAAGCAACCAGAAGTACTTTTTTCAAGTCGCCGAAGTAGTATAAGCGATATATTATTCAACGTGCCTTAGCAAGATGAGAACAATTGTATACTCTTGAGTTTTATATAATTTCCAGTGAAGAAGTTCTAACCGGAAGAGCCACATTATAGTTGCAGAAATTATATGTGACATATCAATCGAAGCCTATTGAAAACCTAGCATGAACCTTTATTTCCTGTTTTGAAGTCATTTCCATTTAAACTAAAAGTTTAACTGTAAACATAAGAAAGTATGACTGAAAGTTTAATAAAAATGACTCAACTGAGTGAAATCGTAAGTATATTAATCGACGCAAAGTTACACGAAGAGATCAAATATTAACTTCCGGTTCTACTTTCGGTCATTTTGGGTGACAACTTAGAACTTACAAAGTCCAGTTACTTGTATTTTATAGAAGAATAATTTTTACTGCTCTCTCAAATTCGATGGTGATTAGACCAAAAGAGTAGAAATTATACGCAACACTAACGTTCTTCCTGATTTCTAGCGAAGTTCAAAAACTTTAGATATTTACCATGACTTTCAAATTACATTTTAATGAGGCACACAATGCTTTCTTGAGTACATACAGACTAATTTCTTTATGCCCTAGTAAGGATTTTCTGTAACTAAGATTAAAGTTTCGTGTTTAATATTTGGAAGTTTACGGGAAAACTTCGGTCGAACAAATAATAGTTTCATTATTATTGCTCCATTTAGCTAAAATTGAAATCTCTTGTAGAATTAGAAGTGTACTGACTGAAATGTTCGTCAAGACATTAGTGAAATTAATAACTCCGAAATTATCTTTTAAGAGCTTAAACTAAAGATTATGCTTAACGAAATATACAATGAGGACGCTTAGATTGGAATAAATTCATGTTCTCAAAAATGGGCAATTTTAGAGAGAAATCCCGAAACAAGTCGATTTCTATTTTTAAATTATGATTTTTTGGCATATATCGACGTAGTTCATCTGGGCGTGATGACGTAATTGATGATTTTTTTAAATGAGAGTCGGAGTTGTGTGATAGGTATTAGGTATTACACTGATATTTGAATCAAACTGATATTTAAAAGGTTCTTTAAATGAAAATAATTTCTATCCTTGTAGTTTCGGTACTCGCCTGAAGGACCGCAAACAATTGGTGTCTTCTAACTGTATCTCATGGCGGAATCTTATTCTGATACTTATAATATTGGTAATAATAATAGTAATATATTTAATGCTATTTATCATTAAGTTGTTTTAAATGAAAACACTCTTAAATATTATTGAAGTCCTATGTAGAAATACTTATCGGATTTTCCGATAACTATTTATATGAAAGATAAATTTTCCGATTATATGAAAGATAACTAAACCAATATATTTTTGTTACAGTGCAGCCTCGATAAAACGGCTCTAGGTAGGTGCTTCAAATCTCGTCACAGCAACGAATCCCAGTGCCCGATGCTTTCTAACAAACACCCGACTTCTAAGCACTCAAGGGACCACCAAAAGCATCACAAGTCAACATTACTAAATACATTAAAAACGTCCCCAAGTACCACTAGTCATCAAAAGAAGCTGCGCTTCCAATTGGCCAAAGAAAGAAAGGCCAGTACGACATTAGGTAAGTGATATAAATTTAATTATAGACAAGGTTTTAATATTAAATATTAATATTACAGTCGAACCCGCTTATTAGAGTACCGGTTATAGGAATATCCCGGTTTAGGGAATATAAATACGAGGTCCCGAAACGTTTCCATTTACTCCTTAATAAATTTATCCGTTTATTGGAATACGTATTCATAAAACAATGCCGCTTATTAGAATATTTTTCAGGTCAGCGAATAAATTTTTACCTACAATTTAGAATTTCCTAAAATTTTAATTAAATTATGTCTTAAATTATGGTTTCTCGCCAAGGGCTTCGAAGGCCTGTAGTGCTGTTTTATTTATATTATTTGGGTTTGCCAGATAGGTAATAAATATTGTATTACGTTGTTATGAGTACCAATTCAATAGTTTACCGACAAATTCGGTCGTAAAATAATTTCCTTTTTTTACAAACTATACGTATTGCCAGCCACTTGCCTGTTATAAAATTTTTAAGAAACAGTTCGCCCATCCTAATCGCTTGTAAAGTTATAAAATGTTTTCGGGATGACCAAACCATTGTAAATTTTTCTAATTTTTATAAATCAGAGCAACAAAAGTGACTAGTATTTTATGTAACAAAAAACAAACTACAATTAACGATTATTTTTCAAGACTAAATAAGTAATTTTCTTATTAAGTATATTATGTATTTTTATACGAAAATATTTATATAATCTATATATTGCATACATTTCATATTAATTACTGTATGCATCCACATAATATAATGTAATTTGTTTTTTTAATAAATATGTTACGCTATTGTGTTATTGACATAAAAAGACCTATATACCGTAAAACCGTATATACCCTATTACACGAATATACAAATGTGTTGGATTCTTTCGACAACGAATATTTTATTGTGTAAAATATGAAGCACGAAAATAAATTGCAAATTATATTGCTGCTTATTGGAATAATTATTATTAGAGCCATTTACTTTCGTACTTCTTATGTTGCACACTGAAATATTCGTTGTCGCGATAATCCAAAACAGTCGTTTGTTGGTGGAATGAACCATACATATAAATATTAACATACTTTGTACTATTATTCGTATATTCGGTACACTTATTACGGCTAGCCACCAATGATCGGTTATTAGAATATCCCGGTTATAAGAATATTTTTGCTTGGCACGAAGGCTATTCCAATAAGCGGGTTCGACTGTAATTATTAAATCTACTCTAAACTATCAAACAACAGAGTGTGCGTATATCGAGCAAATAAAAAAATTAGCTGATAACTGTATTACCATTAAAAGAAAAATCACAATAAAACAACAACTCAATATTTTATCTTACACTAATAAGTCCCAGGCAAAGAATAGTATTATCGTTTACTATTCAACCTCTGTCTTTCAGTCCCACATTCAATCCTAGTGGCATTCAATCCTAGTGCATTAAAAAGACATCGGTTTAATCTACTTTTTTTAATCACTTTTATCTTTTTTAAGATAACAACCTTCTTCATTTCTTGTTGTTCTTTTCGGCCCAAGGTATCTATTCTTTTTAAGAATAAATACCTTGTTGTTGTGCCGTCACAACTCCAGGGGTGTCAGAACCGGATTCACTGTCCCCATCCCTCTTTTACGATCTCATATCAGTTCTCATCATCCCAACTCATTGCCACACAGTCGCCAATTTAACATTGCGACGACTTCTCAAACCTACTAGTGTTTCGTGCATTTGAGGGACAAACTTCATCCCTAGAACTTTCGTTTTAAATAACAGCAGCTTATTTATTTCTGGTTGATTGAGGGTCGAAATTTCACTACCATAAGCAACGACTTGGTGAATAATTGACGTACAGTCTTAGTTTAGATTGTCTTTTTAATATGTAGGCTTTTTGTCTTTTTAATCTTAGTAATATTATAAGATAATATAGTGCTCTATACCCAGCAGTTAGTCTTCATCATCACCATCTTTGGCTTTTACAACTCTTCGTGAGTCTTTGCCGCGTTTACTATCGTCTTCCATTGGTTCCGGTCCTGTGCAACTATTACCCATGGCCTGGCTTCCATATTCTCCAGGTCGTCTCTGACTGCATCTTTCCACCTTTTTCTAGGCCATCCTGCGACCGTGTGTTCTTTTCCAAAACACATTGGTAATCAATATTTCGTCATCAGTATTTCATACCACATGGCCTACTTACCATCTTCTTCTTTAAGTGCCATCTCCGCGGCGGAGGTCGGAAATCATCATAGCTATTCGTATTTTAGAGATGGCTGCTCTGAAAAGTTCATTTGATGTACATCCGTACCACTCTCTCAGGTTGCGCAGCCACGATATTCTGCGTCTCCCTATGCTTCTCTTTCCTTGAATCTTTCCCTGCATAATCAATTGGAGCAAGCTGTATCTCTCTCCATGTGTAATATATCCGAGATATTCCAATTTTCTTGTTTTGATGGTATTTAGGATTTCCATTTCTTTATTCATCCTTCTCAGAACCTCTTTGTTTGTAACGTGTTCTGTCCACGATATTTTCAGAATTCTTCTGTACACCCACAGCTCGAATGATTCTAGTTTTTTCATTGATACAGCATTCAAAGTCCAAGCTTTCATTCCATAAAACAGAGTCGAGAAAACGTAGCACCTAGCCAACCTAACTCTTAGCTCCAACTTCAAATCTCTTGTGCAGATTACTTATCATAGTCTATTGGCTTTTATGTATCTCACGATGTGTCTCTGCCCGAAGAGAGTGTCTATTTCATTGTTGTATCTGGTCCTCCATTCATTTGTCACACTGTCCCTGTAAAGACCACATGTAACAGTGAGGACGTTTGAGTTGGAATAAATTAATTTTCTCGAGAATGGGCGACTCTGGAGAGAAATCCCGAAACAGGTCTATTTTTATTTTTAAATTATAATTTTTTGGCAAATATACCATACTAGTGACGTCATCCATCTGGGCTTAATGACGTAATCAACGATTTTTTTAAATGAGAATAGGGGTAATATGATTGCTCATTCGAAAGGTTATTTAATGCTCTATTCACCAATATAAACATTAACATAATTATTTATACAGGGTGCCAAAAAAAATTTTGAATTAAATTAATAATTGAGACAAAAAGAAGAATGTACATAATTTATTTAATTCGAAATACCTTTTACTGTTATCTGAAAATAAGAAAAAATAAAAAAATATTTATTTGATAAATAAATATTGTTTTTCGCTTAAATTCAATATTAAAGCTGCCATTTCCACCTGCATCTTGTAACGTTCCCCAAAATGAGGGTGTTATTTGCATAATATGAAAAGGGAATTGAAATTTGACAAGATGTTGATATGTCATATAGGGGGATGTTACATAATGAAGAACATGGCCCCGGTCGCTACTGTCTCAGAGCTTTAAAAAGGGGTGGATTCTTAAAAGGTGTTATGATATACTCTTATTAGCTTAGAAAAATTAAAAAGATAGAAAAATCGAAATAGGGATGTAAAATAGAAAATAAAAAATATTGGGCGCCACTGTACCTTAAGGAACCAAATTGTATACAAAAAAACATATATTAAAAGAAAAATAGATAGCTGCATCAAAATAAATAGTCTCAGAAAAAATACATAATATACAAAATATTATAATGTAACTTACCTTATTTACTCTATACTCAATATTTTATACTTAATATTTTATACTCAATACTTTATACTCAATATTTTATACTTAGTCAATTTCTTTATTGTTCTTACGATGCAAGAGAAGGAAAGGAAATAATAAGATTTGTATTTTGCAAATCAAACATTATTTATTAAAAAAATCAAAGAAAATGAATTTCTGATCTCTCGATGTTACAGATTGAGATCCAGATTATCAAATAAAAAAAATGAAACAAAAAGTTCTACAAACACAAAAATAATACCTTTACGTATCACTGTCCTATTTTCTTCTGGTTGTTGGTTGATTTATAAGTCCCAGACGATATTTCACTACTCGAAAGTCACTTCACAATATTTACAGGTACAGCAAAAGTGCATAACGTTTATCCATAGTTTATAAAAAAAAAAGTTTTTATAGAAAAATTCAGCTTTCTACTCGAACAAAAATATTTTAGAACTCAATAGTCCTGTTGAATATTAAACGGGATCAAAATGAAATATATTAATATACTTCATGATTTGACTGTAATGTTTAACTTAGTAATGCAAAATGAAACTTCTAACTCCTACTTCCGGATCTGACTGCATAAAAAATTATTTAATACCAAAAGTGGTATGAAATCATATCGGCGATTCGCTTGAAAACAGCGAGAACGCGGTAGTCTACGCTTTGCTTAGACCATAATGGAACTCCAACACAAAAGCTTCTGCAGCAAGATTGCACAATAACTTCACCTTACACAAAGTAAACTGGTAACTTAAACTTTCAGGTACTGCAACACTGCATACCTCCCGAGGCTAACTCCTTAACAGAACTCTCCTGCTTCACGGCTTCCAAGGAACTCTTCTTCGAACCCTAACTCGATCCCCTCAAACAAACTATTTTCAAAATCAACGCCTTCTCAACATCAGAAGCCTTCCTCCCATTCTGACAGCCATCACCTAATCTGTCCAATAATGATCATTCAAAACATTTCCCTACCAATCGGGTAGCGAGAGAATCATGGTTAGGACATCCTACTGATCCATCATCATTCTTTTTCGCCAATAGAAAATCGCTGATTCTCCGTAAACAGGCTTATGATGCCCGCGAAGAAATTGCTTAGCTCAGACTCAATGGTCGAATCTGAAAACCCAACTCTTAACAATTTTATCGTCATTAGAGACGTTATCTCTACGAATGAAATTTATTAAATAAACACTTTCGACTCAAAGTGTAGATAAAAACAATCCACTGAAGGATTTATAGCTTTTAACTTCCTTGGCGGCGAGTTTCCACAAAGCATCGCTGAGACACTCAAAGACAATCACGTCATATTCTGCGTAAAAACAGACCATAAATGCGACTTTCGTGTGAATCAAGAAAGAACTGCGTAATACTTAACATTGTGGGAGCGTGAAATCGACAAACACACATCATGTGAGAGATCTGCTAGGAACTTACGATTCTTCGATACAATATACAGGGCGTAACGAAAGTGTTACATGTATAACTAGATCTAAATTTCAAATAACTTTGGTATACAAGGTGAAGTAAAAATACAACGAATTTTGGACCATTATAATCTTAGGAGTTTGAACATTTAATTTAAGTGAAAAGCAATGTTTAATTTTTAAATTAACATTTTTTCTATTTTCTGACAGCAGTATAATGTATTTTGCATTAAATAAATTACATACATTCTTCTTTTTGTCTCAACTAATTTAATTTAAAAAAGATTTTGGGCACCCTTAATAAATAATTATATTATTGTTTATATTAGTGAATAGATAATTAAATAACCTTTCCAATGATTTGATAAGTGAATAACTTTCCGAAGGTGTGATCATTAAGACATACGTTCGATCGGGCGGAGGTAAATTCCTCACCAACCAGTAAAAACATATAATCCGACAGGTATTTTCCTCACCAAATTTAAGGGTTCCTATTAATCCGGTAGGTATTTTCCTCACCAAATCATTCAGGTAATAAAATAAAAATATAGATGTAATTTAAGAATGATTATTATGAAAGCATCCAAAATCCGAATAAAAGACATTAAATTCCTTACATTATAATAATAGTTTATAATATAGATAATAAGCAAAATGTATAAATTATTATTTAATATTTACTATTATACTAAGAGACACACTTTACAAAATCCATTTCATTTGATTAGACTGATATTAATAAATTTTCTACATTTATTTTTCAATTTCAGTTTAACTCCTTTAGCTTTGATACGTTTAGCAATATGCAAACTATAAATTTTAACATACGTATATATCTGAAATTCTTTAATTTATTCTAAGAAGATATATATGGATGAATGCGTATTATAAAACGATGAACTAAAATGCGACTGAAAAGACTCGCAAGCATTCGTAGTACGAATAACAGAAGAATTTGCCTCTACTCACAAATATGGGGAGAATATGGTATTTTCGTCTACATAAGTTTCAACTAAATAATCAACATAATATTGTCTAAAATTTCAATTTCTGGTTTGCATGACATTAAATCAAACACAAAACAACCTGTACGTCTTCTGGTTTTATATATAATATGTAAGGCCAAAAGTCTGTTTGAGCCACTTACCTACTTCAGAATCATTTTGTATATTCTGATGTTAAATCAAGAGCCTGAATTTTTCTATACCAAGCTTGGTGTAGATGAAATCTACAACCATGTATTTCAGTGTTCGGACACATTTGAATGATTGCATTATGTATAGCCTTTTCAAAATCTACAAAAATTTTACTAGGATTGATTGGGGGGAGGGGCGATCAAAAATCTTCAAAAATTGCGTTACGTAATACGTGAACGCCCCATTACGGTGCGTTACATAGGGGGGAGGGCGGGGTCAAAAATCTTCAAAAATTGCGTTACGTAATACTTGAACGCCCCCAAACTCAATTTTGAAAGCTTTAAAAATTTCTGATTTTAATAAATAAAAAAATTGTTGTAAGTTTCTGTTTATTGTTTGGCAGTAAACAGTATATCTAATAAAGATATAATGCCCATATACATAATGCCCATTATAATGCCCATTACTTAACCCAAGACTAGTAAATAATTGCAAATAATATGTGGAAAAAATCAATGTTTTTAATAAGCTTTCTGCTAATAACTCCAAAAGTTTCCGTTTTATCAAAACAACTTTACTTAACAAAAATGTACCTTTTAAAAAAATAAACAAAAACGTGTTTTTAGATTTTCTTTAAGACCAATAGTAATCGAGCTATACTATATATGTTGGCTCTTCTTCGTCAAATGCTAAATATTGTAGTTTCAAAGTCAAAAGACGAGAAAACTATGCATTTTTCGAGGACAACTTGTTCAAACTAATTTAAAGTATTAAAAATATCTATCTCCAGAAATAAAAAAAAGTATCTAGCTTAAAAATTAAGTAACTTATAATGAAAAGAATGTCAGTCCCTATTTTTTGTGGCTAAAAGTCTTATATTTGTTTCACAACTAAACTAAATACAATTATTATCTTACTTTTGACACAGTTTATAAAGAGAAAATTTTCCCCCTTGGTTGTTTTTTGAGCACAGCTCTTCACAAATTCTTGAACCTCATCAATATTGGAAGGAGGTTGACCAGGCATCATTTTTCGTCGATAAATATATAAATATTTTCTTATGTAACTGACATCAATCGTAGTAATTGTTTCAGTCAAATTACCTGCAAGCCCTTAGCGTATAATTTTTGCTGGTTTTTCAGTTAGATTCTCTTCGGATTTACGTTTACAAGAGTTAGAAACAATTTTTAGATATATCTTCTGACGATCTGGTTCATGATTATGTTGTAGGCTACTTCAAAATATTGTAAAATTTGCACCAATAGTAAACAATATCGCATTACAAGTTGTTTTATTACACTTCCAGAACACTTCTTCACTTCTTAAAACTTTCATTTTATAAAAAATAAAATTTTCAAATACCAGTAAAAGTTTACCTCAATTACTTTCTATTAAACATGCCATTTTTGTCAAAATTCCAATTGTGACTCAAAATAAAATACTATAATCAATTAACTAATTATTATTACAGGTACCTACTGTAATTTTATAGTAGATAAATAATTCCGTGAATGCCTTTTAGTAAAATCTACCTGAAAGAACCATTTCGGTTTTGGTGAGGAAAATACCTGTGGGATTATGATATACCCTTCCAAACGCAGGTAAAAAATTATTTTGGTGAGGAAAATACACCCGCCGGTTCGATCTTATTGAAGGCTTTATATTTTTGGATACTACCATGTATTACGCCTTTTATTAATTTTTTGGTGCTCAAGTCAAACAAAAAACAGTACACGAATACTCTGGTGTTAGAGACCGTTGAATTTTTAAATGGTTCAAAAATATAAAGATAAAATTGGTCACACTAACACACAACGTTCCTTTAAGATAGTTGGGAAGGTATCGTGCGCTGGAGTATCTTAGCGTCCCACTTTCGCTAAAATCAGAAATTGAAATATGACTCTGACTGCGAGACTGTGCGCGACTATTAAAACCTTAACCCTTAAATACTGACATGCAATATCTCGAACCTCTCCGAAGATATATTTTGTTGTAAAACGTGTTTTATAAAAAATTTCTAGAACACCACCTGTATACTTTCAACTGCTGTGTAACTGTACCTGCTCCCAGCTGCTGAAGTTTTAGTATGGTTTGGTCGTTAAGCTACGTTGACGTAAGGGTATCTTGCTGAATGACGTACCGTATATGGCATATTTTACGTTTCTGTAGTTAAAAGCAATCCAGTTAGCATCCAGTAAAGCATTATTTCGCTATTAGTATGGCAGCACGTTCTTACAGTTGTTCTACTTTTAAGTGGAAAGCATGATTTTACTATTTTTGAGTTATCAGTACTCAATTTTTTTAATTGGCCGGCTTTTTGCAGAAAGGCAGAAAGGAACCAATCCACAAAAATAAAATTTTCTATTATACCGTTCTTATTGTTGTACGGGTCATACACTTCATTCCAAAAAAAGATCCAACCCAGTAGGTACTTCCTATCGCCATCTATAAACGAGCAAACCAAACCAACATATCAGTTTACTCGGAAAGTTGCCTGCAGACGGGATCCAAGCGGTTTGGTTCCTCTCTGCAAAACGACTGAACAGTCAGAGCTGGTAAGAAGAAACATAAAAACTCAAGGAAAAGCACGAAAATCATATAAAAAATTGGGAGATGCTTAGAAACCAGATGAAGAATGATATTAAACTGGCGAAAGATAATGAAACAATAGAGTGTCTAATATTTGATTTAGAAAAAACACGCCCATTATCACGGGGATTCTGTTGTATAAGAGAGAGACAAAATTGGTTGTATAATTTAGGCATTCACTCTGGTTCCATCAACAAAGGTCATTTTTACGTCTGGACGAAAAACGAGGCAGGACGCGGAGCCCAAGAAATTGGTTCATGCTTAATAAAGTATATTAAAAGAAAATGCCCGGTGGTTTTGTATTCATACACATGCCTGAGTTTCATCCATTGTGGCTTTAATGAGTCTTATTAGCTTGTGTGGGATTGCCAATTCAGCCAATATATAGTATAGTTTGTTCCTTTTGACTGAGTCTAGACTTTTCAAAATTTCGCAGGGACTAAAGCAGGGAGATGAGCTGGCCCCAACATTGTTTAACCTGGCACTGGAGTATGCGGTTAGGCAAATGCAAACTGGTTGAGGAAACCTACTGACCAACCGAACGGTTCAACTGGCCGCTTATGCTGATGATATTAATATTATGAGTAGAACATCAACAAGAGCACACGAAACATACGCAGAGTTAAAAACACAAACAAAAATGCTAGGTCTGGAAATTAACACAAAAAAAAACAAAAATAATAACTCAGACGAGAAGAAATATAGTCTCACGAAACATTATACATGAAGATGACATTGAAACGGTTGGAAAGTTTACATAACTGGGAGTAGAAATATATGCCGACGGATCAGAAGATAGAGAAGTACGGAAGAAAATAACGCAGGCAAACAGAGCTTATTTTGCCCTCTCCCATATATTTCGGTCTAAAAGTGTCCACCAAAAATACAAAGATGAGAATCTATAAAACTTTAATTCGACCAATAACATGCAATGGCAGTGAAGCCTGGGTCCTGAAAGAAATATCCAAAAACAAACTCGACACATTCGAAAGGAAAGTACTGAGGAGAATACTGGGACCTGTGAGGGAAAGCGGAACCTTCAGAAGTCGATGCAACAACGAACTTTATCAACTTTATAAGGAAGCACCCCTGTCAGACTTTATTAGAATACAAAGATTGCAACGGGCCCGACATTTCATAGGAATGAGAGAGGATAGGCTACCAAAAAGAGCACTGAATGCTGGAATATAGGGAAAGAGACCGGTTGGAAAGCCAAGAAAGCGCTGGGAAGACACAGTAAACAGCGACGCACAAACCATTTTAGGAGTCCGTGTATGGAGAAGAGCATCCACAGACAAGCAAGGGTGGAGGCAAAAGTTAAAGGAGGCCAAGGCTCAATTTGGGCTGTAGTGCCGTAGAAGAAGAACCCACATAATACTATAAATTTTCATATTTGTAAATATTTTTTTATTTGTTAATATTTATATTGCATTTACATTTTTAAAACCTATGTATGTTCTAAGTTTAAACTATTTTTGATCTGAATTGAACTTTCTATTATCATCAGAACTTTAACATCAATTTACTCAAGAATACGATTTTGGGGTTGGTTCCTTTCTACAAAAAGCCGTCCAATTGAGTTTATAAATGATTTTGTAACAACTGTTTTAATATTATGCATGCGTTCATTCGCAGTTCAAGTTTATTTTATTTGGAGCCGTTTTTTATTCTACAGCAATGTGAAGAATCTTTCCGTATTCGATGTAAAATACAAATTCGACAAATTCATATTCGACAAAGGATAATAGGCAACGGCATAATATACCGCATGTCGGAATCTACGTCTTGAAACATCCATGTCATTAGTTAAGGGTTAAATGAAAAATGTGTACTTTGAATTTTAATAGTCTACTAAAAAGTCATCAAAATGAACATTGAAGTATTTTTATGTTTGTAACCCAAATATAATATTTTAACTCTATTTTTTATATTATCTACATTTCTCATACATAATTCTTGTTCATAGGTATAATAATGAGTGCTTTCACCTTTTGCTGGCTGCCGTTTTTTGTTCTGGCCCTCGTGAGGCCATTTCTGGAAACAACCAACGCTTTGAAGACGCTAGCAACTTTGTTCCTATGGTTGGGTTATGCCAACAGCTTGCTTAATCCTATAATTTATGCTACCCTGAATAGGGACTTTAGGAAACCTTTTCAAGTAAGTATATCTTAATATGTTACTGAGTCATTGTTCCTGTACTCTGTTTTTAAACCAGGAGGGGTAATTCAAATTTACCGCGCGTAATGCTTGTTTGAAATGTGTCCAACCTCACGCAAATTTATTCCACTGTTATGAAATTTTCATAGTGTTGACATTTATGAAATTTTGACACTATTCATTTCATAGTATCTATAGTTAAGTTATATTCGCGATTTTTTGTGTGTTTCTGCGTTACTCTTGTAACAAACACAGTTGTTTGTTTAAAGGTTTTTAGCAACGTATTAGTATAATATGTATTTATGGATTACCGTCGAAGACTGATATGATCAACAAAAAAAGAAGATGTGTTTGGTGATTTTTCTAGTGAATTTCTTGGATGTGAATCTGTCTTTGTAGTTTACTCCTCCTGGTTTAAAAACAAGGCACAATAATCTAGTAAAATCATATAATAAGTATGAATAGTATTATGCACAGTGCCATCAACATACTGCGATGGTAATTTGAGAAAAACGTGTCTAAAATTGTCAAGTACTGCATAATATTATGTATTTTTAATGTCTTTTTAAACGTTTTAAGGAACATTTACCATTATTGTAAAGTGAGAAACTCTGTATGTGAAGCACGTTAGGTATTTAAAATATTTTTGCAAAATTGTGGCTTCAAAATCTAGTTGCGGGCGACCAGAATATAAATATTATATTCTCTGAAGTATGAATTCTTCTTTGTAGGTTATTTGTAATACGCAGGTTATCCAAAAAGTACGTTACATTTTGGAATAGAAAACATTAACAATTACAAGAAAAAGATTTTATTACCTACATTTAAAAGGGACACAAAGGGTTTGAGGGGAGGGGTGGGGGGGTAGATCAATGTGTGGGGCGCCAGAAATATTACTGCCTAGTTGGGTTCAACATGTAAATCCGGCCCTGGTTCAATGCTATCCTTTCAGTAGCCCCGCATCATCATCAAAGCGCTGCGTTGAAACCAGGTCTCTGTCCGGACTATACGGCGGATGAGGAAACACCTCCCTTTTGAATAGAAGAGACAACTTCATCAGACACAATCCTTGGCCGTCCACTTCGTTCAGCATCGTGCACATTGATTCGGCCATTTTTGAATTTAATGCACAATTGACTCATTCCACCTTCAGTGATCACATTGGTCCCATGAACAGCACAAAGTAACGCGCACAAACCTTATGGAAATTAGGTCCCAGTGCATTTCGTTGATACTTTTGAAATACTCTTTGAAGCATCCTGATAAAAAGTTCTAATTATAAGATTTAGTGGGTATTCCAATTCCCTGAGTTACTGGTAATCTGGCAACATGTAGAAGTTTGGATCAAGGAACAGTACTAGTAGTCTAGGATTTTTTCCTGGCTATCCAATGGCGACCTTTACTTTGACCTTGACCTTCAACTGACGTCATCTTCCAGAGTTTCGAAGGTTTTCGGCATTAAATTGATATAAAGAGATTACTCACGGGTTTTTGGGATCGCTAAACACGAATATGCCATCAGAATTGACCTTCGGAGAACGTGGTGGCCAGGGCCACTGCAAGGGACGTCATCTTTTAGAGTTTGGATGGTTTTCGGCATTAAATTGATGCAAATGAATTACTGGAGGGTATTTTGAGGTCGCTAAACACTAATATGCCACCAGAACCGACTCCCGGAGCACCTGGTTTCCAAGGTAAACGAAAGGCGCTCCTGGAGTTTCGAGGGTCTTTGGTACTACATTAATGCAAACGGATTAGTTATAGGTTTTTGGAGTTGCTGAACATGAATATGTGATCAGAACAGACTCACGAGCACCTGGTGCCTAAGACAGGTTATCTTCTGGAGTTAAAAACCTAAGAGTAATCCATTTGATTCCTCCATTTGATTCCTCCGAAACTCCAGAAGATAAAGTGTCTTAGGCACCAGGTGGTCCTGTGTCTGTGCTGATCACGTATTCGTGTTCAGCAATTCCAAAAACCTATAACTAATCCGTTTGCATTAATGTAGTACCAAATACCCTCGAAACTCCAGGAGCTTTTTCATTGACCTTGGAGACCAGGTGCTACGGGAGTCGGTTTTGGTGGCACATTCGTGTTTAGCAACCTCAAAAAACCCTCCAGTAATTTATTTGTGTCAATTACATGCCGAAAACCATCGAAGCTCTAGAAGATGACATCCCTTGCAGTGGCTCTCGCCACCACGTCTTCCGGAGGTCAATTCTGATGGCATATTCGTGTTTAGCGATTCCAAAACCCATGAGTAATCTGTTTATATCAGTTTAATGCCGAAAACCCTTGAAACTCTAGAAGGTAACGTCCGTTGAAGGTCAAGGTCAAAATAAAAGTCGCCATTGGATAGCCAGGAAAGAATTGTAGACTACTAGTACTTTTTCTTGATCCAAACTTCTACATGTTGCCAGACAACCAGTAACTCATGAAATTGGAATACCTAGTAAATCGTATAATTTTCCGAGTTTGTGCCTCTATATCTTGAAAATCCTCCATACGATCGAGATGTGCCGATGAGAATTTTTTATCAGGATGTTTTAAAGTGTATTTTCCCAAAGTATGAACGAAATCCACTGGGACCTAATTTCCGTAAGGTTTGTGCGGGGTACTTTCTCGCTAAATTTCAATTGGCTTGTTGTTTTTAGCCAACAAGAACCATATTATCGCACCTCACAACTGGCGGGGTTTTCGATCGCGGCACACATTTTAAACAACTGTTCTAAAATAACTAGAAGAGACAGTGACTTCGCGCTAGCACGGCCGGACAGCTATTAACCGGAGGAACGCCACGTGCTAAGATGGCCGCGCTAGCCCAATCCCTATGAGTCTACAGATCAAAACATACAAAATTTCTGGATAGCCTTCATAAATTGTTTTTCATCGATTAAAATATTTTGTTTTGTCCACCTATAAATTTGCGCTTTATGTTTAAAACAAGCGATAATTCAAACATAATGCGTTTATTGCTAACAATTTATCCGGCTCGTTTGTCTATAAAATTATTTCCACAAAGCGGAGCCTAATGAATCCTGACTTTTGCAACGTGTACAAAGCTTTTTCAACTATGTATCTATCCGATAGTGTTTCAAATACTCGAAATACCTGTTTAATGCGGATATTTTTTGGATCGTTTATTAAAATCCAACAATTGTTTTAAATGTGTATCTATTGTAAATTAAATTTAAGCTGTAATTACAAATACAATTTAAAATACATAAAACAACTGCTCTAGCAGAGCATTCTTTACATAATACTAGTAGGCCAACCAAGTTAGGTTTTTACTTGACATAACGGAAAAGACGAGGTATAACATTTGAAATGTGTAGTACGAGATATTACAAAAAGACTATCATCTTGGGATTCATCAATTTTTTAGTGGAACAGTTTTTAAATAAACAATCAAAACGTCAAACTAAGTTTTTTGCTCATAACTTAAAAACTTGTTTATTTAGAGATTTGACGTCCACAGGTCCACAGGTCACGTCGAATGAGATACGCTAAATAAAAATCGGTTAATAAACAAAAAAGTCATTGCAAAACGGACGACAAAATCGCTGTTTTTGAATATTGTTAATAACAACTTTATTGTTTATTAAAATATGTCTAAATATACCTAAACTTGAGGGCATTACGGTGTGTGACTGGTGTGCAAAAAATGGTCCAGATCTGTTAAATAGTTTTTGCAAAATTGAATTTGTTTATAAAATTTTTTGAAAAACGAGCTAATTTCTGAGGCTGGTCCAGTTAATATGGATGAATGTGTCTCAATAGTCCGGGGCTCATTTCCTTCGTAAAGATGTATATTAACAGCCTGTGAAAAAAAAATTAAAAAAAAATTACATGCACGTACTCAAAATTATTTGTTAATAAATAGCAGTTTTTAAGCTTATAAACAATTACAATAATTTCGTAGAAATTAGATTAAATTAAATGGCAATACAAAATACGGAAAGCTGATTAAAATACACAACTTCGAAAAAAAAAATTTTTAGGTCCTACGACCCTTGGGGTCTGAGATGGTCCCCTTTTTTGAAAAAATCACTGTTACGTTACTTAACAACAATAAGAGTTGAAATTAACCAATCTTTTATAAGAAAAGTCAATGTTTTTAACAAAGTTTTTAGCAAGAAAAAATGTTAAAAATTGTTTAAAAAGGAGTGTTATAAACAGAGAGTATTTTGTGTTCCGACTAAAGTAAAAAATAGCGGGCGTAGTCGACTGACTGAATCGTGGGCACGGCTGCTGGCTGGCGAGTGCCAGCAACCCCTAAAATTACGTTATACTGACCACAAAAATCAACTTCACGTTGAATGACAAATTTTGGCCATTCCTTATGTTTTCGAGGTCACTGAATCCGAATATGGAGTATATTTTTTTCTAGAGTTAGTGGAACATGTTCAAAAATCAAATTTTATGCAAAAATGCGAAAAATAAATTTTGATGATTTTTCAACTTTACCTCGCTGTATTTTTGGTCGCTGTAAATATTTCCTTTTAAAAATTTTATTGTGTCATCTTTGAAGCATTTAGATAACAATGAGGTTTGTCCAAAATAATTAAACACATTAAAAGAGAAGTTGTTAATTTTTAAACATTTTGTCGTCAGATTTCGTTAGTTTTATGTTTACTTAAAAAAGTTGAGTGATAAACTTTTTAGTTTATAATTTTAACCAATACAGCAATAAAATATGATTCATTAAGAAGTTTTCCAAAAAAATTTAATTCAAAATATGCAATAGGAAAAATGTTATGTGACTTTATAGACGAGCGGCGCACTCCAAAAAAAGCTTATTTCTCGAGATACTGACCACGGTGTGGTGAATGGCTAATTTTGGTCATACTTTATATTTTTGATGGTGCTGAAAACGAAAATTAGGGTTGTTTTGAATTTTGCGTGGGGGAAAATTGTCAAAATCGCAGTTTTACCCTAAAAATAAAAAAAAAAATAAAATCACGTTTTTTTGCGTTTAACTCGCTACAACTCAGTTCCATTTTAATATTTTTTTCTGAAATTTTTATTGTATATATTTCTCATCTTTCTGAAGACAATGGGATCTGCTTCAATCTTTCTTTCTTACTATAAAAAAAAAAAGTTATAAATTGTTTGAAGTAAAAGGTAGATTTTTGAATTGCAAAGTTTAATCGCAAAAGCTGAGTGACAAAATTTGAAATTTAGCTGTTTAATCAAGTTTATGTTAAAATCTAGAGTACAAGGAACAAAGTGTTTTATACAAAAAAAAAAAAAATGGTGTAACTTTTAATTTTAAGAAAAACGTGATTTTATTATTTTTTTATTTTTTAGGGTAAAATTGCGATTTTGACAATGTTTGGCCATCTAAAATTCAAAATAATTTCATTTTCGTTTTCAGCACCATCAAAAGCATAAAGTAAGACCAAAATTAGCCATTCACCATACCGTGGTTACTATCTCGAGAAATAAGCGCTTTTTTTTGGGGAGTGCCACTCGTCTATAAGGTCGCGTAACTTTTTTCCTGTTGCATATTTTGTCTTGAAATTTTCCAGAGAACTCTTCATGGCCTATGTTTTACTGCTGCGTTGATTAAAATTATAAACTAAACAGTTTGTCACCCAAATTTTATAAGTAAACATGAAACTAATGAAATCTGACAAAAATTGTTTAAACAATTTTTCTACCGCGGTACTTCTTGGTAACCCTGGATTTGTTATTAGGATTTTTTTTTTTAGTAAGATTGTGCAAAAAAAACGAATCGGAATAATTAACCTAATGGGGTCGTCGATACAGCCTGGACTACACACGGATTCAAAATAGAGCGCCCGGAAAAAATGGCCTATACCTATCGGGTTCTAATGTACCAAGTTTACTAATACAAGTGTCATTCTAATTTCTAGGTCAACGTTGCCAGTTCAACGAAAATATTATATCAAACTAGGTAAAAACGGGGCTGTGCGACAAACCGCATTTTTTAATATACTAAAAACTAAAACAATTGTAATTTTCCGTCATCTCAATTAAGTATCCATACATTGATTCGTGTTTTATTATAATTTATGAAAATATTTCAATTCAAAAATATTGATAGATAATAAATCTTGACATGACTTTAAATTATTATGTTTAATGTCAAATCGATAGGTGTGATTGTTTCCTCGTAAATTGTAGGACAAATCTGCATTAAGTTGTGTAGAATAAATAAAACACACTGGAAAAATTAAAAATTTAATTTGAAATTAATACAAAATGAATAACTTTTACAGTGAACAAGTGTGGATTTTAAATATATGTATTACAATTCGAAATATACATTTTAAACTTTATTTTTTTGCATTTAGATTTAGTGCAATTCCGTTATCTGTGATGGCAACAACGACGTGATTCACGAACAATGATTGTCAGTCTGAACACAGGTTTACATTGGAAAAAAAAAGTGTACCAGTTTTATATGACGCGAAGTGTACCACATTAAAATAATAATATTTATCTTATTTTCATTGCAAAATTATCCAAAACAAAGCAGCTAATGGGATGTATAAAACTTTTTTGAAGTGGCCTTTTTATTGTTATTTTTTAAATTCATTTATTTAAGATATAATTCTACTAAATAAATGTGCAACAGAATAATATTCATAAAATTCAAGTTTCTACCAAAATATATATAATGTTAAGTTTCAAATCCGGTATACTGTCAATGTTAAAAATGAGCTGCAACGGTCTAGCGGATGGTATTGTGCGAATTTCTTCTCATTCGGCTACGCCCACTATTTTTTTTTACTTTAGTCGGAACGCAAAATACTCTTTGTTTATAACACTCCTGTTTAACCAATTTTTAACATTTTTTCTTGCTAAAAACTTTGTTAAAAACATTGACTTTTCTTGTAAAAGATTGGTTAATTTCAGCTCTTATTGTTGTTAATTAACGTAACAGTGATTTTTTCAAAAAAGGGGACCATCTCAGACCCCAAGGGTCGTAGGACCTAAAAATTTTTTTTGCAGTTGTGTATTTTAATCAACTTTGCGTATTTTTTATTGCCATTTAATTTGATCTAATTTCTACGAAATGATTGTAATTGTTTATAAGCTTAAAAACTGCTATTTATTAACAAATAATTTTGTGTACGTACATGCAATTTTTTTTTACTTTTTTTTTCATAGGCTGTTAGTATTCATCTTAACGAAGGAAATGAGCCCCGGATTATTGAGATACATTCAGCCAAGTTCACTGGACCAGCCTCAGAAATTAGCTCGTTTTTCAAAAAAATTTATAAACAAATTCAATTTTGCAAAAACTATTTAACAGATCTGGATTATTCTTTGCCCACCATTCACACACCATAATGCCCTCAAGTTTAGGTATATTTAAACATATTTTAATAAACAATAAAATTGTTATTAACAATATTCAAAAACAGCGATTTTGTCGTCCGTTTTGCAATAACTTTTTTGTTTATGAACCGATTTTCATGTCGCGTATCTCATTCGAAATATCTTTTTTTTCTGAAAAAGTTACCTGTGGACGTCAAATCTCTAAATAAACAAGTTTTTAAGTTATGAGCACAAAACTAAGTTTAACGTTTTGATTGTTTATTTAAAAATCGTTCCACTAAAAAATTGATGAATCCCAAGATGGTAGTATTTTTGTAATATCTCATATTACACATTTCCACTGTCAAACCTCGTCTTTTCCCATATGTCGAAAAACCGCTTATTTTTTACTAACTTGATTGATCTATAGGGCCGTCCGATCAGTACTTGGCCTTCAACAGAAAAACGAAAATTTCGGAAAAGTAGTGATTTATTTCTGAACTTAGTCTCCTTTTAGCTCGATACACCTGACTCGAAGACTGATTCGTCTTCTTTAACCCGTCTAAAAGATACGTTTTATCGAGTTCTGCAAAGTAGGCTTCCGTGGCGGTCATGTACTCCTCATTTGAGGGAAATTTCTGCCCTTCGAGTGACTTTTTCAAGTTTGGAAACAAAAAGAAGTTGTAAAAGAGAATTAGTAATAAAGGAGTTGTAAAGGTAAATCTGGAGAATACTGCAGACGGGACAGCACTTCGTAGCCCAATTTGACCATGGCAACGGTGGAGGTGTGAGGGTGTGAGCCGGTGTGATATAATGGTAAAAGAGTACTTTTCTTCCCCAGTGGTAATCCCATAAAAGGCACATCGGCATCGATAAACGGTCGGCTTGTGTGAAATGTCCCGTTCTCAAATAGAGGGTGATTGATTAGTGGGATAAAGCTCAATAGATTCGCTATAGTAATACATAGCAATAAAAGTTAATAACAAAAATTGTAGCCAACTTTGAGCTTCACATTACAAAATTACTTAGAATGTTACAGGTTGCTCGATAACACAGTGGCAGACTAAATTAAAGTTTTTTTTTTAAATGGAACACCCTATATTTTATTTTATATTCGAAATTATGTTAACTTCTCCATCACAAAAATATAAAGGTTTGTTATGTTATACAGGGTATTTACAAATCGTAACAAGTTCAACTCCCTGTATAATTAAAAATAAGCACAACAGCAATGGTTTATTAATGCCATATTTTTTATTTATTGACAAAATTTTCAAGAATTATTAACATTGCTAATTTTCTTTATATCAAATACAGGGTGAGTCAAAACGCAAGTACATTATTTTCTCAATAATATTAAAAGGAACATCCTGTATTTTATATCATTATTAAAAAGTAACATTACCGTACTTTAATTTTTATATAACATTCCCTATGTCCAAATTTATTAGTTTTCGAGATATTTTCATTTTTCAGAGCAAATTATTTGAGGTGTATAAATTTATCTAAATTTTAAGTAACCCTTGACTGAATTGACAATTGACGATTACTGCTTATCAATTTGGTAATCAATGTAACAATGTAGCAAATAAAGAAATAAAAATAATTTATTAGTAATACATTTTACAAAAAAAACACAACCACAACATGCAACATTTTTGAAACAAATAAAAACTACTTTTTTATGTAAATACAACAAATAAAGAAAGAAAATTAGTAATAAATTTTACAAAAAAACACACAAACACAAATTACATTTTGTGAAGAAAATTTAACACTACTTTTTTATGTAAATGTAACAATGTAACAAATAAAGAACGAAAAATAATTTATCAGTACATAATATATTTTGCAAAAAAACATGTTTGAAAAAATTAGAAGCTACTTTTAATAAAATATTTTTAATATTTAATTACATAAGGTGTTCAAAATTACCTCCTAACACATTTATGCACGCCTAAAAACGATCATTGAATGAGCTACTTACTCTACGAAGCATTTGTAAATTAACAGATCTAAATACACTTTGTATTCTATTTTTTATCTCATCCCTTGTTGGAGGTTTTTTATAAACTTCGTTATTAACGTAACCCAAAAAAAATCAGTCCAGTTTATTAAATTCTGGTGATTTGGGTGGCCACGCTACTGGTCCATTGAAAAATGAAAATATCTCGAAAACTGATACATTTAGACATAGGGAATGTTATCTAAAAATTAAAGTAAGGTAATGGCACTTTTCAATAGTGATATAAAATACAGGGTGTTTAATTTAAAATTACTGAGCAAATAATGTACTTGCGTTTTGACTCACCCTGTATTTGATATAAAGAAAATTAGCAATATCAACCCTTCTTGAAAATTTTGACAATACGTAAAAAAATATGGCATTAATAAACCATTGCTGTTCTGCTTATTTTTATTTATACAGGGAGTTGAACGCGTTACGATTTTCATATAAAATTTTTTATAACTTTGTAAATACCCTATATAACATAACAAACTTTGATATTTTTGTGATGAAGTTAACAGGATTTCGAATTTAAAATAAAATATAGGGTGTTCTATTAAAAAAAAAACATAATAATTTTGGTCTGCCACTGTGTTATCGAAAACCCTGTGAATATTCTAACTAATTTTGTAAGTGAAGCTAAAAGGTGGCTAAAATTTTTGATATTAACTTGTATTGCTATCTATTACTATAGCGGATCTATTGAGCTTTACCCCACTAATCAATCACCCTGTATAGTAGAGATGTTGAAAAAATATCTATTCGTTACAATGTACTCGTTACTTCGATTACTTCGTACCAATCGTATCAGAGCGAGTAACGACTATTGTATCTACAACCAGTACACTTGATTACTTTCTACCAATCGTATCCCAGCGAATAACGGACGGGACCGGTATTTTGCGAGTGTTATCGAACATCGTTATCGGTATTAAGTGTTTTAAGGTTGTGAGGGTTAGGAGAAGATAGAAGATAAAACAGAGGGAGGTATAATGGTATACGTAAAATATGTAATGTATGTCAATTATAAAGATCGAATGCGAGAACCCTATATTTTTATCTAGATCTATATCTAGACCTATACAAAATACCTACCTACTGGGAAATACGATTCTCGAAATAATTACCGGTACTCAAATACAAAAGTAAGAAAAGTAATCATAGTAATCAAATCATTTTTATGAGAAATACGATTCTTGGTATGATTACCGATACTTAAAAAATAAAAAAGTAACAACATTAATATGTAATAGTAATCAAATCATTTTTATCCCTTAAACAGATTGGCGAAAGTCGTTGTTATATCGAAATACCTATACAAAATACCTACCTACTAAGAAATACGATTCTCGATGTGATTACCGGTACACAAATACAAAAGTAACAAAAGTAATAATAGTAGTCAAAGTAACGAATACTGTAAATGATTACTTTGTACAAAAGTAACGATTTGTAACGAATACTCGAAAGTACCTATAATCAACATCACTACTGTATAGTTCATTATCGAAATTTGGACGGCCGATGTAAAGTTCACCGTCCAAAATCGATGTGTGTGTGTGTGAGTGTGTGTGTGTATTTTGCGCAAGGGGTGTGTTTGCTCGTCACGTAAAAGGAAAAACAAGAGAACAACAACACCAATTTTAATTTGGAATACTAAAAGATTTTTGGAAATAGTATTTACACATTTTAAAAATATTTGGTTAACTTTAAGCCGCTTTACTGTAAGCAGGCAAATTGTCACAGGTCGTGTACTTGTGTAAAACCATGATGCGCGTATTGACGTGTTAACACCTAGTTACTTTTTTGGATTACATAACTTTATCGTATTCTAACGCCGTCTTCTTCTCTTGTAGGCTATTTTATACTGTCGATGTGGCAGCTTAAATCACATGATGCGCGAAGAATTCTACCATAGTCAGTACGGCGATCCCGACCATCATATAAACAGGTGCCACATGGACTACGAAGAAGGCGTCGAATATATCGAAGCCGACGGTGACGAAGTTAAAGTACCTGAGTCAGATGCAGCGGCACACGAATCATTTCTATGATTTTCGATCGAACAATATAGGTAAGTAACTTTTTAAACTAAAACAAAAAAAAAATAAAAGGTGTTCAAGTGTTCACAAAAACGTAATATACAAATCAAATAATTATAGGCAAGTTATGTAGAAAAAAATCTGGTTCAAACTGATTATCTAAATTATTCACTTATATACTCTATTTCCTGTTAGCTGGTTTTCCGTTAAATGTACTAGAATAGAATATAGCGGCAACCCTTTTGTGACGTCACGCAGGTACCTGGTTCTTGGATCTCCCTAGGAAAGACTGACCGAAGACATCGAGACGGCTCGAGAACGCCTGCACCTCCCGCAAGTAGGCGAGCGTTGTTTAATAGAATTCTCATTAATAGAATTCTCTAGTGGGTCATTAATAGGTAGCTAACGTAACGCTATTCTCAATTTAAAAACAGCACAGTTTTTGTACCAGAAGATTAGAACCACCTTTATACAAGACTATTGTAAGAAAAAAATATATAAAAATATCGATAGCTTTTTGTGTCAGTTTTATACAAAAGTTATAAAATTTATATGATCATCCCCACAAACTTCGAAATTTTTTGAAATGACACAACATTTCTTTTTCTCCTTCCTGTGGCATGCTAGATGAGTATCTTCGGTAGACACAATATAATATATACGTAGTGTTATGCTCTACTTTATCTCTTTTATTAGATTGATTAGCAAATTCTTAATTTAATTAATTATTTAATTATTTTAATTTCTGCCTATGTAAAAACAAAACCAAATTCAAATTAAATTTTCTAATAAACTTTATTCTCAGGGCTAATTTTGTATTCGGTGCAATACCTTTGATTTGTGGCTTCTAATATATCTAGTTGATTACTTCTTCCGGGATAAAACAGGGAAATTTAAACACATTCAATATCATATAAATGTAATCTATTATTTACTTGTCCAATATGCCGTATAAATAAGATTTGAAAAAATACAAAAATCTAAATTTGTTGAAACAATTTCTTAATCAATAAATCAAGCTGTAATTCTGCTGTCTCCTTGTTTTAACAAAAAAAATTATTTAAATAAATTATTATGTATTCATACTAAATTTAATAAAATTTACTTTTCTCCCTTTGAATTGATTACTTAAATTTGGAATGACTAACTGCGTTACAGAACTTTTCAATACAAAAAAAATTAAGCATATCGTCGGCTTACTGCCAAAACCAACCAACTCCATTTTAAAAGTTTTGTGAAATCTACCTTTTAAACTTTAATTTGAAATTGAAAATCGACTGAATTTAAAAAAATTATTTAATAACTGAAAAATATTTTTGTCATACTTTTCAATTATTAAATCATTATTTAAATTCAGACGATTTTTCATTTCAAATTAAAGTTTAAAGGTGGGTTTCTCAAAACTTTTAAAAATGGAGTTGGTCGGTTTTGGCAGTAAGCCGACGATATATGGTGCGGATATAAACAAGCTATCTCCGTTTCGACAATTGATTTGACTAACCTTTTTGTTTCTTCACCCCTTCTTTTCCCAGATTGCCTCGTCCTTGATTCTCCCACACGTACTCTTTGGATGTTGCGAAAAGGTCCCTCTCGTCCAAACTGCTTTAAAAACAAACAAAACCTGGACTCCTCGAATTCTCTACTCAGTTTTCTCCTTGCTCGATATCTTGTGCAAATAGATACTAATCAGCTACTCGTTCTAGACAGAACAAAGGAATCTTCCTCGGAGACAGGAAAATTCACTTCTCAACCGGTCAACGATTTTGTTTCAACTTGATTCTGTTCGCAAAGGCCGATTTCACCACTTTACACTGAATTCCCACTTATCAAAAACTGGACTGGTCTCTCCCGATATTAATGACAAAGTGTCTATTTTTTCTCTCTCAAATTCCGACACCACATTTCATCCCTTCCATCGATCTTTCTCTACCAATCAAAAACAACCTCTCTACTCAAAACATCCATACTTTCCTTTCCTAAGAAAACCAACTTAATTTGTATCCAACTTTCCATTTTGTTAAAATTCTAATAGACATCAAACAACTATCGTTTTTTCAAAAAACCAAACAAAAGCCTTACATTCTAAACTCGATAAAATTTGTTTACCGTTTAAAACCTTCTACGAATTATTTACAAAAATCCTATTGATGTTCACAAAACGAAATAATATGCACTTTCCAATATTTTCGAACCATTGTCTGTAAATCCTTTCAAAAAACCCATTAACGAAAACCACATTAACGATTTCACCTTCCCCGAAAAAGCACTGTTTATTAACTAAATAAGACTCTATACAATTTTTGGTCATATACAGGGTGAAGAAAATCTATGATCTCGTGGCCTCTGATATAAATTAATTTTCTGAAATTTTCCAAAAAAAAAACAATTCTACAACAGTACCTAGGTACAATATTTTCGCATTTGATTTTTTAGGTATCGTCACAAAAGTCAACAACACCCAATCCGTTTGTATAGGTATAGCCAGTTTCATAAATTTTATTGGATATGAAGTTAAATCTTTTAATTGAACTTTCCATTTGAATTGGTCTCATTGTTTTTCTAATTTTTTTCTCATCTTATTGCTCGTTCAATTTTGTTAATACTTATGTCATGTCCTGTCACCGCTTCCTTAATTTTAAGATCAAGCCTTTCATCATTGCACAGTTTCTCGAGATACCCTTTTCAACTGTCTGTTTTATACAAATCAGAGCTCATCAGAAAACCTGACAAAGAACTTGTGCGCCTAAAGACAAAACTGAGTTGAATGATGCTACCATAGAACTTAAAACCTTCGTCAATACCAATAAAAACAATGAAATTCTAAACTATCTTAGGAACTTTACAGTTTCAGAAGCTAATGCTTACGATTTATCAGATTTAAAAATATTAGGATTAAAATAAATTAAAAAGTACATATACAATTGAATCGCTTATTATATAAAGGGAATAAGTCCACTTCCGTACGAAATTAAAGTGAGATATACATTTTGTTAAACCAACGTCGACAAATCGATGAGTCTATAAAAGTAATTTGTATCTCTCACCATACGCGAAATATCGCACGATAAAATTTTTGTTGAGCGTCTAAAGGGAACTAGTCCGGGACTAATTACCTTTATACAATAATTCTTGTGGCGCCACCATCGTTTGTGTCATTTTGTTTACAGTGTCATTTATTTTATTACTTCGGTTAGCTTACATTAGTTAGTCTTACGATGTATTTTAGATCTTGTTTGTAACAATAAACCTATTTTTATAAATAAATTAATAATAGGGAACTTGAATAAAATTTTAAATTCGAAAAAAATGGTATAAATCACAACAGATCATAATTTAGAACGTGTATCACAAATAAAAAAGTTTTGTTTGTCTTTCGTTTGGCCCCTAAAGACGACTAAAAATTCAACTTATACCAGCCACCCCAAAACGCGTCGTGACGTCACGGGGTTGTATGTTTATATTCTACACCAATTGTATATATAATTTTTTCTATACCCGTGTTAAAAATGCCATTTTTAGCACTCCATACGAGCGTTAAAAATGCTACTTTAAGGCACTAGTGCTTTAAAAAAAATTTTTCTACGAGCGTGCAAAAATGTCTACTATCGCGCACGCATTTTAGTTTAGAAAATTTCACTTTTCCGCACGCGTGTTATTTTTCTGCACACGTGTTACTTTTCCGCACGCGGTTTTTACTTCTCCGCACGTGTGTTAATTTAAATATGTTAATATGACCTTAAAATAATTAAACTAAAATTTAGATATTATTTACTAATTTATTTCAAATATAACTTATTGTGTTCCTGTTTTAATGAAATTAACGCGACAATTCGATGAAATAAAATTATTTTGACATAATATTCGGAAGTCAAATCGGTAGACAGTAACAGTCGTTTTGAATCATCGTCATGGAAACCAAGATCGTCGTCATGCTAACTAATTATATTGAAAGCTTTGTTTTGACAACCTTTTCAAAGAATTAATTTGTGTATGTATTTTCATATTAATTAAATTAATTCATTAAGATTTGGTCATTTTTTAAAGACTCGTAAAAAAATATTGTTCCTAACTCTTGCAGAAAGTCTCTTTTCCGCACTCGACTTCTTGCCGAACTCCCGCTTCGGGTCGTTCGGCAAACTGCAGTCGCGTGCGGAAAAGAATGACTTTCTGCACTTGTTAGGAAAATAACTATTAAGGCACTGCAGTTCGTACTGACCGTATAGACAATTTTGATGTAATGTCAAAAAAATATAAAAATGGAATGTCAGTCACGTTCAAGTAAAAGTTTTTGTAAATATTTTCCTGTAATTACGTTTGTAGAAAAAATATTGTATGATATGCGTGATAAAAAGTACATTTTTAAGGCACTTATGTGAATTGCAGAACTCGCTATCGCTCACTCTGCAAACTTTCACATGCGTGCCTTAAACGTGTACTTCTAACACTTATATCATAAATAACTATTAAATTACAGATTATAAACGTCAGTATAAACGAGTACAGCATCACAAATTAATTAAAATATTAAAGGATAAAGGAGTTGATAGTCAAGATGTACGAATCATAGAAAAATTATACTGGCGTCAAACAGCGAGAGCTTGCATTAATGGAAAATCAACAGAAATATGCAAAATAAAAAGAGGTGTCAGACAGGGTTGTATACTGTCCCCACTGTTATTCAATTTATATTCAGATATAATATTTAAGGAAGCGCTGCATAATTTGGAATGGGGTGTGAAAGTTAATGGAATTCTGATAAATACAATCAGATATGCAGACGATACAGTTATTTTAAGTGATGATATGAATGCATTACAGCACCTTTTAAATGCTATTGATACAGTGGGAAGAGAGTTTGGCCTAAACATAAACTGTTCAAAAATAAAATACATGGTATTTAGCCGTTTAGGCCATCAAGATTCACGGTTATATGTTGATGGTCATATAATTAAAAGAGTACCCATTTTTAAATATCTTGGTTGCCATATTACTGAACATCTAGATCCAGATAAAGAGATAAAATGTAGAATCGAGATAGCCCGCACGACATTTTTAAAAATGAGGTCATTCTTCTGTAATGATAACTTGAAACTTCAACTTCGAAAGCGCATGATTAAATGTTACATTTGGTCAGTCCTCTTGTATGGTGTCGAAGCATGGACATTAAAAATATCCACCATTAATCGTTTGGAAGCCTTTGAAATGTGGCTGCACAGACGTACACTGAAAATAACATGGACGGCTATGCTGACAAATGTAGCAGTCCTTAAGAGAGCAAATGCTGCCCGCGAGCTGCTTATTAACATCAAATATAGAAAGATGGCCTATTTTGGACAAGTAGTAAGGGGAGACCGGTATAGTATTATTCAACTTGTTATGATGGTTAAAATCGAAGGACGCAGAGGAATTGGTAGAAAACAAGCCTCTTGGTTGAAGAATATTCGGGAGTGGACAGAAATAAAGAAAGCAGAACAACTATTTAGAATAGCTCGAGACAGAGACAGTTTCGCCATGTTAATCGCCAACGTCAACGGCACTTGATAGGGCACATTAAGAAGAGGAAGAAACGTCAGTAGAAAATACAGTTATGTGACGTTACAGATGTTTTTGATCGTTTGAACTATTCATAGAAAATTTGTATTTTACAAAATGGTTTTATTTTCAATAGTAAACCTTCTTTCCTTTCCTTCAAAAACTGTATCAAACTGCAATCTCAACAAACTGGTATATTATATTATAATGACATACGGTAAATGTCATTAGAATATAAATATATTTCCTTTATTCCCCGACGACGATCTGGCTAAATACCCAAGTAGGTGGAGACCAATAAACTAAAGAAGAAGAAGAAGAATATACGTAAATATAACCATAAACTGAACCACACAATTTAACTATGTGACGTCACGGGTCGTTTGAACTATTTTAAGATATAGAAGACTTTAAATTTGTACTTTTAAGTTATTATGAGTTTTTGAAGCGTGACATTTTGGAAATCTCATTTTTGTACAAAACTGAACATTATTATGTAATAAAAAAATGTGCAAGTTTCCTATTAAACTATAGTGAAGCAGCATTATTTCGCCTTTTATTCATTGATTGTACAAAGGAAACAAGTTCCAGCCTTTAAAAATGACTTTTTGGCCTTAATAGTTTTCAAAGCCAAGTTTGCTGTATCACATGTCACTCTACTAGTCTCCTTCTACATTTCAGCTGTAGAACAAAATTTGATAGGTCATCAAGTTTCTAAACTAAACAGTATTTTTCGTTTTTCTCAATACTAAGTACTGTGGACTTATACCCTTAACCCGGCATTGGTCGCTAGGTAGATTGTTACGCGAGTGGTCGCGCGTAAAATTTTCTCTCACATATCCAACTTTTGCCTTCCTTTACACAATTTTACAAAAAAGATGAGGTTTCATCAACGATAAAGCCATTTGCTTTAAAAAGACACGACGTTTTTCTGTTTTATTATTATTATCTTTAAATAAAATGTGACTATTGATGCCGCCAATATTTAACATTGAAAAATATATGGTAAGTGACCATCTACAACTAACCCGTGAAACAGAATATAGGATTTTCATATCATCGACCACATCCACGGCGCCTTTTATTACATCATAAAAGGATATTATTTTAGGTTTTAAGGGGAAAAATAAAATTAATTTTTGTACACAGTTGGTGACGCCGGTGGTCGCTTGATGACAGAATCTCTCACATGAAGCGCACTGACTCAACAACATGGTGATACTAAAAAACTGAGTCACTATCTGAGCGGACGAGTCTATTAGATTGTCGAAGGAGGATAGTTAGGAGACTAGAAGGAACTACAGCGCGTATAATTTCCCAGAAAAGAAGTTGTGCGAAATTTTCTGAAACCGTAAGAGAAAATCTCATATAGCGACCACTGGCGGCTTAATACAATAAGCGCTTCAATTATTCTGACACTGCGACGCATACCTCTCCGCTCCTCAACTTATTACGCCAGACATGAGAGCAAAGACAGAATATTACCTCCAAATTCGATCCTACTGCATGGATTTTAATGAAGTTTTGGAAATGGCCTCTTCTTATCTCATAATTCAAAGTATACCCTATGCCGATGTGCGCTTTTATTTTGAGGGTGGTTCCCACCTCTCCTCAGAAGTGGCTTGAGAACCTAATTCTTAGCAAAAACAGCTGTTTATTTTTTTCTTGAAAACTCGATAATTTTTGAGTTATTTTTAGGTGAAAGTATGCCATTTGTATTGTAGAATGACAACGTTTTGAAAAACCAAAGAGATTCGTTTCTTTATAAATCTTCTAGTTATAATACAAAAAGGGATATGGTTGGTGAAAAGAGATTTTTTTGGAACATATTCAAATAGGTGTGTTAAACTTAAAAGAACAGAGAAATGGTCGATTTTAAAAGTACAATGCTACAAAATATCTTTTGTAGTGCTTGAAGAGACCTTTAAAACGAGCACTTGAATGTCGATAACATTCAAACTAAGCGAGATAAAGTGCCAAAATATTTGTGAATAATTTATTTTAACATAAAATGCAAAGTGTAGTTAACCCCTCATCCACCAGATTTAATTGCATCGTTTGCTTCTACAGTACCTTTAATTATGGTGTTATTTTCTATTTCAAAGAGTTGGACGGGCTTAAAATGTATGGTTTTTGAAAAAAAAAGACTAAATTATAGAGCTAATTTTTAGATTTTTTAAAGATTTTCCTTTTTCTCCATGAAACTCGACAATGATAAAGACATACAGTAATAAAAAAAAAACAAAATTCTTATGTGAAAAAACTCTACTTTTTTGTACTGAAAATTTTTATCGTTTAAAAGAAGATTTTTAAGACAATTTGAAAATGTGCTCTATAGTTTGATCTCTATAGTTAACTGTGCTTTAGTTAGTAAAGTTCTATGCTTAAGTTTTTGAACATAGAAATAACACTATAATAAAAGGTATTGTAGAAGCAAAACGATGCATTTTAATCTGGTGGATGAGGGGTTAACTATACCTCGCATTGTATCTTAAAATAAATTATTAGTCATCAATTTTTTCATTAATTTCTCTGTTACTTTAAGTTTAATACACCGATTTGAGCATGCATAAAAAATCTCTTTTCACCTACCAAATCTCTTTTTATATTATAGAAGATTTATGAAGAAATGAATCTCTTTGATTTTTCATAAGCTACATAAAATGATTTAAATAGTTTTTCTCGTTAGATGCATAATTTTTAAAGTATTCACAAAACACCGTTTTAAAAGTTGTAATTTTTCAATAAAAATTGCAAATTTTTAACCACGAATAACTTAAAAAGTATTGAGTTTTCAAAAAAATATATACAAGAGTTTTTGCTTAGAATTAGGTTGTCTAGCAATTAGGTTGTCTAGCAATTAGGTTGTCTAGCCACATCCGTATTTTGACAAAACAGTTTTCCTCCCCGGGAAGGGGTGGGAACCAACCACCCTGAAAATAAAAGCGCACTAATAAAAAGGGTAGATTTTTTGTTGAGATATTCCCTACTTATAGTGAAAATATCAAGTAAATTGATGCAATACGATGGAATTCGGATGACTGCACTATATTCAGTTAAAGACTATAAAGTGTAGAGTGTAGATACATAGTAAAAATACATTACTTCAGAAAGATACTCTGCCAAATCAGTTGTAGTGATAATAAATTATAAGTATGGGCCAGGAACCCAAGTTTTTCACCTCGCAATTTTTACAGAATGGATCGATCTGCTTGAAAATTTGTTAATAAGTAGTGGATAGTCCAACGATCAAAATCTATATGATGCCGAAAGGCGCTTTTACCATGGAGGTGGTTGTCACCCCATCTCGGGGGTGAAATTTTTTTTATATTTTGATAGCAAAAGTTGATAAAATCAATCATTCTAAGCAAAAAATGTTCTATACATTTTTTTGATAAAATTAATAGTTTTCGATTTATTCGCTATCGAAAGTGTTAGTTTTGTATAGAAAAAATCAATGTTATTAGATATATTTACTCATTTATGATTCACTCAATTTTTGCCCCAGAAAAATTTTTTCAAACTAGTTTCTTATAAATTAATAACCTACAATTTCATATTGAAACATTTTTTCCTATCTCTGATGGTAATCTTTCTATTCTGAAAAAAAATGTAATTTTTTAGCAAACTACAAAAATTCGTTATTTGCTTTTAACTCCAGTTTTTTCTAAACTAATCATTTTAAGCCAGTCAAACTTCTAGAATATATTAATAATACGTAAATAAATAAGAATGAATAAGACCAATGACTAAAAACACCGCTAATTTACATGTTTATGCTTCATATTTGATTTCTCCTTTTTTTTTTTTCAAAAAAATATATTGATTTTTAAAACGTAACTTTTTATTTTTTATCTTAGAAAGTTTGGTAAAAATAATTTGATAGGTTTTAACAAGATCTATAAGACTGTTAATATTAAATCTTTTTAAAATATTCAGTCGCAAAAAGAGGTGACTTTGAAAGGGTTGGTAAAGGTGGTTTTTGCATGTTACTAAAAGTTTTAATTGTTAATAGCTCATTCAATTTTTACCGTAGAAAAAATTTTTGCAAACCATGTTCTTGGGAATTAAATAAGCTACAATTTCATATTTAAACATTTTTTCGTATTGCTGATGGTAATCTTGCTATTCTGAAGAAAAGGTGGCCATTTTTTTCCAATCTACAATAACTCGTCATTCACTTTAAACTACAGTTTTTTAAAAACTAATCATTCTAAGCCAGTCAAACTTCTAAAACCTATTAATAATATATAAATAAAAAAGACCAAATAAGGTCAATGACTAATTTTAATTAAGGTGGTGATTAGGGGGTTGCTTGCGATCACTTTTTCGCTGAAAAAATAGGGACTGATATTCTTTTCATTATGTCACTTAACTTTTAAGCTAGAGACTTTTTTCTTATTTCTGGATATAGATATTTTTAAGTACTTTAAATTTAGTCCTGTCGCCAGGGGGGGTACAACGGCCTCCTTAATTCAGATGGACTTACCCAAGTTTTTTTTTATATATTTTGACCCGCAGAATACGAATTTTTTGGGTAACAGTTGATCCGGATGTCGATAAGATTGTTATAGACAAAGAACTTGAGGAATTACATAACAGCGATTTCTCGCCAAACAAAACATCTTTTTGTATTTTTTGGGTCATTTTAAGCAAAATTTTTTCGTAGAATGCATAGTTTTCGAGATAACCGCGGTTGAACTTTCAAAAAATCGAAAAATTGTAATTTTTGAACCCTAATAACTTTTGATTAAAAAATAAAGTAGCCATTCTGCTTACCGCATTTGAAAGTTTAAGTCAAATTATATCGGTTTTGATTATTTGCATTGCTAAAAATTTATTATTTTATTGTTAAACAAAGCTATAAACACCTAGTATGTGAGTGATGTTTTCTATGATTTCTCATTTAAAATCTAACGAGTAGCTACAAGTGCAAGCGAGGCAATTTCTACGTAGCATGCGTTAAAACGTATGTATTAGGCACGGGAAACACTATGTGTTTATAGATTAGTTTAACAATAAAAAAATTTATTTTTAGCAATGCAAATAATCAAAACCGATATAATTTGACTTAAACTTTCAAATGCGGTAAGCAGAATTGCTACTTTATTTTTTAATCAAAAGTTATTCGGGTTTATAAATTGCAATTTTTCGATTTTTTGAAAGTTCAACCGCGGTTATCTCGAAAACTATGCATTCTACGAAAAAACTTATAGGAATATTTTTTGCTTAAAATGACCCAAAAAATACAAAAAGATGTTTTGTTTTGCGAGGAATCGCTGTTATGTAATTCCTCAAGTTCTTGGTCTATAACAATCTTATCGACTTCCGGATCAACTGTTACCCAAAAATTCGTATTCTACGGGTCAAAATATATAAAAAAAATTAGGTAAGTCCATCTGAATTAAGGAGGCCGTTGTACCCCCCCTGGCGACAGGACTAATTAGCTTGAATAAGTTGTTCTCGAAATATGCATAATTTTCCCGACTTTTGACTTTGAAACTACAATATTTAGCATTTGACGAAGAAGAGCCATCATATAATAAACTATAGCTCGATTACTATTGGTCTTATAGAAAATTTAAGAAAACGGTTTTGTTTATTTTTTCAAAAGGTACTTTTTTGTTAAGTAAAGTTGTTTTGATAAAATGAAAACTTTTGGAGATATTAGCAGAAAACATTTTTAAAACATTGATTTTTTCGATATAAAACTAATACTTTCGATAGCGAATAAATCAAAAACTATCAATTTTATCGAAAAAATGTATAGAACGTTTTTTACTTAGAATGAACCTTTTCGCCAACTTTTGCGAATAAAATATAAGAACAAATTTCCACCCCAGAGATGGGGTGGCAACCACCCCCATGGTAAAAGCGCATTTTGGCATGATATAGATTTTGATCCTTGGACTATCCACTACTTATTCTCAAATGTTCAAGTAAAGCGATCCCTTCTGTAAAAATTGCGAGGTTCTGCCCTATTTTAAGCTTCATTACTTGGACTAATAATAAATGTTGTGTAAGTTCTAAAAACAAAAGTTGTTAATGTTTTATTGTTAAATAAAATTAACTTCGATCAAGTAACCGTCGAATCCATCACGTATTCCTGTGTCGTCTTTCTGTTGCCGCTCTAGATTTTTTTTTATATCACTAATATTTTAAAGTTTTGGGAGTTGCTGCTGCGTCATAGAAGAGGATTGATTAACGACTTGTCTGCTTTGTCTGGTGAAACATATATTTGTCATGGAATGTTTTTTATGGATGGCCGGTTAGGCATGTTCTGTCTCTTTAGGTCATGAAAATATTTCATGACACATGAAAACACATAAATATTATTTTAAAAAATTTCTTTCATGCTCCTCGAATACATGCAACAATTTTGATCGTGCCTTGTCAAAGTGCTATCGTTGATTAGCTACGTTTCTAGATTTAAACTTTTCCAATATGTTTAATGTTTTTTGTTTGAGTACTTATATTTATTCACTAACAATTTGGTACCTACGTTTTTGTTTATTCTCGTTTTCTTTAACTTATAGTCCACGTGGCGAGACCGCTCCCGTCTGAAGAAAATTCTGATTCGACTTTTTTGTGGACTTCTATTCAAAAATGTCCCCTTTAAACAAATCTGAAGGATGCCGGACGGAATTTTTGGACAGAAATTGTTTAAACATTTTTTTCCAAATACAAAAGATCATATTTTTTGCCCTGGAATATATTTTTTAGGTTTTTTGGGTCATTCTAAACAAGAAAGGTATCGTGTATTTTTTCTAAAAAATTCGTACTTTTCCAGTTATAGGCGATTTAAAATCTATTTAAAATGTGAACATACTCATTTTCGAGGCTTAAAAACTCATATTTAGGTTAGTGTTTTTGAGGTTGCCAGATACATAAGTTGAAATTTAAACATTTAGTTTTAAGATTTTGATCGGGTTTTTAAAAAGTTGTTAATTAGACCTTAATTTAGACCGTTGTTTCTAATTGTTAAATGTGCGTGTCCATCCGATTTTTTTGTCGTTGCGGCGCACTTTACTTTAGCAGTCTCCTATTTTCCTCCAAAATATATAATTTTTAAGATTCTTTGGAACCTTCTAAATATAATAAGTTTGTTATCATTTTTATCAAAAGTTAAGGGTTTTAAAGTTATAAGGGATTTAAAATCCAAAAATGCGTATTTTGGCATTTTTCGGATTTTAAATCGATTATAACTCTAAAACTATTAACTTTTGGGAAAAATCACAAAGAAACCTATTTTATTTAAAATATCCCAAAGAATCTAAAAAAATATTTTTCGGAGGAAAATAGGCGATTGTTGAAATAGAGCGCGCCGCACCGGCAAAAAAATCGGATGGACACGCATAATTCACCATTAAATTACAACGGTGTGAATTGACGTTAGACCCGCCCACTCTTTAGAATCTTGAAAATGAATGTTTGAGCGACAATTTAAGCACTTGGTAACCTCAAAAATACTAATTTAAATATGAGTTTTTCAGCCTCGAAAATGCGGATTTTTGCAGTTTTCAGATTTTATATCGCCTATAACTCGAAAACTATCAACTTTCTTTCAAAATAAGTTATCAATCGAAGTAGCAGAGAAAACGACAGCAAATATCGTTCCCATGACACCATATTGACAACAGGTGGAGTACTTTTTTGGTTACAACCTCCTGAGATTTTCAAAAATTATAAATCATACAGGATGCCGGGGAAATTAAGATGAGAGAATTTTAAATAATTCACAACCCATCTGCTCAGCGTGGTAAAAGTTTTAACAAGAAAGATTCCTTAATACTCAACAAAAGGTAAATGAATTAAAATGTATAAACATTTTCAATTTCTTTGCGACACGAAAATGCAACAGCTGCATAATACTCTGGTTAAATCAGAGAGTGCAGGAAGAGGCTATACCGGTTTCGGTGTTTTTTTCCTCCTCATCAGTAGTCCCATATCCTCTTTTCTCCGATTTCCCCAGGTATCACACTTTGGGCCTTTCCGAATTGCAAAGAACGAAATGCCGCGGATGAACTAGAACCATCTACCGAAAAACAAAATAAGTCATCAATCGAAGTAGCACAGAAAACGACAATGAATATTGTTCCCATACCACCAGATTGACAACAGGTGGAATACTTTCTTTGGTTACACCTCCTGAGATTTTCAAAATTTATAAATCATACAGGATGCCGAGGAAATTAAGAAGAGAAAATTTTAAATAATTCACAACCCATCTGCTCAGCGTGGTAAAAGTTCCAACAAGAAAGATTCCTTAGTACTCAACAAAACAGAAAATGAATTAAAATGTATAAACATTTTCAATTTTTTTGCAACACGAAAATGCAGCAGCTGTGTAATACTCTAGTTAAATCGAAGAGTGCAGGAAGAGTCTATACCGGTTTCGGAGGTATTTTCCTCCTCGTCAGTAGTTCCATATCCGACTATATATAACTTTCCCATATAACTTTCATATATAATTTTCATAAATTATATATAACTTTCTTTCAAACCGAATCAGAAATTCTTTCAGACGGGAGCGGTCTCACTACATGGACTATTATAAAATTTCATAATTTTAATAATTTTTCAGTAAACCTTTGTAATATTAACCCGATTTATTAGTTAATAATTGGACATTGTCGGTATTTCTAGAAATTCGTAATTAAATTCCACGTACAAGATAGATAATATAATAGTATCGTAAAAAAATACCTTATTTTTTTCCACAAATTGTTTAAATGATTTACAAGGATAACTTAAGTATAGACCTCTTAACAAATGGGATATGCGTAATATATGAATCGAGTACATACCAGTTATAAAGAGAAACGTCGCAATCCATTAACAAGAACAGGACTAAATCCGCCAAGAATCGTCGTGGAAAAACTTTTATAAACTTACCAGCTTTTCAAACAATAAACATATTTTCCTCGGAAAATCAAAAAAAATTTTGAGAGTTTATAATCGAGAAATTAAAATTTAGGAAATCGATTTTTCTAACTTTTTCTAAATTCTTTTGATATATTGTGCTTCTGCTACTTGCAGAGTCATCGTGAGACATAGACAAATATTCTTAAAATGGTGCATTTTTGGCCTTAAATTATTAATAATTTAAAACGTTCACCGAACCCACTGATACTTATAAGGGTTGGTATTTTGGGTTGGTATTTAAAACTCAAAATATTTATCAAGTGCCTAGCTACGACAGTCACCAATAGTGTCTTTTTTAATAAATTTCTCTGTACTACCCTCTATCAGCGGACATCAATTGGTGGACCGCGGTCCGCATCAACCGTAGGCTAGTTTTCTGCGGACCGTCATTAAATTGAGAATATAATGTTTGGCAATTTTGCAAATGTTTGGTCCTGAAATTGTGTTCTATGTTTGGCTCAACTTATGTGTGCGAAACTACCTTTTCAATAATGGACTTAATTAATTAAAAATCGGTACAGATATCTGCCAACAGATGCATATCTCAACTCCCTAATGAGATTTAGTTGCACTAAACTCATTCCAAACTTCAGATAGGTTGTAAATGATAAAAAATGTCATTTTTCTTACTGATAATTTACCTAATTTTGTAAAGAGCTTTCCCGGTATTGTTATACTCAAACTGTAATGTAAAATTAATGGTCATGTGCGTTTTTTTATATTCATTCACTCTGTATGTTAAATGTTAGTACTTTTCTTTAACTATAGTTAAATGTTAATTACCGATTTGTACCATGATTATTTATCTTGTATATATTTCGCAATTTCAATAACTGGATTTAAAGAAAGTTAATGACTATATACAAAACTGAAGATGAACAAAACCTTGAGAAAGACGTCATTAATGTTTAAATTATAAATCTCTAACTGTTAAAAATTTCTCAGTAATAAGTACAATACCTTTCGCAATTACGTATGCGAAGAGTTCCCAACACATACTTGAAATTTATTAAAATTTTATAATTTATTATTAACAAAGTTTCTTTTATTAATTTATTTATTTATTCAATTAGTTATTGCCAATGTGCTTGTTAAATACGCCAATCATATAGTGCGATACGATCCATATAGTGCGACGCGCAGTTGCGGTGGCTTAAGGGTCGAGTGGATGCACATGATTAACAATTAAAAACAACGATTTAAATTGAAATTAAGCCCGATTACTCACCAGAATCTTGAAACTGAATGTTTGAGCTTCAATGTATGTAGGCACTTCCTCAAAAACAATCATTTAAACATGAATTTTCATGCCTCTAAAATACTTATTTTCTTATTTTTCAATTGAAGCGTTGATGTGAAAAACAACACATGTCAATTTTTCTCAAATTCGACTTTATGTATTCTTCTCACAGAATAGTAGTTTCTTTATCCATCTGACACATTCAGTTGTGTAAAAATCTCAGATGTTTGATTTGCCAAAATTTTAATTTTTGGACAAATGTTTTTTAAATAAACCCTTCAATTTATAAATAGATTAAAACTCGAAATCTATCAACTTTTTAGAAAAATGGCACAAGATCTTTTTTGTTTAAGATTACCCAAAAATGCTAAAAACATATTTTCTGGAGCAAAAAAGGTAATGTTTCGAATCTGTTAAAAAAAATTAAAACAATTTCTGCTTTTTTCTTTTTAAAACCAAATCAGAACAACCAGACACAGGTATCATTAAATCCGGACCCCGGAAGCATCTAAACATTCCGTATATGTATTTGGAACCTAGGAGTTTTCTGTTGGTTCGTTGCAGCACGCGGTAATATTTTGACCAATAGGCGGCGAGGTTCCAAACGCATATACGGAATGTTACTCGGTCCCAAATTAATATACAGAATGTTAAATATTCGTACACCGAAAAAGATAAGTTTTTATTGGAGTCTGTTAAAAGGGGATTGATTTTAAAATATTTGTTAATGTATTATTAAATAAAAATAAAACAATTATAGTATTTGGAATGTTATTTGGTGCGAAATGCGTATACGGTATATTTAATATTCGTAGAACAAAAAGACAATTTTTATTAAAGCCAGTTAAAATGAGACTGGTTTTAATAGTATATTATGCAACGAGTATTTCATGATGGTCATTATGAAGCGAGTTTCGTATAGAGTACGAGTGCCATAATGATAATTAAATGCAAGTTGTATACACGATTTTTTTCTAGTTCATTATGATACAGGTGGTGACATCATAATTGATATATTATTATAGTATGAGAATAGAAAAATTATTGTTAATGTACCTATTATTCAATATCCACAAGGAATAAGCTTTTCCTGTAGTTGGATGTATACCATATAATACAAAAAAACGAATAAAGTCCTTTATAAAAGGTCTATATTTAAAATCCCTAAAAAGGGCTACATCACAGAACTAGTTTTCGATTGGTTGACCAATCATTATCAGTGCTTTCCTAAAATGGACATAACCTGATAAAATGGTGCAAAGGTTTTAAAATTTTGACTACGTTCAATCATCCGACGCCCTGAAGGGCACTAAGGATTATGAGAAAGAAGAAGAAGACTACGTTCAAAAAAGGTTGTAGGTTATACTCACGTGATCTTACATTCTAACCACAAAAATATTTGTAATTATGTAATATATGTAAATAAAATTTGTAATATAATTTTTTGGTGGTTAGCATGGTAAGGTCACGTGAGTATAAACTACAACTTTTTTTAACCGTTGTCAAAATTTTAAAACCTTTGCATCATTTTATCAGGTTATGTCCATTTTAGGAAAGCACTGATAATGATTGGTCAACCAATCGAAAACTAGTTCTGTGATGTAGCCCTTTTTGTGGATTTTAAACATATACCTTTTATAAAGGACTTTATTCTTTTTTTTTTGTATTATATGGTATACAGCCAACTACAGGAAAACCGTTTTCCTTGTGGATTTTCAACGAAAACTTTTCGTTTATAAATTTGCGAAAGTCTGTGTGTTATTGCGTCGCCGCTCCTGCAATACTCAGATCAGATTTATCGATGGATTCTTATGTAGTTTTTTCTTCTAAATCCAAATCTGAAAATGGCATTTCGATATTTCTAACCGTCTTCGAGATAATCGACCTCAAAGTCTAAAATGTGACGTCACAATCCGGTTATCTCCTACAGACGCACTAAACGTCAGCTCAAATGGTTGATTAGGAAGTAGGCTACTTTTTTTTAAATCTCGATTTGCCACGCATAGGTTATTTACATTTGAGTTTGACACTTCGTGAATGTCAAACTAAATTTTAAATTAAGTATTAATAAAACATCAATGACATTTGATAGTGAATTTAATTATTATATAAAATAAATAAGATGTTCGAAAATACAATTTGAGTATAACTATTTTAAAAGCAATAATTTATTAACAGTTTTAAAAAGGTTTATACCAGTATAAATACGGCCTCAGCTTTACGATAAATGGACTGTTCCATTTGCTAAAAAATTAAAATATTATGTATAACCTAGTCGTTCCCTAAACTCGATACAACTGGCTAGTGATTGTAGAAGGTAATTTTTTTGTTTTTTGAGAATTTTGCCGAAATTGGCAAAATTACTAATTATTTAGTAATAATCATTAACTATATAGAAATTATTTTTTTGTCGAATTGCCAAAATTATTGACTAAATTCACTAGCCAGTATTGTGTCTGTGTACATCCTTCTAATGGAAAAAAAAATATTTTAAGATTTTTCTCAAATTATGGATACCAAGAACATTTTCATTTATAACTCTTTTATTTTTAATTTGACAAATAAAAGTTATTCTTCGTAAAAAGCTCTTCTTGTTCTAAGATTTATGATGCAACCGTGTCCCAAAAGTAGGGGAACGGTCGAATATTTCGCGAACTAAACATCGGATGGAAAAACTGAAAAATACGTGTTCAATCATTTTCAAAAATCTATCCAATGACACCAAACACCAACTCCCACTACACCCCCTGGAGGTGGGGTGGGGGGTAACTTTAAAATCTTAAATGGAAACCCCTAGATTTTCTTGCAGATTTGCATTCGTTACGTAAAAGTAAGCAACTTTTATGCAAGACATTTTTTCGAACTGTGGATAGATGGCGCTATAATTGGGAAAAACTATTTATCATGATACCATAGGTAAATTATAGAAACGGTCTAATATCTCGAGAAATACACTTTCAAATAAGAAACCAAAAAACAGGTTTTTAATATTTTTCGAAAACCTATCGATAAACACTAAACATGACCCTCCAACCCACCCCCTGGAGGTGTGGTGGGGGGTAACTTTAAAATCTTAAATAGCAACCCCCACTTTTTATTGCAGATTCGAATTCGTCATGAAAAATTTCGCAATATTTATTCGAAACATTTTTTAAAAATGCTGATAGATGGCACTAATAAATCGTATTTTTCCAATTAAAGCGCCATCTATCAACAATTCTAAAAAATGTTTCGAATAAATGTTGCTTAGTTTTTCATGACAAATCCGAATCTGTAATAAAAAGTGGGGGTTGCTATTTAATATTTTAAAGTTACCCCCACCCCACCTCCAGGTGGGTGGGTTGGAGGGTCATGTTTAGTGTTATTCGATAGGTTTTCGAAAAGTATTAAAAAATTTGTTTGGTTTCTCATTTGGAAGTGTATTTCTCGAGATATTAGACCGTTTCTATAATTTACCCATGGTATCAGGATAAATCGTTTTTCCCAATTATAGCGCCATCTATCCACAGTTCGAAAAAATGTCTTGAATAAAAGTTACTTACTTTTACGTAACGAATCCAAATCTGCAAGAAAATCTAGGGGTTTCCATTTGAGATTTTAAAGTTACCCCCACCCCACCTCCAGGGGGTGTAGTGGGAGTTGGTGTTTGGTGTCATTGGATAGATTTTTGAAAATGATTGAACACGTATTTTTCAGTTTTTCCATCCGATGTTTAGTTCGCGAAATATTCGACCGTTCCACTACTTTTGGGACAAGTTGTATAAAATTTTATTAATTTTATACTAGGTATATAAAAAATATGAATTTCGATCAAGAGTAAACTACTTTTATAGTTCATAACATTTAAATTAGAATGATATAATTGCACATTAAAACATAATTATTAATTCTAAACTACTTTTCATAATAGAAATTTTCCATATTATGAATTAAAATACGTAAATATACAAAGTTTTCGTTATGACAATGCTCGCATTTTCAGCTTGTTAATAATACATTAACAATAATTTTTCTATTCTCATACTATAATATATCAATTATAATGTCACTACCTGTATTATAATGAATTTCATTATGATAGAGATTTTCATTAAGATACAGATTTTTAACCAATAGAATCGCGATATGACATTCGCGATAAAGGTGGCACACGCGCAGTAACTAATGGTGAGTTAAATATATACGCTTTGACAATTCTCAATATGTAAACAAACTGTCAGACTGACAAACTACTTAATTTGTTTGCGTTACAAAATTAATAAATTTGAATATATTTTTTTTGTGAATGATCATAGAAAAAATCGTGTATACAACTTGCATTTAATTATTATTATGACGCTCGTACTCTATACGAAACTTGCCGCTAGGCGGCTCGTTTCCTACCCCTTATACTCGCTTCATAACGACCATCATTAAATGCTCGTTACATTATATACTTTTTAAAACCAGTCTCATTTTAACTGGCTTTAATAAAAATCGACTTTTTGTTCTACGAATATTTAACATACAGTATTCGCGGTGTGCAAGTACTTGGAGGGGAAACGAGAAACGACCGTGCGCGAGTCGCGGAGAAATATTGCAACTATCTTAAATAATTCATATTGTCAATTGAAATTGTCAAATTGACGTATATTTCAAGGGCGGATCCAAGGAGGGGGCCATGGGGGCCATGGCCCCCTCCGAGAATTTAAAAAAATATAAATTTAAATATTGGCAGTTCAAATGTTTTTAGTTTCAAACACATATTATTATAATATGTATAAAACAGGGGATAAATATGTTTTCTGGACTAGAATTGAACAAAAGCAGTAAGAGAAGCTTCAAGAATGACATAGGATGTTTTATAAATCAAAATACAGATAAGTGCCAATTGTTAGAACGATCTTGGCAGCCATCAAAATCCTATCAATTTTCATATTCTATACACACAAAGAATAAAAAAAGAAATGAACCGTTACTTGGATTACCAGAACTTACAACAAAGAAGTTGGTTGGTATTTTAGAACAGTTAAAAGGGATTGTTTTACGAGTATCGAATTTTATTTTTCTAATGAAAAATGTGATAATAATAAAGGGATGACAGCCGAAAGCCTTGTCATGAAACCTTTAACATCTTTCGCCAAACTCATGGGCAAAGACGGAGCCATACAAATCCATGAAAAAACATCATGTCACAAGGAGTGCGTTGAGGTTTAGGTGGATTTTCTACAAAGTTATCACAACCTGCAAAAGTCAGTCAAACCAGAAAGACTCTCAAAGGTCTAAACAGATACAAGAAAATAAAGAAAGACTACGACCAATAGCAGAGTCTATAGTGTTTTTAGGTCGACAAAATATTCCTCTAAGATGTGCTGATGGAGCTCAGCTGTCGTGATGATGGCCTTCTGCTTCTGGACAAAGATGCTGGAACTAGCAATGAGGGGAATTGCTAAGATTTAAAATCTCATCAGGAGATAAGACTATTCAACGATACCTATCCGCAGCAACATATATTAGTAACAACAGTCAAAATCAATAATTAATAACATGTTGTGGTGATTAAATAATTGAACAAGACATGAATTAGGTTCAACGTGCAAATTATCACTCTGTCATATTTGACGAAATAACCGACGTATCCCACGTAGAACAGCTTTATCTAAATTTGAAATACATACACAATAACAACATTCGTGAAAACTTTGTCAAGTTTATTGACGCGTATGAGAACATAAAAACAATTATTAGTGAAAATCAAGAAAGAGGGGAAGAACAAGGCCTGACAGAGTGACAGGAGCAGCATTGGAAAAGATAGTATTAAGCTTGTTGAAATAACTGCACTTGGATCCGAAGAAATGTGGATGAATCGGTAACAACTTTAATAATACTTTAATAACGATAACTTTTGAATGTCTTTATAGAACTCAAAAGTGTGTAAAAAGTGCCTTCAAACTCACCATTTTAACCGTAATTTTTAAAAATTACCCCCTGCCCCCCTCCCACCCCCCGGTAGTACACCTCTCCAAAAAAAGTTCATGGCCCCTCCCGAAAATCGGTCCTGGATCCGCCATTGGATATTTCATACCTTCTGTCATTGAAGCCGAAAAATTATATATTGCTCCACACTATTGATATGATATGCAATTATTATAGAGGTAAATTTAATTAATTGTATTTTGCTTGCAGTACTGCATTTTAATAACTAATTTTATTTACTAAATACAATTGTTTTTGTTTGCATAACATAACCTGCATCTTATTTTTTCTTCTTACTATTTTTTTGGGCTATGGCCTTGACAATTATCCAGCAACCAGGACTAATATAATTGGCCAATATAATTAAAAGTGCGAATAAAAGTACAGAGCGTAGAAATAGAGGTCGCTTTGCCGAACTTGCACGGTCCCAATACGAATTTCGCACAAAATATCATTCCAAATACTATAATTGTTTTATTTTTATTTAATAATACAGTAACAAGTATTTTAAAGTCAATCCCCTTTTAACAGACTCCAATAAAAACTTATCTTTTTCGGTGTACGAATATTTAACATTCGGTATATGAATTTGGGACCGAATAACATTCCGTATATGCGTATGGACCCTCGCCGCCTATTGGTTAAAATATTACCGCGTGCTGCAACAAACCAATAGAAAACTCCTAGGTTCCAAAGACATATACGGAATGTTTAGATGCACCCCGGAAGTATGAGATGTTCTCGAAACAGACCCTCAGAGAACATAATTGGTGACCTCTGCTCTATGTCGTTACTTTACTTTACGCTATACACCATGCCCCACTATGTATGTCCTTAAATGGGTAATTTCTCAATGAAAGATAAATATAATATGTAATGCAAAACCAATACCTTTTGTAGTGTGCCAAAATAATATTGGATTTTACATTATTATTTGGCAGTTACTAAAATTTTCTCATAACTTTTTTTTTATTATTAAAACAATTTCCATGTCCTTTTTTTCCGTAATAAAACTCACAGTTTATGACAAAAAACAAGAGAGAAACTGGAGTGAAACCTTTGTTATTCACTTTAGCGATATTTTTCTCATTTGAATCCATTTAAATAGAAATCGCAGTGAGCTTTCGCAAACAGGAAGAAATTCAAGGAAAAGATGATAATTTATGCAGAGATTATTGTTTTTCCAATATGAAGTTTTACTGTTTGTTTTGTAAGGCACGTTGCCGGGAAAAGATATGGGAATTTTATTATTCAAAAACGTGGCAGGTCATAAATTAAAACATTTAGGAATTATTTGTGAAATACGTTAATTTTTCGATAAACACATTTGTATGGCGGACTTGTTTGTACGGGTAGTATTTGCAGTCGTATAGAGATTTATATATCACTAGCAGTTATATCAGCTTTTTAACACAACAAACTAGCTGATCTAATTTATAGACTCAGTAATAATTTATTTAGAGAACATAAATAAACCCAACTGATAACTATTCGTACGAATAAAAGAGCCTCTACACACACAAATATAATAGCGATATTGAGTTGCCAGTTCTCCGTTCAGAGTTCAATGTTATTTGAAGTACTTCCTTAACCTTAATAAGTAAGAACTACCTTAAACAGAATAAAAAATTTTATGTTCTTATTTTAGAAAATTATAAAGAACACGTCAACATAAAGATACGTCAACTTTTAAAATCAAATATGCACTGTTACACATAAAATTAAATATACAGGGTGATCCATGCAAGTCTAGCATAGTCCATGGTCTTTAATTTTAAGTAAACACTGAATATTTTTATTTTTTGAAGTTAATTAACAACGTAATCCCAAAACAGTGTTTTGTGTAGGGTCTATTGTGAACAATAGAAGGTGAAATAATTTTGAAATATATAGTTTTCGTCAATATATTAAATTTTATGTATTTTAAATAATACATAAAATTTTGTACATAAAATAATGCAAAAACATTTAAATAAGGGTATTATTATTTAAACTATAAAGATATTAATTTTCTTAACTAGGTATAAAAATATATTGGGTGTTGTGTTTAATGTCTTGGCGAAATTTTTAAATAATTTCAGAATTTCACCTTGTATTATTCATAATAGACCTTACATAATAAACTTATATAGATGAGGTTGTTAAGTACCTTCTTAACAGAATAATACACAGGGTGATTCATTAAAACTAAAGATCATGCAGTAAAGACTTGCGTGAATCTTCTTGTATATTTAAATTTATGTTTAAATGGTGCATATTTGAATTTAAAAGTTGACTTATCCTAGTGTTTTTTATGATTTTCCAAAATAAGGATACAAACAATTTTATTTCATACGTGTTTTCCATACTTTACATATTCTCAAAGTTCCGCCCTGCATTATTCATAATACACCCTATACGATATAGTTCCTTAAACTCGGGTGGTTTTGCAGATTTTAAAAATATAAAAATATACAGGGGATTCCATTAAAAATAAAACTTATAGACTCTGCTAGTCAGGGCCCGCGCCTATTTGGGGGTGCCAGAATGAGCTTTTTTTCTGCTGGTTGTATGCAAAATACTAAAACAGAAAAATTCATGTTTTAAATCTAGTTTAAGTTCGTCATAATACACTATCGTAATACCATCACACAATGTGTGATATGCAAAACTAACAAACACAGATTATGGTATTATGGCGAATTCAAATCACAATTAATTTTTCTATTTTAGTACTTTGCATAACACCAGAAGAAAAAAAGCTCATTTTGGCGCCCCCAAACATGACATTAACTTGTCATGTTAAATTATAATATACAAAAATATACAATTCTTACCGTGTAGTAATATAATTTATTGGTCGTCAAAGATATCATATTGAACCAAACAATCTCTTGCAAATTGTTAGTTTTGTATCAGCAGTTATGAGAGGAAATGAATGATTTCTAGTAAAATAAACAAGATTGTGATACTGTTTTTTAACATAATATTTAAAATAAATATTTAAGCTTGTCAGTTGTACTCTTCAGCTAAAGAATCTAGTGTTGCATTCAATTAATGTAAAATTATACAGGGTGTAACAAAAATACAGGTCATAAATTAAATCACATATTCTGGGACCAAAAATAGTTCGAAAGAACCTAACTTACCTTAGTACAAATATGCACATAAAAAAAGTTACTGCTCTTTGAAATTACAAAATGAAAATAGATTTTTTCGAGTATATCGAAAACTGTTAGAGATTTTTTATTGAAAATGGACGTGTGGCATTCTTATACAAGGAGCATCTTAAAGAAAAATTATAGTCAAATTTGTGCACCCCATAAAAATTTTATGGGGGTTTTCTTCCCTTAAACCCTCCCAAACTTTTGTATACGTTCCAATTAAATTATTGTTGTGGTACCATTAATTAAACTCAATATTTTTAAAACTTTTTTGCCTCTTAGTATTTTTTCGATAAGGCAGTTTTTATCGAGTTGCGAGTTCGTTTTTAATATGTTTACATAAACATTTTATGGGGGTATTGTACCTTTAAACCCCCCAAATGTTTGTGTACGTTCCAATTAAACTATTACTGCGGTACCATTAATTAAACACAGTGTTTTAAAACTTTTTTGCCTCTTTGTATTGTTTCGATAAGGCACCTTTTATCGAGATACGGCTTCTTTTTAATATGGTTCAAAATATACCTAAAAATGTAAATCATAAATAAATCATGTTATTACCAATACAAGTCTTCATAACCGTACTTAACCATATACAAAATTATGTGGTGGATTTGAAAAATATTCAAAATATCTCGATAAAAACTGACTTTTCGAAAAAGCACTAAGAGGTAAAAAAGTTTTTAAAACATTGTGTTTAACTAATGGTACTACAATAATAATTAAATTGGAACGTACATAAAAGTTTGGGGGGATTTAAAGGAACAAAACCCCCATAAAATTTTATGGAGTGTCCAAATTTCACTATAATTTTTTCTTAAGATACTACTGCCATAAGAATGCTACGTGTCTATTTTCAATAAAAAATCTCTAATAGTTTTCGATATATTGGAAAAAATCGATTTTCATTTTGTAACTTCAAAGGGCTGTAACTTTTTTTTATGTGCACATTTGTACTAAGGTAAGTTAGGTTAAATCGAACTGTTTTTGGTCCCAGAATATGTCGTTAAATTTATGACCTGTCTTTTTGTTCCACCCTGTATTTGTGTTCTCAGTACTATTATTAAATTACGATTTGACATTACCGCAGAAGCTTAATTTTGAGGTTTTAATGTTATTATTTTTGTTTGGTTATATGTATAAAAATGGATTCAAAAAGAAATTATCTGGGATATAAATCTAAAAAGAAATATCGAAAAAGAAGAAATGACAAAAAAAAGAAATCTTAGTTCTCTTAGCCAATTTCTTAAAAAAGTTAAAGTGAAGTTGTTTTGTCAGATGATGGATCCAATAAAATTGTAACCGAACTTTATTTACCGGGGACATTTTCGGATAGTGTGTTCCGTGTGATAGTGTGACAAATGTGTGTTCCACTGTCCGGAACAGGCACCATTGCCTTCAGAAAGGTAAGAAATATATACTGTAAAAATTTCAGAAAATAATATTGAAATAAGACAGATTTGTAGTGAGTTAAAGGCAAAAAAAAGATTTCATTTTTTTTTTAATTTTAAGTTAAAATGGCGATTTTGACGATGTTCAACCACGTAAAATTCAAAGTAAACCTACTTTTCGTTTTCAATACCATGAAAAACATAAAGTGTGACCAAAATTAGACATTCACCACACCGTGGTCAGTATCTTTAGAAATAAGCGTTTTTTGGGGTGTGGCGCTCGTCTATAAAGTCACACAACTTTTTTTCTTGTTGCATATTTTGACTTAAAATTTTCCGTGAATTATACTTTATTGCTCTTTTGGTTAAAATTATAAACTAAAAGTTTGTTACTCAACTTTTTTAAGTAAACATGATACTAACGAAATCTGACGACAAAATATTTAAAAATTAACCACTCCTCTTTTTATTTTTTTAAACATTTTGAACAAATCTCATTGCTATCTAAATACTTCAAAGATGACACAGTAAAATTTTCAAAATGAAATATTTAGAACGGCCAAAGATACAGCGAGGTAAAATTGAAAATTCATCAAAATTGATTTCTAAATTATCTCATCTATGTCTAAATTATCCGCGGTATATCTTTTAAGCGAATAGAGATTTTTAATGGGATAAAAACTGATCTATTCCATTTCTATACACATTAATATGGGGTAGAAAAAATCATTCCCCAAATATTTATCCCTTAGTTACAACCCCTAACTTTAAATTTTTTAATAGCACCCTTTACATTTTTTTTTTATAATTTTGGATGTGGTCTTCCATTGTCTATTCAACGAATTTTTCAAAAATAAAATGGGTTCGTAAGTAATCAAGAAAATATTTGTTCATTTTTTATTTCTGTTAAATTAATCAAGAAAGCCTGAAAACCTAAAGAAACAATAAAAATAAATGTAATAAAAATTACATGAAAAATAAATCAAAATACCAAGTAAGCACTATTTACCTACATACCAAATACCAAATATTCGCATATTGGTGGCACAGTTCTAGCGAACAAATATGTATGAGTTAAATTACTGTGTCCCAGCCTTAATCGTGTTAGGTATTCTGACTTTTTTGATGAATTTCGCTCCCAAATATTTAAATTCTTTAACCACTTCAAAGCTGTTATTATTTATAGTAATATTTTGCCTTATTCTCCGCCGTTCTTGTTTTAAAACAATCATGTATTTTGTTTTGTCGTCATTTATTTTTAGACCGATTTTATATTTTATGTGGCTTCTTCAAAGCTCGAGGATATATATTATTATCCTTAACTTCTAACGTTAATTATTGTTCTACGGCATCTAAGTCATCGGCAAAGGCGAGTGCAATTTTTGCTCCCTGAGCACATATGCCTAAATTGATTTTTTGTTTTTAGAAGTTTTTCGCTATTCTACCTGTTCCATAATCATCATCATCATCATCATCCAGCTTTCTGCATCCAAAGTTGAACATAGGCCTCCCCTAATTTCTTCCAATTTTGTCGGTCTTGGGCTTTCTGCAACCCATTCCCAGCAATCCTTTTGACGTCGTCTGTCCATCGTGTAGGTGGTCTACCTCTACTTCTTCTGTCTTCTCTTGGTCTCCACACTGTAATTTTTTGGGTCCACCTCCCGTCCTTCATTCTGGCTACATGGCCCGCCCAATTCCACTTCAGCCATGCTACTCGCTCTGTGACATCTTTGACGCCTGTCCTTCTTCTGATTTCTTCGTTTTTGACCCTGTCTCTGAGAGTCAGTCCAAGTAGTGACCGTTCCATTCTTCTTCGGCCACTCTAAGTTTCGTTGCTGTGGCCTGGGTTAACGATAATGTTTCAGCGCCGTAAGTCATGACTGGAAGCACACATTGGTTGAACGTCTTCCTTTTCAAATAATTTGGCAAGTTGCTCTTGAAGATGTCTGATAGAGCTCCATATGCGACCCATGCTAAGGTAATCCTTCTCTGTAATTCAGCAGTTTGATTGTCCCTGGCAATTTGGATTTCATGCCCTAAGTATTTATATTTATGGACCAATGCTATTTCGTTGAAGTCGACTTTTGGATTTTCGCTTAGTACCAGGTTTGTCATGTATTGTGTCTTTCCAAAATTTACGTACTTTTTTACAGGCGGCATCTAACTCAGTATGCATAGTTCTAATTTCTTTTAAGTTGTCTGTTATAAGAACTATGTCGTCTGCGAATCGTAGGTGGGAGAGCCTTTTACCGTCGACATTTATTCCTTTGGCGTCCCACTCCAATTGTTTGAAAGCATGTTCAAGGACTTCCGTAAAGAGTTTGGGAGATAACGTATCTCCCTGTCTAATTCCTCTTTTGATTTTTATAGATTTGGTATCTTTGTGTATGATTTGGTATCTTTTCCATAATAACAATAGCTAATGGAAAATTTATTTTCTATTATTTTTAGAACAATTTCTCTCGAATGAAACTAATTTCCTGGAAGCGATAATTACAATAAACAACTTAATTAAATTTTCAAACCTGCGTTAAATAAACCCAATGTCCGGTAAAAACGATTAGAGGTGTTCCTGTCAGCATTACCAGCAATGCGAAAAAAATCGGTTTTCCATTTGGATGAGCTCTCACACTGTTCGTCAAATAATTGGATTTATAATTTCAATCCACTGTTTGTTTGTGTTGGGACAAAGGTTGAAATGTTGAAAGCTCTAAATAAAGATAAATGTATCTGTCGGTGAAATGCGAGGATATTATAAGCTGTTTTAGTCACATATCAACGTTCATAAATGACGATCGATTTGTGATAGTACTGTCGAAATGCAGCTAAAATATCTACCATAATTTAAAAATATTCAAAGGTAATTTAAAACAGCTGTGTCCAAAATATTTTAAATGGGGTTTTATTTACAAAGTTATAAAGGATAAAGGATATAAAGCATACTCAGCAAAGATATTTTAAAATTGTATGTTAATGATGGTGCTGAATACGAAAATTAGGTTTATTTTGAATTTTACGTGGAAGAACATGGTCAAAATCGTAATTTTGCCCTAAGAATAACAAAAAAAAATGAAATCACATTTTTCTGCGTTTAACTCGCTACGACTCTGTTACAGTTTAATATATTTTTCTGAAATGGTTATAGTATATATTTCTTACCTTTCTGAAGACAATGAAACCTGTGTTAATCTTTCTGTCTTATTTTAGCATGAGTTATGAATTTTTAAAATAAAAATGCAGATTCCTGAATTGCAAAGTTTAATCGCAAAAGTTGAGTGTCAAAATTTTAAATTTAGCTTTTTAATCAAGTTTACGTTAAAATATAGGGAACAAAGAATCAAATGCTTCAGAGAAAAAAATGGCGCATTTTTTATTTTAAGAAAAACGTGATTTCATTTTTTTTTTATTTTAAGGTAAAGTTGCGATTTTGACAGTGTTCCCCCATGTAAAATTCAAAATGAACCTACTGACCACACCGTGGTCAGTATCTCGAGAAATAAGCGTTTTTTTGTGGGAATGCCACTCGTCTATAAAGTCACATAACTTTTTTCCTATTGCATATTTTGACTTAAAATTTTCCATAAAACTTCTTCATGAATTATAATATATTTCTGTGTTGGTTAAAATTATAAACTAAACAGTTTGTCACTCGAGTTTTTTAAGTAAACATAAAACTAACGAAATGTGACGACAAAATGTTCAAAAATTAACAACTTCTCTTTTAATTTGTTTAACATTGTGGACAAAGCTCGTTGTTACCTAAATACTTCAAAAATAACAGTAAAATTTTCAAAAGGAAATATTTACGACCAAAGATACAACGAGTTAAATATGAAAAATCATAAAAATTGACTTTTCGCATTTTTGCAAAAAATTTGATTTTTGAACATATTCCACCAATTCTGGGTGGTCGCTTTTTCGATTTCTAAGCCTCAAATTAGGGGTGTGCACGTGCAGCTCACCTACTATTGCTCAGAGAAAATTAACAGAACGCATAATTTACATCCAATCATCAGAATGTATATTTATGTAGATATATTATTGGCTGACATCACGTAAGTGATTGAGAACCGTCTTTTTATCCTTTTATGTCATCGCGCTCTGAAATATCAATTCCGTATATGGTTTCACTTGAGGTAATATCACTACCACCACAATATTTGCGGGTTTACTATAACGTGAAAGTAGATTTTTTCATATATTTTTAAGAATTAAATTATTTTAAATATACTAAAGTAGGTAAAATAGAGCAAGAATTTATGTTAGGACTAATTAATGATGAAGTATTTTAAGAGGAAAAAGGAGCTTAACAAACGTCAGCTTAAAATTGTTCTAAATGTGAGCAGTTTTTTTATAAATTTTAAGGCGCTTCCGAGTCATTAGGTATCACTGCCAACCTTAAAAAATAATCCTCCATTTGTTAATTTAAGGCAAGTGATGAATCATATTTTGAATTGGATTGTTAGTCCATTCTTTCACGGTTTTTGCTCTAAATTTTAAAGAACCGCTTGGATTGACATGAAATTTGGCACACGTATAGCTTACATGTCAAAGAAAAAAAGTGATATTTTGCCGATGTGTGCTTTTGCCCTGGGGTGACTTTCAACCCCTATTGGGGGTGAAAAAATATATGTCCAAAATAAGTCCGGAAATGGGTAAACTGACTAATTTTAAGTATCTTTTGTTCTATAGAGCTTTTTCGCCAAGTCAATACTTTTTGACTTATTTGCGAGTGAATATGTTCATTTTTCAACGAAATAATCACATTTTTAGACGGTTTTTCGCAAATAACTCAAAAAGTAAGTATTTTGTCGAAAAAAACGTTCTTAGCAAAAATATAGCTTATAAAAAAGTAAAAAAAATGGTGAACGTGTTAGGTCTCTGGATTTTGTAGAACCAGAGTTATAGCCAATGAAATATAGATTCATATTCACCAAAGTTCAAATAGAAGATTTCGACGTGAAATATCCAAAAAATTAAGCACTTTTGGGGAAAACCCGTTATAACTTTTTTAAAGTGTTTAAAAAAAGCTTTATTTCTGTTTTTACAAAAAGTTTCTAGCATTAAATTTAAGCAAGTTTCGCTCAAAATAAAGTTGGTCTCTTTTGTTTTTGCAAAAAAAAAATCGGGAAGACCACCCCCTAATTAGCAACTTAAATGAAATTAATCGTTACCGCTCCACAAATTATTTTACTTATATTGTGTTTATATGATCTGTATGTTTCATCGATTCAAAATATTTATTTTTGAAAAAATTTGGTTTCAAAGTAAAATTTTTAAAAATTTAAATTTTGAAAAATATGCTTTTTTTCAAAATAACTTAAAAATTGTTAGAGATACCAAAAATCTCGATAAACAAAAAAAGTTAGATTTGCTTTTCTGAATATCATGTATTTTTTTGTTTTTCTGTTAGACAAAAACTGATTAAGATTTGGTGTTTCTAAATTTGCATACATTCGTGATCAGTGACTCGTTCAACCCCTTTTAACTAGAGCCCTTTCAATAATAAGGACTTTGAACCGATGAAACTTACAGATCATATAAACAATATATACACGAGTCAAGAAACTTTTGAAGTCGTAAGGATTAAGTTCATTTAAGATACTAATTAGGGGGCGATTTTCTCGATTTTTTTACCAAAACCAAAAGGGACAAACTTTATTTTGAGCGTAACTTGTTTAATTTTGATGCTAGAGATTTTTTTTACAAAACAAAAATGAAGCTTTTTTAAACACTTTAAATGAGTTGTAATGAGTTTTCCAAAAATGTGCTTGATTTTTGGTTATTTCACGTTAAAATATTCCATTTGGAATTTGACGAATATGAACCTATTTTTCATTAGCTATAACTCTACTTCTACTAGGTGTAGAGACCTGATATATACGCCATTTTCTAAAATTTTTTACAGGTTATATTTTTGCTAAGAATATTTTTTCGACAAAATACTTACTATTTGAGTTATTTGCGAAAAACCGTCTAAAAGCGTGGTTATTTTGTTGAAAAAATGAACATATTCACTGCCAAATAACTCGAAAAGTATTGACTTAGTGAAAAAACTCTATAGAACAAAAGTTACTTAAAATTAGCCAGTTTATCCATTTCCTGACTTTCTTTGGACGAATATTTTTTCACCCCCAAGAGGGGGTGAAAACCACCCCCAGCGCAAAAGCACATATCGGCACAATATCACTTTTTTTCTTTGACTTGTTAGCTATGTGTATGCCATATGTCAATCCAAGCGGGTCTTTAAAATTTAGAGATTTTGCAATTTTTTACCGTTAAAGAACGGACTATGTGAATTATTTTGAGGATCAAGTGAAGTATGGGTTAGGTAAACCACTGTAATTATAAAACTAATTTCTTGTGACATGTCCAATTTAAATATTACGTTTATATAAGATTAAGCTACAGTTATAGTGGAGTCAATGAAGGTTTTCACCTCCGATTTCGTTAAACCTTCATCGATTTTTATGAAAATTGGTGAGTAGTTAGAGGATACCTGAAGAAACAAAGGTGACATGATGCCAACTTGCGCTTTTACCCTGGGGGTGGATGCCACCCCTTCTCGGGGGTGAAAATTATTTCATTAAAAATAATACCATAAATCTATAAAGGGGAAAATTCTAAGCAAAATTCGTTATATAAAGTTGTTATATAAATCAATACTTTTTGAGTTATTAAAGATCAAAGATTTTATTTTTTCGTAAAAAAATGCATGTTTTAAAGAAGTTTTTCACGTGTAACTTAAAAACTATAAGCTTTTAAAAAAAAGTTATTATTACCAAAATTAAAGATAATAAAAAGTTGAATAGACTTCTCATTTAAAGAACTACACTAATGTTAATTCAAAGTAAGTTATGGGTAATTGAAAGTATATTTTTTTCGACGAGTACGCCAATCTAAGTATTCAACCTTAAATAACGGGAAAACGATGCATTTTACAAAATATACCTACCAAACACTTGTCAAAGTAATTTGGAATACCTATCAAATGAGCTCCATAAGACGTTAATAGCATCAAAATTAAGCAAGTTATGATGAAAATAAGAGAACTCTTTGGATTTTTTTTTTGAAAAAAGTTAAAAATAAAACATCGTCATTTCCACAAAAACTAAAATTTATAGAAATTCTTACAACACTTTCTTTATAATAGCATAAGAAATGATTTCAACAATTTTGACCGGTTTAGAATGCATATTTTTGAAAAAAAGATGTAATTTAAAAAAATCAGAATTTTTCAGATTATCGTAGTTTTAATTTTCTTTTAATAATAACTCCAAAAATACCCAATATACGAAAAAAATAATATATAATAAAATTTTAGTTTTTTCTGTATCAAATATTTTATTTGCCTTACTATTTCTGTAGGGTACAAAATAACCGAGATAGAAACGTTTTAAGCTTAAATTTTGCCTGCGAGAACCATGTAACCGGGCAATTTAACCTTTTATTTTTAAAAAAGTAAGCGGTTTAGAAAACTAAATTTAACGTGGTTTAAAAGCCCTTAGTTTCAGCTTTCAAATAGTTTTTAGGCGAATCTCATGTCTCAAAATTAACGGAGTTATTAAAAAATAACAATAACATTTTTTGGAAAAATTTTTAAAAGATAAATTTTGAAAAATTTCTGTAGCATAAATTTTAATGCTATCAACTTGTTCGTGGGCTCATCTGATAGATATTTTTAAATACTTTGACAAATGTTTAATAAGTTTGTGTTATAAAATGCATAATTTTCCTGATATTTAAGCTTTAATACTTATATTTGGGTAGTCGCCGAGAGAAATATACATTCAATTACCTATAACTCACTTTTAGTTAACATTAAAAGGTTTTTCTAGTAAGGAATTTATTTCATTTTTTATTATCTTCAATTTTGGTAATAATAACTTTTTTGTAAAAACTTAAAGGTTTTGAATTATTTATAAAAAATCGGTTAAAAACGTGCATTTTTCTCAGGAAAAATTAAAATCTCTAATCTTTAATAACTCAAAAAGTTATAATTAATTTCAATAACTTTATATAACAAATTTTGCTTAGAGTTAGTCCCTCTATCGAATTATGGGGTTATTTTTAATAAAATAATTTTCACCCCCGAGAAGGGGTGGCATCCACCCCCATGGTAATAGCGCAAGTTGGCACCATGTCACCTTTGTTCCTTGAGATATCCTCTAACCACTCCCCAATTTTCATCCAAATCGATGGAGGTTCAACGAAATCGGAGGTAATAGCTCATATCCACCTTCAGTGACTCCACTTTTATTGGTGTAGTGAAAATTTCATTTTTAAATAACTATACTAAATTTACAATCAAGATACAGTAGAAATCAACAAACCAAGATACGTTAAATGCTACTAGGAGCACTCCCGGATCATAATTTATCATGGATATACATTGTAAATCCCAAATCATGATTTCCAAAGTTTATACATTGTAAATTATGATTTGACGGTGCTCCTAGTGGCATTTAACGTGTCTTGGTTTGTTTATTTCTACTGAATCTTGATTTTAAATTTAGTATAATGTTTGACGTTTATATTTCCACCCCGGAAATAGTTCTCAGAACGAGTATTTTTAAAAAATTGAGAAAAATGAGAAGATGTATTGGCAAGTTATTATTATGATAATATGTCCTTTCAAAATTGATATACTTGGCCTCGATCTTGTAGACTACAGCATGTGTGTGGTTAAAAAAATCTGAAGGTGGTGTTATTACCCTAACAATATCAAATCTGTGTTTGTGTATTATGTGTTGCATATTATTTATTGTATGCATAGAAGAAGATTGTAGGTTATTTTTATCCAACTTTTTTTACTTCGCTATTGTTGATATATTCTTGCTGTTAACATTTTCTTGAGGCATTGGCGCAACGGCAACCTAATCCTACTACGTTCTGATGATAAATTTGGTACTTATTTTTTTACTTAAGTAAGATGAGAATTGTTTGTTTGACATTTCTCTTTTATGCCTGTGTGTTTCATTGTTGGTTGTTGAGACATCTTTCCATTGTACTACGTGCTCATTGTCCCAGATATGTTTGCATATCTGGAATTACTCGAAACCTATGTTCTTATTTAATGTTTCAAGCTCATTTTTTATCCTAAGTGATTCTTAGTGGTCTTCCAGTTTTTTACATGTAGTAATTGTTGCATAGTATTTTCTAAATGCAGTTTTTAGATCTTTATTGGGTTTGTATTAGGACAGGATCTCTTGTCCAGTTGCACCAACAAATAAACCATTAATTTTTTGATTTGGATTGCCCGTTTATTTTAAAATATAATAATTGTCACAAAACTGTCAATTAAAAACAGAAATTTAAACAATTCTTTCGAAATATATTATCATCAAATATAACACCAGAACACTTATCTTTTCTCTCAAAATAGATATTTTCCTAACTAGTGCGGAAAATCATACTTTTCCGCGCGCGATTGAGTTTGCGAGTCGAATGCGGAAAAGAGATTTTCCGCAAGAGTTAGGAACAATATTTTTCTACGAGCGTTTAAAAAAATGACCAAATCATAATCAATTAATTGAATTAAAAAATACCGCTAATAAGTTATAATAATCCCGAATTAAAGTCAATGCGGTGCATAAAAATACCTGTTATATAGTAATGAATGGTGTATATCAATAGAGGTTTTAATATTTTAACGTCATAGCAACGATGTCAAACAAAGCAATTATTGTCAAAAAGCACGTCACACACTTTAAAATTTTCACGCATCTTTACTTACGAATTTTAAAATAATTCAGTTATTTAGATGGCATCAAGTGACGAAGAACTACCCCCATCTATTCTCGACGTTGTCAATAATCTTGATATGGTACCGGAAAAATATGTATGTAAATTCAGTGCGGAAAAGTAAAACTTCCAAACTAAAACGCGTGCGGAAAAGTAGACATTTTTGCACGCTCGTAGAAAAAAGGTTAAAATTTAATATTTTTTGGGAGAATCGTTAAAATTTCTGTTTTAATTTGACAGATTTTTGACAATTATATTTTAAAATAAACGGGCTATCCAAATAAATCGTTTATTTGTTGGTGCAACTGGCCATCAGAGTGTGTTTTGAGTGTTTTTTTTTACTACGGATAATTTTGGATTTCAAGTGTTTTGGTAAACAAAATTTCAATAAAAGAAGAAATAAAATGGATTCATATATGGACAGAAGACGTTCGCCGTTTTAAAAGACGAAAGGTAAATAAGTCCCGTAAGGGCGATATAGAAATTGAAATCAAAACAAATAAGTGTAAATCAACAGAACTATACTGTATGGCAAATATATTATTACACGTAGAAACATATTCGAACTAAGTATGAAAAGAGATATGAAAAGAATACAAAAACAAAGTAGTTTACGAGATAGTTTAGAAATCAAATCGAGAATTAAATAGAGCCAATAAAAAAATACGATTGGTTAATAGAGGAGCATCAAAATACAGAAGAATATTTTCAGCGCTTTTAATTCTATAAAAATAAGGCGCAACATAACCTATTTAGTATTATTACCCTATTAACCCTTAAACGCCCAAACTTTTTTAGGTTCCATGTACGCCTAAAGGTAAAAAATGTCCACCTCGAAAATAGCTAATATATTTATTGACAGTTGTTGAAAATGGATTAAACTTAAGAATCTTATGCTTAGTAAACACAGCATCTTCTAAAATATTAATATAAACAATTTACAAACCTTACAATAAAATTACAATGTACATCAAAATTAACATAAGTACCAGTAAAAGCCAGTAATTCATATTTGTCGATTTTCTCCATATTCTTTCTTTCAGCCTCCTCATTGGCGGATAATTATGTAAATTATGTAATTATACATCGATAATTATATGGGTTATCTTTCTACCAACGAGAAATTATATAGAAACCTTTAGTAACAAGTTTTGCCAAGGATGTACTTTTTATGCCCATCCATATTTAACTCAAGATGCTGCTTTTATTTTAAAAAATATTGGTAGAACCAAATTAACATTCGATAATGGGATGTCTTTTTAACAATAAATAATTTTTAAAAAAAAATTAAGCACATAATAAATATGTTACAAGGGAATACGCATTAGGTGGATATTTTTTACCCACCCTTGGGCGTTTAACCCTTAAACGCCCAACCTTTTATAGGTTCCATGTACGCCCAAGGGTGGGTAAAAAATGTCCACCTCGAAAATAGCTACTATATTTATTGAGAGTTGTTGGAAATGGATTAAACTTAAGATTCTTATGCTTAATAAACACAGCATCTTTTAAAATATTAATATAAACAATTTGCAAACCTTACAACAAAATTACAATGTACATCCAAATTAACATACCAGTAAAAGCCATTAATTCAGATTTGTCGATTTTATCCACATTCTTTTTTTCAGCCTCCTCATTGGCGGATAATTATGTCGATAATGTAATTATACGTCGATAATTATATGGATTATATTCCTAATAACGAAAATATATAGAGAAACCTTTAGTAACAAGTTTTACCAAGGGTGTACTTTTCATGCCCGTCCATATTTAACTCAAGATATTACTTTTATTTTCAAAAACATCGGTGAAACCAAATTAACATTCGATAAAGGGCTGTGTTTTTAACAATAAATAATTTTTGAAAAATTTTTAAACACGTAATAAATATGTTACAAGGGAATACGCATTAGGTGGACATTTTTTACCCACCCTTTGGCGTTTAAGGGTTAAGGGTTAATAAGCTATTTTAAATTTTTTTTTAATACAATAATTGATAACTACACAGTTTTCTAGCTTTAAGAGTGTACAGGTACATACCTGACTTACCTTTGTAAATTTATATTTTCAACTTTTATATTTTTTTATATCATATTGTTATATTTTTACCAGAATAAAAAAACTTGTAAACACAAAGAATCCTTAAGAAGCGTTGCAAAAGTTTCGTAAGGAGTTTATTGGCAATTGTTTTTGAAACCACGTATTTTATAAGTCTTTTTAAAGAAAAGTTGAAGCCCAAGAAAACTGTAATCCCAGCAAACTCACCGTGATTCGAGAGTTTAATAATTTTCCAAGTCCAGACGCGAAAATCGAGCCTTTTTAAACGGTTTTTCTTTTTACTTTTTCATTTTTAATCCAGACTTCCCACTGTAACGACCAAGAAAATTGAAAAATTGGAAAATGAGAAATTATTTATCTGATTTCAACATGTTTAAAATGATTACGGCAAACAGAAGAACCTGATTGGGTTTGTTTAGTGGCGAATATAATATTTAAGTTGGTAAAAACAAAAATGTTTATTTATACACTGACCCAGAAAGGTAACCTAAGTCTATTTTAGGTAAAATAAAATTATAAGAAACACTTGAGCAATAAATTAGTTTTACTGTTGTTCATAAACAAACAATGGAACAAAAAAAAACAGATTTCAAAATATTTACTAATGTATTAACAAGTAAAAATTTGAATTTTTTTTATTTCAAAGTAAGATCTCTTTCAATTCAAAATCATAATATTTCTAACATCTAGGATACTAAAGTCGAGTATTTGCTCTTCGAACTCGAATAACAACAGCTTTCACCCTTTCTGCCATGGAGAGGATCAAATCAATAATTTCGTTTTGCAATATTTGTTCCCACTCTTGTATTAGTGTCTGTTCTAAGAATAATGCAGTTTCAAACTCGCAATATTTTGCCTTACTGCCCTAACTAAGTTGTTATAATTTTTCCTAAGGCCGGTCTTTTAGGAACACAAACCAAATTATTTGGTTTTCTTTCTTAGCTTTCTTCGTCAAATCTATAATTTGAAATATTCAAAGCCAAATAACGGGAAAACTGTGCATTTTTCGAGGAAAACTTAGATAATCTTTTTTCAAGGACATAATTAGCCTTTCAAGAAAAATTTTTAGCATAAAAATTGAGTAACTTATTATTAAAAAAAGGTCGGTACCTGCTATTCTTTATGAAAAAATCAGTGAAAACAACCCCCTAACTACCCTCCTAATTAAAAGTTGGTTTTCACCTTACTGTAGTTTCTTTTATATGTGTATTATCAATACACCCTAGAAGTTTGACCCATTTAAAAGGCAGATTATTATAAAAAATTGGAGTTTAAAGAAAAATTGATTTTTTGCAATTTCGTATTTTTCACCATTTTCTTCAAAATTTCGCCGAAAATACTAGAGATACTAAAAAAATGATGAATAGCTAAATTGTAGCTTTTTTCATAAATAAAATTTTCTTTTTCATAGATTTTTCTTACAGTAAATAGTTAGCGAGATATAGCTGTTTAAAGCCTCTATTTACGAGCAAACAACCCCTTATTGAGCCCTTTAAACCCACCCCAATTAAAAACTAAGGGATCTTACGGAATTTAATTTGCACTGTCTGATAGGTCTTCAAGAATCCTACAAAATCGTTTTTGAAAAAACGTTTTATCGACAAAATAAAGGAGCTATGTTTATAAAACGAATTTTTTTTCGAAAAATTCGAATAGTCTGCTTATAGAGCATTTTCAATGTATATATTACCACAGAACTAGTTCGTATACTGGAAGATGACTAAAAAACTATTTTTTATATTTGTATTTTTACATATTTGTAAATTCGTATTTTTGTGTAAATAAATGTTTTTGTAATTCTTTAATTCTACTTTTTTTTCTGTATAGATCTATTAAATTATCTAATTATAATAATTGCAATGTTATTAAGGGTGGTTTTTAAGGGTTGAAATATGATATTATATCCTTTAGCATAAAACAATCATTATTTAACCAATCAAAACCAAATTTTACCCATATTAGAGTTTACAATGTTTGTATATAATTTTTGACAATAATGGGTAGTTTACACCCCTAAAAATAATCAACGCTCCTGAGCATGATATAGAATATGAAGTACAGGGTGAGATGATCCTGATCTCAAATTTTTATGTAAATCGATGTCAAGGTTAATAGATTAGGGCGTAGGTTGTCTCATAACTATAGACCAATCAAAGGCTGGCTTTTTAAAGGCGGGAATACGTCATCCGTACGACAATTTTAAAATTGTCATAAGAGTCAATGCTAATAAAAGGTTCAAAAACTTAGGTTTTGCAATATATTTTGAGATTTTCTTGGGTATAGGTATATTTAAGTGGTTCTTATATTGGTAATTATATCAATTTTTCCCTTAAAAATCAATAGTCTGCTAACAAAAAACTAGAATTCATTTAACACTTATTATGTGTGTTTTAAATGGAGAAAACAATTTAATTAGCACAAAAATCCAAAAAAATAGAAGAAAAAGTTTAAAATCAAAAATACTAATATGTAGGTACTTACTTATTATGTTTTTCGTGGAATGTGCAGCACTTTTATCATTTTTGGTGGTATGCAACAACAAAAGAACGAATAATATAAATAATTTATTATTAGGTTAAAATATAAAAAAGACGTAACATAATATTAACATATTCAGACACAAGGAAATGTTTGCTACCTATTTTCTTATGTTTAGAGGCCCATTTATCTTGTAACATTTTATTATCCATTATTGTTTGATAATTTAAGGTATTTGGGAAATGTCCAAAAACATTATTTTGTTTCCATCTGGTTCAGGAATTTTGGAGTTGCTTTTACATATAGCTATGCTACAAATGTTACCACCACTCATCTAAAAAATGTTTTATTATTATAACATACAAAACTACATATTATTATGTGTAATATTATAATTGTTAAACTAACCTTACACGGTTACGAAAACACACTTCACAAGTCATTACTGCCTTTGTATAGGACCCAAATAAGTAATTATAGTAATATAGTCCTTATATGCTTAAAAACTCAACAAATATTAAACAAATAAACGATATTATAAGAAAATTCCACAAAAATATGCGGAAATATAACCACATACAACTGTCAAACTTGACTTTGTCGTACGAGTGACGTAGGCATTCCCCTCCCTCTCGCTTCCGCCCACATAGTTATGAGATAACCTAACCCCTATCTATGAACCTTGAATCGATGTAACCGAAATTATTGTTTTAGGATAAGTCAATTTTTTATATAGCTCCAACAAGGGTGTTTGTAAGGGTTGAAAGATTATATTATATATTAAAACATAAAACATCATTATATATCTAAAATAACCAACTTTTGACAATATTAAAGCTTAAAATGTTAGTTTATAATTTTTTACAATTAGGGGTAATTTTCACTCTTAAAAAACCAAAAGCGTACAACGGCTTAATTTGAAAATGAACTAGGGGAGAAATGAGCTCAATCCCAAATTTTTGTACAAATCGATACTGGACGAAAAAATTGCGAGGTTTTGCCATTTTTTCAGTTTTACTTTCTCGACTATTAGGTACCATCCGTGTTCGTTTCATGTACTATTTTCTCCCATACGTCGTCTTTCAATTTCGTCCTCATATAATCCGTGGGGCTAGGATTATATACCACGGTATGATTACGAACGAGTTCAATTAGATAAAAATAAAAATGTATACCATTTTTATTCAGTTGCAATGCGAAGGCAAAACAATCTTATTTTTCACTTAGAACAGGGAGCGCAGTCCAGCATTCTGAATCGACGATTTTCGACTCTTATTGCAGTCATCATCGGAGAGGCGTAGGCGTGCTGCTCCATACTCGAAGTGACCAACCATGAAAGTCTATCTCCACATTGCAACTGATGTGTGTGGATTAGGTGACTAGCGTCATCTGGCAATTGAAAGGTAAAGTTTTCAATCCTAATAGCAACATTTTAATATTGAAAAATAAGAAAAATATTACTAAAAGATTTTTAAATTGAAAACTTATTGGTTCATTTCACTGGTGACACCTCCAAGGCTTCTACAAAATGCAAGCCAGATGGATGCTGCAGTGAAGACAAAAGGGAAGGAATTTTACACTATGCAATTCACAACCCCCGTCTGCAGCTTGGTAAAGTTCCAACGGAAAATGGACCTAGTTACTCTATAGGAGTAATACTAATATGAAATAAAAGTAAAAATATATACCATTTTTATTCAATTGCAATGCGAAGGCAAGACAATCTTATTTTTCACTTAGAATTCAATTAGCTTCGATATGTCCATCTCGCAAACAAAACAAGTAAAAATAAACATCTGGCAATGAGTCACGCGTGCCACGGTCCAAGAAAACTGTACGCCGATGACAAAAGTTGCCATGTGAGACCTGCGAGTACATGCACCGATAACGATCGTAGGGTGGGTTCAATTTGCGGTGTCTCGCTTCTAAGCATGCTTCACAAAACTGTCAAAACAAGCATTTCGCCGGTGTAGGTTGTGTTTCGGTTAGGTTCAATTTGCGCCAGAACTAATGCTCGCATGACAACATGCGATCCCGCAGCATAAAAACCAATAGCCTAAAGTGTCGGTGTATGATCGGATGCAACAACGGAGATAAATGGGAGTAGGGTTGGTCAATTAATGGAGAGGTGTAGCCTGTGGCATAATAAGACACAACCAATTCTCCTGTTATACAGTCGTCTTGATGTATGATGATAGTAGTATCGGAAGGCTGTGGGATAGGTGTTTCAAGACATAATACACCTTACTTTAAAAATATTGTTCTAGTTTTCTCAGTGTAAAAAATATTACTAACTTAAGACTGCACTGAAACATGCCGTAGAACTATTGGTGGTCTATAATACCCACATTATAAATTAATGCAAAAAGAAATGCAAAATTCTCATACACCTTCTTCTTCTTTAAGTGCCATCTCCGCGGCGGAGGTCGGCAATCATCATAGCTATTCGTATTTTAGAGACGGCTGCTCTAAAAAGTTCATTTGATGTACATCCGTACCACTCTCACAGGTTGCGCAGCCACGATATTCTGCGTCTCCCTATGCTTCTCTTTCCTTGAATCCTTCCCTGCATCATCAATTGGAGCAAGCTGTATCTCTCTCCACGTGTAATATGTCCGAGATATTCCAATTTTTTTGTTTTGATGGTATTTAGGATTTCCATTTCTTTATTCATCTTTCTCAGAAACTCTATGTTTGTGACGTGTTCTGTCCACGATATTTTCAGAATTTTTCTGTACACCCATAGCTCGAATGATTCTAGTTTTTTCATTGATGCAGCATTCAAGGTCCAAGCTTTCATTCCATAAAACAAAGTCGATGAAACGTAGCACCTATCCAACCTAACTCTTAGCTCCAACTTCAAATCTCTTGTACAGAGCACTTTCCTTATTTTGGTAAAATTTGCTCTAGCCTTTTCTATTCTGATTTTGATTTCGTGTAAGTAATCGCCTGTGGAGTTGATCATTGTTCCAAGGTATGCATATTGCTCGACTCGTTCGATATTGGATCCATTTATGAAGAGATTTTCGTTATTTCTTTGAGTTTTCGATATTCTCATAAACTTTGTCTTCTTGACATTCATTGTATTCTTGTCCAAACTCTGCTATTCTGGTGACCAGACTCTGAAGATCCCCAATATTTTCAGCTAAGATGACAGTGTCATCCGCATATCTAATGTTGTTAATGGGAACTCCATTTACCTTAATTCCAGCTGTTCCACCAGCAAGAGATTTTTTCAAGATCTCTTCCGAGTAGGCATTAAAAAGAATTGGCGACAACACGCATCCCTGTCTCACTCCAGGTCTGATTTCAATTTCCTCTGACAGCTGGTCATTAACACGTACTTTTGCTCGTTGTTTATAGCATAAATTCGATATAATCCTAAGGTCATTGTAGTCCAATTTATTTGATTCCAGGACATGCACTAATTTTTCATGTTACTTTGTCGAATTCTTTATTATAGTCAATCAAACACGCATATAATATATGAATAATAAGAAAATAGCTTCAGAATGTATATATATATATATATATATATATATATATATATATATATATATATATATATATATATATATATATATATATATATATATATATATATATATATATATGTATCTTGATTGACGTCCAGGTACCTTTGTGTAAGTATGTTTATAATATATTCGGTTTTGGATGACTTTAAAAAGAAACTTTAGCACATAAGACATCAAACTAATGGTGCGGTAGTCGCCGCATTCTCTTGCGTTTTTCTTTTTAGGGAGGCAAATAAAGATCGACGTCAACCATTCTTTGGGTAATGTGCCTGAGCTATAAATTTTGTTCAAGAGTACCACTAAAACATCAATATGTTGCTTATCTATAATTTTTAAAAGGTCGATAAGAAGCATGTCAGGTCCTGGGCTTTTCCTCTTCTTCATTGTTTTTAACGCATGTATTATTTCTTCCTTTGTAATATCTGGACCTATTTCTCCTGAAGTAAGTTCTACGTGTTCCAGGTATCCTCTTTCATCATCGAACAGTTCATCGATGTATTCTGCCCAACGTTGTACTTGCTCATGGGTCTCTGTTATAGCAACCCCGTGTCTATCCAGAAGTGCACCAGTGAGATTTTGTTTTCTTAGTCCAGCCATTTCTTTGACTCTCTTATGTAGGTTAAATAGATCGTATCTTTTTTGAAGGTCTTCGATCTCTTTTCATTTCTCTTCAAAGTGTCTTTCTTTTGCCTGCTTTATCATCTTTCTTATCTCGTGGTTAATCTACCTCTATTTATTGTCATCTTTGTTCTTATATTGTCTCCGTTGTTCCAGCAGATTCAGTATCTTGTCTCTCATCGATTCCTTCTTTCTCCTTGTGGAAGTCTTTAGTATATCTATACAAGGTTCTAGTATGCAATGTTTTAGTTGCTCCCGGTACTCGTCAATGTCATTGGTGTCTATGTTCAGCTCTCTACAGTTCGTGTGCAGTTCGTGTTGAAGACATTCTTTCTTTTACATTCATACACATAATGTAAAGACCAAATAAAAGTAAATTTATTACTTTAATTTGTATCACGAGTTTATAAACAAATATAAAATCAACCATAAGATAAAAACTCTCTTTTAAAAAAAACTTTAATTAATACATACATTACCAGTTGCGATAAATCCTGTCCTTTAGGCACAGCAAGTTTCTCTACCACATTCGTAAAAACCAAATTAGCAGGAGAATTCAAAATGAAAACCCTTTGGAAATTAGGGTCACACACTCCTCAGGTGAAAGAGCCAAATGAGCTCCCTCAAAAAAGTTGATGTCAAAAGTTGAAAAGAATGTAAAAGGTCTACTTGCTTATTGCTTTATAATTGGGCTAAAAGCTCGGGTGGTGTATAGATGTTTACCCTAATTTACCAGTGTAATATAGCTGGAAGGTATACAATATGATATAATATTATGATTTTGAAATATATTTAAAATTAACTTAAATAAAATCCCTACTTTAATAAATTTTAATAGAAATAAACCAAAAATATTAAATGAAATGAAATAAATTAATAGACTTACTATCACTTTTATTTACTTCAGACAACCGGTTTCGCTTTCTACAATATGGAAAACATCATCAGGTATCGGTAGAGTAAACTTAAACGATGTCAAAACATGGAAAAATTTTGAACGTATGTACTATCATACTTTTATCTCCGAAATTGCTATTAGGAAACTGATGGAAGGTATTATATACTGTTATGCTCTACTTTATCTCTTTTATTAGATTGATTAGCAAATTCATATTTTAATTAATTACTCAATTATTTTAATTCCTGCCTATGTAAAAACAAAACCAAATTCAAATTAAATTTTCTAATAATCTTTATTCTTAGTATTAATTTTGTATTTGATGCAATACCTTTGATTTGTGGCTTCTAGTATCTCTAGTTGCTTACTCCTTCCAGGATAAAACAGGGAAATTAAACACATTCAATATCATATAAATGTAATATATTATTTATTTATTCAATATGCTGTATAAATAAGATTTGAAAAAAATACTAAAATCTTTTGTTGCAACAATTTCTTACATAATAAGTCAAGATTTAATTCTAATGTCTCCTTGTTTTAACAAAAAAATTTATTTATATAAATTATTTATTGTTTATTCATGCTAAATTTAATAAAAGTTATTTTTTCCTTTTGAACTAATTACTTAAAGTTGAAATGACTGTGTCATAGAACTGTTCAATACAAAAAAAAGAATGTGTGTGTACTGTGTACGCATGTAAGAAGTTATACTTCTATTATAATATAATTTCAACGAAATAAATATACCTACTTAACAGTTATAATACAAAAAATTAACAATAATTACCAAAAATGAACGAAAACTTAACAATGCCAAATATTAAAAAAAAACAGAAAAAAGTATGAATCGTCCGGGATTTGAACCCGCAATCTCGCGATTTTTTTATCTCTGGTCCAATGCTCTACCAACAAGGCCATCAAGCCGCATGCTACTTACCTTTCAGATATATATAATTATACATCACGGTGACAAGTGAAATATAGAAATAGATGTTTTATTATTTTACGCCCGAGGAAGGCAAATCCAAAGACACAAAATTATAATAAAAAACCTTTTAAACCACCTTTTTCAAATTGCGCAAGTTGTGTTATTAATGTTAATGTTAATAAATGAAATATAAATATTTTGACGTTTCACAATTTGATAATTCACTTTTAACTGCAGTGCCTTAAAAGTTTTAAAGCAATAGTGGCTTAAAGCAGCATTTTTAACGCTCCTATGGAGTCCTAAAAATTGCATTTTTAACACGTTTGTAGAAAAATATATTTAAAAACACTAATATATTCTTTCCACACCTTTTATGGACTGATACATACATAAATTAAAACATTTTGAAGTATAACTTCAAAAATATAATATAAAAACTATTTAAAAAGGCAGTATAACTATTAACTAACCTTTGTTGTTTCTCTTCCCACAAATTTTGAAACGCAACAACCATACATAACCAAACCGTCAACCGTCCAAACCACAGCTGCGCTACAGCTGCCATATTGGATAATTTTTGACATGTCATTTGAACATCCAATCAGAACAAAGTTATAATGCGCATGCGCCCGGATCGTAGGTTTTAACATATAAAAATTCACCCTCATATCGCGCATAAAGAAGTATAACTTCAAAAAAATGAGCATATTATATGGTGTGGATATAAACAAGCTCTCTCCGTTTCGACAAATGATTTGACTAACCTTTTTGTTTCTTCACTCCTTCTTTTCCCAGATTACGTTATCCTTGATTCTCCCACACGTACGCTTTTGGTGTTGCGAAAAGGTCCCTCTCGTCCAAACTGCTTCAAAAACAAACAAAACCAGGACTCACTCGAATTCTCCACTCAGTTTTCTCCTTGCTCGATATCTTGTGCAAATAGATACCAATCAGCTACTCGTTCTAGACAGAACAAAGGAATCTTCCTCGGACACAGGAAAATTTTACTTCTCAACCGGTCAACAATTTGGTTTCAACTTGATTCTGCTCGCAAATGCCGATTTCACCACTTTACACTGACTTCTCACTTTTCAAAAACTGGACTGCTCTCTCCCTATATTCATCACACAGTCTCCACCTTTTCTCTCTGAAATTTCGACTCCACATTCTCATTTTTTCCATCGATCTTTCTCTACCAATCAAAAACAACCTCTCTACCCAAAACATTCATACTTTCCTTTCCTAAGAAAACCAACTTAATTTGTATCAAACTTTCCATTTTGTTAAAATTTTAAGGGACATCGGATTACTATCGTTTTTTCAAAAAACTAAACAAAAGGCCTTACATTCTAAACTCAGTAAAATTTGTTTATCGTTTAAACCTTCTACGAATTATTTACAAAAATCCTATTGATGTTCACAAAACGAAATAACAAGCACTTTCCAATATTTTCGAACCATTGTCTGTAAATCCTTTCAAAAAACCCATTAACGAAAACCACATTAAGGATTTCACCTTCCCCGAAAAAGCACTGTTTATTAACTAAATTGGATTCTATACAATTTTTGGTCATATACAGGGTGAAAAAATTCTACGATCTCGTGGTCCATGATATAAATTTATTTTCTGAATTTTTTCAAAAAACCATTTTACAACAATAATTACCTGCATTGATTACCAAATATTTGGACAAGTTCTTGAGGAGCAAGAGGCGAGCACTGCCAACAAACCACTGTTGGATGGAGATTGTTTGTTTCTTGTACACTAAATATTGTGATGTTATTAGACCTAATTTATATTTATGAAAGTATTTTATTTATTATTATTTTCTACTTATTAAAACTGTTTTTTTTTGTGAAACCGACAACGCTCTAATTAGGAAGAGTGGAAAGGGTAGAACATGTAGAATCAGATGCTAATTTTGTTATACATATTATGTTCAAAATCGTTACTTTGTATCAGCGTCACTTAATTTTACTGTACCGAGACCTGATGATGCTTTGCATATTGTAGAAGGCGAAACATTTGAAAAATATTAAATTTGACTTTTAAAATATTTGGATAATTTTAATTACAAACACCAAATTACTGATTAAATTTTTATTATATCTAGTGTTCAATAACCACAACAAGTGTAGAAGAAAATGAATAAACTTAAATATTATAATGGTTAAATACCTTGGAAGTACCACAGCTGCGTTACAGGTTAAATGAGCTTTTAAAAACAGATACTAAACTTACAGAATTAAGCAAAGAAAAAGAAAACAAAATAATTTTATTTTATAGTTCCGTTTCAAAACTTTATGACTATTGGGACCTTGCAAGTTCGGCAAAGCGACCCCTATTTCTAAGCTCTGTTCTTTTGTTCTCACTTTTAATTATATTGGCCAATTATATTAGTCCTGGTTACTGGATAATTGTCAAGGCCATAGCCAAAAAAAAATAATAAGAAGAAAAAATAAGATTCAGGTTATGCTTTGAAAATGTAAACAATTGTATGTAGTAAATAAAATTAGTTAATTAAATGCAGTACTGCAAGCAAAATACAATTAATTAAATTTACCTTTATATAATAATTGCACATTATATCAATATTGTGGAGCAATATATAATTTTTCTGCTTCAATGACAGAACGTATGAAATATACGTCAATTTGACAATTTCAATTGACAATATGAATTATTTAAGATAGTTGCAATATTTCTCCGCGACTTGCGCACGGTCGTTTCTCGTTTCCCTTCCAAGTACTTGCACACCGCGAATACAATATGATTCTCTAAAATTCGTTGAATTTCAATTATTTTAACTCTAAAATGTCTCTATTTTCCAAATGTAAGGTATTAATAGAGAAATGTTCTAAATCTAGGTGAAGCGTCCTAACAATTCTTCCAATCGCCTTTGGCTGCCAAAATATATCCTTGTCGATCTTTCTTCCGATGATTAATAAACTTATTTGTAATTAGAACACAAATACTGCAAACGTCTTCCAATCAGTCTTTCTAAGACAGAACTGCTACAACTTTTTAGGCACTTTCTCACGGAATTACTTTTACACGGTTCAAAAGTTCCGAAAATAGTTAACTTGTCAGGATTGAATATTGTTCTATAAAAGGTCAGCGACAAATTACCAAATTATCGTCTTTCAAGTCATAAGTCAAAACAAAAATCTTCTTCAAGTAGTCTTCTTTCAACCACTAATTTTTCAGTCACATCTTCAGTTAATATAAAAACAAAATTAAACTGCAATTCATTATAATAGGATTGTATATCCTATGCATGCACTATGACCGTAGCACGATGACCGTAGATATACATTTAGCCCAGTAAATGACCGTTTTGGAGTGTCATTTTCCCTCTTTTTTAGTAAAAATATCGTTAAAATCTCCCTCTATTTAGCACCCTAAATAAAATTAATCGTTACCGCATTACCATCTACTTTAAATGCATGTGTAATATTTTTATGATCTGTAAGTTTAACCGGTTTGAAGTGCTTATTTGATAAAAATGGTTTTATATTATGTAAAAAAAAAATTGGAAAAACGCCTTTTCAAAAAATCTTAAAAAGTATTTTTTTTTTTTTTTTTTTTTTTTAAAGTATTAGTAATAAGAAAAATCACACAGAGTAAAAAAATGTAGGTTTTGCTGTTAGAAATATGATATTTTGATTTTATTTTATTTGATTTTATTTTTCTGTAAGATAAACATTGGTTAAGATATGGCATTGGTTAAGATAAGTTTGCATACACCCTTTATTTGACCCTTTCAAGCCTTTCAACTATAACTCTTTCAAAAATAATCACTTTAAACCAATGAAACTTGGATATCATATAATAAATAGATAAGTAAAGTAAATTGTTTGTAAAGCGGTAACGGTTAATTTCATTTTGGGTGCTAAACACGGGAAGATTTTCACGATTTTTTGCTTTTTTTTGAGATTTTGCTTCTGCTGGATCTATAGACTTCATGAATACACATATTTTTTAAACTACATTTCTTCTAAATATATTAGTTTCGATAAAAAATTTTTTGTGGTTTTTTGTCGAAAAATAAAAATTTCCCATCGCAAATAACTCGAAAATTATTGACTTATATAAAAAAACTCTATAGTTGCTTAGAAATAGTAAATTTAAATTTTTCGGACTTATTTTAAACGCGCATTTTTTCAACACCTAGAAGGGGTGATTGTCACCCCCCAAGTAAAAGCAACCAACGGCACAAGTTCAACTTTGAAGTGGAGGTTAAGTAGAACCTAACTCCAAATTTTCATGCAATTCTGAGTTGACCCTGAAAATTACACGGTATCGCCGTATTTCCCGTTCATTTACTGGGTGAATTGTACATGATAGAAAATTTACAAAAAATAATACAAGTATGTATTCAGATCAAAATTATCAAAAATACGTATAGACCTGAAGAAATAAAGATAGCATCTAAACAAGAAGAAGCTATTCATGTCATGCTGCATCTTTTAAATTCAGGAAATCTACAGTTATATTTAAAACAGCAGACATTTTAGTGGTGGTTAGTTGAAGTGTTTTGTTTTTGATTAAACTAAGTGGCTAGCCAGTTTGACGGTATCGTCAGCGTGTCTTTACTTTAAATATTTGATTCTATCAGCTGTTTCTATCAGTCTAAACCATTATTGTATCAACATTCATATTTCAACTTGGAGAATAAACCTTTAAATAAAATAGTATGGAAAAAGTTTTTAAGTCACAAAATGGCAGACTATTTAGAACACATGTATTTCAGCATATTTACTCTTATCTATACATAAATAGTAAAGTATTAAAGAGTTTATTTTTTGGTTTAGGCTAAGGCTCCACGGGCGGGAAATTGACGCTAGCAGTAGCAGTAAAATGAACTTAAGGTTCCGCGGAACGGAATAGGGATAGCCGAACTGTACCGACTTTAGGTCATTGGGGCATTAGACTTCACATTGAATTATTAATGATCATGAAACTACTAATAAAAAATTTATAATTTATCAACAATGGAAAAGTGATCATAAATACATAAAAAAAAAAATAAAAAGTTTCAATTAACCACCTACATATTATGTATTTTAAAAAATGTTCACCATGTATCTTTTAAATAATTGTTTCGAATTTAATTTTGTTAATTTGTTTTTAAACTTTTTTAATTGTATAACATTTAAGATGAGCGGAAGTTAAAGTCATCCCCATCCCCAATATGTTGTTCAAACTTCGTACAACAAAACTTGGAAAAAAATATAACATTAATTTTCATTGTGACGAAGGTAAGAAAACGCTCGGCTTTTAATGACTTTTTGACTACTTTTTCCTGGAAATCGTGACCTTTTATAAATGTTATATTATTGATTTACAAATAGTATTTAGGGTGGTGCGAAAAAAGCAAGTTGATCATTTCGTATCGCTATAGGACGAAAAAGTTGCGATTGGTAATTACAAGAAAAACAAAACAAAAATTATTCAAATCGGACTTTATCTTCCGATCCCGCAATGGGCCTAAATATTATGAAAAAATGAAATTTTACCTTTTTTCAAAAATTTATATTTATATTTTGCATGGATGAAAAATTACAAAAATTCTATTTACGCATTTAACGAATATCTTCCTATCCCGAAGGTCAATAAAAATATATAAAAAGTCGAAATTTCTGATGATTTTGGTAAATTAAGAAACGGTTAATTATCTCATTTTTCTATTACATGTTGCTTACATTTTGCAGCTCTTTGTTGTACGACATATATATATTGTACGACAATATTTAAACAACCTGGGACTCACCACGAGGAGGTGGCTCCACTTCAAGCTCCACCCACACCTTTCTCTCCAACCAGCCAATGAGTGTGTGTTTTTTTTTTATTATTTTCATATGTTCATATTATGTGCATTCCTTTTTTATCTGTCTGTGTCCAGCCTTTAAACGTCAACTTGTATTGTTATTTGGTGGTACAACCTGCCAGCGTGAACAGTGATTCATGTAAGTGTCGCACTGATGAATGATGAATCCATTTCTTGATTGGGGTCCACAGTCCACATACATTAAAAGATGCTTCCGTGACCAGCTTTACGCCCCTCTCGACAGCTCTACTGTGGCAGGTACAGTTTTGTACATTCCAGTCTGGCATGTCGCCTGATCTAATGCAGGAACTTATATCTTCGTTTAAAACTTTTAAACTTTTCGAAGAAGTGGTCAATACTTTTGCCCTTAGCGATTTAATCTGCCTGGCTTCTAACACTCTTCTTAGCCCTAGCTCTTTATAGGTGAGCTTTTGTCAAATATCATTGCTATCAGTAGGTTCTCAGGATGAGCAAAGTAAGTTTATCTTTCAACAACAGGAAACGCCCTTTCTAAAGCACATCATGCAAATATGGAGTGATTACAATTGCTATGTAAATATGAATAGGCTTCGAAATAATGTTCTTGCTCATCTCAAACCAGACAAGCATGTAAGATGTTAAAATAAATATCACAATGATAAAATAAATGTCAAAGTGTCTTCTCCACCATTTCTTTAAAAAGTTTCAAATAAAGATATAGTTATTACATTTCATCAGGCCACATTTTAGCCTGCCACACACTAACTGTCGAGTGGTGCGTAAAGTTGATCACGGAAGCATTGTCTAATGTATGTGGAAATCAAGAGATGGATTTATCAGGACACCACTTAAATCAAGGTCCATGCTGCCAGATTTTACTGCCAAATTACAATATACAAAGTCTTCTTCTTCTTCTTCTTCATCTTCTTCTTCATCTTCTTCTTCCTCTTCTTCTTTTTATATACACATTACTCTGTCTGTTTTTCAATGTGCCTCCAGTAAGTTGTCATTCCATCTTTTTCGTGGTCTTCCCACTGATCGTCTTCTTATTGGGAAACCCTCTCTCGCCGTCCTTACTACTCTATTTGTTGTCATTCGGCTTATGTGGTCGTTCCATTCGACTCTTCGGCTTTTCACCCAGTTATTAATGTTGTCCACCTTGCATCTCCTTCGTATATCTGCACTTCTAGCTCTATCCCACAGCGTCTTACCATCGATTTTTCGCAATGTTTTCATTTTTGCTGTTTATAGTATGCTTTTTGTCCTTTCTGTAGCAGGTCGTGTTTCTGTCGCGTATGTCATTATTGGTCTGATGACTGTTTTGTAAATTCTGCCCTTCACTTCTTTTCCGATATTTTTATTTCTCCATATTGTTTCATTCAGGCAACCTGCGGCTCTGTTTGCTTTATTCACCTGATCTTCCACTTCTGTTTCGAGCTTTCCGTAGCTGCATAGTGTGATGCCTAGATATTTAAACTCCATGACTTGTCCTATTATTTGACCCTCCAGCTCTAATTTACACCTTATTAGATCTGCTGTTATAACCATGCATTTAGTCTTTTTTGGGGAAATTAACGTATTAAATTTTCTAGCGGATATATTAAATTCGTGCAGCATACGTTGTAAATTGTCTTCACTTTGAGATATTAGTATTGCGTCGTCTGCATAGCAGATTATTTTAAGTTGTTTTTCTCCCATTTAGTATCCTTTTTTTGTTCTTTTTTTTGTTATTTCGTCCATGATCAGGTTGAACAACAGAGGACTCTCCCTGTCTTAGCCCATTGCCAGCTTCAATTGGGTCAGTTAGTTCTTCATCTACTTTTACTTTTATTGTGTTCTTCTTGTAGATATTTTCGATCGTTTTAATTATTCCTAGAGGTACCTCTCTTGCGTACAATAAATGGATAACGTCCTTTAATTTGACCTTGCCAAATGCCTTCGTAAGGTCCAAGAAATATAAGTATGCCGGTTTGTTGTATTGTAACGATTTTTCTTGAATATGTCTCATTATAAATATAGCGTCGGTGCATGATCTTCCCGACCTAAAGCCTTGTTGTTCTTCTGCTAATATTATAATTTTATTCAGTTTGTTTGTTATCACTTTGGTCGTTAATTTTAGTGTTGTGTTTAATAAATTAATTCCTCTGTAATTCTCCGGGTTCGATTTTTCTCCCTTTTGGAAGAGAGTTATTAGGATGCTTGATCTCCATTCTTATGGTATTCTGTTTAGTTCTATTATTTTTTGGATTCGTTTTGATACTTGTTTGGTCAGGTCTTGTCCTCCATACTTTAGGAGTTCATTCGAGATTCTGTCCTCTCCTGGTGATTTTCTATTTTTTAATTTCCTTAATGCTTCCGTTACCTCTGTTTCTTCAATATTTATTTCTTCGTTTGTTGTCACTTCAAGTGTTGGTGGTTCGTTATCGTTGTCTTTAGCAAACAGAGATCGAAAATAGTCTGCCCAAGTTTCCTTCTGAATGTGTTTCGTTTTTATTAGTTCGTTCATCTCTTTTCTCTGTCCTCTGATCATTCTCCATATTTCCTTTTGTGTTTCGTAGAAGTCGTGTTCCATCTGTTTTGAGAAACTCTCCCAGTGTTCTCTTTTTATTTGTCTGACTAAAGTGTTTATTGGTTGACAATACAAAGTTGGCGTTTAAAAACTGGTCAGGAGAATTTAAAGAAATGTACATGTACATGTTTACAATGTAAAAAAAACATATACTCATTTGTTGGTTGGAGGGAAATGTGTGGGTGGTGCTCGAAGTACACATTTATTAAGCACTAATGATTATCGGTCATTCGATCGAAAACTAGTTCTGTGATGTAGCCCCTTTTTTAGGGATTTTAACAAATATACCTTTTATTTTTTAATTCGTTTTTGTATTATATGGTATACAGCCAACTACAGGAAATCTTTTGTCCTCGTGGATTTTTAATTCAAAATAATTTTTCTTGGACATCCTGTATAAATAATGATGTCAATGTTAATATTGAATACCCTTTCAAATGAGCTAGGACATGACCCCTATTCCCTATTTAAAAATAAGGGTTGGGAGAAGTTGAAGGAAGGGGTTGACAAAAGACAGATGTATATACCGTAAAAATGTGTCCTCCTTAGATCAAAAATCGACCTTTACTAGCCATTCATTTCCTTAGGTACTAAGGAAATCATTTCTTTAAAATCTAATAAATACTGCCAAATATCGAGGTTGACTGTTTTTTTGGCCCACTCTGTATGTATATGTATTTTATTTTAATGTATGAATTTAATATAACTAAAAGCACCTAAATTATTAAATTTTGAAGTTTGAACTCTTGACAAAAACGCATCCATAGGAAAAGTACAGTGTATAGCACGTGAGAAAATGACATGTTTTTCACTCGCTTGATTTGCGCAAACAAACTTCTGCGCCCGTGAGAAATATGTATGTTTTTTCACTTGTACAATATACTATTTTTTTTTAAGCAAACTTTAAATAAATTTTACTATAGCGATAAATAAAACGTACATGAAGGATGAATTTTTGAAAAAAAGTTAAAATTTAATTTTTTTATTTCATTTCATATTTAGGCCCGTTGCGGGATCGGAAGATAAAGTCCAAATTGAATAATTTATTTTCCTTGTAATTACCAATCGCAACTTTTCCGCACTATAGCGACACGGAATTATCAACTTGACTTTTTTCGCAGCACACTTTTGCTCAAACTTCGATTAACAAAACTTGGAAAAAAAAACATTAATTTCCATTGCGACGAAAGCAAGAAAACGCTCGGCTCTTAATGACTTTTTGACTACTTTTTCCTGGAAATCTTAACCTTTTACTTGTATACATGTTATATTATTGATTTAAAAATAGTATTTATCCATTTTATATCTTTAGATGTACCAATAAATAGAAAAAATGTACTGTCGATTAATACGAGTTAAATACTAAACTCTCATAATGTATGAAGTTCTAGACGACCTAGAAATTTATAGAGCACAAGGCAACGGAAACAATATTGTTATAGGCCTAGATCCCACGTACCAAAAATGTTTATTAATAACAAGCTGAAAATTTGTTAGTAGCTTAACGATGTCTAGTCGGACAAACTTTGATGTTTGGGAACACTGGAACAGGGGATGTTTAAATTGTGGAACGTGATTTTAATTGTGAAATTTGTCATCCTGATAAGTTTAGGATTGTGAAAACTAGCAGGTTGTTAAGTTTATTCAATAGCAAACTTTATAATATAATATATGAACAAATAAAAATAACGAGGTATCAGCAGAAAATCAGTTGCCTTCTGACTGCCCTAGAGAACCTACTGCTTTACTCGCTGAAGTCAAAGATGCAATTAAATCACTAAAGAGAAATAAATCCCCAGGCATTGATTCAATACCATGTGAAAATACTACAGTTACTAGGTGACAAACGATTACATATCATCCATTCTATATGTGTCGCTGTTTGGAATTCAGGAAAATGGCCATCTGATTGGTGTACCTTAATTTATATCCCACTACACAAAAAAGGAACTACTACCAGATGTGAAAACTACCGCACACTGTCACTAATAACACATGCTAGTAAAATCTTGTTCCATATCATCAAAAACAGATTAAAAACCTATCTACATTACCAAATACCTCAGGAACAAACGGAGTTTGTAAAGGGTAAAGGTACATGGGAACAAATCCTGAACCTGAGACAACTCATTGAAAAGTCTAGAGAATTTCAAGTACCTATGATTATAAACTTCGTTGACTACCAAAAAGCATTTGATTGTGTAAGCTGGATAAATCTGTTATCAATTTTAATAGAAATGGGCGCACCAATGCACCTAGTGACAGTTATTAAAAATCTATACCAGTCTAATATAGCGACAGTACGACTGGATCAGAAGTTCTCAAACCAATTCAAGACCGAGAGAGGTGTTAGACAAGGATGCGTGTTGTCACCTGATTTATTTAAGATTTATGGTGAACATGTCATGAGTATGGTTGTAGAAGGATGGGCCAGTGGAGTAACAGTAGCTGGTAGGAAAATCTCCAATTTAAGATTTGCTGCTGACACTACCACTTATAGCAGCAAATGAGCAAAAAGAGTTGATCTTCTGCGAAGAGTTGAGTACGAAAGCAATAAAGTTGGTCTGAAAATAATTAAAGCTAAGGCAAAAATAATGGTGGTCGACAGATTCGACACTATTCAACTGACTAACATGTTACAGGAATACCAGATAGTAAACACCTTTGTCTATCTCGGGTCTAGTATAACTAACGATGGTAACTGTGAAGCAGAAGTTCGGAGACGTATTGGTATGGCAAAAAATGCGATGAGTCGCCTAACTAAAGTGGTGAAACTAACTCATTGACGTTTGAAACCTGTAACCTGTTCCACAATTAAAACTTAACCTGTTCCAGTGTTCTCGTACATCAAAGTTTGTCCGAGTAGACTTCGTTAATCTATTAAAATTTTTCAGATTGCTATTAATAAACGTTTTTGGTACGAGGAATCCAGGCTATTAGTCTATAATTTATATATTATAATAATTATTTATACACCGAAAAATGTGTAATTTTTTATAGTAGGGGAACATTGTAAAAATCGCAATTTTACGATGATTATAAAAGAGATGAAATCACGTTTTTCTGCGTTTAACTCACTGCAGCTCTGTATTTTTCACCTTTCTGAAGACCATGGGACCTGTTTCAAGCCTACAGTATTATTATTATAACAGTTTTGAGTTTTTTTAAGCAATAGTGATCATTAGTGATTTGCAAAGTTTAATAGCAAAGGTTGAGTGACAAAATTTGAAATGTAGATGTTTAATCACGTTTACGTAAAAAGAGGTTCTGGGAAGTTTCTGATCAAAACATTTTATAGAAAAAAATGGTGCAACTTTAAATACCGATATTATACACCTCCAAAATAACGCTTATATCTCGAGATACTGACCACACGAGATAAATGGCTAAGGTCATACTGACTTTACATGATTTTGACGGTGCAGAAAACATAAATGAAATTTATTTTAAATTTTAAGCGAAGAATATTATCAAAATCGCCATTTTACAAGAATAGATAAAAATTTATTTTTTTTTCTTAAAATTAAAAGTTGCATCATTCTTTGTCTATAAAATGTTTTGATCTAAAACTCCCCAGAAAACTTCTTTGTATTTTATGTTTGAACATAAACGTGTAATTAAAAAGATAAATTTTAAATTTTGTCACCCAACTCTTGCGATATAACTTTGCAATTAACAAATCTGCACCTACTTTAAAAAAATTATAACTATTATTAGAATAAAATTAAAGGCTTCCAACGCTCAACCGTTCCCATAGCCTTCAGAAAGATACAAACAGTATATGTTGTAAAAATTCCAGAAACAAAAATACAACTAAACAAAATTGTAGCGAGCCATTTTTTTACTTTTTGGGTAAATTTTCGTTTTTGACAAAGTTTCCCCACTTAAAATAATGGGGCCCAGGTAAGTACGAATTAATGGGCCCAGGTAGTTCGTGGGGCAGTTAGATAACGCCGCTTAAAATTCAAAATAATCTTCATTTTCGTTTTTAGCACCAGCAAGAACATAAAGTAAGACCAGAATTAGTCATTCAACACCCGTGGTCAGTATCTCGAGAAATAAGTCTTATTTTGGTGGTGTATAACCTCGATATTAAAAGATGCACTGTTTTTTTATATAAAAGAATTTTTTATCCACAATTGTCCAGGAAACTTATTTGTATCCTATATTTTATTATAAACGTGATTTAAAAGCTAAGTTTAGAATTTCGTCACTCAACTTTTGCGATTTAATTTTGCAATTCACGATTCTGCACCTTTTGCTTAGAAAAATTCCTAACTTTTATTAGAGTTAGACTGAAGGCTTGCAACGGGTCCCGTTGTTTCAGAAAGGTGAAAAGTATATTGATGCTGTAAAAATTTTAGAAAAAAGTATTAAAAATAGGGTTGTAGCGAGCTAAACGCAGAAAAGCGTGGTTCCTTTTTCATTTTTAGGACAAAGTTGCGTTTTTGATAATGTTACCCGACTAAAAATTTAAAATAAACTTCATTTTCGTTATCAGCACCATCAAAAACATAAGACCAAAATTAGCCATTCACCACTCGTGTTTAGGATTACGAGAAAACAGCCTTTATTTTAGGGGTTCCGCTGGTCTAGTAATGTTTAATTTCATTTGAGATGCTGATTGGGGGGTGATTTTCTCGATTTTCATTACTAAAATAAAATAGGAACCCACTTTATTTTGAGCAAAACTTGCTTACTTTTGATGCTAGAAATATTTTTAAAAACAAAAATTTTTTTTTTTAGTTTTGATAAGTTTTCTCTGATAAGTGCTCAATATTTTGGTTAGTTGACATTGAAATATTTGATTTGGAATTTGACAAAATACGAACCTATTTCTCATTAACTACAACTCTGCTTTTACTGGGTTTAGAGACTTCAGCATACATCATTTGTTTCACTTTTTTATAAGCTAACCTTTTACTGAGAATGTTTTTTTTTTCGACAAAATACATACTTACTTTTTAAGTTATTTTTGGAAAACCGTCAGCAACCGAAAAGTTGCTTAAAATTAGTCAGTTTATCCACCTCCGGACTTATCTTCAACGTATATTTTTTCACCACCGCGAAGGAGCGAAACTAATCCCCAGGGAAGAAGCACACATCGGCACAATATCAATGTTTTTCTTTGACATGTTAGCTATGTGTAGGCCAAATTTCATTTCAATCCAAGCTATTCTTTAACATTTGAAGCAAACAGCGTTAGATAATGGACTATTTGCGATTTTATCGAACATTGATTTGTCAATTTTACTTTGTTATTTTGTAATGGAATTTCCTATTGTATATTGAGTATTATGGGACTTCTTATGTTTTTTTTTTCTTTACTTTTGATTGTGGTTAAAAATTTGCTTTATGAGGAAGTTCCTAACATTTGAAATGCCAATACTATAAACCCTTTAATAATTAAACATCAATAGCTAGAAACTAGAAACAATAATATGTCACAGCACCGCAATCGTCATGGTCCAAGAGCTGTGAGACATTTTTGAGTAGGTATTTTAGGCAACCTGAAAATTTTTCAGGTGACTCTTCCATGATAACCTAATACAAAAATGCCGGTCTGGCTGGAGGGTAGCGGTTATTTTCCCCAAAAATCCCCCCCAAAGTTAAACAAAAGGGTAAAAATTGTTATTACAAAAAACATCATTGACGTGACTTTAAAGTAAATTTAAATATTCAAATATAAAGAAAATAAACAGGCCAGGCGATTTAAGGGCGATTTTAACTCTGCAAGATACTTGCATTGGCGCCCCAGGATTATTTTCAGGGGATGCATCTGAACTTCATAAGATTTCATCTGAATCTGTACATACTATTAACGAGTATAAAATATACAACTATACATGCATAGCTATGTACATTCCTTCCGGACAGGGAGGTGCAATTGTTATTTTGACGGGGTATTTTTAAATATTAAAAATAAATATTCTAAAAAAGACAGGTTTTTTTGTTGGAATTTTCCAACTGCCAGGTGATTAAACAAATTACGCGTGCATATAAATGAAAAGCGCTATAGGTAAGCAGCAGTGTGAGAAAGATCGTATATCGATAGCTGTTTGCGTCCTCTGTTGTAGCTAGAAAAATCACGTGACCTTTAGATATCCATGTTGTTCTTTCTCGAAACGTTAGAGTAATTATTATATATTATAGTTTTCTAATTTTTCTTAATTAAAGGAGAAAAAAATACGTACTATACAATATATTTTGCAAATATGATAGAAAAAAGCCAAATTTATTATTATAAATATATAGGTAGAAAAGTATAAAATTATAAACTAAATTAATTATGTTTCCGAATCTTGTACTTCTTCTTCAAAATAAACATCTGAACTTAAATCTTCATTCTCTTCTTCTTCGTCAGCCTCCCCTCGAGACTAAGATTCCTCTTCTACATGATCTGTAAATAGTTGTAATATGTATGTAGAATTATCTAAAAATTAATTAGTCATTAATTAGTTGAGTTGCTACGTATTCTCCGTCCATTTATACGGAGTAGAAGCCTGGACAATCATGGGTGCATCTGAAGAAAGACTTACCATTGTTGAGATGTGGAGTTATCGAATAATGTTAAATATATCATGGACACACGTAACAAACACGGAAAAATTAAGAAAGATGAGAAAGGCAAAAGAAATACTCAACACTATGAAGGAAAGAAACATGACCTACTTTGGTCATATACTAAGAAATAAAAAACGTGATGTGATTGGTTATATAAGGAAAAGTATTGAGCATTGTATGTAAGCATGTGTTGAGTATTTCTTTTGCCTTTTTCATCTTTCTTGATGTTTCCTTGTTTGTTAAGTGTTGTGTCCATGATATTTTTTACATTATTCGATAACACCACATCTCAACAATGGCAAGTCTTTCTTCAGATGCGTCCGTGATTGTCCAGGCTTCGACTCCGTAAAAGAGGACAGAGAATACTATTTACAGAGGAGAATACTATTTACCGTAAAAGAGGACAACTATTTAGAGATCATGTAGAAGAGGAATCTGAGTCTCGAGGGGAGTCTGACGAAAAAGAAGAGAATGAACATTTAAGCTCAGATGAGGAGTTTGAAGAAGAAGTACAAGATTCGGACACAGAATTAATTTAGTTTAAAAGTTTTATACTTTTTACCTATATATTTATAATAATAAACTTGTCTTTTTCTATCATATTTGCAAAATCTATTGTATAGTACGTATTATTTTCCTTTTATTAAGAAAAATTACTTAAAAAACTATAATATATATAATAATTATTCTAACGTTTCGAGGCACAACAACATGGATATCGCCAGGTCACGTGATTTTCTCGAGTGAAGGGACTCGCTCAGCTACAACAGAGGACGCAAACAGCTATGGGTATACGCTCTTTCTCACACTGCTGCTTACCTATAGCGGTTTCATTTATATGCACAAGTAATTTGTTTGATCACATGGCAATTGGATAATTTCACCAAAAAACCTGTCTTTTTTAAAATATTTATTTTTAAAATTAAAAAATACCCTGTCAAAATAACAATTGCACCTCCCTGTCCGGAAGGAATGTACATAGCTATGCATGTCTAGTTGTATATTTTATACTCGTTAATAGTATGTACAGATTTAGATGACATCTTCTGAAGTTCAGATGCACCCCCCGAAAGTAATCCTGGGGCGCCCATGCAAGTATCTTGCAGAGTTAAAATCGCCCTCAAATCGCCTGGTCTGTTTATTTTCTTTATATTTGAATATTTAAATTTACTATTAAGTCATATCAATGATATTTTTTGTAATAACAATTTTTACCCTTTTTTTTAATTTGGGGGGGATTTTTGGGGAAAATAACCGCTACCCTCCAGCCAGACCGGCATTTTTGTATTAGGCTATCATAGAAGAGTCACCTGAAAAATTTTCAGGTTGCCTAAAATACCTACTCAAAAATGTCTCACAGCTCTTATACTATCATTCATTGCTATCGTTCTGGAGACATTCGTTATGATTAGTAATAAGTACGTATTCGTGATTTATGTCATACACTTTGCCATTGACAAACTTAAACAATGGATGTGCAAGAATCGGTTTTCATTGGGATCCAAACATAATGGAGAGGAAATGTGACTTTGCTCTCCATTTTGTTAAACGGGACAATGGTATAGTACAGGAGCATTTCATATTGTTTGGTTACTCAGATCAGTGTTACCAGTGATATATTTTTGTCAATAACAAATTTTGTCCACAAATATTTGCAGTATAAAATAAGGTACAATGAATACAATATCTGTTAGATTTGCATAATTAGTTAATATCTACTATATCACCTTTTTAGTAACTCATCTTGTTTTTTGTCTTCCTCTAATACAGTATGCGGCAAAATAAACAGTACTGAAATAAATAATATTCTTTTTATTTTACAAAATAGTCGCATCAACCTCTGAGGTTATTAGCGACATATATACATATGCATGAGATAGTTTACTTACAAATGTTAAATTTTGATAAATATATTGATATCTTTAAGGAAATTTACCAAATGTTCAAATTTACAATTTTCTCCTAAGATTTCACTTATTGATTCGATGATGTGGTTGGTCTTGCTCTGCAACTGGTATCTTGGACACTCTACAAGTACTTGCTTAACACTTAGTGGAATATTACAGTTGTCACATTAAGTGGGATTAGTCTGACCAATTAAGTATATGTCCATGGGTAAGTCGGGTATGTTCTAGACGAAGACGAGTAACAATGACTTGGTGAGTTTTCGACTTTCACTTTAATAAAAAATTATTTTGAATCATTAAGAACTACATTTCTCACTACACTCGCGGTTTCACTGTTTCTTGCTTGTTGGGCTGTACGATCCGCTTCTTTATTTCCTTGAAGGCCAATGTGTGGAGCAACCTATAGAAATTGTACAGTATGGTTATTGTTTTGTGTGGTAGCTAGTTCTTTTTTAATTAGGAGAGCAATTGGATGTTTTGTGTACAGTTGGTTAGTGGTATTGATCGAACTTATAAGAGCATTGGATATATTACTGGAGTTAATATAAATGAGAGCTTGATAGATGGCGTAAAGCTCGCCAGTATGTATACACCTTAAGGATGGTAGTTGATACTCAAGTGTAATATTTGGAGGAACGACAGCTGCCTCAACTCCAGTAGATGTTTTAGAAGCGTCTTTATATACATATATGATAGGATTTAGAAAATTTTGTAAGTTTGTTGATGAAAGTATGTTTCATAATGGGTATAAAACCCATTTATATTCCATTGTAATAAATTGAATGTTATAGTTATAATTATTGAATGTTCAGCTCGTGGGATAATTCAATCGATGTATCCGTGTCAGGTTCTTCATCACCGTAGTTGTCTTTTCTGAGCTGTCTTATAATTTTGTCATTTAACTTTGTACGTTTCAATTTTAATGAGCGCTCGGATATATATAACTCAATTTTGAATAATAGTTGTGTAAATTCTATAATATCTGACGTATATTTATTTATAACGCCGACAACATCTTTTGTTCCATGAGTGTTTTCAAATACATTAACTGTTTCCTCGAAAGTTAATAGTTGCTTTTCGGAATTGAATAATACTTTAATTGGTTGCATTATCGTTTCTAAAGGTTTTGTTGATATTTTTGTTTTTATTCTTTTTTGTTTCTGAATTGGCTTTGAAAATACATCGTCACTAGCTGATGTTTCAGTGGGGGGTGATATTGCTTCAGATACAATTCGTTTGGAGGACAATTTTGATGTATTTTCCTCGTTGGATACTCTAGATCCTTGTGGTACTGGATTCTCTTTATTTTCATTAACAGAGCAATAATTATTGTTTAGACTGTAAGATGAAGGGTGTTTAGTTATGATTATGTGAGATGATGGGGCTGGTGAGGTAGGTAAATTTGTTTTGGATGTCATTGGTATTGTATTAACTGTAGTTGATATATCAAGCGTTGATAAGTTGGTTGTAGATAATGTTTTTGGTAGTGACATTGAATTATTTGAAGGTGTTGAAGGTGTAATAGCATTCGATTCTGTTGTAGAGACTGTAGTAGATTCGTTTCTGTTTGAAAGTGTAGCAGTTGGGACAGCTGTATCTGAGTGATTTATATTTACTGAGCAACTACTGGAAATATGGCCATGCTGTTTGCAAAGGGAACATACGCTGTCTAGTGTCATAAAAATTCGATTGTTAGTATCTTCTTGAGTTATAACAATGGAGTCTGGAATTGAGACTGTGGGAGGAGATATGTATATATGTCGACGGAAACTGAGTACATGTTTGTAGTCAGGATTGGTGGTTCCTATTCGAAGAAATGGCAATGATGAAGTTGATTTTAGCCCTAAAATTTGTAGTTCTTTTTCTATTATTTTATGCGGGATAGTGGGAGAAACATTGAGTATTAGGAGTCTTTCACTTGGAGTAATTAGTCTACGGACTTGAATTTGTGTATTGTTTACAGTGATGAAACCACTACTGTTTGAAAAAAAATCATCTACGACTTGTTTGGTGGAGAAATAAATACAGATGCGATTGTTGGTGATTCTTGATGAAAAAAGAATGTGTTTTGAACTAACTAAAGATCCTACAGCTAACAAATATTCTTCTAATTTAACATTATTGAGAGAATTAAAAACTATTGCATTTAGTTTGGATGGGATAGATTGTTTCTTGTTGTTTACTGGCTGCAGCTGAATAAGATAAAGGTTTTTGTGATGTGGATTGCGATAATTCATCGCCATGATTGGTTATGTCAAATTCCATTTCTCAACACCATTTGATTTTCCTAAGTACGGACCTGTTCCGCTTCAGGTTTTGGTAATTGTGTCTAACGACAAAAAACTGGTGCCGATAAATGACTGGTGTAATTTATTGACAAGAATAAAAAACCGCTAAACGCCGTAAAAATGAGTGGCGCATAAAATATTCTACCTACAAAAGATCTGATATGAATATTACGTGGCGCGAAAATGGATTTTCATTTGATGCAAAACAAAATTCTAGTTTTATTTTAAAAGATTTTTCCATAATATTTGCTAAATTTGAAGTAAACGCGCCACAAAAGAATAACATTGATACAGTTTGAAATTTGAAACTCTTTTGTGGCGCGTTTACTTCAAATTTAGCAAATATTATGGAAAAATCTTTTAAAATAAAACTAGAATTTTGTTTTGCATCAAATGAAAATCCATTTTCGCGCCACGTAATATTCATATCAGATCTTTTGTAGGTAGAATATTTTATGCGCCACTCATTTTTACGGCGTTTAGCGGTTTTTTATTCTTGTATCAGGAGTTTTTCAAAGTTATTTATAAATTAAATGTATGAAGTTGAATGCAATATTCCTCTATTACACGTCAAGCTTTATAAATGGTCACCTTTGTTGCATTATCTCCCAAATGATCTAGTGTCCATCGAATGTACACTAGATTTTTTTTTATTCGAAATAGATTGAAAAAAAAATTGAGGTGGCCGGTAAATGAAGTCGGATTGTCCGTTGCCAGATCAAATTTAGCGTCGTAATCACTACAACTACATAAACCATTTCGGGAATAATCGTGAATTGGATTATACTTTTGTAGCTTAAAAACTTCTAAACGGCTTAACCGATTTTGATCAGTAAACATGAGTTTGAAACGTATTGACCAGTAGTATCTGATGGATCTAAGGTCAAGTATGGAAATTGAAGCTATTACAGGAATTATTGAGCTTGAGAAATCGTTTTTCCCACAGGAAATAGATTTTATCATACTTATGAAGCCTATAACCTAAAAAATTCAAATTTTCCGGGATATGAGGTATACACCGTTAAATTCGTCTGGAGTACTTCTATAAACGCTAAGTTATTGGCGCAATTTGTAGGTTGAAATGTTGAGTAATTGTCGAAAAACCAAAATTTTCAAAGTTTAGTTTTTCAGTTTTTCGGCTATACTGAGCCGTGTGTATGTCTGATTCTGACGGCTTAGACACCATTTGAAAGCTTAAGTCAACACTATTAATTTGATGTATTTGCGGTTCTCCTGGCTCTTCTTGATCCGAATATATATACCCCCAGAACATATGCCCTTTTGTACCTACCAAGTCCTATAGCTGGCTTATGGGTGGTCAAAAGTCACAAACTACACCGGTTCTAAATCGGCCCTGACCCCCTCTTCAAACACAGAGGAAAAATATCAAATCGGTTTAACTTTCAAACACACATACATATATATCCACAAACATTTTCCCTTTTTTAAATAAAAAATAAGTCACATTTCTAAGCTCTATAACTTTTGAATGGTATAACCGATTTTCAAAATTAGACATGCGTTGGAAAGGTAATGATCAGTACTGTTAGAAGCCGCAAAGGTCGGACTTAAATTTTTGAAGTTTTTGGGAGTTTTGGGGGCCAGAACGAAAAACAGACCTAAATAGGAAGGGCCGTAAAATCGACACCCTTGGACCAAAATGGATGGTTGACATATGAATGGGTGAGTCTTTTTCTGAACTTGAAGATGGGAGTTGGCACAATTTTCAATTCAGTCAGATTTAGAAAATTGAAAATTTCGTGTATATAATAGTGTCGCGTGTAGGGGGGTGTATTTCTGCGCCACTGGCGAGAACTGCCATTCTCTGGTAATTTTGTCGATATAAAACTAACAGCTTCGATAACCAATAAATCGAAAACTATTAATTTTATCAAAAAAATGTATAATGAACATTTTTTGCTTATAATTAATATTTTTACCAGCATTTGCGGTCAAAATATAATAAAAAATTTCCACCTACGAGATGAGGTGGCAACCACCCCATGGTAAAAGCGTCTTTCGGCATCATATATATTTTGATCCTTGGACTATCCACTACTTATTTTCAAATTTTCAAGCAAATCTATCCATTCTGTAAAAATTGCGAAGTGAAAAATTTCAGTTCCTGGACTAATTATACTTTTGGAGCTCTATAACTTCTGAACGGTTTACCTGATGTTGATCACTAAACATGAATTTGAAACGTATTGACAAGTAGTATCTGACCAGCATCCAAGATCGAGTATGATAACTGAACGTATTACAGGAATTATTGAGCTTGAAAAACCGTTTTTCCCATAAGAAATAGATTTGATTATACTTATGAAGCCTATAACTTAAAAATTCGAATTTTCCCAGATATGAGGTATACACCGTTAGACGCGTCCTGAGTCCTTCTACAAATTCTCAGTTATTGGCGCAATTCGTAGGTTGAAATTTTGAGTAATTGTCGAAAAACCAAAATTTTCAAAGTTTAATTTTTCAGTTTTTTGGCTATGGCGAGCAGTGTGTATGTCTCAGCTTGATCGCTTAGGCGCCACTTGAAAGCTTAACTCAACCCTATTGATTTGGTGTATTTGCGGTTTTCCTGTCTTTCCTTTAACTTAAGATATATACGCCCAAAAAATATGCTATTTTGTATCTACCTAGTCCTCTAGCTGGCTTACGGGTAGTTAGAAATCAAAAATTAGACCGGTTCTGAATCGGCCCTCACACCTTCTTGAAACACAGAAAAAAAATTCAGATCGGTGTAACTTTTCCACACACATACATACATACATACATACATACATACATACATATCCACAAACATTTTCCATTTTTTAAATAAAAATTGAGTCATATTTCTGAGCTCGATAACTTTTGAATGGTATAACCGATTTTCAAAATTAAACATGCGTTGGAAAGGTAATGATATGTGCTATCAGAAGCCGCAAAGCTCGGGCTTAAATTTTTGAAATTTTTGGGAGTTTTGGGGACGAGAACGAAAAACAGGCTTTAAATGGGAAGGGCCGTAAAATCCACACCCTTGGACCAAAATGGAGAGGTAACATATGGATGGACGAGTCTTTTCCTAAACTTTAAGATGGGATTTAGCCCAATTTTCAATTCAGTCAGGTTTAGAAAATCGAAAATTTCGTGTATATATAGTGTCGCTTGTAGGGGTGTTGTGCGCCACTGGTGAGAACTGTCGTTGTCTGTGGATGGTGTTTTGTAAAATTATTTGGTTATGATTTACTTAATAATAGAAAAATGTGTACTCATAGAAAATGTTTTTCTATGCACAATTAACTAACATTCTTATACTTGATGTTAACATAGCGTTGATGTTTTATGGTTGGTTTTTACAAGATAAATTACTAATTTGTTAGGACCGATCAAAAAGCTTGTGTGCTTATTCGATATCAGTCTGAAATAAATAATGTTTATGATCATTTATATATTTAGTATACATAATATTATAACCTTGCGAACATTATGAACGACGAAGTTTTCGATAAAAAGATGTTAAACATGCCCTCTGGCGCGGAAAAATCTTTAATTCTAGTTCTCCAATCCGAAATGTCAGACGGTGGATCGTCCTCCCTCGTTCAGCATTCCTGATATACGTATCAGATGGCGTTAGGTCTGGTGAGTCTCGACCTCACAAAATGATCGCTCAGTATTCGACGAGACGAGGCCGTGTTCTCGTCCAGTCTGACGTTATTTATAATGTTCACTACCAGCTACCTAGCCAAATTTCGAGGGACTTGCTGATGGTGGTGAGATGTTTTACAAAAATCTTTTGATATTTGGTGGTGTGTGTACTAATGTCTTTACCACCAATAAATCTCAAGGTATCATTTATTACGATTTAACCTATAACTTCCCGTGCATCAAGTTTTAACATAATTACACGCGTTGCGTACTTTATACGCCACAAGAAAATACACTTAAAAACAGCGCATTTGTTTTTTTTTTGAAGAAATACACTTAGTTGTTTGTCATAAACTTTATTTGATAACAGCGAATACTTGGAGTTCTTTCTCAGTAAGCCAATTGGGATTATTAATTGGAATCTGATTTCATCATAAATAAAATTACTAACTTGAAATGAGATTTTTTACATGAGAAAAAGTTTTTTTTATAAAGCAAAATATCTTTTGTGCCATGACGACTAAAAAACAATTGAAATATGTACTTATACTACTACTTATATTACTATAATGGTTAGCCTATATTGTCCACCACCGGAAACAACAAATAATAAACTGTAAATTACGATTTTCTCAGAACGCCGATTATAACGAAACTAAAACTAAGAGATAGATGAAGTTTTCGATCCTAATAGCAATTAATAATATTAGAAAATATGAAAATATTACTAAAAGATTTTTAAATCGAAAACTTATTGGTCCATTTCCTTGGTAACACCTCGAAGGCTTCTAAAATTTGCAAGCCAAATGGATGCTGAAGCGAAGAAGACAAGAGGGAATTCAAAAAGCTTACAATTCACAACCCCGTCTGTTCAGCTGGTAAATTCCAACAGATTCAATTTTATTAACAATAAAAATTTTATTTTTTTTTGAAACTAAAACTAATTGTAAAGCACATTCCAGAGATAGGTTAGATAGATAAACAAGGTTAAAAATTAAGTTTTTAAAAATATTTGCAGTAGAATTCTTATATCTGGCGTACAGAATACGTCAGCGCTTGTAGTAAAAGGTTAAGCACTCTTAGTATTTACTCTGCATTTTCTATTTTCCATAATATTTCATATTATGTAAGTTTTGATTATTTTATCATTAATTACTATTTTGTATCATGTGGATTCTTTAGTTACCACTAAATATTTTATGTTAGATATAAATATTTTCATATTTTATGTTCCACCTAATGTTAAATATTTTTACCATCCATTTAATGTTATCTTCCATTATCTAAGAGTCATGTGCATAGCAAATCATTTTTATTTTTTATTTTCGGCCTAGCTTTAAGAAATTAAATTGGATAACACGTACATCAATACAAACAATCATTTACTGGTGTATGTTGAACAACCCTTTCGGACAATGTTGTTGTTATGGACAGATTTTTTCAATAACCTTAATTGGAGCATTCTCAACGAAAGTTTTAAAAAATATCTTGGCTTTTTTTAGGGTTTGCGATATTAATACTTACTTAGGCTCCGTAATTACTAATAGTGGAGAATGCGAAGACGAGATCCGTAGACGAATCACAATGGTCAGTCGACAACAGCCAAACTTACAAAAATATGGAAGAACACTGATAATACAAAAAAGACAAAATTACGCGTTAGACAGTCTTTGTCTTGGTCTTGCACCAGTACACCTGGTCTTGGTCTTGGTCTTGGTATTGCGCTCCCGGTCTTGGTCTTGGTCTTGCAGCAAGAGTCTTGCAAGTCTCGCAGTTGCCCATTAGCCTATTGCATATCTTAGAACAACGTAACAGAGAGGTACATTTTAAGCTTGAATATCATAGCCATAGTAAAGACTAGCCAAAATATCATAGCCATAGTAAAGACTAGCCAAATTAATAAATATCTAAACAACTGACACCGGGTGGGGTTTGAACCCACGATCGCTGTCTATGTTCTAACAAAAGTTAAAACTACCTCTTAAAACCCACAAAATTTCATTTGGATATCTCAACCGATTTTAGAGCAATAAATAAATCGTCAGTTTGTAAGAAAAATTTCAACCGCTCCCTATTTGGTAAACAATGCATTTATAAAGTAAACGTTTATGAAGTAAACTGTCATTAGTTTTTTGTGCAGAATTACCCATTAAAGTTTGATTGGTACACCCGGTATACACTGACAATAACTGACCTATCTACCAGCAATATATATTATTACTGCGATATTTATAAACAATAGAATAAGTCCAAATATTAAAAAAAATCACTTAAATTTAAATAACAACAGGTTTAGGAAATTTGAGACATTAAAAATGCCCCGTTTTTAAGGTGGTATGGTACCATGGACGTATAAATAAAGATGGGCGGTGCGTTAATTTCTTGGAGAAATATAAGTGCTAAGGTGACATATTTTTAAAAAGTTTGGATACGATATTCGATATTACTGTAGGCGTCGCAACGCAGGAATATTGTGTTATATGAATATGATTAGAAGACGACTCTTCTCAAAACCAGGACAATTAATAATTTCAGAGCAAAGAAGTCGGCTGCTGAGCAAAGGCGTAGCTACCGCCGCGCCGTATCAATTATACGGGGCCCCGGCTCTGCATGTCGAAACAAAATTTCCATTTAAAAAATTGAACAAAATATGCTACAATTTCCCTAATAAAACGCTTTGAAACAGTGTATTGTTTGGATGTCGACCTTTTCGTGTAATGGATTCTTTATCTATAATATTGTATTATAAAAGCTACGTATAGCCATTTGCCGCCGTATTCCATAATATCAAAGAAGCTTTGTTTTTGGTTTCAAGTTACTTTTCATTGTTCATTCACTGTTACGGATAGCATAACATGGCCAAAAAAATATTCAATTTTGCGAGTTTTTACTGCTCTGATAACTTCCCGTAATTTTTCCCCTCCGATGTATAACAACTTCGTTACGAACTCTATCCACCCAACTTATTCGTAGGATCCTCCGATACACCAAGGTTTCAAAGGCTTACAGCTTTTTGAGGAGGGTATCCGTTAAAGTCTAACCTTCGACACCATACAAAAGAGTACACATTCACATAAGTATGGTGTTCTATTGAACATTTTCTAGCACTACCTTATATCAGTTCTTGAAAAGGGCCCCGCGAAAATCTTTGATACGGGGCCCCTGTGGGGCTAGCTACGCCACTGCTGCTGAGAAAGAATGTATAACTAAAAAGTTTTATTTTTACATTATAATAATGACCTCTCAGTACATGTCAAATGTGTCGAGTGTTCTTTTAATGGCTATTTTGATTCGCTATGTATGTTTATGGTATTTTTCGTAATGCGCATAAGTCCAATTTTCAAAATTTTTGTTATAATTTTTTTTGTTTCTCATAGAGTATCTAAGAATATAGCCGAACTTATATACTCCCTAAAACGACCCTCAGTTCTAACTGCAAGACGCAAGAGTCTCGCAGGCTTAGTCTTGTTCTTGCTCAAGTCTTGGAAAGTAAGTCTTGGTCTTGGTCTTGCTAAAATTAGGCGGTCTTGGTCTTCGTCTTGCGAAAACCTAAGAACAAGACCAAGACTGCAAGACCAAGACCGATTTTGGGCAACACTAGTTAAAATGCACATTATAGTTGTTTTCAGGGACTTTCCGCCCTCGGGAAAAATGTAATGTTTAATTCTGCTTCTATTTTTTCAAAAATATTCATTAGTTTTTTCAGGTTCCGAAACAAAAATTAATGCATTTAAAAAGCATTTTTCGCCTATTGAACGTCGCCTACGACATATTGAACGATATGGTTTAGAATAATAAACTATATAATAACTAACTCCCTGCAGGTGCTAGAAATTACTATAAAATATATTTATATTTTAACTTACTTTAAGTCATAACCTTTAATAAAAGTCACTGTTTACGCCTATTTATACTTTTTTTGTACTATTTTTCTAATTTCAATTAATAGGCTATTGATTATGTTCAAAATAATAGAGCTAAAAGGAACTACAACGTTTACGGGGTTTTATTGTTTCATATGGTCAATGGAACTTTAAATATAAAAAAAACCGCGGAGTGCTACCATTTAAAGGGGTACGTTTTTGAGAAAGGGGTGAATTAGTCCCTAGTCACAGGGTACATTAGGGTGAGTTCTATGCACTTTTGCTACAAAAACGTCTACAGAAAAATTGTTCCAGGTAAAATTTACTATCGAAATATTACCTTTAAAGACAAAAATTATTTTTTTTACAAAAATATTATTATTATTATTATTATTATTACATAGAAATAAGAGCTGGGGTCATGGAGACCCATAAGCCCATTTACAAGAAAAATGAAATAGTACCTACATTACAAAAATTAGCTTCGCAAATAAACTATAGACTAATAGATTGTGCACAACACTGATCAGTTTACAAACAAATAACTGTCTAGTTGGTTTTTGAAAACATTAATAGATGGAGAATTTATAATTTCCGTTGGGAGACTGTTCCATATACTAAAAATGCGATTACACGGAAAATGTTGGCGCTTTATCGACGAAAAGGGTTCCTTCTTCACTTTAAAACTATGTCCACGTAGTCTGCTGTGATCGTCTAAAATAAACAAGTGTTGCAAATCTCCATATCCATACTTTAAAATTCGGAAGGTGATAATTAAGTCACCACGGAGTCGACGAGCTTCAAAAGTTGATAACACGGCTAAAGAAAGTCTTTGTTGGTAATCTGGCCTTCTTCGTTTGAAACATAGTCTGGTGGCCTTCTTTTGAATATTTTCGAGAAGAGTTCTATCGCGCACTAATTCTGGGCACCAAACCGTTCCACAGTACTCCAGTAGGGGTCGGATATAAGTTTTATACAAACGAATAGAACCCGAAAATGATATTTTTGTAAAAGTCTTACTAAGTAGGTATAACTTACTATTCGCTTTTTTAGTAACGTTTGAAATATGCTCCGACCAACTCAAATTTTCAGTAATTGTTACACCAAGGTCACTATATGATTCCACAGTATCCAGTAAATGCCCGTCTATCGAGTAAGACAAACGAGGGTTATTTTTTCCCAAATGTAAAACCACACACTTATCTCTATTTAGAGGTAACATCCAATCCGAACACCACTTGAAGATCGAATCTAAGTCACTTTGTAAGTCTTGCCCATTCAAGAGTGGGTCAGCAAATATTTTTGTATCGTCTGCGTAGAAAGCTTTCCTAGATTTGATATGAGATTCAAGATCACTAGCATACAACACAAATAGAAGTGGACCCAAAACAGATCCTTGTGGAACACCACTTAAAACGGTTTTTTTAGATGACAGCGACTTGCCAACTCTAACACAAAACTCCCGATTTGTTAAAAAATCATTAATCCACTCAAGAAGTTGTCCGCGAATGCCAAAATGTTCTAGTTTGTACATCAATTTTCTTCTTGGTACTCGATCAAATGCTTTTGCAAAGTCTAAATATATTATATCCACAGGTCGTTTTTTATCTAATGCTGCTGTCCACTCATTAACACACCACAGTAAATTAGTCATGGTTGATCGACTTTTCGCAAAGCCATGTTGTTGTAGAGGAATAATTTTTTCTCGAAGTAAAAATTCTGAAAGACACTCTGTAATAATTGATTCCATAACTTTACAAATAACAGGTGTAAGGCTTATTGGTCTGTAATTATTAGGATCTAACTTATTACCTTTTTTAAATATAGGTGTCACCGAAGCACTTTTCCAAATTAAAGGCAAAGAGTGTGCATTAAAAGATGAACGCATCATTAGTGATAGTGGAACAGAGAGGACATCTGAACATTTTTTCAAAAATAATGTAGAAATTTTATCGGGCCCTGGAGATGAGTTGTTTTTTAATTTGTCAATATGGCGCTGAATGATTTCAGGTGAAAAATCAATATAATCAATTTTGGGAATAACTCGTGGATTACTGATTATAGGAAACTGATTTTGAGACGGTTCAATAGCAAAAACTTTAGAAAATGTATCTGCGAGAATATTAGCGACCTCACACGTGTTCTGACAAATCGTTTCATCATGCTTTTTTATCAGTGGAATGGACACTTTAGAAGACATAGCAGACCTAACATATTTATACAGTTTTTTAGAGTCGTTGCAGCTTACAATAGATTCTTCATATGCCATTCTGGCTTCGTTGATATACTTTTTTAGTATTCCTGTGTAGTTTTTGTGAGTTTGCAAGTCACGTGTATCACCTGTACGTTTGTATTTTCGCCATAATTTTCTTTTGTGTCTTATAAGTGATATCAATTCACCGTTAATCCATGGCTTAAGTTTGTTCCTATAGTAAGTTTTTTTTGTAGTGTTGAGTCTTTTGTAGTTGTCAATGATGTTCATGAAATTATTCCACACTTCTTCCGGATGTTCTAGACTTCCCAGTAGTAACGGCCAATCAACATCACGCAATTGAAGAGAGAGGTTTTCAAAATTTGTTATTTCATGTATAACTGTATTTTCAGAAAGATGATTATATTCCATAAGAAACTGTATGTTTTGTCGTGATAACTACATGATCAGAATTGCCCACTGGAGTGCGAATCACCGGTTCTGTAAGCAACTGGTCATCATTTGTAAAAATCAAATCTAACGTTGATGGCAAATTGTTTATTCTGAAACGAGTTGGATTGGTAATCAATTGGTGTAGATTAGAACTTTGAACAAAATTTGTAAAAATGTTTTTCGAATTTGTTAGTTCATTGCTTACAATAGTCAAAGGCCAAGAGATATCGGCAAAATTAAAATCACCAAATAAGACAAGGTTTTCAAGGTTTGAAAGGAGTTCCATTTTTTCAATCAAGATTAGGTCATCTTCTAGGACAGTACTACAAGACGATATATGCACGCCAAGTGAATAACAAGTGAATTAAGAGAAATTTTTAAACATAAAAGTTCAATGCTAGGTACAACAACATCCAGATTAGCAACAGAAAAAGTCTCAGAAATATCTAATGACAAGTATATGCACACTCCTCCCCCTCTTCGATTGCTGCGATCAAATCTGTAAAGAGAGTATCCATCTATAGTATATAAATTGTCAGAATCTTTTTGTGTTAGCCAAGTCTCGGTGATTAATATTATTTTAGGTTTTAAATCCTGAATATAACATAAAAGTTCATTAAATTTAGAATGCAATGTCGCTAAATTGGTATAAAGGCAGAGCCCGTCGTAAAAGCAGGTTTTTATAATATTATTGTCGAAAATTAGTGATTTTTGGTATACCACGTATGTATTTTATTGTTAAATTTTGCTCTCCGTTTTCTTTTCTAGTCTCTAACTCAGATCGCAATTCTTTTAAAAAGTTAATTTGCATAGGTGTCTTATCGTCAACAATGGATACATTTTTTGTTTTTGTTTTTTTCTAAGAGTTTCTTTTATTTCGTAGAATTTGCTTAGCTTCATACTCATTATTCATTACCATTTTAATCATTCTAGGAAATCTATCACCAACTTTGCCTACTCTAAAGAAAGTAACCGGGGTAGCATTACATTCTACAGCCGACAAAATTTCCTCCAAAAATTTTTTGTCTTCATCTTTTTTAGTTTGAATATCACCTGTAGATTCTGGTACGCCTCTGACAATAACATTTTTGGCACGATTAATACGATCGACGGCTTCATTGGCGATATTTTCAGCAAATTGTGGTGACGAATGTTGGTCAGCAGATGATAATTTAATTTCTAGATCATTGAATTTCGTTGTAATTTCAGCGATCTTTTCATCTATTTGACTAATTTTTAATTGTAGATCATCATTATATTCCTTAAGAATGGATTTTAAATTTGAAAACGCTTCAATATTGCTTGAGCAGCTGTTACAAATAATTTTAATTCCTCGCACCTTACATCTGGTTATGCGATCATCTTGGAGAAGCTCGGTACATGCCAGGTGAATTGCTCTTTTGCAGGCATCACATTGTAGGGCCGAACGTTCACGGTCGTCGATCGCTTTTAAACAATTAGCGCAGGTTTGACTAGTTGGCATGGTGGGAGTGATAGATAGTAATTAATGTAAATAAAGCTGACCTTGCAATACGATGAACTTATCTACACACAGGCCTGGAAGCACTTTTCTGGAGCCAAATTCACCAAACAGGCTGGATAACAGTTTAACTTATGTGCACTACTTTTAAAAATTTAATTTCAGATAGTTTACCACTGCTAATTCCAAAACTAAACGGACTATCAAAATAACGTGTGTACCTTTCAACAGCTCGCTATACTGTTCTCGCTATATATTTAAAAAACAAACCAAAAAAAAGCAAAAGAAAGTAATTTTAGTTTATTGCCCCATAACTTTTTTCCATGGGGATATAACTAAGGCATTGCTTAACATAAAAAGGACGCCGTCTATCCTTCCTCTTTAAAATGACCTTTGGTAGAAGTCTTTGGGATGTATAATTTCCGAAATATGATTTTTCAAAGTTCGCCACTCACAGCATTTTTGGGTCATTTTCCCTATTATTTCGCAAACATTATTCTGTAACTATTTTCTACGTAGGGTAAGGTATATGCAATGGTACATTTAGTAGGAAGAGAAGTCAATTGCCTTTTAAATGGTATATTATAGGTTATTTGACTATGTTAAAGCAAGATAAGGTTTTTCAAAATTTTATATTTTTAACGATTTTTGATATCTTTTACGATTATTGTTAAATTTCTCATTATAACATTTTTTTCTTCGAAATTTAGTATACAATGCTGAATACAAGAGAGAGTTTATTTTCTTTATGTAAAATGGTGTATAGCAAAAAATTCTAGGACTATTTTTAAACACGATATGCTTTTTTAAGTGTGATATATACACGTGCAATATGTCCCATTAAGTTGGAACGATATGGAAAACTTTTTATTAATAATTTTACGAAAAAAATTATTGTTCATAAAATGCTCTGCATAGCCCAACACATAAGGTGTAATCATCAGATATCAAATTTTATCAATAGTATACGAGGCATGGTAAAAAATATGAATTTCGCTCAAGAGTAAAGTACCTTTAAATTTAACAATAAGGAAAAGTGTTATAAAGAAAAGTCATTATGAATTAAAAATTATGTCCTAATATGCAATTATATTCTTCTAATTGAAACAAAAATTTCAAAATTGTTCTCAAGTTACGTCTACGGACATCTTGTATAAAAATAGTCCTAGAAGATGATAATACACGATGTTAAAGTAAAGAAAATACTTGATGGATTCGACCGCTACTTGATGAAAGTTCATTTTATCTAACAATAAAACACAAAACTATACTTCTATACTTCCACAAAATGTATTACAACTAAGTGACTACAGCCTACTACAGACTACTTTTATTGTTAGATAAAGAAAATACGTTTTCTTTTGTATTTAGCGACGTATATACCTAAATGTAGAAGAAAAAAGTTTTAATAAGAAATTTAAAAATAATCTTAAAACATATCAAAAATCGATAACAGTTAAAAACATTGGAAAACCATATATTGCTTAAAACTAGTCACACAACCTTCTATAATTGACCATTTTAAAGGCAATTGACTTCTCGTCTTACTAGAGGTACCATTGCATATACCTATAACTGCGTAGAAAAAAGTTACAGAACAATGTTTGCGAAATAATAGGGAAAATGACCCAAAGATGCTGTGAGTGGCGAATTTTGAAAAATCATATTTCGGAAATTGTAAATCCTAAATACTCCTACCAAAAGCTATTTTAAAGCCGAAGGATAGAAGTTCTTTTTTGTGAAGCAACGCATATAATTACATTCCCGTGAAAAAAAGTTATGGGGCAAGAACTGCTTCCTTTCGTGTGTTTTTTTGTTTTGTTTTTTGGGTATATTTTTGTAAAAAAATATTTTTAACTCTAAAAGGCGATATTTCGATAGGACATTTTACCTGGAACAATTTTTCTGTAGACGTGTTTGTACCAAAAGTGCATAGAACTCACCCTAATTTACCCTGTGCCTAGGGACTAATTCACCCCTTTCTCAAAAACGCACCCCTTTAAGTGGTAGCTCTCTGCGATTTTTTCATATCTAGAGGTCCATTGACCATGTGAAATAATAAAACCGCGTTAACGTTGTAGTTTCTTTCTAAAGTATATAATCAATAGTCGATCTATATTATTCCAGTTTTTTTAACTTAGGCAAATGATTTCCGATTTACATTTAGTCCTGTCGCCAGGCGGGGTACAACGGCCTCCTTTATTCAGATGGACTTACCCAAGTTTTTTTCATGTATTTTGACCCGTAGAATACGAATTTTTTGGGTAACAGTTGATCCGGATGTCGATAAGATTGTTATTGACCAAGAACTTGAGGAATTACATAACCGCGATCTCTCGCAAAATGAAACATTTTTTGGTATTTTTTGGGTCATTCTAAGCAAAACATGTTTCTACAATTTTTTTCGTAGGATGGCTAGTTTTCGAGATAACCGCGGCTGAACTTTCAAAAAATCGAATAATTGCAATTTTTGAACACGAATAACTTTTGATTAAAAAATAAAATAGCCAGTCTGCTTACCACATTTGAAAGCTTAAGTCAAATTATATCGGTTTTAATTATTTGCATTGCTAAAAATTTATTTTTTTATTGTTTAACAAAGCTATAAACACATAGTGTTTCCCGTGCCTTTACATGCGTTTTAACGCATGCTACGTAGAAATAGCCTCGATTGCACTAGTACCTATTCTACCTACTCGTTCGATTTTAAATGAGAAATCATAGAAAACATCACTCACGCACTAGGTGTTTGTAGCTTTGTTTAACAATAACACAATAAATTTTTAGCAATGCAAATAATCAAAACCTATATAATTTGACTTGAACTTTCAAAGGCGCTAAGCAGAATTGCTATTTTATTTTTTAGTCAAAAGTTATTCGGGTTTAAAAATTGGAGTTTTTCGATTTTTTGAAAGTTCAACCGCGTTTATCTCGAAAACTGAGCATCCTACGGGAAAACTTGTTAGGACATTTTTTACTTAGAATGACCCAAAAAATACAAAAAAAAAATGTTTTGTTTTGCGAGAAATCTCTGTTAGTAATTCCTCAAGTTCTTGGTCAATAACAATCTTATCGACATCCGGATCAACTGTTACCCAAAAAATTCGTATTCTATGGGTCAAAATACATGAAAAAAACTTGGGTAAGTCCATCTGAATAAAGGAGGCCGTTGTACCCCCCCTGGCGACAGGACTAATTGTTCAAACCGTTTTGTAATTTTCATGCATTCGTGCAAATTCATTATTTACCAGGTAATAAATGTAAGGTGTTTTTGACCTATTCGTGAAATCAATATAAAACAATGTAATACATTAAAATCTGCGTGTTTAAATCATATCCACGTTTTTCTAATAATTTCAAAGCGCACACCTATTTTTACGTTTCATATAATTTCCGCTCAGGCCGGGTCAGAAACCTGCCATTCAGAGAACCATTGCAAACCTCATATTTATCGACCTACTCGGTCCGAACAAAGTGAATTTAAATCGAGAACTACTAAAATAAAACACGCGAACAATAATTCCAGTATAGGGTTAGCATTCCAATATGGAATAAAGGGTGTGTTTAACATTTATTGTTATGCATTTATTTATTTCCAGCTGAGATTCATGCATATTTTAAATTGCCAGCGATTTCCATTTTTATCGTGTATAAAGTCATCAACTGTGGTTTTTTAAGCAATTTTATGATAAATATAAAAATAGAGTTTTATGAAAATATCTAAACTATAAGGGAAAAATGGTAATCCTTATTTAACCATGTTTTTATATTTGTTGCTTGTATATAGACTAGTAAGCAAGTATATTCAAATGGGAAATAAGCCACAATTTTACCTAAAAATGATTTTATTAACGTTTCGACGTCCAAGTCGGGTGTCGTTGTCAAAATACAAAATAATACTGATTTTGTATTTAGTATTATTTTGTATTTTGACAACGACACCCGACTTGGGCGTCGAAACGTTAATAAAATCATTTTTAGGTAAAATTGTGGCTTATTTCCCATTTGAATATACTTGATTATAAAAATGCCACAAGAAAATAGCTTCAGAACAATAGACTAGTAAGGATCTGTTTTTAGGTGGATGTGAGAGGTGGCATTCAAATTTTTGCGGAAAAAGTTAGGTGATAACTTCGTTATTAATAATTGATTTATGCTTCTTCTCAGATATGCCCGGAACATTAATAAAAAAATTCAAATATTTAAAAATTTCGAATAACATCGATTTTTTTCCATTTTTTTGTTTATAACTTTAAAACGATTCTTTTTGGAACAAAGTCGTATAGGAATAAAACAAAGATAAATAAATTTTGTATCAGATTCGATTGGTTAAAAATGTCTTAATTTATCACCCTTGAGGCAAAATAGCAATAAATATAAAATAAGGGGGCAAAACAAGCCTGTTTTTATTCAATGATTTTCCATCACTTAGGTTACACTTGGATTCTTCCTAATTCGCTTAGAAAATTTTTGTAATGTGCTAAAACCGTACACTAAATTTCATTAAAATTAACCTACTAAATTTTGAATAATAATTTTGCAATTTAAACTTTTATTTTAAATTAAAATTTTTTAAAATCTTGCACAACAAAAACTTTTTACATATAAAAAAGCACTTCGCCTATCTAATGCACTTTACAGAATTGAAATCGGATTATTTAAGCAGCCTCAGCAATGTTTTATAGTTATAAACAATTTTTTGGCTTATAAACAAATTAGTGCTGTGACCAGGAGGGGGTGCTACGGGCTCCTTTATTTAGATGGACTAACCCAAGATTTTTATGTATTTTTTGACCCGTAGAACATGATTTTTTTGGGTAACAATTGATCCGGATGTCGATAAGTTTGTTATAAACAAAAAACTTGAGGAATTACATAACATTGATTTTTGACAAAATAAAACCTTTTTTTTTGTATTTATTGGGTAATTCTAAGTAAAAAATTTTCTTACAAGTTTTTTCGTATGATGCATAGTTTTCGAGATAAACGCAGTGGAACTTTCAAAAAATCGAAAAATTGCAATTTTTGAACGCGAATAACTTTTGATTAAAAAATAAAATAGCAATAATTCTGCTGACAGCATTTGAAAGTTTAAGTCAAATTACACCGGTTTTAATTATTTGCATTGCTAAAAATTATTTTTTTTTATTATTAAAAAAAGCTATTTTTTTATAAGCCAAAAAATTGTTTATAAGTTTAAAACATTGCTGAGGCCCCTTAAATAAACCGATTCTAATTACGTAAAGTGTATTAGATAGGTAGAGCAACTCTTTATATGTAAAAAAATTAGCCAACTTCTAAATGGTCTACTTTTTGTTCAGAAAGATTTTAAAAAATTTGCACTTTTTCAAAACATTTAGATTGCAATTATGCAAAATATATTAGGTCAATTTTAATGAAATTTGGTACACGGTTTAAGTATGTTACAAAAAATTTCCTAAGTGAATTACTAAGGTTCTACGTGCCACCAAAGTGGTTAAAAACATTGAATAACAACAGGCGTATTTTGCACCCTTATTTTGTATTTATTGGTATATTGCAGAAAAGGTAATAAGTTAAAACATTTTTGATTAGTTGTATATCATACAAAATTAAATTATTTTTATTTTATTTTTCTACGACTTTGTTCCAAAACGATTCATTTTAAAGTTATAAGCAAAGAAAGCAGAAAAAAATCGACGTTTTTCGAAATTTTTAAATATTTTAATTTTTTTATTAATGTTCCGGGCATATTTGAGAAGGAGCATAAGTCAATTATTATTACTGAAGGTGTCACCTAACTTTATCTGCAAAAATCCGAATGCCACCTCTCACATCCAAAAATAGACGTTTTTTCACAAATCCTTACTGGTCTAATAGGGGAGTCCTTTAACAAAGCCCTAAGCCACTTGGTAACTGTAGTCAGCGCCATCTCCGAGATAGTTGTCAGTAGTAATTGCACAAGAACTCTAAAATTATCGAATTTTTCCCGAGTGACACTTTAACAGTTTTAATTTAGATAGTGAAATTATATCAAGTGTTACAAGGGCAAAAATTCGATAATAATTTTAGAGCTCGAGTGCAATTTGCTGCGATTATTTCATGAATAAAACTGTTCAAATCCAAAATTTTCTTGTAATTTATTTATGTAATTGCAAATTAGTGCAATTAAATACACAGTTGTTATAAATATTTGACGGTTGAAAGTCATCACTTTTATAATTTTTAAAACACTAATTGTCATTAATGCCACGGAATGTATTTTTTCGTAGCAACGAAGGGCATCAGACGTAATATACTTGATGACGGGATATTATCAAAAATTATCGGGTATAATATCACAAGAGAGTGAGAATAAATTAAAAATAATGCGACAGTTTTTCGAAAATTTGTTGTCTGGTGCCCAATGACAACAAATTTTAGTAAAAATGAAGCATTGTTTTCTTATTTATTGTTACTGTCGTGTTATATTCGTAAGATTATTTTTTAATAGGTATATTATGGATATTTTCTCAAATATGACAGTTGTCAAAACTAGGAAACTGGTTGCCATTAAACAGAAACAATCTACTTAAAAAAATTCTATCGGTAATTTTCTACAGTAGATAATTCTCAGAATAATTTTAATCTGATTGGACAGAATTAAACACGTGATCAAATATCTTCCTATACGATTGGAAGTTAAAATCATTAAAAAATAATCACTTTAATTTTTATTTATGTAGCTTTCTATTGGTCAGAATATCATATGAATGAAATAATCTACGTAATGCCTAACTTAATAATAAGGGTTTTGTTTATTCATGGGTATATACCAATAAATCAGCCTTCTTTTGAAACAAAATATGTAAAGTCGTTAGTTTACTTAAAAGTCACTATAAGAAAAATAGTGGTAATTTTAACTCTAAAAAATACACCACCAGGTGGTCAAAAGGACATAACGGATGGTAGCACAACTGAGTATGGACACGAAGATGAACACGACATGCTCCGTTCTTCAGAATCGGTGGAGTGGTCCTTTTGATCTTCCTTACTAGCTCAGAATAGAATAGAGTAAAAACAAATAAGATAATAGCTGCTTGAACTTAAGCGTAAACGTAAGATAAATAAAGTGAAGAAAACAGAATACAAACTATTAGCCAAAAAGGGCGACACTTTGCCTTTTCTTCGAGAGAGATAGAGAACTCTTAACATCGAAATGCAAAAAATATATAACCAAACACCAAAAAATATCTAATAGTAAATAGCAATCACACCTACCTTTTACTCAAAATTCTGCTGCCAAAAGAAATGAAGATCGATTGTCAAAAAAAGAAACATTACAAAATTGATACTCATAGTCCTTGGGCCCACATATAAAATTATTATTTATGACCACACCGTCGAAACTTTTTGTACTTGTTATTTGGGTGGAGTCGGACAAATCTGGAGCTTGGCGCTTGTCAATTTTATGCAAGAAAAAATTTATAACCACATAGGTCATTTTATTTTAATCAATGGTTTTTATCATATAAACAGCGAAAACAATTTTGTCGGACAGAAATATTGAGCCATATGACGCGTCGGACACGTTAAATATGTCAAATTTATGAAAATAATTAATTTATTGCCACATTTTAACAGAATCTACCATAAAACATTTTTACAATAATGTTACATTTTTACATAATGTTAATAATTTTTTATTTACAACCGTTTTTACGACAAAAATAGGAGGTTATAAGTAATTATATTCTAAATCAAAAAATCTAAGTGTTCGACAAAAATATTGGGGCAAATCGAGAGTCGGACAAAAAATTTAATTTTTATTAGTAAACTATACTTTTAAACTATACTGGGTTCGTGCATCGCAAATAGCCTTATCTTTACAACCATTTTTCCGACAAAAGTCGTAGGTTACAAGTAATTATACTCTTAAACAAAAAATGTAATTTTCTGACAAAAATGTTGGGGCAAACGAACAAAAAACTTAATTCTTTTAGGTTATCGACGCCCTTAAGAATAGGCATTGTCAAAATAATTTAAAACAGTTTTTCTCGGTAACTTTTGAATCTATTTAGCTGAAAATTGGTACACACACTAAGTACAACATTTAAAAGGGCGTGACATAGAGTTATATTCAAATTGTTCCAAAAAAATTTCCGACAAGAGGCAAAATTTGGGAAAAATTTGTGGCAAAATTTGTGTACAACTCCCTGAACAATAACAAACATCGTTCTGTAGTTTCTTTTCTCGAATTAAAAAAAAATCCGACAAAAAGGAGAATTTCGGAAAATTTTTTGAAAATTTTGGACCCATTATTTAAGTGATCCAATATGCATTAAACATGTAAAAAAACAGTACAAAATAAAAATGACATCTGTGTTACTAAATAAAAAAATTCCAGAAAATTGACAACTTCCGAGCATCCGACTGCACATATGCCCCTTGAAAATTATCCGACAGGGCTACCACATTATTGTAAAAATGTTAGATTCTGTTAAAATTTGGTAATAAATTTATTATTTTCATAAATTTGCCATATTTAGCCTGTGCGACACGTCATATGGCCGAATATTTTTTTCCGACAAAATTGTTTTCGCTCTTTATATGATAAAAACCATTGATTAAAATAAAATAACCAATGTGGTTATAAATTTTTTTCTTAGTTGAAAAACCGATAAGTTTGTACACACTTATGAATACCAACTTATGAACACCAATGAATAAAGGAAATGAAAATGTAATATGTCAAATTGTGAAAATAATTTATTTCTTTAGCTGAGCGCTTTCGAGATAAACGTCATCATCGGAGCTAATGGTCAAATAGTAAAAAGGTACCACCACATTGAGGTGTAATCATGTGCATCTTATAAATATAGATATGAATTTAGATTGCAAATGCTAACTGCTTTTTCCTCCGTACAACACCAAACAGTAAAAAACAGAAAAAAACGGCCACATACACATTGCACAAACACATAAAAACTTTTTTCTATTTTTAGCTGTCTCTAATAGGCCAAGAATGGATGGGTGATACCTACGCCCATACCATGAAAAAAGTTTGTATGTGTTTGTGCAACGTGTATGTGGCCGTTTTTTCTGTTTTTTACTGTTTGCTGTTGTACGGAGGGCAAAGCAGTTAGCATTTGCAATCTAAATTCATATCTATATTTATAAGATGCACGTGATTACACCTCAATATGGGTGTACTTTTTTACTATTTGACCATTAGTTCCGATGATGACGTTTATGTCGAAAGAGCTCAGCTAAGGAAATAAATTATTTACACACTTTGACATACTAAATTTTCATTTCCTTTAATAATTTTTTCTTGCATAAAATTGACAACTTCGTGACATCTTGACAGACAAACGCCCTACTACCATAATGCGCCAAGCTCCAAATTTGTCCGACTCCACCCAAGTAAAAGTACAAAAATTTCGACGGTGTGATCATAAATAATAATTTTATATGTGGGTCCAAGGACTGTAAGTAACAATTTTGTAATATTTCTTCTTTTGATAATGTGAAGGTGTTATAAAAGCAAGGTTGACATTATGATATTTTAGTTAATAAAAAAGAGTGTAAAAACAAATAACAAGCGTGTATCTTACTTATGTGCCGGTACAGTAAAATTTCTTTAAAAACATTTACGAACAAACAATTTTTAAAAATGACATTTAAAAATCAATTCTGGTTGTCATTTCAAAGGCCCCATGGTGTAGGTTGGTTGGAGTGAAGTGAATAAAAGAATGAAGAAAGTGCCTACCAGAGAACCAAGTTTCAGTTTGAGTAAAAAGTTGAAAACTGATTAAGTATAGTACTGTTCATATACAATTTTATTAAATCAAGCATATACAAAATACAAGTATTTAAATATAAATAAAATATGCTAAAAACCATCCAGTATTAACATATTTTAAAATGTTTGCCTACAGAAATGTTTTAGAGAAAATCGTGTCAATATGTTATGAAAATTGTGTAAAGACATAAATTATTGGGAGCTAAAATGTAATCTAAAGTCATTATTAAGTTTTTGTTAGTTTCAAGAATAAACAAACATATTATGTACCTCTGTTAATTTCATAATATCTAGTTTATACTGATAAATAAGTTCGTTCTTTAAAGGTAAAATATTGCAAAACCTCTAAATTTTAAAGAACCGCTTGGATTGACATGAAATTTGGCATACACATAGCTAACAAGTCATAGAAAAAAGTAATATTGTGCCGATGTGTGCTTTTGCCCTAGGGGTGACTTTCACCCTCTTTTGGTGGTGAAAAATATATGTTCGAAATAAGTCCGGATATGGATAAAATTACCAATTCTAAGCAACTTTTGTTCTATAAGGTTTTTTCACCAAGTTAATACTTTTTGAGGTATTTGCGAGTTAATATGTTAATTTTTCTACAAAATTACCACGTTTTCAGACGGTTTTTCGCAAATAAACTAAAAAAGTAAGTATTTGGTCGAAAAAAAATTCTTATCAAAAATACAGCACGTAAAAAGTGAAAAACATGGTGTCTATATTAGGTGGCTATACCTATATAGTAGAAGCAGAGTTATTACTAATGAAAAATAGGTTCATATTCGTCAAATTCCAAATCGAATATTTTAACGTGCCATACCCAAATAACGAAGCACTTTTTTGTAGAAAACTCATTTTAACTTTTTTAAAGTGCTTAAAAAATGCTTATTCTTGCTTTTAAAAAAAAATTTTAGCATCAAAAATAAACAAGTTACGCTCAAAATAAAGTTGTTCCATTTTTTTCTGGTAATAAATCGGGAAAATCACCCCCTAATTAGCATTTCAAATGAACTTAATTGTTACCACTTCACAAGTTTTTTACTCGCATATGCATTAATCATATGATCTGTAAGTTTCATCGGTTCAAAGTCCTTATTTTTGAAAGAGCTGTAGTTAAAAGGGCTTGAACAAGTCTTTTATCATGAGTGTATGCAAATTTAAAAACACCGAATCTTAACCAATTTTTGTCTTACAGAAAAACAAAAAATACAAAATATTTAGAAAAGTAAAGCCAACTTTTTTTTGTTGTTTAAGATTTTTGGTATATCTAACAATTTTTAAGTTATTTTAAAAAAAAGCATTTTTTTCAAAATTAAAATTTTTTAACATTTTATTTTAAAACCAAATCTTTTCAAAAATAAGCATTTTGAATCGATGAAACTTACAGATCATAATACACACAACATAGCTAAAGTAACTTGTGAAGCGGTAACGATTAATTTTATTAAAGTTCCTAATTGGGGGGTGATCTTCCTGATTTTTTTTTGCCAAAACAAAAGGGACCAAATTTATTTTGAGCGTAACTTGCTTACATTGGTGCTCGGTGCTAGAAATTTTTTTGTAAAAACAGAAATAAAGCGTTTTTTCTTTAAAAAGTAGTAATGTGTTTTCCCCAAGAATGCTTCATTATTTGGATATTTCACATTGAATTATTCTATTTGGAATTTTTCGAATATGAACCTATTTTTCATTGGCTATAATTCTGCTTTTGCTAGGTATAGAGACCTAATATATTCACCTTTTTTTTCACTTTTTAATAGGCTATAGTTTTGAGTTATTTATAGTCTCGTGGTTTGGTCAATGTATTATATTGTCCCAAGCAATACACGGTATATGTACTGTAAACTACATCAGACAACAGCTCCTTTTGTGATCTATCTTTCATCCTTGAAAATAGGTTATTAACAGTTAAAACTGGTTTACTAGCTATTTTGATATTTAATTGTTCTTTACAATTCGTGTTAGCCTTGGCGTAATCTCTCTAATGAATGGTAAAGCAATTCTCATAAATTGATTAATCAGCAATTGGTTCAATCCTAGTTCCCATTTGTTTTATCAAGTTAACATTTAGTGAGTGTTTACGGTAAGACCTATAATTAAAGTGAATTTAAATCGAGAACTACTAAAATAAAACACGCGAACAATAATTCCAGTATAGGGTTAGCATTCCAATATGGAATAAAGGGTGTGTTTAACATTTATTGTTAAGCATGTATTTATTTCCAGCTGAGATCCATGCATATTTTAAGTTACCAGCGATTTCCAGTTTTATCATGTATAAAGTCATCAACAACTAATGTGGTTTCTTTATACATTTTTTTAATAAATATATAAATATTAGAGTTTTTTGAAATTATTTAAAATTTAAGGGGGGTATTTTTTGAAACCAACATATCAAGCACATTTTTGTGATTTTTTTTCGAAGCTATGGTACAGTTACTTTATTTTTAAATTTAATAGACATATTGAGTACAATTCATAGAATATCTAGAAAAAAATTCAGTCCAAAATATAAAAAAATAAGCCATTGGTGACAAATTTTGGCAGGCAGCTCACAAAAAAAAATGGATTTTGCGGTGGACATCAGAACTCGTCACTAGATCATACGAAACAATAAACTCAAAAAGATTTAATTAGCTTATGAGTTTCACGAAGTCGAGTAATGTCGAGTATTTTTATTTTTAATGATCTTTGAATTTTTGTTATCACTCAGAAATCAAAAAAATGAAATTTTTGGTAAAAATTTTGTGAAAATCAACAGATTTATTATTTTTGAATAAAAAATAAGCAAAAAAAGAAAAATATCTTGACGTTGTTACCTCATGAAATGTCTAAAAAAATGTGTGCAAAATATCAGGTAGATCGGCAGAGTAGTTTTTCAGTTACAATGTCCACCGCATTTGAAAAAGCAGTTTTGAGAAAAATGCGTTTAAAGTTTTAGACAACTGCATCTTCATCTTCTTATTTGTCTGCCAAATCATAAAGTGATGCACATTAGAATATGTTTTTTGAATCGAGGATTAATCTATAAAAGAGAAGGCGAACAGTTGTTTAACGTTTCTCACTACGCTCAAGCGTGCTGGCGCGAAGTCGCGGCAAAGCGAGTCGAAGGTAGGGATATTCAACACGCTGTATCTCTGGTTAGTCCATTGAAATGTAACATTTTTTGAGCCGTACCTTGCATTTGTTAGAGGAGTCAATTTTATTTTTTTATTGTGTAGAGGAGATCAGTTGGAGCTTAAGTTCAAGTTTTTGGGGTCGCCACCCTTGTCCCCCGGTCGCCATCTTGGAAAAGGGGTGCAAAGGGGTTTCGCGCTATATCTCGTAAACTACCAACCCTACGGAAAATCTAATAAAACATAAAATGTAGAAAATTAAATTTTATACAATTTTGTTTCGATTACTTTTTATCGTCAAGTGACCAACAAAAATGATATAAACTAAAAATAAGTAAAAATTTTTTAACGAGTTTCCTTTTGGTGGTTATAACTTTGTTTCAGTTCATTTTACAATAAAATAAAATTACACCAATTTTGTAGAGGGTTTTTCAGCGAACAATTTCCACTAAAAAGTTGTTTAATTCTATTTATTTATCTAGATTTACAGCGCTACAAACTTGACCAGATTCTTGAATGCTCAAAGGGATAAAATAAAAACAATACGTTAGGCTTATTTTCTATCTAAATATTTTTTATTCATTCAATTGATTATGATTTTAACATTCCTATGCTATTATTAATATATTTTTGACATTTCTCTCCACTATAAAACTTAGAACCCTAAGCATATGTATATAGAAAAGGCGCAAGAAGTTGTTTGAGGACAAATTTGCCGGTCCAGAAGATGAATGACGCAACCGAACAATGTAAACTTCTTCAGAAGAGCAAAAAAACGATTTTTACATATTTAAAATAGGGATTAAATTAAGAGTAATCGTCCAGGAGCATCGGTATAGCGTTTGTTTTTTGACAACGATGGCTTTTATTTTCATCGATATTGGTTCGAATTTTATTATACTAACAAGTAGTTGGACTTCGTAAGTCCTAGGTTTTCACCCAAAGTAATCGAAAGTAGAACTGGAAGACGATATTTGAATTCTTCGTGTAACTTTGCGTGGATTGATATACGAATTTACTAATTTTGAGTCATTTTTGCTAAAATTAAAATTAAAAATTAAGTAGTTAAAATTTGTCAACTGTAGTACCATCCTTGGATTATAAGCTTTAATTTGACACCTCATTTGTCATTTTACCTGGTATAATGACGGAGGAGTTATATTCGCGGTCGAGCGGACAGACAGCCTAGGTCAAATATCTCACCCTTAGTACCATACCTGAATTATAAGCTTTCATTTGACACCTCATTTGTCATTCTACCTGGTATAATGACGGAGGAGTTATATTTTCGGTCAAACGGACTGACAAACAGACAGCCTCGGTCAAATATCTCACCTTTAGTATCATCCTTGTATTATAAGCTTTCATTTGACACCTCATTTGTAATTCTACCTGGTATAATGACGGAGGAGTTATATTCGCGTTCGGACGGACCGACGGACAGACTACCAGCCTACGTCAAATATCTCACCTTCAGTACCATCCTTGGATTATAAGCTTTCATTTGACACCTCATTTGTCATTCTAGCTGGTATATTGACGGAGTAGTTGTGATTACAGACGGACAGACAGACAGACAGACAGAAGGACGTGGATAATTTAAAGTTTTCACTTTTTTTCAAAATTGGGTGAAAACAATTTAATCGCCCCATTTTTAACCCTATCTGCAGTTGCGTCATTATGCATCTGAAACAAGGTCTAACGTAGCGCGTATTTCAGCAACGACGCAACTACCCTACAGTGGCTCAGTACATTTTTACAGTTCGGTCGTTTTTGTATCATCTGTACATAATATTTTAGAAGATAATTCGCAATAAATAGGACATACTGGACTGAATATCTGCCTGCTATTAGTTTTATTATTATAATTTATCCTGGGTGGCACAGAAGTCGGTTCCCCTCTACTTACCTTATTCTTACAGTTATGCTACCTATTTGGCCACGTGAAGTCGTATTAAAAATGGATCTAGGACAATTGCCTGAAACCAGTTTCCCGAAAGACAAATCCCCGAAAGCAATTCCCCGAATGGACAATTTCCCGAATGTACAATTCCCCGAAACACGAATGGACCGAATGGACAATTGCCCGAATAGGCAATTTTCAGAAAAACAATTGCCCGAAAAAAGAATTGGCCGAAAAATACATTTAAATAATTATTGCCCTCAATTCTTGCGGGGAATAGCACATAATTTATCGTATTAGTATATTTATAGGAAATACATATTATAAAGATCAAATATACAGGGTGTAACGAAAATAGAGGTCATAAATTAAATCACATATTCTGAGATCAAAAATAGTTTGAATGAACCTAATTTACCTTAGTACAAATATGCACATAAAAAAAAAGAATGTGTGTGTACTTTGTACGCACGTAAGAAGTTATACTTCTATTATATGATTATATTATGATTATAAACGAAATTAGTATACTTTTTATTTATATTTTATTTAAATATTAAATTAATTTATACTTACTACTTCTCAAACATTTTTATTAAAACAGTACCAAAAATTAAAATAATAAAAAAATAAAACACACACAAACACATTAAAAATGCCACAAATGATTTCTGAACATTAATTGTCGGAAATATTTTTAACTAAATACGTATTTTCTGAAAATAAAATTATATAATAAATATACTTACAATCATAAAATGTATAAAAAAAAAATAAAAAATAAAAGTTTCTATTGGGATTCGAACCAACTTACCACGCGGCTGGGTATTTGCGTTGTATTGGGATTCACTCGCATTAAAACTTCGCCACAGAGACAGCTTGTCATTATGTGCGAAGATCGTCTAACTAAACAGATTAACCTTTGGACATTTTTAACTTATGTAAATCAAATTATTTTGATTTTGAATTGAAATGGTTTAGAATTGAAAAAATACAGCAAAACATAGAGTAAGAAAACAATATATTAGGTTAATATTGATAGAAATTTTGATGGTAATCAAATTATGTAAATAAAAGTATTACATACTACTTATGTATTTTGGTAGGTTCAAGTTAGGTATCGGAGCTCGTATAACGACTAATAAATTTCGCAATCACTTGCGTCGTGCAAAGTTGTATGTTCAAATATCATAACAAAATTTGATCAACTATTTATAAAACACTTACCAGTGAAATATTATTTAGCTTTGAATAAGCGAGATCTGCTGCACTCATACTAGTCACAGTTTGATGAGCTTTCACATTGGCATGCAACAATCATCTCTTCTATGTAAATAAGTCCAAAAATATAATATGAAAACTGTTTAAAAAGGCAGTATAACCATTAACTAACTTTTTGTTTGTTGTTTCTCTTCCTACAAATTTTAAAACGCAACAAGCATACATTATAACCAAACCACAGTCCCACAGCTGTGCCACAGCTGCCATATTGGATAATTTTTGTCATGTCATTTGAACATCCAATCAGAACAAAGTTATAATGCGCATGCGCCCGGTCGCTAGGTTTTACCATATAAAATTTCACCGTCATTACGCCCGTAAAGAAGTATAACTTCAAAAAGTTACAGCCCTTTGAAGTTACAAAATGAAAATCGATTTTTTCGAATATATCCAAAACTGTTAGAGATTTTTTATTGAAAATAGACATGTGGCATTCTTATGGCAGGAACATCCTAAAAAAGAATTATAGTGAAATTTGTGCACCCTATAAAAATTTTATGGGGGTTATGTTCTTTTAAACCCCCCAAACTTTTGTGTACGTTCCAATTAAATTATTATTGTGGTACCGTTAGTTAAATTCAATATTTCTAAATTTTGCCTCTTAGTATTTTTTCGATAAGGCAGTTTTTATCGAGTTGTGGCTTCTTTTTTAATATGTTTACATAAAAATTTTATGGGGGTTTTGTTCCTTTAAACCAACCAAGTGTTTGTGTATGTTCCAATTAAACTTTTACTGCGGTACCATTAGTTAAACACAGTGTTTTTAAACTTTTTTGCCTCTTTGTATTTTTTCGAGAAGGCACTTTTTATCGAGATATTACTTCTTTTTTAATATGGTTCAAAATATACCTAAAAATGTAAATCATAAATAAATTTTCATATTATTACCAAGTCTCCATAATCGTACTTAGCCATATAAAAATATGTGGTGGATTTGACAAATATTGAAAATATCTCGATAAAACTGGCTTTTCGAAAAAGTACTCAGAGGCAAAAAAGTTTTTAAAATAGTGTGTTTAACTAATGGTACTACAATAATAATTAAATTGGAACGTACACAAAAGTTTGGGGGGGGGGGTTTAAAGGAACAAAACCCCCGTAAAATTTTTATGGGTGTCCAAATTTCACTATAATTTTTTCTTCAGATACTACTACCATAAGAATGCCACATGTCTATTTTCAATAAAAGATCTCTAATAGTTTTCGATATACTGGAAAAAATCGATTTTCATTTTGTAACTTCAAAGGGCTGTAACTATTTTTATGTGCACATTTGTACTAAGGTAAGTTAGGTTCAATCGAACTTTTTTTGGTCCCAGAATATGTCATTAAATTTATGACCTGTATTTTTGTTACACCCTGTATATTATAATAATAAATTAATTAACGAGATAGCTAGGTCGAACACAATATAAGCACTAAAATAACTATATAAATAGCACGTAAGTTACCGTATATATAGGAAATACATATAAAGCAATAACTATTTAAATGTATTTTTCGGTCAATTCTCTTTTCGGGTAATTGTTTATCTGCCAATTGTCTATCCGGCCAATTTTCCATTCGTGGAATTGTCCATTCGGGGAATTGTCTATTCGGGGAATTGTCCATTCGGGGAATTGCATTCGGGGAATTGTCTTTCGGGAAACTGTTTTCGGGCAATTGTCCGGAACCCAATGAAAATTGTGAAAAGTATTTTGAGTTTTATAGATAATATTATTGAGAGTCTTGTGGGTAAAATTTATATTTTTGTGATTAGATAAGCATTTTGTATTTTTTGTAAGCGGGCATCATAAGTGGTCGTTATTTTATTTGTAACAAACCTCTGGGGAAAATTATTTGTCAGTGGGAAAGTCGAGCCATCTTTACTTACTGTTGTGGGCGAACGTTTTTCGTCTCTTTATATGGCGGAAATAAAGACGATTCTCTGGAAACCCTGAGATACAAACGATTCGCTAAAACAGTGACAAAAAATGCATTTAATCTCTTCTCACTTCCTCCAACACAAGATGCAGCCCGATTCCACAGACCCCGAGTGTATCACCAGATTCAGTCATGGCTCGGAAACATTATAATCCAGAAGATTGGGGGTGGAAAAAGTATGGAAAATTTTGGATACCAATCCAAACTTCCAAGCCTCCAGTACCCCTGAGCTTATTAAATTCATCTTTTGCAGATATAATGGAAATTGGAAGTGCATGTGGTTGCCAAAACGCAGACCTTAAATATTCAGCAGTGTGCCTCCATTGTGGTGGTGAAAGTTGTAGCAACATTGTGGACATGTCAACATTAATTATTGAAGAAAATGAATTGGAAGATGAGTTACCAACAATGATGCCAACTCTAACTTTCATTATGCCACAAAATTTCACCTCAGATACCTACTGATTCAAATCTTGACTCGCAGTACTATCATAGATCTTTTTCAAGATTTAGTAATAAATAATATTATTTTGTCTAGAAATTGTCCGTGGATTAGGCCTATTGGGGATACCACACAAAAAACGCGCCTCCCGACTCTACATTATATGTGGCGGGGAAACGGGTCAAAAATATCTTAATAATAGCATAGGAATGTTAAAATTATAATAAATAAATATATAGATAGAAAAGTATCTAAGCCTAAGGTTTTGTTTTTATCGTATTCCTATGAGAATTCGAGAACCTGGTCCAGTTTGGAAATGGACGGAAAAAAAGTTATAAGCTCCAAAAGGAAAGTTCTTACAAAATTTTCTCTTATTTTTGTTTATAACTTTTTATTGGTCACTTGACGATAACATCTGTTAATAAAAAATTGTATAAAATTTAATTTGCTACATTTTATGTGTAATTAATTTTTCTGTAGGGTTGCTAGGTTAGGAGATACAGCGCAAAAGACCTTTGCACGCCCTTTTCCAAGATGGCGGCCGGGGGACAAGAGTGGCGACCCCAAAAACTTTAACTTAAGCTTCTACTGAACCCCTCTATACATTAAATAAGTAAAATTGGCTCCCCTAAGAAATACAACCCTAAATGTAACATTTGAATGGACAATGGACTAGGTAATTTTACTCCGATTCTTTTGAAATTTTTAGAGAGTATTCTTGACAGTAGGCACTTTATATTTGAAATAATAAAAAAAATTAAATATTTCAAACCATACCCCCCTCCCCTTAAGTCAGAAAAAAATACTAATCCTTATTATTTAACAAGATTTTTTAACGAGAAACATTTCTTACTTAAGGTATATTCCCTATTAACAAAGCACTAAGCCACTTGGTAACTGTAATCAGCGACATCTCTGAGAGAGTTTTTATCTACGTAATGGTTAACTTAAATATTTAAGCGACGGGCAGTTTATTCATGGGTATATACCAATCAGGTAGCCAGCCTTGCTTGAAAGGCAGTGCTATCCAAAGCCATTAGTGTACGTAAAATACACTAACAGAAAATTAGAAGTGGATTTAACTCTAAAATGGTCCACAAGAAAATAACGGATTGTAGAATACATGAATGTGAACACAAAGATGACCAAAAGCCCCGTTGATCAGAATCAGTAGAGGTGGGGGTGGTTCTTCGGACTTTCTTTCTAGATCAGAATAGAATGGAGTAAAAATAAATGAGATTACTAGAGTTTAACCGGAATGTAGGATAATTAAAATACAGAAATAAAAGATACAAAAAATTTACCAAAAAAAGGCGCCATTTTGTCTTTTCTTCGAGAGACAAAGAAAACTCTTAATATCAAAATATAAATATGAGCAAATAGAAAATAGCAAATAGTAATCACACCTACTTTATTGTTTAGTCTTACTCAAAATTCTGCTGTCCAAAATAAAGGAAGATCGATTATAAAAAAAAAGAAATAATATAAAATTGTTATTTACAACAATATCTATTATTATTCAAAACAGATTTTAAGTTACACAATGTCATCTTTGCAACAACAAATACAGTATAATCACGACAACAATAACAACAAATAACAACAGTTGGACAACAAATAAAACAGTATAATGTATTCAATGCCTTAGTGTTTTACAAAAACGAAAACAACGGTGAAACATAAAAAATTACTGGGATATAGCCAATAGAAAATTGTAAAACTAAAACACTGCACTAAACTGAAACACTGATAGTTGTACAGTTAAAATAAAACAGCACATGAAGAAAATTTCAGGTTAGTTATCTATTCATTATTTGTTGTTTCAGGATTCATAAACAAGAAAAATAAAAACAAATTCAATATCTTGTTTTTAACAAAACTCCATAAACACAAAAACAATATATAGGTAAACGTCATGCTAAAACTTTACCTTGGAGTAGATCAAGTTATCAATCGACTGGTTTTCTATCTACACCATTACCACTGCCAAAGATATACTCGGTCCGAACAAAGTGAATTTAAATCGTGAACTACTAAAATAAAGCACGAGAACAATAATTCCTGTATAGGGTTAGCACTCCAATATGGAATAAGGGGTGTCTTTAACATTATTGTTATGTATTTATTTATTTCCAGCTGATATTCATGCATATTTTAACTTAGTCATCTTAACTTAGATTTTATAAAGTCATCAACTATGGTTTCTACATGCAATTTTTTGATGAGTTTAAGAATATTAGAGTTTTTGAAATTATTTATGATATTTATCCCAGGGGAAAAGTAGTTCTCTTTATCTAACCATATTTTTATATTTGTTTCCTGTATGTAGGGGACTAAGGTGTTGAATTTCTTAGTGAAGATACATTTCTTATTAACAAAAAATTAAGCCACTTGGTAATTGTTATCAATGCCATTCTGAGAGATTTATCTACGTAATATTTAACTAAGCATTAGGGAAGAGGTGTACTATTCAGTTCATTCATGGGTATACATTCACCAGCCAGGCCGACCATCAAGTTATGCACACAATTCAGAGCCATTAGTGTACTCAAGGCTCACTAACAGTTAATTAGTGGTAACTTTAATCTCTAAAATTGGCCACAGGAACATAACGGGTGAAAATGTGGGAAACTTTCGATTATGAAAGAAACAAACTCATTTACACAAACAAGTTTCCTACTGTTGATGATAAACCAATTAAAAAAGAAGTTCTAATTAGAACCAATAAAAACCTTAAACAAAATTAATAGGTTTTATAAAAATAAACAATACGTTAATACAAAAAAAAATTATATTTGTCATTGCTTTTACCTGCTTAACTAGTAGATTAAATGCGCCAATGGTTTGGACTTTAAATTGTTCCTTCCTCTAGTTTTTTTTATTTGTCACATCTGTGACAAATAAAGAACGAGAAATTAGAGGATTCTCTTGTGAATATCAGTTTTATCCCTTAACCACCGACGTGCGATATGCCATTGAGTAAAAGGGCTAGGACAGTTCTGGCTATTTTCCCATTTAAAATCCCATAAGAAATCGCTAAGGTCCGTTCTGTTCATTTTTGTCTCGTTTTGTAGTGGAGGCCCGACGGCTCGTAGACCTATTCAAGAACTGTTCAGACCTATTCAAAACCTGTTCCAGACCTGTTCAAGACCTGTTCAGACCTGTTCAAGACCTGTTGCAGAGCTGTTCAAGACCTGTTCAGACCTGTTAAAACCTGTTCCAGACCTGTTAAAGACCTGTTCAAGACCTGTTCAGACCTGTTCCCCGTCGCGCCTCCACCACAAAACGAGACAAAAATGAACAGAACGGACCTTAGCGATTTCTTATGGGATTTTACATGGGAAAATAGCCAGAACTGTCCTAGCCCTTTTACTCCATTGATACCACGCCGAAGATATATTTTGTTGTAAAACCTGTTTTATAAAAGATTCATAAGCTTTGCTCGCGCTGGACAACCCGAGCGTACCCAGAAGGAGAACGTCTGCGCATTACAAAATAGAGCGTTCGCGGAGGTCGAATTTTTCTCTCATGAACACCCTCCGGATTTTTAATTCGGTGTTCGCGCCGCAGTACAGAAAAAAGATCCTGAACGTGCCCGGGATACCATCTCGACGTTCGAGGATTTTGTTTCGGATTTTAAGTTCGCACAGGCGCACAAAATATTTAGGAAGAATTTCTTGACATTCTGACCATTATTATGTTCTTATTCCGTCCAATTTTTAACCTAAAATATTGTTTTGTTAGGCAGACCGCACATCAAAGAAACATGAAACGTAAATTACGTTTCATGGAAATAAACCACTGCTAAACAAATATATGTCCGGCCATTTATGAAACTCTTCGAAAATAAAAATGTGTCATGAGCATGAATCACACTCGTTTCATTGGTAGGCGGACTTTGAGATTTGTTTAGCAGTGTTTTCTTTTCATGAAACATGTTTTTCGTTTCATGTTTCATGTTTTTTCGTTTCATGTTTCTTTGGTGTGCGGCTTGGCTTAAACAACTTGTAGATGTAGATTCTGGTTTTTAAAGTTTTTAAATTATGTAAAGTGTTATATCATTTCAATATTCTTCAAACAAATTTTAATATTTTTTATATTAAAACATTTTTACTTGTTTTTGTCAATGTTTCCATTTAGCATGTTTATTAAATAAGTAGGTACCTTTTCTAGTATTATTATCTTATTACTTTTCATTCGTTACTCGATAATTATCTATTACGTTAGTATTACAATAAATTGTACTCTGTTTTTACTTAATTTCTTCTATCTAGATGAGCTTATAAGTACCTACATATTCTTGTGGTTTATTTTTCAGTTTAATTGATGAGGTAAATTAGTCTCTTATTGAATAATGAATCCTAAACAACACATCGAACTTATTCTAAAACTATTTCTTGTGTCTTGTCATATTTCATTATTTTTGTGGTGTAATAAACCACAACACTATGCTACAACCTATCAAATTCAATATATATATTATATCAAAATTGGAAATGATTGCTTTACTAAATTATTCCTTCCTTCAGATAATGTTCAACCCCCAGGAAGTTAAAGGTAATTTTTATATCTAAATAACAAGCTTCAATTTCCAAGTAACTCAACAATCTTTTTCTCTCTACAAAAATTTAAGCCGGATTTCGGCGTGGAAACACCAAATTGTATTGTCGAAATAATAAAGACGCCAATCAAATGTCTAACTTCTAAGAAAGGCATTGAATAATAGAAAGTTAATGCTTTGGCTGATGCTGTGATTCTCTTTCTGTCTTTCTCTTTGTTGAATTTGCATTTTTGTTGACATTGATTTCGAAATAAGAAAGGGACAAGAAAAGGCTTCCTTCTCTAACCTTAATGTATGCAACCCGTCATTATATTACGAATCCGAAAATTGTTCGTGGAGCGAAAAATCCTGAACACGTCCAGGATAAGTTTACGTTGACGCCTGCGCCTTGGAAACTAATCCAGAACTTTAATTATTTCGCTATTATTATGGGAGAAAGTTCATCCAGTTGCAGTTGTTTGTAATGCTTTCAAGATTGTTTTACTTTTTTTAGTTACCAATCAAGTTCTTTTTTTGTAATTCAGTTTATAAAGGATTTTGTAAGAACCTTCACCATTTTTTAAATAGTATGCATGCGTTCAAAAATCAGAATGTCTGCTAATCACTCCGCAAATGCTTCAGAATATAAATTAGGGAATGTTTTGGAACAAAATCTTTATCATGTATGGACGCCGGGGGTCATCAGTGTTTTAAAATTTGGTCAACTACGAAATAAGTAACCAGCTAAGAATTTTAATTTCAAAAGATATTTTTTTAAATAAAGCAAATAAAGTATTGGATGGGCCGGAGTAGCTCAGGTGGTATGATGTCTGACTTCCATGCAGGTAGGTCTGGGTTCGAAACCCAGCGCGCGCGAGAAGGTTAAACATTTTTGCTAAACAATAAAATGAGTGCCTTTCGTAAAACCGGGGGTAATAATATGCGGTTGAAGCGTAGCACTGGCCCTGTTACCTTCCTTGTAGACCCTAGGCTCTAGATATAGCAGACTAGCCTGCGGACATCTTCGATATTAGTGCATCCTAATATGTCTGTGTCATGATAAAATAACAGAAGATATGACATGGAGCAGGTGGGCGGGGCCTACGTAGCTACGTCACTCTGTGAGTAGAACAGCATTATTCAGTGTTGTCGTATAGTAAACACTGTTTATTTTTGTGTTTAAGGTGAATTTTACTTATAATTTGTTATAAGTTTTTATCAAAAATATTATATTCATAGTTAGATTTGATTAGTCCTTAGGAGGTGTGATCATAAATATAATTAATGAATAAGAGAACTTAAGTAATAAAAAAATATAACTGATGGGCTTCATGACTATCGCAGCTTTAACTTTTTTTATCATTTAACACATTACAATTTTATCGTTACCTTTATTTCATCGTCAGTACATGTATTAAACAGGGTGTATAATACATGTATATAGGGTGGAAGGCACTTATGGAATAAAATTATTTCTGTCCTTGTTTTAAAAAAATTTTCAAAACGCTGAGACCCGTTCATTTTTATATTTAAATGTACGCTTTTTTAACCTACATTTAAATTTAAACAGGGTGATTCACGCAAGTCTAGTATACTTCATAAGCTTGATTTTTAATGGAACACCCTATATATTTGTATATTATTAAAAGCTACTTACCAGCCTGATTTCAACGACCCATATCATGTATGGTGTATTATGAATAATACAGGGTGAAATTTTGAAATTACAGTGTATGGAATAACATTATTTGTGTCCTTATTTTAGAAAATTAGAAAAAACGCTAGGATACGTCAACTTTTAAATTTAGATATGCTCTCTTTAAACATTAATTAAAATATACGGGGTGATCCACACAAGTCTATCATAGTCCAGGATCTTTAATTGTAATGAAACACCTTTTATATTTTTATGTTTTTGGAATTTGCTAAATAACTTCATCACAAAAAAGTGTATTGTATAGGGCCTATTATAAATAATACAAGGTGCAATTTTAAAATTACATATTATAGGTTAAATTTTCTTCAAGATATTAAATAGGTACCTACATACATAAAATTTTGAAATTATCTAATAATTTATCATACTTTAAATAATAGTACAGTATATAATAATAGTATTTTTAAAATTAGCTAAATAAAGACATACATTTTCTAAACTAAGTATAAATAATATTTATTTTTTTTTTGGTTTTGTATTTTTAATGTCTTGACGAAATTTAAAAATAAGTTAAAAATTTCACCTTTTCAAAATTTCTCCTTGTATTATTCAAAATTGACCCTTACAATACATTTTTTTGAGATGAAATTTTAAAGTAGCTTCTAAGCACATACAAATATACAGGGTGATCCATTAAAACTAAAGATCAAGAGCTATGCTGTACTTGCGTAAATCACCCTGTAAATTTAAATCTATGTTTGTAAAGCGCCCATTTAAATTTAAAAGTTGACCTGTTTTTTATAATTTTTTAAAATAAGGACACAAACAATTTTATTCCATGAGTGGATTCCATAGTTAATAATTTCAAAATTTCATCCTGTATTGTTCATAATTCACCCTACATGATATAGTTAGTTGAAATCGGGTTGTTAAGCAGCTTTTAATAATATAAAAATATACAGGGTGTTCTATTAAAAATAAAGCTTATGGACTCTGCTTGACTTTTATGAATCACCCTGTAAATTTAAATTTGTGTTTAAAACGTGCAGATATTTATTTAAAAATCGACGAGTATCAGCGTTTTTTATAATTTTTCGAAACAAGGACAGAAATAATTTTATTCCATAAGTGCCTTCAACACTGTATAATTAGACGTATGTTGCCTAATAATAAAAAAATCATGTTTCTGATTGATTTTTATTATTAGAATATGTTCTCAATAATTAAATTTAATGTTACTAAAGAAAACAGTACTTCTATAAAGTTTCACAACTGATATTAATAGTTAAAATCCCCAAATCATAATGGCAATGCATTCGAAATTTAAAGGATCTACTCACGACGTGACGTCATGCGCGACATGAACGAAATTAGGAACGCTACGTATCGTATCTTGGGTTATTGTATTATGTGTCTGTGTAGATTTTTGCATTGGATCGACCATCACTTGTAACACCGTTGCCATATCCTCTATTTTTTCATAATATCACGTTATAATTTTTTGTGATAATATATTTGTGTGTGAAATGTATCATTTGCGTATTTTAGGTATATTATTCTCACTGGCGGATCCAGGGGTGGGTGTCACGGGGGTCATGACCCCCCCCATAATTGTAAACCCACTTATCCTAGGGTTGGTAAGACTAAGTGACCTTGCATCTTAAAATAGTAATTAAATCGTCCTCAAGACCCATGACTCCCTCCAAAAACAGTTTCTAGATTCGCCACTGTATATTCTAATATTTTATGTATACAGTCGGAAAAGTGAAAGAATACCCATGAACGAACATATAAAACACGCTGTATTTTCCTCTCATTGTGTCACAAAGAAAATTGCCCAGCATAAGTACATGTAATAATTATTATTACATGTAATTATGCTGGGCAATTTTTTTTGTGACACGGTGACAGGAAAATACAGCGTGGTTTATATGTTTCTTCATGGGTATTCTTTCACTTTTCCTACTATAGATAGGTTTTTACTTAATTATTTTAAATCACTGTGAAGTTTAACTTGCTAGGAACCTTGTAATATTGTGTAATGTGTTAAAAGTAAGTAGTTTTGAAACACCAATTAAGTAAAGTTTAATATGTTGTTGCTTTCACCAATTTTAAAAAAATGTGAAAGAATTGAATTATCCACGTCCGTCTGTCCGTCCGTCCGTCTTGTCTGTTCAACCGCGAATATAACTCCTCCGTCATTATAGCAGGTAGAATGACAAATGAGGTGTCAAATAAAAGCTTATAATCCAAGGATGGTACTAAAGGTGAGAAATTTAACGTAGGCTGTCTGTCCGTCTGTCTGTCCAATCGCGTATATAATTCCTTCGTCACTATACCAGGTAGAACAACAAATGAGGTGTCAAATAATAGCTTATAAAATTCCTCAACTTTAGTACCATCCTTGAATTATAAGCTTTCGTTTGACACCTCATTTGTCATTCTACCTGGTATAGTGAGGAGTTATATTCGCGGTGGGACAGACAGGCGGACAGAAAACCTATGTAAAATTTCTCGCCTTTAGTACCATCCTTGGATTATAAGCTTTCATTTGACATCTCATTTGTCACTCTACCTGGTATAGTGACGGAGGAGTTATATTCGCGGTCAGGCAGACAGACGGACAGACAACCTAGGTCTAATTTCTCACCTTTAGTACTATCCTTGGATTATAAGCTTTCATTTGACACCTCATTTGTTATTCTACCTGGTATAGTGACGGATGAGTTATATTCGCGGTCAGACAGACAGACGGACAGACAACCTAGGTCTAATTTCTCACCTTTAGTACTATCCTTGGATTGTAATCTTTCATTTAACACCTCATTTATCATTCTACCTAGTATAATGACGGAGAAGTAAACGTTCTTATTCTATTATTCTTGTAAGTACATTTAACATTGATTGAAATTATGAAAAAAATATAGAAAACAGCATGGCAACAGTGTGACGCACAAACATAACATTCAGCTGTGCGTTACATAGGGTACACTAATATCCAAGATGTCCCTAGCCTGCTACAATCCCAATGCCACGTTAGCAGTATAAAACTGGAGACTATTTTTAAATAAATTATTGGACCGAATTTAAAATTTTATAGATTAGTGTAGATATAACTTCAAGAGCTTTAAATAGGTGTCTTATGTGACTCCCATTGTAATTAAAAAATGTTGGGGTAATTCTTATCCTGGCTAAGGTGTCAAAGTAAAATAATCGAAAATATCGGAAAATGTGTCCCCATTTAATCAAAAATCGATGTGTCGCTGGATTTTTCAAAAATGTCGCAGGTCCTGATAGTGCATCTGTTTTGTTTTTATCTTGCCAGCATGTATAGTAATAAAGAATATCAGCTATTTAAAATATGAAGGCCCGTTTTAATAATTTAAATTTAGAGAAAGAATCTGCTACCGACATACTATTTTCAATAGATACAAGAAAGATATATGTAAATAAAATTATGTTGTCAAAACGTGAATGGGAATTAATTAAAGTTATCAATTATAAGCGGCAGTTAGAGGAACTTTTGACTTTCTGAAAACACGTGCTAATTTTTGTTTCATATTTTTTAGAGAGGTTTGTTTCGGTTAAATTATACACTGCTCGTCAGAGAAAACGCGCACCCCAAAAAATGAGCAATTTTTGATGTCTCCTTTTGATCTAATAAAGCTGTTGTCCGATTTAAATAATTTTTATAATAAACTTACGTGCATAGAAATCGGCCCACCTAAAAATTTGGTGATTTTTAATGTCTCATATTTCCTAAAGCTGTTGGCTGATTTAAGTGATTTTTTGAACCTGTTATGGCCTTATTCTTTAGCAATACCATTGTAATAATATTGTTGCTAAACAGTTAAATTTTCATTGTATACCGGGTGTACCAATCAAACTGTGTTTTTTTCTCAAAATTTGCATCACCCTGTGGAATATTCTAGCATTTATAAAATACTGAAATTAAAACCCCACTATAGCCTCAGGTTTTCTTAACATTTTGCTTTTTGATTCATTCGTTTATGTGGGACAATAAAAAACTTAGGTATTTTAACATCTATACATGTTCTTCATCGATAGACGGTGTTTTCAAATAGGTGCGACCAAATTTAAGGGGTAATTCTGCATGAAAAAATAATGACAGTTGGCTTTATAAACGTATGTCTGCAAGTATTTCGTTTCCGAGATACGGGATGTTGAATTTTTTCCTACAAACTGACGATTTATTTATTGCTTTAAAACAAGTTGGAATATGCAAATGAAATTTGGTAGGTTTTAAGAGATAGTTATTGCGAATTTTTCGATATAAAATTAAGAATTTTATATTCACCATTAGCGTGCATACAGGTAATATTATCGGTCATATTACACGTATGCGCGCTAATAGTGAATAGTAAATTCTTAATTATATGTCAAAAATGTGCAAGAACTACGTCTTAAAAACCACCAAATTTTATTAGCATATCTCAACCGGCTCAAAGCAATAAAATAAATCGTCAGTTTGTAAGAGAAAATACAACATCCCGTATCTTGGAAACGAAACATTTATAAAGCCAACTGCCATTATTTTTTCATACAGAAGTATCTCTTAAAGTTTGTCGCACTTATTTAGAAACACTGTGAATTGATGAAGAACATGTATAGCTCTTAAAGTACCTAACTTTTTTATTATCCCCCATAAACGAATGAATAAAAAAACAGAGTGTTAAGAAGATCTGAGGCTATAGTTCGGTTTTAATTTCAGTATTTTATAAATGCTAGAATAGTCCACAGGGTGATGCGAACTTTGAGAAAAAAACACAGTTTCATTGGTACACCCGGTATACAATGAAAATTTACCTGTTTAGCAACAATATTATTACAGTGGTATTGTTACAAAATCAGGCTATAACATGTTTAGGCTATTGATTATATTCAAAATAAGATAGCTAAAAGGAACTACAACGTTAACGGGGTTTTATTATTTCATATGGTCAATGGACATCTATATATCAAAAAACCGCGGAGTGCTACCATTTAAAGGGGTGCGTTTTTGAGAAATGGGTGAATTAGTCCCTGGGCACAGGTTACATTAGGGTGAGTTCTATGCACTTTTGGTACACACATATCTACATAAAAATTGTTTCTGGTTATATTTCCTATCTGAATATCGCTTTTTAAAGTCAAAAATATATTCAAGAGAAAAAGCACAAAGAAACCCAAAAGAAAGAAATTTTGTTTTTTGTCCCATAACTTTTGTCCTACAGGATATAGGTATAGACATTGGTTTATAGAAAGAAAAACCTACATATTTCTTCTTTAAAATGTTGTTTAGTAGAGGTAATTAGGATTTCTAGTTTTCGAAATATGATTTTTCAAATTTCGCCACTCACAGCAATTTTGGGCAATTTTCCTTGTTATTTCGCATATATTGTTCTGTAACTTTTTTCTACGTAACTTTAGGAACATGTAATGGTACACGTAATAGGAATAGAAATCAATTACCTTTAAAATGGTCTGCTGTATAACGTTGTACGACTTTTTTTAAAGTGATTATGGTTTTTCAAGTTTTTATACTTTTAACGATATTTCATAATATAATATAAAAATAAAATAATATTATTATATAATACATTATATATTATATAATATTATATTATATAATATTATATTATATAATATATAATACCTAATATGAAAAAAATATTATTTTTTACATTTTTTACGATTATTTTTTAAATTTTTCCTTATATAGTGGATTCGCTAAACTCAGACACAACTGGCTAGTGACGTTAGTCGGTATTTTTTTTTTGTTTTTGGTCAACTTTGCCATTAAGAGTGGTAAAATTACTAACTATTTAGTATATATTTTTTTGCCAATTTTACCAAATTGGCAAAATTACTTACTAAAATCACTAGCCAGTTGTGTCTGAGTTTAGCGAACCGACTATAACTTTTTGTTTCTTGTACATGAATATACTATATATTGCTTAATACAAAAGGCTTACTTTCTGTTCTTTAAAATTCTTTGATATTTTTGTACCTGTTTTATTTAAAATTATTTCTTTTACAAAAATTACATAAATATTAGTTTTAGAAAACATCACTTTAGTTAAAATTATTTAATAGTTGACATTTAACAAATTTTCAAAAACAAAGTCCATCTCTTCGTTAGCATTAGCTTCAATATCTTCCTCTGACAGTATTCCTCTTATCTTAAGAGTTCCCATAATTAGTATCCATGCACATGCATCCTTTGCAGAATATTGAACAACTAATTCCTATCTTCCTACAACCGCAGTTTTTTGTACATCCTTTGGTACATTTACATGCTATTTTTTCAAGCAAAGCTTGTGGTGCAGGAGCTTTGACAGTAAATATTGGAATTAATCCATATTTTGAAGTTTACCCGGCCGGGTCAAGTGGATCCAAAGGTCCACATATAAAAAATAAGATTCAATCTTAACACACAATCACATAGAAAAGTTATAATGAGAAATTTAAAAAATAATCCTAAAATCAAGAATCGTTGCAAGTACTTATTACATTTTGAAAAAGCATATCTTATTCAAAAATAATCCTAGAATTTTGTATAATACACCATTTTAAAGTAAACAGAATAAGCTTTCTTCTTTATTCTATAATATATACCTAAATGTAGAAAAAAAAGTTATAATGGGAAATTTAAAAAATAATCGTAAAAAATATAAAAACTCGTTAAAAGTATAAAATCTTGAAAAAGATAACCTCTTTAAAAGAAGTCGTACAACATTCTACAGTAGAACATTTACAGGTAATTGATTTCTATTCCTCTTACATGTACCATTGCATATGCCTAAAGTTACGTAGAAAAAAGTTACAGAACAATATTTGCGAAATAACAAGGAAAATGGCCCAAAATTGCTGTGAGTGGCGAACTTTGAAAAATCATATTTCGAAAACTGTAAAAACTAATGGCCTCTACCAAACACTATTTTAAAGAAAAAATATGTAAGTTTTTTTTCTGTGAAGCAATGTCTATACCTATATCTCCGTGGACAAAAGTTATGGGACAAGAAACAAAATTTCTTTCTTTTGGGTTTCTTTGTGCTTTTTCTTTTGAATATTTTTTTGTAAAAAAAAGTATCTTTGACTTTAAAAAGTTATATTTAGATAGGAAATTTAACCAGAAACAATTTTTATGTAGACGTGTTTGTACCAAAAGTGCATATAACTCACCCTAATGTAACCTGTGCCCAGGGACTAATTCACCCATTTCTCAAAAACGCACCCCTTTAAATGGTAGCACTCCGCGGTTTTTTCATCTATAAAGATTCATTGACCATATGAAATAATAAAACCCCGTTAACGTTGTAGTTCCTTTCTATAGTACATAATCAATAGCCTAGTTCAAAAAATCAGTTTATTCTGCCAACAAGTTCAGGAAATATGAGACATCAAAAATGACCAAATTTTTAAGTGGGCCGATTTCTATGCAAGTAAGTTTATGTTATAGCCTTTTTTTTAACAATATCGCTGAAATAGTATTATTGCCAAACAGATAAATTTCCATTGTATACCGGGTGTACGAATCAAACTGTGTTTTTTTCTCAAAGTTCGCAACACCCTGTGGGATATTCTAGCATTTATAAAATACTGAACTTAAAACCCAACTATAGTCTCAGGTTTTCTTAGCATTCTGTTTTTTTTTATTCATTCGCTTATGTTGAATATTACAAAAGTGAGGTACTTTAAAAACTAGCCATGTTCTTCATCAGTACAGGGTGTTTCTAAATAAGTGCGACAAACTTTAAGGGGTAATTCTGCATTAAAAAATAATTACAGTTTGCTTTATAATCGTATGTCCGCAAATGCTTCGTTCCCGAGATACGGTGTGTTGATTTTTTTCTTACAAACTGACGATTTATTTATTGCGTTAAAACCGGTTGAGATATGCAAATTATATTTCGTGGGTTTTAAAACGTAGTTATTGCACATTTTTTGACATACAATTAAGAATTTTATATTTACCATTGGCGTGCATACGGGTAACATGATTGGTCATATGACCCGTATGCGCGCCAGTGGTGAATATAAAATTCTTAATTTCATGTCCAGAAATGCGCAATAACTATCTCTTAAAATCTCTTTTGACATACAATTAAGAATTTTATATTTACCATTGGCGTGCATACGGGTAACATGATTGGTCATATGACCCGTATGCGCGCCAGTGGTGAATATAAAATTCTTAATTTCATGTCTAGAAATGCGCAATAACTATCTCTTAAAATCTCTCAAATTTCATTCGCATATCTCAACCGGTTTTAAAGCAATAAATAAATCGTCAGTTTGTATGAAAAAATTCAACCCATTCAACCCTTCAAAATTCCCTGTATCTCGGAAATGAAGCATTTGCTGACATTATGTTTATAAAGCAAACGGTCGTTATTTTTTCATGCAGAATAATTACCCCTTAAAGTTTGTCGCACTTATTTCGAAACACCCTGTATTGATGAAGAACATGGCTAGTTGTTAAAATACCTAACTGTTGTATTATGCAACATAATATTATTAAACATAATGTTGAGAAAACCTGAGGCTATAGTTGGGTTTTAATTTTATATTTTATAAATGATAGAATATTCTACAGGGTGTTGCCAGCTTTACAAAAAAACACAGTTTGATTCGTACACCCGGTATATAATGAAAATTTACCTGTTTGACAATAATATTATTACAGAGATATTGCTAAAGAATAAGGATATGCTGTAACACAACAGTTCCCAACCGGTGGGTCACGACCCACTAGTGAGTCGCGGGCGGATTTTAGGTGGGTCGCGGTGTGGCTCTTACTGAGTGCAGGAACAGTGCTCCTTATTTTTTTTTCTATTTGCTACTTTTCTATTTCATATGATTGACCACACGTATAAATATAAATCCTGTTTATTGTATAAATATATATCATCATGGGTAGGGGATGAGTCGCGAATATGAAAAAACATCAGAAGGTGGGTCGCCAGACATAAAAGGTTGGTAACCACTCCTGTAACATACTAAAAAACATACTTAAATCGGACAACAGGTATAGGAGATAAGAGACATAAAAAATGACCCATCTTTTATGGTGCCCGTTTTCTCTGATGCGCAGTGTATTTGATAACAGAGCTAAAAATTTCCACATTAGTTGATTTTCGGAAACACGGACTAAAAATTTGTAACGATAAGTAATAGGTAAATCAGATAAAAAAAATTAAAATTGGTCAAAATGTCAACATTTGGTTGAAAAATTTGTAAATAAAAACACATTTATACTAATAGTGTAAAAAGTTACTAATGAAGTAACAAACTTCCAGTATAATGGTATATTAAATTTTATTAATTTTTTTTTAAATTATCCAAATGGATTATTAAATAACACCACAGAACATTTTCGATCGTATCACACCATCATCATTGCAAACCTAGAAATAAGTAAGTAAGTTGGTATTTTCCGTTAAAGCAAAGGGTGAAATCTTGATTGTTATAGAATTTAAACATGTGGTTACTAACCTCTAAGTCTACCTGTAGTTAAAACTAGCCACAGAAATGAATTAAAAGACTCTTAAATAAAAATTAACAAGGGGATATACTCCCTCCTCGAACTGAACGTTGTGCTACGATGAGAGGCGAAGACCAATACTAGGGGAGGAAAGTATGCTAAATTTGCAGTTACTCGAGCGTTATGGAGACCTATTGGGTTGTGAAGAGTAAGTCCTAAAACCAAAAAAAGTTAAGTTAAATTTTCCATAAACTGAGAGACTTTCAACTTTTTAATTTAATTTTCCATTTCCAACAATCGTTTTTTCCGATTATAGCGCCATTTATCCATAATTCGAAAAAATGTCTCGAATATAAGTCAATTTTTTTACATAAAGAATCCAAATCTGCAATAAAAATTAGGAGCTCCTATTTAAGATTTTAAAGTAATGCCATTCGATTGATTTTTCGAAAATATTGAATACTTGTATTTTGCAGTTTTTCGATCTGATGTTCAATTAGCAAATTAAATTCCCCCGTGCCCTCCGTGGGGAGTCATGTTTGGTATCATTCGATAAATTTTTGAAAATTATTGAATACCTATATTTTATTTATTTGATCTGACTTTTATTTCCCGAAATATTCGCTATTCTTTTGCATGTACTTAACTTACCTTATCTTAATCTGACGATCTCAAGTTTTTCTAAGGATATATATACATATATTTTTCGGACCCCATTTAACGAACTCCCCTGTATTAATAGCCAATATATGGTAGAGTTACATTTACAGGGTACAAGGTTTCTCTACATGTGATAATCTGACCATATATAGTCCACCACGACATACTATAGCCAAAAATCAATACCAAGAATTCTTTAACACACTTGGAAACAGGTTTCTAGCAGGCGGCGATTATAACGCAAAACACACTCACTGGGGATCCAGGCTAATAACCCCGAAAGGTAGGCAATTATACATGGCAATGGAAACCAACAACCTTAAATACATATCTACTGGCGAACCCACATACTGGCCCACAGACACAAACAAAATTCCAGATTTGGTTGATTTCTGTGTGACTAAAGGAATACCACTTGAATCCCAGACAGCACAATCTTGTTTCGATCTTTCATCCGACCACTCTCCTGTCTTGGTCATGATATCCACGAATATCCTCGAAACACAACCTCCACCATATTTAAGTAGTAAATATACCAATTCGATTAAATTCCGGGCTATCCTTGATGAGAGACTGGACCTAAACATCCCACTAAAATCGGATGGCGAAATAGACGAAGCAGTAAATCAATTAAATAGGATAATTCAGGAAGCTGGCTGGCAGTCAACACCTAAACAACCAAGAACAATCATACACAAAGATTTACCCAACGAAATAAAAGAAAAAATCGCAGAAAAAGAAGACTAAGGAAAGTATGGCAAAGAACCCGTGCACCCCAGGATAAAAATAGATTAAACCAAGCTACAGCGCGACTAAAAACTTTGTTAAACAACAATAAAAACAACGACATAAAATGATATCTACAAAATCTATCTGCCACGGAAACCTCCGAATACTCGCTATGGAAGGCAACACGAAAGATTAACAGACCACAACTCTCTAATCCGCCTATCCGGGCCAGTAACGGACGATGGGCTAAAAGTAACAACGAAAAAGCTACAGTCTTTGCCAAATACCTGGAGGAAGTGTTCCAACCACATGCCCAAAACAACAACTCTGATGCAGAAGATAATATTCAATTGTATTTAGAATATCCATACCAACTAGAAGCACCGTTGGAGAAATTCACAGCCAAACAAGTTTTCAACAAAATCCAAACAGATATGAATCCGAAAAAGTCCCCAGGGTTCGACTTAATCACTGCAAGAATTTTAAAAGAACTTCCCAAGAAAGGCGTGCAATATTTGACACAGATTTTTAACGCAATCTTAAGAACTGGTTACTATCCCCTTTTGTGGAAAGTGGCACAAATCATCTTAATACCCAAACCAGGCAAGCCTGTAGAAGAAGTTAAGTCCTATAGACCTATCAGTCTACTTTCAATGATGTCAAAGGTTTTTGAAAAACTCTTACTAGACAGATTACAGCCAATACTCGTGGAAAAGCAGCTAATACCCAACCACCAGTTTGGATTTAGACAACAACATGCTACCACCGAGCAAATTCATCGAGTCTGCAATTCCATAAACAAAGCCTTAGAAGAGAAGCAATACTGCTCTGCAGCCTTTTTGGATGTCTCGCAGGCTTTTGATAAAGTCTGGCACACTGGCTTGCTATATAAAATAAGAAAAGTCCTTCCTCTCAACTACTTTCTAATCCTCAAGTCCTATCTCTCCGACCGCCATTTCCTTGTAAAAGTTAAAGATCAGTGCACTAACTTATATCCAATCAACGCTGGAGTACCTCAGGGTAGTGTCCTTGGACCAGTTCTCTACCTACTCTACACAGCAGATCTTCCTACAAGCCAAAACATCATAACAGCCACATATGCAGATGACACAGCAATCATTGCAGCTCACTCAAACCCGTACATCGCCTCGCAACTGCTCCAGACAAATCTCGACAGTATAAATATCTGGTTACAAACATGGCGAATTAAAGTAAACGAAAGCAAGTCAGTACATATAACGTTCACTAATCGAAAAGATACGTGCCCAACCGTCTCAATAAATAATCAAGTACTACAACAAAAGGATGACGTAAAATACCTAGGTATGCACTTGGAACGCAGATTAACGTGGAAGAAACACATATTCACGAAAAGAAAACAGTTGGGTCTGAAACTCAATAAAATGTACTGGCTGATAGGAAAAAGGTCACAACTGAGTTTGTACAATAAAATTTTAGTATACAAGGCAGTGATTAAGCCAATATGGAGCTATGGTATCCAACTGTGGGGATCTGCGTCGAGATCCAATATCGACATCCTGGAGAGATTCCAATCGAAAACCTTGCGCATTATCACAAATGCACCGTGCTACATGCCCAATGAACACATCAATCGTGATCTCCAAATGAAGACTGTCAAAGAAGAAATTGCCAGTTATGCCCAAAAATACGACATCCGACTACAAAACCACCCCAACAGGCTAGCGAAGAACCTAATGAGACCCCAGGCAAACAGAAGGCTAAAGCGCCACACTCCAAGCGATCTACGAACAAGATTTTAAATTTTAAATTTTCAAAAATATTTTATTTATTATAGAGTTTTATTTATAGGGTATTATTTATTAGTCCGTAAGGAGTAAGACAGGGGTGTGTTCTGTCGCCGCTACTGTTTAACCTGTACAGTGAAGCCATATTTCAGGAAGCGATAGCGGAGCTAAGTGATGGAATCTCTATAAACGGAACAATAGTAAATAACATAAGATTCGCTGATGACACCGTTATAATGGCAGACACCCTGGAATCACTACGAGAATTGCTAAATAGAATTAACGATTATTGCATTCGATACGGACTAAAAATAAACAAGAAAAAAACTAAATTTATGATTGTCTCAAAAACAGAACATGGAAATGAAAGGTTAATGATAGAGCAAACCCAAATAGAAAAAGTTAAGACATACAAATATCTGGGAACCTGGGTTGATGACAAAAATGACCAAAGCAAAGAAATTAAAGTCCGAATTGAAACTGCAAGGCAAGCATTTATAAAAATGAAGACACTGCTTACAAACAAAGACCTTCAGTTGCCTCTCAGATTGAGGCTACATATTTTCTATATTGCTATACGGAATGGAAGCTTGGACATTGAAGAGACAACACATAAGAAGAATAGAAGCGTTCGAAATGTGGTGTTACAGAAGAATATTGAAAATTCAGTGGGTTCAAAGGATTACCAATGTTGAAGTGCTACGACGTTTAAATAAGGAGTTAGAAATTATGAAAAGTATAAAAACTAGAAAACTGGAATATTTGGGTCACATTACCAGAGGAGAAAAATATGAGTTGCTGAGAATTATTATGCAAGGAAGGATCCAAGGAAGAAGAGGCATAGGAAGAAGACGCATCTCCTGGCTGAGGAACCTTAGAGAATGGTTTAACTGTAGTTCATTACAACTATTCAGAGCAGCAGCCAACAAAGTGACCATAGCCATTATGATATCCAACCTCCGATAGGAGAGGGAACTTTAAGAAGAAGAAGATTTATTAGTCACAAATAATTTTGTTAAGTACTAAATTTATGATTTTATAGGTTATTGTCACTGGACAGTCTCCTGCAAGTCTCTTATAATTGTTAAACAATTTACTTATTGTAATCATATTACAGATTGTAAATAAATTGGATGTTAAAAAAAAAAAAAAATTTGCAGTTACTCGAGCGTTATGGAGACCTATTGGTTTGTGAAGAGTAAGTCCTAAAACCAAAAAAAGTTAAGTTAAATTTTCCATAAACTGAGAGACTTTCAACTTTTTAATTTAATTTTCCATTTCCAACAATCGTTTTTTCCGATTATAGCGCCATTTGTCCATAATTCGAAAAAATGTCTCGAATATAAGTCAATTTTTTTACATAAAGAATCCAAATCTGCAATAAAAATTAGGAGCTCCTATTTAAGATTTTAAAGTAATGCCATTCGATTGATTTTTCGAAAATATTGAATACTTGTATTTTGCAGTTTTTCGATCTGATGTTCAATTAGCAAATTAAATTCCCCCGTGCCCTCCGTGGGGAGTCATGTTTGGTATCATTCGATAAATTTTTGAAAATTATTGAATACCTATATTTTATTTATTTGATCTGACTTTTATTTCCCGAAATATTCGCTATTCTTTTGCATGTACTTAACTTACCTTATCTTAATCTGACGATCTCAAGTTTTTCTAAGGATATATATACATATATTTTTCGGACCCCATTTAACGAACTCCCTGTATTAATAGCCAATATATGGTAGAGTTACATTTACAGGGTACAAGGTTTCTCTACATGTGATAATCTGACGCACTCGAGTAACTGCAAAAATCCCCGCCTGGGCTCCCCTACCACAACTAATTGAATTGATTTTTGATAATGAATTCTAAATGAAAAAACTTTCAAGACAAGTGGTTTTAAGTAAAATAACAAATTGTCTGTATTCTACACTAGCAAAGCGTCCATGTAACCACTGTTACCATTGGTAACAGTTAAAAATCTTGCAAATAAGTATTTTATGACTAATGTGAAATAATTGCATTTACCTATATTTTTACCAATAGAAATATATATTATACTATGTGTTAATAGTACCTAATTCAGTAAATAGCCAACTACTCGTAGACACACGAAAATATTGTCGAGTTTATGTGACTCAGTTGCACTTTATTATACCCTGTTACCAGATCCATTTGTGGTTACAATGGTTACATCCTCGCTGTCGCTCGGGACCGGCTAGTGTCTGAAAATTTTGAAGGAGCAATGGCGTGAGCGCGCTGTGTATATCAGTATCCCTGTCCTCTGTTACCAGATTTAAATTTGGTTACAGTACCTATAAAAAGTGTTCGTGCAGTTAACCATGGATGAGTGTCGCTGCGTGATCGATCAACTAATTGAAAAGTAATTGTCCTTGTATAATTTTGAAGAAAAAAATGAGATTATGGAAAATAGAAGACCTATTTTAAACAATTTAAAAAGGAATCAAAAAAGTAGTTCGATATTTTAAATTTAGTTGGTACAGTGAAAATCCTTGGTTATGTGGTTGCAAGAAAAATAGGCTGTATTGTTGGCCATGTCTTCTGGTTTCTACAGAAAAAATGGGTGAACCAGGTTCACGATTTAAATAGATTTAGAGTTCTAAAAAGAAGACATGAAATTTCTCCGTTACCTACATGTAAGATGTATACCCAATCTAATTCAGTTTGGCAAAACAAGAATCGAAAGTTCTCTTAACCAAGCTTTTAAAGCAAATATTGCTAAACATAATGAGTTTGTTAAAAAAATAGATAGGTAAATTCTTAGCACACTTATAATAGATACCGTATGTTTTTTGGCCAAACAAGAATAAGCGTTTCGTGGTCATTTTGAGGGCGACGACTCTGACAATCGAGGCAATTACAGGGAATTGTTAACATTGATTGCCAAAAAAGATCAAAAATGTTGCCAACATCTAGAAACATTAACTGTTTTTCGAGAGTTTCAAGTGATTTACAAAATGATATTATTGAAGCTATATACATTTAGCCATATCTTCATGTGTATCTGGTTTTGGTAACACTTTGGAAAAAGTCACGCGTCGCCACTGGTATTCTATGTAGGAACGAGAGCATTGTATTGACCGAAATTAAAGTTAAAGTCGATAAGAAACTTTAATACATCAAGCTCAAGCCGGTGAAAAATTTCAATATTGGTCAATCCAGTAGGCTCTTTATTGCATAGAGAAGGAACGCGGTCATTGACATCAGACTTTCTTTTATGTATATTACCACCTTTAGGTTTTTATACAACCATGCAAAAATACTGCTTTATGCCATTCAAATCGTATCGACTATATTTTTCCAGTAATATCGTTACGTCATCGTTATATTGGGTTATTTGTATGTAGTATATAGAAGCGATTATTCAAGAACTAAAAAAGAGCCACATCTGTTATTTCCCGAGTTCCTTTTGACCTGCCATGCCAGTGACAAGCAATACTGTTTCTAACAGTGATTAATGATTTCTACTACCGGTAACTTGGGTATAGTCAGGGACGTATTCAATATGAAATGTGCATTTCTAATAATGAACTCTTGATAAGAGATTTAAAAATAGTCGGTAAAATATAGGTATACCTAAACTTAACAAGTCTAGTACTGTTTTGATATCTACGTAGTCACACTTTTTTTAATTACAATAGTGAAAACTATTGTTTTTAAGAAAACTAGTAAAAATTCAGGATATCGAATGGCGATATTTTAGTTTGTGTTGTGTTACCTTGTTGATAATAATTAAATATATAATGTTATCCTTAAGAACGAATTTTCAAAAACGTTAAGGGTTTATAATTTAAAATCTAAAATTTCGATTTGAATAATATGAAGTTCACTCTGTAATGACTGTATACAATCTTAGTCAAAGATATTTCCATTTATTTCGATAAATTTAAAGAAAAAATAACAGTCATTTTGTTTATAAGTCCATGTAGTCTACAACACCGACATGTGATGCAATTATTCATTTCTACATTAAGTATACCCTAGTGCTATGTCCTGCCTGGCGAAATAGATGGTAGGGGAACCTAAGCGGGGATTTTTGCAGTTACTCGAGCACGTCAGATTATTACCTGGGGAGAAACCTTGTACCCTGAAAATGTACCTCTACCATATATTGGCTCTTGGAGTTCGTTAAGAGGGGGCCAAAAAAATATCTATCCTAAGCAAAACTCAAAATCGTCATATTAAAATAAGGTAAGTTAAGTACATGCAAAAACCGTGTATATTTCAAAAATCTGACGATATGAGGGGGGCGTAAGGAAATGGGTGAGTCCCAAAGTTTCACAAGAAAAAAGCGAATATTTCACGAAATGAATGACAGATCGAAAAACTAAAAAATACGTACTTAATATTTTTCAAAAATCTATCGAATGATACCAGACACGACTTCCCACAGAGAGGGGTGGGGATAAATTTAATATTTTAATTACGAATCCCGCCATATGTCGCGAAATGAACATCAGGTCAAAAAACTGAAAAATACACTTATTTATACACGGAGGTGGGGTGGGGGGTTACTTTAAAATCTTAAATGGAAGCCCCATATTTTTTATTGCAGATTTGGAGTCCTTACATAAAAATAAGCAACTTTTAATCGAAACATTTTTTTGAATTATGGATAGATGGCGCTGTAATCTAAAAAACGATTGTTGGAAATGGAAAATTAAATTAAAAAATGGACAAGTCCCCACTAAAATGGAAAACTTTACTTAATTTTTTTGGTTTTAGGACCTACTCTTCCCAACCCAATAGGTCCCAAAGCGCTCGACTGACTGCACATTTAGCATACTTTGCTCCCCTTACATGATGTTATTTCCAGGTCCCATCTTACTTTATTTTGATCTAGGAGTAAGATGTTATTTTAGCCATCTTCTTTCTCACATTTCGTATGAGAATCGTCCGACATTGAGATTTTCTAGTGATTCTCTGGCTTCATTTCTCAATTTGCAACCATAATTATATCAACTGATTATCGTCATTTTAGCCTTGGTTATGATTATACAGGATGGTCGAACGAAAGCAAAATGGAGGTATTATGAGCAATTGTGTCAATATTTTTTAAAACACCATGACGGAAAAACATTTTAGAGCCCTTGCAATTCTTTGAATGGAAAGGGCTATCGAAATCTGGAAGTGCCCAATTATATATCTATTAAATAAATAGTTCAAATTATACAAAAAAAATATGAAAAAAAAAATAAGAAACGGTTTTCTTTAGTTACGAGTGACAAAAATTAAAAATAATAAAAAAAATCAACTAAAAAGCAAAAATATCAGAAATTCAAACTCTAAGGATTATTCGAAAAAAAATGTTGCACATATTAAATATACAAAAATCTCACACATTCGTTAAAAAATTGAAAGTCTAACTCAGTCGTTAAAGAAAAGTGTGAGGCGCATCTTTATTGAATAAACGGTTCTCGCCCCACGCTTGGAATAGTATTCCCGATTCTTATGATCAGCTGAAAAAGCTCATGTTTGCTGTTCTTTCCCTTTTTAGTTCTACATATCAATGTTTAAAAAATGAATGGGGAGGTATGGAGAGCATTGGGAGAGGTAGGAATAAGTTGGCTAGCAGGTCTATTTAATAGAATTATGGAAGCTGGACAAATGCCAGACGAATGGAGAAGCATTATATTAGTACCTGTCTACAAAAACAAGGGAGACATATAACAATGCACAAACTACAGGGCTATAAAACTACTTAGCCACACCATGAAAATATGGGAGAGATTAATTGTTAGACGGATACGTGAAGAAACCGAAATATCCGAGAATCAATTTGGCTTTATGCAGGGCAGATCAACAACAGATGCAATTTTCATTGTAAGGCAATTGATGGAAAAATACAGGAATAAAGAGACCAACGCTCATATGGTATTCATTGATCTTGAGAAAGCATAAGATAGAGTTCCTCGAGAGATTCTGTGGTGGGCACTCAATAAGAAAGGAGTCCCTGGCGAATATGTAAAGATTGTGAGAGATATGTATGAAGGAGTAACGACTAGTGTTAGGACAGGTGTGGGAGAGACTGATAAATTTCAGGTGAAAGTAGGATTGCACCAAGGCTCGGTGCTTAGTCTTTATTCATTCTCATTAGTTTTGGACCAGATAACAGCGAAACTACAGGGTAGTATTCCATGGTACCTAATGTATGCTGATGAAATAGGGTTAATAGAAAATAGTGAAAGAGACTTAGAACAAAAACTGGAACAGTGGAGACAAGCTCTGGAGGAAAAAGGTTTAAAACTTAGTAGGACAAAAACAGAGTATTTGGAATGTTCATTTGAAGATGGAGTTACTACAAATAAAGTTGTATTTTTGGATGGTGAAATGATTGTGAAAAGCAATAGTTTTAAGTACCTAGGATCGGTATTACAGAGTAATGGAAAGTAGATGGAGATGCATGCAGTAGAATTAGGGCTGGATGGATGAAGTGGAAAGAAGCGAGTGGTGTGTTGTGTGACAGAAAAATTCCAATGAAGCTGAAGGGAAAATTCTATAAAACAGCCATAAGACCGGCTATGATGCACGGAACTGAATGTTGGGCAGTGAAAAAAAAAGAGGAACAACGAATGCATGTAGCGGAAATGAGAATGCTTAGATGGATGAGTGGAGTGACAAAGAAGGATAAAATTAGAAATGAGTATATTAGGGGAAGTCTAGGTGTGGCACCAATTGATGCCAAAATGAAAGAGCATAGGTTAAGATGGTTTGGTCATGTTCAACGTCGAGACGTTATTCACCCAATACGAAGAATAGCTGACGTGCAGATTCCTGGAAGGAGTAGGAGAGGAAGACCAAAGAAGACCTGGGGGGAGACGATAAGGCAGGACATGTTGGTAAAGGGGATTAACATTGTTATGACCCAAGATATAGTTGTGTGGAGAAATGCAATTAGGGAAGCCGACCCCACATAGGGATACGACAAAGAGAATGATGATATCAATATTTCAAAAAAATGGATTTTGCGCCAAAAATTGTGTACAATGTGGTAGGAAATAAAACCTTACAAAACGAAAAAAATTGAAGTTTCTACTATGATTATAAACGAAGATATCGCCAAAAAACGAAAAAACACGTTTCAATTTTTTGGGGGGTTATGGATGGGGCTAGCGGTTTAAAAATGTTTTTGGTCGAATACTTTTTGATGTAGAACAGGTGGGTTTTTTTTTATTTTTGGAATATCGGTGGGACCATTTTTCACTATCTTAACCGAATAGACCTACGTAGTCACTTACTGTCACTTGCTGTTGTGTTTAGTAAATTTCAATGTCCGACTTATCATCGACTTATTTCGTATGCTTTAAATGATGACGCACGGGTAAATTTCAGGGACTCAAATATCGCAATAAGGGTACTGGAAAACCGTCTTACATATCTTCAAAGATCTGTGAAGAAGTAATAGAAGTAATGGAAAAACACGTTTTGAATACAATTGTTGAAGAAATTTATAAAGCCGAATACTACTCCTTAAGTGTGGATTCAACGTCCGGTTTGTCTCATATTGACCAGTTATCTATTATTATGTTAGTTCATCTGATGGTAAAGCATATGAGCGTTTCCTCACATTTATACCCATAAGTAGCCTTAGTGGAGAAAATATTTCTTCTGCTGTTTTAACCTTTTTAACCGACTGTGGCATTGATGTTAAAACGACATGAGGGGACAATCATACGACAATGCAGCATACATGTCAGACAAATAGAATAATCTCCAGGCTCATTTATCTAAAATTAACAAACTTGCATTTTACACATTTCTTTTGCCGCACATTTATTTATTTTTTTTGGCGTAAGTGCTGCTGAAAGTTGCATTGGAGGAATACCGTATTTTGTCCTTAAAAGACCAAGCAGCACTAGATAGAGCTATCGACTTATCTAAGGAATACCGCTCGGAGATAGAGGGGTTATCCAAGATGTTGGAAGGAGAAGGCACAGGTTTCTTCAGGGGCCTCATAGCATGGTTTGCCTAGGGGCCTCAATATTCCTAATCGGGGACTGATACTGGGTCTTGGAAGGGAAGAACAGTTTGGTCTTATATCAATACTTAAATGCCCGGGTTAGGAGCTCTTATCATATTAGTACTCCAGCTTCAACTCCCGGAACGATTAACCTTTGATAAACACTCCAAGGCCCCCCGGTTCTTAGAAGATCAGTTCTCTGGTTCGAAACAGGTCCTCGTTTTATACCTGTGCCGTTCCATCTCGAATCGGCATCCATAGTGTAGTGGTGGCGACATCCAAGTCGGCGACAAGCACTGGTGGTGTTGCCATAATGCCATATTTACAAACCAAATACTTATTTTTTTCTCTGCAATTCCAAAGACATAAAAAACAAGGATGTACAAAGTATTTGATAGTTTTATAATTTTTGATTAGGATTTTCGCTTTCAATTCCAAACTTTTTATTTATTGTAATAGTTAATCTCTATTACCTAATGAATCTTTTTTCTTAATCCGTTAAAATAATCCTCAGATTTTTTGTAGAATGTTGCTTATGTTTCTTTATTGTCTGAGATATTGTATTTGCTGCTATATTAAAGTATCTTAAAGTATACATAAATTATATTGTCTTGTCCATAATTATTACTGTCGGGATCTGGATTTATTCTTAGCATTATGTTTAAAATATATGTACATTCAGACATATCTCCATGGAATTCTATAAAAATCTAATTATTCTTACTTGTAAATATTTTTTAATTATTATGCTATATTAAGCAGTATATTTGACATTGTAAATATTAGTAGACATTTTAAGATTCTGCTTTATTTTATCTCTGTGCATTTAACACAATATTTTTTTTCACTTTTAGTTTAAAGATAGATTACAAAACAATGAGGTAGTGAGAACTTTCTTACCGTAAATTGTAATTCAAGACCACTTTTCCTTCTCCAGGAAATCCAATTTTTCACTTACTTTGCAAATTGAAATGGTCACTTGATATCGGTCGGAAAGCGTTTACATACAATTTATAGACCAGGACGATATACTGCATAATGGTATACATGAAATATTTTCATTTTTGTCGGATCTCCCGAAGGAAAACCATTCATCCATAATAAAACCTAATTTCATACGTAATATGATATGAAATAATTTCAAACAATATTCTTCTTACAAGTCAAAGTTTTCAATCTAACAAAATATAAAATAATATTAAATAAAAATCTTATTGGGACCATTTTTCTGATTACACCTCTCTGGCTTATAAAAATGCAAGCCAAACGGATGCTGGAGCAAAAGTAGATGAGGGAATTCTACAATTTACAATTCACATCTCACCTACCCAGCGCAGAAAAATTCCTACACAAAATGGACCCATATACACAGCTAGGAGTAAGCTAACAGAAATAAAAACGAATATACGTGACAACAAAAAGTTTATTTAATACTTTTATTCTTTTATTATGGCTAAAATGAGGATCTTTTTGGTTTTTTATGATTGTACTACTCGTCAGGATTAACAGTCCTTAAGAGTAGTTGTGTCTAACTGCAGAGAGAACCCTCAAAATCTAATGAATAGGATAAGCCATACCTGTGATCAGTATGCTTAAAATTAAACGTTAATCAAACTAACTCTAATAGGATCGTGTAATAAATGACATACATGATGACAATATTAGAGTCAGATAAACAGAAACGTTTGCAGACAATGAGAAACATCATTTGTAAGAGCGAATATTGCTATGTAAAGTAGAAGCGTGGAATTTAAGTGTGGTCATCCTTAAACGTTAGGGAGTCTTTTAAGAAGTGGGTATACAGACGACTGAACATAAGCTGGCTCAGCAGAGTCAAAATGAATGATGTTCTGAGATTTGTTAATATATGAAATCTTTGAAGTAATTTAAGTTATGGTGTAGACACATGGATAATCATGAGAAACCACGTTGATATGTTCAGACAATTTTACAGAATATGTAGGATTAGAGATGATGACATAAGAATGTGTAGGTGTAAGCAGTTTATTAACAACAGGTGTTGAAAACCTACAGTTTATACGGTACTGACATGTACAAACAATAAACGAACACATATTGTCCAAACAGACGTTTCAGTAGATACCACCGAACCTTAGGAAGCGAAGAAGATCAAGAAAACATAAAAATAGGTTATAAGAAAAGCAATTAGGCCCAGAGCCCATCTTATTCAAGCAAAAGACTAAAAGGGTCAGTATCGATACTAGATAATTATAGTTCGTGTTGTTGACAGGTCTGTTAACAACTATCTACGCATGAAAATAGAACTACTAAGGCTATCAATGCTCTAAAAAAAAGATGAGTCCATAATAATCTTACGAGCAGACAAGGGTCATGCAACTGTAATTATGGACAAAATTCGATATCAGGGGAAAATCTAAGAATTCGCAAATAGAATATACACAAAAGAACTACAGAAAGACCCAACCAAATCATTGGTGAATAAAATATACAAAACACTAATTTACTATACTAAATGGAAAATAAGCCACAATTCAACTAAAAAATGATTTTTTTAACAACAACATTTTTGTTTAATTTATTAATATTTTGTATTTTGCTAATGTAATAATTTTTATGTGGGAGAAACCTCAAAATCACTAGTTATTAGGATAAATGAGCATGAATCATACTTAAAATGCAGACATTTTAGCAGATCACCGATATAAATTTAAAATTAGAAAGTCGTCATATCTAGAACACATAATGCGCTATACGAAATTTGAGCAGATTCAGGTAATATTCGAAGGCAAGATCAAAGGTAAAAGGGGTACAGGAAGATATTGAGCTCTATTCCCGGGATATTCCCGGGAAAAATGTCCCGGGAAATCAGTAAAAGATAGTCATCCCGATTCCCGGGAATTCTTACAGATTTCCCGAGATTTTTTTTAACCCTACGTTAGGCGCGTCGTTATTGCTGACACGCTTAGGCGCGTGGTCTACGATCGTAGACCAATAGTTTTTTGTCGTATAATACCGGATTTTGGCAAAATTAACAAATTAGTGGTTAATAACATGTTTATTTATGTTCGCACTTTGATGTTAGGTATGTTTTGTTCCTTGGCTTTTCTCATTTTGACAGTGGTAAAATTAAAAACCAAGTCATGATTTTTTGGGTCTTTATTCGCAAGTAAATGAAAATGGTCACAAAAATAAGCTCAATTTAGTAACAAACACAAAATATTTTTTATCTTTGAACTTATAGAATGACCAATAGGGATAAGTAATAAAGAATAGAACTAAAAAGTAAAAAAAGAACAAAACTATTAAATGGTCAAAGTGGCACAATTTTAGTCCGTCAAATATTCAGTGCAAATATCCGCAAAATGATCCTTAAATGCAAATGTGTCACATCTTTGGCATGCCCTTCTTGTTGACATATTGCAAATTCATGCACAAATACAACTTCGTCCCACGTAATTTGTTGGAATATTAGGGGAAGGGGGTACGACTTCTTGAACTCCGAGCAGTACGCGAGCTCGTCGTCTAAGTTCTCTTAGCAGGGAAGGCATAGTTGATCCATATTCAATTTGCTGTTTGATTAGTTCCCATGCTAAGTTTTCAATGAAGTCGCTTCTTGAAACATTTTCATTTATGTTATTAGCTTTATATACACAGCAGGCTACATATTAGCTTTATATATACAACTAAAAACTGGAACGCGCTTAGTCGCGTGGTCTACGGTTGTAGACCAGTGCTCTTTGAATAATGGTAAAAAAATAATGCAAACAGATCGGCGGCGTTTAGCAAACTGAAGAGTAAGTTGGAAGTATTAGTGACAGCTACTAAGCGTGATGGGGGCGTATGTGCAGTTTTATGCAATTGGCGACAACTTAAAAAAGAGTGGTCTACGATTGTAGACCACGCGCCTAACGGAGGGTTAATATTATATTTTAAATTATCAACAGAGATATTACTAACTCACAATGAATAAATGATTATGATACAATTATTATCTCTGTCTGCTTAATAACCATTTTAAATTATTGCACTTAAAATATTCCTTTTTCAATTACATATATTTTAAACCACATCTTTTATTTTCGTCTCTTATCGAAATCGTCGATTAGAGTGCTGGTTTGCGCTCTCTGCACTAACTGAAAATTAAGACAGTTTTGGCTTCGCATTGCAACTGAATAAAAATGGTATACATTTTTATTTTATATTAGTATTACTCCTTTGAGTAACGTAGGTCCATTTCCGTTGGAATTTACCACGCTGAATAGACGGGATCGTGAATTGCAAGTTTTAGAATTCCCTCTTGTCTTGTTCGCTTCAGCATCCATCTGACTTGCAATTTTTAGAAGCCATGGAGGTGTTACCAGGATAATGGTCCAATAAGTTTTCAATTAAATATCTTTTTAAAATATTTTTAAATATTTTTATTAGGATGGCAACTTTGAATTTTGATTTGATTACATAGATGCGGTATCTTCAAAACAAGGACTTGACTGAAAACAGACATTTGCCACTATCTAATAAAAGAACAATAAATCGACTACCTAATGATTTGATACAATTTTTGGTTTCTCGGAATCAAGATGAATCTACTGAAACAACGGATCATCAAGTTTATACGGATTCATCAGTTTCATTGGAAACCAATACAGATGATTTGAAAAAAAGTTATTGTCTGCAATTGAGTATGCCACAGCTACGCGTCCTCAAAAGAAATGTTGAAGAACATGATCTTGAAAAGGTCATTAAACAAGAGTTCGCGCTGTACGACAACTCAAATGAGCTGACCGGGCATTTAAAAAAATTGCTCATTGCATTAAAAAGTATATGACTTACATCAACAGAAAGCGAACGGGCATTTTCAATGTTCACAAATTTTTGCACAAAAAGAGAGCCAGCCTGAGGGATGAAACATTCAACAATTTATGTTTTCTTAAAACATTCCAATAATAAAAACAACGAAAATTCAGATTAACACAAATTTATTTTTTTCCAATTTTTACAATTTTCTTTAAAACCTTGATTTTGTTTTAAATTTTTGAATTTTTCTGAGATTTTTTAATATCTAATCAAATTTATACGTTTTTATACTGATTGCATTGAAAAAATAATAGAGAGTTAAAAAAAACAATTTTTTATTTTTAACTTTTCCGATTCCCGGGAATTCCCGGGAAATCCAAATTACCGACTCCCGATTCCCGGAAAATCAAAAGGGGCCGGGAAATGGAGCTCTGGAAGATAGAAAAAACCTTGGCTACGAAGCATTAGAGATTGGACCCACACAACAGGAAATGACTTAATTAATCAAGCCCAGAACAGAGAGAAACTTGTCATATTTATCGCCAACCTCAATAGAGAAGGCACTTAGGAGGAGGAGAGATATTAAATCATGTCTGGGATATAGAGCACAGAGTATACTGGAAAGATGCATCAATAGTTACGAAAGAAGCATGCAACAAAAAGGGGAAAATCAAAGAAGCATCCCTCATCATACTAAATTAAGGAAAATGTGTAGCAAACTCATCAATAGAATTTAGCAGACTCTGGTTACCACTTATCGCCAGGATTATATTCACACTTAAAAACATTAAAAGCCATCAAAGAACTCCTACAATAGACACAAGTAAGCTTAAATAACACGATATAAAAGAATGCCTCCAACATGAACTGCATATGAACTGTAGCAAACTGAACATAGACACCAATGATATTGACGAGCACTGGGATCGACTAAAACATTGCCTACTAGAACCGTGCAAAGAAATACTGAAGACTTCTACAAAAAGAAATAAAGAATAAATGAACAACGAGATACTCAATATGATGGACCAACGGAGACAACATAAGAACAAAGATAACAATAAATACAGGGAGATTAACCACCAGATAAGAAGGATGATAAAGCAGGCAAAAGAAAAATACTTTGAAGAGAAATGCAAAGAGATCGAGGACCTTCAAAAAAGATACGATCTATTTAATCTACACAAGAAAGTAAAAGAAATGGCAGGGCTAAGAAAACAAAATCTCACTGGTGCACTTCCGGATCGACACGGGATTACTATAACACAGACCGATGAGAAAGTACAACGCTGGGCAGAATACATAGATGAAATGTTCGATGATGAAAAAGGAGACCTGAAAAACATAGAACTTACTTCAGAAGAAATAGGTCCAGATATCACAAAAGAAGAAATAGCACACGCATTAAAAACAATGAAGAACGAAAAAAAAGCCCTGGTCCTGACATGCTTCCTATCGAATTAATAAAAATTACAGATGAACAACACGTTGATGTGCTAGTTATACTTTTGAACCAAATTTATAGCTCATGCGTGTTACCCAAAGAATGGTTAACGTCGATCTTTGTTTGTCTCCCCAAAAAGAAAAACGCAAGAGAATGCGCCGATTACCGCACCATCAGCTTGATGTCCCATGAGCTGAAGTTGCTACTGAAAGTCATCCATAACCGAATATATCATAAATTGGACATAGATATTAATGATACACAATTTGGGTTTTGCAAAGGCCTGGGAACGCGTGAAGCTCTTTTCTCACTTAATATCCTAATACAAAGGTGCATAGACGTCAATAAAGACATATATGTCTGTTTTATTGACTATAATAAAGCTTTCGATAAAGTACGACATGAACAATTAATGAATGTCCTGAAATTAAAGAAGATAGACTACAATGACCTCAGGATCATATCTAATTTATACTATAAGCAGCGAGCAAAAGTACGTGTTAACGAACAGTTGTCAGAGGAAATTGAAATTAGACGTGGGGTGAGACAGGAATGCGTATTGTCTCCAGTTCTCTTTAATGCCTACTCGGAAGAGATCCTAAAACAAGCTCTTGAGGGTGAAACAGCTGGAATAAAGGTGAACGGAGTTCCCATTAACAATATTAGATATGCGGATAACACTGTCACCTTAGCCGAAAATACTGAAGATCTTCAGAGACTGGTTAACAGAATAGCGACATATAGACAAGAATACGGTTTAACAATGAACATTAAGAAGACAAAATTTATGAGAAGATCTAAAACTCAAATAAATAACGAGAATCTCCTCATAAACGGAACCAACGTCTAACAAGTAGACCAATATGCATATCTTGGAACAATGATCAACTCCACAAATGATTACTTCCAGGAGATTAAAATTAGAATAGAAAAGGCTAGAGCGAATTTTAACAAAATGAGAAAAGTGCTCTGCACAAGAGATCTAAGGTTAGAGCTAAGAATAAGGTTGGCTAGGTGCTACATTTTCTCGACTCTGTTTTACAGAATGGAAGCTTGGGCCTTGAATGCGGCATCAATGAAAAAACTGGAATCATTCGAGATGTGGGTATATAGAAGAGTTCTAAAAATATCTTGGACAGAACACGTCACAAACAAAGAGGTTCTGAGAAAGGTGAATAAAGAAATGGAAGTCTTAAATACAATTAAAACCAGAAAATTGGAATATCTCGGACATGTTACACGTGGAGAGAGATAAAACTTTCTCCAACTCATTATGCAGGGAAAGATTCAAGGAAAAAGAAGCATAGGGAGACGCAGAATATCGTGGCTGCGCAACCTGAGAGAATGGTACGGATGTACATCAAACGAACTTTTCAGAGCAGCCGTCTCCAAGGTGCGAATAGCTATGATGATTGCCGACCTCCGTCGCGGAGATGGCACTTGAAGAAGAAGAAGGTTACCAACACTAAAATAACAAGTAAGCAATAAGAATATACCAACAATATTGAGTTTTTCTTTCTTTTTTTTTGTTTGGCTTAGACTAGACTAATTATTTTTTTTGGCTATTATAAATATCTTATGCTTAATGTTTATCAAGAACACATAGTGTATACATTTTACAAATAAAAATATTATTAATGTTAATAATTTAAAATAAATGCATTCTTTTTGTATTTTTTTTTTTGTTTTGGTTTGTTCTTTTTTTGGCGCTACGATAAGATGTCAACCCGGTACAACCCCTCGGAGGTTTAAATTCTCTTAGTGGTTTTTTTCTTTAATTAAAAAAAAATTATATCTTTTTAAATTTTTTTAGTTATTAGAGTATTTTAGATAGTAGATATTTTAATTTAATAATTTTTTTTTAATTTTAATTTTTTTGTGTCATTTTTTATTATTTTTTTTAATATTTTTTTAAACATATTTTACAAATACCTATAACTATTACAATAATATTTTACTATCCTACAAGAAAGATACAAAACAGTCAAAAATTTTCTTTTTATTCAGTTACAGAATAAAGAGAATATTTATAGGGAGCGGGATGTTATGGTCTATAATTCTTTTAATTAGGTGATTGGTTAGATGTTTATGCTTCTTTCATTCAAAATATATGTGGTTCAAGTCACTTTTAACCTCACAATCTTGACAAATATTCGAATCTAAGATGTTTATTTTAAATAAATGTGCAGGATAACATACATGTCCAAATCTAATTCTACTGATGGTGGATATGTATTTGCGAGGGAGGGTGAAAATATTATACCAAGGTTTTCCGGGATTATTCGGCTGTATCAAACTGTATTGTGTTGTTGACATGCTACAGTACCTTCCCAGTGGGTTTTCCAGTTCTTCATATTTGGTTACTGTTCCATGCATGAGGGAATTTTTAGCTAATTGGTCTACATGTTTATTATGTGTAAGTCCTTAATGTGCTTTGATCCACATAAGTTGTATTTTTTGGGTGTGTTTATTAATTTCAATTAAGATTTTTTTTATTAAGAAAATGTATGGATTAGAAGTACTACCAGGTAGTTGAGGTGTTTGAATAGCAGTAAGCACAGATAATGAATCAGATAAAATTACTGCAGAATTATAGGATGCTTACTTGAAATAAATTAAAGCCTCATATACCGCCGCAGCCTCGGCACTAAAAATGGAGAAATTTGAGGGCAGTTTAAATATTTTTTTCTATAAATTTATCTGAAATACAAAAGGCACAACCAGTATCATTTGAACTTTTGGATCCATCTGTATAAATACAAACAGATTTTGACCAATTTGTAAGGTAGGTGTTTAAAACAATACTGTTTAATAAAGAGTGCTCATGATAACTGGGTTGTATTATATCTACTTGGTTTAGCAACTCAAAGAAATCTTCTAAATCTACCACTTTATTTGCAACTGCAAGTTCAATTATTATTGAGTTAATAGATTAGACACATCATCTATAATAACTACGTATAGTCCATTCTTTCACGGTTTTTGCTCTAAATTTTAAAGAACCGCTTGGATTGACATGAAATTTGGCATACGTATAGCTTACATGTCAAAGAAAAAAAGTGATATTGTGCCGGTATGTGCTTTTGCCCTGGGGGTGACTTTCACCCCCTTTTGGGGGTGAAAAAATATATGTCCAAAATAAGTCCAGAAATGGGTAAACTGACTAATTTTAAGTAACTTTTGTTCTATAGAGCTTTTTCACCAAGTCAACACTTTTCGAGTTATTTGCGAGTGAATATGTTCATTTTTCAACAAAATAACCACATTCTTAGACTTTTTTTCACAAATAACTCAAAAAGTAAGTCAAAAAGTAAGTATTTTGTCGAAAAAACGTTCTTAGCAAAAATATAGCTTATAAAAAAGTAAAAAAAATGGTGTACACGTTAGGTCTCTGGATTTCGTAGAACTAGAGTTACAGCCAATGAAAAATAGATTAATATTAACCAAATTTTAAATAGAATATTTCGACGTGAAATATCCAATAATTAAGCATTTTTGGGGAAAACCCATTATAACTTTTTTAAAGTGTTTAAAAAAAGATTTATTTCTGTTTTTACAAAAAGTTCCTATCATTAAATTTAAGCAAGTTACGCTCAAAATAAAATTGGTCCCTTTTGTTTTTGCAAAAAAATATCGGGAAGACCACCCCCTAATTAGCAAATTAAATGAAATTAATCGTTACCGCTCCACAAATTATTTTAATTATATTGTGTTTATATGATCTGTAAGTTTCGTCGATTCAAAGTGCTTATTTTTGAAAAAATTTGGTTTCAAAGTAAAATTTTTAAAAATTTAAGTTTTGAAAAATATGATTTTTTTCAAAATAACGTAAAAATTGTTAGAGATACCAAAAATCTCGAATAACAAAAAAAAGTCAGATTTGCTTTTCTGAATATCATGTATTTTTTTGTTTTTCTGTTAGACAAAAATTGATTAAGATTTGGTGTTTCTAAATTTGCATACATTCGTGATCAGTGATTCGTTCAACTCCTTTTAACTTCAGCACTTTCAATAATAAGGACTTTGAACCAATGAAACTTACAGATCATATAAACAATATATACACGAATCAAGAAGAAACTTGTGAAGTCGTAACGATTAAGTTCATTTAAGATACTAATTAGGGGGTGATTTTCTCGATTTTTTTTTTTACCAAAACCAAAAGGGACTAACTTTATTTTGGGACTAACTTTATTTTGAGCGTAACTTGTTTAATTTTGATGCTAGAAATGTTTTTTATAAAACAAAAATGAAGCTTTTTTTAAACACTTTAAATAAGTTGTAATGAGTTTTCCCCGAAATGTGCTTCATTTTTGTTTATTTCACGGTAAAATATTCCATTTGGAATTTGACGAATATGAACCTATTTTTCATTAGCTATAACTTTGCTTCTACTAGGTGTAAAGACGTGATGTATACACCATTTTTTAAAAAATTTTACAGGCTATATTTTTGCTACAAAATGTTTTTTCGACAAAATACTTACTATTTGAGTTATTTGCGAAAAACCGTCTAAAAGCGTGGTTATTTTGTTGAAAAAATGAATATATTCACTGCCAAATAACTCGAAAAGTATTGACTTAGTAAAAAAACTCTATAGAACAAAAGTTACTTAAAATTAGCCAGTTCATCCATTTCCTGACTTTCTTTGACGAATATTTTTTCACCCGCAAGAGGGGGTGAAAACCACCCCCAGGGCAAAAGCACATATCGGCACAATATCACTTTTTTTCTTTGACTTGTTAGCTATGTGTATGCCAAATTTCATGATAATCCAAGTGGTTCTTTAAAATTTAGAGATTTTGCAATATTTTACCATTAAAGAACGGACTAGTAAGCACAGAAAGATCAGAGATTTACATCAATCAGATGAACAACATAACCTCTATTCTTCTTCTCCATGTACCATATTCCATTATGGAGCATTGGCTGTCAAATTGGCTATAGTGATTTTGTTGACGGCAGCTCTAAAAAGATCACCTCTTAGAATTCTCAATCAAAATATTATGGCTATTTTCCTACAAGATCAAAGCCCAGTAAGCCAACTATCAAATTGGTTTACAAGATAAATCTAATATTTTCGTAATTTATACATTTTTCTGCAAACGATATCCGGATTAGAAATTGAAAGTTATCAACAAATCTAAAATATAAATCTCATTACAATCATTTGTGGTCCAATCCATATAAATGGAGTATATATAACAAACTTTAAACCATGCATTCCTGTACTATTTTGGATGCTTTTTAAAAGCTAACTCAGATTCATTGTCTTGTGTCGTCCCTGTTTACTGAAATTCAAGGGCCATAAATTATAGCGAGGCAATACAATATGCTGCTAGAATTAGTTTCTTGACCCTCTGATCCCTACAGCCTTGGCGTATTGACTTATTACGAACATTATTCTAAGTTTGTATTTTAATGGCAATGATAAAAGACTGTGGTCTCGCCTAATGGTGTGTTTCGGTACAACAGAAATGACAATTGAATTATCGAAGCGAACCCATTGTGTGTGCTATGCAGACATTTGGGAAATATGCTGAAAAACAGATAGTCTCTATATAAAAATGCATTTTATGGAATTCGGTTAACTGCCGATTTCAAATATTTATATGAGTGATAAATTACAAAATGTGTAGGAGCAGTAAAAGTTTACTAATTCGTAAATTTTTACTAATCGGGATGAGGAGATTTTGATTGGAATAATCAAAATATTGGTGAATAAGATATTATGTGCAATATAAAAAACAGCAAATTGTAGTTGGCAATTACCTCTACTTCTACTTTGATTGCATTCTAACTTACTGAAGGTTGGTGTTCATTGGGTATCAGAATAGAACGGAGGGATAGACATGAAGACATAATTGGATGACAAGGGAAATAAAAATAGAATATCTCAACAAGCCATAATAGCTGAGAATCTGGATATGGCAGGAGATATGATATACAGGAACTCGCTTTGATTACAGAAAATGTAAGTTTCTTCTTCTTGTAGTGCCTATCCGTTTCGGATGTTGGCGACCATCATGGTAATCTGTACTTTGCACACTGCTGCTCTGAAAAGATTTGTAGTGGTTTTGTTGAACCACGTACGTAGATTTTTCAGCCACGAAATCCTTCGCCTTCCTGGTCCTCGCTTTCCCTCTACTTTTACCTGTAAGACCAGTTGCAGCAGTCCATATCTTTCACTGTTCCTCATGATGTGACCGAGGTATTCGATTTTGGCTGTTTTTATTTTGATTAACAGCTCTTTTTCTTTTTGCATTCTTAGCAAAACACCCTCATTATTAATGTGGTCGGTATAAGATATCTTCAGGATTCGACGATAAAGCCACATCTCCAAAGCCTCAATTCTCTTGCAGGTGTCGTCTGTGATAGTCCACGACTCAACTCCGTACAACAGTATAGGAAAGATATAACATCGTAGTAATCTGACTTTTATGGGTATCGACGAACATGACATTTGAACAACTTTGACATTTTTTGAAATGTAGATCTTGCTTTCTCCATCCTACATTTGATTTCTATAGAATGGTCCCAATTTTCATTGACGTTCGTACCAAGGTAGGTATATGTTTTTACTCTTTCTATTTGTCGACCATTCACACTGATTCGTCCAAATTGCTGTTTGTTCTTAGAGAAAATCATACATTTTGTTTTCTTAGTGTTTAGTGAAAGTGCGTATCTTTGACTGACTTCTGCGATTCTGTTCAATAACTCCTGTAGGGCTTCAGAACTGTCAGCGAATACCACAGTGTCGTCTGCGTATCTTATGTTATAGAAACATTCTCCGTTAATTCGAATTCCGGCTTCCACATCATCCACTACTTCTTGAAAGATTTCCTCAGGGTAGATGTTAAACAGCAGTGGGGATAGTATACATCCCTGACAGACCCCACGTTTGATTTTGATATCGTCGGATTCTCTTGCCTCTGTCCGGATAGAGGATGTTTGATTCCAGTACAGATTGCAGGTAATCCTTAAATCACAGGTGTTAATTCCAATATTGGTTAATATCTCCATCAGCTTGTCGTGCTTTACTGTATCGAACGCTTTATGGTAATCAATGAAACATGCATAAATATCGCAATTTACGTCTCTACATCGTTGAAATAGCACTTGTGTACAAAATAGAGCCTCTCTTGTACCCATTGCATTGAAGTGCAACCACCCCGTCGTTTTAAGTTCTGGGTTGTTTAAATATTTTCATAAAATATCTAAACAAGTGATGAACTTCATATTGTAACAGGAAAATGAGGGAACTAAATATTTTTAAATTTATCAAAATCATCAAAAATTTCAAGTTTTTATAGATTTTGATTGACCTTGCGGGATCGGAAGATATTCGTTAAATGCGCAAAACTATGTTTTTTATTACTCAACCATGCAAACTGCAAATAAAGTTTACTATAGCGATAAATAAAACGTACACAGAAGGTCAATAAAAATTTTTGAAAAAAGGTAAAATTTCATTTTTTTTTCATAATTTTTAGGTCCGTTGCGGGATCAGAAGATAAAGTCCGATTTGAATAATTTTTTTTTGTTTTTCATATAATTACCAATCGCAACTTTTCCGCACTATAGCGATGTGGAATTATCAACTTGACTTTTTTCGCACCACCCTAGTACTGCGGTACTTAACAAACCCTCAAAATTTGACACCGATCCATTAATTATTTTAAGAGTTATTCTAATTGTTTATCCCAGAGACCTTTATTTTGCAATAACATAAGGCAGAAAATAATTATGATAGGGCAATTCTGCGTATGCCAAATGAAAGTAGAAAACTGATCAAAATGTACTAAAAAAATATAAAAAAATTATCTAATATAGTCAAAAATGCTAAGGCCAAATTTGAGAAATTTTGTAGTTTATAAATATTTAGAATAACTTTAAAAATATTGTCCGTAGAAACAATCATTTTTTCTACGTGCTAAAAGAGCCACTTTCACGAACGTATTTCGTTTCCGAAAGTTGCACTTTTAGTAAATTTTGTTTTTTAAAAAAATTTTATGTTATTTTGCAATAACATAAGGCAGAAAATAATTAAGATAGGACAATTCTGCGTATGCCAAATGAAAGTAGAAAACTGATCAAAATGTACTAAAAAAATATAAAAAAATTATCTAATATAGTCAAAAATGCTAATGCCAAATTTGTAAAATTTTGTAGTTTATAAATATTTAGAATAACTTTAAAAATATTGTCCGTAGAAACAATCATTTTTTCTACGGCCGTGCTAAAAGAGCCACTTTCACGAACGTATTTCGTTTCCGAAAGTTGCACTTTCCCGCACGAATATCTTGTAATATGGCATTATAATATATTATAATACATGCAATAAACTAATATTTAGATATTATTTACTAATTTATTTAATATGTATCTTACTGTGTTCATGTTTTAATGAAATTGGCGCGATAATTCGATGAAATAAAATTATTTTGACATAATATTTAAAAGACAGATCAGTAGACAATTTCAAAAGTTTTGAATCGTCGTCATGGGATCCAATATCGTCGTCGTGGTAACCCATTATATTGAAAGTTTGGTTTTGACAACCTTGTCAAAGAATTAATTTGTGTATTTTCACTTCTAAATAAAAATTGATATAACTCTATTTTATGTGGTTTTTTTCCAAACGTACGGCCCAAAAAAAATATTGTTCCCAACTCATGCGCAAAGTGTCTTCCCCACACTCGACTGCTTGCCCGAACTCCGCTATCGCGTCGTTCGGCTCAACGGCAGTCTCGTGCGTGAAAGTATCGCTTTCTGCACTAGTTAGGAAAATAACTATTATACCTATATGAGAAAAGCTGGTATTTTACACGAATTTTTAAAAATGTAGTTCAATTGGTGAATGGTCGTGGTAAGTGAAGGGGGAGCTGGGAGCCGACAAATGCACGAGTTCAAAAACTAAAAAAGGCAACTTAAAACTACTATTATTTTCTATATCGCGGGATCTTCTGAATACATTTTGATAGTTGTTTTTTTAATTTATATGCAATTTTTCTCTACATTACAAATATGCAATTTGTCTAGACATGTATTAATTAATAAACAGTCTTAACTTGTTTAAACTTTTTTTGAAGAAATAATTTTTTTCCAAAAATCCATGATTTTAATCATACTATTGTTATTAATCATAAAAAAAGTTAAGGTATACTTTAATAAATAAATTATTTAATTCGAATATTAAATTGGAATTCGTGTTAAAATACTATCTTCTCAAATATAGAAAAAGATTTTTTCTACGGACAACATTTTTAAAGTTATTCTAAATGTTTTTAAACTACAAAATTTCAAAAATTTGGCATTAGGATTATTGAATACATTAAGTATTTTTTCATCTTTTTTTAATAAATTTTGGTACCATCACTCTTCTACTTTCATTTGGAGTACTCAAAATTGCCATATCTTCATTATTTTCTGTCTTATCTAACTGCAAAATAAAGGTCTCTGGGATAACTGAATAGAATATCTAATTAATGAATCTGTCTCAAATTTTGAAATGAACTATTTTAAATGGGAAATAAGCCACAATTTTACCAAAAAAAAAAATGAATTTTTCTTCAACCGTGTTAAAAATGCAATTTTTAGCACTCCATACGAGCGTTAAAAATGCTACTTTAAGGTACTAGTGTTTTAAAATTTTTATGGCACTGCAATTCGTATTGACCGTATAGACAATTTTGATGTAATGTCAAAAAAATATAAAAATGGAATGTCAGTCAAGCTCAAGTAAAAGTTTTTGTAGATATTGTCCTGTAATTACGTTTGTAGAAAAAATAATGTATGATATGCGTGTTAAAAAGTACGTTTTTAAGGCACTCATGTGAATTGCAGAGTTCGCTATCGCTCATTCTGCAAACTTTCACATGCGTGCCTTAAACGTGTACTTTTAACACTAATATCATAAATAACTATTATTAACGCTTCGACGCCCAAGTCGGGTGTCGTTGTCAAAATACAAAATAATACTAAATAAACAAAAATGTTGTTGCTTAGTAAAAAATTCTTCTAATAATTTATTTAACCTGACTCATTTATATCGGCAATTCAGGCATGTATTATACATTTTAAAGTAGAAGACTTTAAAATGACATTGCTCATATTAATGAGTTGCGTTCCTGGGACGACTTTACTAAAAGATAGGTCCTTCGATTACATGAAATCAACCCCAACTCAAGAATATCCGCCACAAAAAATCATAGCATGTGATCTGTCTTTAAAAAGACAACAAATGCAACGATGGCAGTAAAATTCTCGCGCTAAAGATTCCATAGTAAATCACGAGGGAAAACCAGAAAAAACCTCGTGATACTATCCCGACATCGTAAGTATTTGGGCTTACATTTAGTTTACTCTCAAAACTAATACCAAATTCTGACTTTAATATACGTATGCTATTTTAAATTATTAATAATATTAATAATACATAGATATTATATAAATAAAACTAAAGTATAAAATATGTACTAACTCGATATGTTAATGACTCACTAATCGTGGTATTTTCTTTCTATTGACTTCCTCTTTTAGTATAGGTAACTACATCCTACTGCATTCTACCGAGGAATTTGCGACACAATTGTTTTCATTTAGCATAATTAGAGCCGCTTCTTTGATTTTTCTCTTTTTACTATCTGTTTTTTTCAGGACTATACTTGAATCTCTCCACTGAACTCTATGTTCATTATCCCATGATTGTTGACATATTTGAGACCTATCAAATTTTTTTTGGTAAAATTGTGGCTTATTTCCCATTTAAAATATTTCATTATAAAAATGCCACAAGGAAATAGCTTCAGAACAACATCAAATTTTGAAGGTTTGTTAAGTACGCCAATACCCAAATTTGGGCGAAATACTAAAGTTTTAAGGTAGTTTTAGTAAAAGTTATTAACAAATGACGATTTTTACTTATTTTGCAGTTTGAGTAGCAGCAAATTAACTTTTTAACTTTAAAAAAGCGGCATTTTGAAGGTTGTTCAATGTTCTCAAAAACTAAATTTTGTAAATTTATGTCAACTATTTAGCTTTTGAATGGAGTGCAAAAATAAAAAAATCGCGATTTTTGCAATAAATCGTTAATAATTAAAAAACAGACGCAAACTCTAGGTAGAAAACAGGTAGGTTTTCTTCCTATAGGTCTACAATAACTAAAAAGGTAGTCAGCTACCTGGATCTTTGAGTGTCCCGAGAAAATCCTTATTACTTTGGACTACTGATGATTTAAGAAAGCTAAATAAAAACTGGATGAGCGCGGCACAAGATAGACGGGGATTGAAACAAGAGGAAGATGCCTAATTTCAGCACTGGACTCTTAGGTCTGGATAATGATAATGAATCTTTATCTTATAGTCCAAGTAATGAAGCTTACAATAGAACAAAATCTCGCAATTTTTACTTTATCGTACTACATACGTAGTATGAGTATAATATATATTACTTTATCGTACTACATACGTAGTATGAGTATAATAGATAAAGTTATAGGATCGTGCAAAAAAAATTTTCAGATTTCACTTTTTTTCGACGTTTTGAGTCCCCCTGAGTCTAAAAAGCAAATAAAAAAACATGTCGGAAGTATGTACGTACGTATGTCGCCACCGCCCAGCCAAAACTACTGGACCGATTTCGATGAAATTCGGTATGAGTAAGTTTAAGAGAATTTTGTCGAGAAACTAAGCTTTTGAAAAAAATCTCTCAAAGGGGGGCCGAAATAGGGGGGTTATTTGGGGCCCATTTTTGCAAATTTTGACCGAAACAAATGAAATTTAGCTCAAAGTTAGCTCATCGATAGGTAAATAGAAATACGGAATTGACATTTCCAAATCCAAAATGGCGGCCAGCATGGCTCGGTGGTGACCGCCACCCCGACACATTTCCCTACCAATCTAAAAACTTGTTTAAGATAAATTTAATTTGAAAAAATATTTAGATAGCTTAAAGATGGGGCTATAACAAGAATATTATCGTTTTTCAGAAAAGTTATGGGTTGCCTATATTTAAGGGGTCAAAATTTGACATAATTTTGAACTAGATTTTCTCAAAAATGGCTCTAAGGAATTTGTTTATTTTTTGATATATTTTTGATATCCTATTGGTAAATTTAATAGCATTAGTCAGATTTCTTAACTCCTCATAGGAGGGGAGTTATGAATGTTTTATTAAAAAATATTCGAGTGCCCGTAACTTCCTCTGTAATAGAAACTAAAATTTGAAATTTGGCAGACATATATAATATTTCATTGTCTATTAAAAAAATAAATTTTACCCACAAGATGGCTTCCGCTTGAACCTGAAATGAAAACAAAATCTTAATCCTTTAGATACGCCCTGCATATTTTTACATATTTTGAAAGAATGCAAAATTACCTTTGTAATGATATAAAACTGTTTGCTGTAACTCAAAAACTCGAAAAGTTACAGAAAATAGAAATTTTTCTAGAATCTTGTGTGTGTCCTCTCTCACGCCATCATAGCAGAGCATTATTATAGGGCAGTCAATGAGAGTATTTGGCTCCGAATTCCATCCTACTACATCGATGTACTTGATACTTTCACAGTAAGTAGGAAATAGCTCAAGAAAAAAAATTTACCCTATATAATATGGAGCTTTTATCTTGGGGCAATTCCCACCCCTTCAAGGGGGTGGAAAATTTGTTGGTCAAAATAAGCATGGAAGTAGCTAGAGAACCTATTTTTAAGTAAAAATTGATCTATACATTTTTTTTGAAAACTCAATACTTTTTGAGTTATGCGTAGTTGAAAATTGGCCATTTTCATTTAAAAATGACACGTTTTCGGACGGTTTTTTGTGAATACCTTAAAAACTATGCATCAAACTAAAAACACTATATAAAATTTTTTTTTAGATTATAAATAACAAAGAGATTCGTTCCTTCGTAAATTTTCTATAATACAAAAAGAGATATGGTAGGTAAAAAGAGTTTGTTTTTTGGTGCATGCTCAAAGTGCTCATGCTTTTGTAGTGTTTGAAAAGGCCTTTAAAACGAGCACCGTTAAATGTCGGTTACATTCAAACTAAGCGAGATATGGTGCAAAAAAATATATGAATAATGTACTTTAAGGAAAAATGAGAAGTACATACATTTAACCTCTCATCCACCAGAATTTAAATGCATTGTTTTTCTTTTGCAATACCTCTTAATATAGTGTTATTTCTACGTTCAAAAAGTTGGTACGGGTTTAAAATGAAAGGTTTTTGAAAAAAATAAGAACAAATTATAGAGCGCCTTTTTAAATTTTCTTAAAATTCTTCCTTTTGCTCCATGCAATTCGAAAATAAAAATGTTCTATCCACGAGAAATGGTGGGATCCGCCCCCATGATAAAAGCGCCATAGTATATAGTATATAGGATAGACTTTGAATTAGGAGATTGGGCTACTCCCAAAATTTCATTAAAATCCATGCAGTAAAATGCAAATATTGTAAACTATTAATTTCTCAGAAAAATGAACTAATTTGAAATGAAAGTATGACTAATATTCTATTGATTTATGCAATAATCTATAGTGTGTCCCCGAAATATGGCATCGAACATTTTCTCAAATGCAGGAATTAATGATGCGTAGAACCATAAAATATTTTCAGGTATACAAGGTGTTTCTAAAATATCAAAATAACGAGTAACTTTGTTATTTTTATAGAATGTCAGTATCTATTCTTTTTCTCATGATCATCTTTCAGTGCGTCACAGTTTTTCGATTTCTCTCTAACGCATTAAATTGTATGTGACAGAAAAAAAGGCACGTCTGGGAATACTTCGGTAATTATTCTAGTTCGGTGATTATTCTAGTTGTCGATAGATGGCGCCATAATCAAAAAAGAATTATTTATTAAATAAAATAATAATATTATCAATATAATCTGTACAATTTATAAGACTATACAAATGAAAGAAAATACCATTTTATAAATGCAATAGACACAATTGATTTGGTTTTATTCCAAATTGAAAATAAAATTTGACAACTGTCAGATTTAACTAAAATGTCACGTTAGAATAAATGTCATAAATGTGTATTATCACGGACTTACCTTTTTTTCTATAATTTGTGACGCACTGAAAAATGTTCATGAAAAGGAGAATAGAACGATAACGATAATAGATCGGTACGATAAAGTTCTCGGGCGGCCCTTCCGTCCAGCGTTTTACAGAATGGATCGATTTGCTTGAAAATTTGAGAATATAGTAGTTGAATATAGCTGTGAGTTTTATATCGAAAAAGTCAATGTATTTAATCAGTTTTCTGCTAATAACTCAAAAAGTTTTTGTTTTATCAAAACAACTTTGCTTAACAAAAATTTACCTTTTAAAAAAATAAACAAATCTGTTTTTTTTTTAATTTTTTTTAAACCAAGAGTAATCGAGCTATACTTTTTTATATGTTGGCTCTTCTTCGTTAAATGCTAAATATTGTAGATTCAAAGTCAAACGACGGGAAAACTATGCATTTTTCGAGGATAACTCGTTGAAACTAATTTAAAGTAGGTATATAAAAATATCTATCTCTGGAAATAAAAAAGTCTCTAGCTCAAAAATTAAGTATCTTATAATGAAAAGAATGTCAGTCCCTATTTTTTTCAGCAAAAAATTTATCGGAAACAACCCCCTTATCACCAGCCTAATTAACATTAGTCATTGACCCTATTTGGCCTTCTTTATTTATGTATTATTAATAGGTTCTAGAAGTTTGACCGGCTTAAAATTATTAGTTTTTAATAAAATGGAGTTAAAAGCGAATAATAATTAATTTTTGTAGTTTGGTAAAAAATGCCTTTTTCTTCGGAATAGAAAGATTAGCATCAGAGATACGAAAAAATGTTTAAATATGAAATTGTATTTTATTTAATTCCCAAGAACACGGTTTGCAAAAATTTTTCCTGTGGCAAATATTGAGTGAGCTATTGACAATTAAATCTTTTAATAACATGCAAAAACCACCTTTACCAACCCTTTCAAAGTCACCACTTTTAGAGACGAAATATTTTAAAAAGATTTAATAATAATAGCCTTATAGATCTCATAAAAACCTATAAAATTCTGTATCACCAAACTTTCTAAGATAAAAAATTAAAAAGTTACGGTTAAAAAATCGAAATATTTTTTTGAAAAAAAAAAAAGAGAAATCCAATTGGAAGCATAATAATATAAGTTAGCGGTGTTTTTAGCCATTGGACTTATTCATTCCTTCTTTGTTTTTGTATTATTAATTAATTCCAGACGTTTGACTGGCTTATAATGATTAGTTTTAAAAAGCTGGAGTTAAAGCGAATTTTTGTAGTTTGGTAAAAAAGTGCCATTTTCTTCAGAATAGAAAGATTAGCATCAGAGATACTAAAAGATGATTCAATATGAAATTGTAGATTATTTAATTTCCAAGAACTTGGTTTGAAAAATTTTTTTCTTCGGCACAGATTGAGTGAATTGTAAATGAGTACCTCTACCGAAAAACATTGATTTCTTAGATATAAAACTAACACTTTCGTTAGCGAATAAATCGAAAACTATTAATTTTATCAAAAAAATGTTTGGAACATTTTTTGCTTAGAATGAATGTTTATATCAACTTTTGCGGTCAAAATATAATAAAAAATTTCCACCCCCGAGATGGGGTGGCAACCACCCCCATGGTAAAAGCGCCTTTCGGCATTATATAGATTTTGATCCTTGGACTAGCCACTACTTATTCTCAAATTTTCAAGCAAATCGATCCATTCTGTAAAAATTGCGAGGTGAAAAGCTTCAGTTCCTGGACTATTAGATGATTTCCACTAGCTAATATCCATGACTTTCCAGTATGTTAAATTTTTTTAGTCCAAAATAGTTTATTCTTCCATGACCGTCTTTTCTTCAATCTTTCTCTTCGTTATGAGACGTATTAGGATATATCTCTTCACCATCTTAATATGTCCCAGATAAATTGGTTTTGCGTATTTTAATAATGCTTAGAAGATCCATGATGATTTTTTCGTTCACGTCATGCTTTCATTTGCTCTGCCTTCTACCCAAGAGATCTAAAAATTCGTCTTCTCTTAATTACATACTCTCTACAGCGTGTAGGTATTCATGATGGTTGTTGTCAAATGCATAAAGTTTCCCTCATCCTCTATGTTTTCTCCTACATAAGTAACTAGTGGCGTCATATAATTTGTTTGAATATTTTTGCCTAGTATCTCATTCTCATGCGTATTGTAGTCTTTAGCAGTCTTTTATAAGACTGGTAGGAGCACTTATTTTTCCCGTAGTTACGTATGCAACTAAAACAAGGACCCTAAATAAAGCATATAAGAAAAAAATAGAAGCTTTTGAGATGTGGGTATACCGCCGCATGTTGAGAATATCTTAAATCCTGAGTTAAACATCGAAGCAATGTATCTATAACAGAACAGCTACATAATATAAAAGATAGGTTGCTTAAACAAATACAACAGAGTTACTTACCGTATTTCAGTTAAAATATTGAGAGGAAGATATTTAAGCCGTTGAGTGGACCAAACAAAAACAGTGATAAACCGAGGAATTAAATAGGCCAAATATCTAGCCCAGAACAGAGAACGATTAAAAAAAAATTATAAAAATTTGGTTCCACCGCATTTCTATAAAGAATTAAGGACCGAGGAGGAGGATGCGTTTTGTTTTGCTTTGGAAAATGAGTAACAAGTTAGGTGAATTGTTTGGTCCGACCATTGTACTAAAGGTCTTCCTCTGGATATTTTGCTTGCTACGTTGCGTTCAACTATCAATCGTTTCATCACTTCTAGTCTTCTAATTTTATGTCCAAAATATCGGCTTTTTGATGGTCCAGGTTTCTGAAGGGTTGGTGCCAATGTGAAAAATTAATACTCGAACAAGGCATAATTTTGTGTTTTTTGTAATGTCAGTGTTCTCCTATATTTTTGTGTTGCTGACTGTTTCCGATAAGGCCATTGTGATGCCTCGGCGGATCTGGTCTTCGCACTCTCCACTGTTAGTGATGACCGAGCCTAAGTAATTAAATTATCTGTCCACTGGCCACGTTTCATGCTATGTTTCTTATCTGTGTTTGGTTGTTTCTGTTTATATCTGTATTATATAGTGAGAATAATAGATAGATTATTGGAAAGGAGAATAGTGCAAGGGAGAATTCAAGCTAAATACTGAATATCCTGACAGCAAGCTTATACGAGAAATGTTTGGTTGCAGCTCTTTATAACCCTTTAAAAATGGGAATATAATTTCTAATTTTTCATAGAACTACATAAAGAAGTGCAATTGAAGAATATTTGGATATTTATATGCCCGCAAATACTGCAACTAACTCTGACAGGGCACCACTGGTGTAATTTTTTAAAAGTTTAGTGAAAGCACAATTTTTCTAAAAAGAATATTGTCCACCAAATTTGAAAAAATTGTCATCAGCATTAATCTATCCTTGTATTTTAATTTAAATTTTAAGCTCTCATCAGCTCATCACCCTGTATCTCAATAAAAAAACTAAAAATACGTATTTATAGTAACTTTGGACATCTTGGCAATTAGTGCACCCTAATATGTCTGTGTAGATTTTGGCATTGGATCCGACCATCACTTGTAACACCGTTGCCGTATCCTCATTTTTTCATACTATCACGTTGTAATTTTTTGTGATAATATATTTGTGTGTGAAATGTATCATTTGTGTATTTTAGGTAGGTGTGTGTATTCTAATATGTTATGTATAGATAGGTTTTTACTTAATTATTTTAAATCATTGTGAAGTTTAACTTGCTAGGAACCTTGTAATATTGTGTAATGTGTTAAAAGTAAGTAGTTTTAAAACACCAATTAAGTAAATTTTATTATGTTGTTGTTTTTAGCAATTTTGAAAAAATGTGAAAACATTGAATTATCCACGTCCGTCTGTCCGTCCGTCCGTCTTGTCCGTCCGACCGCGAATATAACTCCTCCGTCACTATAGCAGGTAGAGTGACAAATGAGGTGTCAAATAAAAGCTTATAATACAAGGATGGTACTAAAGGTGAGAAATTTAACGTAGGCTGTCTGTCCGTCTGTCTGTCCGACCGCGTATATAATTCCTTCGTCACTATACCAAGTAGAACAACAAATGAGGTGTCAAATAAAAGCTTTTAAAATTCCTCACCTTTATAGACCAGGGCGCATCTGTAAAAATATTAGTACATTTTGACGTTGAGAGGTGACTAAAATTTTTTTGCAGAAATTGCTTAAAAATAACTCAGATAATAATATTTGAGTTATCCTCCATCTCAAAAAGGTCCGGAACATTGTTTAAATAATCAAAATGTCAAAAAATGAAGGAAAAATTCGATTTTTCTCTTGGTTTTTTGATTATAAGTTTAAAAGTACTCATTTCCGAGAAAAGTTGTACTGACATAAAAGTTACGTAATTAAATTTCCTACAATATAAAATTGGGTAAAAATTAAAACAATTATTCACCCTTGTTGCCAAATAGCAATAATTGCGAAGAAACCGTACAAAAACAAGTATTCGCATTTTACGTCTTTCAACCATTTATGCTACACTTAGGACCTTTATATTTCACCCAGAAAAACTTTATGATACAGTAAAATAATACTGTAAGTTTCATTAAGATCGGTTTAATACATTTTGCAAAATAAATTTTGCAATCCAGCTTTCGCAAAAAAAAATTCATTTTTTCAAAATGTTACAGGACTGAAAATAAAGCAGATAGCAAGTTGAATTTTTTTTGCATATAGAAGTGTATTGCACCTTTTATTTGTAATTTGCAAAATCAAAATCGATTAACTACCACGGCGTCAGGAATTTTTTTTAAATAAACATTAATTATTGGTGCTACGCGCAGGACAGCGGATAGTTTGCTATGATTGGGCATTCCAATGACCTTTGATAATGATTGATACATTTTAATTTTTATTACATTTCGATATAAATAAATAATTTTGTTTATTGCAAAATAAAGACATATACTCTATCCTTTTTTTTTAACACTTTTTTTAGCAAAAATTATCTTTGTTCATATATTTTAACTTAGAGAAAAAAAGTTTATTATTTTTAAACATATGCAATTTTTTAAACAATATTTCAAAAACAATAATAAAATTAGTTTGATTTTTGTGGAATTAAAATATTAAAATACAACAAAATATAGAGTAAGAAAATAATATTTTAGATAAAGATTGGAAGACATTTTGGTGGAAATCAACTAGTGTGAATCGAACACCGCTGTCCTGCGCGCAGTACCAAAAATTAATGTTTATTTAAAAAATTTCCTGACGCCGTGGTAATTAACCGATTTTTATTTCGCAAATTGCAAATGAAAGATACAATATACTTCTATAAGCAAAAAAAAACTCAACTTGCTATCTGCTTTATTTTCAGTCCTGCAACATTTAAAGAAAATGAATTTTTTTTGCGAAAGCTGGATTGCAAAATTTATTTTGCAAAATCTATTAAACCAATCTTAATGAAACTTATAGCGTTATTTTGTTATATCATAAAGTTTTTCTGGGTAGAATATGAAGGTCCGAAGTGTAGCATGAATGGTTGAAAAACGTAAAATGCGAATACTTGTTTTTGTATGGTTTTTTTCGCAATTATTGCTATTTTGCAACAAGGGTGACTATTTTTTTAAATTTTTAACTAATTCTATATTGAAGAGTTCAACTTTTCTCAGAAATGAATAGTTTTAAAGTTATAATCAAAAAACCAATAAAAAAAATCGAATTTTTCCTTCATATTTTGACATTTTGATTATTTAAACAATGTTCCGGACCATTTTGAGTGGGGGGATACCTCAAATATTATTATTTGAGTTATTTTCAAGCAATTTCTGCAAAAACATTTGAGTCACCTCTCAACGTCTATCTCAAAACAGATGCGCCCTGGACTATTAGTACCATGTTTCGATTATAAGCTTTCGTTTAACACCTCAATTGTCATTCTACCTGGTATAGTGAGGAGTTATATTCGTGGTCGGACGGACAGGAGGACAGACAACCTAGGTCTAATTTCTCACCTTTAGTACTATCCTTGGATTATAAGCTTTCATTTGACACCTCATTTGTCATTCTACCTAGTATAATGACGGATAAGTAAACGTTCTTGTTCTATTCGCGATGAAAAACAAAGTATCTGACCTCTGGTGGATTAAATTTAAACTACTATAAGTGGTATAAACAAACCAAATTTTATTGATTTGAATGGAATTTGGTCAATATTAAGAAATTTTTAGTAAATTTTAGCATTATGAGTACATTAAAATATTTTAAATCGAATCGGTATTGTTCTGTTCCTCGATTGAATGTTTGTTTATACCATTTATATCGGTCATTTTCCTGCATTCGACCTGCCCTCTATATTCCGTTGCAATCGCGAATTATTCTTGTAGGTACATTTAACATTGATTGAAATTATGAAAAAAATATAGAAAACAGCATGGCAACACTGTGACACACAAACATAAGATTTGGCTGTGCGTTACATAGGGTGCACTAATAGCCAAGATGTCCGAAACTTTTAGTCTTTGAATTGAAGAAATTCTCCCAAAAATTCACATTTCTGAAACACTCTCTATAAAAATTAAACAAATCAATAAAACCCATTAACGCCTCTTTATAAATATCTATAGAGCTAATAACCTTATATCAATTTGTCCATAAAATACACAGCCATGAGTTTATTTCTATTTTACGACAAAATATTAAACCCAAATTATCAATAGCTTTGTTAAGCTTCATTACTCATTCGAAGAGCCATTAATGAAAATATTCCGCTGAAGTGTTTAGCTTTGCACTTCCGCTCGCCAACTACACTGTACTAGAGCAAAACCAACATGCTTTATGTTAATGCTGAGAGTGTTGTGCTCTAAGTGGAAAGTTTGACAATTTTGTTGTTATGTCAATCCCTATATACGATTAAAAGAAATGTACATATTAAGAACATAATGTAACAAACGAAATAGTAGAGGTACCTAACAGACACCCAATGAAAATAAACACCAAAGAATTCACTCATGAAGAGATAAAAGATCTTCTTCCTCACGTGCCATCTCCGCGACGGAGGTTGGCAATCATCATGGCTATTCTGATCAATAGATAAAAGATGCAATTAAACAATTAAAAATAGGAAAAGCTACCGGAATAGACTATAATCATAGTCTAAGAAGAGAAGTTAACAGAACAAATATATATTACTACAGGAGTAATTCAAAGCTGTGTACTCTCTCCGACCTTATTCCTGATAGTAATCGACGGGATAATATCCAAGACTACTACTAATAAGACTATAATAAAATGTTTTTATTCAACTTGAGTACTCGGAATTTACATATGATATATTATGCTTTTTAACAGAAAAGAGACAACACATAAATGTCACAAAAAAACTAAGATAATTAAAATAAATACACCAAGAGAAACGGGAATATCACTGGGAGACACGGAATTAGAAACGGTAGAAAAATTTAACTATTTGGGCAGTATTTTGAACAACGAAGTAGAGACGGGGAGACGTAAAATATAGAATATGAATAGCTCAAAATGCATTCAACATGCTAAGAATAATGTGGTCTTCATATCAGGTGACAAGTAAAACCAAGATACGATTATTCAACAACATCGTGAATACTCTGCTACAATACAGAGCAGAAACTCGGAAAGTGTCAAGAAAATGTATCGAACAGATGCAAGTGTTCATAAGTATACGTCTAAGGAATATTCTTAACATTTACTGGCCAAACCGCATATCAAACCCAGAATTATGGACAAGAACTAACCAGTAACCTATATCTAAGACAACATGCAAAAGGCATGTTATCTTAGATATCTTTAAGACACACACTAAGGAGACCTGACATGGTCTCACATATCACATGGAAAGAGAAGACCAGTTAGACTCATAGAAATGTAGAAAAGAACTGTCGAGAAAGAAATTAATGCTATTGGAAAAACCTGGGAAAAATAAAGATCGGTGCAAACAATAGGACAGAATGGAGACAGACAATGTCAACTCCCTAGTCTCCATACGCTTTGCATGGAGTGAAGAGGAAAATAAAAAGTGAAAGTATGACTATTCTGAAAAGAATATTGTCCAAAAAATTTGAAAAAAATCTTTCCGTAAGTATTGATTTATCATTAAATTTTAATTTCTAACTTAAGCTCTAAACACCCTGTATCTGAATAAAAAAAAACGTACAAACAAACATACGTATTTATAGAAAATTTGAGCCCAAGAATTGAAGGACAAATTCCTCCCAAAAATTCAGATTGCTGAAACATTCTCTATACAAAATAAACAAATCAATAAATCCCATTAACGCTTCTTTATAAATATCGATAGAGCTAATAACCTTATATCAATTTGTCCATAAAATACACAGCCATGAGTTCATTTCTATTTTATGACAAAATATTAAACCCAAATTATCAATAACATTGTTGAGCTTCATTACTCATTCGAAGAGTCATTAATGAAAATATTCCGCTGAAGTGTTTGGTTTTGCACTTCCGCTCGCCAACTACACTGCACTAGAGCAAAACCAACATGCTTTGTGTTATTTAATACTGAGAGTGTTTTGCTCTAAGTGGAAAGTTTAACAATTTAGTTGTTATTTCAATCCGCCGCTAAAACAAACTCTCCACAGTCATTGAAAAGCTTTTAGGGACTTGAAGGTCACGAAACACTAGAGTTTCTTTAGATAATTCCATTTCCGCTATCTTATGGACCTAGAATTTTCTGAAATAAAAGTAAATTAATACTTGAATTAAACAGCACTTAACACAGCTTTCATCACTGGGACGAAAGAGGCTTTTCAAATGAGATTTTTTTGATACTGTCTAACGTACTTAGAAAATGAAAGGAATATAATATCTTAGAAATAACCAAAACTAAGCAAAATTTATCAAAACTCATACACACAAAAAACCGTTTAAGAGGATTTTTACATTGGTCAAAAACCCTTCATTTTGTGGTAAACATAAAGTGCTGCATTATTTTGATTTAAACTTTAACTAACTTAATTCTACTGCAAATATATTTAAAAATTTAATTTTTGACCGGGTTTATCTCTCTAACCTATCACTGGAATGTGCTTTACAATTGGTTTAAGTTCCGTTATAATCGGCATTCTGGGAAGATCGTAATTTACAGTTTATTGTTTATTGTTTCCGGTGCTGGACAATATACGCCACGATTATAGTAATATAAGTAATAATATAAGTACATCTCTCAATTGTTTTTTAGTCATTAGGGCACAAAATATACTTATCTTTATAAACAATACTTTTTTTCATGCAAAAATATCACATTTCAAAAAAATTATTTTATTATTTTTATTTATCATGGAATCAGATTCCGGTTCTAAATCCCAATTGGCTTACTGAGAAGGAACTCCAAGTATTCACTGATGCCGAATAAGGTTTATAACAAACTAAGTGTATTTTTTCAAAAAAAAAGTTAACAAATCCGCTGTTTTTAAGTGTATTTTTTTTGGCGTACAAAGTACGTCACGCGTGTAGTTATGTTATAACTTGATGCGCGGGTAGTTAAAGGTTAATAAATGCACTCTTAAAATATGCAAAAATAAATTTTTATTAATTTTCAACATTTTATAAATTTAAGTTAGCGGATTTCATGTGAATCTTCCAAAAATTGACGGCGACCATTCTGTTCAGTATAGGTACCAAGTAACTATCTTCTTCTACTTTATGTGCCATATCCGCAACGAAGGTTGACAATCATCATTGCTATTCTAACCTTTGACACTACAGCCTCAGTTGGACTGCATCCAAAACCATTCTCTGAGATTTCTCTGCCAGCACATTTTTCTTATACTTATGCTGCGCCTTCCTTGAATCTTTCCCTGCATTATTAATTTTATGAACTGTATATGTGTCACCATAAGTTGTATGCGTTACTAGTAACTATAGTATGAACTAAAGGAAATAAGTTCTATAAATAAATAACTAAGTGGCAGCGTTTAACTACAAATATATTTTGTCTTTAGACAAAAAGAATTGGACAGAACGATAAATTTTTATTTGTTCGTTAACACACATATATGTTGTAAAAAATTTTGCATATTAAATTTTTTCATGTAAATTTGATAATGAATAGAATGTTAAAATATTATTTATCTACTCTATCTCACATTATGTACAAGTATTTAGTTTGTGAAAACTGTCATTATAGATGTGCCTGAATGGTTTAAAGCGTGCGTGAAATATAGTTATTTTCCTAACTAGTGCGGAAAGTGATACTTTCACGCACGAGACTGCCGTTGGCCCGAACGACGCGACAGCTGAGTTCGGGCAAGCAGTCGAGTGCGGAGAAGACACTTTCCGCATGAGTTAGGAACAATATTTTTTTTAAGGCCGTACGATTGGAATAAAAGCCACAAAAAATAGAGTTAACATATCAATTTTTACTTAGGAGTGAAAATACACAAATTAAATCTTTGACAAGGTTGTCAAAACCAAACTTTCAATATAATGGGTTACCACGACGACGATATTGGTTTTCATGACAACGATTCAAAACCATTGTAATTGTCTACTGATCTGACTTTTAAATATTATGTCAAAATAATTTTATTTATCTAAATATTAGTTTATTGCATGTATTCTAATATATTATAATGCCATATTACAAGATATTTTCGGAAACGGAATGCGTGCGGGAAAGCGGCTCTTTTAGCACGGCCGTAGAAAAACAATTTATTTTAAATGGGATTTACTTTTTCGCACAGTTTTTTGGCACACTTTCATATAATCAAATATCCTTAACTTTCGTGTTGTCATGGTGATGACATGTGACCAATAAAATATGTGAAAACTGTAGGGTTTCACGTATTTGATTCTACATTTTATACAGCAAGACAACTAAGCTGTATGGTATGGACTGCTCTATAGGAAGTAGATCACCTCTAGTTCTTACTAAGTGCGCCTTGACAGCTTAACGATATATTATAGTCCATTGAAATGTTACATTTTTTAGGCCGTACCTTGCATTTATTAGAGGAGCCAATTTTATTTTTTTAGTATGTAGGGGGATCAATAGAAGCTTAATTTCAAGTTTTTGGGGTCGCCACCCTTGTCCCCCGGCCGCCATCTTGGAAAAGGAGTGCAAAGGGGTTTCGCACTATATCTCGTAATTTACCAACTCTACGGAAAATCTAGTAATACATAAAATGTAGCAAATTAAATATTTATATTCAATATAAATTTCCTTTTGAAGGTTATAACATAACTTTTTTTCATTTCATTTTATAATAAAATAACATCATAGCAATTTTGTAGAGGGTTTTTCGGCGAAAAATTTTCACTATAAAAGTGTATAATTATATTTATTTATCAAGGTTTTACAGCGCTCCAAACTTAACCAGATTCTCGAATGCTCATAGGGATACAATAAAAACAAAACGTTAGGCTTACTTTTCTATCTTTTTATATATTTTTTATTCATACAATTTATTATGATTTTAACATTCCTATGCTATTATTCTATTTTTGACCTTTCTCCCCACTATAAAACTTAGAACCCTAAGCATATCTAGAAAAGGCCCAAAAAGTTGTTTGAGGACAAATTCGCCGGTCGAGAAGAAGAATGACGCAACCGCAAAATGCAAAATTCTTCAGGAGAGCAAAACAACGATTTTTAAATATTTAAAAAAGGGATTAAATGAAGAGTAATCGTCCAGGAGCATCGGTAAGGCGTTTGTTTATTGACAACGATGGCTTTTATTTTCATCGATATTGGTTCAAATTTCATTATCATAATTTAACCGCCCCATTTTTAATCCTATCTGCAGTTGCGTCATTATGCACCTAAAACAAGGTCTAACATAGCGCGTCTTTCAGTAACGAAGCAACTACCCTAAAGTGGCTCAGCACATTTTTACAGTTCGGTCTTTTTTAATCTTTACATGGTATCTTTACATAGTATTTTAGAAGTTAATTGCGCAACAAACAGGAATTGACAAAATTTGCAGTTACGTCATTTTTCTTCCGTAGGTGGTACATCAGTCGGTCTCCCTCTACTTAACTTATTCTTACAGTTGTGCTACCTATTTGGCCACGTGCAGGCGTAATAAAAATTGTGTGAAAAGTATTTTGAGTTTTATAGATAATACTATTGAGAGCCTTGTGGGTAAAATTTGTATTTTTATGATTAGTTAAGCATTTTGTGTTCTTTTGTAAGCATACATCATGAGTGGTGGTTATTTTATTTAAAAGAAACCTCTAGTGAAAATTATTTGTCAGTGGGAAAGTAGAGCTATCTTTACTCACTGTTGTCGGCGAACGTTTATCGTCTCTTTATAAGGCAGAAATAAAGACGATTCTTTGGAAACCCTGAGATACAAACGATTCGCTAAAACAGTGACAAAACATACATTTAATCTCTTCTCACTTCCTCCAACACAAGATGCAGTCCGTTTCCACAGACTCCAAGAATATCACCAGATTCAGTCATGGCTCGGTAAACATTGTGATCCAGAAAATTGGGTCTGGAAAAAGCATGGAAAATTTTGAATACCAATCCAAACTATCAAGCCTTCAATACCTCCGAGCTCATGAAATTTATATTTAGCAGATGCAATTGAAACTGGAAGTGCACGTGGTTGCCAAAAAGCAGGCCTCAAATGTTCAGCAGTGTGCCTCTATAGTGGTGGTGAAAGTTGCAGCAAAAATTCACCTCGGATACTGATTCAGATCTTGAGTCGCACCCTGGATCATCGAAAAAAAAAATGAAAAAATAATAACCATGATTGACCTTTTTCAACATATAATAATAAATATTGTTAGGTTGTCTAGAAATTGTCCGTGGATTAGGCGTATTGGAGATACCACACAAAAAACGCGCCTCCAGACTCTACCTCATAGGTGGCCGGGAAAAGGGTCAAAAATCAAAAAAGTCAAAACGGCTTAATTATAACATAGGAATGTTATAATTATTATATTATGCTTAATAATAGCGTAAGAATCTTAATATATAAATACATAGATAGATAAGTAAGCCCAAGGTTTTCTTTTTATTGTATTCCTATGAGAATTCGAGAGTCTGGTCAAGTTTGGAGCGCTGTAAAACCTAGATAAATAAATAAAATTAAAGAACTTTATAGTGGAAATTGTTCGTTAATAAATTCTCTATAAAATCGCTATGATGTTATTATATTGTAAAATTAACGGAAAAAAAGTTATACTCTCCAAAGGAAACTTCTTAAAAAATTTTCTCTTATTTTTGTTTATAACTTTTTTGTTGGTTACCTGACGATTAAAAGTTATAGACATAAAAATGTATAAAATTTAATCTGCAACATTTTATGTAAAATTTAATTTTCTGTATGGTTGCTAGTTTAGGAGATACAGCGCGAAAGCCATTTGTATCCCTTTTTCCATAATGGCGGCCGGGGGACAAGGGCGGCGATGCCAAAAACTTGAACTTAAGTTTCTACTAAACCCCCTACATATTAAAAAAATTAAATTGACTCCTCTAAGAAATGCAACCCTAAATGTAACATTTTAATGGACTATCAATGAAGTATTTCAATTGGTTTTACATCCCTATCTACAAACCATTCCAAATGCCATCTTTGAACAGCATAGAGCAAGACCTCATATTGCCCGTGAAACCATGGAGTTCATACCAGAATATGGTAGGTCGAAACCTAAATCGATTGCCACGTCCTCCAGCAAACTTAGAAGACCAGTTGCATGCCATAAAAATCTGGATGAGTAGGTATTTCGCGATATGATCGAACATCAAGGAGGAATCATTCATTATTAATTATTTTTAGACGAAAATGACGTTAAAAATTTGTTTATAGTGTTATCTAATAATAAGAATATTATAATGTATACTTCCATAACAAAATAGTTAGAAAATATTTTTTCCACCTACCTCTATCGAAAGTATACTTTTCCGGACCTGATTGTAGGGAGCAAAGCTGTATGTTTCCTCCCTAGGGAGGAAAAGTAAAAGTGACGTCATGGCATTTCATTCATGAAATCTAACTTATTGACGCCCTGTACAATATCTATTTTCTATAACGTAAGTATCTATACATTTTAACGTTTATTTATAAACACCCTGTATTTTGCAGAATGGTAAAAAACAGTCAAATATTATTTTAATTTAACAATGTTTACATTAATAATTTGACTTATATTTGACAGTTGACAGTTATATTATACTCACTTGTTAGTTTTAGTTCTAATAAATTTTGTTGGTTAGTTACATAAATAAATTAGTAAAAATGAAAAAATTACTTGTTATTTGAGGAAGGTGGAAAAACCATATGTATAACATGGGAGTAAAGTGCCTTTTCTTCCCTTGAATGATTACTGCCCTCCGCTACGCGTCGGGCAGTAAACTTCATTCTCGGGAGGAAAAGTAGCACTTTCCTCCCTTGTTATACAAATAGCTATTGTTCTTCTAGGTGTTGCATTTTTTTTTATCATTAGTATATTAGCTGTACCTATTTCCATTTTCATCATTCAACACCACTGACAAAATATTTCAGAGGAAATCCAAGTAAGCGTAGCTTGTAAAATTTATGGGCTAATTTGTTAATCGTCCATACTTCATTTGTTAATATTTTTTGGCTTTTGTCTTTTTGCTAACGAATTTTCCCGGGCGCCGATGTGAATTTATGATACTATACCGTATACACGATTTCTCGTAAATTTCGCCTCGTCGGTAAGTAAAGTACTAAATTATTAAAGAATTTTGAAAATGCATCCCCTAAAATTAAACCCATAACTTTCCAGCATTAATCGTTGAACATGTTGTACATGAAAAGAGTGTTTGTTTATTAGTCTAATAGTCCAAGTAATGAAGATTAAAATAGGACAACACCTAGCAATTTTTACAGAATGGACAGATTTGCTAGTTGTCCAATAATAAATATTCAGAATTCATATTCGATATTGAACAGAATTATTTTATCACCCAGTAGACCGCACGAATTTATTTATTTTATATTCACGCACGTAGATTAATTAGTTTAGATACAAATTGGTCAATTATCAACAATATAATTTGGAAATGTCACGAAACTGCTGACAAAAGTAGAATTATTTACCTTAATTAGATATACAAATCACGGGGGACTAGCGTCACCTATGACCCAATTTAAGCTTCTGTAAAACTAGGCTGTTGGGCCTAGAAAGAGAGTTCTCATTCAGTCTTCAGCTAATCGCGTATCATTTATCAGTTACAGTGTTCGGCGGTTCTCCCGGGATTGAAATATATCCTTGTGTTCGTCTATATCAATAAACGTATTTATCGCTACTCACGTCTTTTACATCCTACGTAATTACACACTAGTTGTAGTAGATAGTCCAAGGATCAAAATCTATATGATGCCAAAAGGCGCTTTTACCAGGGGAGTGGTTGTCATCCCCAATAGGGGGTGGATATTTTTTATTATATTTTGACCGCAAAAGTTGGTAAAAGCATTATATTGTAAGTAAAAAACATTCTATACATTTTTTTATAAAATTAATAGTTTTCGATTAATTCGCTATCGAAAGTGTTAGTTTTATATCTAAATAAAAAAATATGAAAAAAAAATTTTTTAAATACGCTTTTCTTTATTTACGAGTGACTAAAATTAAAAATATTATAAAAAAAATCAACTGAAAAGCAAAAAATAAAAAAAATTGAAAAAATCTAACACATTAGTCAAAGAAAAGCGTGGCGCGTCTTCATCGAATAAACGGTTTTCGCCCCACGCTTTTCTTTAACGAATGTGTTATATTTTTTCAATTTTTTTATTTTTTGGTTTTTAGTTGATTTTTTTATAATATTTTTAATTTTAGTCACTCGTAAATAAAGAAAAGCATTTTTTTAAATTTTCTTTTTCATTTTTTTTTACTTTTTAGTCTTACACTTTTCAAACAGTAAAATATATCGTCATGTTTCTTAAAATTTGTATAAAACATTATGATGTACTAACATGAAAAGTAGTCGGAATCGGCAAAAAAATTGAAACTTTATTGTTTATTTATGAAGCATAACGTAAACAATTAACGCAAAAAGTGAAATTATGTATAGTTCATATCATTAGCTACAATCCGTAAAAGTTTCAAGTTTTTACATTGTATAAAACAACAGAATCTAAGCATTTTCCATTAAAACAATTTTTTTTTTTTAAACATTAATAAACATAAAAAAAAATTTATCTTTGATTATTCGTGTATTGTTCCCGCGAATGCATATATCTGCAAATTTTCATTCATTTGCATTGGAGAAAAGGCACTCAAATTAACGTCTAAAGATTTGACGCAAATTATTGAACTAAATAAAAGCGTTTAAAAAAAATCAATATTTTTATCAGTTTTCTGCTAATAACTCAAAAAGTCTTCGTTCTATCAAAACATTTTTACTTAATAAAATAACCAAAATATCCCGTTTGAAAAAACAAACAAAACTTTTTTCTTTAATTTTCTTTAAGACCAATAGTACTCGAGCTATACTTTATTATATGTTAGTTCTTCTTCGTCAAATGCTAAATATTGTAGTTTCAAAGTCAAAAGGCGGGAAAACTATGCATTTTTCAAAGATAACTTTTTCAAGCTAATTTAAAATATTTAAAAATATCTATCTCCAGAAATAAAAAAAAGTCTTTAGCTCAAAAACTAAGTTACTTATAATGAAAAGAATATCACTCCCTACTTTTTTTCAGCAAAAAGTGATCGAAAACAGTCCCCTAATTACCACCCTAATTAAAATTATTCATTGACCTAATTTGGTGTTCTTTATTTATGTATTGTTATTAGGTACTAGAAGTTTGATCGGCTTAGAACAATTAGTTTTAAAAAAAATGGAGTTAAAAGCGAATAACGAGTTTTTGTAGTTTGGTAAAAAATACGCTTTTCTTCAGTATATAAAGATTAGTATCAGAGATACAAAAAAATATTTAAATATAAAATTGTGGCTCATTTATTTTCCCAGAACATAGTTTGGAAAAATTTTTTCTGTGGCAAAAATTTAGTAAGCTATTGACAATTAAAACTGGTAAAAATATGCAAAAACCACTTTTACCAATCTTTTCAATGTCACCTCTTTTCGTGACTGAGGATTTTAAAATAATTTAATGTTAACAGCCTTATATACCTTGTTAAAATCTATAAAATTCTGTTTTAAAAAACTTTCTAAGAAAAAAAAATAAAAAAAGTTACGGTTAAAAAATCAATACATTTTTTTAAGGAGAAATCCAACTGGAAGCATAATAATGTAAGTTAGCGGTGTTTTTAGTCATTAGCCTTATTCATTCTTCTTTATTTATGTATTACTAATAGATTCTAGAAGTTTGACTGGCTTAGAATGATTATTTAAAAAAAAAACTAGAGTTTAAAAGAATAACGAAATTTTGTATTTTGGTAAAAAATGTCATCATAGAAAGATTGGCATCAGAGATACGAAAAAATGTTTAGATATGAAATTGTAGGTTATTTAATTCCCAGGAACTTGGCTTGACAATTTTTTTTCTATGGCAAAAATTGAGTGAATCGTAAATGAGTATACCATCTAAAAACATTGATTTTTGAAGTTATACTTCTTTAGGCGTGATGGGAGTGAAATTTAATATGCGCGAATTTATCAAACACCTTATTCCCTGGCGTAGACACATTATACCTTTGCTCTGATTGGTTGTTCAAATGACATGACAATAATAATTGTTCTATATGGAGGTTATGATAAACAAATATTGTATATTAGTTTTTATTGTTGTGAGGACACAGACAAAAGCAAGTTTATAATAATTGTAGTAACTTTTTAAATAGTTTTTAAAAGCAACAGGTACGTAGTTAATTGTAAATGTTTCAGTATTGTAATAAAAAATTACATAAGTACTTACCTATTTGGAAAATGTATGTACATACCTACTATTAGTAGGTAATGTTTTGATTTACATAATTTGATTATCAACAAAATTTTACCACTCTTCATATAATATACCTATTGTTTTCTTACTGTATGTTTTGTTGTATTTTAATATTTTAATTCCCTTTGTAAACACACACACAAAAATCAAACTAATTTGATTAAATTCAGAACTGTCAAATAGTAAAACGTTTAGTTAGCCTACCTTCCCACATGACAATTACGTGTAAGTGGTCAAGTCGGGTGACGGGTGTGTGTAAGTGGATTTCAAGTCTAAACACGCGGGTTCGAATCCCAATGCAAGTTTTTATTTGTTTATTGTTTTTTATACATTTTATGATTGTGAATATATTTGTTATATAATTTTTTTCAGAAAATGCGTATTTAGTTAAAAATTTTGCCAACAATTTTTGTTCAGAAATCATTTCTTTGTTGCATTTTTCAATATGTTTCTCTGTGTTTTATTCTTTTATTTTTTTAATTTTTGGTATTGTTTTAATAAAAATGTTTGGAAAGTAGTAAGTATTAAAATTAGTTTAATATTTAAATAAAATATAAATAAACTGTTTAAAGTACATATATTAATTTCGTTTTAATCATATAATAGAAGTATAGAATAGAATAGAATAGAATATCTTTATTCATCCAATTCGATCACAATGCGATATAGGACAAGTCATGTAAGTACATAAAACATAATCAACAAAACATAATCAACATACACGTCATATATGACAATTATATAAAATGCAATCAACAAAATACAATTTAATAAAGAATAATAATTATGCAATATAGAGCGTTCCTTAACCCCGTTTTTCCTCATTCCCTGTAGTCTTTTATTAAGTCAAAGAAAACATTTAAGTTGTAAACGCATAATTGTCAATTGAGTCAAAACGCGTAATTGAGTCAAAAGCCTTAGTTAAGTCAAAAAAGCTATAACTTCTTACGTGCGTACAAAATACATACACATTCTTTTTTTAGATATATAACTAACACTTTCGGTAGCGAATAAATCGAAAACTACTAATTTTATCAAAAAAATATATAGAACGTTTTTTTGGTTAGAATGAATATTTTTATCAAATTTTGTGGTCAAAATATAATAAACAAGAATGTGTGTGTACTTTGTACGCACGTAAGAAGTTATACTTCTACTACATATTATGTGATTTTTAAGACAATACCAAAAATTTAAAAAAATAAAAGAATAAAACGCACACAAACACATTGAAAAATGCCACAAAGAAAAAATGATTTCTGAACGATAATAATTGTTGGCAAAAATTTTAAATACGCATTTTCTGAAAAAAAAATTATATAACAAATATACTTGCAATCATAACATGCATAAAAAAAATAAAAAAAAATAAAACTTGCATCGGGAATTGAACCCGTGAATTTCGTGGAGCTTTGATTCGTAATCGAAGCGTAGACTCACTCGTCCAATCCCACATTATTTATCATGTGGAAAAATACGGTAACTGAACGTTTTACTGTTTGACAGTTGTTTTGAAAATTAAATTATGTAGTTTAAATTTTGTGGAAGAAAATATAAAAATATAACAAAACAGTAAGAAAACAATATATTAGATGAAGATTGGTAGAACTTTTGTTGGTAATCAAATTAAGTAGGTAAATCAAAGCATTACATACCTACTAGATAAATAAATCTACGCAAAAAAATCATAATTTAAAAATAAAAATCGAACCTAATTTGGGATTTCTCTCTAAAATACGCATTCTTGAGAAAATAAATGTATGTATTTCAACCTAATCCAAATGTATAATTACAATATGATTATAATAAAAACTACTTACCAAATTAGAATGAGTTTTCCTTGTCCAAAAGTCCAAAAATATAGGTATATGAAAACTATTTAAAAAGGCAGTATAACTATTAACAAACTTTTGTTTGTTGTTTCTTTTCACACAAATTTTAAAGCGCAACAACCATAAATAATCTAACTACAGCTGTGCAACAGCCGCCATATTGAATAATTTTTGACATGTCATTTGAACATCCAATCAGAACAAAGTTATAATGCGCATGCGCCCGGTCGCTAGGTTTTACCATATAAAAATTCACCCTCTATCGCCGATAAAGAAGTATAACTTCAAAAATTTCCACCACTAGATGGGGTGGCATCCATCCCCATGGTAAAAGCGCCTTTCAACATCATATAGATTTTGATCCGTGGATTATCCACTACGTATTCTAAAATTTTCAAGCAAATCGATCCATTCTGTAAAAATTGCGAGGTGAAAAGCTTCGGTTCCTGGACTATAATAGGAAATCGACTATGTGTTTTAAAAAAAATTAAAATCTAGACACGCTGTTTTGATATACCACTTGTTTTCCAAAATAATATTATTTAGCTTAAAAATTCGCATTAGTCCAGAAAGCCACTGCGCATCCGCCAGCAAAAATATTCTAATTCGAATTTTTTGCACAATCTTACTCAAAAAGGACTCCTTTTAACAAATTTGCATGTTGCCAGGACCAAAAGGTGGTCAAAAATTTTTTAAACGTTTTTTTTTTGTTTTTTTTTCCTAAAATAATTTTTTTTGCATGGAAAAAACTTTTTTAGGTTTTTTGGATCATTCCAAACAGAAGAGGTCTTTAGTGACTTTTCTCTAAAAATGATAGTTTTTGACATACATTTTTGTATAAGCGATTAAAAATTGAAAAATTGCGAAATCGGCCATTTTTAACCCTCAAAAACTATGTGAAGAACTGAAAATTTAAATGTTGCCAAAGTAGGTAGATACTCTTTAAACATCGATTGATGAAATCCTGAAGAGTTTTTTGCAATACATTATTCAAAACTCCTTTGTTTTTTAATTGCTAATCAAGCGTGCGCGACACTATTTTCCACCGAAAGTATGGAGCAAATGAAAGGAATAAATTCGCTATTTCGTAAACCGGCGATTTTAAGGAAAAATCCCGAAACAGGTCGATTTTTATTTTTAAGTTATGATATTGTGGCATATATGGAATACTAGTGACGTCATCCATCTGGGCGTGATGACGTAATCGATGATTTTTTTAAATAAGAATAGGGGTCGTGTGCTACCTCATTTTAAAGGGTCTTCAATTTTCTGTTCAGTAATATAAACATTTATATAATTATTTATACAGGGTGTCCTTCTACTTCTTTTTTTGTCAAATAATTTAATTAAATAAAAATTTTTTGGACACCCTGTATAAATCATTATGTAAATGTTTACATTACTGAATAGAGAATTGAAGAATCTTTCAAAAGAGCTACCACACGACCCCTATTCTCATTTAAAAAAATCATCGATTACGTCATCACGCCCAGACGGATGACGTCACTAGTATAATATATATGCCACAATATCGTAACTTAAAAATAAAAATCGACCTGTTTCGGTTTTTTTCCTTAAAGTCGCCGGTTTACGAAATAACGAATTTATTCCTTTCATTTGCACCATACTGTATACACATGCAACGGTGTCGCGCACGCGTGATTAGAAATTAAAAAACAAAGGAGTTTTGAATACTGTATTGCAGAAAACTTTTCGAGATTTTATCAATCGATGTTTGAAGAATATCTACCTACCTTGGCAATATTCAAATTTTAAGTTGTTCACATAGTTTTTGAAGGTTAAAAATGGCTGATTTCGCACTTTTTCAATTTGTAATCGCTTATATGTCAAAAACTATCAACTTTAGAGAAAAGTCACTAAAGACCTTTTCTGTTTGCAATGATCCAAAAAACCTAAAAAAACTTTGTTCCATGCAAAAAAAATAATTTTAGGAAAAAAAAACAAACGTTTAAAAAATTTTTGACCACCTTTTGGTCCTGGCAACATGCAAATTTGTTAAAAGGAGTTCTTTTTGAGTAAGATTGTGCAAAAAATCCGAATTAGAATATTTTTCCTAGCGGATGCGCAGTGGCTTTCTGGACTATATACATATTGGCATTAAGGCATAATATTTTTGAAATGCATTTTGAAAAAAACGGAGATTCAAATAAAAGTTGTATTCCAATATGATGGATTGATACAAACTAAAATTTGGGTGGAGAAGATTCGAAACTCCACAATACTAGAACGTCTGAGCAAGACTACCGAAACCAAATATAGGTTGCTACAAAATATTGTGCAAGGGAAAATAGCAGGCAAGTGCAGTCCAGGACGAAGAAAGACTTCATGGTTTAAGAACTTGTGAAATTGGTATGCTTGCTGTTTAGAGTGGCTGTAAATATAGTTACCAAAGATATGATGATGAACATAAATGAAGCTTTTTCACCAATGAAGCTGAAGGGAAAATTCTATAAAACAGCCATAAGACCAGCTATGATGTACGGAACTGAATGTTGGGCAGTGAAAAAGAAAGAGGAACAGCGAATGCATGTGGCGGAAATGAGAATGCTTAGATGGATGAGTGGAGTGACAAAGAAGGATAAAATTAGAAATGAGTATATTAGGGGAAGTCTAGGTGTGGCACCAATTGATGCCAAAATGAGAGAGCATAGGTTAAGCTGGTTTGGTCATGTTCAACGTCGAGACGTTAACCACCCAATACGAAGAATAGCTGAAGTGCAGATTCCTGGAAGGAGTAGGAGTGGAAGACCAAAGAAAACCTGGGTGGAGACGATAAGGCAGGACATGTTGGTAAAGGGGATTAACATTGATATGGTCCAAGATAGAATTGTGTGGGGAAATGCAATTAGGGAAGCCGACCCCGCATAGGGATAAGGCAAAGAGAATGATGATGATGATGATGAACATAAATAATAAGATCAAAATATTTTACTGGCTTAATATCGACTAGTATGTCTCTTTCTTCTTCTTCGTGATGTGCCTATCCGTGACGAATGTTGGTGATCATCATGGCAATCTTCACCTTATCTGCAGCAACGCGGAAAAGCTACACAGATTTTGTGTTGAAGCAGTTTCTGAAGTTCTTTAACCAGGATGTTCTTCTTCTTCCCGGACCTCGCTTTCCAAATATTTTTCCTTGCAGGATGGCTTGTAGGAGGGCATATCTGGATTCATTTCGCATAATGTGTCCAAAGTATTCCAACTTTCGAGATTTGATGGTGGTCAGTACCCCTCGGTTCTTCCCCATTCTTCTAAGGACCTCCTCATTTGTGACCCGATCAGTCCATGGGATTTTAAGAGTTCTCCATTGTAGCCACATTTCAAATGCTTCCAACTTTCGGCACATATCTTCGTTCAAGATACATGATTCAACACCATAAAAAAGGACAGAGAAGACGTAACATCTCAACATTCTTACTTTTATACCGAGAGAAAGGTTGTGGCTCTTGAAAAACGCGCCCATACGGTTGAAGATTGATTTAGCTTTTCCGATGCGCGCTCTTATCTCTTGGTGGTTGGTCCATTCTTCATTTATTATGGTACCGAGGTAGTTGTGGTGCCTCACTTTTTCTACAGGGGTTTGGTTGATATAGAGTTGACCTTCTGTTATCTTTTTCTTGCTTTCCCGATTCGCGCTCTTATCTCTTGGTTGTTGGTCCATTCTTCATTTATCATGGTGGTGAGGTAGTTTTAGTGCGTCACTCTTTCTACAGGGGTTTTGTTGATATAGAGTTGACCTTCTGTTATCTTTTTCTTGCTGACGATCATAAGCTTTGTTTTCTTTACGTTTATATTGAGTCCATACTGTTGACTATAATACGCGATTTTGTTCCTGAGGACTTATAGCTCTTCTAGGTTGTGCGCAAATACTATGGTGCTATCTGCATACCTGATGATATTTAGCCGGTACCCGTATAGTAGAATACCTTTTTCAGTTTCGTGCAAAGCTTCGATAAATATTCTTTCAGAGTAAAGATTGAAAATTAGGGGGGACAAAATGCAGGCCTGCCTCACTTCACGCATGATTTTCACATATTCGGTGTGTTCACCGTCAACTCTGAGGTTTTCAGTCTGATTCCAGTAAAAGTTTCTAATTATTTTCAGATCTTGGTTGTTAATTCCTGCTTCTTTTAGTATTTGCATCATCTTGTCGTGTTGTACTCGATCAAACTCCTACTCGTAATCAACCAGACATGCGTATACGTCGCAATTGACGTCTCTGCATCTCTGGAATAAGACTTGTATTGAAAACAAAGCCTCTCTCGTACCAACAGCATTTATGAACCCGAACTGGTTGGGCGAAATTTGACTTTCACATAGCTTGTAAATTCTCGTATGGATTAGGTATCTTTAGGAGCAATTTTAGGAGATGACTCATGAGGCTTATTGTACGGTATTCTTCGCATTTTTTGGCTTCTGGTTCTTTTTCATGTGCAATAAACTCAGACTTCAGCCATACTGTTGGTATTTCTCCAGAGTTGTATATGTTGTTGAATATCTTTGTGATTATTTCTATTGATTCGTTGTCCATGAGTTTAAGTAGTTATGGCAGAAAAAACTTCCTGCTGTAATATTCTTGGTCTATCATTTACCTCTTATTCTAATTCAAAGGTGTTATCTCTTTGGTCTTCAAATAGTTTTTCCACGTTCTAATTTTACTCTGTTTGTCTAAGATGATGTTTCCGTTAGAATCAGTCAGATTTCCTTTCTTTCTCACTAACGTTGTATTTTGTGGATTTTATACCTTTGTCCTACCACATATGTTTCCACCTAAGAAAAAAATTTAGAATTAACGGAATTTTAAATATCTATATAAATCAATAGTGAGTATTATTATTTATAAAAATTGTTACTATTTTTACAGTATCCTTTTTTAAACCCAACTATTTTGTAACTAAACGTGGCTTAATAATAATATAGCATACACTTGGATCCAAAGGCAGCGAGTTCAAATCCCAACTGTGTAGGAAATTTTTTCTTTATTAAAAATCAATAAATAAGAATAATTTCCATCCTTGTGTAATACAGTTAGAGTCTCTTTGTAAAAGCACTGAAGTCTACTTTACAAAGTAACAAGACATTTACTCAACACACACTACACATTACATCTGATTTCAAAATCAATCTTACCGTTCCAATTGCCTTATATTAGTTGTCGAGACATTTAAGATAAATTAAAAAAAGAAACTAAACGTTGCGGTATTTTCCTTTTTGAACTTTCCAATCTGTTTTAAAATTTTCCAGAAACGCGTTTATCTTGTTGTGTAGTTTATATATAGCACTAAGGATTTCAAATTTGATTACTTTGGGAAGATCTATCGACTTTTACTGTAACGAGGTTTCTATTGTAAGAACTTTTGTTAATTACTTTTACTGCCCGGAATTTTAAAACTAACTTTAATTTTGTTTGGCTAAGCTACACCGTTACACACTCTTATATACAGAATGGGGATAAAATATGGAACCAAGTAAATATAATATTTGAAACGAAAAAAAAAACGATTTTCATGAAACTTTGCACTCAAGTACAATAACACATAAAGCATCTGATGCCATATTTTTTGGTACTACTAAACTTCTGTTTATACAATACACTACAATAGATACAATAGATACAGTAATACAATACAATACAGTAGATACAATAGATACAATAAACTTAATTATTTTATATGGAACGCCCTGTATGGCGTTTTCGATTTTAAAAGAGAAATAAATCACTTTAATGTAAAGAATATTTTGAATGTAAGTAACAAAATTCTAATGAGAATAAAATTATCTCGTGTCTCAAGATTTTTGACAACCCGAGTTGAACCTAATATTGGCCGTCGATACTCGCCGCTGTACATAAAAATATAAACATGCGTATGCTAGTATGCTGTCATTGAGAGGTCACGAGTATTTTGCTAGTTACAACTACCGTTACATGAGCATATTTCTGGTGAAAATGGAAGTAGAATAGGGACACAAAATAGGAAATTCAGATGCGTTATAAGTCATTGTACAGACCCGCAAAGTTTCATAACTAGCATATATTTCATTTCAATAATATTTACTTGGTTCCTTACTTTATCCACACCCTGTAAGTGGATAAAGCTGGTAGCAAAATATCCCCTTTATCTTTAATAGCACTAAACTATGCTTGCCGATTAGATACTAGTTATTTACTAGTCTAATTGTAGGCTATTGATTATGTACTATAGAAAGGAACTAACACGTTAACGGGGTTTTATTATTTGATATGGTCAATGAATCTCTCTATATGAAAAAACCGCGGAGTGCTACCATTTAAAGGGGTGCGTTTTTGAGAAATGGGTGAATTAGTCCCTGGGCACAGGTTACATTAGGGTGAGTTCTATGCACTTTTGGTACAAACACGTCTACATAAAAATTGTTCCTGGTTAAATTTCCTATCTAAATATAACTTTTTAAAGTCAAAGATACTTTTTTTTACAAAAATGTATTCAAAAGAAAAGGCACAAAGAAACCCAAAAGAAAGAAATTTTGTTTTTTGTCCCATAACTTTTGTCCACGGGGATATATGTATAGACATTGCTTCACAGAAAAAAAACTTACATATTTTATCTTTAAAATGATGTTTGGTAGAGGTCATTAGGATTTACAGTTTTCGAAATATGATTTTTCAAAGTTCGCCACTCACAGCAATTTTGGGCAATTTTCCTTGTTATTTCGCAAATATTGTCCCGTAACTTTTTTCTACGTAACTTTAGGTATATGCAATGGTACATGTAAGAGGAATAGAAATCAATTACCTTTAAAATGGTCTACTGTATAATGTTGTACGACTTCTTTTAAAGAGGTTATCTTTTTCAAGACTTTTAACGAGTTTTTATATTTTTACGATTATTTTTTAAATTTCCCATTATAACTTTTTTTCTATATGGTATATAATATAATAAAAAAGAAAGCTTATTCTGTTTACTTTAAAATGGTGTACTATAAAAAATTCTAGGGTTATTTTTGAATAAGATATGCTTTTTCAAATTGAAATAAGTACTTGCAACGATTTTTGATTTTAGGATTATTTTTAAAATTCCCCATTATAACTTTTTTATGTGATTGTGTGTTATGATTGAATCTTATCTTTTATAGGTAATACTTTTGATCCACTTGACTCGGCCGGGCAAACGTGAAAATATGGATTAATTCCAATATTTACTGTCAAAGCTCCTGCACCACAAGCTTTGCTTAAAAAAATAGCATGTAAATATACCAAAGGATGTACAAAAAACTGCGGTTGTAGGAAGATAGGAATTAGTTGTTCAATATTCTGCAAAGGGTGCATGTGCATGGGTACTAATTGTGGGAACTCTAAGATAACTGAGGTGTCAGAGGAAGATATTGAAGCTAATGCTAACGAAGAGATGGACTTTGATTTTGAAATTTTTTTAAATGTCAACGTTTAAATAATTTTAACAAAGTGATGTTTTTTAAGACTAATGTTTTTGTAATTTTTGTAAAAGAAATATTTTAAATAATACAGGTAAAAAAATATCAAAGAATCACTCGGTGTCCATTATGTATTTAAATATAGATGATACACCATTTTAAAGAACAGAAAGTAAGCCCTCTTTGTTGCGCAATATATAGATAGTATATTCATGTACAAGAAAAAAAGTTATAATGAGAAATTTCAAAAGTAATCGTAAAAAATGTAAAAAATAATATTTTTTATAGTAGGTATTATGTAATATATTTATATAATAATTTTGTTTTATTTTTATATTATATTATAAAATAATCGTTAAAAGTATAAAATCTTGAAAAACCACAATCTCTTTAAAAAAAGTCGTACAACGTTATACAGTAGATCATTTTAAAGGTAATTGATTTTTATTACTATTAGGTGTACCATTGCATATACCTAAAGTTACGTAGAAAAAAGTTACAGAACAATATTTGCGAAATAACAAGGAACATTGCCCAAAATTGCTGTGAGTGGCGAACTTTGAAAAATCATATTTCGAAAACTGTAAATCCTAATGACCTCTACCAAACATCATTTTAAAGAGAAAATATGTAAGTTTTTTTCTGTGAAGCAATGTCTTTACCTATATCCCCGTAGACAAAAGTTATGGGACAAAAAACAAAATTTCTTTCTTTTGGGTTTATTTGTGCTTTTTCTTTTGAATATAATTTTGTAAAAAAAAGTATCTTTGACTTTAAAAAGTTATATTTAGATAGAAAATTTAACCAGGAACAATTTTTATGTAGACGTATTTGTATCAAAAGTGCATAGAACTCACCCTAATGTAACCTGTGCCCAGGGACTAATTCACCCATTTCTCAAAAACGCACCCCTTTAAATGGTAGCACTCCACGGTTTTTTCATATATAGATGTCCATTGACCATATCAAATAATAAAACCCCGTTAACGTTGTAGTTCCTTTTAGCTATCTTTTTTTTTTTTTTTTTTTATTTTGGCTTAGACTTACCGTCATACTGCCAGACACATAAGGAATACAAGTTATCAAGTTATACAAAACAGGTTTAAAACAAAGATAACAACTAAAAGGTATTAAGTAACACTAAGCTTAACAGCTAAAACTACTAACTACCAAAGGTATTAATTAAAATATTTAAGGGAATTATAATGATAATTTGCTGTCTTTTAAAAAGTTAATTAAAAAGTTGTATACATCTACAGAACCAAGTGATAATAAATATAGTATATTCCAAGGAGTTGCTACTTTACATTTTAGTAAATCATTTATTAATTTAGATGAGTAAATTGTATTTTTAGAACAACCAAAAAATATATGATCTAAATCACTTTCCTCTTCACAGTGCTCACATTTATCATTATCCAAAACCTGTATTTTAAATAAATGCTTTGGATAACATGCGTGCCCGAATCGTACTCTAATAATAGAAGTTAGGGTAACGGGTACAGTTGTTGGCCGGTCACTAGTGATTGGCCACTTTCACAAAAATCCGAAATATTAAGATTTTTAGAAAGTATAAAGAAATAAATGTATTTGCATTGCAATTCGGCAACATTGCTATATATTTGGTCTAGCCATTATCTCTCTCAGTTAATATTGTCTAGTTGTGACAGCGTGTGTTGTTCGAAGCTTAACAGGTGCATCCAGTTTTAAGAGTTTTTTAAAGAATTTGTTAAGGAGGGCCATTCATGAGGTGAGTTATCTTGGCTAATAATATTGTGTATCTGCTTATATTAATGTTTTGTGATGATTTAGTGGGGTACATCTTACGTTATCGGTGGTTTTAATAGTAAGGTTATAATTTTTTGGCGGTAAATTTTAGTGGCCAAGCACTGTATCTTAAATATGTCTGCATTATAATCATTGGCCTACCGGCCAATTACTGTACCTACTTTAAATTGAAATATTTATTATAATTTAGGCTCTTTTAGCTTAGTTTGGCCCAACACAACGTATTTCAAGCATTTTTTCTTATTTTTTATGGCAATAACTAGTGGTTGGCCGACTGCCAATAACTAAACCACAGGGTGGCCAATAACTGTAATGTGTAATAAGAATATATTTTTTGTCCGGATTCGTTTTTATAAAATTACAATTATTTTAGTTGTTATAAAATTAATGCCAATGCGGGCAATCTGAATCAAATTTGAAACGTCCGTATTGTAGATAACATTATTAGATACTATTAAATGATTTTTATTTTTAGAATAAAAAATGCCAAATATCCGGAAAGATAAAACGTATCACAAAAATATACAGAACAATTTAATGTGCTGAACAATTTAATGTGCCAAGAGCAACACTGAAGTTTAGAGCAAGCGAAAAATTTAATCAAAATCTAACCTTGGTCCCAATCCTATTCTTTCTTTGGAGGAAGAGAATCGTTTAAAGAATTGGATCGTAACATGCCAAGACAAAGGTTTTCCAGTAAGAGTGGAAAATACACAAGACTTGGTTAAAGGTTTTCTTGATGCAAATCCACGTGCTAATCCTTTTACTGACAATCGGCCCGGAAGAGGTTGGTATAGATCCTTGTTAAAGAGACATCCAGATTTAAGCGAGCGAACTCCAGAAGCGGTAACAGCAGCAAGTTCAGTTGTGTCTGAAAAAGATATAAGAAAATGGTTCACCGGTGTTCAAGAATATTTACACCGTAAACGTTACATTGATATTCTTCAAGACCCTTCACGTGTTTTTAATGGGGATGAAACCTGCTTCCTCTTGTGTCCCAAAAATAAACGAGTGTTGGCTGCAAAGGGAAGTAAAAATGTATATCAAATAAAACATCACTCCAAAGTTAATTTGACGGTTATGTTTAGGTTTGCAGCATCTGAAGAAATAACAGCACCGATGATTATTTACCCATACAAACGACTTCCTAGCAATGTTATAAATTCAGTTCCTCGAGAATGGGGCATAGGCTGTAGCGATACGGGATGGATGAAGAATGAAAACTTCTATGAATACATAGGAAACGTCTTATATAAGTACCTAGTTGCAAAAAACACTAAATTTCCAGTCATTTTGTTCGTTGATGGACATAAAACTCACTTAACCATTCAAACCAGTGAATTATGCTCAAAGTTACAAATTATTTTAGTGGCATTATATCCCAATGCGACCAGAATTATTCAGCCTGCAGATGTTGCTGTATTTAAACCATTAAAGGCAAATTGGAACCGGGCAGTATTAAAGTTTAGACGAGAAAACCCAAAAAAAAGATACTATTGTCACAGAAGATACAATGACTTTAGATATTCAATCGACATCCGATAATCTGCCTTTAGTAAATCAAGACAACACATTATATAAAGAAATTGACACCTCAATTGACAAATTTTTTTTGGCCAAAAACCCCAGAAAGAAAGGGTAAAAAGCAAACAGAACGGTTGCCTTTCGTGCTCACTTCTGCAGATCGTCAAAATGCAGAGAGGCGTAAAATTGCAGAGAAAGACGAACAAGAAAAAATAAAATTAGAACGAAAACAAAAGCGAATTGACGCAAAAGCAAACAATAAAGGTAAACAAAATAAATAAACCAAGAAGAAAGTAATAAAAATATTGCCACCAGAGCCAATTCCGAGAGCAAAAAATGTCAAAATGTGAAGAATAAAGAAAATGTTACACTAAATACAGGTGATATTTTAGATACAAATACTTTTAAATCAGACACACTTCTTGATCATACAACTAAAAGCACTACTTTGAGAAGTGGAGTTAGAGTACATATACCAGAAGTGATTAACGCCAAAGAAAACCACGAACTGCCACGGAACCAATTTCCTGATTCTGTAAAATGCAAAGCATCAAAGCAAATTATGTACAAATTTGGAAACCAACAAAGAAAAACGTGCTGGTGAGTCGGCTAAAAGAAAGTTGTTTTTCGAAACAGAGGGATATCCAGAACATGAAAAAATACAAATTCTCTCAGATATATTGGTGAAACATTCAGACAACACCAACAAAATATCTGTAAATAATAATCTTTTGTATACAGGATTGTGCTATTCTTGTTCCTAAAATATTTCTAAATCAAAAGTTGGAATAAAATGTTTATTTTGTGTCAGAGGCTCCCATATTGGTAGTTGTGTTAAAAGACAACAAGAAATTGAAAATCTAAATAGTTTTGTGTGCCCTAACTGCACAAACAAAAAAAGAAAATTAGGAATTCTATGAGTGGCCAATAACTGTAATTCTATATGCCAATAACTATGTTTGCATGGCCAATAACTGTGTAATTTTGTATGTTTTTAAATTTGTGTTAATTTTTTATGTACATTATTATTTTTACTAAAATAACCTGAGTTTTTATAAAATTTGATGTTTCATTGATATTAAAAAACCCTTACAAAATATTTCACATTAAAATATACCAATTTACAATTTTAATTCAATTTGAAATCCCTTAAGTGGCCAATCACTGTACCCGTTACCCTATGTACTTTCTAGAAGCTCTACAAGACTTGTACCAAGGAAATTTGGGAATATCGGGCTGAATTAACGAGTATCTATTTTGATTCACAAAAGAGTATTCCTTCCACTGGTAGCTCCACTCCCGATGCAGTGTTGACTTGAAAGAGATTATACTATCAGTCAGTGTTATTTTATGTAGAATACTGGTATCGGATGAAACGCTTTCTTTGGCTAATAAGTCGACATACTCATTATGTTCAAATCCTGCGTGTGCTTTAATCCAGATAAAATGTACATTGATTCCTTTGGTTAAAAGATTTTGTTTAATATGTTTAATTTTATAAATGTATGGGCAGTCTTGGATGTTTGGGGGTCCATATTTACCAAGAGATTTCAATACTGCTAAGGAGTCAGACAAAATTATAATATGGGCGAAATAAAATTCAGCTACATATAGTAAAGCTTCATATATTGCAATAGCCTCTGCTGTATAAATCGAAGTCTCCGGTTTCAGTTTGAATTTCTTTTCTATATGTCCCGATGATATAAAAAAGGCGCATCCAGTTCCATCTGCAGATTTAGACGCATCTGTATATAGAGCTATTGACTCATTGTAATTATTCGTTATGGATAAAAGAATATTTTTATTTAAATATATGTTTTCACTATAATTTGGTACAATAATATCTGTAGGAGAAAAGAAAGAAGAGTACGCGTAGTTTTTGAATAAGTCGTTCGTTTTATCTATATTTTTAAGAGTACTATATTTTGATTATAAGCTTCACACAGTAAGGGAGATTTCTTTTTTTGCCAATATTTATTGGTTAGATCATGGCAACTTAAAGTCACTATTTTTTGGTATAGAAGAGGGTTAATTAAGTATACTTTCATTAAATATTTTTTGGACAAAAAACTTCGTCTTAGATTTAAAGGAAGTTCCAAGGCTTCCAAATATAAAGCTTGTACTGGAGTGGATCTCATAGCTCCTAGACATATTCGTAAGGCTGAATTCTGTAAAACGTTGATTTTGTTTAGTAGTGCATTACTTGCTGATCCATACAAAACACTGCCGTAATCGAAAATAGATCGTATGTAAGCTTTATAAAATAATAAACTTACTTCAACATCCGATCCCCACCAAGTTCTATTAATTGATTTAAGAAAGTTTATTCCCTTATTACACCTGTTCAACATGTCGTCAATATGTAACTTCCAGGTCAATTTTTGGTCGAGTATCATTCCAAGATATTTAATTTTATTTTTAAAAGAAAATTTATGCCCACCTAAGGTGATTGTGCTAATATTAGGAAAGTTATGTCTGGTAAATAAACAAACTTGTGATTTACTGCATGATAATTCAAAGCCATTTTCAATAAACCATTTTTTATGGAGACCATAGACACTATTCAAGTTTTCAATGGATTTCTGATATTTCTTGTGTTCTGTGTACAAACAGAAATCGTCAGCATATTGTACAACATTAAATGCAATATTGTTAATAGTGATGTTGTGTAGATCTGCTGTGTAAATGTTAAATAAAATAGGGCTCAAAACGGAGCCCTGAGGTAATCCTTTATTATTAAGTCTAGGGCCTATAAGAGTATGATTATTTTTTAAATAAATTATTCTATTTTTATACAGGTTTACAATGTTAGAAGCAAACTGTGATGGAATATTAAAAAATGTAATCATTTTTTCTTGGAGAATTGAAAGAGAGACAGAGTCATAAGCACCTTCGATGTCTAAAAATAAAGCGGGCACATAACTGTTCCTGGAAAAACTGTTCTGAATGTCTACAACAAGAGTTGTTAAGGAATCTAAAGTTCCGTAACCTTTTTTAAAACCATGTTGGTTAGCGGGTAAAGGATTTTGATCCCTTAGCCACCAATCCAACATAATCTTAACCATCCGTTCGAGAGTCTTCAATATACATGATAATAATGATATCGGTCGGTAAGCTTCAGCTAATTTAGGGTCTTTCCCCGGTTTGGGAATAGGAACGACTATAATACGCTTAAAATCTATTATGCTGTTGCCTTCAATAATTATCTGGTCAAATATATTTAAAAGTAATTGTTTTGCGTTATCTGGTAAATGTTGTATCATAGGATATTTGATTGCATCGTATCCTGGTGAGGTACTAACGCGATTATCAAGGGCAAATTCTAATTCAGTTCTCGAAAAAGGTGTAAGGAGAAAATGATTCTGATCAGATGGAAGCGTTTTAGAATTAATAACATCTAACTGGTTATTTACGTAAGGTGGAGCTATTTTATCGAAAAAATCGTCTACCCATGAATTACTTAGAGGTAATGAAAAATTAACTTTTTTCCTATTCATTTTTCTTGCTTGATTCCAAATAAGACTAGATGGAGTTTGTTTATTTAATTTTGAACACCATGCAACCCAACTTTGTTTGGCCTTTAATTTCAGGAATTTTTTGACACGAGCATTTACTTCTTTGCATTTACAAAAATTTTCAGGAGAAGAATTGTTTTTATAGTTTATTAATGCCTTCTTTCTTTCTGCAACGGATTGATCACATTCCGAATCCCACCACGGAGGGGGAGTCCGTTTGCATTTAAATGGTTTATATTCAGAAATAGATTGTTTAGAAGCTTCATTAATACAGTCAATAAGGAAATTATATTTTTCTTGGGTATTTAAGGATGTGTGAGGTTTTTCGTTTAATAAGGTATCAACAAGCTGAGAGTATAATGACCAATTTGCTTTTTTAATGTTCCACTTAGTACTGGGATAAATGGTATTAGCATTAGTTCCCAAGACATCGATCACAACCTTTATAACGAAATGATTTGATCCCAAGGTATCAAGATCTACAGACCACGAAGTTTTATCAAAAAGGGATGGTGAGCAAAACGTGACATCAATCATGGAATCTGAGTTTCCTGGACTCGTTTGGCAAGTTGGTTGTCCATTATTCATTACTACATAATCTAAATTCTGAATTGTCTCCACAATTTGATGGCCTATATTATCATTTTTATATGAGCCCCACAAAGAATTATGTGCATTCATATCTCCTCCAATGATACAAGGGTGTTTTAGTTGAGAAAATAACTTATCCCAATCTTCGGTTTTGGTTTTAGTTTTTGGGCACCTATATACAGAGAGTAAACTTAAATAACTTTGTTTATAGTTGATTTTAATACCACAAGCAAGCAAGTCTTGAATATAATTTTTTTTAATTGTTATGCGCTCAAAAGGAATACCAGTTTTAATTAAAATAGCAACTCCAGAATAGCCGTCATCGCGATCTTCGCGTATCACATTATAACCTCTATAAATATATACAACATCCCGTTTAAACCAAGTTTCACTTATTAAAGCTATGTCAATATCTTCGGTTATTAAAAAGTTAATAAGGCTGTTTTTGTTAGCAACAGCTGATCGAGCATTCCATTGTATTATTTTGAGTTTAGATTTGTTCGTCATTAGATGAGTTATTTTTTAAAATATTATCTAGAACATTATTAATACCTTTGGCTAACAAATTCATGTCAAGTGATTTTGCCTCTTCTAAACAATTAATATTTTGAATAAAACTTGAGAAAAGAAGTACTAAGGAATCTACTAACTTATTTTTATCATTGTTTGTATTAGGAAAACTTTCCTTATTTAAGGGAGGTAAAGGTTGAGACGGTCCAAATCTGAAAGGGATGAGATATGGTGTAGGATCTTCGGAAGTTGGAGATGATACTTTTCTTTTTTTATTTGCACTATACTCAGTGCTTGATGTACTACAGCTTGGTTGGCTAAAACTTTTGGGTTTCTGTAGGTGAGGCCTCAATGGCTTGAGATAAGGAGATGTACTAACTTCAGAGGAGTTAGTTAATTTTGGAAATTCTTTGTCTGAATTTGACAATATTTCAAATCTGTTATTAGAAATAAGACCAGAAAATGATGAGTAACTCAAATTTTTTGCCTCCAAATATGAGATTTTATGTTAAATCATGATATTTTTTATTTTTTTTTGATGTTCGAAAAAAGGACAGTTTTTAGAGATCGATATATGCTTATCAGTTTTACAGTGTATGCAATACTTTTTTGTTTCATCACATGTATGTATGTCATTTTTAATTTGTCCACATTGTATACAGTATTCCTGTGTACCTTTACACTGTCTAGAAATATGTCCATATTTGAGGCATTTATAACATTGCGTCACTTTACCCAACAATTTTTCCACTTGGAAAAATACATAATTTATCACAACATAGTTTGGCAAATAATTGCCTTCAAAAGTAATTATAACATTACGTCTAGGGACGTATTCTGTATTTCCATCCTTTTCTACTTTCCTGTGCATTCTTTTAATATCAATAATTGGTGAACTAGAGCTCATATATTTTTCCAAATAGTCAATATTATATTTGGTATCAACATCGCGTATCAGTCCTTTGATTTCCAAGAGGTGATTTGGAATGTACGCTTTTAAATTATCGTCCTTTAAGTGACTATTATTGACTAAATTGTTTGCATCCAAAATAGATTTGAGGATTACTTTAACACGGTTTCTTCCTATACTTTTAATTTGCTTAATATTATTAATCTTTAATTTTTGATGTAAAATATCTGCAACAACCATTGGATGCAAACGGGAAATATTCTGATCATTGGTCTTCTCAACATAAACACAACAATTTTGAAAGTCGTAACTATTACAATGAATATTAAAAAGTTTTACCTCCCTTGTAGCAGAAGAATTTGTGGTGATAGTTCCTGTATCCATGTCTTGATTACTATCACTAATAACTTCAGCAGTATTGAGTTCGCACACTGGCGTCTTTTTTATATTCTCCCCCATCTGGGGAGAATATTTTCACTTTTGTATCACTATTCTACAATATGTAAATGTTTTTACCCACGATGAAATTTAAATGTTTTAATTGTCACAAAAACTGCGAGCTGAATGTCAATATTTAGGTACGTTTAACCATGGCCAAATTTTAAACTGTTCACCACAAAAGTTAAACACCGTGAAAAGAAGCCTAGGCTGTTTAACCCATAGGACTGAAACTTCTTATCAATGATAATTAAAACCACTATAAAATTAATTTAAGTTAAACTACTAAAAAATTAATTTTTTCTGGAGCTATTTTAGATGCAACCGTGTTTAGCTATCTTATTTTGAATATAATCAATAGCCTATTGGGAAATAAGCCACAATTCACTTGAAAAAATTATTTTTTCAAATAAATTATGGCGTATTTTTCAATTAGAATAGTTAATTACACAAATATCACAAAGAAATAGCTTCAGAACAATACTAATTAGTTACGTCTTATTATACTGTACAATCAAATATTTTGTGTAGTTGACATTGATGGAAGATACTATGTTAGTTTCATCTTGGGACTCAGATATACATACAGTCGGAAAAATGAAAGAATACCCATGAACGAACATATAAAACACGCTATATTTTCCTGTCACCGTATCACAAAGAAAATTGTCCAGTGCAAGTACATGTAACAATAATTATTACAGTACTTGCGCTGGCCAATTTTTTGTGTGACACGGTGACAGGAAAATACAGAGTGTTTTATATGTTCGTTCATGGGTATTCTTTCATTTTTCCTACTGTATAGACTATTGATTATGTTCAAAATAAGAGAGCTAAAAGGAACTACAACGTTAACGGGATTTTATTGTTTAGTATAGTCAATGGACCTCTAAATTTGAAAAAACCGCGGGTGCTACCATTTAACTGGGTGCGTTTTTGAGAAATGGATGAATTAGTCCCTAGGCACAGGGTGAATTAGGGTGAGTGCTATGCACTTTTGGTACAAAGACGTCTACAGGAAAATTGTTCCAGGTTAAATTTACTATCAAAATATTACATTTTTAAGTCAAAAATATTTTTATTTACAAAAATATATTCAAAGAAAAAGCTACTAAAAAACAACACGAAAGAAAGCAATTTTGTTTTTTGCCCCAAAATTTTTTCCACGGGTATATAGGTATAGACATTGCTTCAGCAAAAAATAACTTAAATTCTTTTTCTTTAAAATGACGTTTAGTAGAAATCTTCAGGACTTCAGGATTATTTATATATTTTCCGAAATAGGATTTTTCAAGTTTCGTCGCTCACAGCATTTTGGGCCATATTCCCCATATATGCAATGGTACATTTATTAGAAAGAGGAGTCAATTACCTTTAAGATGGTCTATTTTATAAGGTTGCTTGACTATTTTGAAGCAAGTTCTGCTTTTTCAAGGTTTTATACTTTTAATGATTTTTGATATCTTCTATGATTCTTTTTTAGATTTCTCATTTTGACTTTTTTTCTTGTACATATAGGGATATACACTGTATAATAGAAAACAGCATATTTTCTTTATTTTAAAATGGTGTATTCCAAAAAAATCTAGGACTATCTTTAAATAAGATATCCGTAGGATATCCAAGAGAATCCGTAACTTGAAAAAAATTTAAAATTTTAAAAATTTTTATTTTTTTTTAATTAGAAGAATAAAATTGCATATTATAATATCATCTTTAATTCAAAATAATTTTTCTTAATAACACTTTTCGATATTGTGAAATATAAAGGTACTTTACTCCTGAGCAAATTCATATTTTTTAACATACCTCGTACACTATTAATAAATTTTTTTATCTGAAGATTGCATTTTAGGTTTCAGACTAGGCAGAGCATTTTATAAAAAATAATTTTTTTTTCATAAAATTAATACTAAAAAAGTTTTCCATATGGTTCCAACTATTGCATGCGTATATGTCACATTTTGAAAAAGCATATCTTGTTTAAAAATAGTCCTAGAATTTTTTACAGTACACCATTTTAAAGTAAACGAAATGAGCTTTCCTTTTTGTTACACAATGTATATACCCAAATATACAATAAAACAATTTATAATGAGAAAATTAAAAATAATCATAAAATATATCAAAAATCATTAAAAGTATAATATTTTGAAAAACCATATCTTGCTTAAATATAGCCATACGGCCTTCTACGATAGAATATTTTAAAAGTAATTGACTTCTATTTCTACTGAGTACTGAGTCTACCATTCCGTATACCTAGAAACCGTAGAAAAAGTTACAGAACAATGTTTGCGTAGTAACAAGGAAAATATCCCAAAATCGCTATGAGTGGCGAAATTTGAAAAATCATATTTTGGAAATTTTAAATTACAGGAACTTCTACCAAACGCCATTTTAAAGAGAAATAATGGAAGTTTTTCCTGTATCCCCGTGGAAAAAAGTTATGAGGCAAAAAACAAAATTGCTATCTTTCATGTTTTTTTCTTGCTTTTCTTTTGGATATATTTTTGTAAAAAAGTTTTTTGACTTTTAAATGTGATATTTCGATAGTAAATTTAACCTGGAATAATTTTCCTATAGACGTGTTTGCACTAATTGTGCATAGAACTTACCCTAATTCGCCCTGTGCCTAGGGACTAGTTCACCCTTCTCTCAAAAACGCCCCCATTTAAATGGTAGCACTCCGCGGTTTTTTCAAATATAGAGGTCCATTGACTATATAAAACAATAAAACCCTATTAACGTTGTAGTTCCTTTACAAAATACGTAACAATAGCCTAAGGTAGCTCTATAATTCAATGATATAATACACTGCCGAAATACTCGCAGGTCTCCACAATTTTTAAAAAAATTTCTTTAATTTATATTTAAATATTTCATACATCATTTTAGTCTAAGAGCTAGTGAACCCTCCGACTAACGGTCGTCCTGTAAGGCTAGAAATTTGTCTAGTGATAATTCATAGCACACCAAGGCTAAAAACCATGACCTGGCAGGCATCAGCCGTGCACGTATATCTACCAGGTGAATCGAAAAGTGCATAGTTTAGGGGTAAAATAAACTTTCTCCTGTAAGGTTTAAATTTAAGTATATCGTTGAGTAAGTAATTTAGAAGAAATGTGTACAATGACAGGCGATTCTGAAGGCTCCGATACGCGTCTGGCAGTAAACTTCATTCTCGGGAGGAAAAGTAGCACTTTCCTCTCTTGTTATACAAATAGCTATTTTGGCAATACGCCACAACTTTACTTTAAAATTAATTGATTTGACGTTTCGATATCCACTTCGTTTTGTACTTTGGGAACGACCTCCGAATTGTGACTAATTCCTAACAAAAATAGTAAATTACCTCTCATCTCATACATGTACCTACCCATTAAACCGAACTCCTTTTGTATAAACACTTTTCAATTTTATTTATTTATAACTTAACACATCGATAATATTTTACCAGACCTTCTAAATTTATTCCTAATTAACGAGAAAGATACGCTTTATCTCATTCCAAATTCTTTTTAAATTACGAGGCCATTTTACTCCGAAAACTTCAATGATTAATTTTACCGCAACTTTTGAATAATTCTGGAAATCTTCAACTTGTTCAGAGTACTTTCTGATAAAAGGGACACTTGTTCCTTGATTAATTGCACTGTACGATGTCAAAACATAGGCGTCTTTCTTTGATGGGTATACATAGGAAAAAAAGGATCAGGTCAAATATATTATTCTCTCTGATTTCTAACAGGCCTTCTATTGTTATCTTGCGGCAATATCCAGATACGCAGGGTGTATCAAAAAGGCAGGTCATAAATTAAATCACATATTCTGGGATCAGAAATAGTTCAATTGGACCTAACTTACCTTCGTACAAATGTGCACATAAAAAGAGTTACAGCCCTTTGGAGTTACCATATGAAAATCGAAAGGTAAATTGGTAACTCCTTATTGGAGTTAATAATATATCGAAAACTATTAGAGATTTTTTATTGAAATTGGACATATGGTATGCTTACGACTGGAGAATCTTAAAAAAATAAAAGTGAAATTTGTGTACCCCATAAAAACATTTTGGGGGTACCCCCTCCCCCCAAAACTTTTGTGTTCGTTTCAATTAAATTATTATTGCGTTACCAATCACATTATTTAAAAAAAAATTTTCTCTTAGTATTTTTCGATAAGTAAGTTTTTATCGAGATGCGGCTTCTTTTTTAACCCATATTAAGCTGCACCCCCCACCATCGCGAATAAAGTTCGGACTAGGCAAAAAATTTAGTGCTATTTATGTGCTAATTAGTTGCTCTATTCCGAATTTTGTTGCTCAAACCGTTTACCAGGAAATCGCGTTGAAAGTGGGGGGGTGCAGGTTAATGTAAAGCTGCACCCACCCACACCGAAAAAAGCTCAAACTTCTTGATTTTTTTTGGTGATAAATTTAGTGCTATTTATGTGCTAATTAGTTGCTCTATTCCGAATTTTGTTGCTCAAACCGTTTACCAGGAAATCGCGTTGAAAGTGGGGGGGTGCAGGTTAATGTAAAGCTGCACCCACCCACACCGAAAAAAGCTCAAACTTCTTGATTTTTTTTGGTGATAAATTTAGTGCTATTTATGTGCTAATTAGTTGCTCTATTCCGAAATTTGTTGCTCAAACCGTTTACCAGGAAATCGCGTTGAAAGTGGGGGGGTGCAGGTTAATGGAAAGCTGCACCCACCCACACGGAAAAAAGCTCAAACTTCTTGATTTTTTTTGGTGATAAATTTAGTGCTATTTATGTGCTAATTAGTTGCTCTATTTCGAATTTTGTTGCTCCGCGTTGAAAGTGGGGGGTGCAGGTTAATGGCAAGCTGCACCCACCCACAACGAAAAAAGCTCAAACTTCTTGATTTTTTTTGGTGATAAATTTAGTGCTATTTATGTGCTAATTAGTTGCTCTATTCCGAATTTTGTTGCTCAAACCGTTTATCAGGAAATCGCGTTGAAAGTGGGGGGTGCAGGTTAATGGCAAGCTGCACCCACCCACACCGAAAAAAGCTCAAACTTCTTGATTTTTTTTGGTGATAAATTTAGTGCTATTTATGTGCTAATTAGTTGCTCTATTCCGAATTTTGTTGCTCAAACCGTTTACCAGGAAATCGCGTTGAAAGTGGGGGGGTGCAGGTTAATGTAAAGCTGCACCCACCCACACCGAAAAAAGCTCAAACTTCTTGATTTTTTTTGGTGATACATTTAGTGCTATTTATGTGCTAATTAGTTGCTCTATTCCGAAATTTGTTGCTCAAACCGTTTACCAGGAAATCGCGTTGAAAGTGGGGGGTGCAGGTTAATGGAAAGCTGCACCCACCCACCCCGAAAAAAGCTCAAACTTCTTGATTTTTTTGGTGATAAATTTAGTGCTATTTATGTGCTAATTAGTTGCTATATTCCGAATTTTGTTGCTCAAACCGTTTACCAGGAAATCGCGTTGAAAGTGGGGGGTCCAGCTTAATGGCAAGCTGCACCCACTCACACCGAAAAAAGCTCACATTTCTTGATTTTTTTGATGAAAAATTTAGTGCTGTTTATGTGCTAATTAGTTGCTCTATTCCGAATTTTGTTGCTCAAACCGTTTACCAGGAAATCGCGTTCAAATTGGGGGTATCAAGCTTAATGGCAAATTGCACCCACCCACACCGAAAAAAGTCCAAACTTATTGATTTTTTTTTGAGATAAATTTAGTACTATTTATGTGCTAATTAGTTGCTCTAATCCGAATTTTGTTGCTCAAACCGTTGACCAGGAAATCGCGTTCAAATTGGGGGGTCCAGCTTAATGGCAAGCTGCACCCACCCACACCGAAAAGAGTTCATACTTATTGATTTTTTTTGGTGATAAATTTAGTGCTATTTATGTGCTAATTAGTTGCTCTAATCCGAATTTTGTTGCTCAAACCGTTGACCAGGAAATCGCGTTGAAATGGGGGGGGGGCAGTTTAATGGCAATCCTGACCCACCCACACCGAAACAAACTCAAACTTCTTGATTTTTTTGGTGAAAAATTTAGTGCTATTTATGTGCTAATTAATTGCTCTATTCCGAATTTTGTTGCTCAAACCGTTGACTAGGAAATCGCGTCGAAAATGGGGGGGGGGGGGTGCAAGTTAATGGCAAGCCTGCATCCACACACACCGAAACAAGCTCAAACTTCTTGATTTTTTTGGTGAAAAATTTAGTGCTATTTATGTGCTAATTAGTTGCTCTAATCTAAATTTTGTTTCTCAAACCGTTGACCAGGAAATCGCGTTCAAAGTGGGGCGGTGCCAGCTTCTCATTAGACGCACAACGAAACACTTGTATGTTCACTAAAACAATGAGAAATAAAATCAGATAGAAGTATAATTTGATGGTACGTGTTCCCTAAATTATTTTAGTACCAAATAATATGTACGAGTAACTTATTTATTTAACATAGAACAGAGACACATATGTATAGCGCGGAGCCAGGTCGGGTGGGATTAACTAATGCATTTGCAAGTTCTACGGTTAGCAACAAAATCGGATACCGATATATTTCGATAGTACGTATCATTATCATCATCATACAGCCCTTTTCGTTCACCGCTGAACATAGGCCTCCCTCATTTTTGTCCATTGTGCTCTATTTTGAGCACTTTGCATCCAATTTCTTGACATTTTCTTGAGTTCATCAGTCCAACGAGTAGATGGTCTTCCTCTACTTCTTTTGTCTAATCTCGGCCTGCACTCTTCGTCCACTCCCCATCACTGATTCGGGTGACGTGTCCGGCCAAGTTCCATTTCAGGGTGGTAATTCGGGAAATTACATCGGTAACTCTTGTTCTTCGCCTTAAGTCTTCATTTCTAACTCGGTCACGAAGCGACATACTCAGCATTGACCTTTCCATTTTCCTCTGGGCTATTTGCAGCATTTTAGAAGCTGTGGCTGTCAATGTCAAAGTTTCGGCACCATAAGTCATCATAGGCAACACAAATTGGTCAAATGTTTTACGTTTTAGAGAAATTGGTATGTCGCTTTTAAATAGGTCTTTGAGTTTTCCATAGGCTACCTATGGTAGGTTTATTCTTCTTCGTAGTTTGCATATTTGTTTGTCTCTTGTGATCTTTATTTCGTGTCCAAGGTATATGTATTTTTTCACTAGCTCTACTTCGTTTTCTCCAATATTGATAGTTCCGCTAGGTACTAGGTTTGTCATGAATTTTGTTTTGGAGATGTTTATTTTGAGACACCTACACTGGCGTACACTAACTAAAGTTCATTTAGCATGGTACATATCTTCTTGAGGTTGTCAGAGAACAAAACTATGTCGTCTGCGAATTTCAAATTTGTTAATCTTCTACCGTCAATATTCAGGCCTCGCTCTTTCCAGTTAAGTTATTTACAAGCATATTCTAGTACTGCGGTAAAGAGTTTAGGCGATAAGTTATCGTCCTGTCGGACTCCTCTGCCGATTGGGATATGGTCCGTGTTTTTATGTAGTTTCACCGACATAGTTGCGTTCTTTTATGTATTGTAAATTAACCTTGTGTACCGGTAGTCAATGCGGCATGCTTGTAGTACTTCCAGAATTTTGTCACATTCTACCGTGTCAAAGGCTTTATGGAAATCTACAAAAGCCAAAACGAGTGGTCGATTGTATTCGATAGTCTTTTCTATTACCGTTTTAATGCTCTGTGGGTGATCATTTGTTCCAAATTGGCTGGTAGAAATCAAGTTTTTTCTCAAGACGATTCGTTACTATTCTTGTAAGGAGTTTGTATAAGTGACTAAGAAGACTTATAGGTCTGTAATTTTCTAATTCATGGGGATCTCCTTTTTTGTACAATAGAATTACTTGAGCATTATGCCATTTGTCGGGTATATTGCTATCTAAAAGGCACATATTAAAAAGGTCTTTTATTTTCTTAAGAAGACAAGTGCCTCCGATGTTTATTGCATCAGTAATTACACAATCTTCGCCTGGAGATTTTTTATTCTTATCTTTTCTTAGGGCTAGTTTACAATCTAGAAATATATGTTCCAGGGCAAAAAAGGTGGTCTTTTGTATTTGTTTAAAAAAATTGTTTAAACAATTTCTGCCCAAAAATTCCGCCATATATCCTTCTTCTTCTTCTTAAAGTGCCTATCCGTTTCGGATGTTGGCGATCATCATGGCTATCTTGACTTTGTTTACCGCAACGCGGAACAGTTCAGTGGTAGTGGTGTTATACCACTTTCGTAAATTTTGAAGCCAGGAAATGCGTCTTCTTCCCGGCCCTCTTTTACCATTTACCTTCCCTTGGAGAATCAGTTGGAGAAGGCCGTAACGTTCTTGATTTCTCATTACATGTCCTAGATATTCTAATTTTTTTGTTTTGATGGTTATGAGAATTTCACAGTCTTTCCCCATTCTACGCAGCACTTTTACATTATTAATTCGTTCAACCCAGGATATACGTAAGATGCGCCTATAACACCACATTTCGAAAGCTTCGATCCGATTCATAGATGCAACAGTTAGTGTCCACCTTCCATTCCGTAGAGCAGAACTGTGAATATGTAGGTTTTCAACAGACGGTATTTTGTTTTTAATGATATGTCTTGACTGTTGAAAATTGGTCTCATTCTAACGTATGCTGCTTTCGCTTTTATTATTCGCTGTTTAATTTCTGTCGAGTGGTCCCATTGGCTATTTAAATTCGTACCCAGATATGTATATTTCTCAACTCTTTCGATATTCTGTTGGTTGACTGTAAGTTGACCGTCTAATATTGGTTTTTTACTAATTGTCATAAATTTGGTCTTCTTCTCTTGCTGACTTCTGTTATACGATTTGTTAATATCTGTAAATAATTCAGATTATCGTCGAAAACTATGGTGTCATCTGCATATCTAATGTTATTCAACCATTCACCATTTATTAATACTCCCTTCGCACAACCGTCTAAAGCTTCTTTAAATATCCATTCAGAGTAAATACTGAATAGTAGTGGAGATAAAATACAGCCCTGTCGTACTCCTCGTTCTATTGCAATTTTATCAGTTAACTGGTCTTCTATTTTGATTTCTGCCGTTTGATTGTAATATTTGTTTCTGATAATCGGTACCCTTCAGATTTGTTTAAAGGGGACATTTTTTAATAGGAATCCACAAACCGAATCAGAAATGTTTTCAGACTCACCATATGGACTATATGGAGCGGTCTCACCATATGGACTATATACATACTTCCACATTTTGTAATGAACATACAAACTTTCACCAAGTAACCATCATGTTGATGTAAGATACGAATACGAGTGTGAATTATAAATTTCTAAAAAAAATACAAAATCTTTGTGGCTTGTGAATGTTTTAAAAATAAAACATTTGAATATTAGTCTTAAAGGTGGTGTTGAAGCGGCTGAAGTTTCATTCTTTCGGTGAGGTATCTTACAGTCCGACCAGATTCACTTTGTATTTGAGATTTGGATGCGCATTGTTGTTGACTTTCGGATTTTCCAAATTTTGTGATTTTTATTTTGATAACATCTCGTCAACTAAAATACCTGCACGGTACCAAAATAAAATTCAGAAAATGTGGAAAACCCGAACGCCAAACATTAGTGCACATCCAAAATCTCAAATACACACTGAATCTGGCCCGACTGTACACTGGTGAGTGTTTTATAGAAATCACTAATATAGTTTTAAAATTTTTTATTACAAAATCTAATACAATATCTTACATTTATTAATTATTATATTAACAGAAATAAAATACATTTTGATATAGCACAAATTATTTGCGGTAAAACTCAAGCAAATCTATTAAATTTTTTCTACAATCACTTGATAAAGAAGACTTTTTCGCTTGTCAATGGCAACGAAAAGTTAACGTTTACTGAGCACCGTCACTTTATAGCGCTAGCGCGTTAAAGTTTGATTACCGCGCGTCGTCCGTAGCAACCGTACAACCATACAATACTCGTACAATTTGAAAATTCAAATTGAATAGTTATTTATGTATTAAGAACGAAAAGTGATACATTATTCCTTGAGAGTAAGAGTTACCACTCGAACGTAGCGGAGAGCGGTAATTACTCGAAAGAAATAATGTCACTTTGCGCTTGTAATACATACAACATTTTTTCTACAATCACTTAATAAAATGAAACTATTTTTAAATCACTAACTTTATTGTAACTATTTTATATCTGTCGTTATAATGTCATAACATTAACTTTTATATCTTTCAGTTTGAATGTTCAATGTGATTGTATTGTATGGTTGTACGGTTGCTACGGACGACGAGCGTAAAATCAAACTACGCGCTAGAGCAGCGTTTCCCAAATGGTGGGTCGCGACCCGGTACCGGGCCACGAAAGCAAAATGCCGGGTCGCCTCGCCTCGCCGTTTCACATGAACATCTTCTTTTAGACTGCGAAGTGCGTTGACTATCAAAAGGGAATGTTTAAAGAAAACTTTTTTTGAATTAATTGAATAATTCAATGAAGATATTTCAATATTCTTAGAACAACATCCACCAACGGCTAGGGATGCAATATTTCAATTTAAAGACAGTTTTCATGATGCCAATCGGTTAATCAAGGTAGCGTATATTTGTTATATTTTTGACTTCTTCAAGAATTTAAATATGACATTACAAGGTAGCAATGTAGTACAAGAGAAGCTGGAAGCTGCAATAAAGTTTGCAAGTTTGCCATACTTATTTAAAAACACCCTGTATCGATGAAAAATAAGGCGAGTTGTTAAATTATTACCTAACTTTTTTACTATCCAACATAAGCGAATGAATCGAAAAACAGAATGTTAAGAACACATGAGGCTATAGTTGGGTTTTAATTTCAGTATTTTATAAATGCAAGAATATTCCACAGGGTGTGGTGACTTTGAGAAAAAATTACTTTTTGATTGGTACACCCGGTATACAATAACAATGGACAGCCGGAGTGATGACGTAGAAGTGTCAATTTTTATTGACATATGTCATGTCAGAGTTTTCCAAACAAACGTTGTTTGGTGTGGCAAATTTGTATTTTTTATTGTTTTTTTCAGTTTTTACAGAGAATATTTCCGTTTTTTGCAATATTTAAGTATTATTATAGTTACTACAACAATTTTAGAAGGTTGTGTAAATAATAAAGCATGACGTTTTATATAAATAACAATAAAATGTATGTCTCGGTGAAGTAAGGTTACAATTTATTTGTTTTTTATAAATTTTAGATTTTATATTTTATTTTATTTTTTTAGATTGAATACTAATTAAAAAGTCTTGAGATTCGGTAAAACCTTACTTTTCAACGTGTTTACAATCTTTGTTTGCAAGTGATCATCATAACACTGAATATAGCCGCAGTTGGCTGTGACGTCACACTCCGGTCGTCTATTTACCTGTCTAGCAACAATATTATTAAACGAAAATGTTCAAAAATATATCGAAAACAGGTTTAGGAAATATGAGACATAAAAAATGACCAATTTTTAAGGTGATACGTTAATTTCTTGGAGAAATGTAGATATACATAAATACAATAAAGATAAAGAACAGATTATACGAACATACATAATATACCCGAACAATACATACTGTTTCAAATATTCAAAGATAAAGCGATTACAAAAATTGCAATTCGGCATTCTTCAATATACATTATACAATAACTCACACACAGCCAACGGAATTGACAATGAGAGATACCTTGAAAACAATAAAGCTCTGTTGTTATGGGGCAGAGAATAGATAATAGGTAAATATGATTTATATAGGTATATATAAAGAATCCACTACACCAAAATGTTGATATCCAAACAACATACACTATACACTGTTTCAAAGCGTTTTAATAGTGAAATACCTGTAGAATATTTAGTTCAATCTTTGCAAATGGAATTTTGTTTCGACATGCCGCGATGGGGCCCTTGAATGTCGGGGGCCCCGTATAATTGATACGGCTGATACGACGGTAGCTACGCCCCTGGCGTTAAGTAACAATGTATTTTAAATGGGATTTACTTTTTCGCACTGTTTGTAACTTTCGAGTTGTCATGGTGACAATCCTTAATTTTCGCGTTGTCATGGTGATGACAATATGAGCAATGAATTATAACAAGAGTTTTGACAGTTTTGTGGTTTGAAAGTAGTTGTAATTTTTAAATTTCAAAGTTCTAAAAATTGTAGAATAGAAGAGTTACAGCTTTTTTTATTTGTTTATCGTAGATAAAATATTGTATGAAACTGTGCGTGAAGTACTTTTTGCGAACTCGCTCCGTTGTCGCTCGTGCTCTAAAAATCGCGTGCGATCGCAAAAAGCATACTTCACGAACTGTTTCATTAATAACTATTTTAGCACTCCATTGGAGCGTTAAAAATGCTACTTTATAGCACTAGTGCTTTAAAAATTTTAAGGCACTGCAGTTAAAAGTGAATTGTCAAATTGTGAAAAGTCAAAATATTTATATTTCATTTACTAACATTAATATTAATAGTAAAACTTGCACAATTTGAAAACGGTGGTTTAAAAGGTTTTTTAAAATTTAATTTAAACTCTATTATTGCATTTTTAACACGTTTGTAGAAAAAACAAGTTTATATAACGGTATAATATTTTCGCTAAGAATTTTTAGATATTCCCCTCGAGTGTAGACAACCAGTTCTATCTTTTACGGGTGATAGGTTTCATGGTTTCAGCAATTAACAAAAATATTGTATTTTATATATTTATAACGTTTGTAGAAAAAAATATTGTATGATATACGTGTTAAAAAGTACATTTTTAAGGCTCTCATGTGAATTTCAGAATTCGCTTCGCTCATTCCGACTAAATATATTCTTTATATGCAAAAAATTTGAATGAATTTTGAATTAATTCGTTTTCAAGTAAGTACATTTATCAGCAATAGTCGTAATGTAATTGTTGTAAACCATAGTTTTATTACTAATTAGCTAATTAGCACATAAATGACACTAAATTCTTCACCAAAAAAATCAAGCAGTTTGAGCTTTTTTCGGTTTGGGTGGGTGCAGCTTGCCATTAACCTGCACCCCCCCACTTTCAACGCGATTTCTTGGTCAACGGTTTGAGCAACAAAATTCGGATTAGAGCAACTAATTAGCATATAAATAGCACTAAATTTATCACCACAAAAAAATCAATAAGATTGAACTTTTTTCGGTGTGGGTGGGTGCAGCTTGCCATTAAGCTGGACGCCCCCATTTTGACCGAGATTTCCTGATCAACGGTTTGAGCAACAAAATTCGGAATAGAGCAACTAATTAGCACATAAACAGCACTAAATTTTTCATCAAAAAAATCAAGAAATTTGAGCTTTTTTCGGTGTGAGTGGGTGCAGCTTGCCATTAAGCTGGACCCCCCACTTTGAACGCGATTTCCTGGTCAACGGTTTGAGCAACAAAATTCGGAATAGAGCAACTAATTAGCACATAAATAGCACTAAATTTATCATCAAAAAAATCAAGAAATTTGAGCTTTTTTCGGTGTGGGTGGGTGCAGCTTGCCATTAACCTGCACCCCCCCCACTTTCAACGCGATTTCCTGGTAAATGGTTTGAGCAACAAATTTCGGAATAGAGCAACTAATTAGCACATAAATAGCACTAAATTTATCACCAAAAAAATCAAGAAGTTTGAGCTTTCTTCGGTGTGAGTGAGTGCAGCTTGCCATTAACTTGCACCCCCCCACTTTCAACGCGATTTCTTGGTCAACGGTTTGAGCAACAAAATTCGAGTTAGAGCAACTAATTAGCACATAAATAGCACTAAATCACTAAATTTTTCACCAAAAAAATCAAGAAGTTTGAGCTTTTTTCGGTGTGAGTGGGTGCAGCTTGCCATTAAGCTGGACCCCCCACTTTGAACGCGATATCCTGGTAAACGGTTTGAGCAACAAAATTCGAAATAGAGCAAGTAATTAGCACATAAATTGCACTAAATTTTTCACCAAAAAAGTCAAGAAGTTTGAGCTTTTTTCGGTGTGTGTGGGTGCAACTTGCCATTAACTTGCATTTCAACGCGATTTCTTGGTCAACGGTTTGAGCAACAAAATTCGGATTGTAGCAACTAATTAGCACATAAATAGCACTAAATTTATCACCAAAAAAAATCAATAAGTTTGAACTTTTTTCGGTGTGAGCGGGTGCAGCTTGCCATTAAGCTGGACCCCCCACTTTGAACGCGATTTCCTGGTCAACTGTTTGAGCAACAAAATTCGGAATAGAGCAACGAATTAGCACATAAATAGCGCTAAATTTTCACCAAAGAAAATCAAGAAGTATGAGCTTTTTTCGGTGTGGGTGGGTGCAACTTGCCATTAACTTGCACCCTCAACTTTCAACGCGATTTCTTGGTCAACGGTTTGAGCAACAAAATTCGGATTAGAGCAACTAATTAGCATATAAATAGCACTAAATTTATCGCCAAAAAATCAATAAGTTTGAAGTTTTTTCGGTGTGGGTGGGTGCAGTTTGCCATTAAGCTTGACCCCCCAATTTGAACGCGATTTCCTGGTAAACGGTTTGAGCAACAAAATTCGGAATAGAGCAACTAATTAGCACATAAACAGCACTAAATTTTTCATCGAAAAAATCAAGAAATGTGAGCTTTTTTCGGTGTGAGTGGGTGCAGCTTGCCATTAAGCTGGACCCCCCACTTTGAACGCGATTTCCTGGTCAACGGTTTGAGCAACAACATTCGGAATAGAGCAACTAATTAGCACATAAATAGCACTAAATTTATCACCAAAAAAAATCAAGAAGTTTGAGCTTTTTTCGTTGTGGGTGGGTGCAGCTTGCCATTAACCTGCACCCCCCACTTTCAACGCGATTTCCTGGTAAACGGTTTGAGCAACAAAATTCGGAATACAGCAACTAATTAGCACATAAATAGCACTAAATTTATCACCAAAAAAATCAAGAAGTTTGAGCTTTTTTCGGTGTGGGTGGGTGCAGCTTTCCATTAACCTGCACCCCCCCACTTTCAACGCGATTTCCTGGTAAACGGTTTGAGCAACAAATTTCGGAATAGAGCAACTAATTAGCACATAAATAGCACTAAATTTATCACCAAAAAAAAATCAAGAAGTTTGAGCTTTTTTCGGTGTGGGTGGGTGCAGCTTTACATTAACCTGCACCCCCCCACTTTCAACGCGATTTCCTGGTAAACGGTTTGAGCAACAAAATTCGGAATAGAGCAACTAATTAGCACATAAATAGCACTAAATTTATCACCAAAAAAAATCAAGAAGTTTGAGCTTTTTTCGGTGTGGGTGGGTGCAGCTTTACATTAACCTGCACCCCCCCACTTTCAACGCGATTTCCTGGTAAACGGTTTGAGCAACAAAATTCGGAATAGAGCAACTAATTAGCACATAAATAGCACTAAATTTTTTGCCTAGTCCGAACTTTATTCGCCATGGTGGGGGGTGCAGCTTAATATGGGTTCTTTTTTAATATATTTACATAAAAATTGTCTGGGGGTTTTGTTGCCTTAAACCCTCCAAACGTTTGTGTACGTTCCAATAAAATTACTGTTGTGGTACCATTAGTTAAACACAATCTTTCTTAAACTTTTTTGCTTCTTAGTATTTTTTTATAAGCCAGTTTTTATCGAGATGCGGCTTCTTTTTTAATGTTTCCAAATATAACGCAAAAATGTAAATTATAAATAAATCTTCATATTATTACCAGGCCTCTATAATCTTACTTAACCATGTCAAGACATGTGTTGGATTTTAAAATGTCCAAACCCTCTCAATAAAAACTGGCTTGTCGAAAAACTACTAAGAGACAAAAAAGTTTTAAAAACATTTTTTCTAATGGTACCACAATAATAATTTAATTGAAACGAACACAAATACTTGGGGGTTTAAGGGAACAAAACCCCCATAAAATTGTTATGGGGTGCACAAATTTCACTTTTTTAAAGATGCTCCTGCCATAAGAATGCCACGTGTCCATTTTCAATAAAAAATCTCTAATAGTTTTCGATATATTGGAAATAGTTATTTTCCTAACAAGTGCCGAAAGTCATACTTTTCCGCACGCGACTGCACTTTGCCGAACGACGCGAAGCGGGAGTTCGGCAAGCAGTTGAGTGCGTAAAAGAGACTTTCTGCAAGCGTTAGGAACAAAATTTTTTCTATGAGTCTTAAAAAAATGACCAAATCTTAATCAATTCATTTAATTAATATGATTATTTTTTGACGATTTTAACTTCCAATCGTATAGTAAAATATTTGATCACGTGTTTAATTTTGTCCAATCAGATTAAAATTATACTGAGAATTATCTACTGTAGAAAATTACCGATAGAATTTTTTTAAGTAGATTGTTTCTGTTTTATGGCAACCAGTTTCCTAGTTTTGACAACTGTCACATTTAAGAAAATATCTATAATATACGTATTAAAAATAATATTACGGATATCACACGACAGTAAGAATAAATAAGAAAATAATGCTTCATTTTTACTCAAATTTGTTGTCATTAGGCAATAGACACGAGAGCCCTGCGGGCTCTCGTGTCTATTGCCAGACAACAAATTTTCGAAAAGCTGTCACATTATTTTCAATTTATTCTCACTCTCTTGTGATATTATACCCGAAAATACATACACAAATTAATTCTTGACAAGGTGGTCAAAACCAAACTTTCAGCATAATTGGTTAGCATGACCACGATCTTGGCTTTCATGACGACGATTCAAAACCACTGTTATTGTCTACTGATTTGACTTTCGAATATTATGTCAAAATTATTTTATTTCATCGAATTATCGCGTTAATTTCATTAAAACATAAACACACTAATATTATATTTGAAATAAATTAGTAAGTAATATCTAAATATTAGTTTATTGCATGTATTATAATTACTTTTAGGCCACCATATTAACATATCTAAATTAACACGCGTGCGGAAAAGTAAAACGCGTGCGGAAAAGTAAAACGCGTGCGGAAAAGTAACATGCGTGCGGAAAAGTAAAACTTTTAAAACTAAAAGGCGTTCGCGAAAGTAAACATTTTTGCACGCTCGTAGAAAAAATAGATTTTTATTTTGTAACTTCAAAGGCATGTCACTTTTTTGATGTTCACATTTGTACTACGATAAGTTAAGTTTAATCGAACTACTTTTGGTCCCAGAATAGGTGATTTAAATTGTGAGCTGCCTTTTGTTACACCCTGTATAGTCTTCGCATGGAAAGTTTTTATAAAGGTAGAGACGTATCCTTGTATGATGTTAAGTGTTTTTGTGGTTGGAATATATTGATTTTTTATGATATAGAAGCAAAACTGACCATGGATTATTATATTTAGATAAAAAGCTAAACAAGTACCTATGAAGGTACGTATAGATATGTGCGCCGCGCACTTCGCGCCGTGTGTGCGCTGAGCGTTCGTGGCGCACTCGTTAGGTAAGTACGTGTTTTCATGTGGCGCACAAACGGTGCACACACGGTGCACCATTATCCAAATTCTGTCGACCCCACAAACGCGCGGCCCACAAACGCGCGGCCCACAAACGCGCGGCCCACACACTGCGCAAAGTGCGCGGCGCGCATATCTATACGTACCTACCTTTTGACAAACTTTCATTTCAATTTTCTGATTCGGATCGAAAAGAGTAACAGAATAAGTTCACTTTTGAGTGTCTGGGCTTGTTAGTTTTAAAACGAATAGAAATTACTTGCATAAGTGGAAGGGGCAAAATAAACATCCATAGGCTCAGAAACTGTATTGGCATAGCAAAATAACAGCCAAAAGAACGAGATCAAATGATCGTGGTGGAACAAATGAAATATAACCTGTACGATCAAATGGGTCTTAAGCATTCGATCGGTTTTGTAAATAAATCTTCGAAGAACAGATCTAATGATTTACTAGATATGAATATAAAAGATATGCGAATTATTGTAGGTCTTTTAACAGGACAGGCATCAAGGGGTACATTATGAATAAAGTCGGACTGACAAAAGGTGCGGATTGACTGAAGACGAACTGTCGCACTGGCCAGGGTTGAATATGATAAGGTTCTATACATTTGAGCATTCTCCACTCGAGTTCTACGAATTCGTAGAAGTGCCACCAAAGGTCATATTATATAAAAAAAGACTAAGTTTTCAATCTAATAGCACATAAAACAATATCAAAAAATGTTACTCTACATTCTACCAGATTGAAAACAATGAGAACCTTCTCTGGTAACACCTCCGAGGCTTCTACAATTTGCAAGCCATAACAAATGCTGAGACTAAGGAAGATGAGGAAATTTTACAATTTATAATTCATAAAGTTCCAACGAGAATGGTTCCCTTCGTACTCCAATTAGAGTAAACAGGTAAATAAAAAATGAATCATCATTTTCTATTTCGTTTCAACACGAAACTACAGCCGCATCATCATTCCAGTTCAATCAGAGAGTGCAGCAAGCACTTCTACCGGCTTCGAAACTTATTAGTCTCTCATCGGGAGGAACATATGCTGCTCTCTCTGACCCAACTAGGACAAACCCCGGCGTGCAGACACGGATTGCAACGAACGAAATGGCAGGGATGCCCTGGCGGCAACTGCCAGCAAAAGACTAAGTCTTAAATCTAATAGCACATAAAACAACATCAAAAAATGTTACTCTACATCCTGCCAGATTGAAAACAATGGAAACCTTCCCTGGTAACACCTCCAAGGCTTCTACAATTTGGAAGCCATAACAAATGCTGAGACTAAGGAAGATGAGGAAATTTTACAATTTATAATTCATAAAGTTCCAACGAGAATGGTTCCCTTCGTACTCCAATGAGAGTAAACATGTAAATAAAAATGAATCACCATTTTCTATTTCGTTTCAACACGAAACTACAGCCGCATCATCATTCCAGTTCAATCAGACAGTGCAGCAAGCACTTCTACCGGTTTCAAAACTTATTAGTCTCTCGTCAGGAGGCACATATATGTTGCTCTCTCTGACCCAACTAGGACAAACCCCGGCGTGCAGACACGGATTGCAACGAACGAAATGGCAGGGATGCCCTGGCGGCAACTGCTAGCAAAAGACTAAGTTTTAAATCTAATAGCACATAAAACAACATCAAAAAATGATACTCTACATCCTACCAGATTGAAAACAATGGGAACCTTCTCTGGTAACACCTCCGAGGCTTCTACAATTTGTAAGCCATAACGGATGCTGAGACTGAGGAAGATAAGGGAATTTTACAATTTATAATTCACGTGCCATCTGCTCAGCGCGGTAAAGTTCCAACGAGAATGGTTGCCTTCGTACTCCAATCAAAGTAAACATGTAAATTAGAAATGAATAACCATTTTAAATTTCGTTGCAACACGAAACTACAGCCGCATCATCATTCCAGTTCAGTCAGAGAGTGCAGCAAGCACCTCTAACGGTTTCGAAACTTATACATATAGTACACTTGGGTGCAAAATTAACCGGACACCTTAAAAATGGGTAATTTTTGATGTCTCGCAATTCCTAAACCTGTTGTCCGATTTAAGTGATTTTTTAATGTGTTATAGCCTTATTCTTTAACAATACCGTTTTAATAATATTGTTGCTAAACAGGTAAATTTTCATTGTATACCGGGTGTACCAATGAAACTGTGTTTTTTTCTCAAACTTCGCATCGCCCTGTGGAGTATTCCAACATTTACAAAATACTCAAATTTAAACCCAACTATAGCCTCATGTTTTCTCAACATTCTATTTTTTGAGTCATTCGCTTATGTTGGAGCGTTAAAAAATTAGGTACTTTAACAGTTAGCCATGTTTTTTATCAAAACAGTATGTTTTTAAATAAGCATGGTAAAGTTTATGGAGTTATTCTACAATGAAAAAATAATGACGGTTTGAAATAAAAATGTGTGTACCATTTTTATATATTCGGCTGCAATACGAAGGAAAAACAATCTTACTTTTTAATTAGAATAAGGAGTGCAGCCAGTCCCTTTAACTGCAGTTTTCTGCTCTTATTGGAGCGTCATCAGAAGGAACGTAGGCACTGTTCTCCTTAATCCAATCAAATCGCATCGAAATGTTTTCCCAAATATTGCAGCCAAAATGATGGTAATGGGTGGCTAGCGCCATCTGGCCGTAAAAATACGAAGCAAGTTTTCAATCCTAATAGCAAATAATTAATATTGAAAAATATCAAAAATTACTAAAAGATTTTTAAATTGAAAACTTACTGGTACATCCCCATGTATACGCCTCCAAGACTTCTACAATTTGCAAGTCATATGGATGCTGCAGTAAAGACGATAGGGAAGGAATTCTAAACCTTGCAATTCAAATCCCCCGTCTGCAGCTGGCTAGGAACTGAAAGATGCACCATAGTTACTCTACTGAGTAATAAGAAAATAAAATAAAAATGTGTGTACCATTTTTATATATTCGGCTGCAATACGAAGGAAAAACAATCTTACTTTTTAATTAGAATAAGGAGTGCAGCCAGTCCCTTTAACTGCAGTTTTCTGCTCTTATTGGAGCGTCATCAGAAGGAACGTAGGCACTGTTCTCCTTAATCCAATCAAATCGCATCGAAATGTTTTCCCAAATATTGCAGCCAAAATGATGGTAATGGGTGGCTAGCGCCATCTGGCCGTAAAAATACGAAGCAAGTTTTCAATCCTAATAGCAAATAATTAATATTGAAAAATATCAAAAATTACTAAAAGATTTTTAAATTGAAAACTTACTGGTACATCCCCATGTATACGTCTCCAAGACTTCTACAATTTGCAAGTCATATGGATGCTGCAGTAAAGACGATAGGGAAGGAATTCTAAACCTTGCAATTCAAATCCTGCAGCTGCAGACGGGGGATTTGAATTGCAAGGTTTAGAATTCCTTCCCTATCGTCTTTACTGCAGCATCCATATGACTTGCAAATTGTAGAAGTCTTGGAGGCGTATACATGGGGATGTACCAGTAAGTTTTCAATTTAAAAATCTTTTAGTAATTTTTGATATTTTTCAATATTAATTATTTGCTATTAGGATTGAAAACTTGCTTCGTATTTTTACGGCCAGATGGCGCTAGCCACCCATTACCATCATTTTGGCTGCAATATTTGGGAAAACATTTCGATGCGATTTGATTGGATTAAGGAGAACAGTGCCTACGTTCCTTCTGATGACGCTCCAATAAGAGCAGAAAACTGCAGTTAAAGGAACTGGCTGCACTCCTTATTCTAATTAAAAAGTAAGTTTGTTTTTCCTTCGTATTGCAGCCGAATATATAAAAATGGTACACACATTTTTATTTTATTTTCTTATTACTCAGTAGAGTAACTATGGTGCATCTTTCAGTTCCTAGCCAGCTGCAGACGGGGGATTTGAATTGCAAGGTTTAGAATTCCTTCCCTATCGTCTTTACTGCAGCATCCATATGACTTGCAAATTGTAGAAGTCTTGGAGGCGTATACATGGGGATGTACCAGTAAGTTTTCAATTTAAAAATCTTTTAGTAATTTTTGATATTTTTCAATATTAATTATTTGCTATTAGGATTGAAAACTTGCTTCGTATTTTTACGGCCAGATGGCGCTAGCCACCCATTACCATCATTTTGGCTGCAATATTTGGGAAAACATTTCGATGCGATTTGATTGGATTAAGGAGAACAGTGCCTACGTTCCTTCTGATGACGCTCCAATAAGAGCAGAAAACTGCAGTTAAAGGGACTGGCTGCACTCCTTATTCTAATTAAAAAGTAAGATTGTTTTTCCTTCGTATTGCAGCCGAATATATAAAAATGGTACACACATTTTTATTTTATTTTCTTATTACTCAGTAGAGTAACTATGGTGCATCTTTCAGTTCCTAGCCAGCTGCAGACGGGGGATTTGAATTGCAAGGTTTAGAATTCCTTCCCTATCATCTTTACTGCAGCATCCATATGACTTGCAAATTGTAGAAGTCTTGGAGGCGTATACATGGGGATGTACCAGTAAGTTTTCAATTTAAAAATCTTTTAGTAATTTTTGATATTTTTCAATATTAATTATTTGCTATTAGGATTGAAAACTTGCTTCGTATTAATGACGGTTTGCTTTATAAACCTATGTCCGCTAATGCTTAATTTCTAAGGTAGAGGGTGTTGAAATTTTTCTTATAAACTGACGATTTATTTATTGCTTTAAAACCGGTTGAGATAGGCAAATGCAATTTGGTGGGTTTTAAGACGTAGTTATTATAAAACTTTTGACATACAAGTTAGAATTTAATATTCACCATTGGCGCGCATACGGGTAATATGAGCTGTCATATTACCCGTATGCGCGCCAATGGTAAATATTAAATTCTTAGTTGTATGTCAAAAAATATGCACTAACTACGTCTTAAAACCCACCAAATTTCGTTTGCATATCTCAACCGGTTTTAAAGCAATAAATAAATCATCAGTTTGTAAGAAAAATTTCAACACCCCCTATCTCAGAAACGAAGCAATTGCGGACATACCGTTTATAAAGCAAACTGTCATTATTTTTTCATGCAGAATTACCCTTTAAATGTTGCCATACTTATTTGAAAAGACCCCGTATTGATGAAAAACATGGCTAGTTGTTAAATTACCTAACTTTTTTGTGGTCCAATGTACGCGAATGAATAAAAAAAAATGTTTAGAAAACATGAGGCTATAGTTAGATTTCAATTTCAGTATTTTGTAAATGCTAGAATATTCCACAGGGTGATGCGAAGTTTAAGAAAAAAACACAGTTTCATTGGTACACCTCGTATACAATGAAAATTTACCTGTTTAGCAACAATATTATTAAAACGGTATTGTTAAAGAATAAGGCTATAACATATTAAAAAATCACTTAAATCGGACAACAGGTTTAGGAATTGTGAGACATCAAAAATTACCCATTTTTAAGGTGTCCGGTTAATTTTGCATCCGAGTGTATCTTATATAGGTATGTACTTTGTTAAAATTGTTATTAATCTGCTTCTCAGGAGTTTTCTCGTATTTAGGTATCCCTTTATTCTAAATTTTTTACTATTATTCCACCCATAATAATATTAAATAGAAAGTGCTCAAAGCATCTCCATGTTAGAACTCACAATTTTCTTGTTTTTATTCGCTTGGAGTTGGTATATTTTTATAGTTTGCAAAAGTTTATATAGCATATATGTACGATGGAGATAGGCATGATATCTTAAAAATGGATACGAACAAATTCTTTTACTAAGTCAATAAAATATTTGTATGTACGGGAATTTATTGTGCTCAATTCATTTTCAGTTTTTGGTTTGAGACGTACAAAGACGGCAGCCGTACAGGACTTGCTTGAGTTGTTGGTTCTCTATTGAAGTAAGATTATTAATTATTTATTTGTTATAATATTTTAATAAGGTGGTCAGTAATTTTATAGCTCTGTATGTCAAGAATATTTTCTCATTTTCTCCTCTTCCTTCTTAAATATTAAAATGGTAACGTTCGTCCGCCGTTAGTTCGGAATTTTATGGCGATAGGCAATTTTCTGTAGTTACTTGTTTAAGTATGCCCCGCTAAATTATCCATACATGTAAAATCCTTTTTCTTCTTTTAGTTTTTTTAAATTGTCCTTTATAGCAATTAAATATATTTCTACATTGCCTTTATCCATTGGAATTTCAAAATTTTGTAATTTTTTTAGGGTTGAATAGAAAGGTGTTTTCGATCAATAATATATTTACTTAACAAAATAATGGCTATTAAATTAATTTTATTCCTTTCCGATGTATTTTTTGCTGCTTTTTCGGATAACAAAGAATAACTTACAATGAGGTCAGATCCAGTAGCGAAAGATGTTAGAATTCCATATGCTACCGCGTATCATTTCTTCTTCTTCTAAAAGTGCCTATCTTCTGGAGATGTTGGCGATCACATTGACCCATCTTATTCTATTTACGGCAGCTCGAAATAGATCAGTTGACGTTAGACTAGTCCACTTCCTAAGATTGGCCAGCCAGAATATACATCTACGTCCAGGGACTCTCCTGCCCTCAATTTTGCCTTGTAGAATTAGCTGTATTAGTCAGTATTTTCATTACGCCTAATGTGGCCGAAGTAAGCCAATTTTCTGTTCTATGCGGTGTTAATTATTTCTTTGTCTTTTCTTAGCCTCTGGAGAATAGTTAATATTAGTTGTGTGGTGTATATATGAGACCCTCAACATACGTCAGTAGCACCACATTTCAAACGCCTCTAACCGTTTTATGTCATTTTTTGTCAGGCCCCAGCTTTCAACTCCGTAGAGGAGGACACTAAAGACGTAACATCTAAGAATTCTTATGCGTATATTGATACTTAAAGACAAGTTGCACAGAATTTTCCTAATACTGTTAAAAGAGCTTCTGGCTTTTTCAATATGAGTTTTAGCTATGATCCCAAGTATCCTTAATATTGCAGCCCATAGCATATTGTCTGTACTCTCTCTAGGGGTGTATCGTTTACGGTAATTTAGGCGTTTATGTTGGTGTTTTACTAATGATAATTATTTTTGTCTTCTTACAGTTTAGTTTTAGGCCGTATTTGTCACATGCTTCTACATTATCCATGTTCCTTTGGAGACCCTGCGCACTATCTGCCAGCAATACTGTATCGTCTGCATATCTAATAACATTTATAAGTTGTCCATTTACTGCAATACCATCTTCTGATTCGTCCGAACTTCTTTGATGTGGTTTTGTTTATATCTGCTAGATATTGTTATATGGTACATTTAATGGTATATTGAACCATAGTTTTCACCTGATATCGTACACAGAAGAGTAAGCGAACAAAATTTTATGATCTTATGCGCCTCTTACGCAGCATTTGAAAAAATTCATAGAAGACAACTCTTTGAATTCTCTGGTGCTCATGTAGATTGAAATATGGATGAGTCGAGAAATTTTTGTTTACAGACGAGACTTTTTGAATGCGATATTAACCTGATGATCGTCAAAGATTGTGAAGACCTGAAGAATGCTATCTCCAATATTGCTGTTCTCCTAGCGTACAGTTTGATGGTGGAGGTATAATGGTATATGGCGGCACTTCTTTGAAAGCAAATACGATCTTTTTATAGTAGCAGGAGGTGGCCTTAATATAAACTGGTATATCCATGTATGTGTGGAAATACATAGAGTACCTTCTACAGGGTGGTGAATTGGAAAAAGGGTCATAGTAAACTCAATGTAAAATTCTAAACTGTCGAATTCCTGCTTACCTAATTATTTTACATCAAAAGTCATGAGAAACTATTTGTAGTAGGATAACTACTGAAATCTGTATTGAAAACAACTGTTAAAATTATTCTATGAATCGAACACATTCCAAAATTTTGTAAAAATTATATGTATCATACATTTTTTAGAGTATTTGTTAAAGTTAGGCCACACATAGTGCAAAAATGCGTACGGTTGTGTTTGCTCACAATTAACTTATTATATTGATTTATTATTCTAAATGGGAAATAAGCCACAATTTATAGTCCTGTCGCCAGTGGGGGTACAACGGCCTCCTTAATTCAGATGGACTTACCCAAGTTTTTTTATGTATTTTGACCCGTAGAACACGAATATTTTGGGTAACAGTCGATCCGGATGTCGATAAGATTGTTAGAAACAAAGAACTTGAGGAATCATATAACAGCGATTTTTCGCAACACAAAACATTTTTTTGTATTTTTTGGGTCATTCTAAGCAAAAAATGTTTTTACAAGTTTTTTCGTAGGATGCATAGTTTTCGACATAAACCCGGTTGAACTTTCAAAAAATCGAAAAATTGCAATTTTTAACCCGAACAACTTTTGACTGAAAAATAAAATAGCAATTCTGCTTACCGCATTTCAAAGTTCAAGTCAAATTCTATCGGTTTTGATTACTTTCATTGCTAAAAATTAATTTTTTTATTGTTAAACAAAGCTATAAACACATAGTGATTGAATGATGTTTTCAATGCATTTCTCATTTGAAATCGAACGAGTAGGCGCGCATACAATTCCTACGTAGATTACGTACATTAAAACGCAGGCATTGGGCACGGGAAGCACTATGTGTTTATGGCTTTGTTAAACAAAAAAAAACATAATTTTTAGCAATGCAAATAATCAAAACCGGTAAAATTTGACTTGAACTTTTAAATTCAGTAAACATAATTGCTATTTTATTTTTTAATCAAAAGTTATTCGGCTTCAAAAATTCCAATTTTTCGATTTTTTTAAGGTTTAACCGCATTTATCTCGAAAAATATGCATCCTACGAAAAAACTTGTAAGACCATTTTTTGCTGAGAATCACCCAAAAAATACAAAAAAATGTTTTGTTTTCCGAAAAATCGCTATTATGTAATTCCTCAAGTTCTTTGTTTATAACAATCTTATCGACATCCGGATCAACTGTTACCCAAAAAATTCGTGTTCTGCGGGTCAAAATAAATAAAAAAAACTTGTGTAAGTCCATCTGAATTAAGGAGGCCGTTGTACCCCCCCTGGCGACAAGACTATTAACTTAAAAATGATTTTATTGACGTTTCGATTTCCAACTCGGACGTCGTTATCAAAATATAAAATGTTACTAAATTAAACAAAATGTTGTTGCTTTGTAAAAAAATTCTTCTAATAATTTAATTTAATCTGACTCGTTCATACCGGCAATTCAAACATATATATTATACATTTTTAAGTACAAAACTTTAAAATTATATTGCCGATACTGCCAATATTTATGAGTTGCGTTCCTGGGACGACTTTATTGAAAGATAGTTCATTCGATTACATGAAATCAACTTTAACTCAAGAACATCCGTCACAAAAAGTAATAGCATGTGATTTGTCTTTAAAAAGGAAATCATGCAGTGGTGACAGTAGAATTCTAACATTAGTGATTCCATAGTAAATTACGAGAAAAACCCCTCATGATACTCTCCCGACATTGTAAGTATTTGTTCTTACATTCAGTTTACTCTCAAAACTAACACCAAACTCTGATTTTATATGTATGTTATATTAAATTATAGATATAATTATATTTTTAAGTTAGATTGTGGCTTATTTCCCATTTAAAATAATAAATTACATAAATTCCATAAAGAAATAGCTACAAAACAATATTGTATTCATTATTTCACTCATAGATATTTTGAACAATAGAAACCTACAAAAATAAAAATTACAGCGAGAAGTTTTTTCGATTATTTTTTAATTATATTAACTTCCAATCATGTAGTAAGATTTTTCATCACGTGTTTAATTCTTTCCAATTAGATTATTATTACAGCGGGAATATTCTACTGTACATTATTACAGTGGGAATAATTTTAAATAGATTGTTTCTGTTTAATTGCAACCAGTTTCCTAGTTTTGACAACTGTCACATTTAAGAAAATATCCATATTAAACTTTTAGTTCTGCATATGTTAAATTGTCACGAGGAGAGCACAAATCGGCCATGTTAAGGGCTCGAGTTTACTTCGGTAAGATTATTTCATGAATTAAACTATAGTTATAAATATTTTTTAACTAATATTTTGTTGATATCTTCAATTAGGATCAATGGAACAATGAACATTAATTAGGATCAATGTCACTGAATGTTTTTATACAAAGACTGGAATTTTATATGTAAGTGGTAAAAAATAATCTGTCGAATATCACACGATAAAAAGAATAAATAGGAAAATAATGCTCCATTTTTCTTTCTTAAACTTGTTTCCAATCGGCAATCGACGCGAGAGCCTGGAAGGAAAGAAGTTTTCGAAAAATTGTTGCATTATTGTCAATTTATTCTCACTCTCTTGTGATATTATTGTTGATAATTTCCCGTCGTCAAGTATTACGTCAGATGCCCTTCGTTGCTACGCAAAAATGAACATTTAATCACATTAATGACAATTATTAATATTTTACAACTTGTCAAATTGAACACCATGAACAGGTTTAGCAAATATTCAGGTAAAGATATCAATAAAATATTAGTTAAAATTATTTAAAAAACAGTTTTATTCATGAAATAATCTTGGCATATTCTGTCAAAGTGTCACGAGGGCAAAACAAATCGGTAATTTTGAAGAGATCAGGTGTAAGATTATTTCATGAATAAAACTGTTTTTTAAATAATTTTAACTAATATTTTATTGATATCTTCTCCTGAATATTTGCTAAACCTGTTCATGGTGTTCAATTTGACAAGTTGTAAAACATTAATTGTCATTAATGTGATTGAATATAATTTCACTCCCCTTCGGGTCGTGCAATTAAAACTGTAAAAGTGTGGACTCGGGATACAAATCGATAATTTTAGAGCTCTCGTGTCGACTACTGACAATATTTGAACTGTCAATATTTTTATTTTAACATTTATTGTTTAACTTAAAATAATCTGCTATGCGGACGATGCAATACTAATCTCTCAAAGTAAAGGTGATTTACAACGTATGCTGCACCAACTCAATATAATCGCCAGAAAATTTATCATGTTAATTTCGTCAGCAGATCCAATAATATGTAAATTGGAGCTGGAAGGTCAGATAATAGAACAAGTGATGGAGTTGAAATACCTAGGCATCACACTATCTAGCTACGGAAGGCTCGAAGCAGAAGTGGAAGATCAAGTGAAAAGAGCAAACAGAGCCGCAGGTTGCCTGAATGACACAATATGGAGAAATAAAAATATCGGGAAAGAAATGAAAGGCAGAATTTACAAAACAGTCATCAGATCAATAATGAAATACGTGGCAGAAACACGACCCGACACAGAAAGGATAAAAAGATTGCTCGAAACAGCGGAGATGAAAACCCTTCGAAAAATCGATGGTAGGACTCTATGGGACAGAGCTAGAATTACAGATATACGACGGAGATGCAAGGTGTATAACATTAATAACTGGGTAAGAAACAGAAGAATAGAATGGAATGACCACATAAACCGAATGACAACAAATAGGATAGTCAGGACAACGAGAGACGGTTCCCCAATAGGAAGATGATCAGTGGAAAGACCACGAAAACGATGGAACGACAACTTACCAGAGGCACATTGAAAAGACAGACAGAATCATGTCTATACAAAAAGAAGTAGAAGATATATAAAGACAATGGTACCATGGTTTCAATGTTTTAAGCTTTGAGTCGTATTCTGATAAAGGTTATGAATTTTTTAAAGTAAAAGGTGCAGATTTGTGCATTGCAACGTTTCATCGCAAAAGTTGAGCAAAAAATTTTAAATTTAGCTTTTTAATCACGTTTATGTTAAAACGCAGCGTACAAAGAAGTTTTCTAGAAAACGCCATTCACCTCTCCGTGGTCAGTACCTGCTCATTTTGGGGGTACCTGCCGCTCGCCTATATGATCTGTTGCTTAACATACATAATTGTTTTTATCAGAAATTAAGTTTTACTAATTCTTTTTTTAGTTTTGTTTAAAACAAATTTAGTATCTATCCTTATCTAATCTTGCGGGGCAGTGTGTTTCACTGGACTTTCTTCCCCGTCTTTCACTAATCGTTTTAAATTCTGCAACTTTCATTTTCTGCTACTACTGTAGTTCTTGTTTAACGTCGGACATTTAAATTTCGATATTTTTGTTAATTAGTATATTAGGTGTGCCACCTAATAAACGCTGAAGTTTTTTAAGTAAATAAAATAAATATTAAAGGGATCTCTTTAAAACCCTTTTACTGGAGTTAGATATGTACGTCTATGAAAGAGAGCAGAGTTTTCATGAACTCTCCGAATGAATTAAATGGATGAAAATTTTTCTATGGCAAAAAAGAGAAAGATGAATGGAAGATGTCGCAAATGTAGACGGAATGTTAGTAATTGAACAAAGGATCTATTCACCGCTGAAAAAGTAATGTGTCTCAGCGAGTTTAATTGAGGTTACAATTTTAAATCCATCTAAAAATTTTTGCTGCTTTGCTAAAGAATTTATTTTTGATTATTATTGCAAAAATGCCTGTCATATATTTTGCAGTTTTGTGTTAACAGGTAAATTTTGGCAAATGTTGATTTCTTTCCATTGTAAATTTTTCATTCATACAAAATTTATACAAAGGTTTTTTCACACATCGAAATTATCCTGTAGTCTCATATTTTGTGAACATTTTATTTTTGTTTCATTTTCAGATATCTTTAGAAACAAAAAAAAAGTTTTACTATTGAACATGTTTTTTAACTTAAACTTTAACAATAATAAATAACAACAGTTAGCAAAACTTGAAAAACAGAAATAAATAATAACGTAAACAAATAACCAATACAGCGTGTTATTACTCTTATTCTAATAACAGCTAACAGCTTCACATCGCCCAGGCATGTAGTCCAGAAACCGAAGCTTTTTACCTCGCAATTTTTACAGAATGGATCGATTTGCTTGAAAATTTGAGAATAAGTAGTGGATAGTCCAAGGATCAAAATCTAGATGACGCCGAAAGCCGCCTTTACCATGGGGGTGGTTGCCACCCCATTTTGGGGGGTGGAAATTTTTTTATTATATTTTGACCGCAAAAGTTGATAAAAACGTTCATTTTAAGCAAAAAATTTTGTATAAATTTTTTTGATAAAATTAATATTTTTCGATTTATTCGCTATTGAAAGTGTTAGTTTTATATCGAATAAATCAATGTTTTTCGATATTATACTCATTTAAATTTCACTCAATGTTTGCCGCAGAAAATTTTTTTTAAACCAAGTTCTTGGGAATTAAATATCCTGCAATTTCATATTTAAACATTTTTTCGTATCTTTGATGGTAATCTTTCTATTCTGAAGAAAATGACATTTTTTACCAAACTACAAAAATTCGTTATTCGCTTTTAACTCCAGTTTTTTAAAACTAATCATTCTAAGCCAGTCAAACTTCTAGAATCTATTACTAATACGTAAATAAAGAAGTATGAATAAGGCCAATGACTAAAAACACCGCTAACTTACATTAATAAGCTTCCAATTGGATTTCTCTTTTTTATTTTCAAAAAAATATATTGATTTTTTAACCGTAACTTTTTAATTTTTTATCCTAGAAAGTTTGGTAAAAAAGAATTTTGTAGGTTTCTACAAGGTCTATAAGCCTATTAATATTAAATCCTTTTTAAATCCTCAGTAGCAAAAAGAGGTGACTGTAAAAGGGTTGGTATGGATGGTTTTTGCATGTTACTACAAGTTTTAATTGTAAAAAGCTCACTCAGTTTTTGCCATAGAAAAAATTGTTTCCAACCCCGTTTTGGTAATTAAATAAGCGACAATTTTAGATTTACATATTTTTTCGTTTATCTGATTCTAATCTTTATATTCTGAAGAAAAGGGCATTTTTTACCAAACTACAAAAATTCGTTATTCGCTTTTAACTCCATTTTTTTTAAAACTAATCATTCTAAGCTGGTCAAACCTTTAGAACCTATTAATAATACATAAATATAGAAAACCAAATAAGGTCAATGACTAATTTTAATCAGCGTGGTAATTAGGCAGAAGTTTCCGATCACTTTTTCGCTGAAAAAAATAGGAACTGACATTATTTTCATAATAAGTCACTTAATTTTTGAGACTTTTTTTTTATTTCTGTAGATAGATATTTTTAAATACTTTAAATTAGTTTGAACAAGTTATCTTTGAAAAATTCACAGTTTTCCCGTCTTTTCAGTTTGAAACTACAATATTTAGCATTTGACGAAGAAGAGCTAACATATAATAATGTATAGCTCGATTACTATTGTTCTTAAAAAAAATAAAAAAACTGTTTTGTTGTTGTTTTGATAAACCTAAAACTTTTAGAGTTATTAGCAAAAACTGATTAAAAACATTGAGTTTTTCGATATAAAACTAACATTTTCGATAGCGAATAAATCGAAAAATATTAATTTTATCAAAAAAATGTATAGAAGGTTTTTTGCTTAGAATGAATGATTTTACCAACTTTTGCGGTCAAAATAAAAGAAAAAATTTCCACCCCCGAGATGGGGTGGCAACCACTCCCATGGTAAAAACGCCTTTCGGCTTCATATAGATTTTGATCCTTGGACTATCCACTACTTGTTCTCAAATTTTCAAGCAAATCGATTTATTCTGTAAAAATTGCGAGGTTTTGTCCTCTTTTAAGCTTCATTACTTGGACTAATGATGGATATTAATCAGGCCATTTGATTTTGGTCGATGGAGTTTCAGATGGCAGTAACCATAGTTTCTATATCTTTCAGGGAAACAGGAAGTGGCTGACGAAGTATTAATTGTCTGCCGACAATATTACATAAGTGAACAATAGGAGTCATGTCGAGACTGTGAGGGTTCCAGGTCAATATTTGAATATTCACTTCACTTAAATATGGGGTAACGATATACTATACGTGAGAAGGCCATGTCTTACGATACAATAAGATGAAATTATTTTCTACATTTAGTGCGAAAGAAACAAAGTGGTCAAAGGGAGAAAATTTGTGTTATATAATTCTCGCTATTTAAAGAGCCTCCATGTAAACGTACCTCCATCCGTACTTACTCTCAAATAAATTCCACCCCAAAAATATCACAGAGCCTCCATGAAACAATCTCGTCTCACTTATGTTGCGCTGTGCATAGCGCTTACCTGGTCAACAAATAACTCATATGTGTCGATCATAACTGGTTGCGTCATGTGCCTTTCTGCTTTTAAATGTTTTGTTAACTGTTATTTTTTATTGTTAATTTAGTTGTGTTTCAGTTAAAAAAACATATTAAAGAATAAAACGGTAGAAACGCATGTTAAAGGATAAATGTATTTTTTATTTCTAAAGATATCAGGGACATTAAAATAACAAAATATTCACAAAACATAGGACTACCATACGATTTCCATGTATACCCACACTTGTATCTTGTACTCCCTACAAGGTGTTTCAAAGTTAACGCAAGAAAAACATCTCTTTTCTTCCACCCGGTAAAGTTAAAAAGGAAGTTTGAGTAAACCTTTTTTCGACTGTGTAAATAGCAAAGAAAAATCTAAAATAATAAAACAAAATTAACGGAATCTCTTAATCTGTTCACGAAAAAATCAACTATGAAAATAAGCTTAATTTTAGGTGATGCATAACTTTTGAAACTGTGTGTATATTTACTTTATGTATAAGTATACTCCGTTTATATACTTACCGTTGCACGTCATCCGCGTCATAGTCCGTGACGTCACATAATACCAACACGAAATATTTAGGCGTTAGGTGTGTTCTTTTTTAGAATCATTTTGCCGAGTACACTGGAATTACAGACACTATATATGCGTAGAAATAATATTTGAAGATTTCTATTAATGTTAGCTTAAAGAAATACACAATATGTCTCATTTAATTTGTATAAATTGATTATAAAGCGTTTATATGAAGCACATTTGTTCGGAACAGACTGTAACTGTAATCGAACGAAGGTGACATTTTGGCATAAATTGGTATCATTTATTTGACAGTTGCGGTATTGACACCAGATTTGTCTTTTATTCTTTATTATAAATATTTGTTTTATTATCCAGATTTAGCAATACGGCTCACACTCCCTCTAAGGGGAAAATTGACTCATCCCAGATACCTTCGGTATCAATAGGATTGAGCTCTGGTGGGACTCTTTCCGTGTTATCGAGCCCTAGGTGACTTGGTATGCAGGTATATCTCCCAGAAATTTTCGTACACATCTGGCCGTTGCGAGTAGTACAGCTTTTTGCATGGTCTTGTAAAGATGTTCATTTAGACCCAGCCTTTTTATGCTTTCGAGGAGGTTCTTCGGAATGACTCCAGTAGTAGACATAATAATAGGTATCATCTGGGTACCTACTTTGCATTCTCCATTGTCTTCGTATTTGAATTTCCAGATCTCTGTACTTATCGATCTTTTCAGTAAATTTACTACGTAGATTATTGTTATTAGGTATCGCCACATCAATTAGTGTTGTTTGTCTTGTTAATTTATTAACTAGTACGAGATCTGGTCTATTATGTGCCACTGTTTGGTCCGTGAGCACAGTTCGGTCCCAGTATAGCTTGTAGTTGCCATCCTCAAGCATACTCTCAGGGTCGTATTGATAATATGGGAGATGGTCCGTTTGGAGAAGTCCCAGCTTGATAGCTATCTCTTGATGAAGGATTTTTTCCACTGCGTCATGTCGTTCCTTGTATTCAGTTGCAGCAAATGCAATTATTATATTATTGATTTTATTATTTACTTTAACGTAAGATTATAACTTAATTCTTGTTTTCTATTTCTAATGTTTTTATTTATTTACAATGAGTATTAATTTGTTTTGTTGTATAATCTACTTCGTAATAATTATATGATATAATTTGATTTAAAATGGATTTAGGATTTTTTTATATTATTTTGGCAACTATGTCAACTTAAAACTCTGACGTAGATAATGACGTGCAACGGTACGTATATTAGACGGACTGTATTTTATTTATATGGGATTACGCTACACTTATTGTTATTGGTGTACTAAAAATTAGAATTTTAATTGACTGATGTTTGACATTCTGATTTTCACTCTGAAAATAGTTCCCAAAAAAAGATTATTTAAAAAAATGCTGGGAAGATTGCATAATCTAGGTTTATGAGATTATGTATGTCTATAAAAAAATTGACATACTTGAGTGTCAATGTCAATATGTATGTCAATTTTTGAAAAGACATACGTATGCTAATAAAACTGGGTTAGAAAATCTACTCTTTTTAGTAGGTACCCTGTTTAGTTTTATATTTTTGAAATGGGGCATATTCAATAATATGGTGCTTTTAGTTTTTTCTTTTCTACTGCGACATAAACCTTTTACTTCTAATCTTGTTGCTTGGTTGTTAATTCGAACAAGCACTTAATTGATTATACCACTAAAGTAAAAAGTAAAAAACCAATAAAATGTTTGGCTGTGTATAAAAGTTAAAGATTTTTAACCCATATTTCGTATGTAATCACGAATAATACGATTTAATTGTAAGTTAAATTTCCAGACTAGTGGTTTTATTTTATCTATCATCATCATGGCATTTACACTCCTATTTACTAACGAGCGGAGTGATTTCCGCCCTCTTTGGGCTCTTCCCATTCGTTTGTCCGGGTATTAAGTCAGCATTAATCTTTTGGTTTTACAATTACTGATTGTCTGACTTGGCGTCTTCTACAATATTTCTGCATTCGTTCCTGTTTTTGCTTATGATTGTCCATTACCTAACTGCCATCTTCCTAAATTCTGCAATTACCTGATTATCCCATCTCGTTTTCGATTTTCCTCGTGATCTGCTTGATACTGGTCTCCATTTGGTGATTTTCTTGATAACTGCTTCTGGATTTCTTCTTTCTATATGTCCTATCTGATTCGCTGTGCCTTAATAAATGTGACGATGTCTTCTCTTTTCAAAAGTTCTCTTGTTTCGTAATTAGTCAGTTTTCTAAATTCATGATTACCTAAGTTTAGAGGGCCTGCTATTCTCCGAATGATTTTTCTCTCTATGATCCTCAACATTTCTTCATCTTTCTGTGTCAGGCACATCACACACACCATATGTGATTACTGGTTTAATTACTGCTTAGTAAATTTTCATTTTGGTATCCTTAGCAAGCTTCTTATCTTTGAAGAAGTTGCTGTGTTTCGAGTAAGTTCTGTTTTCTGCCAGGATTCCTTCATTAATCATTGTGCTTCTGTCAGTATTTCCATTAATCCCAATAATAGACGCTAGAACCCATAGACTCCAAGATATTTAAAGTGTTCTACCTTTTCAAACTCGCATTCTCCAATGTTTAACCTTTTTGCATTAACTGTATTTCTTAATCATATTAGGTATTTTGTTCTGATTTATAGCTAAACCCCTTTCGGATGCTTCCTTGCACAGCTTCGCAAATTCTTCCTTTAAACTGTTAAGGTTTCTGTTCATCAATGCTATGTCTTCAGCATAGGCCAGGTTGTGACGTCGATGTTATAAAATTGTACTTTTAATTTCTGTAGCTCTTATTGTTCCTTCTATCTTCTTCTTCACTTGCCATCTCCGCGACGGAGGTTGGCAATCATCATGCTATTCTGATCTTAGATGCTGCTCCTCTGAATAGTTCGGTTGATGTGCATCCGTACCATTCCCCCAAGTTACACCACGAGATTCGCCTCCTTCCTACACTTCTCTTGCCCTGGATTTTTCCCTGTATAATCAACTAAAGTATGTTGTATCTCTCATTACGCATAACATGCCCCAGGTACTGCAGCTTTCGTCTCTTGATGGTTTCCAATACCTCCAGTCTTTTGTTGACTCTTCTCGTGACCTCGCTGTGTGTTATATGCTCGGTCCATGATATCTTCAGGATTCTTCTATACACCCACAGTTCAAATGCTTCCAACTTTTTAGTAGTCGATGCGTTAAGTGTCCATACTTCTATCCCGTAAAGCAAAGTCGAGAAAATATATCACATTTTGCCAGCCTAACTCTCAAGTCTAATTTCAGTTCTCTTGCACAAAGTACCTTTCTCATTTTATTGAAGTTTGTTCTTGCTTTCCCTTTTCGAACTTTGATTTCTTTGGAGTAATCGTTTGTGTGATTAATTATTGTGCCAAGATAGTTGTAGTTTTCTCCTTGTTCTAAAGTTTTATCTTTAATTGTCAGGCTTTCATCATTATTTTGGGTTTTTGATATCCTCATAAATTTAGTTTTCTTGATGTTTATTGATAATCCATATTCTTCTCCATACTCAACTATCTTGTTCATCAGCTTTTAGAGGTCTCTAAGGTTGTCTGCTATTATGATAGTATCGTCCGCATATCTAATGTTGTTAATTGGCGTTCCATTTACCTTTATTCCTGCTGTTTCTCCCTCAAGAGCTCTTTTCATAATTTCTTCAGAGTATACATTGAATAGTAGTGGTGATAATACACACCCCCGTCGCACTCCTCTTTTAATTTCGAACTCTTCTGATCTGTGTTCGTTAATGCGTATGTGTGCTTGCTGTTTATAATATAGATTTGTTATAATTCGAAGGTCATTGTATTGTAATTGTTTTGCTTTGAGGACATCCATTAGCTGTTTGTGGCGGACTTTATCGAAAGCCTTGTTGTAATCTATGAAACAGACGTACATATGCTGGTTCACATCCAAGAATCTCTGGATTAGTACGTTGAATGCAAAGAGAGCTTCACGGGTACCTACGCCTCTACGGAATCCAAATTGGGTTTCTTCAATATCCATATCAAGTGTTTGGTAAATGCGTTTATGAATGACACTTAAAAACATTTTAAGTGTGTGAGACATCAGGCTTATGGTGCGGTGGTCGGTGCATTTTCTAGCATTTTTCTTTTTTGGAGACAAATAAATGTTGAGGTCAACCATTCATTGGGTATGTCACCCGACTGATAAATTTCATTAAAGAGCTTTAAGAGGACATCTATGTACTCATTTTCTATTATTTTAAGGATATCAATAGGCAGTTGATCTGGCCCCGGGCTTTTTCCGTTACTGGTGTTTTTTAGTGCATACAATATTTCTTCCTTTGTAATTTCTACACTTGTTTCTCTGTTTTCGAAAGATATGTCTTGTAGGTTTCCTCTTTCGTCGTCGAAAAGCTCTTCCATATTATATTCTTTCCATCGTTTTAGCTTTTCGTCAGTCGTTATAATAGTGTTTCGATTTTTGTCTAAAAGAGTTGTGTTGTAGTTTCTTTTTTGCAGCCCTGCCTTCCTTCTATAGCGACATTAAAATAGTGACGTTGATAGAGAGTCGCCCTGCCATACTTCAGTTGCTATTTCTATATTTTTGATGATTCCCTTATCTGCTATTATTGCTGCCGTCGATCCTTTCATTGTCCTTTTCATAAGTTGAGATATCTAAGTTATTATTATTATATCATATCTTGCTATTACAAGAAAATAATTAAGTAGCATTTTATTGTAATATATTTTTTATTTGGGTCCATTATTTCATTGGCTTCCTTTAATTTTTACTTTTCTACTGCAATATAAACTAATTAGTCTAATTTGTTTGCTTGTTATTCCTCTAGTTTGAACACGAATCTAACTGATTATACCACTAATGTAAAAAACCAATAAAATATTTGGCTGTATGTACAACCCTCCGAATATAAATTTATAACCCATATTTCGTATGTAAGCATCAACAGCACGATTTAAAAGTAGGTTAAATTTCCAGCCTATCGCTTTATATTTTATCTATAGATACCGCAAATCTCCACACTCTGCAATATTAGGCCCTATTCAGAGCATGCTACCGTTCAACCTGTTATCGATTTATATTATGATCTTTAAACTCTAGAGATAGGCTTTTATTATTGTGTTCCTAGAAGGTGGATTAAAAGTTCAGCTGTCGAATTCATTCAAAACCATTTCTATCATTGATAGCAACTATCTCGAGACTCTATTTATACCGATTCATATACAGAGGGTTTGATGAATTATGCTTTTGCGTGACATGATATAAATATGTGCATTAATAGGCTATTGATTATGTACTACTTATAGAAAGGAACTACAACGTTAACGGGGTTTTATTATTTCATATGGTCAATGAATCTCTATATATGAAAAAACCGCGGAGTGCTACCATTTAGAGGGGTGCGTTTTTGAGAAATGGATAAATTAGTCCCTGGGCACAGGTTACATTAGGGTGAGTTCTATGCACTTTTGGTACAAACACGTCTACATAAAAATTGTTCCTGGTTAAGTTTACTATCTAAATATAACTTTTTAAAGTCAAAGATACTTTTTTTTACAAAAATATATTCAAAAGAAAAAGCACAAAGAAACCCAAAAGAAAGAAATTTTGTTTTTTGTCCCATAACTTTTGTCCACGGAGATATAGGTATAGACATTGCTTCACAGAAAAATAACTTTCATATTTTCTCTTTAAAATGATGTTTGGTAGAGGTCACTAGGATTTACAATTTTCGAAATATGATTTTTAAAATTTCGCCACTCACAGCAATTTTGGGAAATTTTCCTTGTTATTTCGCAAATTAATATTGTTCTGTAACTTTTTTCTACGTAACTTTAGGCATATGCAATGGTACATGTAAGAGGAATAAAAACCAATTACCTTTAAAATATTCTGCTGTATAATGTTGTACGACTTCTTTTAAAGAGGTTATCTTTTTCAAGATTTTATACTTTTAACGAGTTTTTATATTTTTTACGATTATTTCCTAAATTTTCCATTATAACTTTTTTTTCTAGATTTAGGTATATATTATATAACAAAAAAGAAAGCTTATTCTGTTACTTTAAAATGTTGTATTATAAAAAATTCTAGGATTATTTTTGAATAAGATATGCTTTTTCAAAATGTAATAAGTACTTGCAACGATTTTTGATTTTAGGATTATTTTTTAAATTCCTCATTATAACTTTTTTGTGGGATGGTGTGTTATGATTGAATCTTATTTTTTATAGGTAACACTTTGGATCCACTTGACTCGGCCGCGCAAACTTCAAAATATGGATTAATTCCAATATTTACTGTCAAAGCTCCTGCACTACAAGCTTTGCTTGAAAAAATAGCATGTAAATGTACCAAAGGATGTACAAAAAACTGCGGTTGTAGGAAGATAGGAATTAGTTGTTCAATATTCTGCAAAAGGGTGCATGTGCATGGGTACTAATTGTGGAAACTCTAAGATAACTGAGGTGTCAGAGGAAGATATTGAAGCTAATGCTAACGAAGAGATGGACTTTGTTTTTGAAAATTTTTTAAATGTCAACTTTTAAATAATTTTAACTAAAGTGATGTTTTCTAAGACTAATGATTATGTAGTTTTTGTAAAAGAAATAATTTTAAATAATAGACGTAAAAAACTATCAAAGAATCACTCGGTTTCCATTATTTAAATATATATGATACACCATTTTAAAGAACAGAAAGTAAGCCCTCTTTATTGAGCAACATATAGTAAATTCATGGACAAGAAAAAAAAAGTTATTATTAAAAAAAATCCTAAAATCAAAAATCGTTCCAAGTACTTATTACATTTTGAAAAATAATGTCTTATTCAAAAATAATCCTAGAATTTTTTGTAATACACCGTTTTAAACTAAACAAAATAAGCTTTTTTTATTATATAATATAATACATACCTAAATGTAGAAGAAAAAGAGATATAATCAGAAACTTCAAAAATAATCGTATAAAATGTAAAAAATAATATTTTTGTTATATTAGGTATTATATAATATATAATATATAATATAATATTATATTATATATACTATATATTATATTATATTATATTATATAATATATAATATGATTTTATTTTTACGTTATATTATAAACAATCGTTAAAGTATAAAACCTTGAAAAACCATAATCTCTTTAAAAAAAATCGTGCAACGTTAAGCAAGAAACCCATTATGAACGGCCGGCACGGCACAGCCCGGCCGGCACAGGACAGTCCAAATTCATTTGTATAGTTTTAAATGCAACGTAACCCATTATGAGCGGCCGGCTCGGCCCGGCACAGTGCCAGCACGCAAAAAGAACGGCCAAAATTCTCTGAGGAGAATAAAATCCGTTGAAGTCGAACGGCCTGAACGGCCAGTCGGCGCCAGTGCGTCATAATTGTTGGTAATAAGCAGATATATTGTTGATTTTTTAATTGAAAGCGCGTTGTTAGTTTTGAAATATGGAAATATAAAATATAAAATTTGATTTGAGACATTCGAAAATATTTGGGAAATTTTGGATCATCTTTATGCGGGAAAAGATGATGAAAATTGCCATATTCTCTTCTTTTTTTAACATTTCGTGAACCCAAAACCGATGTTTCCGTAGTAATTTTGCATTTTCGTCTGTTTCAATCTCAGTACAAACTACACTTACTATTATAACCTCGTCTTCTGACGAGGTCTCCATGGCAAATGATTATTTTTCCCGTGCCGTGCCGTGCCGGCCGTTACAAATGGGTTTTTGAACGTGCCGGCCCGTGCTGTGCCGTGCCGGGCTGTGCCGTGCCGGGCGTTCATAATGGGTTTCCTGCTTTATACAGTAGACCGTTTTAAAGGTAATTGATTTCTAATTCTTATTACGTGCACCGTTGTATATACCTAAAGTTACGTAGAAAAAAGTTACAGAACAATATTTGCGAAATAACAAGGAAAATTGCCCAAAATTCTGTGAGTGGAGAAATTTGAAAAATCATATTTCGAAAACTATAAATCCTAATTACCCCTACTAAACAATATTTTAAAAAAGAAATATGTAGGATTTTTTTCTGTAAAGCAATGTCTATACCTATATCCTCGTGGACAAAAGTTATGGGACAAAAAACAAAATATCTTTCTTTTGAGTTTTTTTGTGCTTTTTCTGTTGAATATTTATATTTTTGAAAAAAAAAGTATCATTGACTTTAAAAAGTGATATTTAGATAGGAAATTTACCCAGGGACAATTTTTATGTAGATATGTTTGTACCAAAAGTGCATAGAACTCACCCTAATGTAACCTGTGCCCAGGGACTAATTCACCGATTTCTCAAAAACGCACCCCTTTAAATGGTAGTACTCCGCGGATTTTTCATATATAGATGTCCATTGGCTATATGAAATAATAAAACCCCTTTAACGTTTTAGTTCCTTTTAGCTATCTTATTTTAAATATAATCAATAGCCTATAAAGCGATGGCAAAAATTTTGCTTCAAATAAAATACAGATTGAAAGGGGCATCAGACAGGGCTGTGTCCTGTCTCCTACATCGTTCTATTTGTATTCAGAGGAAATACTCCAGGAAGCACTAGAACAGCTAACCATGGGAATAAAAGTAAATGGTCAATCAATCAATAATATACGGTTTGTCGACGACACTATTTTATTAGAGGAATGTCTTAAGGATTTGCGACAAATGCTTAAGAGAGTGGTAGCAGTCAGCGAAGACGACAGATTGTCCCTAAATACAAATAAAAAAATATGAAAAAAAAAATTTTTAAGAAACGATTTTATTTAGGTACGAGTGACTAAAATTAAAAACATAAAAAAAAACAACTAAAAAGCAAAAAATAAAAAAAAAATTGAAAAAATCTAACACATCCGTCAAAGGAAAGCGTGGCGCGTGTTCATCGAATAAACGGTTTTCGCCCCACGCTTTTCTTTAACGAATGTGTTAGATTTTTTCAATTTTTTTTTATTTTTTGCTTTTTAGTTAATTTTTTTATAATGTTTTTAATTTTAGTCACTCGTACCTAAAGAGAAGCGTTTCTTAAAAATTTTTTTTTTCATATTTTTTTATTTTTACCTTTTAGTCTTACACTTTTCAAACATTAAAATATATCGTCATGTTTATTAAAATAAGTATAAAACATATGATGTACTAACATGAAAATTATTCGGAATCGGCAAAAAATTTGAAACTTTATTATTTATTAATTTATTAATGAAGCATAACGTAAACAATTAACGTAAAAAGTGAAATTATGTATTGTTCATATCATTAGCTATACAATCCGTAAAAGTTTCAAGTTTTACATTGTAAAAAACAAGTGAATTTAAGCGTTTTCCATTAAAATCGTTTATTTTTTATTTAAACAATTCATAAACATGAAAAGATTTTTTTTACTGACTATTCGTGTATTGTTCCCGCGAATGCATATGTCTGCCAATTTTCATTGAAGAAAAGGCAGTCAAATTAACGTCTAAATATTTGACGCAAACTATTGAACTAAATAAAAGCTTTTAAAAAGATACAATTTATGGTAATTACAAAAGCCCAACAGCTCCAAGAAAGCATAGCAATACATGGAGAACAAATTAATAAAGTCGAAAAATTTAAATATCTGGGTACAATATTTAATGAAAATAATGAATACACTTTTCTTCTTCACGTGCCACTCCTAGCGGAGATTGGGAATCATCTCGGCCACTGCGACTTTGTTAACAGCGCGCCTAAAAAGTTCAATCGGACTAAACCCGAACTATTCACGTAGATTTCGAAACAACGATATTTTTCTTCTTCCCACACTCCTTTTGCCCTTAATTTTGCCCTGCATGATATTTCTTAAAAGTTCGTACTTTTTACCCCTCGTAATGTGTCCAAAGTAAACCACCGTTCTAGTTTTTATCTCATTGACACATGAAAATATATGAATACACAAATTAGATTAAATCAAGAATATGACAGGCAAGAAATACTTTCAACAAACTGAAAAAAGTATATTGTAGCAAGGATATTACAATTTTTATAAAGAAAGACTTCTGAGATGCTATGAGTTCTCCATATTATTTTAAGGGTTGGAGGCTTGGACATTAAAGAAAGATGTTTCAGACAGATTAGAAGATTTCGAGATATAGGCCTACAAAATGATATTAAGAATATATAAACATTTTCAATTTCTTTGCAACACGAAAATGCAGCAGCTGCACAATACTCTGGTTAAATCGGAGAGTGCAGGAAGAGTCTATACCAGTTTCGGGGGTCTTTTCACCCTCATCAGTAGTCCCATATCCTCTTCTCTCCGATTTCTCCACGTATCATACGTTGGGCCTTTCCGAATTGCAAAGAAAGTAATGTCACGGATGAACTAGAGCCCTCTACCGAAAAACAAAGTAAGTTATCAATCGAAGTAGCACCGAAAATGACAATAAATATCGTCTCCATATCACCAGATTGACAACAGGTGGAATAATTTGTTGGTTACACCTCCTGAGATTTTCAAAAAGACATAAATCAGACAGGATGCCGAGGAAATTAAGATGAGAGATTTTAAATAATTCACAACTCATCTGCTCAGCGTGGTAAGTTCCAACAAGAAAGATTCCTTAATACTCCTACAAAAGAGTAAATTAATTAAAAATATATAAACATTTTCAATTTCTATGCAACACGAAAATGCAGCAGCTGCATAGTACTCTGGTTAAATCGGAGATTGCAGGAAGAGTCTATACCGGTTTCGGAGGTCTTTTCTCCCTCATCAGTAGTGCCATATCCTCTTCTCTCCGACTTATCCACGTATCATACTTTGGGCCTTTCCGAATTGCAAAGAAAGAAATGTCACGGATGAACTAGAGACATCTACCGAAAACAAAGTAAGTAATCAAACGAAGTAGCACAGAAAACGACAATAAATATCGTCTCCATACCACCAGATTGACAACAGGTGGAATACTTTCTTTGGTTACACCTCCTGAGATTTTCAAAAAGATATAAATTAAACAGGATGCCGAGGAAATTAAGATAAGAGAATTTTAAATAATTCACAACTCATCTGCTCAGCGTGGTAAGTTCCAACAAGAAAGATTCCTTATAGTCGAGGAAATTAAGCTGGAAAAATGGCAAAACCTCGCAATTTTTTCGTCCAGTATCGATTTGTACAAAAATTTGGGATTAGGCTCATTTCACCCTCTAGTTCATTTTCTATATTGAGCCGTTGTACGCTTTTGGTCTTGTAAAAATAATGTAATATTTTGTAAAAATATGTCTTGTAAAAATAATTGTAAAAATTTATAAAATAACATTTTAAACTTTAATATTGTCAACATTTGCTTCTTATTAGTTACATAATGATTGTTTTATGCTTTAACCCATCAAGGACGGAGTTTTAAATTTTTTTTAAATTATAATAATTTTAAAGAAATAAGTAAATTATTAGTAATACTTAAAACAACAAGAAATAATTATGTTTGTTATCTATTTTTCTCAAAATAGTATGTTGCCATATGGCAACGCTAGTCTCCTGTAGCATCAAAAAGTAAGCACATGCTAGAAAACATGAATTGTTTTTAATTAGTTACAAAAGTGAATATTAAATTAAAATCATGTGTGAAAATTAACGTTGCTATTTATACATACTCCAACTTTTCATTTAGTACACATTGTGCACATGATGGATTTGCAGTTTTCAGCTGCACATCTCTTCTTTTTTCTATCAGAGGTGTTTGTTAAGAAATGTCCTATATTGTCAAAATGCACGTCACCGGAAACTCTGCTAAAGGATCTACTGGAAATACTTAAACTTTGACGACCCCCCTTGGTTTGCCGGTTTCTGTACCCTTGACAAATGTTTTCATAATATCTCGCTTGAACTGAAGCTGCGTCATAGTACCCCTTTTTTTCTTTTTAAATTCCAACTGTTTTGCGCTGAACAGTCAATTAGCCAAGTAAAAAAGCACCACCACCGTTTTTTTCACTGATTCCTATACGATATCTGGATGTTTTGGTTAATAAGATCAGTACCTCCCATTGCAGAATAATCTTTCGCAATAACTTGAGTATACGTTCTTTTTATCGACCTGGGAATAGCGTTTTACTTCATTTACAGGTGAAACCCCATATGAGGTTGATGCGACGATCACTATGCTGTTATCTGCCCACCTTTGGGTTACACCTTCCACAACCCAAGTAGGTTGTGGAAAAGGTTTGCTTGTTGCTTCAATATCGCCACGAACTTAAATGACTTTTGTCAAATCAACTTTTAAATATTCTTCATCCCCAACACTTTCATAATCTATCTTCTCAAATGGACCATTTTTGCTCCCCAGTCGCTCTTCTTCTGTGGTATTCTTATTAGAAAGAACAGCCTCGGCCTGTGAGCGAAGTTGATCTTTTGACAAATTATCGACCACCGTCCACCACCATCTTCCTCGCCTAAGTCTTCAGCTGTCAGCTCACCCTCTGGAGGCTTAATGTAGATTTCGACCACTTCTATGTCATCATCGTACGTAATTTGTAATGCCTCTTCAAGTGTTGAGCCTTTTCTAAAAAAAAACAGTATATTATAAAAGTCAGTAATAGCGCGTCCTAGCGTTGCCGTATGGCAACACTCATATTTGGGATATAATATGACAAATAAAAACTAAAAGAATTGGTCTCACAATATTGAGTATTTTAAACACGTTATTTTGACTTTATATTTTCTTAATATCCAACACGTATACGAATTTTTAGTATTATTATTTTACTTACGCAAATCTGACGCCCATCTTGAAGTAACAATTTCACAAACGCTCTCACAAACAACTGATTTGACAAATTTATTTTCGTTTTAGTGACACCCTAAATTAGACAAACAGTCTAACAACGTTAAAATAATAACTAGTAGCACCATCTCTGTTTTTCGGTCTCAACTTTTCGTGTAAGAATTACTATTAAAAACAGTGTTTTGCGTTGCCATATGGCAACGCCAGTCTTTGATGGGTTAAGATATAATATCATAATATTTCAACCCTTAAAACCACTCTTGTTGGAGCTATATATAAAAAGTTTACTTATCCTAAAAGAATAATTTTGGCTTGCATCGGTTTACATAAAAATTTGTGGTTAGGATCATCTTACTCTGTATTTCATATTCTATATCATGCTCAAGGGTGTTGATTATTTTTAGGGGTGTACTACCCCTTATTGTCAAAAATTATATAAAAGCATTGTAAACTTTAATATGGGTAAAATTTGGTTTTGACTGGTTAAATAATGATTGTTTTACGCTTTAGGATATAATATCATAATATTTCAACCCTTAAAAACCACCCTTATCAACATTGCAATTTTTATAAGTAGATAATTTAATAAATCTATACAGAAAAAAAAGTAGAATTAAAGAAATAAAAAAACATTTATTTACACAAAAATACGAATTTACAAATATGTAAAAATACACATACAAATAGTTTTTTAGTCATCATCCATTATACGAACCGGTTCTGTGGTATTATATACATTGAAAAAAGTTTTATAAAAATACCTCCTTCATTTTTGGCGATAAAAAGTTTTTTCAATAATTGTTTTGTAGGATTTTTGAAGAGCTATAAGACTATATAAATTAAATTCCGTAAGATCCCTTAATTTTTAATTGAGGTGGGTTTAAAGGGCTCGAATAAGGGAGTATTTACTCGGTAATAGATGTTTTAAACAGCTATATCTCGCTAACTGTTCACTGTAATGAAAATCTATGTATAAGAAAAGTTTAGTTATTGGTAAAGCTACAATTTAGTAATCTATCAGCTTTTTCGCATCTCCAGTATTTTCGGAGATATTTTGAAGAAAATGATAAAAAATGTGAAATTGCAAAAAATCAATTTTTCTTTAAACTCAAATTTTTCTAAAATTAGGCCTTTTAACTAGGTCAAACTTCTTGGGTGTATCATTAATATAAATATAAAAGAAATTACAGAAATCCTAAAACCAATTTTTAATTACGAGGGTAGTTAGGGGGTTGTTTTCGCTGTTTTTTCGTAGAGAAAAACAGATACCGACTTTTTTTGATCATAAGTTGCTCAATTTCTATGCTTGAAACTTTTTAGTATTTTTTTTTTGAAAGGCCTTATTGTATTCTTGAAAAACATCATATAAGGTTTCCTCGAATAATGCAAACTTTTCTCGTTATTTGGCCTTGATTATTTCAAATTATGCATTTGACGAAAAAAGCTAACATTTAACATGTCGTATCTCGGTTTGGATTGGTCGTATAAATATTACAGAAAAACAGTTTGGTTTATGTTACTAAAATATACAATTTTGATATCCACAGTTTTTTTGATTAAATGCATGTTTTTCGAGTTATTCTCAAAAAACCCTCTAAAAGAGTCGATTTTTCAGTCGAAAAACTGTTACTTTCAACCACAAATAACTCGAAAAATATTAGTTTTACGAATAAAATGTAAAAAACATTTTTTTCTTAGAATTACCTTTTATATCGACTTATATGGTTAAAATGTAATAAAAAAATCCCAGCCCCGAGATGGGGTGGCAACCACCCCCAAGGTTTTAGCGAATGATAGCGGCATGATATAGAAAATGATCCTTGGACTATTCCCTACCTTCTGTGAAAATTTCAAGTAGATCCATGCTGGACGAAAAAATTGCGAGCCAAAATGCTTCATTTCCTCGACTATTAATACTCCTACAAAAGAGTAAATGAATTAAAAATGTATAAACATTTTCAATTTCTTTGCAACACGAAAATGCAGCAGCTGCATAATACTCTGGTCAAATCGGAGAGTGCAGGAAGAGTCTATACCAGTTTCGTAGGTCTTTTCCCCAGGAGGTATAGACTCTTCCTGCACTCTCCGATTTAACCAGAGTATTATGCAGTTGCTGCATTTTCGTGTTGCAAAGAAATTGAAAATGTTTATTCATTTTTAATTCGTTTACTTTTTTGTAGGAGTATTAAGGAATCTTTCTTGTTGGAACTCACCACGCTGAGCAGATGAGTTGTAAGTTATTTAAAATTCACTCATCTAAATTTCCTCGGCATCTTGTGTAATTTATAAATTTTGAAAATCTCAGGAGGTATATATATATATATATATATATATATATATATATATATATATATATATATAAAGGGTTGTCTACAGCTAATGCCGTTTCCCTTCCGTCAGCCAGGACTTCCATTTTTTTCGATCTTCCCAGTCTCCGTCTTCCAATCCTTTCTTAGACATGGCTTCGTCGACTTCATTTTTCCAAGATCTTCTAGGTCGTCCTCTTCTTCTCGTTCCTCTTGGGCTCCATTCTGCAACCTTGTTTATCCAAGTGTTTTCTGCTCTGCGTACGTGGCCGTACCATTTCAGTCTTCTCTCGTCTATATATTGCAGGGCATCTTTTTCCACTTGCATTCTTCTCCTTATCTCCTCATTTGTTATTCTGCCTCTTCTGGTGAGACCACAGCATCTTCTCCAGTATTCCATTTCGGTTGCCAGAATGCTTTTTTGGGTTTTTTTGTTTATGACCCAAATTTCTGCGGCATATGTCATGATGCTTCTTACTATTGTTTGGTATATCATTCTTTTTGTTTTTCCCTTGATGTTTTTATTCCAGATTACATTATGTAGTTGTCTGATGCAAGATCTTGTTTGTCGCAATCTACTTTTTATTTCTGCTTCTGTTGTTCCGCTTTTCGACATTATAAAGCCCAAATATTTAACATTCTTCGTTCCTTTTATTTCAACTTGTTCTTCTACTTCTAAGTTTTTTACGTCTTCTTCCGATATTACTAAGTATTCCGTTTTCTTCATATTTATTTCCAGGCCCACCTTTTTGTAGGTATCTCAGGAGGTGTAACCAAAGAAAATATTCCACCTGTTATCAATCTGCTGGTATGGAGACGATATTTATTGTCGTTTTCTGTGCTACTTCGATTGATAACTTACTTTGATATTAAGAATAATTTGGGTGGATAAAGTCACTAATGTCGAGGTGTTGAGAAGAATGGGAAAAGAAAGAGAGGCTTTAAATAAAATTAAAATTAGAAAACTGCAATATCTGGGACATCTCATAAGGGGCGAGCGTTATAACTTGTTGCAATTAATCACACAAGGAAGAATACAGGGTAGAAGGAGTCGCGGAAGAAGACGCATCTCCTGGTTAAACAATTTGAAAACTTGGTGTAACTGCACTTCTGATGATCTCTTTAGAGCAGTGGTATCGAAAGTGCGAATTGCCATGATTGTTGCCGACCCTCTTAGAGGAGATGGCATATAAAAAAGAAGAAAACTTTTGCCGGATAACTTATACTTTCACTAATTGCATACACCTCAAAAGGCAGAAAGCCAGAAAAGTTTATTGCCATCAAAGTAGATGACACTTTTGTAGCTATCCACTCGAAGTGGGAAATATCAAGAGATATTCTTCGGCCATCTGTTTGTGAATTCGTATTAGCCCGGGTCTCTGACGATGCAGGGATATGCTAAAACAACGTTGTGAAATCCTTACGATACCGTTTTATACACAGACTGTTTGGAGAATTGAGAAATCAGCTACTTTATTGATTTATTGAAAACGATTCGCTTTAAAATTTTTAAATCATCATCAGTTCAAAATCAATTTGTAGTTTGTTTTAGATGTTAAAACTATACAAGTCCACGACATACAGAGAAACAGTCACGAAAAACAATAAAAACTTACCATCGCGCACTAATGTTCATTTAACCCGGCATTGGTCGCTAGGTAGATTTGTACGCCAGTGGTCGCGCATGAGATTTTCTCTCACATATCCAATTTTTGCCTTTCTTTACAAAATAAAATTTTTAAAACAGATCTTAAACTTTTTTTATTAACTAATAATAAGAACATAATAATATAACATAATATACATAACGATATGATTAGATACAAAAAAATGACCGGAATTAAATCAATATTAATCAATCTCGGTATCTTCATGATTTACGGCACCGCACTTTACACCGCAGAAAGCCAGAAAAGTTTATTGCCATCAAAGTAGATGACACTTTTGTAGCTATCCACTCGAAGTGGGAAATATCAAGAGATATTCTTCGGCCATCTGTTTGTGAATTCGTATTAGCCCGGGTCTCTGACGATGCAGGGATATGCTAAAACAACGTTGTGAAATCCTTACGATACCGTTTTATACACAGACTGTTTGGAGAATTGAGAAATCAGCTACTTTATTGATTTATTGAAAACGATTCGCTTTAAATTTTTTAAATCATCATCAGTTCAAAATCAATCTGTAGTTTGTTTTAGATGTTAAAACTATACAAGTCCACGACATACAGAGAAAGTCACGAAAAACAATAAAAACTTACCATCGCGCACTAATGTTCATTTAACCCGGCATTGGTCGCTAGGTAGGTTTGTACGCGAGTGGTCGCGCATGAGATTTTCTCTCACATATCCAATTTTTGCCTTTCTTTACAAAATAAAATTTTTAAAACAGATTTTAAACTTTTTTTATTAACTAATAATAAGAACATAATAATATAACATAATATACATAATGATATGATTAGATACAAAAAAATGACCGGAATTAAATCAATATTAATCAATCTAGGTATCTTCATGATTTACGGCACCGAACTTTACACAAGTATAACAAGAGTGCTCTGGACAAATTATTTGTTGATGACAAGAATAATTACAATTTTTTTACTTTTCTATTTTTGCGGCGCGGGCAAAATAAACAAAACTTAATATTCGATGGTTCAGGTTGTGATGAGTTCGGTAATGTGATTTTGGCAATTCTTGCAATAGAATTTCGAAGGCCTTAAGTTAAGTTTGGAATTGTCGAACGATTTATTAGATGAGGTTTCATCAACGATAAAGCCAATCCCTTTAAAAAGACACGACGTTCTTCTGTTTTATTATTATTATCTTTATATACAATGTGACACCGTTAAGCTATTACCAAATTTTCAGCTTGCTATTAATCAACTTTTTTTGCACGCGGAATCCAGGCATATGACATAAAGTATTAATTCTAGAAGCCATTTTGATCAACTGATTTAGAAAATTCATTAACCCGGCACCTGCCACGTGGCTTTGCAAGGCGTCAGCTGCCACGTGGGGTGCTCACAGCACCCCTTTAAATTTTCTGTGATCTAGTTGTTTATAAACAAAATAATGTGTTGAGTTACACAAGTATATAAAAAACATGTTTTATTAACTTATTAGCTACTAATATATTATAAATGTTAAAAAATAAAATTAAAAAGATGTTATAAGCAAATTAGCAAGTACCAACTCATAATAAATGAAGTGAAGTAAAATATCTAAAAAAATTAAGATTTATTGAAAATAGAGACTATATTAATAATTTAAATCAGTTATTACAATAAAAAATGTAAATCTGACCTGTTTATCAAAAACACAACAAAAAAATTTAAAACTTAAACTGCCAGATAATGACACCCAAGTTCAGAATGACACTAAATAACCACTTCAAACGCAAACAGATCTATGCTATATAATATTATAGAAAGCTACTATGACGCACAGCACGGTTAACAAACTTTAAATACCAAATATTTGATGAAAATATGTTATGGGGTGCTGGGAGCACCCCACGTGGCAGGTGCCGGGTTAACCAATTTTTCACAAATTTCTGCAAATCTGGGACGTAACGTAGAATTCTCCCAATAGAAATATTTTTTTGTTGTGGGGTTATCGTGGCTATATTAGTAAGAATCTGAACTAAAAATGTTACCTATTTTATTTCCTATGAAGGAATTTGAACGATAAATATATTCAATTGGGATTTTTTATTCACAATGTGAAGAATCAAATATTAACAGAAGTTTAATCATAAAGACTAACCATAAGGGATTGTCCACTTCATGTAGGTATGCTCGTTCATTCCGGGAATTTATCCAGGCAGATATCTTCAATATTCACTCGAACGGTCCGTTTAACACAATTCCTGTTTATTTTTGGGCTACTCAATCCAGAGACAGGAAAATGGCCCTTTGGAATAAATAGTCAACAAATCGTTGAAACGAACTGGAATTTATATTTGCTAATTCCGTTTGACCTACCAAAAACACCATTTAAGTTCAAAATGCCGTAAAGTCTTTCTTAAAAAGATATATTAGGGCTTACCCATCTAATTAACAAGAGCCGACTCTACTCGTAGACTGAATATAATGATAGTTTAGTTAGAAAAATATAAATTACAATTATGAGTCTTGAGTCCTTTTCCAGTATTACCATAGGCGTCCTTATAACGTTGCCGTATAATTTTTATTTCAACGTGTGTCCACGGGAGGGATGTCTAAGACAAGACACTATTTTCTTTTTAATTTTAGCGAAAAATGTTATTCTTGATAAAAAATTCTTCTTGTTTTAAAACCCAATAAAATGTAATAAAAATTAGGTTTTTTAAAAGCTGCCTTATTTTATAGTCCTGTTTCTGGAAACTCTTTTTCATGCTTTAACTCTAATAAAGTTTAAATCGCCCTCTAAGTTTATTTGATAGTTACTTACCTAAGAGTACGGACATACCAAAGATACATGGATGTGTGCGGTGGAGGTCGCGGTCGCGGTCGCTATATCGATGTCAAAACAAACCTTCATTTTCTTATGAGATCGCACATACCAGGGATGTGTCACCCGTTCACTCTCGCGAGCTATCATCGCGGTTTACAGCGATGTTGATGCTAAAACAATAGCTATTTGTATAACAAGGGAGGAAAGTGCTACTTTTCCTCCCGAGAATGAAGTTTTCTGCCCGACGCGTAGCGGAGGGCTGTATAAATCAGGAGGAACAGTACGACTTTGCTCTCTACAATCAGGTCAGGAAAAGGATACTTTCGGTAGAGGTAGGTGAAAAGGAAAGTGCTACTTTCCCTCCCGAGAATGAAGTTTACTGCCCGACGCGTAGCGGAGGGCAGTAGTCATTCAAGGGAGGAAAAGGCACTTTACTCCCATGTTATACATATGATTTTTCCACCTTCCTCAAATAACAAGTCATTTTTTCATTTTTACTTTATTTATGTAACTAACCAACATATTACTGAACAACTAGATCCAGATAAAGAGATAAAATGTAGAAATCGAGATAGCCCGCACGACATTTTTAAAAATGAGGTCATTTTTCTGTAATGATCCCTTGCAACTTCAATTTCGAAAGCGCATGATTAAATGCTACATTTGGTCAGTCCTCTTGTATGGTGTCGAAGCATGGACATTAAAAATATCCACCATTAACCGTTTGGAGGCCTTTCAAATGTGGCTTCACAGACGTATTCTGAAAATACCATGGACGGCTATGCTGACAAATGTGGCAGTCCTTAAAAGAGCAAATGCTAACCGCGAGCTGCTTGATAACATCAAATATAGAAAGATGGCCTATTTTGGACACGTAGTAAGGGGAGACCGGTATAATATTCTTCAACTTATTATGATGGGTAAAATCGAAGGACGCAGAGGAATTGGTAGAAAGCAGGCCTCTTGGTTGAAGAATATCCGGGAGTGGACAGGAATAAAGAAAGCAGAACACCTATTTAGAATAGCTCGAGACAGAGACAGTTTCGCCATGTTAATCGCCAACGTCAAGGGGACTTGATAGGGCACGTTAAGAAGAAGAACTAACCAACAAAATTTATTAGAACTAATAATAACAAGTAGGTACAATATAACTGTCAACTGTCAAATATAAGTCAAATTATTAATGTAAACATTGTTAAATCAAAATAACAATATACTGTTTCTACCGTTCTGCAAAATTTATAAATATTCACAACTTATAGAAAAATTAACTTAGAACGTTCTTATGACACGAATTGCTGAGACTTGTGGTGCTTAAATTATATTTTAAATTTCAATGCAATTGGTCAAATAGTTTAAAAGTTATTTAATTTGTTTATCCCAAATTAATTTTTTTTGCAACGCTATAAGTCATAAAATGGTTCCACTAATACTTTGGATAATTGATGAAAAAAGAAGATTTATACTATTAATTTAATTGAAAAGAAATGACAAAAAATAATTCTAAATACTGCAAAATTATTTTGCAAAATTATGTGAATTAAAAAAAGGGGGGCTAACTTCGTCCCTAATTGTTCTAGGACAATTGTTTTTCTTTCTAAATGTGTATAAAAATTCAGTCTTTCCAAATCTGAAAAAATTATTTTTCTACGGGAAACGGTTAAAAAGTTATTCTAATTGTTTATAAGCAAGCAAAAAATCGACGTATTTTTGCAAAATAATTTTACACTGTTTAAAATTACTTTTTGCCATTTTTTTTAATGAAGTCAATAGTATAAATTTTCTTCTTCCATAAACTGTCAGAAGTCTTATTGTAACCTCATAATTTTCTGACTTATAGTGTTGCAAAAAAAATGAATTTGGGATAAACAAATTAAATAACTTTTAAACTATTTGACCAATTGCGTTGAAATTTAAAATATAATTTAAGAACCACAAGTCTCAGCAATTCGTGTAATAAGAAGGTTCTAAGTTAATTTTTGCATAAGTTATGAATATTAATATAAACTCAAAATTTATGATTTATTTTGCCATTTTCTAAGCAACCAATAAGGATAGACATATTCGGCGAACGCCATATTGACTTTTTTTAGACGGTTTATGAGTTTCTTACTCTCAGATTTGTTTAAAGTGCTTAACTTTTTGGTTATAGACGAATAAGGCGAAAATTTACCGTTTTTTGATCTTCATTTGTTTATAACTATGTATATCATCAAAATCGGCTGCAGGAAATATAAAGGTTATTAATATAGATGTCCATCCTACTTAAAAAATTTGGTTTCCGCCTGGAGGGGGATGTGTCACGAGAAAAATCTTATTTCCCTGGACTATGAGAAATTTTCTGTTTGTAACTAATTTTTTATGTTTGCTCCCAGGGCCGTTTCAACACTGGGTGCAAGGGGTGCGAGGCACTGGGCGCGAAGTCCAAGGGGCGCAAGCCGAACATTTGCTAGGCTCAAATTTACGCTTTTTGTCTTTTAAAAATGTTCAAAATTCTTTTAAAGAAAAGGCTATTAATGCTTACTACACCTACGATATGCAAATGAAATATGAAACCCATTTAGATTATTCCAAAAATAATTTCAAAAAGTTGACTCGTAATTTTGACCAATATTGAATGTCGAATTTCACACAAGGAACAACTTAATATTGTTGTTAGGTTCGTTTATCTCAATTCGTCAACAAAGCTTGCCGAAGTTAGAGATAATTTTCTAGGTTTTTTACCGCTTACTGATACTACTGGACAAGGATTATCTAATTATTTATTAGAATTTTTGAAATTAATGAATATTGATTTTGAATGATTTACGAGGCCAAGGGTATGACACTGGGGCAAATATGAGAGGCAGAAATATTGGCCTACAAATTTAGACATGTATCCTCGTGCGTTTTATGTTCCTTTATGTGAAATTTATGTTTTTATTTTCGCATCAACATTACGGTGGAATATTATTATGAAATAGATATCAACCTTTACATTAAAATCGCTTTCAAATACGCGATGGGAGAGTAGAATTAACTCATTAAAAATATACTTCGTTTTAATATGGGGAAAATTTACGATGCATTATACTGAATTTTTGACAACAAGTACGACAATGACACAAGAAATATCGCAATCTCATTGATGACAAAATTAAAGAACTAAGTTTATCTGATCTGTCGTGACCGGTAAAATATTTTACCAAAGGTTAATATTGTCAGTAAAACTTTGCAAACGCGGGATATTATTATTTTGGCAGCTGTTAAGATGCTTCATCAAGTTAGTAAAGATTTAGCCAACAACCGCACCGACACTGCGTTTGAGCAGATATGAATTGACTCAGTACCAATTGCTAAAGAACTCGATTGCGAAACTAAATTTTCTGAAACTGTTCGTCCACGTCCCTGAAAAAGACATTTCAATTACGAGGCTGCAGACAAGCCTCTATTAGATCCAAAACAAAATTTTAAAGTTAACTTCTATTACTGTTTATTGGACATTGCCATTGCAACATTAAGTGAAAGATTTGAAATGTTGAGGGAATATAATCATAATTGTCGTTCTTAAAAAATATATTGAGTTGGAGAAACTCCGAAGAAAAATTAAAAAGGACACAATGTTTAATTTACAAAAAAAAAATAGCGCATGGAAATAGATCTGACAGAGGTAGATGATGAAGATCTATTTCCATGAGTTAGAATTGTTACCAATATTTTTTATAAATAAAGACACAGCTCCAGTCGATATTTTAAGTTATTTAATCTAATAATTTATTCTCCTTCTTCCCAAATATTTCAAAGAATATATTTAACACTTCCAGTAACAGTAGCTGAAGTAGAAAGGTATTTTTCTAAACTTAAATCAAACAAAAATGATCTGCGCTCAACAAGACAAACAGACAGATGAACAAACCTGGCTTTAATAAGTATTGAAAAACAAGCAAAAAGCATCACCGAAGTAATAAAAACTTTTGCCAACTTAAAAGCTAGAAAAGTTGACTTTGATAAAATGTAGTTGTATAAGATTGATTCTTTTTTGAATACTCAAACCATGTTTTCTTAAAACATAAATAAAGAAAGCAAATATAATTATTATTTTTAATTTTTGCGTACCTAAAGCCTATATTATAATCTTCTGACAAAAGGGGGCGCAAAGATGAGTCTCGCACCCCGGCGCCGTGTACGCTTAAGACGGCCCTCTTTGCTCTACTTTGTCCCATGTTGCCCCAATAATTTATTAGATAAAATTTATTCCTGATTTAAAAAAAAATGAATTATTATATTTTGAGTGTATTTAAATAATGTTTTATGTATTAATTAGGGTTCTTTTGTTTCAGGGCTAGTGAATCAAATTCTTCGATATCAGAGACGAACATTACCTAAATCATACAAAATGCTGAATAGCGAATCTACGTTTTTAATAGTTACCAAATAAAAGGTATTTAAATATAGTCATTCTACATCATTGAACCACTTGGCTTAACTTCTTCATACTAGTATTAAAATTTTCGTGATTATTGTGAACACATAGTAGATGTAATGTTGTAGCATGACATTGATCCATAAAAAATATGTATTGTCCTTTTCATGATCATTTTTCAGTGCGTAACAAATGATAGGAAAAAGGGTAAGTCCGTGATAATACACATTTATGACATTTATTCTAACATGACATTTAAGTTAAATCTGACAGTTGTCATATTTTATTTTCAATTTGGAATAAAAACAAATCAAATGTGTTTCTTGCATTTTTATAAAATGGTATTTTCTTTGATTTGTATAGTCTTATAAATTATACAGATTATATTTGTAATATTATTATCTAATTAAAATAAAATTATTTTTTTATTATGGCGCCATCTATCGACAACTGGAATAACTAGAATAAATGTTACAAAAATGTCACCGACGAAATGTAATCACTGACGTGCCTTTTTTTCTGTCACATACAATTTAATGCGTTAGAAAGAAATCGAAAAACTGTGACGCACTGAAAGATGATCATGAAAAATACTGTATATTTGCTATTCTGTAATTTCAAACGAACTGTCGGATGTTAGGCAAATGGCTCGTTTAGTTTTGGTAAGTTTGTGTATGCCATATTAAAACTTTGTAATTACTGCCTATATTCAATTTCCATGAAAAGATCAACTTATCGCTTAAGTTTTTTGGCGAATTTAAGCGTCTTTTATATGAATATTCCTTTTTAAGCGTACATCCTACTTTCGCCAAACATTAGTGACCTAAAATTTTGCAGATTTTTCTTCACAGTAATTTTGTCTCTTAGTTACGTAGATTTTAGTAACAATGTTAAAAGATGCATTTCCCCTCGTATGTTTTGAATGGTCAAGCTTATAATAGTGAAGTTTGACTATGTTTGACTATTTTTCTCAAATATGTAGTCATAACAGGTGACGTAATCGTGACAGATAACGTTACAGAACCAATTTGACCGACACTTTTAAATGGGATCTTATGGCAAGTGATATCTCGTTTGAAATGTAGGTATTGAAAATACTTATTTCTAAATAATGAATCGTACTAATTATTTTGTTTGGGTTTAAGCTGATTTTGATGAATAAATTAACTAAATACTGAAATTGTAGTTTCTCATTAAAATTAACAAAGTTAAGAATCTGTTTTTATATTAAGTGCTCTATCTACTTCCTAACAGTAATGCATAAAATTGCTAATCTCTTGCCGTACTCGTTCTAAAGCATCGCTTCGGTGAAAATTGCGGCAGATTCTTCAACAATTCGTCGTTTCAAAATGTCAATACTGTCGGGTGTGTTTCAACTACCCCGACAGAAAAAATCCAATGGTGTGAAGTCCGCTGACCGAGCTGACCATTATATCGAACCATTTTCCCAAAATACATGCCCAAACATTTACTTTTTCTAGAAATTCAGTAAGTTTTTCACGAAAGGCGTGGGGATTTTTGTCACTCTATACCTCACATTGTATGTGTTAACATTTTTATTGAGGGAAAAATATTTTAAATCATTTGACTGATTTCACAGATAGACGCAAGTTGGGCTGTAGAAGAAGTAGTGTTCACTACTATTTCTGCAAATAATGTAACTTTTTTTGTCATCACTAATTGTTAGTCGACCAGATCGTTTGGAAGCTGAACAAAACTTTTTCAAACTTCCAAACAAGCTCATTTAAATAAATCCTCGATATATAGCCATCGGTGTACCTCTCATTAAAAAGATGTTTTGCTGCGTATAAACTGATTCTACATTCACCAATTATAGCTTGTATCTAATTAGATAGCTGTTATTTTGTCGATTATATAGTAGGTTCCATTCTGCCTATGTCACCATTTAAATGTCTCATTAAACAATAAATTAAACTGAATATTCACGATATATTTTTTCAATAGTTTTGCACCTTTGTAAAAATTTAGCAAAGTAAAATAAATTTAAAAACGTCAAGTTTTTTGGAAAATAATATAGTCGGACGTTAGAATCGTCAAAATCAGCAAAAAAAAATAGTAACTATGATTAAATAGGTTTATTCAATACCTTTCAAACGAGATATCACTGGCCATGAGGTTCCATTTAAAATTATCGGTCACAGTGGCTCTGTAACGTCATCCATCACTAATCACTATTAGGTCACCTGTTATGACTGGTTGAAAAGACTGCGTCCGTTTATTTCCTAATGTTGTTCTGAAGCTATTTCCTTGTGACATTTTTATAATCAACTATTTTTAATGGGAAAAAGCCACAATTTTACCAAAAAAATTATTTTATTAACGTTTCGAAGCCCAAATCGGGTTTCGTTGTCAAAATACAAAATACTACTAAAATAAACAAAAATGTTGTTGCTAAGTAAAAAAATTCTTCTAATAATTTATTTAATCTGACTCATTTATATTGGCAATTCAGACGTATATTATACATTTTAAAGTAGAAGACTTTATACTTATCTTTATAAGATATCATTTTAGAGTCTTCTACTTTAAAATGTATAATGTACGTCTGAATTGCCAACATAAATGAGTCAGATTAAATATAGTTATTTTCCTAACAAGTGCAGAAAGTCATACTTTTCCGCACGTGACTGCAGTTTGCCGAACGACGCGAAGCGGGAGTTCGGCAAGCAGTCGAGTGGGGAAAAGAGACTTTCTGCAAGAGTTAGGGACAATATTTTTTCTACGAGTCTTTAAAAAATGACCAAGTCTTAATCAATTAATTTAATTAATATGAAAATACATACACAAATTAATTCTTTGACAAGGTTGTCAAAACCAAACTTTCAGCATAATTGGTTAGCATGACGACGATGTTGGTTTCCATGACGCCCATTCAAAACCACTCTTATTGTCTACTGATTTGACTTTCGAATATTATGTCAAAATTATTTTCTTTCATCGAATTCTCGCGTTAATTTCATTAAAACATGAACACAATAAGATATATTTGAAATAAATTAGTAAATAATATCTAAATATTAGTTTATTGCATGTATTATAATTACTTTTTTCTACGACCATTTAATAACATGCTCATTATTCGCTAATTTTTCATAGATAATAGCACCCATTACTGTACCCGTGAGTAATAATTCATTACTCACGGGCTGAAGTTACGCACGGGTCATTACTCACGGGCTGAAGTTAGATTCAAGTGGCGCATGCCACTTTTAATATTAATCGTATGTAAACTGCAAATAAAGTTACTTAAACTTGTTTATTTAATACAATAATTATTGTAATTTATATCAATAATTAACGTCAAAAAATTTTTAAAGTAATTTTTAACTGTAACAATGTCATTATATTTGTTTACGTTTATATCTTGTTTACTAAAAATTTTGACGTTTATCTTTTATTTTAGTGACAGTGACATTAGCGCATTTTGTTTATGTTAATTGGAATTTATAACTAATATTGTGGTTATTTTTCAAGTTATATTGTATTAAATATGTTATAACATATTAGTATAGTTATATGATTATATTTATATATAGTTAAATGTAAATATACATTTTAACTATATATATGAAGTACATCAACCCACAACAGCCATTTCCTCTTTATTAGATTCACTAACAGTAGGTACAAATTTAAACTTATAATTTTTCGGAAACGAATAGAACTTATATTGACTATTTCTAGTTCTATTTTTACAATAAATAAGAATTTGGTAATAGTAGGCAACTAATTATTCAGCCACGTACTAGGGGTAAATATCATTTAGGTATTTTTTTAAATTATTATAATTTAAATCTCGAGTAGTTGATAATTAAATTTTTTACTAATTAAAATAAAAAAAGGTCGTAGAAAAAGTATAGTATTCTACTCGCATGTAATGGCTATTACTCACTCTGATAAATTACGACACTCGCCTACGGCTCGTGTCGCAAACTTCATCATCGTGAGTAATAGCCATCATTACATGCTCGTTGAATAATATACTATAAGGCCATATTAACATATCTAAATTAACACGCGTGCGGAAAAGTAAAACGCGTGCGGAAAAGTAAAAAGCGTACGGAAAAGTAACACGTGTGCGGAAAAGTAAAACTTTCTAAACTAAAACCCCTACGCGAAATTACACATTTTTACACGCTCGTAGAAAAAATTATTAGAAGAATTTTTTTACTTAGCAACAACATTTTGTATAAATACTTATGGTAACGTTAATATTACTGAATAGAGAATTAGATAAAAGACTGGCCAGTTGGTTGCTTAAACCAGTGCCAATATAACATAAACACACACAGAATTAAATAACCTTTCAAATGAGCTGTCACACGATCCCTACTCTCATTTAGAAAAATCATTGATTACATCAGCACGCCCAGATTAGTGACGTCACTAGTATATTATATATGCCAAAAAGTCATAATTTAAACACAAAAATCGACCTGTCTCAGGGTTTCTTTTCAAATTCGCCCCTTCTTGAGATAATTAATTTATTCAAACTCAAACGTCCTCACTGTATACTAACACTCTGTATACTAATGCCTGAAGGCTCTCTGATCTTGAAGTATGGGTTGTGCTTCCTCTATTTCATCGTTCATATTGACTAATATTCACTTTGAAAGCTACTTTTGTGCTAAATTTTGGTACCGTATTGTCAGAAATAATTTCATCTACGGCTTTTCCAATTTCCAAAATTGTCTATTCTACGATTAACATTTTAGCAGATGTGTAGTGATTATAATAAATGTTGATGTTCTTCCATAGTTCCTCTTATTGTTTTAATGCTGTTTATCCATAAACTTCTATTCTAAGTTGCGAAGTTTGCATCCAAAAGTGTCTCCGCTGTGACACAATAAATCCAGATTTATTTGTGCCTCCTTCAGGTGTACGTTAAACCGCTAGTCTTTCCATAGAGTCGGTATAGGTAATTTCTCAATAAGTTATAATATAATCTATGTAATTTTTATGCCTTTTGATTCAGTCAATTTGTACGCTACGAGCTCCCTAGTGGGAAAGTTTTGGGGTAGTTCTGATTTCTTTCATTGTATATGGATTTTGGGCTGCTGAATCCGAATATGAGATTTGCGGACAAAATTTCTTGCCGGAACATTGAAGCTTTTTTCCGCTTTTTTGCTAAAATCTCGAAAACTGTTAACTTCTAGTAAATGGTCTGTTAGCAGAAATTAAAGTACTTAAAATTATCTACAAATATCACTATTTACTTTTTTTTCAGACGAACCGTTCGGTCTAAAGTGCAAGTTTAAAATTGCCAATTTTTAACGGTCTTGGCAAAACCCACTTTTTACAATCCAAAACTTTAGTTTATATTAGAATGTTGTCATTTGATAAATTTCTCCCAGTTTTCTGTACAAATAATAAATGTTAGTTCATAATATGATATGGTATGTCTCTTCTCACAGCTTCCATGAATCCATTACATCCTAAAATACCGAGAAAATCTCTGCTTTTCCCTTAGAGTCACAAAAGATCAGGCACAGATGGAGTCACAGTTTCAGTTGGTGTGAACATTCCCTTTGGATCTTGATTTCTGATAAACCTTGAGGTTTTTTCCTTTCAAAATATATTAGTTGAACAGCTCTCTGACTTCCATAAACCTCAGGTGCGGGTTTAGTTTTTAGCCGAGGAATGGATTGGTTAGGAGCTATTGCATGTTTTGGTGCAAAACAAGAAATGCCACCCATGACGTAAAAAGTGTGGTATCCGTCCATTGTATGTACGTTAACCCTTTCTCTCCCAATGCTGCATATATATGTTTCTGAAAAAGTGGGTCTGTATTCCCAGCCACCGTATATATACGTTCAAGGTGTTATGGTCTCAATTTACCAAAGCCGAAAATATGCGTTGCCTATAAAATTTTAGACTCACTGGTGTCCCAATGCCGTAGAAATATGTCCGAAAATGTTAGATTATTGTTCGCAAAGCCTCAAAATGTTGGCAACTAAGACAGGTCATGCGGACCCATTGCCGTATATATTTGTTCACATATTTTAGATATATGCTATATTGTAGCACTGGTGGCAACGCTTATATAGTCCTGTCGCCAGGGGGGGTACAACGGCCTCGTTAATTCAGATGGACTTACCCAAGTTTTTTTTATGTATTTTGACCCGTAGAACACGAATTTTTTGGGTAACAGTTGATCCGGATGTCGATAAGATTGTTATAGACCAAGAACTTGAGGAATCAAATAACAGCGATTTTTGGCAAAACAAAACAATATTTTGTATTTTTTGGGTCATTTTAAGCAAAAAATATTTCTACAAGTTTTTTAGTAGGATGCACAGTTTTCGAGATAAACGCGGTTGAACTTTCAAAAAATCGAAAAACTGCAATTTTTAAACCCGAATAACTTTTGATTAAAAAATAAAATAGCAATTCTGCTTAGCGCCTTTGAAAGTTCAAGTCAAATTATGTCGGTTTTGATTATTTGCATTGCTAAAAATTTATTGTGTTATTGTTAAACAAAGCTACAAACAACTAGTGCGTGAGTGATGTTTCTATGATTTATCATTTAAAATCGAACGAGTAGGTAGAATAGGTACTAGTGCAATCAAGACTATTTCTACGTTACATGCGTTAAAACGAATGTAAAAGCACGGGAAACCCTACGTGTTTATAGCTTTGTTAAACAATAAAAAAATAATTTTTTACCAATGCAAATAATCAAAACCGATATAATTTGACTTAAACTTTCAAATACGGTAAGCAGACTTGCTATTTTATTTTTTAATCAAAAGTTATTCGGGTTCAAAAATTGCAATTTTTCGATTTTTTTAAAGTTCAACCGCGTTTATCTCGAAAACTGTGCATCCTACGAAAAAACTTGTAGAAATATTTTTTACTTAAAATGGCCCAAAAAATACAAAATATTGTTTTGTTTTGCCAAAAATCGCTGTTATTTGATTCCTCAAGTTCTTGGTCTATAACAATCTTATCGACATCCGGATCAACTGTTACCCAAAAAATTCGTGTTCTACGGGTCAAAATACATAAAAAAAACTTGAGTAAGTCCATCTGAATTAACGAGGCCGTTGTACCCCCCCTGGCGACAGGACTAATAGGTAGCTGCTAGAAGGTGAAGCGTTTGTAGCCACAGAAAAGACCAGAAAAAAAAAGAAGCGAATCGAGATACATGTGTGCAAGTTGCGGAGTCGGCCTTTGCGTAGTGTCATGTTTTGAGGAGTAGCACACAAAAGAAAACTTTTAAGGTTAATTTACATTACATTATTTTTTTTTAAGTTAGTTACATTTTTTCAAGTTGGTTTTGCTCTCTGATGAGTACTTTTGAAAAGAAAACGTTTAAGTTGGTTAAAAAACCTCACTAAAAACGTGTTTTGGTCATTTATTTGTTTATTTATATGCGACGAATATATAAGGCAATGGGACTCTAAGCATGAAAAAACCTTTGGGATTGAGGGACCAACATGCACATTAAGGCCTGGCATAGAAAGGGTTAAAATCAGCGTTTTCGTACACCTGTTGTGTAAAGCACGGCTGGACACTTCCAGATAAGCAACGCGATTGCTCAAATTCTTGTAGCGGCAGTAAGGCCCAGATAGGTGGTCTCACCATTCCTTGCAGGGTTGGCCGTTTTCTCTACAAAAGTACGGCTCAAGAAAATAGGTTGATGTAGTTTCCTCTTTGGGGTTTTGTTCATCCTATACAGAAGCTGTTCGCCCTGGAAGTGTCAGCATTCGCAGGCGATCCGCAGAAAATTGACCTGCCGTGCTTTACACAGCAGGTGCACGATAACGCTGATTTTAACGTACATATTTATAATCGACGAATACCACACTTTTCACGTCATATGTGGCATTTCTTGTATTGCGCCAAAACATGCAGTAGCTCCTAAGCAATCAATTCCTCGGATAAAAAATAACCCGCGCCTGAGGTTTATGGAAGTCAGGGAGCTGTTCAACTAATTCATTTTAAAAGGACAAAACCTCAAGAGTTATCAGAAATCAAGATAACAGATCCGACGGAAATATTCACACCAACTGAAACTGTGACTCCATCTGTGCCTGATCTTCTGTGGCTCTAATGAAAAAGCAGAGACATTCCCGGCCTCTTAGGACGGAATGTGCCCATGGAAGCTGTCACAAGAGACGTACCATACATGTGGACTAACATTTATTATTTGTACAGAAAACTAGGAGAAATTTATCAAATGACAGCATTCTAAAAAAAAATAAAGTTTTGGAATGTAAAAAGTGGGTTTTGCCGAGACCGTTAAAAATTGGGCATTTTCAACTTGTACTTTAGACCGAACGGTTCGTCTGAAAAAAAAGTAAATAGTAATATTTGTAAACAATTTTAAGTACTTTAATTTTTGTTAACAGACCATTTACTAAAAGTTAATAGTTTTCGATTTTTGAGCAAAAAAGCGGAAAAAAGCTGAAATGTTTCGCCTTTTTCGCAATTTTTTCAATGTTCCAGCAAGAAGTTTTGTCCGAAAACCTCATATTCAGATTCAGCAGCCCAAAAATCCATATATAATAAAAGAAATCAGAAGTACCCCAAAACTTTCCTAGTCAAAACACAATTTTATTGAATCATTTTTTGTAAATACGAAGTTAAGGAGATGTGAGTTGATTTGTTTTCAAGAACTGATGTGTTTTCCCTCCTGGTTGTTTAATACATTCGAAGCATTCTTCTTCAAGATCTTGTCCGAAATACGCCAATTCTTTCCTATTTGTGATTATAATGACAAACATAGATTCACAAGCATAATTAAATATAAAGATATTGATAATTCATACGGGATTGACCATAGTGTTTTGTCATATTTGAACCAATTTGTAACTAGATTATACATGCTACTGTCGATCTATCTGAGTTTGCTAAAATTTGTTCTAAAATACGAGCAAATACAAATTTATACCAAAAAGCCATAAGTTGATCTTTGAAACATAATCAGTATCATCAACAATAAATTGCATGTAATGTTACGACTGTTGTATTTTATTTTTATCTCAGTTTTCAGTTAAATTTCAACGCATAGAAATTGTTTGCAGTGTTTGTTTCTGATTAAAAAGTGTAAAACCTATGCTATGAAATTTTACTGTCTGAATAATACATCCAAACATGACATTGTGTCCGAATGACCTAAACTTTTACGAATACAAGATTTTTCTATTTCAAATAACTGTTTGATTTAAAAAAAAAACTATGTGATTATGTTTTTTGAAATATTAAGATAAAAATATCCGATTAACTAGTAGTCTTTGGGCATGCCTATGAAACTAGATGCGCTATCAAATGGGTAAATGGGTGTAAGTAACTCTTTTACACAAGTTAGAATAAGAGGAAAAACATCAAATGCTATCTGTATAAATTCTGACTGAGAAAAAGAAATAAGCCCTCCCCATTGGTGTTTAACCTAGCCTTGGAAAATAACATACGAAAAATTCATCCGAAAATCAAACTACACATAGCTGCTCGGGAAGCAAAGATTGTTCTAGCTATTGCCGATGACATACATGCAGTAACAGAATCAACATTAGAAGTTAAGGATATTTTCAAGAAGCTGCGTTAAATATCGGTTCAAAAATTAAATGAAAGCAAAACAAACAAAACAAGAACGACGGAGAATAAGACAAAATGTGACTATATAGATACGATCATAACTTCGAATTGGTTAAAGAGTTTAAATATCTAGGAGCAATAATCACCAATGACAACAAAGTAGAACGGGAAGTTGAAACGCGAGTAATGAGGGGAAGCAGATATTAATTTGTAATGCAATATCTAAAAACTTCTCTCAAGAGGTGCAAAAATCCAGAGATACAAAACCATAATACGACCAGCAGTTACGTATGAAAGCGAAACTTTCACGCTAACGAAACAAGAAGTAAATAAATTTCTGGTATAAGAGCGTAAAATCCTTTGAATTAAATATGGTCCTTACCGAGATAGCGTTACAAACGAATAGAGGCATTGTATAACAATGAGTTAGAGTATACAGGGTGTCCAGAAACTCTACCGACAAACGAAGATAGGAGATTCCTCATGTAATTTTAAGTCATTTTAACCCAATTCATCTAGTCCGAAAATGCTTCCTAAGGGAGCTAGAGCTCTTTGAAAATGGCGTCTTGTAATTAGTTTTTTTAAATACCTCCAGAACGCTTCTACTTAGAAAAATGGGAATTGGTACGCATATTTATCTTCCAGAGATAAATCAATTACATTTATTGTGAACTTCTAGCACCGGTCATAGGCGTCCGTTTTGGGTAGGGCAACGGTTATTTTATCGCATAACTTTTTTGTCTTTATTTTTTAAGTATTTTTGATACTGGATTATTATATTGTGAGATATTCTAGTATTAAAAGGTACTCCTGATTTAAGTCGGTAGCACACACCGTTTTCTAGAAAAAACGATTTGAAAATTTTTCGTTTATTGAATTTGAAAAAAAAATGAAATAAAATTAAAAAAAACGGTACATTTTACCAATTTATATCAAGAGTAACTTTTAGTACTAGAATACCTCATAATTCATTAATCTAAAGTCAAAAATTCCTAAAAATTAAAGACAACAAAGTTATGCGACAAAATAACCCTTGACCTACCCAAAACGGACGCCTATGACCGGTACTAGAAATTCGCAATTAATGAAATCGATTTATCTCTGGAATATAAATAAATGTACCAGTTTTCGCTTTTGCTAAATAGTTTTTTTTTGAAAAAATTTTTTGGAAATTCAGTAAAAATTTTCAAATCGATGTTTCTAGAAAACGGTGTGTTTTACCGACTTAAAGCCAGAGTACTTTTTAGTACTATTATATCTCATAATTTAATAATACAGTGTCAAAAATGCTTAAAAGTTAAGGACATAAAAGTTATGCGATAAAATAACCGTTTCTCTACCCAAAAGCGACGCCTACGACCGGTACTAAAAGTTCAAAATAAATGTGATCGATTTGTCTCTGGAAGATAAATATGCGTACCAATTTTCATTTTTCTAAATAAACGCGTTCTGGAGTTCTTTTAAGAAAAACTAATTACAAGACGCCATCTTCAAAGAGCTCTAGCTCCCTTAGGAAGCATTTTCGGACTAAGAGAGTTGGGTTAAAATGTCTTAAATTTATCTGAGGAATCTCCTGTCTTTGTTTGTCGGTAGAGTTTCTGGACACCCTGTATATTCGGAAATAAAAATCTAATGAGATATATAAAGGTCACTAAACTAAGATCGACAGGACTTGTAACACGCAGTAACAACAATAAGCTTATAAACAATGTGCTTTGGAAAGGACTAAATGGGACAAAATCTGTAGGAAGGCCTAGAAAAATGTGGAAAATTCAGTCAGCGTGGATCTGGAGAAATTTAGTTTTTTGTTTTGTTTTCTTTCTTCGATCTTGTGAAATTCCCTTACCTGCTAAATAAATTAGTAAATTTAGTAAATTAGTTGACGTTTGGTACTATATATTAAGATAGATATCAACTGTCAAATACGAGAAATTTCAATTTCTGTATGACTGTTTAAAAAAAAATTAAATTGTCGTTAGACTTGTAAAAAAAATAGATCAACTTACAATTCGTAAAAGTGAAGGTCAACGACTTGTTAAAATATTAGAGAGCAAATAAACCATAATAGAGACAATCGATTTTCAAAATATATTTAAGTAAGCTTTGTTCCTCTCTAGTCAATTTTTATGCTTTTTTATACAACTTTAATTTTGAGATTTTATTTAAAATTAAAAAAAACTAAAGGCTGTCGATATAGGATTAAGACTAGATTTTTCAAAAAGTGTGTTCAAATTGGTTTTTACTTAATATTGTACAGATCATGCTTTTTAGATTTTGTGCATGCTGCTTACAGGGGGAATTAAGAATTTTATTTTTTTTTGTTGAGAACATTTTTATTAGTATCAAAAATAAGTAATATATTGACATATTGGAGGCAGCCTAAACTACAGTTCTGTAATGAACAAAATATTGTAAATTGGTAAGAAATACGGCCTATAAGTTAAAATCTTCTTTTTTAAGCCCAATCCGAAGTTGGATATCGTCATCACTATTTTGATTCTATCCACCGCTGCTCTGAACAATTTTAAGAAACTGCATTTAAACCAGTCCCTTAAATTTTTTCAACCATAACGTTTTTATTCTTCCTATGCTCCTTCTTCCTCTTGTCTTTCCTTATATTATCAATCCTAGCATTGCATATCGTTGTTCCCTCATTACTTGTCCCAGATATCGTAAGTTTCTTATTTTTATTCTTTTTATTATTTCGTATTTCTTGCCCATTTCTCGCAATAATTCCGTGTTCGTTTTCTCCTTTACACCACATTAACATCAACACCACAAGTTAACATTAAATACCAAAAAATCATAATAAATGACAGAGAAAAGTGCAGCAAAAGAAGAAGAGATAAAAATGATTGAGACAAACAATATCTTGTATAAGACAACTGTTAATGTGATCTGGGCTAAAAACGTCAAAGAAAAGACATAAAAATTATATATCAAACAATAGTACGAAGTATTATTACATATGCAGCAGAAATTTGGATCATAAGCAAAAAAGCAAAGGAGCATTCTGGAAACTGAAATGGAATACTGGATAAGATGCTGTGGTCTCACCAGAAGAGACAAAATATCAAATGAAGAAATAAGAAGAATGAAAGTGGAAAAAGGTGCCCTGAAGTATATAAATGAGAAAAGACTAAAATGGTATGGCCACGTACGTAGAGCAGAAAATGCATGGATAGACAAGGTTGGTTGCAGAATGGAGCCGAAGATGAACAAGAAAGATAGGACGACCAAGAAGGATTTTCCCAGTACTGTCCAACCTACTTGGTTCTCTAGAAGTTTTGAATATATTAGTCGTTATATTTCGGCTATTTTATAGCTGAAAGAGATAATGGTACATTAATAGAAAATGGTAGAATAGCAGGTGTAAAAGTAGATCAGAAAAGCTAGGTTCTTCTTTTGAACGATTGAGCTTTGGATGATACGGAATTCCAAATGAAGGTGTCTTTGGAAGAATGAAGAAAAACCGAGATGTACTAAACACCATCAAATCGAGAGAGTTACATTACTGTCGATATACATATTATGCGAAATAAATCGTAAAAGGCATCCTGCAGGGAAAAATATTTGGAACGCTAGGTCCAGCAAGAAAAATAAAATGCTAGTAACAGGAATTCAGAAGAAGATTAAAATCCTGATGGCAAACATTCGTCATGGATTGGCACATCAAGAAGATACATTATAATATGAGGTCTTGGTAAAAATAGGTTGCATTCGGCAATACGAATAAGCTTTAATGTTTGTGAAGTACTGTTATGAGTGATCTTTTAATCTTCTAACGTCTCTTTCAAAGTATACAAATAACTCAGAACACTACAACTCCCAAAACAGTTTTGTGAGCTTTGCATGGTCTAAGTGTATTTTTCAAAACCATGCATCTTATTTTGTACATATCCTAAAACTATACTGGAGGTTTTTAATGATAGAATAATTTTTTGAGACCTCGATTTTTGTTTTCTAGTAGTACTGCTATACTACGCATATTGTTTAAGTTCATGAATCCTAATTCCTTCGTATTTGTCATGATAGCTAGCTGAAGTTGCTAAAAAATGTTGAATATTCATTCATGGTGAACTACCATTTATGGATCAAAAGATATCGCACACATCTTATGAAAAATGTAACGCCAATGAAATACAATAAAATTTTCATGACTAGATACGTCTCGAAATTACACTCATTTCATATCATTGCGCCAACCCTGAATTTTAATTAATGTCGGTGTAAATTGATATAATTAAATCTAAAATCAAATGGAGATGTACACAAGTTAGACAGAGAAAAGCATTTTTGTGAATGAGTGTTTTGTGAATGAGTTCGTAAAGTAGTCTGGAAGTATTAAGGTCTTATCTTATAGATAAAAATGACAATGCGCTTCTAGTGACGCACCGCAAAATAAGGGTCAGCCTCGCGCTGAGTTAAAGCTGTTTTCAATAGCGATAATTATTTTAGACTAATACTATTTATGAATAGGACAGTTTTATGGACTCCATAAATTTTATTTCTATAAATTTTTATTACAATTAACACCGTTATTAATCAAAATTCCGAGTTGGCACAATGATATGAAATGAGTGCAATTTCAAATCTATTCATGTAAATTTTATTGCATTTAAGGGACATTACATATTCCATAACATGTATGCAGTATCCTTTATTACATTGCAAAAAAGTTATATACTATTGAATTAATTACCTACTTGGGAAATATTAATTGACTCTGTAAGCACGAAATTGATTTTTATTTTAAGGTATTAAAGAATTATGTAAGTAATACAGATTTTTTTTAAATAAAAGGTAATACAGCCAAAAATATGTCTCAAAAAGAGACAAATATGTTGTCCGGTATTGTGTGTTCTTGATTTATCTTCGTTGATATTTTTTCCTTAAAATACTAAGTCCATATATTTAACAGCTATAAGGTTTGCGAAATTTTATGGACTTTAAAATATAATATTATTTTGATCCAAATGTTGTTAAATTTGTGTAAACAGCAGTATAGGTCAATATTACTGATTAATTTTTTAATGATAAACCTTTTATTTATAAGAAATCTTTATAAGTTACATAATATAATTTTATAGAATTGAAGTACCATCTATTTTGATGTATATCTTCCTCACACAAGTCATCTTATCATATCATCGTTGTAAATAAATAGAGTTTTGACTTAGAGAACTATTGCAATAAACTAAATAGTATTATTCTAAAGCTATTTAATGATTTCAACACACTTTTCGTCGTTGTGAAATTTTCAAAATATTTTGAATAAAAATAATGTAAAATAGATTTACTGAGTTAAAAATTATTTTTCTCTAAATATTAGACATATTAGGTAATTCTTTTGATCATTACAGTAATTTTATTTATATAGCATTAACTAGAAAAAATATGTTATCATCAAAATGTCCAACGAGACATAAAAACAAAAAGGATCAAAAAACAGGAAACATTACAAATTCTGTATGTTTTATGATGTGAAACGAAATTTAGAAAAGGTAATCACTTGCAGAAGAAAATAATATCTATATTGAACCATAAACGGTCCAAGGATATAGGGGCAAAGTTTAGTGATAAAAATAATAACATTAAATAATAAAAGAGAAGAAAAAACAAAACCAATATAAGAACTGAAAACGTATAATAAGAAATAAAAAACTAAAAAATTTTATTTATGGACTATGGCGTACATTATCGAAAGCCTTTTGGTTGTCGATGAAACAAATGAATACATCATTTGCTCTGAGCGTATACTAGAGTTGCACACAAAATAGTGCCTATCTGGTACCTAACTCACCCTTAAAACCAAAGTGCAATTTTCCATTAACTTAACTTACAGATTCTCTGATACATCCATAGTTTAAAAAAAATTAAGAACGTGGCTAATGAGACTAATCAGTATGTGCTCCTCGCAACACTTGGCATTTGGCTTCTTAGAAATAACAAATGTCGACTTAAAACAATCCTTTGTTGTTGTTGTCTCCATCTATATCTTGATATACATTGCGACTAGATGTTTTGCCATTTTTAAAATGTGCAATGGCATACTCCATTTCTAATGTATGGGCGGTTCTGTAAGAACTTCGTCTTCTCTTCTTCTTCTTTTTATATAGACATTACTCTGTCTGTTTTTCAATGTGCCTCCAGTAAGTTGTCATTCCATCTTTTTCGTGGTCTTCCCACTGATCGTCTTCCTATTGGGGAACCGCCTCTCGCTGTTCTTACTACTCTATTTGTTGTCATTCGGCTTATGTGGTCGTTCCATTCTACTCTTCTGCTTTTCACCCAGTTATTAATGTTGTCCACCTTGCATCTCCTTCGTATATCTGCACTTCTAGCTCTATCCCACAGCGTCTTACCATCGATTTTTCGCAATGTTTTGATCTCTGCTGTTTCTATCATTCTTTTTGTCCTTTCTGTATCAGGTCGTGTTTCTGCCGCGTATGTCATTATTGGTCTGATGACTGTTTTGTAAATTCGGCCTTTCACTTCTTTTCCGATGTTTTTATTACTCCATATTGTTTCATTCAGGCAACCTGCGGCTCTGTTTGCTTTATTCACCTGATCTTCCACTTCTGTTTCGAGCTTTCCGTAGCTGCATGGTGTGATGCCTAAATATTTAAACTCCATAACTTGTTCTATTATTTGACCCTCCAGCTCTAATTTACACCTTATTAGATCTGCTGTTATAACCATGCATTTAGTCTTTTTTGGGGAAATTGACATGTTAAATATTCTAGCGGTTATATTCAATTCGTGCAGCATACGTTGTAAATCATCTTCACTTTGAGACATTAGTATTGCGTCGTCTGCATAGCAGATTATTTTAAGTTGTTTTTCTCCCATTTGGTATCCTTCTTTTTGTTCTTACTTTTTTTATTATTTCGTCCATGATCAGGTTGAATAACAGAGGACTCAGGGAATCTCCCTGTCTTATCCCATTGCCAGCTTCAATTGGGCCAGTTAGTTCCTCATCTACTGTAAGAATTATATGGTAATATTGTTAGTAACTGGTATACAGAGGGAAACTGTGAAGATATAGATCAACGGACAGGATCAAATCTACTGTCAGCAAGCCTTAAAATATTGTCAAATACCCTTGTCCGTCACTCACTGATTTCACTTTCTATTAATATCATTCTAATGCAAATCAACTTAACTTTTAAAATATCCTTAACTCATTTGAATGTTTAAGTTTTTTGAAAATATCGACTTCCTCTGCATGGGTTTAAACTGTCTTTTTGAGTCTGGATTCTTTTTTTCTTCTGGGCGGGACAATTGGTATAATGGAAAAAATGCCTAACAATATCCATCAATTTACTATTTTTGTTAGGAGTAAACCACAATCTTACTTTAAAATTAGGTGTATTATCCATCAATTTAAAGGGAATCTGTTGAACTGCTTTTGATCCTTTTTTTTTGTAAGGTTAACTTCTTATAATTGCATCTTCGATAAAATGTTTTCCATATACAACTACTTTGTTACTTAGCACCAAGCGGTCTCTTGGATTAGTTCATAACTATGATTTCTCTTAGGGACCCTTAGGTATGATAAATGTAGATGAAGGTTCTTCGCCTGTAAAATCGTTCGTAAAAATTATTATATACATATTTAGAGACTAAATTTAAATAAATGACAAAAACATAACTTACCGTGACCTTTATTCTACGACGACTCGCAATCATCAAAAGTATGTACCGTTCTAATTGTCTTAATTTGAGAGACAAATTACATAATAAGGGAAACAAAGCTTATTTTTCACTAGCTCATCAAATACCTACACTGAAGATCAAAAATCAGAGTATACATAACTATTATAAGACCAGTAGTATACTATTATGGATGCGAGATATGTGTGATGACAGAAAATCTGGAAGCGGTCCATGTACAACCATAAACTCCACCAAATTTTTAAAGAGACCTATCTCAGAATTTGTTAAATTTCAGAGACTTCGTGATGGGCTGGTCATGTAGTGAGAATGGACACAACACAAAAATGTTGACGAAAAGAGCCCTAACTAGTAAAATTCAGAGCGCATGAGGTAGAAAGCATAGTTTGGAGGAGGTCAAGGCTGAGTTTATCAAAAGAGATCAATAGTTTTGTTCTGTATATTAAAACATAGGTTTGCTTAAAGCCGTCGATGTGATGTGGTGTATTTATCATTGTCAAAAAATTACCTATACTAATAAATCTATCTCACTTTTCTCCATGGTTGACTATCGTTCGAAACTTGCAACCAATTTTTGGCCTATTTTTATTTTGCACTTTTTCCTGCTCTTCATATATTAAATATATATTTAATAAAAGAGTTGTAATTAGCTGAGTAATTTCAGATTTTGATTTAGCGTACACTACACCCTTTACACAACATACCTCTTTACCTTCTGTAAAATTGAAAAGCCAGAAAATTCAGTTCTCTTGTGTAAATAAAAATATATAATTCTTCTATACGTACTAGCTGAGTTCCACTACCAACATAATTTCAAATTCCATTAAATTCCAAATATATTTTCTGCACTATTGTGTGCACACTCAAATGGAAAATTTCACAACGGCCCTATTTCTATTCGAATTTTTATACAGTGCAAGTCAAAAGTCCGTACCCTCCTCGTATCTTTTGAACGGTTACACCTATAATAGTGAAATTTGGAGGAAGGAAATAAACGGACGTAAGCTTCTTAACTAGTCATGACAGGTGACGTTATAGTGACAGATGACTTTACAGCGCCACTGTGACAGATAATTTTAAATGGGACCTTATGGCAAGTGATACCTCGTTTGAAAGGTATTGGAAATACCTATTCAGTCATACTAATTTTGTTTGAGTTTAAGCTAATTTTGATGAGTAAATAAAATAAATATAAAATTGTAGTTTCGCATTTAATTAATAAAAATTCAAAATTCCGCCTATGATTATTTGTCAAAAAGGTTGATGTTGACGTAAAAACTACTAGAGGATTGAAAAACTTCGACTTTTTCGACAAAAAAACCATAGGCGGACATTTGAATTTTTATTAGTTAAATGCGAAACTACAATATTATATTTATTTAATTTATTTACCAAAATAAAAATCACCTTAAACCCAAAAAAATTATTATGACTGAATAGGTATTTTGCATACCTTTCAAACTAGGTATCACTTGCCATAAGGTCCCATTTAAAATTATCGGTCACAGTGGCTCTGTAACGTCATCTGTCACTATTACGTCACCTGTCATGACTAGTTAAGAAGCTTACGTCCGTTTATTTCCTTCCTCCAAATTTCAATATTATAGGTGTAACCGTTCAAAAGATACGAGGGGGGGTACGAACTTTTGACTAGCACTGTATATATAGAATATATATTGTACAATATGACTCTATGCCTAGTCTATAGACTATTAGATATAAGTAAACAGTGGACGGCGTAAATTTCTACTTAGACAAAGTATAGTATATTGCTATAAATAATAATATTTATTGTAAATGTTAGATACAACAATACAAATCCCACGTAACAAAGTGAAAGTGTGTAGACTTGGGTGAACTGGAGCAAAAAATAATATAATTAAATGAACTTAATATTATTTTGTTAATTTATTTCTGTATCTAAAAAGTATAAAAACTATAAATATATGAAAGACTGCAATGTCTAAAAATGGTAGTAACCAAAAGTTCCAATCAGGTATTGAGTCATCTGAAAAAATAAAATGGTAAAAGGTAAATAAGTCCATAAATGCTATGTACAAAATAAAATTAACAAATCTGGAACTCATGCCGATTCAAAGCAGAATTCGTCAAGACCAGGAATGACTTGCGAAATTTTGAAAGTGGGTGCAGATGGCAGATAAAAAAAATTTCGGAGGGAGAGAGAGAGTAGGAACACTCCGGAACTTGATTAGGTACGTGATTTTGATACGTAGTTTACAGGTCGAGTTAACTTCAGGTTACTACAGTTCTAGTTTTGACAAATTGTAAATCTTGTCACCAAAAAATGCTTCGTGAGCTAGAGCTCTTTAAAAATGACACCCTAATACCGATTTATTTCAAATACCTTTTAAACGGTTTAGGTAATACCATTGCACATTTATATGGTTCTCACGTATTCTATATCATTTAAAACAAAGGTTTGGACTTCGTAAGTCCTAGGTTTTCACCTACGTGAATGAATGTTGTATATTTCAGTCGAAGCAACTAATTTATAAATAAAGCCGGTTAAAAAGATTTAATCAGTAGTGAAATTACGAGCATAGAGTAGCACATTATCAATATTAGCCTAATAAAATAAAAAAAGTCAAAATGTAAATTCGTACAGGTTAAAACAAATTTTTTATCAAAGTTTAGTTGGGTACAAAATATATTTTCAAGAAAGTATCCAAATCATACAAGGGGATCATTGTTTAAATAATTAAAAATATGTCATTTTTACAAAAAAAAATAATTTTTGAAGTTATACTTCTTTAGGCGCGATTGAGAGTAAAATTTCATAATACTGCGCGCATGCGCACACAGACAGTATGGTATAAACGTTATACGGGATCTGATTGGGTGTTAAAATCATCTGTCAATAATTGTTCAATATGGAGATTTTGGATAAACAAATTAATGTTGTGTATATTAGTTTTAATTGTTGTGATTGCAGAGAAAAATGCAAGTTTATAATATTGTAGTGACTTTTTAAATAGTTTTTAAAAGCGACAGGTACGTAATAATTGTAGATGTTTCAGTATCCTAATAAAAAATTTCATAGGTAGGACCTACCTATATTTGGAAAATTTCAAAAGAACCTACTAAAATAGTATGTATGTAATGATTTGATTTACATAATTTGAATACCATCAAAATTTCTATCAATATTCAGCTAATATATTGTTTTCTTACTCTATATTTTGTTGTATTCTAATATTTCTTTCAATTCTAAATAATTTCAATTCAAAATAATTTGGTTAAATTCAGAACCGTCAAAAGTTTAATCCGTTTAGTTAGTTGATCTCCGCACATGGTGACACATCGTCTCTGTGGGTAAAAGTTTAAGGTTAATGAATTTCAATACTAACTGCGCTGATAAGCGGGTTCGAACCCCAATGGACACTTTTATTTTTTTTATCTTTTTTATACATTTTATGATTGTAAGTTTATTATATAATTTTTTTTTCAGAAAATACGTATTTAGTTAAAATTTTTTCCTACATTGTTCAAAAATCATTTGTGGCATTTTTCAATGTGTTTGTTTGTGTGTGTTTTATTCTTGTATTATTTTAATTTTTGACACTGTTTTAATAAAAAATTTTGAGAAGTAGTACCTAAGTATTAAAATTAGTTTAATATTTAAATAAAATATAAATAAACTGTTTAAAGTATATTAATTTCGTTGAAATCATATAATAGAAGTATAACTTCTTACGTGCGTACAAAGTACACACACATTCTTTTTTTAACTGCTGAGGTAATTCACTTATTAACAAAGGCCTATGGGATTTTTTTCTGCAAAGTTGATGGGTAAGTCTTTCACACAAGGCTTACAAAATTAAATTTGACCCCCTATTTATTTAAATAATTGTATATAAAACTTTAAAAACAAATTTGCAAAAAATTATTTTTGGCGTTTTAAATAAGCACTATAAAATATCTTATTTTACAGACTAAATTGCGCTATGTTACCATCCAGTATTAAGCAAAAAGAAATTGGTCGAAAAATATTTAATATTTTTTGAGATATTGAATTTATTTATTAAATGTTACTATATTTTATCGATCGGATAGCTCAGTGCGACTAGCGGCTGACCCGCACTTCACTTCGCCGTGAGGTACGAGAGTTCAAGCCCAGCCCAGGCCATCGGAAAACAAAAAGGCTAACGCGTCAGTATAAAATTCTAAATATGAATCTGGCGCTTAGACCTGAATATTCGGGCATCTGATCGACCTATGAGGGACAGTACGGCAAGGGATAAGGGCTTGCGGCTCGGTGATACTCCCCCATAGATCCCTACCGAAGGGCGTTGACGCCTAAGAACGGTGTATATATATATATATATATATACTATATTTTCAATTGCAAAAACGCGGTTGTTGCCAAAGAAATATTCACCTGCTTAAGATCTCATTATTTTTATTTTTATATATATTTTTGATAAATGTATTGTTAAATTTAAATTTCAATTAAACTCCCCCCTAAAATGGCATTTGAAAATTATTCAAATTTGTTTATAATTGTTTTTTTTTTTAATAACGTCGCGGGGATTAAGTATTTTGAAATGCCGTTTCGATAACTGGGTTCCTGAGAATTTTTTATTAATTAACAAAATTTTGTGTCGTTTTTATTATTTTTTTTTTCTTTGAGTTATATTACTACGGGCTTTTTAAGGATTAAATTTTATTAAGAATATCGAATCTCTAAATTAAAGATTTAACTAAAATCTCTTAAATAAAATGTGACCACTGAGTTACAGGGTCTTTTATTTAAAAATTTAAAAATTATTGTTACTTTGTATAAGTACTTTAAAACTATTTGACGCATCCTTATCATACTTGGAAGAAAGTGTGACTATTATACACCCTACTAAATTGTGATTAATAAACGTTTCTAGCTAGTGCCAGAGGCGTACGACAGGGGATAGTGAATGATTGACCTTTCCCAAATTCTACGCCACTGAGTGAATTATTATTTTAGCAAAATTTTTCGATTTTCCAATACTTTGTATGTAAATAATTTTATTGGTATCGATAAAGTCATCAGTTTGAGAGATGTTGGAAGTTTAAAATGAATGAATGAATGAGTCAAAATAACTATGCCGTTTCATTTTTAACGTACAATATCTCTAAAACTAATGATTTAATCGTTACCAGTAAAGAGTATACTATTTGTATAGAAAGTATTGGAGAATCGAAAAATTTCCCTAAAATAGTAATTCCCGCAGTGGCGTAGAATTTGGGAAGGGTCAACCATTTACTATCCCCTGACGTACGCCTCTGGTAGTAGCTAGAAACTTTTATTTATCACATTTTAGTAGACTGTATAGTACCCACACTGTCTGCCAAGTATGATAAGGATACGTCAAATAGTTTGAAAGCACTTGGTAAAAATAATTTTTAAATTTTTAAATAAAACACCCTGTAACTCAGTAAATAGCCACATTCTATTTAAGTGATTTTAGACCAATCTTAATATTTTTAGGTCTAGAATCTACATATTAGGTATTCGACATTCTTAATGAAACTTTACCCTAAAAGGGCCCGTATAATATAAGAAAAAAAAAGAAGAGGAAAAAAAGACAAAAAATTTTTTAATTAGTGAAAAATTACCAGAAACCCAATTATCGAAACGGCATTTCAAAATACTTAATCCCCGCGACGTTATAAAAAAAATAAATTATAAACAAATTTGAATAATTTTCAAATGCCATTTTAGGGAGAAGTTTAATTGAAATTTGAATTTATCAATACATTTATCGAAAATATACATAAAAATAAAAATAATAAGATTTAATACAGGTAAATATTTCTTTGGCAACAACCGCGCTTCTGCAATTGAAAATAGAGTAACATTTAATAAACAAATTCAATATCTCAAAAAATATTAAATATTTTTAAAACAGTTTTTTTTTTGGTTAATACTGATAACATAGCGCAACTTTTCCTGTAAAACACGATATTATATAGTGCTTATTTAAAACGCTAAAAATTATTTTTTGCAAATTTGTGTTTAAAATTTTATGTATAATTATTTAAATAAATAGGGGGTTAAATTTAAATCAGTAAGTCTATCTGAAACATTTACCCTTCAACTTTGCAGAAAACAATCCTATAGATATTCATTAGTAATTGAATGACCTCAGCAGTTAAAAAAGTAATGTTTTTGCAAAAATGACCCCTTTTTAATTATTTAAACAATGATCCCCTTGTATTATTTGGATACTTTCTTGAAAATATCTTTTGTACCCACCTAAACTTTGATATAAAATTTGTTTCAACCTGTACGAATTTACATTTTGATTTACGTGTAGTGTAATTTTATTTTACTAGACTATATAATTTCGGGAGATAGTATCATACCTTTTTTCGTAAGGTGTGTGAAACTTTGGCAACAGTGGTAGTCTTTGACATTATCTAAAATCAATATTTTGACAATTGTCTCATCAATTGACTCATAGGCGTACTAAATTGAAGTAATAGAAAACAATGTTTTTATTAGTAAATAAATATTTATAAAAATAAACCAAAATGGTGAAAATTTTAAGTTAACATAGGTATTTGCACGAAATAATAATAAAACAAAAATAAATAGTCAGTTCGTTGTGAAGCGAAACAAGAGTTGTCTTATTTTATTTAGTTCATAGAGCACCAAATGCACTCTAACTAGTTTCAACCCCTTTTTTAAAATAGAACTTTAAATGGACTTTTCCCATTTTTTAAACTATTGATAATATTTTTAAAATAAGAAATCCTCCTAAAACATTATATACTCGCATTACAATTCGAAATATTTTTACGTAAAATATACTTACCTACATATAACTAAAACTCACACTTAACAATCATCTATTTTTCAAATAGGCCAACAACTTAGTTCTATTACACAAAAATATAATAAATTAACCATAAATAAACACTACTTCCCTACGAAACAACAATAACTAATTCTCAAAATGATACACTACTGCACTGAACAGATATCGATAAAAATAACAGAACAGATAAGAGAAAATCTGACGCAGATTTGTCAAAATGACAGTGACAATTTCTCTATGTTGCCTAATTTGTTATTAGTTATAATATGTTCGATTTCTTATTAGAAATAAAAAATTTCAGTATTTCCAAAATAACACAAAATCTTGGCAAGGGATAAAAAATTTTATTTGAAGAAAGTGTATTTATTTGTTCTTCTTAATGGCGGTACAGGCTCTTTTTTGCAATATTTTATTTAGTTGTAGAGTAATTTCTAAAACATATTTCTACATTTGGGCTCTGTACCGCCATTCTTAATTATATTACGAATACGTGTGCCAAATATCTCCACACAATATTTAAAATTACGGCCGCAACCTTGGACCGCGTTGCTACCTGTTGATCGCTACTGTTGCCTCTTAAAACTTGAACCAAAAATTTGATTTCGTCTTGCCAATACGCGTTCATTGATATCTCTCCTGTCTCGTTCTGAGATATTTTTGGAAAACTTCCGAACACAACTTTTTAATCGGATGAGATATTAAAACCGGAACTCGTCTTTTAACCGGAACTCCTATTTGAACTCGTCTTGTCAATACACGTTCATTGATATACATAAGTCTAGTTTTGAAATATTTTTTAAAAACTTCCGGTCACAACGTTTTAACCGGAAGAGAAAAACGATATTGTTTAATCTACAAATTACATTTAACATTTTGTAGATTATGTTTGAAACCGGAAGTAGATATTCGGTTTTTCTTATCAAGACGGGTCGAATGATCTATAGTATATCCAATTTAAATGATAAATATATATCACTTCAGGTTGTAATTCCACAACCGGAAGTCACAACTGAAATTTTTTATCTTTACTGTCTTGCCGTATTCAGGTACTTAGGTTATTTGACACCTTTTTTTATCTTCAATAATAACGGAGGAGATTTGATTAGGAACGTAGGTACGTGGATAATTCAAAGTTTTCACCATTTTTTTAATGATGTAATATGGGCCTGTATGGGTGAAAAAAAAAACAAAATGGTGAAAACCTTGAATTATCCACATCTGTCTATCCCTCCGTCCTTAATTCTATCTCCTCCGTTATTATAGAAAATAAAGAAAACAGTAAGATATCAAATAACAATACTTGAATATGGCAAGACCGTGAGGGTAAATAATTTCAGTTGGTACTTCCGGTTCTGATATGGGATTTGTTCTGGGATGTATCATAAATTGAGGGGGCCAGACGTAAAAGGGTTTAAGTGCAGTATTGATAGTTCTGAGATTATTAGCTTCAAAGTTGTTTGAGTTTTATTAATTCTAGGAGTCATTAAACTAAAATATGTCTAGTGTACAATGTACTATAAAATGGTAAAAATATAAGGGTATATTATTACTCTCCTTCCTTTTTTCAATTATTAAAAAAATGTACTTGAATCGGTACATGGTGTTGATAAATGTTACTGGTAAAACGGTTCAAGTGCGGATGTTAACTACATATGACTAATCATTTTGGTCCCAGCTGTTATCAACAGTGTTACTACAACTGGCACGTTGCATAATACTTAATTAGTCTTCAAAATTGGTCACAAATCTAATATTTATTTACTTGAAATTAATCCTGTATTAACATGTGTTTACACATTACATAATACTAAAAATTGTTTTGTGGTAAAAATGGCTTTTTTTTTATTTTATAATGGTTTTTGCTTAGCCAAATAGCCAGACTATTTGTTTTTTTGTATGGTATTACAATAATAATTTTTAATTTAATATCCAAGCCTACTTATAATCTAAATTTACAGGGTGTTATAATATATTATTGGATACATTTTTCAATTTTGTGTGATATGTTTACAATTTTTAATTTTATTACCTAAGCCTATTTAAAATTTAAATTTACATTAAATGGTTCAAGCGCACTTAAACCCGTTTATTACTATTTGTTTTAACAGAATACTAAAAATAGTTTTGTGGTAAAACGGTTCAAGCGCACGGTTAAACCTATTTAGTACCAAAGCAAACTGCAATTGTTTTCAGTGAACTAAATGTAATGGCGATAGATGGCGAAATTATGCTTAAATCGTTTTACCACCAAGTTCTAATACCATTTAAGTATGCGAATCTGTACTTAGAGTAAAATTTTAAAAAAGTACACTTAAACCCTTCTCTTTTACTTCTAACACCCTCAATTATTCGACCCGTCTTGATAAGAAGAAACTTATATGCACTTCCGGTTGCATATCTCTTCCGGTTAAATCGTTGTGACCAAAAGTTTTTCAAAAATACCTCAAAACTATACTACAATCACAATAAAGATGCACTGGAAATAAACAAACCAAGACACTGAATGTTACGAGGAGCACTCAAAATCATAATTTACAATGTATTATACAATGTAAATCCCAAATCATGATTTACAAAGTTTATACATTGTAAAACATGATTTGGGAGTGCTCCTCGTAACATTCAACGTGTCTTGGTTTGTTTGTTTCTAGTCCATCTTTATTGTGATTTTAGTATAGTCATAATAATATGATATTATATCGATGAACGCGTATTGACCAGAGACATGTAAAAGGATAGACTTGGCTAGGGATACGCCAATCAACGCATCGAGGTGTAACGTCGACATAGGATTGAGTGGTCTAGCCATCTTTGTCTGTCACATGCGCGGGCTCGCTTGGTTAAAAGAGATAGATAGACCACCGATCGACTGTTTCGATGCTGTTTCCGCGTTACGCTTTTTTGGTGAGTATGCTGAGTCTACGCTTAATATTTCAATGGTATTGGCAAGACGAGTTCAATATTTAGTTCAGGTTTTAATTTCACTGTTGATTAAATCTTTAAACCGGCTTTATTCATAAAATAGTTGCTTCGACTGAAATATACAACATTAATTCACAGGGGGGAGAACCTGTACATCCTTTATTTAGTGAAATGTACCAATCGTTTAGATGTGAGTTCTTTTAATTCCATTCATGAGATGCTAAGTCGGGACACAACTTTTTTGTCTTTAACCCGCCATTACACGCGCTATGAGGGAATCCCTCACCATATTTGTTTATAACCAATGAAATTGTGTAAACTAATACGATAACCTTAAGCACCCAGGAATGCCTTTAGCATGGTTCATGAGAGGGTATGAAAAATTTATAGAATATTTCAGGCGGTCAGTGTGCTGTGTGATAGTTGAAAGAAGAGAGATGCCTCTTCAAGTGAGGGAATTCCTCACTGCAATCACAGTGAAATCACGTTTCTATTATCTCAAAGAAACTTTTAGGTTTTTATTTAATATTTAGGTAGGTTTAATTAAAATATTATTGTTTGGATTAGGTTAGGAACAGTGGCACACCGAGAGGAGGTTTGGGGGTTAAAATCCCACCCAGAGCATATAGAAATACATATAAAAGAAAGTAGGGAAATGTAACTTGTCTTTCACAAATAATACAAGAAACTTTCGGTGCCCAAGTAAACCCCCTCCCCCACAGAGGAAAATTCTAGGTGCGCCACTGGTTAAGAACCCATTTTTAAATTTACCTATTCTAATTGGGAAATAAGCCACAATTTAACTTGAAAAAATGATTTTATTGACGTTTCGAATTCCACCTCGGACGTCGTTATCAAAATACAAAATATTAATAGTTAATTACATAAATGCCACAAAGAAATAGCTTCAGAACAGTTGTTAATTTTAATTTGTATTTTTAGTAAAATTAATTCGCGTAAAGAACGTTAATTTCTTCAGTGGCTTGCTGAAATTTAAAATTAAGAAAACTTGCTTTTGATCTATATTATTTTTACTTTTGTTTTGTTAAATTAATAAAAAAAAATGGTTTACGAGACTTTCTATAATATGTGAGTACAACCCATTTTATATTTATACATGTTGACATTCATTCTTCCTCGAAATAAGTCGAATTTATGTAGGTGAGGGCGACGCTCATACGCGTGCAACCACGTCACAATAGAAGACGCGTGTAACGGCGGGTTAAAAATTTCGTCATTGTAACATAACATTTAACAAAGGACATCGCACACATCTTATGGAAAAATAATGTCACTCAAATTCAATAAAATTTATACGAATAGATTCGTTTTAAATTAACGGTCAAATCTTATCATTGCGCCAACTCTTAATTATGAATAATTACGGCGCAAATTGCAATTAAAGTTTATCGAAATCACATTTTTGGAGTCAGCAAAACTGTCAGTTACAATCACTATTGCTCTGGGTGCTATTCAAAAGAGCTTAAACCCCGCTGGACCTAAGCGGATTAGTGAAACTAATCCGCTGATTTATGGAGTACCGACAATTTGGTTATTATAAAATATTTTTTCTCTCTCTAACTTATGTACGTATCCATTTGATTTCAGATTTATTTATATCAATTTCTGCTCTTATTATTGAAAATATGGAGTTGGCGCAATGATAAGATTTGACCGTTAATTTAAAACGAATCTATTCGTATAAATTTTATTGAATTTGAGTGACATTATATTTTCCATAAGATGTGTGCGATGTCCTTTAGAGTTTTTTATAAAAAACAAATTTTGCTTATGTACTTCGTATTTGTACTTTTCGTGTATCAATGAGGATCTTTCTATTCACTAACAAATTCATTTTTGATTGTAAGAGGAAAATAAAAAAATTACAATTGTATTAATTATTTCAAAGCTGTTTTGTTTAATTTCCGTAATTATCTTTCATAATTCTAATAGAATTTGTTAGGCAATGGTACGCATTGATGCATGACAAGCTTGACGAAAGCAAAGCAATTGTTTACGAGAATTATGCGTGATGAGGACATCATTTTTTATAAAAAAATCTAAATTTGTTAAATGTTAGGTAGGTACGTAAAATAACTAAACATTTAAAAATAAAAAATTTATGAATAAAAATGGTCAACATCCTCCTAAACGAGCTGCATATGGATTCAGTTTAAAAAACTTGTTCAAACCAAAAGATTGGGTACTAGGGTGGGTCGTTTTTGTACTTTTTTTTTAAATTTCAAGACGCCTGTAGTTTAAAAAGTTGCTATTGGTAAAAGTATCTTCTACAATTTTTTTTTATTTTTTTCGGCATTGTTTGAGCCCCCCGCTGGCTCCCCCAAAAAACAGAAAAAAATGAAATCAAAAACCTAATTTGCCTGTACTATGAAATAATGCAATATGGTTCTCTAATTACGTAAAAAAATATTTGCAATTTTTAGATATATTTAGGCCCCCCGCCAGCCCTTAAGGGCAAAAACAATCAAGTACTTTTCGACTTTTTCCCTTAAGAGCAGCTCTTCGCTTATTTTGTAGATTAAAATATACAAAATAACCCAGAACTCACCACGGAGAGGTAGCTGCCAGTCACTAATTTGACACCTCTTTCAACAGGCTGTGTATGGCAGGGTAACTTCCAAAAATTTCCTTCTGGGATTTGATAAATTCTTGAATGTCTTCATCAGCCAGATGTTTCGTCATTGGCTGCTCCGCTACTGTGCACTCTTGCCAATTTATTAAATCAATATACAAATTCCGCTTCAAAATTGAACTTGGGAATTTCAAATTTTCTAACAGTGTTATTAAGGTTTTCTTGTAGTTTCGACCTGCACTTTAACATTATTTTGTATCCTAATTCCCTTACATGACGACGAGAGTCAAAGATCATCGTTAGTAAAATATTTTCAGGATGGCCACAAAAGCCATTTCGTTGAATCACAGGGTCAACTATAGCTTTAAGTTCGTCACTTAAATATCCCGAATATTCAGTTAGCTTCCAAAGATGAAGAGCTCCAAATGTACACACTGGTGCAGTTTTTACTAAAAACCAAACCTTAGCATATACTCGCAGAATGTACTCTGTTAAAATTTTTAAATTGGGCGGCGGATTCTTTACTGCAATATAAGCCCTCAAGATACGATTCGCCATAGTTAGCCATCTTGCATGAGATAACTTGCCAGAAAATTTATTCGCCAAATTATATGGACAGTTTCCGGTAGATATGGCAGTGCAATTATGGTATAAATATTTTTGATCGCTGCTTAGTTCTTTTAAATCTACCTCAGGCAAATCAACTTTTATTTTTTCGTAGCACACAACAGGTAATCGCTCACAAGTTTCAATAAGTTTGCCGATATAACCCGAGAATGATAACGGCCCTGTCGTGTTTCCGTCCAAATATCGAACCAGATGTCGCAGCGGTAATTCGTTTGCATGTAGTTGACATATTAGCCATTGCAAAGGTCGTTTAAGATGTAATTCCATCAAATGTATTACACCACCGTGGGGCCCAGTGTTAACGATCGTACCATCGCAGCCAATAGCAGTCAACTCGCTAATTGACATCTGATTTTCTGTTAATATTTGAAAATCGTTGCAGCTATGGTCTTTGCAGTACCATTTTCAGGTATTACGTGCCCTGTATAGTCGCTACCTGGTTCCTTTAATAACACTATATGTTCTTCAACAATGGTTTTTCTTGATGACGACTCTCTTTGTTTTTTAACGTAAAGGGTTTGATCTTTGCGACCATCAAAATATAGAGCTTGAAGACTAGCATCATATTTTATTATATTTTTTTGTAAATCAAGTCGTTGCCTTTTTCTTTGTCGATCTAATTTAGACTGGTCTATTACATAAGACTTGTCATTTTTGGATATCAATCCAATATCTACAAGAACTGCACTAGCGATCATTGCTCCTTTTCTACTCGAAAATCCAGTTCGGTCTATTGCAGTCAAAGGTAGGCGGTGTAGGCGTACAGTGCTTAGGGGTATTAGGGGTCCTCCTGGACCTGGACAAATTTACCTGGCGGGGGGTTTATGGTTGTTTAAATTAAATAATTATTATCTTTAGTGCATTTGAAGCAATTTTCAGTCGTTTGAAGCATCATTGATATAAGAATTAAATTTTTATTTTTTTTAGAGGTCCGTAGGGGGGGGTCAAATATTAAAATAAAATAAAAATAAAAAAATCATTATTCATTTTAGACCATTTGGCAACTTTTGTCACTAGAGGCATGAAAAGACTATAGAACCGACCCACCCTATTGGGTACATTCTACTAAATAAATCTAGATAATTTTATCACTCAAAAGATAACAGTTTTGAAAACATTTGAATTAAACCCATGTTAGGGCTCCATCTTTAGCTTCTTTAGCCAGAATTTTTAGATGACGTTATTTACGTCAACTCGACATAAAATAAGTTTCAGATTTTTTCATGGACACACTGGGATTGAGGCTTATGCGCGAAGATTAGTAGATTGACGATGTCAGTTTTCTACCAGGAAAATTTACAATGAAGTAAAAACTTCTACTGTAAAATTGGTATATTTGTCAAATTACTAAAATAATAATATACCCAAAAAGATTACAATTTTCAAAACATTTTTGGTCCTATCAGTGAAACTTGAGCATTTCCGAAAAGAAAACCGCTTTTAAAAACTTAAAGTAAAAAGTTAGTGTAAAAAGGTATGGTAAAAGGTTGTAAAAATTTATAATTAAAAAAAACTTAATGTCAATGATTAAATATTTAGTTGAAAGGAAAAATACGGTATTAACCTAGCCTATATTTTTACTATAAATTTCAAACCGACCTTTTGAGTTTGGGTAACAAGGGGATGAAGATTAAAGGAGATTACAAGCTTAATAGAGAATTTAAAATGAGCTTTAAAAGAGACACCAAAGTTAAAAAAGAAATTCGCTTTTGTCGTTTATATGAATACATACTTAAAAAAGAACGTTTCTGTCAATATTTTATGGCTTCTTTTAGCCCTCCAAAACTCCAATAATTTTGATTTAACACGAAAGTTATAAACTCGATCTTATTTGTTTTTACTAGGGCTCTTGTTACACACGTAATAATACATACAGTATGGTGTAAATGTTTGGAATAAATTCGTTATTTCGTAAGCCAGCGACTAAGAAAAAATCCTGATACAGGTCAATTTTTATTTTTGAATTATGATTTTTTGACATATTATATATCATACTAGTGACGTCATCCATCTGGGCGTGATGACGTAATCGATGATTTTTTTTAATGATAATAGGGGTCGTGTGCTAGCTCATTTGAAAGGTTATTTAATTATCTATTCAATAATATAAATATTAATATAATTATTTATACAGGGTGTCTAAGAAAAATTACTTTGAATTAAATGAATTGACACAAAAAGAAGAATGTATACAATTTATTTAATTCAAAATATATTCTACTGCTGCCAGAAAAAAAAATGTTTATTTCACAAATAAACATTGTTTTTCGCTTAAATTAAATTAAACTGTTCAAGAGGCAGATGGGTGGCAACTTGAATATTGAAATTAAGAAAAAAGTTTGAGAAATTAAGAAAAATGTTTATTTATCAAAAGTTTTTTTTTCTGGCAGCAGTAGTATGTATTTTAAATTAAATAAATTACACACATTCTTCTTTCTGTGTCAACTAATTTAATTTAAAATATTTTTTCTGAGACATCTTGTATAAATAATTATGTTAATGTTTATAATACTGAATAGAGAATTGAACAGCCTTTCAAATGAGCTAGCACATGGCCCCTATTCTCATTAGAAAAAATCATCGATTGCGTCATCACGCCCAGATGGATGACGTCACTGGTATGATATATATGTCAAAAAATCAAAATTTTAAAATAAAAATCGACCTATTTCAGGATTTTTTCTTAAAATCGCTGGCTTGCGAAATATCTAATTTATTCCAAACATGTGCACCGCACTGTATAGATTTCTTATCACATTTTCCCTGATGATCTTTTATATGACCTTAAAAGAACATTTAGTTTTTATAACAATTGTGAGTAGAATATTATTGTCACAAATGTTTCTTCTATATTCTATCTTACCATTAATTTATTTTGATTTTTATCAAATTTTATGCCAATTTAAAATGCTCTGTAATAAATATATATTAGCTCTTTCTATAGCTTAAGTGATGAATACTAGATATAAATATATACGAGGCCTATGAACTATCTATTGGGACAAAGTAAAATATATAAAAAATTCAGGTGGTTGACTGTTAATTTATTAGTATTATTTTATAATTATGATAATAATGCTAAATACTCAATATTTGAAATGATAAAAATAATCACAAAACGTAATTAATAATTTTTGTACAACACATTGTCATAATCTAACTTATTTAAGTCATAATGATAATGATCTATCATCAAACTACGTTAAAATAAGTAACAACTAAATAATGAGGGAGTATGAAGTAACTGCTAAAAACCAAACAAGATAAGATAAATATTATAAGCTTTGAAAACAATGCAGCAGGCACTTTAAAACACAAACATCATTATATTCTACAGTTATGTATTTAAGTAGTTAATTTCTACAGTAAAATTGAGAGAATACCTACATTTGTTCAATCAAATAATGTGTAGTATTTCTACAAATTTAGAAATTCGTGAGTGGGTGATTAAAAATTATTGCCGCAATAAAACAATTTGTGAAGTGGCGGATGAACTTAATATTCCGTAAACTACAGTGAGGAATATAAAAGCATAATGGAAAACAGGGAAGTAGTTTTGATATAAAAAAGGTAAAAGCCTGGGTCGTTGAAAACTAGTTTCTGGTAGAAGTAGGAGAATATCAGTAAAACTTTGCAAGAAAGGTCGAAGAGATACTCTTAGGCAAGTTATAGCTGAATGAAATCATGAAACTGGATGTAATTTGTCAAGGGAATGCTGTTGCAGGCGGATATATAAATCTCGATTAAAGTTTTATAGGGTTGAATTACAGGCAAAAATTTAAAAGTGTACTCGTAAATTAAAACATATTGTTTTCTTACAGACAAAGAAAAAGCCACAATTAACAGCAAAACGGCAACGAAAAGTTCAAAGTTCATTATGGACAAAATGTAAACGTTCGTGTTCGGTAGAAGATAAGTCCCGAGTAATTTTTAGTAACGAATTAAAATTTGACGTATTGATCATGCTATCGAAATGTGCGAAAGTCTCTGCCATGCATCTACACAAGTGGGTAAGATCAACCACTCAAAAACACAAGTAATGACGAACCTCGTTCTGTGTTAAAACATCAACATAGCTGGAACAAGTATAGAACAAACATCAGCATACAAATATCTGGGGCACGAAATTCGTTTAAGTAGAGAAAAAAAGACCAATGAACTAATACGTAGAATAGGGTTGACTTGGTCGACTTATGGAAAGCTAAGGGACCTTTTCAAATCAGCTCTTCCCATCTGCTTAAAGAGAAAGATCTTTCATCAATGTGTGCTGCTAGTTCTAACCTAGGGTGCGGAAACGTTAACGCTTATGGTAGGGGAGCCCAAGCGGAGATTTTTGCAGTTACTCGAGCGCGTCAGACTATTACATGGGGGAAACCTTGTACCCTGAGAATGTACCTCTAGCATATATTGGCTCTTAATTTTGGGGAGTTCGTTATGGGGTGGCCGAAAAAAATCTATCCTTAGAAAAGCTCGAAATTGTCATATTAAGATAAGGTAAGTTAAGTACATGCAAAACTGTATATTTTAAAAATCTGACGATTTGAACGGGGCTTAAGGAAATGGGTGAGTCCCAAAGTTTCACAAAAAAAAAGCGAATATTTCGCGAAATGAATGACAGATCGAAAAACTAAAAAATACATGCTTAACATTTTTCAAAACTCTATCGAATGATACTAAACACGACTTTCCACGGAGAGGGGTGGGGAATCTTGCGTACGCGAAATAAACATCAGATCGTATTCAATATTTTTTTAAAATCTATTGAATGGCACCAAACACGACCCCCCACGGTGGAGTGGAGGGGGGGTTACTTAAAGTCTTAAATGGGAGCCCTCATTACTTATTCCAGATTTGGATTCCTTACGAAAAATAAGTAAATTTTATTCGAGACATTTTTTCGAAATTGTGGATAGATGGCGCTATGATCTAAAAAACGATTGATGGAAATGGAAAATCAAATTAAAAATGGAAAGTCCCCACTAAAATGGAAAACTTTACTTTAGGACCTACTCTTTACAACCCAATAGGTCCTCATAACGCTCGAGTGACTGCACATTTAGCATACTTTTCTCCCGTACTATTACTAAGTCCGCAAACAAAATTCGAACAACACAGAGGGCAATGGAACGGTCCATGCTGGGATTATCCCTAAGAGACCGAATAACCATCATAGAATTCCGCCGCAGATCGGGAGTAACCGACGCAATCAGAAGAATATCGACCTTAAAATGGAACTGGACAGGGTACGTCGCGAGTACGAAGGACGGCGGATGGACAAAACATATTCTCGAGTGGAGACCCAGCTGGGACACCTTTAAAAGTAGAGGACGACCACCAACAAGATGGACAAGTGATACGAAGCGGATATTCCAAAATTGGATGCAAGCGGCTCAGGACAGGGATTTGTGAGTGAATTACGGGAGGTCTACTTTCAGCAGTGAACAAGTTTAGGCTGAATGATGATGATGGTGATTACCGCAAACAAGGTCCAGCAAGATTGTCTGAAACATACAGCAAATTTTCCTAAAGGAATGATAATTTGGAGTTGAATTGCAGTTTGAGGATTAGGATGTTTTGAACTTATTGAAGGTATCATATATCATGCGAAATATCCAGAAATATTTCAAAATAGCCTACTACCAAAGTAAATTAAATTTGGTTGAAAGAATTTGGTTGGCAGAACCACAAAAGACTGGTTTGGAAACCATAATATAAACATCTGTTTTAGGTCTTTTCTAACAGTCCTGAACCAAAATTCATTAAAACAGTATAGTCTAAAATGGGGTCGCCGATGTTTCCCCAACTGTCATCAATACTACTAACTTCACGCGTAATTTTGATACGAGAATTATAAAAAAAAAAGATGCATCGAAATCCAGATCCCGTAATTTTTTGAGCGTTATAAAGTGAGTACAAAGATATACATATATTCCTTTTTTTGAAATTACAGCTTCAAATTAACCGTACACTTCTCGTAGAATCTGTTGATAAGGTAGAGTCGTATTGGGAAAACCTGGCGTGCCCTCTAAAATGGTATCAGTATGGTCCTACACATAGATTTATAATACTCTAGATTGCGCCTTACGATCTTAAAATGGGTGACGGTTGCGACAGAGATAAATGAGCCTATTTGGTCGGTAGTCTCTTTCTAATTCAAGGGGAGTATCGACGACGTCACTATCCTACTCTGTCGTCGAGTATTTTAGATGGTTTGACAGTTCGAGCGCATGGCGACGAGAACTGGTCGTTTGTCTTCGGACGTGGATAATCCTGGTTCGAATCCCATACCAATCATTACTTTTTTTATTTTTTATTTAATCAATATTGCGTTTATTAGATATTATTACATCTCTAAAATAAATATATGCAAAGAAATATATAACAAATAAGAAAAACTGTGTAGGTACCTATAGATTTTTAAAAATATAAAAGCCAATGTTATTTTTTTTAATAAGTTAATGGTAGAATAGTATAAAGTAATTAAAAATATTCGTAAAAAATTACCAATAATTAATATCAACATAATGTACCATCGATTTATTAATTGAATCGGTCATTTCAAAAACAACACGAGTCACATATTCCTAATTTTACAGAAGAGCAAAGAAAACTTAACTATATAGTCGAAAGATGGATGAAATGGATGACATCAAAATTCAGAGTTATATTGTAGTTTTGTTCCTAATGTTTTTACTGGACTGGTGTCGTTTTTGCACACAACGTTTATCTTAAAGGAGTCTATTCCTCTCAAAAAGTTAGTTTCTCAAAATTGTGGACTTTGCTGTTTTTGAAATGACCGATTCAATTATAAGTAATTAGACATTATTTTTATTTATGAAACTATTGTTACAATTTTTTAAAAAAGTAGAAGCAAAACAAATATTGTTCACTTCACATCATTCGAATAAGGACGAATTTATATTAATAACGAATGACTTATTTTACTATGCAGTTCACAAATTATGTATTCCAATATTAACTTACTATACATACGTACATTTATTATCTGCTAGATTTACTTAGGTCCATTTTTCAGATGTAAAAATATCTAATAAACGCAATATTGATTAAATAAAAATAAAAAAAGGTAAAGTTGGTATGGGATTCGAACCACGATTATCCATGTCGGAAGACAAAAGACCATTTCTCGTCACCACCCGCTCCAACTGTCAACACATATTACTCGATAAAGTGGGATAGTCACGTCGTCGATATTCCCCTTAAATTAAAAAGAGACTACCGACCAAATAGGCTCATTTATCTCTGTCGCAACGGTCACCCATTTTAAGATCGCAGGGCGCAATCTAGAGTATTATATATCTATGGTCCTACACAAAGGAGCCACCCACAGAAGTCATTCCATAAACAAAGAGCAGATTTGGAATAAATTTACCCCTGGACAGTAGAAATCCATAGGGCGGGTTTTTCAGTGCTAAGTTAACTTATTTATTATTCGGTTACCGAAATATTTATGCTAAATCAGTTTTTCGGTACTTACTAGGTTAGCGCTTAAACCAGTTTAATTTGACCAAGATTTTAACCGATACTCGTTAAGACCACAAGATTACAAGAGAGCAGCCAAGTACTATCATAATTTCATACATTTCGGTCTCCTCGCAGTTAAGTCTTTTTCTTTTTAAATGCTGTATGCATTTATTAGTAGTATCAGCAATGTGCATAAACACGATTCTAGGAATAGTCAAGTCGCGTTAGACGAATAACATGCCTAACCTTGCATTACGAGCTGCCCCAAATTTTATTTTTCTAATCTTTATGGCGATTAATAGTAGCATAAATTTGAAATCTCGACTGAATTCCGCCGTTACGTTAGCCGCCATCTTGATTTTAAACGAGAACAGTTTTTGCTCAATATCTCCGCCATTTTCAACTTTTCAACAAAAAGTATAAGAACTAAAATTGTTGAAAATGTGATGTTATATAATTTCCTTTATTGCATTTTTTTCTTGCGAACAATATTTTTCGAGTTATGGCGGAAAATACTGACAATTAGATCATAATTATTGAATTATCTCGTTTATTATTAGTTTTACTACAAAAATTTCCCTATACAAAAATAGGGAGAATTAAATTTTACATAATTTTGATTTTCTTCAATTTTTTGCTAAAATCAATATTTAAGGTAGTACGTATGCGGTAAAGGCGTGAGCGTAAGATCCGTATGGTTTTACAGCAATTGTTTTTGTTTAATATCTCGGCCATTTCAACTTTTTGAGAAAAAGTGTAAGAACTGAAACTGTTGCAATTGCGATTTCCTACAATTTTTATTGAGAACCAGATCTAAGAGGAGGGGGGAATGCTATAATTTTTATCCAACAGGGTGCAAAATTAAAAAAAAAATGTTGAAAATTAAAAATCATATTAGCTGATATGAAACTTAAAATATCGACAGACAAATTCAACCAATAAACCAGCTAGTTAATAAAATTAAGTGAACTGAATGCATGTACGATAATATTTATTTAATTTATGTAGTTTGGTTGGCGTTTCATTGGAAGTTTTAAAAATTGTATTAAATATAATTCTCTTTATTTTTGTTTATGTACAATTATTATCTTGTAAAGATAATAATAAATAACACAATTCAATAATTATGCTTCCCCTCCACTTCCACTATTTTCCCCTTAAAACGCAAAATATTAATCGCATAAAACCAAAATTGTGGAAAAGGGATTGTAGGAAATTCCGTTTTCAACAATTTTAGTCCCTGTCATTTTTGTTGAAAAGTTGAAAGTGGCGGAGATATTAAGCAACAACGGATCTCCTTTAAAATCAATATGGCAGCTAACGCAACGGCGCAATTCAGTCGCGATTTTAAATTTACACTACTATTGACCTCTCCTAAAGGACAGAATTATGAAATGTGGGACAGCTCATAAACAAGATTCAATTAAAAAATTATTCTCCCCCACCCCCTTTTTACTATTTTCCCGCTTAACTCGGAAAATATCAAATGCACCAAAAAAATTGGTAAAAAGAAATTGTAGAAAATCCTATTTGGAACAATTTTAGTTGTGACCATTTTTGTCTAAAAATTAATAATGGCGTAGATATTGAACAAAAACCATCGCTAGAAAATCAATCAGGTCTTACGCTTGCGCCTTAACCGCATACGTACTACCTTAAATATTGATTTTACAAAAAAAAAAAAACGAAGGAAATCAAAGTTGTATAAAATTTAATTCTCTTTATTTTTGTACAGGTATATCAGGTATATATTTTGTATATAATTTAAAGTCTTCTACTTTAAAATGTATAATATACTATGTCTCAATTGCCGATATAAACGAGTCGGATTAAATAAATTATTAGAAGAATTTTTTTACTAAGCAACAACATTTTTGTTTAATTCATTAATATTTTTTGTATTTTGACAACGACACCCGATTTGGGCGTCGAAACGTGAATAAAATAATTTTTTTAGTAAAATTGTGGCTTATTTCCCATAAAAAATAGTTAGTTGCAAAAATGCCACAAGAAAATAGCTTTAGAACAACATAAAGACTCACAACTTTAGTTTATATAAATTCGTGTTTACATTGATATTCAATTCAGTAGGTTCATCATTTCCGTTATTAACGTTTTCTTCATTCACTAAAGGGCTGCTTCCTTGTTGGTTATATCCGCTCCTTCAGTACGACTTTTACCTTCCTCCTCATCGTCGTTTATTTGCACCCCTCCTTCTCTTCGCTGTCTCCAGAAATAGAGTCAGAATCATCAGATTCTGAAAATGGTTCTTTTTCTGAGTTAGTTATATTAATTTCAGCTTCTTCTGTATTGTATATGTGCAACTGTTTTTCATTAATGGCCGGTTTCTCCTAGTGTTTGAACCCATGAAGATTATTGTTCGAAAAAAAGAACCTTACATTTTAATTACTAATTATTATATTCTACATATACGAAAATCACAATAAAGATGCACTAGAAATTAACAAACCAAACACGTTGAATGTTACGAGGAGCATTTCTGAATCATGATTTATAATGTATAAACTTTGTAAATCATGATTTGGGATTTACCTGGGTATAAACCTCAAACAAGTCTATGTAAAGATGAAAGTGGGCAAATAATCAGTGACCAACAGAAAGTCACAGAAACCCGGAAGCATTATTTTCAGACCCTACTTGGAACACAATTAGACATGGAAGATGAAATGGGTATGAACTACGTAGAAGAGAATGAAGTAGATGATGGAGTAGAAGCTTCAACTATAGAGGAAGTTCTCGAAGTTATTAAGGCCCAGAAAAAAAATAAATCTCCGGGAGTTGACGAAATACCAGCAGAACTGTATAAGGTAAGTGGCGACTCCTAGCAAGTCACATCCACGCGCTCATCAAAGACACATGGCAAGAAGAGAAAATACCCAACGACTGGAAGTACTACGAAGACTGGAAAAGTATAGTATGCTCGATCTATAAATAAGGAGACAAACTCCAGTGCAAAAACTACCGTGGAATCCCCATACTATGTATAGCATATAAAATCGTCACGTATATTATAAACCAGCGGCTCCAACCACTAGCAGAAAATACTATTGGAGAGTATCAGACGGGCTTCCGACGGGGAAGATTGACACTGAATCAAATATTTACAGTCAAAAAGATCTTAAGCAAATCATGGGAACACGATATTGATGTTCATAACGTGTTTGTAGACTTCAAACGGGCATACGACTCAGTCAAAAGAAACAAACTATACTATATATTGGCTGAATTGGCAATACCACACAAGCTAATAAGACTCATTAAAGACACAATGGATGAAACTCAGGCATGTGTACGAATACAAAACCATTGGACAGACTTTTTCAAAATTTCGCAGGGACTAAAGCAGGGAGATGGGCTGGCCCCTACATTGTTTAACCTGGCACTGGAGTATGCGGTTTGGCAAATGCAAACTGGACGAGGAAACCTACTGACACAACAGAACCGTTCAACTGGCCGCTTATGCCGATGTTATTAATATTATGAATAGAACATCAACAGGAGCAGAGGAAACATACGCAGAGTTAAAAACACAAACACAATTGCCAGGTCTGGAAATTAACACAGAGAAAACAAAAATAATGACTCAGATGAGAAGAAATGTAGTCCTACAAAACATTATACATGAAGATGACATTGAAACAGTTGGAAAGTTTACATACTTGGGAGTAGAAATATATTCCGACGGATCAGAAGATGGAGAAATATGGAAGAGGATAACGCAGGCAAACAGAGCTTATTTTACCCTCTCCCATATGTTTCGGTCTAAAAGTGTCCACCGAAATACAAAGATGAGAATCTATAAAACTTTAATTCGACCAATAACATGCTATGGCAGCGAAGACTTGGTCCTGAAAGAAACATCCAAAAACAAACTCAACATATTCGAAAGGAAAGTACTGAGGAGAATACTAGGACCTGTGAGGGAAAAAGGAATCTTCAGGAGTCGAAACAACAACGAACCTTATCAACTTTATACGGAAGCACCCCTGTCAGACCTCATTAGAATACAAAGATTGCAATGGGCCGGACATGTGATAAAAATGGGACAAGATAGGCTACCAAAAAGAGCACTGAATGCTAGAATGCAGGGAAAGAGACCGGTTGGAAAGCCAAGAAAGAGCTGGGAAGACACAGTAAACAGCGACGCACAAGCCCTTTTAGGAGTCCGTGTATGGGGAAGAGCAGCGTCAGACAAGCAAGGGTGGAGGCAAAAAATAAAGGAGGCCAAGGCTCAATTTGGGCTGTAGTGCCGTAGAAGAAGAACAAAAAATAAACAAACCAAACACGTTGAATGTTACGAGGAGCATTTCCGAATCATTATTTGCAATGTATAAACTTTGTAAATCATGACTGGGGATTTAAAATGTACCTATAAACATTGCAAATCATGATTTGGGAGTGCTCCTTGTAACATTCAACGTGTCTTGGTTTGTTTATTTCTAATACATCTGTATTGTATTAACGTGTGTATGCTTTATTCCATAATTTTAATTGGTATATGTAACAGGTGCTTGCAATTTCATAAATTTAATAGCTCAGACGGCCATGCACGTGCCAAAATAAATTGATATGACGTTAGGTAATTCCATCGTTATGATACCAATGTTGATTGGTGACAGTAGACTATAAATTACTGAAATACCTCATTTGTATGTAACATCGGATTTATTTGTATCCATCAGTAAACATACACTAGCGGTCGGGAACTAAAGTTGCCCACAATCGTGAAAGGGTTAAATTTGATGTGAGAGATAATTGTGCATTTGATTTAGAATACGGAAACGTTTCACTTTTTATTTTATTAACTTATTATATTATTAATTTGGTACACTTAGTACTCTTTAGCCTTTGTAGACTATGAAAAAGCGTTCGATAGTGTCGAGATATGGGCGATATAGTACAATACAATTTATCAAAAAATGGCATAACCCAGACATCCAAAGTGAAAGTTATCCTCCAACACCAAATTGTTCTATATAGTCCACATAATGTTCAGACAAAAGTCACACCAATTTGAACGTCGGGTTTGGGGAGGGGAGGGGGAGAAATCGGTAAATTCGTAGTTTTCTGCGTTTTTCTTCAATATTTCTAACACTATGCGGTTTAGCATGAACAACCTTCTATACAAAAATGCTCTACATTAAATTTGAAATAAAAAGGTTCTATGCATAATCCTTCTACAATGAACAGTTCCAAAGTTACGGAGGTAGAATAGTATAATTATTGGTCAAAAAAAAGACCTAACCCACACATCCAAAATAAAAGTTTTCCTCTAACACCAAATTGTTCTTTATGGTCCACATATTGTTCAGTAAAAAGTTACACCAATTTGAGCGGCTGGTTTGGGGGGGGGGGGGGATATGGGGGAGAAGTCGGTAAATTAGTAGTTTTTGACGTTTTTCGTCAATATTTCTAAAACTATGCTTTAGAGTAAACAATTTTCTATACAAAAATGTTCTATATAAAATTTAAAACAAAAAAGGTTCTATACATAATTGTTATAAAATCGACGGTTCCAGAGTTACGGATGGTGAAAAGTGGAGGATTTTGATACTTTTTATATTTTTTGGGCAATTGATGATGATTTTGAGTGGTGAGGGCTTATCATTAACATAACTACCATCGGCCACTGAAATAACCAATTTTATTCACAAAACTTAATCCTGCTAAAGAAAATTTCTTTCAGTAGTAATAATATTATAAATTGCCCAAGGTATATAAAAAGTATCGAAAACCTCTACTTTTCACCCTCCGTAACTCTGGAACCGTTGATTTTATAACAATTATGTATCAGGCGTTTTTTGTTTAAATTTTATGTAGAACATGCTTGAATGTATAGAACATTGTTTACGCTAAAGCATAGTTTTAGAAATATTGACGCAAAACGTAAAGAAAAACTACTAATTTACCGACTCCCCCCCCCCCACATCCCTCCAAACCGGACGCTCAAATTGGTGTAACTTTTTACTGAACAATATGGTTACCATATAGAACAATTTGGTGTTGAAGGAAAACTTTTACTTTGGATGGCTGGGTTAGGCCTTTTTTGGACCAATTATACTAGACTACCTCCGTAACTTTGGAACGGTTCATTTTAGAAGGATTATGCATAGGACCTTTTTTATTTCAAATTTTATGTAGAATATTTTTGTATAGAAGGTTCTTCATGCTAAACTGCATAGTTTTAGAAATATTGACGAAAAACTTAAAAAACTACGAATTTACCGATTTCTCCCCCCCCCCTCTCCCCCCAAACTCGACGCTCAAAATGGTATGACTTTTTTCTGAACATTATGTGGACCATATAGAACAATTTGGTGTTGGAGGATAACTTTCACTTTGGATGTCTGGGTTTGGGTCTAGTTATACCATACTAATATAAAAAGCTCTAAATAAGAATAGACTCCAGTTACAGGCAACTCTTAAAAAGTAATCCCGTGGAACGTTGGAACGGCAGGCCGAGTTAAAGAGAAAAATGTATCAGACAAAGATAAAAACTGAAGACGAGATTCAACGCAACGTGAAATAGATTCAAATCAACGTGAAATAGCGAAATTTCTCTTAAAATTGGATATTAAGTTTCCTTTAAGCTAATACCACACCCTAATTTATTGCCTCTTTCCTTTATTTTTGTTGGCCCGAAGGGCGTGGATCATTATTTTTCGTTGAAGTGGCGGTATATTGACACAGTTCAAAGAGATTTAACATACAAGTGCGAAAACGTCCCCCTTTCAATTGAGCTAGGGAACTAATACGATCAGTGCCCTGGTAGTCTAACTACGTTGTGTTAAGATTTTTATCATTTTATGAATTAACCAAATTATTAAAAATTCTACCGCCCACACTGTTATCGTATGGTCCTTACTTTGGGCCCGGCCGATTTTATCAAAAATTAAATATTTACTAAGTACACAGTAATAAGAGGTACTAAGTGTGTGCTCTTTCGTTTGCAATAATATATATTTTCTATCACTCCTTGATGACGTTTAAATTGGAAAACCGCTTCAACACGTTCTTCAACGCGTCATTGGACCGAGGCTTTACATACCATCTATAAAACAGCAACTATGACAGTCGAATGAGAAAATAAAACAAACAAAACTAATCCGATAGCAAATTAACCAAATTAATAAAAATTCTACCGCTTACACTGGTATCGTATGGTCCTTACACTGGATCCGACAGATTTGATCAAAAAATAAATATTTATTAAGGGCCCTGCAGACTTTTTATCGGCCGAGAGTTTAGTCGGCTTGGGCTGTTAATGCGCATACCAAGCCCCACACTAGCAACAGCCGACCGACTATTCTTGAACGATTTAGTACTAAAGTTCGTATTTGACTGTTGAAGTGTGCTCGCAGAATGCAAAAATGATCCAGATATGTTATTATCGCTCTCATACAACGGTGGAGGAAAACCAAGAAGAGATTCCAAGAGTATTGAGTGCATCCAATTCACAGTGGAAGAAATAAGAAGACGGTCAAAAGTAACAGATATGATCCAGAAGATTGCCATGTTAAAATGGAACTGGGTAGGACATATAGGAAGAATGGAAGATAACCGTTGGGCGAAGCGAATTCTTGAATGGCGACCAAGGACAAGCAAAATAAGTAGAGGCAGAAATCAAACAAAATGTACTGATCATCGAGTGAATGGCTGGTCACGAATGCATGCAAAAAAGAACAGACAGAAATGAAAGGATACATCTAAGGTTGGTTTCTTCTGGCGATGGATGGAATGGCTGTTGATTATGATGATGAATTCTCTGTAATAAATTATTTAGTGGAAAATTCTACACAATGTATATATTTTAAATTACTTGATTGCCCAAAAAAGTTTTTCGCCTTTTATCGGATGATCACAGCCAGCTTCAATGAACTAGTCATGCTAATTGAACCATACAGGTTTCTACAATTAACGACTGTGAATTAAACGATGCCATTTTTTCACAAAATATTCAAAAAATATTCTCACGGCAGGAGTATTGGACACCAAAACTCGGAGAGAATTGAACTATCAGCCGATAAACAATCGTTGTGTGTACGCAAGTCCTAGTTAGTTGGCCGACAAATTAGTTTGAAGGCTTCAGATATAGCGATGATGTTGTTCTTATTACAACCAACCAAAAAAAACTAGCCACAATGCTGACTCAACTAGCACAAGCACCGGAAAAGATAGGATTAACAATGAACATGACTAAAACAAAAATCATGACAAATGCAAATGACAGCATAAATATAAATACAAAATAACGTAAATATTGAGGTTGTTGACGAATATATTATACCTGGGTCCAATAATCAAAGCTAATAAAGAGAACCAAACAATTGCAGTACAAAGAAGAATCAGATTGGCGTGGGCAGCGTTTGGAAAGTTAAGATGGATACTAACAAACACAAAAATAGAACAGTTAGTAACTAAAAGCCCGTGCATTTGATCAGTGTATCCTTTCTGTTCTGACCTATGGGTCAAAAACACGAACTTAACAAATGCTAACATAAACAAAATAGAAATGACAGAGAAAAATGGAAAGATCCATGTTGGGAATAAAACTGCCAGACAAAAAATCAACCAAATGGATAAGAAAGAAAACAAAAGTAAAAAATGTAACTAAACATATAGCAAGGTTAAAGTGGAGATTTGCGGCCCACAATGCGAGACAGGCAAAAAAAATGCAGAAATACAAAACTGGAGACCGTGGACAGGAAGAAGAGGAAGAGGAAGACCTCAGATGCGATGGAAGGACGATATTGTAAAAGCTGCAGGAACATACTGGAAAAGCGCAGCCAAGGACAGACAGATATGGAAAGATTTGGGGAAGACCTATGTCCAAAGTTGAATAAAAATGGACTAAAGAAAAAGTACTATCTAGATTTAAAGTGTATTTATCATAGTGATGGTGGCGCGGGAAGCGACGTGTGCTAGTTGAAGATATGATGGAAAGAAATTTGATTTTTCTGTTTCGATATCAAGAAAAAAAAACAATATTATTTTCAAAAGGATCCTTAAACTACAATATTTATCAAAAATGAATAACCATTTTCAATTTCGCTGCAAAACGAAAATACAGCCGAACCATATTCTAGTCCAATCAGAGAGTGCATCAAGCACCTCTACCGGTTTCGAAACTTATTAGTCTCTCATCAGGAGGCACATATGCTGCTCTCCCCGATTCAACCAAAACAAACCCCAGCGTGCAGTCCCGGATTGCAACGAACGAAATGGCATAGATGCCCTAGCGGCAACTGCTAACAAAAAGACTAAGTTTTCACTCTAATGGCATATAAAACAACATAATGCTATTCTACATCCCACCAGAATGAAAACAATGGGAACCTTCTCTGGTTACACCTCCGAGGCTTCTACAATTTGCAAGCCATACGGATGCTGAGACTAAGGAAGATGAGGGAATTCTACAATTTATAATTCACGTCCCATTACCGCGCTGAGCAGATGGGACGTGAATTGTAAATTGTAGAATTCCCTCATCTTCCTTAGTCTCAGCATCCGTATGGCTTGCAAATTGTAGAAGCCTCGGAGGTGTAACCAGAGAAGGTTCCCATTGTTTTCATTCTGGTGGGATGTAGAATAGCATTATGTTGTTTTATATGCCATTAGAGTGAAAACTTAGTCTTTTTTTTACAATATTTATATTTATATAGATAAATATTGAAGGAGTATTGCGACATGTTAATGAATAATCGTTGTGTTGTGTTTTTATTTTAAGTATTGGCATCAACCATGCAAAGTTGTTAGCCGAACAATAATTTTGAGTTTTTTGTGCGTCGCCGTCGTGTAAATGCTTTATTATTTATTAAAGTCAGTTTCATCTTCTTTACAACTAGTCGCTTATTATGGCGGCACCTGGGGCACTACATATCCGACGAAGATGAGAGTTCAGAATACGAGGTGGTCGTGCAATATTTTTACCAAAAGCTATTTGGGAATAATCTTTATGTCTAAAATAAAATCTTTACTTGTATAAGCTGATTCCAGCTAGGAATATGTCGTCCAGCACTGTCCAAAATCCAGTTTTTCAAATAGACTTAGGTATTTGTTTGCCTGCCGTGGAAACAAAACTATACTGCCTGGTACAATTAACAGGAAAAAGTCATGGAAGAACTTCAAGTGCAATAATGTTTTATGGTATATTCAAAAATAATAGAGGGTCCGATATAAAAACGACCTTCACCGATACGTTTAATAAATAAAAATTATTGGATGTGTAATTTGGTATTTTAAAAATTTTAAAAATCAAGATTTGCCCGTCATGATTTTGTTTGCACTATAAATAAATAAATAAGTAAAAGACTAAGTTTTCAATCTAATAGCACATAAAATAATATTAAAAATTATTACTCTACATCCCACCAGATTGAAAACAATGGTAACCTTCTCTGGTTACACCTCCGAGGCTTCTAAAATTTGCAAGCCATAACGGATGCTGAGACTAAAGAAGATGAGGGAATTTTACAATTTTTAATTCACGTCCCATCTGCTCAGCGCGGTAAAGTTCCAACGAGAATTGTTCCCTTCGTACTCCAATCAGAGGAAACATATAAATAAAAAATAAATAACCATTTTCAAAATCCACAAGGAAAAGAAAAATGTTTCCTGTAGTTGGCTGTATACCATCGATCACAAAAATTGGAAAAAATCCTTTGCAAAAGGTATAATATTTTTATTAAAAATCCCTTTAAGGGCTACATCACAACAAAACGTTTTCGATTTTATAACCATTTTCAATTATCCACATCATATTAATATGACGCGGCTGTAGTTTCGTGTTGCAACGAAATTGAAAATGGTTATTCATTTTTCATTTACACGTTTACTCTGATTGGAGTACGAAGGGAACCATTCTCGTTGGAACTTTACAGCTCTGAGCAGATGGGACGTAAATTATAAATTGTAAAATTCCCTCATCATCTTTAGTCTCAGCATCCGTTGTGGCTTGCAAGTTTTAGAAGCCTCGGAGGTGTAACCACAGAAGGTTCCCGCTGTTTTCAATCTGGTGGGATGTAGAGTAATATTTTTAATATTATTTATGTGCTATTAGATTGAAAACTTAGTCTTTTGCTAGCAGTTGCCGCTAGGGCATCCCTGTCATTTCGTTCATTGCAATCCGTAACTGCAAGCATGGGTTTGTCCTGGTTGGGTGAGAGAGAGCAGCATGTGTGCCTCCTGATGAGAGACTAATAAGTTTCGAAACCTGTAGAGGTGCTTGCTGCACTCTCTGATTGAACTAGTACATGATGCGGCTGTAGTTTCGTGTTGCCACGAAATTGAAAATGATTATTTATTTTTAAAATAAATAATTAAAAGATAATTTTTTTTATAAATTCTACTTTCGACGCGGGCAGATATTATTTTAGATTTTTTGGATCATTTTGGATCAGTTTGATGATCCAAATGAATGTAGAGTACACTCTACAATCACTCTACTACGAATGATCTAGTGTTGGATGGTTCACACCCTGGCCAGAAAAGTCCCTACCGGACGAAGGTGTACGCTTAAAAACCTGCATAATACTTATATGACAGATAAACGTTTCTTTCTTTTTCCGGTTATCGCCAATTTTGAGTATAGTGCTCCCCTCTGCAGAAATCGGTATGTATTATTAATGGTGCGCTGATATATTAAACCTAAAACTATATACTAGCTATACATATTATGCAGCTACTCAGTTACTCACTAAGCAGCACTTGAAAAGTGCTTGCCAAATAGTCCAGGTCATGAGGCAGCTCCGGTAAGAAAAATGTTTCTGATTCGGTTTCATTGCGTATTATTATACAAGAAAATTAACCAAACTGAAGGGTGCTATGCGACATTTTTGGGCAGCAATTGTTTAAACAAATTCTAAAACTCACATGAGATTTCAATCCTCTAAAATGCATATTTTCGCATGTTTCAGATTTTAAATCGCTTATAACTCGAAAATTTATGAACTTTTGAGAAAAACCAGACAAAACATTTTTGTGTAAAATGACCCAAGAAATCTAAAAAATATATGCTAGGGCAGAAAGAAGTGAGATTTGAAATTTGTTTAAACAACTGAGCGCCCTCACTACCTGAACTAACATTTCGTCGTCCTGATCTGTAAACTGCGTAACTCCAGAATTAATGCCATCTGTTCCAAAAAGTCCCTACTTATCGTTTAAAAAAGGATGCACGTGCATATTTTTACCAGATGAGTAAATAGCGACCTCTTCGTATACACCGTATACACCGAAAAATACATAACTCCTTAGTTTGTCATAGTACACGACCGACCTATCACCGTTTAGAAAGTGATATTTTCAAGAAAAAGTTGGTTGTAAGTAATATTAAATACTTATTAAACAATATACAAATGTTAGTGATTGTGTATCTATAAAATATTTCCGTTTTATCATCCCATCTTTTAAAAGGGGAGATATGTAGTTTTCGCATCAGTCATATTTAGAGAGATAGCTTTTCGTGTCTCCTGTAAAATTTTGATAAATGGAGTTAGGCAGTTTACAGATTAGGTCGACGATTTTAAAAACAGCGTTTATCAAAATGAAATAAAAGTCGTGCTACTTGTATTACTTGCTGTCCTCAGTATCTCCAACCAACGGCAAGGAGTATCACACCAAATAGTAGCGCCACAATAATTTTAAAGTAGCCGCGTAGTGTACACAATATACTTGAACTCGTTGAAGTACTTGAGTAAGTACAAGAACTTGTTAAGTACCGCGTAATGAGAAACGTCTTTAGAAAATTACCAGTTAGCGGTTTGCCATTGCAAAGACCGAGAAATTCGTCCGAGAGTGGACCGTGGCAATACTTTTGGTGTTTTTTTTAATAACTCTCTTTACATCAATTCCCGCCACTTTAAATAAACTCATTCGAGCTAATAGAACACTGTTTTTCAATGTTGTAAATGACGGTTAATATTAGACAGTTTTTATATTTGAAAAAGACTAATATACATTTTTGTACATCCTTATGACAAATACCTGCAACAGAGATATAAGCATCCCTCTACGATTAAGAATGCTAAGTGGCTACGTATTTAACATGCTATTATACGGTGTAGAGGCCTGGACTCTCAAACAGAACAACATAAAAAATATTGAAAGTTTCGAGATGTGGTGCTACCGTCGAATGCTGAAGATAAGTTGGGTTGAAAGAATCACAAATCTTGAAGTAATACGAAGGATAGGAAGAGACCCAGAAATTTTATTAACGATAAAACGAAGAAAACTCGAGTATTTGGGTCACCTGATGAGAGGTCATAAATACGCATTACTTCAAAATATAATGCAAGGAAAAATAGAAGGAAAACGGAATCCAGGCCGTAGAAGAATGTCGTGGATGCGGAATTTGAGAGAGTGGTTTGGCTGCACCACTAATGAACTTTTTAGATCAGCTGTAAACAAAATCAGGTAGCCTTGATGATTTCCAATCTCCGATAGGAGTGGCACAAGAAGAAGAAGATGACAAATAAATGAATGTTAAAAGAAAAGTACTTTGGAGTGTGTAATAGCTATTTGTATAACAAGGGAGGAAAGTGCTACTTTTCCTCCCGAGAATAAAGTTTACTGCCCGACGCGCAGCGGAGGGCAGTAATTATTCAAGGGAGGAAAAGGCACTTTACTCCCATGTTATACATATGGTTTTTCCACCTTTCTCAAATAACAAGTCATTTTTTCATTTTTACTTAATTTATTTACGTAACTAAACAACAAAATTTATTAGAACTAAAACTAACAAGTAGGTACAATATAACTGTCAACTGTCAAATATAAGTCAAATTATTAATGTAAACATTGTTAAATCAAAATAACAATTTACTGTTTTTTACCATCCTGCAAAATACAACGTGTTTTATAAATAATCGTTAAATTGTATAGATACTTACGTAATAAAAAATAGATATTGTACAGGGCGTCAATAAGTTATATTTCATGAAATGAATAGCATGACGTCACTTTTACTTTTCCTCCCTAGGGAGGAAAAGTACAACTTTGCTCCCTGCAATCAGGTCCGGAAAAGTATGCTTTCGGTAGAGGTAGGTGGAAAAACTATTTACATCCTAGCTGAGCTCTTTCGGCTTACAAAGCCATCTTCAATGCTATACTTAATTACAATAAAATTACTTGATATATGTAAGTAACTAATTTTAAATGATAAAATGTTTAACTTACGTCAAAAACTATATGTTGTATACTAATGAGAATTTCATTTTTTATTGAAAACATTACTTAAAGACTTCTAAATTTTGTAGAAACTTAGAGGATTGTTGCACATTTTTGATGAATGTTTTAAAACCATTCAAAAACTTATATAATGTTAATTTCCTGTATGTGATACATGTCAGCTGTCATTTTAAAAAAATATTTAGAAAACCACATCGCGTTCAGTCTGTCAGTTCATTCTGTCAGCTGCCTTAGCTCCAGATGGGAGGTGCTTGCAGCTTGCACCTTATAATACTCAAATTTTTTAACATGTTTTAGTGAAGTTCTAATGTGTTATTTCTAGATGATTTTTCAAGTTTCTTTTAAATTAAATAAAAAAAATTTCAACCATCCTCCAAGATCTTTTAACTTTGGAAGAAGAATTCTTCAGGGAATATTTTCTATACGTTTTTTCAATAAAAAATGGGATTCTCTTTAAAAGTGGTACTTTATACCTTTTGACCTAAGTTAAACATTGTAATATATAAAATTAGTTATTTAATTAGTGTAGCTTAGCTCCGAAGATGACTTTGTGCGCTCAGCTATAATAGGTCTGGATCCCGCGTATGAAAAAAAAGTTGATTAATAGCAAGCTGAAAATTTGTTAATAGCTTAAGGGTGTCTAGTTGGACAAACTTTGATATATGAGAACACTGGAACAGGGGAAGTTTTAATTGTGGAACAGGTTAAAAATTTGGAACGGTCACACCACGAAAACGGCACATTTATTTTGTCCGACAGAACAGACTTAAACTCTTCTAACAGAGATTAAACTCTCATGCAAAAATCAGACTGCTATTTATCACCAAATGGGCGTTTTAATGAGTGGAACATGTAGAATATGTCAAATGACGGAAATTATGACAGGTGATAAATAGCAGTCTGATTTTTGCATGAGAGCTTAATCTCTGTTCGGAGAGTTTAAGTCTGTTCTGTCGGACAAAATAAATGTCCCGTTTTCGTGGTGTGACCGTTCCAAATTTTTAACCTGTTCCACAATTAAAACTGCCCCTGTTACAGTGTTCCCATATATCAAAGTTTATCCGACTAGACACCCTCAAGCTATTAACAAATTTTCAGCTTGCTATTAATCAACTTTTTTTTCATACGCGGGATCCAGACCTATAAGGACGTAAATATTTTTAAACGCTTCAAAAATAATTTTCGTTTCTCATTTACTAATTAAATTTTTTATATTTTTCTATTATTTTTAGAACAATAAATGACGAAACAATAAACTCAAATACACTTTGGGTTGGAAATCCAAAAAAGATATTTTTATCACAAAATCTATAACAGTAAGAAACACTTTTGTACCCACAGTGCGCTGGAATAAGTGTTACCCCCCCCCCCTATTAACACTCTGGGACAGGTCGATTTTTAAAATAATCATAGTATATTATAGCATCAATATTTAAGGCGACAACCATACCTTTTTTTAGATGGGAAAGTGCATCGTGTAACACCTCATTTACAATCTTTTGAAATATTGATTACAAAAATTTACAATACTTCAATACTTTTTAATGGCGTAGGCGCAAAATTTCAGTCCAATGCTTTTTAAATGTACTTTTTTTTTTCGAATCCTGAAAAAACTAATAAGTATTTTTGAAAAATTGAAAAGCAGAATAAAAGACTACATTATTATCGAGAGCCAAAAGTCCCTGAAAACTTCCATAATGTTTATTTTAATGAGTTATAGGGGTGAAAAGTAAGATAAAATTAAGTATGATTTTTAATCTTAAATAAATTATTTAAAAGAAACTTTTTGTTTATTCTAACTGACTTTAGACCCTCGGTAATAATCAAATCTTTCATTCTGTGTTTAAATTTTTCAAGAATACTCATTAGTTTTCTCAGGATTCGAAAAAAATGAATGCATTTAAAAAGAATTGAACCGCAATTTTAATATACTATGAATATTTTAAAAATCGACCTGTCCGAGCGTTTTGCTTATGTGCTAAAAATAAATAAGTTAATATGAAGAGGGTTAGCATTTATTGCAGCGCACTGTGTGAATTTTGCGTTATGCCAATGGCCTTAGTTGTCGAGGCATTTAAGCTAAAAAAACATTTTGAACATTGATAGTGGATTTATTTGCTTCTTTACTATTTAGATATTTTATGGAAAATAAAAGACAGTAAACAAATAAACAGTAGTCACTACACGCCATGGATCTTTGTTACGTGGGATAATTTTCAAGAAGTGAAACGTGAATTACACACTGGATGTCATACAGGGTAGGTCGTTTTTCATGTGATGAGTTCCTTCAGTGTACATTTCTTTTGTTTAAGACGGCTAATGAGAATTCTATAGGCCTATACAATATATTATAAATGTAAGAAATAAATAAATAAATACAAAGTGTGTGTTTTATTTTAACAAAAAAGTAAAATTTATGATTTCAAATTATAAAAGAAGCTAGACTATCCCTCAATATATTGTAAAAAAATATTGTAACGCTAGCACTACCACAAATAATTGATTAGGCCACAAATAATTACCACATTTAGGGCAATCAATGAGGATATTTGGCTCCGAATTCCCTCCGACTACATCGATTTACTTGATATTTTCAGAGTAAGCAAGGAATAGATCAGGAAATAAAGTCTACCCCATGCCGATGTGTACTTTTATCTTGGGGTGGCTCCCTCCCCTTCTCGGGGGGTGAAACATTTTTTGGTTAAAATAACCACGGAAGTGGCTAGAGAACCTAATTCTAAGCAAAAATTGTTCTATACAGTGAGCACGTAAAGGTTGGAATAAATTCATTTTCTCGAGAATGGATAATTTTCGAAAAAAACCCCGAAACAGGTCAATTTTTATTTTTAAATTACGACTTTTTGGCATATACATCATACTAGTGACGTCACCCATGTGGGCGTGATGACGTCATCGATGATTTTTTTAAATAAGAATAGGGGTCGTGTGATAGCTCATTTGAAAGGTAATTCAATTCTCTATTCAGTAATATAAACATTAACATAATTATTTATACAGGGTGTCAAAAAAAAATTTTTTGGGTAAAATGTATTGACATAAAAAGAAGAATGTATGTGATTTATTTAATTCAAAATACATTTTACTGCTCTCAGAAAACTGAAAAAAATGTTTATTTGAAAAATAATCATTGCTTTTCGCTTAAATTAGATGTTCAAACTGTCACGAGGCTGGTGGGTGGAGGCTTTAATATTGAATTTAAGCAAAAAAACAATATTTATTTGCCAAATAAACATTTTTTACTGTTTTCTGATAGCAGTAAAATGTATTTTGAAATGAATAAATTACACACATTCTTCTTTTTATGTCAATAAATTTAATTCAGAAAAAATTTTTTTGGGCACCCTGTATAAATAATTATGCTAATGTTTATATTGCTGAATAGAGAATTGAATTACCTTTCAAATAAGCTATCACACGACCCCCATTTTCATTTAAAAAAATCATCGATGATGTCATCACGCCCAGATGGGTGACGTCACTAGTATGATATAAATGCCAATAAGTCGTAATTTAAAAATAGAAATTGACCTGTTTTGGGATTTTTTTCCAAAATTGTCAATTTTCGAGAAAATGAATTTATTCCAACCTTTACGTGCTCACTGTATATTTTTTTTAAACTCAATAGCTTTTGAGTTATTCGTTATTGAAAATTGGCCATTTTCATGGAAAAATAACACCTTTTCGGACGGCTTTTTGCGAATACCTTAAAAACTATGCATCTGACGAAAAAAACTATATAAAATGTTTTTGTAGCTTATAAAAAAACAAAGATAATTGTTCCTTCATAAATCTTCTAGTTATAATACGAAAAGAGATATGATAGGTGAGAAAAGTTTTTTTTTTGGTGCATATTCAGATCGGTGTATTCAACTTGAAATAACAGAGAAACGGTCGATGTTAGGTGTATAATAATACTTATACCTTTTATATATATATATTGTTCTTGAACTCCCAAGTGGAGCATAGAGCTTCAGTGAAAACGCGCCACCGTGTTCTATTTTGCGCTAGGGCCTTCACCTCATTCCAAGACTTTCCTTGACTTCTTATCTCGTCCATGATGGATCTTCTCCAAGTTTGGGCTGGACCAGGGCCGTGTGGTGCTATGATGCGGTGAGGCAGCCGCATCAGGCGGCATCACAAGGGGGCGGCATAATCAGTAAAATCAAAATACAAATTGAGCCATTCAATAATTAAAGAATATATAGGACCAAGTGTTAGCCGAAAATATTTAACTGGTCAAGGTTTAACAGAACTTATTTTGATAAATTTGGAAAAAAAATAGTTCCTGATTTAAAACGACTCAGAGGACAAAGTTATGATAACGGGGTTAATATGAAAGTAATAAGAAGGGGTGTGCAAAACAGAATATTTGAAACATATCCGAGGGCGTTTTACGTGCACTGCGCATGCCACCTTAGTCATAAATGACGCAGCGTCTTCTTCTACAGAAACAACAAACCTTTTTTGTATTATACAAGAACTGTACACTTTTTTTCTGGTTTTACAAAGCGTTGGGAAGTTCTGAAAAAAACATGTTTCACAACTAACACTAAAACCGTTGAATAGGTACTACTAGATGTTTAAGTCGAATAGATGCATTGAAACCTCTAGATTTCAATTTTGTGAAATACATACATAATGCCTTATTCGAAATAATAGAAGACGTCAACAATAATTCAGAAACTAAAATCAAAGTACGAGGATTAGTAAAAAATATTAAAAATTATAAATTTATATGCGGTGTAGTTCTTTGGCACGATATTCTACTTTATATAAATTCAGTCTCGAAGATGTTGCAACATGTAACTATAAATTTGTCAGATTGTGTAAAAATGTCAGAAACTATGGAAAACTGAAAATTTACTGACAATTTGGCTATGACCAAATGAAAATTACTGTTAATGTAATTGCAGAAAATCTTGTAAGTTCCGAATTTCCTGCTGAAAACGAATATTGAGGCTAGAGAAAAATGCGTCAATTTGATCTGTGGATTAGCTCTCAACAGAGAAAGATAAATTTAAAGTAAATTTTTCCATCTATATTTTAAACATTGCCTTTAATTCTTTGATTGATCGATTTTCAATTTTAGAAAGTAATAATAAAAATTTTTAATTTTTATATGATATTTTTAAATTGAGGAAAATATAAGAAAAGGGAAAGATGATAAAATACTAGAAAAATACTAGAAATATTCATTCAATACTTTTCATAGAAAAAGAATCGGATATAGAGGCAAATGATTTTCTATTTTCTAGAAGATTTATTGCGTGATTTATCCCAAATGATACAATACTCAATGAAATCTTTAGAGGTTTTGAACTATTTGTGTCAAAATAACCTAATTTCTTTATACCCAAATATAGTTGTACCACTAAGGGCCGGTATTATCTGTTCCGATTAAACCCGGTTAGCGCAATTTTGTCATGCGAGGTGCAGAAAGTACCGACCCTAAGAATTTTATTAACAGTCTCTGTCTCGGTAGCTTGGGGAAAGAAGTTTTTCAAAATTAAAAATGATTAAAAACTATTTGCGAAGCTCCATAAGACAAACAAAACTAAAAAAAATAGCACTTATTTCAATAGAGTCCTCACTAGCTGCTACTTTAGACTACACCAATCTGATTGACGAGTTTGCCAAAATTAAAATCAAAAGGATAAAATTGTAATTTTCATAAATGTTATTTAATGTTAATACACATTTCATATTTCATTTAATTTCAAACATGTTTTGTTTTTAAAATAAAAGTTGTCCTTCATTTTGTGTAATTTCAATTAATAAAAATAAATGCTAGTATTAACTTTCAATAATATTTAGGGGGCGGCATTTCGAAGACTTGCATCATATTGAAAAGATGTACCGCACGACTCTGTGCTGGACGACCTCTTTTTCTTTTTCCTTGAGGATTCCACTCTAGGACAGTTTTTGCAATACTGAAACTATCTTTTCGGAGTGTGTGACCTATCCACCCCCACTTTCTGGATTTTATTTCATTTTCTACCCTCTTTTGTTGGGTCAGGTGTAGCAGATCTTCGTTACTGATGGTGTTTGGCCAATTTACGGACAATTATTCGTAGACATTTTTAACAAAGACCTGCAATTTGTCTGTAAGGGATTTTGTCACTTTCGAGGTTTCACATCCATAGAGTAGAACAGACATAACATTTGACTGGAATATTCGGATCTTTGTCCTTGTAGTATATTCCCCAGACCTCCAAACAGGGTTAAGCATGCTGAATGCTTGTTGAGCTTTTCGTATCCTCATACGAATATACTTTTCTGTACCTCCGCTTTCTATTATGACACTTCCAAGGTACGTGAAGTTTTCCACATTTTCAATCTGCATGTTGTCGATATTAAATAGCGTGTTGTTCCTTGCTTTTATTCTCATGGATTTGGTTTTACTAATATCGATTTTTAAACCTATATTATTGGCTTCAGTGGATAGTGTTTCCAATTGGTCGGCCACATCCTGGAACCTTTGTCCTAACAGGCAGATATCGTCGGCGTATTCTAGATCACTTAGGCGTGTGGTTAACGTCCATTGTATCCCTTTTGTGTCGAAGTCTGGTTTGGAAAGAACATAGTCTAGAGCTATGTTAAACAGAAACGGAGAAAGCACACATCCCTGTCTGACTCCAGTAAGTACGTCAAATTCATCACTGTTGATCCCATTGTGTGTCACGCTGCACGTCGCCTTTGTGTACAGTGACTTTATAATGGAAATTATTTTATGAGGAGTGTTTCTTAGCTCTAAAATTTTCCATATAGCAGAATGAGATAGGCTGTCAAGGGCACGTTCGAAATCAACAAAAACAATGTATAGAGGTGTGTTCCATTCAACCGATTGTTCCATTATTACCCTCACAGTATTAATGTGATCTATGCAGGAAGATTCTGGTCTAAAACCTGCTTAATTTGCACGAAATTCAACCTTGTTTGTTATGATGGTCTTGAAATGATGATCTTTTATGTATGATGGTCGTGAAAATTTTATTTATGATGGTAAGCAAGGTTATTCCTCTCCAATTTTTTCACAGTGTGAGGTTGCCCTTTTTTGGAAGCTTAATAATGTTGCCTTTTTTCCAGCCCGCTGGAATGCCGTTTGTTTCCCACACCTCTCGGATTATGGGGAGCAAAAGTTCAGCGGTTAGATGCGGGTCAGTTTCAAGTAGATCGGCAGCAATGTTATCGATTCCCGGGGACCTGTTATTTCTCAGAGATTTGATAGCTGTTATTATCTCCGTTTTGGAAGGGGACTCGCAAGATATACGCAAGTCTATATTCTGCTGGTGTTCAACAATTTCATCTGCGTTATCCCTGGGCGTGCCTAGCATCTCCTGAAAGTGCTCTTTCCATCTCTCTACTTGGTCATCCGTTGTAGTAAGTAATTCACCTGTCTTGGATCTTACAATTTTCGAATAGTTGGGCCCATTTTTTGTTAATCGTATTTCACGATTACTACGATTTTGTCAATCGTAGTAATTTGGTACACTTCTCTAGTCCTGTTGTGTTATGCAGCTCTTTCTGCTTGTTTTGCCAGTTCTTCAGCCCACCTTCTTTTGTCTCTTCTTGCATTCTTTTTAACTGCTTTATTTAGTGTTTCTCATTCTTGTTGTCAGTTCGTTCTTCCTTCTGCAGTTCTTGCTTGTAAGGTATCTTTTTTCGTTGTTTTCTTTCCTCAATAAAATTCCAAGTTTCATCTGATATCCATTCCTTTCTATCTTTCCTTTTTTTACCCAGTTTGTCTTCAGCTATTTCTGTCAGAATATTTGCCAAATCTTTCCAGCTATTTACTTCACGTTCTCTTGTTTTTACTTGAAGCTCCTCCCTAAACATGTGTTTTCCTGGGAGCGTTTTAAATTTGTTTAGATTATAATGTGGGTCTGTTGGTGTTTCTTGTGATTTTGTTTTTTGCCATCTTAATTTTAATGGTACCAATTACCAGATGGTGGACACTTGCGATGTCTCCTCCTCTTTTATTTCGTACATCAACAAGTGATGATCTGCATCTTTTTGATATGGCGATGTGGTCTATTTGATTTTCTCTTGTATGACCAGGTGCAGTTCATGTTACCTTGTGAATATTTTTATGTGGAAAGATGGTTCCACCAATAAATAAACGATGATTGGAGCAATAATTTGTAAAGCGCTCTCCATTTTCATTCATCACTCCCAGGCCATGTTTGCCCATTACGGTTTCTAAATTAATATTGTCTTCTCCAACTTTAGCGTTCATATCGCCCATCACTATTAGGATATAGCCCTTGTTTACTTGTTGGGTCGTTTGTTCTAGTTGTTCGTAGAAAATGTCTCTAGAAATGTCTGTAGAAAATCTTCTAAAACTAATACCTTTTAGAGTGCTTAAAAAGACTGTTAAGTATTTGTTAAAATATATATAATACGCCACTGTTTATGCCATACTGTCATATCGCCATTGTAAAAAAATAGAATTTGATTGTCAAACTACAAAAAAGGCGTCATGTACTTTTAGAATAAAAAATATTTAATTCAGATTAGTTTGTCCAGAACAACAAAAAAAAAATAGAAACTAAAGTGTCAATGGGCTTTCCCTGTGTAATAGCTCCATACTAATGGTCCTTCGAGCCGGATACCAGTGGAATATTGGTAAATTTTGGACGAATTTCAGTGTCGTTCCAGCTTCATATTCAAGCAACCGTTAATTGGACAAACAAACGATTCAAAAACTCATTTTACGTCGCTCATCGAGAACTTCAAAGTCTGTGAGTCAGTTTTTACCTAAAATATTGCTTTCTTATTTGATTATAAATAAAAGTGTTGATAATTGTCATATTTGAGATCTGAATTTGCAATTTTTCTTTGTTTTTTAAAACATTAATAAATAAAATAGCGGTAATAAAATTAACTTAATAATTTCTATATTCATTAAGATTAAGTAATTAATATCTATAAACCTTAATAATTTCTATACAGCGTATTTAAAATCTCAAACCATTTATTGCTGCAAATAAATGTTAAAAACTAAAAAATCAAAAACGTCAAAAATGTCAGAAGCTATTGATAAATTACGTAAAAATAGGAATTCTGTCAAAATCCACTTAACTGTATTTAGTAAATTCGTAGATAATTTTAATACAGCAGATGGATCTGTTACTGAGTTGCAAGCTAGATTAAATAATGCATAACATTCAATACGCGAATTTGAGGATATTCACCGAGAAATCGAAGCATCTTTGAATCAAATTTCCGAAGAAGAAATAAATTACCGCATAGAATTCAATTCATTGTACTATTCAACGATAAAAATGCCCAAACTAATAAATCTAGTTCTACTTCTATCATAATTCTTCTTCAGCACAGCAATCTACAAATATTGTATATATAACCAAGTTTGGTTGGATAATACTAGGTCCAATTCTTCAATCATCTTATACCACTACTCAGTGCAATCTATTGCATGGTGAAATGTGTTCTGATCGTAAACAATTCAGGGAACTAGTAGAATGCAATGCTTCCAGCTCCAAATCTCTGTCTCAAGAAGAAAAGGATTGCGAATCACAGTTCCAAAATACTTAGCAAAGGCTAGCAGATGGTAGATTTGGTGTATCGTTGCCTTTTAAGGATTCTGTTTCCAAACTAGGTGATTCTAAAACAATTGCTAGTGTGTGTGTGTGTGAGAAAAAATGGCTTGGATGCGAGTCCGTTAGCCACAATTGCTACTAAACGTTTTTATACTTTAGAGCGTAAGCTTCAACTAGACGATAAGTTAAGGCAAAGCTACAGTCAATTCATATCTGAGTACTTGTCAATGGGACACATGACTCAATGTGAGCCAACCAGTCGTATTTCAAATAAAATAGAATTTTATCTTCCTCATCACAGAGTTATTAAAGAAAGTCTAACTACTCAACTCAGAGTTGTTTTTAATGGTTCTTTTCAATCAGCTTCAGGTATTTCTATTAATAATGATTTACAGATGATAGGACCAGTCATACAGGATGATCTCATTTCCATCTTATTACGCTTCAGACAGCATTCATATGTCATTTCTGCAGACATAGCAAAAATGTATAGGCAAATTCTCATCGAACCTTTTCAAAGATACCTACAGAAAATAATTTGGAGATCTGATCCAACTCAACCTTTAAATTCTTACGAATTAAATACAGTTACATATGGAACCGCTTCGGCCAGCTTCTTAGCTGTTAGATGCATACGTCAGCTTTCATTAGATTTTGCAACTGAATTTCCAGAAGCTTCTCAAATTATTTCTAATGACATCTACGTAGATGACATTCTAACGGGTTCCGAATCGGCAGACGATCTATCGCGGTTGTGTTCAGAAATAATACACATTCTGAAATCAGGGTGTTTTTCTTTACGTAAATGGATTTCAAACGATCCTAATATTCTTCATAAATTACATGATTCTATATCTTCGTTAGATATTCCATTTTCATTTGGCTCAATCGGACACACTTTCTTACAAGGTTAATTCTCAACGTATATCAAAGGTTACGAAACGTACTATATTCTCAAGTATATCCCAAATATTCAACCCGTTGGGACTAGTCAGTCCATCAGTGATTAAAGCCAAAATTCTCTTGTAGCAATTATGGTTACAGAAAAGTGATTGGGATCAATCTGTTTCTCCATATATTTATACCCAGTGGTTAATATTTTACGATCAATTATTCCATTTAAATGAACTAAAAATTCCTAGGCATATGAAGCTAAAAGATTCTGTTGTGTTAGAAATGCACGCGTTTTCTGATGCTAGTGAATTAGCATATGGTTCTTGTATCTATGTTCCTAGTATCAATGGACAAGTAAAATATCCGTAAACCTATTAGTTGCCAAATCAAAGGTAGCTCCCCTCAAACGAGTTTCAATATCTCGTCTCGAACTATGCGCAGCCTTATATTGGCTCAGCTTGTTAATAAAGTAAATAATTCTTTGAAACTTAAATTTCGAAACTCATACTATTGGACCGATTCTACAATAGTTCTTGGTTGGATAAATACGTCATCTCATTTACTCAAAACATTTGTTGCCAATCGTGTCAGTGAGATTCAATCAATGACATCAGCTCACAATTGGAGACATGTTTTATCAAGTCAAAATCCAGCTGATTTGCTTTCACGCGGGATAAGACCATCTCTTCTTAAAACTTGTGATCTTTGGTGGCATGGTCCACAATTCTTGTCTCTTCCTGAAGAGTCATGGGAAGTATCTAGTACTCATCCCCAAATGTCTCTTCCCGAAATGAAGAATTCAGTTCAATCTTTAATTGCATTCAATTCCTTCAAGTTTCCATTTAATGATTTCTCCTGTCTTATTAAAATAAAAAGACTCGTTGCTTATTGGTTACGTTTTATTCATAATTGTTCCACACGCAATAAAACTCAAAGAGAGTCAGGTCGTCTTTATGCTGACGAGTTAGATCAATCTCTACATATTTTAATCAAGTTAGCTCAAGGTGAAGGATTTTCCACTGAATTATCTGATCTTTCAAAAGGAAAAGTAATTTCCCCCAAGAGTAAAATTCTTTCTCTCAACCCTTTCCTTGACGACAAAGGTATAATTAGAGTTGGTGGAAGAATATGTAATTCTAGTTCTGAATTTGATAAAAAACATCCTATCTTGTTACCAGCTAAGCATCATTTAACAATACTGATATTTAGTTTGAAGCATCAACTATTATTTCATTCAGTTGCTCAACATCTTTTAGCAGTTATTAGAGAAAATTTCTGGCCTATTAATGGCAGAAACACAGCAAAAAGAATAGTAAGAGAATGCATTTATTGCTTTCGTTTCAATCCTAAACACGTCTATCCGATAATGGGCAACTTACCCAAAGCTCGTGTTACTCCTTCATTCCCATTTTCCGTTACGGGTGTTGATTACGCTGGACCCTTTACCTTAAAAACCAAAAAGGGCCGTAATCCGTCATTTTATAAAGCATACGTAAGTTTATTTATTTTTCTTTCTACCAAAGCAATTCACTTGGAACTAGTAACCGATCTTACTGCTCAATCTTTTATATCCACGTTAAAACGTTGTACATCAAGACGTCGAAAACCAGTTCAGATTTTGTCTGACAATGATGCAAATTTCATAGGATCTTATAATGAATTAAAGGATTTAGGTAACTTTCTTAAAATTAATCAATCAAATATATCAGATGTTTGTGCGAATAATCAAATAAATTGGAAATTTATACCAGTATATTCACCTCATTTCGGAGGAATTTATGAATCGGGTATTAAGTCTATGAAATCTAATTTGAAAAGAGTCATTTCAAATTCACATCTTAGTTATGAGAATTTCGACACTGTTCTTGTTCAGATAGAAGGTATATTAAACTCTCGACCTTTGACTCCAATGTCAGCTGATCCTTCCGACTTTACCCCAATCACTCCTGCCCACTTCTTGATTGGATGCTCAATGGAATCAATTCCAGAAGTTGACCTTACAGACATAAATCCCGGAAAACTTCATCAATTTCAAAGACTCCAGCAGATCCGGCAGCACTTTTGGCGTCGATGGTCTTTGGAATATATATCCGAACTGCAGAGTCGACAAAAATGGAAAATACACATGTCAAACATTCAGCTTGGAGATTTAGTCCTGATAAAGGATAAGGGACAGCACTCGTTAAATTGGTTGATGGGTCGTGTTCATTCACTTCATCCTGGTCCAGATGGTGTAACCAGAGTGGTTACTATTCGCACTTCAAAGGGTCTTACCAAGAGAGCAGTTAGTACGATATGTCCGCTTCCTATAGACACAATGCAGTGATAACTGACGAACAATAATAAAGTGCTATTATACGGTGTAGAGGCCTGGACTCTCAAACAGAACAACATAAAAAATATTGAAAGTTTCGAGATGTGGTGCTACCGTCGAATGCTGAAGATAAGTTGGGTTGAAAGAATCACAAATCTTGAAGTAATACGAAGGATAGGAAGAGACCCAGAAATTTTATTAACGATAAAACGAAGAAAACTCGAGTATTTGGGTCACCTGATGAGAGGTCATAAATACGCATTACTTCAAAATATAATGCAAGGAAAAATAGAAGGAAAACGGAATCCAGGCCGTAGAAGAATGTCGTGGATGCGGAATTTGAGAGAGTGGTTTGGCTGCACCACTAATGAACTTTTTAGATCAGCTGTAAACAAAATCAGGTAGCCTTGATGATTTCCAATCTCCGATAGGAGTGGCACAAGAAGAAGAAGATGACAAATAAATGAATGTTAAAAGAAAAGTACTTTGGAGTGTGTAATAGCTATTTGTATAACAAGGGAGGAAAGTGCTACTTTTCCTCCCGAGAATAAAGTTTACTGCCCGACGCGCAGCGGAGGGCAGTAATTATTCAAGGGAGGAAAAGGCACTTTACTCCCATGTTATACATATGGTTTTTCCACCTTTCTCAAATAACAAGTCATTTTTTCATTTTTACTTAATTTATTTACGTAACTAAACAACAAAATTTATTAGAACTAAAACTAACAAGTAGGTACAATATAACTGTCAACTGTCAAATATAAGTCAAATTATTAATGTAAACATTGTTAAATCAAAATAACAATTTACTGTTTTTTACCATCCTGCAAAATACAACGTGTTTTATAAATAATCGTTAAATTGTATAGATACTTACGTAATAAAAAATAGATATTGTACAGGGCGTCAATAAGTTATATTTCATGAAATGAATAGCATGACGTCACTTTTACTTTTCCTCCCTAGGGAGGAAAAGTACAACTTTGCTCCCTGCAATCAGGTCCGGAAAAGTATGCTTTCGGTAGAGGTAGGTGGAAAAACTATTTACATCCTAGCTGAGCTCTTTCGGCTTACAAAGCCATCTTCAATGCTATACTTAATTACAATAAAATTACTTGATATATGTAAGTAACTAATTTTAAATGATAAAATGTTTAACTTACGTCAAAAACTATATGTTGTATACTAATGAGAATTTCATTTTTTATTGAAAACATTACTTAAAGACTTCTAAATTTTGTAGAAACTTAGAGGATTGTTGCACATTTTTGATGAATGTTTTAAAACCATTCAAAAACTTATATAATGTTAATTTCCTGTATGTGATACATGTCAGCTGTCATTTTAAAAAAATATTTAGAAAACCACATCGCGTTCAGTCTGTCAGTTCATTCTGTCAGCTGCCTTAGCTCCAGATGGGAGGTGCTTGCAGCTTGCACCTTATAATACTCAAATTTTTTAACATGTTTTAGTGAAGTTCTAATGTGTTATTTCTAGATGATTTTTCAAGTTTCTTTTAAATTAAATAAAAAAAATTTCAACCATCCTCCAAGATCTTTTAACTTTGGAAGAAGAATTCTTCAGGGAATATTTTCTATACGTTTTTTCAATAAAAAATGGGATTCTCTTTAAAAGTGGTACTTTATACCTTTTGACCTAAGTTAAACATTGTAATATATAAAATTAGTTATTTAATTAGTGTAGCTTAGCTCCGAAGATGACTTTGTGCGCTCAGCTATAATAGGTCTGGATCCCGCGTATGAAAAAAAAGTTGATTAATAGCAAGCTGAAAATTTGTTAATAGCTTAAGGGTGTCTAGTTGGACAAACTTTGATATATGAGAACACTGGAACAGGGGAAGTTTTAATTGTGGAACAGGTTAAAAATTTGGAACGGTCACACCACGAAAACGGCACATTTATTTTGTCCGACAGAACAGACTTAAACTCTTCTAACAGAGATTAAACTCTCATGCAAAAATCAGACTGCTATTTATCACCAAATGGGCGTTTTAATGAGTGGAACATGTAGAATATGTCAAATGACGGAAATTATGACAGGTGATAAATAGCAGTCTGATTTTTGCATGAGAGCTTAATCTCTGTTCGGAGAGTTTAAGTCTGTTCTGTCGGACAAAATAAATGTCCCGTTTTCGTGGTGTGACCGTTCCAAATTTTTAACCTGTTCCACAATTAAAACTGCCCCTGTTACAGTGTTCCCATATATCAAAGTTTATCCGACTAGACACCCTCAAGCTATTAACAAATTTTCAGCTTGCTATTAATCAACTTTTTTTTCATACGCGGGATCCAGACCTATAAGGACGTAAATATTTTTAAACGCTTCAAAAATAATTTTCGTTTCTCATTTACTAATTAAATTTTTTATATTTTTCTATTATTTTTAGAACAATAAATGACGAAACAATAAACTCAAATACACTTTGGGTTGGAAATCCAAAAAAGATATTTTTATCACAAAATCTATAACAGTAAGAAACACTTTTGTACCCACAGTGCGCTGGAATAAGTGTTACCCCCCCCCCCCTATTAACACTCTGGGACAGGTCGATTTTTAAAATAATCATAGTATATTATAGCATCAATATTTAAGGCGACAACCATACCTTTTTTTAGATGGGAAAGTGCATCGTGTAACACCTCATTTACAATCTTTTGAAATATTGATTACAAAAATTTACAATACTTCAATACTTTTTAATGGCGTAGGCGCAAAATTTCAGTCCAATGCTTTTTAAATGTACTTTTTTTTTCGAATCCTGAAAAAACTAATAAGTATTTTTGAAAAATTGAAAAGCAGAATAAAAGACTACATTATTATCGAGAGCCAAAAGTCCCTGAAAACTTCCATAATGTTTATTTTAATGAGTTATAGGGGTGAAAAGTAAGATAAAATTAAGTATGATTTTTAATCTTAAATAAATTATTTAAAAGAAACTTTTTGTTTATTCTAACTGACTTTAGACCCTCGGTAATAATCAAATCTTTCATTCTGTGTTTAAATTTTTCAAGAATACTCATTAGTTTTCTCAGGATTCGAAAAAAATGAATGCATTTAAAAAGAATTGAACCGCAATTTTAATATACTATGAATATTTTAAAAATCGACCTGTCCGAGCGTTTTGCTTATGTGCTAAAAATAAATAAGTTAATATGAAGAGGGTTAGCATTTATTGCAGCGCACTGTGTGAATTTTGCGTTATGCCAATGGCCTTAGTTGTCGAGGCATTTAAGCTAAAAAAACATTTTGAACATTGATAGTGGATTTATTTGCTTCTTTACTATTTAGATATTTTATGGAAAATAAAAGACAGTAAACAAATAAACAGTAGTCACTACACGCCATGGATCTTTGTTACGTGGGATAATTTTCAAGAAGTGAAACGTGAATTACACACTGGATGTCATACAGGGTAGGTCGTTTTTCATGTGATGAGTTCCTTCAGTGTACATTTCTTTTGTTTAAGACGGCTAATGAGAATTCTATAGGCCTATACAATATATTATAAATGTAAGAAATAAATAAATAAATACAAAGTGTGTGTTTTATTTTAACAAAAAAGTAAAATTTATGATTTCAAATTATAAAAGAAGCTAGACTATCCCTCAATATATTGTAAAAAAATATTGTAACGCTAGCACTACCACAAATAATTGATTAGGCCACAAATAATTACCACATTTAGGGCAATCAATGAGGATATTTGGCTCCGAATTCCCTCCGACTACATCGATTTACTTGATATTTTCAGAGTAAGCAAGGAATAGATCAGGAAATAAAGTCTACCCCATGCCGATGTGTACTTTTATCTTGGGGTGGCTCCCTCCCCTTCTCGGGGGGTGAAACATTTTTTGGTTAAAATAACCACGGAAGTGGCTAGAGAACCTAATTCTAAGCAAAAATTGTTCTATACAGTGAGCACGTAAAGGTTGGAATAAATTCATTTTCTCGAGAATGGATAATTTTCGAAAAAAACCCCGAAACAGGTCAATTTTTATTTTTAAATTACGACTTTTTGGCATATACATCATACTAGTGACGTCACCCATGTGGGCGTGATGACGTCATCGATGATTTTTTTAAATAAGAATAGGGGTCGTGTGATAGCTCATTTGAAAGGTAATTCAATTCTCTATTCAGTAATATAAACATTAACATAATTATTTATACAGGGTGTCAAAAAAAAATTTTTTGGGTAAAATGTATTGACATAAAAAGAAGAATGTATGTGATTTATTTAATTCAAAATACATTTTACTGCTCTCAGAAAACTGAAAAAAATGTTTATTTGAAAAATAATCATTGCTTTTCGCTTAAATTAGATGTTCAAACTGTCACGAGGCTGGTGGGTGGAGGCTTTAATATTGAATTTAAGCAAAAAAACAATATTTATTTGCCAAATAAACATTTTTTACTGTTTTCTGATAGCAGTAAAATGTATTTTGAAATGAATAAATTACACACATTCTTCTTTTTATGTCAATAAATTTAATTCAGAAAAAATTTTTTTGGGCACCCTGTATAAATAATTATGCTAATGTTTATATTGCTGAATAGAGAATTGAATTACCTTTCAAATAAGCTATCACACGACCCCCATTTTCATTTAAAAAAATCATCGATGATGTCATCACGCCCAGATGGGTGACGTCACTAGTATGATATAAATGCCAATAAGTCGTAATTTAAAAATAGAAATTGACCTGTTTTGGGATTTTTTTCCAAAATTGTCAATTTTCGAGAAAATGAATTTATTCCAACCTTTACGTGCTCACTGTATATTTTTTTTAAACTCAATAGCTTTTGAGTTATTCGTTATTGAAAATTGGCCATTTTCATGGAAAAATAACACCTTTTCGGACGGCTTTTTGCGAATACCTTAAAAACTATGCATCTGACGAAAAAAACTATATAAAATGTTTTTGTAGCTTATAAAAAAACAAAGATAATTGTTCCTTCATAAATCTTCTAGTTATAATACGAAAAGAGATATGATAGGTGAGAAAAGTTTTTTTTTTGGTGCATATTCAGATCGGTGTATTCAACTTGAAATAACAGAGAAACGGTCGATGTTAGGTGTATAATAATACTTATACCTTTTATATATATATATTGTTCTTGAACTCCCAAGTGGAGCATAGAGCTTCAGTGAAAACGCGCCACCGTGTTCTATTTTGCGCTAGGGCCTTCACCTCATTCCAAGACTTTCCTTGACTTCTTATCTCGTCCATGATGGATCTTCTCCAAGTTTGGGCTGGACCAGGGCCGTGTGGTGCTATGATGCGGTGAGGCAGCCGCATCAGGCGGCATCACAAGGGGGCGGCATAATCAGTAAAATCAAAATACAAATTGAGCCATTCAATAATTAAAGAATATATAGGACCAAGTGTTAGCCGAAAATATTTAACTGGTCAAGGTTTAACAGAACTTATTTTGATAAATTTGGAAAAAAAATAGTTCCTGATTTAAAACGACTCAGAGGACAAAGTTATGATAACGGGGTTAATATGAAAGTAATAAGAAGGGGTGTGCAAAACAGAATATTTGAAACATATCCGAGGGCGTTTTACGTGCACTGCGCATGCCACCTTAGTCATAAATGACGCAGCGTCTTCTTCTACAGAAACAACAAACCTTTTTTGTATTATACAAGAACTGTACACTTTTTTTCTGGTTTTACAAAGCGTTGGGAAGTTCTGAAAAAAACATGTTTCACAACTAACACTAAAACCGTTGAATAGGTACTACTAGATGTTTAAGTCGAATAGATGCATTGAAACCTCTAGATTTCAATTTTGTGAAATACATACATAATGCCTTATTCGAAATAATAGAAGACGTCAACAATAATTCAGAAACTAAAATCAAAGTACGAGGATTAGTAAAAAATATTAAAAATTATAAATTTATATGCGGTGTAGTTCTTTGGCACGATATTCTACTTTATATAAATTCAGTCTCGAAGATGTTGCAACATGTAACTATAAATTTGTCAGATTGTGTAAAAATGTCAGAAACTATGGAAAACTGAAAATTTACTGACAATTTGGCTATGACCAAATGAAAATTACTGTTAATGTAATTGCAGAAAATCTTGTAAGTTCCGAATTTCCTGCTGAAAACGAATATTGAGGCTAGAGAAAAATGCGTCAATTTGATCTGTGGATTAGCTCTCAACAGAGAAAGATAAATTTAAAGTAAATTTTTCCATCTATATTTTAAACATTGCCTTTAATTCTTTGATTGATCGATTTTCAATTTTAGAAAGTAATAATAAAAATTTTTAATTTTTATATGATATTTTTAAATTGAGGAAAATATAAGAAAAGGGAAAGATGATAAAATACTAGAAAAATACTAGAAATATTCATTCAATACTTTTCATAGAAAAAGAATCGGATATAGAGGCAAATGATTTTCTATTTTCTAGAAGATTTATTGCGTGATTTATCCCAAATGATACAATACTCAATGAAATCTTTAGAGGTTTTGAACTATTTGTGTCAAAATAACCTAATTTCTTTATACCCAAATATAGTTGTACCACTAAGGGCCGGTATTATCTGTTCCGATTAAACCCGGTTAGCGCAATTTTGTCATGCGAGGTGCAGAAAGTACCGACCCTAAGAATTTTATTAACAGTCTCTGTCTCGGTAGCTTGGGGAAAGAAGTTTTTCAAAATTAAAAATGATTAAAAACTATTTGCGAAGCTCCATAAGACAAACAAAACTAAAAAAAATAGCACTTATTTCAATAGAGTCCTCACTAGCTGCTACTTTAGACTACACCAATCTGATTGACGAGTTTGCCAAAATTAAAATCAAAAGGATAAAATTGTAATTTTCATAAATGTTATTTAATGTTAATACACATTTCATATTTCATTTAATTTCAAACATGTTTTGTTTTTAAAATAAAAGTTGTCCTTCATTTTGTGTAATTTCAATTAATAAAAATAAATGCTAGTATTAACTTTCAATAATATTTAGGGGGCGGCATTTCGAAGACTTGCATCATATTGAAAAGATGTACCGCACGACTCTGTGCTGGACGACCTCTTTTTCTTTTTCCTTGAGGATTCCACTCTAGGACAGTTTTTGCAATACTGAAACTATCTTTTCGGAGTGTGTGACCTATCCACCCCCACTTTCTGGATTTTATTTCATTTTCTACCCTCTTTTGTTGGGTCAGGTGTAGCAGATCTTCGTTACTGATGGTGTTTGGCCAATTTACGGACAATTATTCGTAGACATTTTTAACAAAGACCTGCAATTTGTCTGTAAGGGATTTTGTCACTTTCGAGGTTTCACATCCATAGAGTAGAACAGACATAACATTTGACTGGAATATTCGGATCTTTGTCCTTGTAGTATATTCCCCAGACCTCCAAACAGGGTTAAGCATGCTGAATGCTTGTTGAGCTTTTCGTATCCTCATACGAATATACTTTTCTGTACCTCCGCTTTCTATTATGACACTTCCAAGGTACGTGAAGTTTTCCACATTTTCAATCTGCATGTTGTCGATATTAAATAGCGTGTTGTTCCTTGCTTTTATTCTCATGGATTTGGTTTTACTAATATCGATTTTTAAACCTATATTATTGGCTTCAGTGGATAGTGTTTCCAATTGGTCGGCCACATCCTGGAACCTTTGTCCTAACAGGCAGATATCGTCGGCGTATTCTAGATCACTTAGGCGTGTGGTTAACGTCCATTGTATCCCTTTTGTGTCGAAGTCTGGTTTGGAAAGAACATAGTCTAGAGCTATGTTAAACAGAAACGGAGAAAGCACACATCCCTGTCTGACTCCAGTAAGTACGTCAAATTCATCACTGTTGATCCCATTGTGTGTCACGCTGCACGTCGCCTTTGTGTACAGTGACTTTATAATGGAAATTATTTTATGAGGAGTGTTTCTTAGCTCTAAAATTTTCCATATAGCAGAATGAGATAGGCTGTCAAGGGCACGTTCGAAATCAACAAAAACAATGTATAGAGGTGTGTTCCATTCAACCGATTGTTCCATTATTACCCTCACAGTATTAATGTGATCTATGCAGGAAGATTCTGGTCTAAAACCTGCTTAATTTGCACGAAATTCAACCTTGTTTGTTATGATGGTCTTGAAATGATGATCTTTTATGTATGATGGTCGTGAAAATTTTATTTATGATGGTAAGCAAGGTTATTCCTCTCCAATTTTTTCACAGTGTGAGGTTGCCCTTTTTTGGAAGCTTAATAATGTTGCCTTTTTTCCAGCCCGCTGGAATGCCGTTTGTTTCCCACACCTCTCGGATTATGGGGAGCAAAAGTTCAGCGGTTAGATGCGGGTCAGTTTCAAGTAGATCGGCAGCAATGTTATCGATTCCCGGGGACCTGTTATTTCTCAGAGATTTGATAGCTGTTATTATCTCCGTTTTGGAAGGGGACTCGCAAGATATACGCAAGTCTATATTCTGCTGGTGTTCAACAATTTCATCTGCGTTATCCCTGGGCGTGCCTAGCATCTCCTGAAAGTGCTCTTTCCATCTCTCTACTTGGTCATCCGTTGTAGTAAGTAATTCACCTGTCTTGGATCTTACAATTTTCGAATAGTTGGGCCCATTTTTTGTTAATCGTATTTCACGATTACTACGATTTTGTCAATCGTAGTAATTTGGTACACTTCTCTAGTCCTGTTGTGTTATGCAGCTCTTTCTGCTTGTTTTGCCAGTTCTTCAGCCCACCTTCTTTTGTCTCTTCTTGCATTCTTTTTAACTGCTTTATTTAGTGTTTCTCATTCTTGTTGTCAGTTCGTTCTTCCTTCTGCAGTTCTTGCTTGTAAGGTATCTTTTTTCGTTGTTTTCTTTCCTCAATAAAATTCCAAGTTTCATCTGATATCCATTCCTTTCTATCTTTCCTTTTTTTACCCAGTTTGTCTTCAGCTATTTCTGTCAGAATATTTGCCAAATCTTTCCAGCTATTTACTTCACGTTCTCTTGTTTTTACTTGAAGCTCCTCCCTAAACATGTGTTTTCCTGGGAGCGTTTTAAATTTGTTTAGATTATAATGTGGGTCTGTTGGTGTTTCTTGTGATTTTGTTTTTTGCCATCTTAATTTTAATGGTACCAATTACCAGATGGTGGACACTTGCGATGTCTCCTCCTCTTTTATTTCGTACATCAACAAGTGATGATCTGCATCTTTTTGATATGGCGATGTGGTCTATTTGATTTTCTCTTGTATGACCAGGTGCAGTTCATGTTACCTTGTGAATATTTTTATGTGGAAAGATGGTTCCACCAATAAATAAACGATGATTGGAGCAATAATTTGTAAAGCGCTCTCCATTTTCATTCATCACTCCCAGGCCATGTTTGCCCATTACGGTTTCTAAATTAATATTGTCTTCTCCAACTTTAGCGTTCATATCGCCCATCACTATTAGGATATAGCCCTTGTTTACTTGTTGGGTCGTTTGTTCTAGTTGTTCGTAGAAAATGTCTCTAGAAATGTCTGTAGAAAATCTTCTAAAACTAATACCTTTTAGAGTGCTTAAAAAGACTGTTAAGTATTTGTTAAAATATATATAATACGCCACTGTTTATGCCATACTGTCATATCGCCATTGTAAAAAAATAGAATTTGATTGTCAAACTACAAAAAAGGCGTCATGTACTTTTAGAATAAAAAATATTTAATTCAGATTAGTTTGTCCAGAACAACAAAAAAAAAATAGAAACTAAAGTGTCAATGGGCTTTCCCTGTGTAATAGCTCCATACTAATGGTCCTTCGAGCCGGATACCAGTGGAATATTGGTAAATTTTGGACGAATTTCAGTGTCGTTCCAGCTTCATATTCAAGCAACCGTTAATTGGACAAACAAACGATTCAAAAACTCATTTTACGTCGCTCATCGAGAACTTCAAAGTCTGTGAGTCAGTTTTTACCTAAAATATTGCTTTCTTATTTGATTATAAATAAAAGTGTTGATAATTGTCATATTTGAGATCTGAATTTGCAATTTTTCTTTGTTTTTTAAAACATTAATAAATAAAATAGCGGTAATAAAATTAACTTAATAATTTCTATATTCATTAAGATTAAGTAATTAATATCTATAAACCTTAATAATTTCTATACAGCGTATTTAAAATCTCAAACCATTTATTGCTGCAAATAAATGTTAAAAACTAAAAAATCAAAAACGTCAAAAATGTCAGAAGCTATTGATAAATTACGTAAAAATAGGAATTCTGTCAAAATCCACTTAACTGTATTTAGTAAATTCGTAGATAATTTTAATACAGCAGATGGATCTGTTACTGAGTTGCAAGCTAGATTAAATAATGCATAACATTCAATACGCGAATTTGAGGATATTCACCGAGAAATCGAAGCATCTTTGAATCAAATTTCCGAAGAAGAAATAAATTACCGCATAGAATTCAATTCATTGTACTATTCAACGATAAAAATGCCCAAACTAATAAATCTAGTTCTACTTCTATCATAATTCTTCTTCAGCACAGCAATCTACAAATATTGTATATATAACCAAGTTTGGTTGGATAATACTAGGTCCAATTCTTCAATCATCTTATACCACTACTCAGTGCAATCTATTGCATGGTGAAATGTGTTCTGATCGTAAACAATTCAGGGAACTAGTAGAATGCAATGCTTCCAGCTCCAAATCTCTGTCTCAAGAAGAAAAGGATTGCGAATCACAGTTCCAAAATACTTAGCAAAGGCTAGCAGATGGTAGATTTGGTGTATCGTTGCCTTTTAAGGATTCTGTTTCCAAACTAGGTGATTCTAAAACAATTGCTAGTGTGTGTGTGTGTGAGAAAAAATGGCTTGGATGCGAGTCCGTTAGCCACAATTGCTACTAAACGTTTTTATACTTTAGAGCGTAAGCTTCAACTAGACGATAAGTTAAGGCAAAGCTACAGTCAATTCATATCTGAGTACTTGTCAATGGGACACATGACTCAATGTGAGCCAACCAGTCGTATTTCAAATAAAATAGAATTTTATCTTCCTCATCACAGAGTTATTAAAGAAAGTCTAACTACTCAACTCAGAGTTGTTTTTAATGGTTCTTTTCAATCAGCTTCAGGTATTTCTATTAATAATGATTTACAGATGATAGGACCAGTCATACAGGATGATCTCATTTCCATCTTATTACGCTTCAGACAGCATTCATATGTCATTTCTGCAGACATAGCAAAAATGTATAGGCAAATTCTCATCGAACCTTTTCAAAGATACCTACAGAAAATAATTTGGAGATCTGATCCAACTCAACCTTTAAATTCTTACGAATTAAATACAGTTACATATGGAACCGCTTCGGCCAGCTTCTTAGCTGTTAGATGCATACGTCAGCTTTCATTAGATTTTGCAACTGAATTTCCAGAAGCTTCTCAAATTATTTCTAATGACATCTACGTAGATGACATTCTAACGGGTTCCGAATCGGCAGACGATCTATCGCGGTTGTGTTCAGAAATAATACACATTCTGAAATCAGGGTGTTTTTCTTTACGTAAATGGATTTCAAACGATCCTAATATTCTTCATAAATTACATGATTCTATATCTTCGTTAGATATTCCATTTTCATTTGGCTCAATCGGACACACTTTCTTACAAGGTTAATTCTCAACGTATATCAAAGGTTACGAAACGTACTATATTCTCAAGTATATCCCAAATATTCAACCCGTTGGGACTAGTCAGTCCATCAGTGATTAAAGCCAAAATTCTCTTGTAGCAATTATGGTTACAGAAAAGTGATTGGGATCAATCTGTTTCTCCATATATTTATACCCAGTGGTTAATATTTTACGATCAATTATTCCATTTAAATGAACTAAAAATTCCTAGGCATATGAAGCTAAAAGATTCTGTTGTGTTAGAAATGCACGCGTTTTCTGATGCTAGTGAATTAGCATATGGTTCTTGTATCTATGTTCCTAGTATCAATGGACAAGTAAAATATCCGTAAACCTATTAGTTGCCAAATCAAAGGTAGCTCCCCTCAAACGAGTTTCAATATCTCGTCTCGAACTATGCGCAGCCTTATATTGGCTCAGCTTGTTAATAAAGTAAATAATTCTTTGAAACTTAAATTTCGAAACTCATACTATTGGACCGATTCTACAATAGTTCTTGGTTGGATAAATACGTCATCTCATTTACTCAAAACATTTGTTGCCAATCGTGTCAGTGAGATTCAATCAATGACATCAGCTCACAATTGGAGACATGTTTTATCAAGTCAAAATCCAGCTGATTTGCTTTCACGCGGGATAAGACCATCTCTTCTTAAAACTTGTGATCTTTGGTGGCATGGTCCACAATTCTTGTCTCTTCCTGAAGAGTCATGGGAAGTATCTAGTACTCATCCCCAAATGTCTCTTCCCGAAATGAAGAATTCAGTTCAATCTTTAATTGCATTCAATTCCTTCAAGTTTCCATTTAATGATTTCTCCTGTCTTATTAAAATAAAAAGACTCGTTGCTTATTGGTTACGTTTTATTCATAATTGTTCCACACGCAATAAAACTCAAAGAGAGTCAGGTCGTCTTTATGCTGACGAGTTAGATCAATCTCTACATATTTTAATCAAGTTAGCTCAAGGTGAAGGATTTTCCACTGAATTATCTGATCTTTCAAAAGGAAAAGTAATTTCCCCCAAGAGTAAAATTCTTTCTCTCAACCCTTTCCTTGACGACAAAGGTATAATTAGAGTTGGTGGAAGAATATGTAATTCTAGTTCTGAATTTGATAAAAAACATCCTATCTTGTTACCAGCTAAGCATCATTTAACAATACTGATATTTAGTTTGAAGCATCAACTATTATTTCATTCAGTTGCTCAACATCTTTTAGCAGTTATTAGAGAAAATTTCTGGCCTATTAATGGCAGAAACACAGCAAAAAGAATAGTAAGAGAATGCATTTATTGCTTTCGTTTCAATCCTAAACACGTCTATCCGATAATGGGCAACTTACCCAAAGCTCGTGTTACTCCTTCATTCCCATTTTCCGTTACGGGTGTTGATTACGCTGGACCCTTTACCTTAAAAACCAAAAAGGGCCGTAATCCGTCATTTTATAAAGCATACGTAAGTTTATTTATTTTTCTTTCTACCAAAGCAATTCACTTGGAACTAGTAACCGATCTTACTGCTCAATCTTTTATATCCACGTTAAAACGTTGTACATCAAGACGTCGAAAACCAGTTCAGATTTTGTCTGACAATGATGCAAATTTCATAGGATCTTATAATGAATTAAAGGATTTAGGTAACTTTCTTAAAATTAATCAATCAAATATATCAGATGTTTGTGCGAATAATCAAATAAATTGGAAATTTATACCAGTATATTCACCTCATTTCGGAGGAATTTATGAATCGGGTATTAAGTCTATGAAATCTAATTTGAAAAGAGTCATTTCAAATTCACATCTTAGTTATGAGAATTTCGACACTGTTCTTGTTCAGATAGAAGGTATATTAAACTCTCGACCTTTGACTCCAATGTCAGCTGATCCTTCCGACTTTACCCCAATCACTCCTGCCCACTTCTTGATTGGATGCTCAATGGAATCAATTCCAGAAGTTGACCTTACAGACATAAATCCCGGAAAACTTCATCAATTTCAAAGACTCCAGCAGATCCGGCAGCACTTTTGGCGTCGATGGTCTTTGGAATATATATCCGAACTGCAGAGTCGACAAAAATGGAAAATACACATGTCAAACATTCAGCTTGGAGATTTAGTCCTGATAAAGGATAAGGGACAGCACTCGTTAAATTGGTTGATGGGTCGTGTTCATTCACTTCATCCTGGTCCAGATGGTGTAACCAGAGTGGTTACTATTCGCACTTCAAAGGGTCTTACCAAGAGAGCAGTTAGTACGATATGTCCGCTTCCTATAGACACAATGCAGTGATAACTGACGAACAATAATAAAGTGTGTACTATTTTTTTTTGAACTTATTGCTTATTGGCTATTATATTATCACTGATTCAAATGTTTAGTTTTTAATAGTTTTATTTGATTATGTTTGCTTATGTCATTGATTATTTTGCTTATGTTCATTCAGTATACTTTCATAATTATTATTTGAAAGGTGTGCCTTTCAAGGTGGCCGGTATGTTAAGTATTTGTTAAAATATATATAATACGCCACTGTTCATGTCATACTGCCACATCGCCATTGCAAAAAAATAGAATTTGATTGTCAAATTACAAAAAAGGCGTCATGTACTTTTAGGATAAAAAATATTTAATTCAGATTAGTTTGTCCAGAACAACAAAAAAAAATAAGAAACTAAAGTGTCAAGGGGCTTTCCCTGTGTAATAGCTCCAAAGACCTTTAAAATAAGCAATAATTAATGTAGATGACATTCAACCTAAGCGAATATGCTGCAAACTATCGATGGCTAATGTATTTAAAAAAAAAAAGTATATTTTTCACCCTCATCCTTCAGAGTTTAAATACATCGTTTTCCTTCTACAATATTTTTATTATAGTTCTATTTTTATGTTTAAAAAGTTGGACGGGTTTAAAATGAATGATTTTTTATAGGGGGCATTTTCGAATTTTCTTAAAAAATCTTCCTTTTTCTCCATGTAACTCGAAAATGATCAGAGATACGAAAAAAATATACCAAACATAAACGTAGGGTTTTTTAGTTAAAAATTTTGTGTCTGCTTTTATTACTGTATCTCTTATTGTCTTCAAGTTACAGGGAGAAAAAGGAAGATTTTTAAGAAAACCTAAAATGCGCTTTATAATTTGATTTTATGTTATTTCAAAAACCATTCATTTTAAACCCGTTCAACTTTTTGAACATCGAAATAACACTATAATAAGAAGAATTGTAGAAGGAAAACGATGTATTTAAATTCTGAATAATGAGGGGTGAAAAATACACTTCCCATTTTTTCTTAAAATACATTAGCCATCAATATTTTGCAGCATATCTCGCTTAGGTTGAGTGTAATAAACATTTAATATTGCTCATTTTAAAGGTCTTTTTAAGCACTTTAAAAGGTATTGGTAGCATTATACACCTTAAATCGACCGTTTCTATGGTATTTCAAGTTGAATACACCGATTTAAGCATGCACCAAAAAAACAAACTCTTCTCACCTACCATATCTCTTTTTAAAAAGCTACAAAAATATTTTATACAGTTTTTTCGTTAGATGCATAGTTTTTAAGGTATTCGCAAAAAAGCCGTCCGAAAATGTGTCATTTTTCAATGAAATTGGCCAATTTTCAACCACCAATAAATCAAAAACTATTTTCAAATTAGTTTTCAAAAAAAATTATAGAACAGTTTTTGCTTAGGATTAGGTTCTCTAGCGACTTCCGTGGCTATTTTAACCAAAAAATTTTCCACCCACGAGAAGGGGTGGGAGCCACCCCCAAAATAAAAGCAGACATCGGCATGGGGTAGAATTTGAATTAGAAGATAAGTAGAGGCTATTGCCAAAATTTCATTTAAATCCATGCAGTAGGATAGAATTCGGAGGTAATATCCTTTTCTTGTTCCCATTGACTGGCGCAATTGTGAAATAATAGGTACATTAATTAATTTTGGGAGCCTACTGTCACCGTCTACGCTTCAGTGTAAGTTGGTCTTGTCTTAATCAGAAATGAGAAAAATGAGAATTCGGATTGGGACAAATAAAGAAAAAAAGTTATCATATTGATTATAAAAACATAGTAAAGTAATGATATTTATCATGTACAAGCAAAACCCCATAGCTTTTCAAATAAATAAAGTGATATTTATTGTATCAATGGATTACTTGTTTCTGTGTAGGATGAAGATGACTTCTGACGATGTCTTCAATCTACCATAGTGTTCTTGAAGACAGATAGGTGTTTTTATTCCCACGATGGTATCGTCGACGAATAAGAGTTGTTTTTAAAGTCCCACCCGAAGGAGGACACGGACAATTTTAATTTGTTCTAAAATATTAAATAATAAATCCTGTATTAGGCTGTGGTCTTTAATAAATGCCGTAGGTTACGTACAGCGTCAAGCCAGACGTTGCATACATCCTTTGTCAGTCACCGGCAACTTCACGTAGTCAATACAAAACATAGGCCATCATTATCAACAAACACCGTAGGTCGCGTCCAGAGTCAGCTGTGGTTACAAATAAATGCCGCAGGTTGGGTACAGCGCAGCGTTTGTCGATCACCGGCAATAACATTCTAGTCTAAGAGCTAGAGCCGAAAAATCATCGTCATAAGTAATATGGAGTTTGACATGTGAAATGTTAGTCCAGGGCACATCTGTTTTGAGATGGACGTTGAGAGGTGACTCAAATTTTTTTGCAGAAATTTCTTGAAAATAACTCAAATAATAATATTTGAGTTATCCTCCCACTTAAAATGGTCCGGAACATTGTTTAAATAATCAAAATGTCAAAATATGAAGGAAAAATTCGATTTTTTTATTGGTTTTTTGATTATAACTTAAAAACCATTCATTTCTGAGAAAAGTTGTGCTGACATAAAAGTTGCGTTATTAAATTTCCTACAATATAAAATTGGTTAAAAATTAAAAAAAATAGTCTCGCTTGTTGCAAAATAGCAATAATTGCGAAAAAAACCATACAAAAACAAGTATCCGCATTTTACGTTTTTCGACCATTTATGCTACACTTAGGACCTTCATATTTTACCCAGAAAAACTTTATGATATAGTAAAACAAAACTGTAAATTTCATTGAGATCGGTTTTTTAGATTTTGAAAAATAAATTTTGCAATCCAGCTTTCGCAATAAAAATTCATTTTTTTTAAATGTTGCAGGAGTGAAAATAAAACAGATCGCAAGTTGATTTTTTTTTGCTTATAGAAGTTTACTGTACCTTTCATTTGCAATTTGCAAATTTAAAATCGATTAATTACCGCAGCGTCAGCAAATTTTTTAAATAAACACAGGTTGTTCGATTCACACAAGTTGATTTCCACCAAAATTTCTTCCAATCTTTATCTAATATATTATTTTCTTACTCTATATTTTGTTGTATTTTAATATTTTAATTCCACAAAAATCAAACTGATTTTATTATTGTTTGTGAAATATTGTTTAAACAATTGCATATGTTTAAAAATAATAAACTTTTATTCTCTAAGTTAAAATATATGAACAAAGAAAATTTTTGCTAAAGAAAGTGTTATTTCAAAGGATAGAATATGTGTTTTTATTTTGCAATAAACAAATTTATTTATTTATATCGAAATGTAATAAAAATTAAAATGTATCAATCATTATCAAAGGTCATTGGAATGCCCAATCAGAGCAAACTATCCGCTGTCCTGCGCGTAGGACCAATAATTAATGTTTATTTAAAAATTTCGTGACGCCGTGATAGTTAATACATTTTAGTTTTGCAGATTTCAAATGAAAGGTACAGTACACTTCTATAAGAAAAAAAATTTCAACTTGCTATCTGCTTTATTTTCAGTCCTGTAACATTTTGAAAAAATGAATTTTTTTTGCGAAAGCTGGATTGCAAAATTTATTTTGCAAAATCTATTGAACCGAACTTAATGAAATTTACAGTAGTGTTTTATTGTTACATGATGTTTTTCTGGGTGAAATACGAAGGTCCTAAGTGTAGCATAAATGGTTTAAAAACGTAAAATGCGAATACTTGTTTTTGTATGTTTTTTTCGCAATCATTGCTATTTTGCAACAACAGTGACTATTTTTTAAATTCTTAACCAATTCTATATTGTAGGAAATTTAATTACAGTTGAGTCCGCGAGTCTTTACCCGTGCGTCATTAATACCTAGCGAGATAAAACACATAATTTTTTTATTAGTTCAGAGAAATAAGGAAAAAAAATATCGTGTTGGTGACACATCCCCCTCCAGGCTGAAACCAAATTTTTCGAGTAATATGGTCATCTATAATAATAACCTATATGTTTCCTGCAGCCGATTTTGATGATATACATAGTTATAAACAAATGAAGATCAAAAAACGGTAAATTTTCGCTTTTTTCGTCTCTTACTAAAAAAATGGGCATTTTAAACAAATTTGAGAGTAATAAACTCATAAACCGTATAAAAAACTTCAATATGGCGTTCGCTGAATATGTCTATCCTTATTGGTTACTTAGAAAATTGCCAAATAAATCATAAATTTTGAGTTTTTATAAATATTCATAACTTATGTAAAAATTAACTTAGAACCTTCTTATTACATGGAATGCTGAGACTTATGGTGCTTAAATTACACCCTAAATTCCAAAGCAATTGGTCAAATAGTTTAAAAGTTATTTAATTTGTTTATCCAAAATTAATTTTTTTTGCAACACTGTAAGTCAGAAAATGATATAGTTACAGTGATATTTTGGATATTTTATGAAAGAAGAAAATTTACAGTATTAATTTAATTTAAAAAAAATGACAAAAAATAATTATAGATATTGCAAAATAATTTTGCAAAAACATGTGAATTAAAAAAATGGGGGGGCTAACTTTGTCCCTAAATGTCCTAGAACAGTTGTTTTTCTTTCTAAATGTGTATAAAAATTCAGTCTTTCTAAATATGAAAAAATAATTTTTCTACGGGTAACGGTTAAAAAGTTATTCTAATTGTTTATAAGTAAGCAAAAAATGGACATGTTTTTGCAAAATAATTTTACACTGTTTAAAATTATTTTTTGTCATTTATTTTTAATTAAGGTAATAGTATAAATGTTCTTCTTTCATAAACTGTCCGAAGTATTATTGTAACCTCATAATTTTCTGACTTATAGTGTTGCAAAAAAAATGAATTTGGGAAAAATAAATTAAATAACTTTTAAACTATTTGACCAATTGCTTTGAAATTTAAAATATAATTTAAGTACAAGAAGTCTCGGCATTCCGCGAATAAGAAGGTTCTAAGTTAATTTTTACCTAAGTTACGAATATTTATAAAAACTCAATATTTATGATTTATTTTGCAATTTTCTAAGCAACCAATAAGGTTGGACATATTCAGCGAATGCCATATTGAAGTTTTTTATACGATTTATGACTTTCTTACTCTCAAATTTGTTTAAAGTGCTTAACTTTTTGGTAATAGACGAAAAAAGCGATAATTTACCGTTTTTCGATCTTCATTTGTTTATAACTATGTATATCATCAAAATCGGCTGCAGGAAACATATAGGTTAATAATATAGATATCCATACTACTCAAAAAATTTGGTTTCGGCCTGGAGGGGGATGTGTCACGAGAAAAACCTTATTTCTCTGGACTATATCTAGCATCATTCTCTTCCACGCATGAAACTCATGACAAACCAGCTGCCGTTTGTTATTAAGTAAAAACACATGTTATTTTTATGAACCATCTAGACTCAGTGCATTGAAAAGAGATAGGTACAAAAAAAGACGATTCGGTATATTTTCATATTTTAAGCACAATTTGTTTGACGTTTCTGCTTTGTTTACTTTTGTGGCTGTCAGTCAGTTGAATTTTTTGCGGTTTTTGTCGAATTTTTGCGTTTTGAAGTTTCTTTATATTACACAAACAGTTGTTTTCACAACTAATTATTACACAAACAGTTGTTTTCACAACTAATTTGGGCTTTGAACTTTTAAGGTAAATAATCATATTTTGGCAATTAATATTTAAAACATACAAAGCTAACGTCATTCACACAGTAAAGAAATGATTGTGTTTAGGTTTCCGTCAAAGTGAATAAAATAACAAAAATAAAATATGTTATTGAATTTTTTTATAAATTGTTTATGTATTTATTACTCAATAATAATTAAAAAAATGATTAAGCTACTTCAAATGTAGCTGTAATTCTGCACAAAAATGTTGAAGCAAAACTTACATTTGACATTCTATATATTTGATAACGTCAAATTTTATCATAAAACCCGTAATCGGAACAGCAGCCACTTTCTGTCACTTGTTGTTGCGTGAAATAGATTTCCGAATTATTTCGTATGCTTTAAATGATGACGCGCGGGTAAAGACTCGCGGACTCAACTGTATGCAACTTTTATATCAGTACAACTTTTCTCGAAAATGAATACTTTTAAAGTTATAATCAAAAAACGAAGAAAAAAATCGAATTTTTCCTTAATGTTTTGACATTTTGATTATTTAAACAATGTTCCGGACCTTTTTGAGAGGGAGAATAACTCAAATATTATTATTTGAGTTATTTTCAAGCAATTTCTACAAGAAAAATTTGAGTCACCTCTCAAAGTCCAAATGTACCAATATTTTTACAGATGCGCCCTGGTCTATGTGTCTATTGTGTATTGATTATTATGACCCCTTTCAGGCTGACACCTCAGTGGATACAGGAAGTAGCAATAAGGGATGAAAGGGGAAAGTTAGTTAGTGTAGTCATTAAACTTCTGATGACCAACCTTTTTTTGTTACACGGATGACCAAGGGGGGGGGGGGAAATGACCCCAGGTCAAAAATGTTAAAAATGACATTTAACAAAAAAATAAAGTTTTTTTTTAATTTTTTTTTTTAATTTTGTTTAAATTTTTTTTTAATTTTTTTTATGGCATGGATTTTATGTCATTCAGCCAGTCACAACATGAGTATTAGTGTCATGTGTAGTGTGTATGTTGAGTAAGTGTCTTGTTACTTTGCAAAGTCGACGTCATTAGCGTAAAACTACTTGGAATTACACATTATAGACGGTATTTTACTAAACATCAACATCAGAATATATTTTTTATTCGTAAAATATAGGGAATTTTTTTATTTCAAAATATGAGGATATCTAGAATGATATTAAAGTCAAATAAAAAAATAATGAGTTAAAAATTGAAAATACTTTTGAATTTATCAAAGAAAAACATACGCTGGGTTCACAATTTCCCCCGCTTGGTCATCCGAAGGTTAAAGGTTTTCACCTCCTATTTTGTTAAATCTCCATCGATTTGCATGAAAATTGGTGACTAGTTAGAGCATACATCAAGAAATAAAACTGATTTGGTGCCAACTTGAACCTTTAACCCTGGGGATGGATACCACCCCTTCTCGGGAGTGAAAACTATTTTATTAAAAATAGCCCCACAAATCGATAGAGGGACAAATTTTAATTATAATTTGTTATAGCATGTTATTAAAATAAATCAATACTTTTTGAGTTATTAAAGATCAAAGATTTGTCTGTTAAAGAGCACATACGTGAAGTTACGGATGATAAAAAGAACATATTAATTAATTGTATGTTACTAAAATATTATTTTTATATTATTTCGATATTATAAATTTAGCAAAAGTGTATTCGAATATGTCAAATGTACCAAATGGTTTCAGGTTTTCCAATTCCAAATTTTTCTGTTAACTATCTAACACTTAACTTATGCTTGTCCCCATAATGAACCACATCGACTTTTTCTTTCAAATTTGAAACTTCCTCTTATCGGACCCCATATTATTAACGTTGCAAAACCACTACAACAAAAAACACTGAAACAAAATACAACTAAAACTTTAACAAGTTTCTGGTGCCACATTTTCTTTCATCGACGGACACACATATTAAATCTTTATTACTTAATGTTGAAAACGTGAAAAATATTAAATATCTCGTCGTGGACATCTGTAATAATTTGAAATAATAAATGTGTTCTACACGTCGCGCGTCGCGTCGTTTACATATATTGTAACATATTTGAAAAAAAATGTAAACTTTTTTAGTTTACTGTCCGCATGTACACCTCATTTACTGTCCGTGTCCGTTGTTAAGAGTGTCCGTCTAAGGGAGTTAAAGGGTACAGGTTTATATGTATATCGCCGAATAATTTTTGGTTTAAAAATCGTCCGTATAGAGTAGGGATGGGAAAAACCTACCGGTTTAAACCTAAAACCGGTTTTTTTACTTCGCAATAACCGGTTTTACCGGTTTTTTTGTCCCGGTTATAACCGGTTTTTTCTTTTTAAAGTAAAAAACCGGTTATTAGGTTTTTACGGTGATTAGGATTAGGTTAGGTATTATTTTGGATTCCAATCATAATTATTATTCTCAAGTAATTATTCCAAACAAAACCATAATTCAAATTTTATTTTATTTTATAAAATACAGAAGCAAACTGAAAGTGCAATCTCACATCAGCCAGAAACAATTATAAAGTTTTATTATAATATTTCCTTGAAAAGGTATTTGTAATCATAATATTTACATAAGAATTGATCTGGTTGAATTAGACGCAAACATCATCTATTTTTCACAGTTGACTCTTGACATTGAAAGTGGGTGAATGACTTTTTCTGATTACCAAAAATAATGCTCTGACTATGAATATCGAATTACTGATTACGAATACGAATCTCCAAGAATTTCGCTACGTTTTCAAAACGATACATTCATACAGGAAGTATTACATGAGTTAAAATGTACTTATTATCAGTGCCCGTTTATCCACTGGGCGCTTGGAGCGGGGCCCCAGGGGCCCGGGCCCTGGAGGGGCCCGTTCCTTTTAATTATAAAAAAATAAGGTAGCTAAATAATTTACATATTTTCCGAAAAGAAGCTCATACGCAGATACGCCAATACACTGCAAACGCCTTTGTTCTATTGTTACATCTCTTCACGCCTATACACAGTGCCGTAGCCTAGCCCCACAGGGGCCCCGTGTCAGTATTTGTGGCGGGACCCATTCTAAAAACTACAGAAAGTTGACAGGTCTCGCTATGTCATTGATTGAAAACTACCCATGAAGTAGGTAAAAACTAGGTAGGTTATTAATCAATGGCCATGTCTCGAATTGTATCCAAAATAATCGCACAAGCGGAGTTGTTTTAGTTTCTAATAATTTCATTTTGGATTGTGGGGCTTAAATAATAATCTATCTCGGTTTTCGGCTTTAAAGTAAGTTCTTTTAAAATATGAACAAAATAAGTCTTTTTAAAATAGTTAAACGCAAGACAAAAATAGATATACTGTTATATTTCTATTTGATATGAAAATTAAATTTTGATAATTATAAACAGAATTCAATTTAATATAAAATATTTTCAATTTTCTCAACCACGGGCATATAAATTTAGAACAACCTGTATACAACAAATTGATATATTTAATTTTAAGAAGTGATTAGAAGAAGCATACGAAACTCGGGACAATGCGCTTAGAATAAACAAAGTGAATGGCGCGTACCATTATCGTTGTTCGCGGAAGGTTCGATCATTAGCCTATGCTAAATAAGACTCAAGTGAAATCGATAATAGGTCATTATCGTTGTTCGCGGAAGGTTCGATCATTAGCCTATGCTAAATAAGACTCAGTTGAAGTAGATAATAGGTCATTAAATTTTGTAAATAGTAGAAAGTAATTTTAGAATGGGAATTAACTATTTTTTTGGAAATCTATTAAGCATATTTAGAAAGATTAAAAATTGGTTTTGAGAGATACTGCGAATGAGAGTTGGTGGTGGAAGGTTGATTTGTGAATCTGGAAGGGATATTTAGAAAGTAGGGGAATGAATGACAAATAGAGATCAGAATGTTTTGAGCTGTCGAGAAGTGAAGTCCAGTAGTAGACGGTAGTGTACGGAGAGTGAGAAAGCCGGTGTAGTTCCGTGAGTGTGGAGTATCTATCGTGGAACGAGAGGTAGGCCAGGTTGAGAGTAAAAGAACCTCCTTGAGCCAAGAGTGTCCCGGTAGCTGATTGCAGTTTCGAAAAAGGTAGAATACAGCATCACGACAGAAGCAGGTACGAGAGCTATACGAGCTAGTTTTCAAAGGAGAACATTACTGAAAGCCAGGACGAGGTTTTGATCGCAGCCAAGGATAGCAGGAAACGGGTCTTGTGTGAAGACATTCTCAGTTCACCAGAAAAAGGTCAGTCTCATTTGTTTGGACATGAATGTATGGGTTTTTCGTATTAAATACCACATTATAAATTGAAGAACATAATAAATAATATCAGAAAAGCTTCATCAAACTTAAATAGAATTGTTGCTAATAAATCCTAATAGTTAAATGTTAATAAAAACTTTCAATTGGAAACCAAAAGGAAATAAGATTCCCATTTGTAAATGTTATGTTTAAGAAAAATAAGATCTAGCAAATATTAAGCAGTGATTGCCATTTAAATAAAATAAACAATATTTTGATTATAATTGTAACCCATATGTTTGTATTATTTTACTCTTTTCTTTCCTATCCCGATTAGGAACCATTGAGAAATACTTAGAAGCCACGAGAGTAAGTAATTAATTTTATAATTCGCCCTGAGATTGAAAACATATTGATATGTGATCTGGTAAATTAATTAGATTATGATTAATGCATTGATTAAATTAAATGACATATAAGAATATTATCTCATATCAATAATAAAGATCACATCAACTGTCGTCCAACGTGGAGGGCATTGAAAAGTATTTCTAGTGGCAAATTTGAAGGATAGAAAGAGTAAAGCCGGTATTTGAAAATTTATATGCCTGTGGTAAAAAGTGAGATACTTACATTTGATGACATAAAATTTTAGATCTCTTTAGGTACAAATTTTACATAACTGATTTAATATTTTAATTTTACGATATTTACATTTGATATATTTATTGACAATTTATAATATTTGGGTGAGAAAAAGTCGTCTTGGTAACATACTAGTAAAATTTCATATTTGGCGGGGACAGTACTTCTTGAAAACAAATGTCTGTGACAAGAAGCCAAAGCAAAGACAATAAAAAACAAAAAGAACATTCAAATCAAGAGGAAAATTCAGACCAAGAAGATATTTTAGACACAACAATCATGGAAACAGGAAAAAAAGAATTGTCAGAATTAGAAAAGATATTACAACTTATGCAACTCCAGTCACAAAAAATGGATGAAGCAAAACGAACAATGGATAAAAATCAGGAAGAAACATCAAAGAAAATGGATGAATCACAAAAAAAATGGATGAATCACAACAAAAAATGGATCAAAAAATGGATGAAACACAACAAAAAATGGATGAAACACAACAAAAAATGGATGAAACACAACAAAAAGTGGATCAAAAAATGGATGAAACACAACAAAAATTGGATCAAAAAATGGATGAAACACAACAAAAAATGAAACAAGCAATAGAAGAGAACAACAAGAAAATGGAGGAACGCATAGGAAAGTATGAAAAGGAAGTAAAAGGATGTTTGACAATGATCAAGAACGATATGGGAAAACAAGAGACAGAGATTAAAGAAATCAAAAGCAAAATAAAGGAATTAACGAATTGCCAGAAAAAGGAAATAGAAAATTTGGAAAATAAGTTGGAAAATGCTATTCAAGTAGACAGAGAAGAAGTGGAAAAAAGAATCACAGAAATAGAAAAACAAGTCACCGAAAACCGGACGCAACAAAATGTAGGAGAAAGAAGAGAAATGGTTATACATAGCACAGATGACGTGAAGATAAGGTTTGGCGGGGATGTAAGAAGATTACACCCAGTGCCGTTCATAAATAGCCTGAAAAAGAAAATACAACACATCGGAAATTTCGAAACAGCAAAAGAAACTATCAGAAACCATCTCAAATATGAAGCAAGCCTATGGTTCGATAGTAAAGAAGAAGAATTCGGCAATTGGCAACAATTTGAACAAAAATTTTTGAATTATTTCTGGGGAAAGGTCCAACAATTGGAAATTAACAAGGAATTGCAAAATGGGAAATACAATGATAGGATGGGTGTATCAGAAAGGACATATGCTTTGCAAATTTACAATAATGCAAAACATTTACAATATAATTACTCATCGGAACAATTAGTCGAACTGATTGCAAGACATTTCGAAGAAACGCTGGAAGACCATATCACATTGCAAAACTACAAAGACATAGATAGTTTATGCCAATTCCTACAAATAAGAGAATCACGTCTAAGAGAAAGAAAATCAAGAAGGTCGCGAGAAGATTACAGGCCCCGAGAAACACAAGATTACAGAGATAGAAATCAAAATAGGAGGGACTATACAAGACGAGATTTTAATCCCAGAAGGGAAAACGAAAATAGAGACAACGGAAGAGGAAATTATGAACAAAGAAATAGGCAATGGAATGAGGATAGAAATCGAGAATACCATAATAGAAACACCACACGCTCAAATCAAGAAAGCAGAAATAATGGTAGACAATATGAACAGGGATATCGAGAAAACCGAAACAGATCCGACAGACCAAGAGAAAATAGAAGAGAAGTAAATAATACCCAGACAGATGAATATGACGGAGAGAGACATTATGACGAAAATATAAACAACGATGAGCAACCGGCGTCTTTTCACGACGGCGCTCACTAAAAACCAAAAATCAAACAGGAATCTTTTGTCACCCCAAGGAGTTTATTAAATTGGCAGGAAACAACGAAAAGAAAAATGGAGTTAATTTAAAATTTGTGGATGGATTTATCAACGAGAAACCAATTAAAATTATGATAGACACTGGATCTGAAATAACATTGGTCAACAGAAAACTAATAGAAGAAGTTAACTTAACAAATTTAATTTACAAAATACCTAGGGTAAATTTAGTGGGCGCAAACAAACGGACATTGGCAACTATAAATGAAGGCATACGAGTAATGGTACGACTGGGTAAGAATATGTATGAACTACAATGTGTAATAATGCCAAACATGTCACATGACATGATAGTAGGAGTTGACGAATTGGCAGAAAAACATGTAGTGATAGATTTTAAAAATAATACGATGAAACTAACAGAAGAAAAAGAAAAAGAACAGGACAAGGAACATGAGAAACAAAATACGGACGAATCAGGTAAAGAACAAACAGTGGAAATGAATTTGGCAGCGAAGCAAGGACAAAGAAAAAAAAGGAGAAAAGGTCAGAAAAAGATAAAAGAAAATGAAACCTGTGGCTCCTCAAAAGAAGAGTTGAGCCCAGAAGAAGAAAATTTGAGAGTATCAGAAACAAAGGAAACCTGGGATTCCTCAAAAGAAGAGACGAGCTCAGGAGAAGAAGAAATAAAGCTAAAAAATGAAAGTGAAAAGAATATGATTGAAACAGTGGTATTTGAAGAGGAGGTATATGCAAACGAGGATGCAGAATGCACGGTAAACATGTGTGAAGAATCTGAGAAAAAAGACAGAAAATTGATATGTGGAGAAGGGAAAGAAAAAGAATTGCGGTTGATGTTAAGAAACTACGAAAATTTGATCAATGAGGAAAACAGAGTGGCTAAAAAGTACGAACATTCATTTCAGGTGAAAAACTTGGGAAATTTTCGATCAAAGACTTACCCGATTCCATACAAGTATTGACAAGAGGTGAAAGAAGAAATAAATAAAATGTTGGAAGATCAAATCATCGAAAGATGTGATTCACCGTATGTTAATCCGATTGTGATAGTAAAGAAAAGCAATGGAGAATTGAGATTATGTTTAGATGTCAGGAATATCAACCAGCACACTGTATCACAATATGAATCACCTCTAAACATCGAGGCCATTTTTGGAAGAATTACGGGGTCAAACATATTTTCGAAAATTGACTTAAAACACAGTTTTTGGTTGATACCGTTAGCTGAAAAGTGTAGAAACTACACCGCTTTTTCTATTGATGGTATTGTCTACCGATTTAAGGTAGTGCCATTTGGATTGCAGAGTGCTTGTGCTGCACTCGTCCGAGCTCTACATACCATTTTGAATCGCCATGAAGATTTCATAGTTCATTATATCGATGATTTATTAATTTTTTCACAAGATACTCAGAGTCATCTGGAACACGTAGCAATAATTCTGGAAGAATTGGACACAGCGGGATTGAAATTAAACATTGAAAAATGTCAATTTTTTCAAAAAGAAGTCATTTATTTGGGTTTTCAATTAGACACCAAAACAGTAAGATTAGCCGAAGACAGAGTCAAGCTCATAGATGAATACCCAAGACCAACGAATTTGAAAACATTGAGAGGTTTTCTTGGCACGATTAATTATTTTAAAAAGCTGATTCCCGATTTGAGCCAAAAGGAAATCCCTGTGATAAAATTGCTTAAAAAAGGAATAAAATGGAATTGGAAAGAAGAACAGGAGGAAGCTTTCGAAACATTAAAACGAGAATTCGCAAAAGGAACGAAAATATACCACCCCATTTACAATTTACCTTTTATACTCCGAACTGATGCGTCCATACAAAAATTTGCAGGAGTTCTGTCTCAAATACAAAACGACCAAGAAGTGCCGATATGTTTTATATCTCGAGTGACTAAAACACATGAGAGAAAATATAGTGTTACAGAATTGGAGTTTGCCAGTGTACTATATTGCGTAAACAAATTGAGGTTTTACTTATTGGGAGCAAAATTCACAATCGAAACAGACCATGCAGCTTTAGTACATATCATGAAGAAGAGATTAGTAAATAATAGAATACATAGAGGAACTCTATTATTACAGGAGTATGATTTTAAGTTCCGATATATAAAAGGAAAAGACAACATAATAGCCGATGCTCTAACACGGGATGAGGACACCGGAAAAAAGGAAACAATTACTCTACAGGTGGGACTAAATAGATTAATACAAGAAGAAGGGATATATTCGTTAAATGAGATAAGGACAAACCAAGAAGACCTAGAGGAAAGAGAGAAAAGAAGAGCGGAAGTAGAAAATAACATATATTTTAAGAGAATAGACGGAAAGGAACTATATTTAGTGACACAGACATTGGCCGAAAAGATAATAAAGAAATTACATGAGGACAATGGGCATATCGGTAGCAGAAAAGTTTGGCTCGTTTTTAGGGAAAATTACATCAGCCGACAGGATTACCGCATTGCAAAGGAAATTACCCAGAAGTGCGATGTATGTCAAAAATATAAGAGTCGGAATTTCAAAAACGAAAATGTTGCCAAAAATATTGAAGCCCGAAACAAACTAGACATTGTAGCAATAGATATGTTAAGCGATCTAATTATGACCACTAAAAGGAACAAACATATTCTGGTAATGGTGGATGTGTTTTCAAAATACGTAAAATTATATAGTTGCCGCACCACAAAGGGGGAAGAAATATTAAGAAAAATCGACAATTTTATAGCCATAATAGGAACACCAAAAAAGATTCTACTGGACAATGCAACGTATTTCCGAAATGATCGTTTCAAGGGACAACTTCGAGAACGAGGAATAGAGACAAATTTTGTCAGCATCAGGCATCCACAGAGTAATCCGTCGGAACGATTCATACAGGAAGTGACGAAATTTCTTCGCATTGCAACAGATGGTCAACATCGCCACTGGGACAGGAAAATGGCGGAAATAGAAAGGTATCTAAATACAATTCCGAGCACAGTAACAAAAGAGACCCCAGAATACATCATGAAGGGTATACTGCCGATAAGGCCATGGGAAGACCAAGAGCCAAAAGAATATCAACAGGTGATTGAAACCGTACAGAGAAGATTACGGCGAAGCAACGAAAAATATATCCAAAGACAGGAACAAAATAGAAAAAGAAGACCATTGACTTTCCAAAAGGGTGAAAAAGTACTCGTGAGGGCATTACGAGTATCAAATCTTCCTGGGGGCATTTGCGCAAAGTTGATGCCTGTTTTCGAAGGCCCGTACATCGTGAATAATGAAAATGGGATAAATAGTTATGAGTTGAGGCACAGGAACTCGGAAAATATCCGAGGAATTTATAATATTCACGATGTATACAAATATCACGAATAAAAGACAGAATTACATGAAGTAGATAGTAAGTTAGGGTATAAGACGTAGATTAAAGTAAGGAAATATACAGGGAGTTGGTTTTGCCTCGAGAAAATTTATTTAAAAATGCAGATAAATTTTATCGAATACAAGGCGGGGATTTGTTATATTTCTATTTGATATGAAAATTAAATTTTGATAATTATAAACAGAATTCAATTTAATATAAAATATTTTCAATTTTCTCAACCACGGGCATATAAATTTAGAACAACCTGTATACAACAAATTGTTATATTTAATTTTAAGAAGTGATTAGAAGAAGCATACGAAACTCGGGACAATGCGCTTAGAATAAACAAAGTGAATGGCGCGTACCATTATCGTTGTTCGCGGAAGGTTCGATCATTAGCCTATGCTAAATAAGACTCAAGTGAAATCGATAATAGGTCATTATCGTTGTTCGCGGAAGGTTCGATCATTAGCCTATGCTAAATAAGACTCAGTTGAAGTAGATAATAGGTCATTAAATTTTGTAAATAGTAGAAAGTAATTTTAGAATTGGAATTAACTATTTTTTTGGAAATCCATTAAGCATATTTAGAAAGATTAAAAATTGGTTTTGAGAGATACTGCGAATGAGAGTTGGTGGTGGAAGGTTGATTTGTGAATCTGGAAGGGATATTTAGAAAGTAGGGGAATAAATGACAAATAGAGATCAGAATGTTTTGAGCTGTCGAGAAGTGAAGTCCAGTAGTAGACGGTAGTGTACGGAGAGTGAGAAAGCCGGTGTAGTTCCGTGAGTGTGGAGTATCTATCGTGGAACGAGAGGTAGGCCAGGTTGAGAGTAAAAGAACCTCCTTGAGCCAAGAGTGTCCCGGTAGCTGATTGCAGTTTCGAAAAAGGTAGAATACAGCATCACGACAGAAGCAGGTACGAGAGCTATACGAGCTAGTTTTCAAAGGAGAACATTACTGAAAGCCAGGACGAGGTTTTGATCGCAGCCAAGGATAGCAGGAAACGGGTCTTGTGTGAAGACATTCTCAGTTCACCAGAAAAAGGTCAGTCTCATTTGTTTGGACATGAATGTATGGGTTTTTCGTATTAAATACCACATTATAAATTGAAGAACATAATAAATAATATCAGAAAAGCTTCATCAAACTTAAATAGAATTGTTGCTAATAAATCCTAATAGTTAAATGTTAATAAAAACTTTCAATTGGAAACCAAAAGGAAATAAGATTCCCATTTGTAAATGTTATGTTTAAGAAAAATAAGATCTAGCAAATATTAAGCAGTGATTGCCATTTAAATAAAATAAACAATATTTTGATTATAATTGTAACCCATATGTGTGTATTATTTTACTCTTTTCTTTCCTATCCCAATTAGGAACCATTGAGAAATACTTAGAAGCCACGAGAGTAAGTAATTAATTTTATAATTCGCCCTGAGATTGAAAACATATTGATATGTGATCTGGTAAATTAATTAGATTATGATTAATGCATTGATTAAATTAAATGACATATAAGAATATTATCTCATATCAATAATAAAGATCACATCAATACATAAATCTAATTTATAGATAAAGAATAGATTATTCTCGAAAATGCCAATACCCAAACAATAGGTTCAAACATTCAAAAGTAAAGCGATTACAAAAAATGCAATTTGGCATTATTAGTATGGTATAGTTAGACCGAAACCCAGACATCCAAAGTGAAAGTTATCCTCCAACACCAAATTGTTCTATATGGTCCACATAATATTCAGAAAAAAGTCACACCATTTTGAGCGTCGGGTTCAGGGGGAAGAGGGGGAGAAATCTGTAAATTCGTAGTTTTTTTAGGTTTTTCGTCAATATTTCTAAAACTATGCGGTTTAGCATGAAAAACCTTCTATACAAAATTGTTCTACATTAAATTTGAAATAAAAAAATGTCCAATGCATAACCCTTCTAAAATGAGCGGTTCCACAGTTACAGAGGTAGTATCGTATAATTTGTCCAAAAAAAGGCCTAACCCAGGCATCCAAAGTAAAAGTTTTCATTCAACACCAAATTGTTCTATATGGTCCACATATTGTTCAGTAAAAAATTACACCATTTCAAACGTCCGGTTTGGAGGGGAGATGGGGGAGAAGTCGGTAAATTAATAGTATTTTTAGGTTTTTCGTCAATATTTCTAAAACTATGCATTAGCGTAAAGAATGTTCTATAGAAAAATGTTCTACATAAAATTTAAAACAAAAGAGTTACGGAGGGTGAAATGTGGAGGTTTTCGATACTTTTTATATTTACCGATTTCTCCACCCTCTCCCCCCCCCCCCCAAACCCGACGCTCAAAATGGTGTGACTTTTTTCTAAACATTATGTGGACCATATAGAACAATTTGGTGTTGAAGCATAACTTTCACTTTGGATGTCTGTGTTTTTGGTATACCATACATTGCCCAAAAAAAAAAAAAGTATCGAAAACCTCGACTTTTCACCCTCCGTAACTCTGGAACCGTTGATTTTATAACAATTATGTATGAAACATTTTCTGTTTTAAATTTTATGTAGAACATTTTTGTATATAACATTGCTTACGCTAAAGCATAGTTTTAGAAATATTGACGAAAAAACTTAAAAAAACTACTAATTTACCGACTTCTCCCCCATCTCCCTCTCAAACCGGACGCTCAAAATGGTGTAACTTTTTACTGAACAATATGTGGACCATACAGAACCATTTGGTGTTGGAGGAAAAGTTTTACCTTGGATGTTTGGGTTAGGCCTTTTTTTGGACCAGTTATACTATACTTCCTCCGTAACTTAGGGACCATTCATTTTAGAAAGATTATGCATAGAACCTTTTTTATTTTAAATTTAATATAGAACAATTTTGTATAGAAGGTTGTTCATGCTAAACGGCATAGTTTTAGAAATATTGACGAAAAACGTGAAAAACTACGAATTAACGAATTCCGGTCGATTTAACGACCGGAAATGGATAAATTAACTGATTGTAAGCAACTTTCGTTTTATAGAGTTTCTTACGTAAGTCAATACTTTTCGAGTTATTTGCGATTGAAAATGTTTATTTTTCGACAAAAAAACTACATTTTCAGACGGGTTTTCGAAATAATCTCAAAAAGTAAATATTTTATCGAAAAAAATATCTTTCGCAAAAGTATAGCTTATTTATAAAAAGCCAAAAAAGTGGTGTATTACTAATGTCTATAAATCAAGTAAAAACAAAGTTGTGGCTCATGAAACATACGTTCTTATTCGTCTAATACCAAATCGAATATTTCAAGATGAAATCACCGAAAAATTAAGCTGTTTTTTTTATAAAAAAAAGCTAATTGTTTATAAAAACTTCTGGCATTAAAAATAAGCGAGTTACGCTCAAAATAAAGTTGGCCTCCTTTTTTTTGGTAAAAAAATCATGAAAATCTCCCCATGTTTAGCTCCCCAAAATGAAATTAATCGTTACCGCTTTACAAACAATTTACGTACTTATCTCTTTTTTATAAGATCTGTCAGTTTCACTGATTTCAAGTGCTTATTTTTGAAAGGGAAATAGTTGAAAAAACTTGAACGGGTCACTAATCAAGAGTGTATGCAAATTTTGAACAGTCATATGTTAACAAATTTTTGTCTTACGGAAAAACAAAATGAAGCTAGCATATTTATAATAGCAAAACCTACATTTTTTACTCCTTAAGATTTTTCTTATCAATAATACTTTTTAAGTTGTTTTGAAAAAAGGAAATTTTTCAAAAATTTTTAGAAAATTTTTTATACTATAAAACCAAATTTTTTCAAAAATAGGCACTTCAAACCAATCAAACTTACAGATAATATAAACAATACACATACAAAAATGTATAAACATTCTCAATTTCTTTGCAACACGAAAACGCAGCAGCTGCATAATGCTATGGTCAAATCTGAGAGTGCAGGAAGAGTCTATACCGGTTTCGGGGGTTATTTCCCCCTCATCAGTAGTCCCATATCCTCCTCTCTCAGTGTACGGCTCCACGGGCGAGAAATTGACGCTAGCAGTAGCCGTAAAACGAACTTAAGGTTCCACGGAACGGAATAGGAATAGCCGAACTGAACCGACTACGCACAAGTCCTCTAGTCGGTACAGTTCGGCTATTCATATTCCGTTCCGCGGAACCTTAAGTTCGTTTTACGGCTACTGCTAGCTTCAATTTCTCGCCCGTGGAGCCGTTCGCTCAGATTCTTCCACGTACCACACTTTAAGCCCTTCCGAATTTCAAAGAAAGAAATGTCACGGATGAACTAGGGCCATCTACCGAAAAACAAAGTAAGTTATCAATCGAAGTAGCACAGAAAGCGACAATAAATATCGTCTCCATACCACCAGATTGACAACAGGTGGAATACTTTCTTTGGTTACACCTCCTGAGATTTTCAAAATTTATAAATCATACAGGATGCCGAGGAAATTTTAAAGAGAATTTTAAATAATTCACAACTCATCTGCTCAGCGTGGTAAAAGCTCAAAAAAGAAAGATTCCTTAATACTCAAACAAAAGAGTAAATGAATTAAAAATGTGTAAACATTCTCAATTTCTTTGGAAAAATTTTCAAAACATTTTCTAAACATTTTCAATACACATAGAGTTAAAGTAAATGGTAAAGCTGTAACGATTAATTTTATTTAGGGTGCTAAATAGAGGGAGATTTTCACGATTTTTTTACCAAAAAAAAAGGGGGCAACTGGTTTTTACAGTGTAACTCGTTTATTTTTGATGCTAGAAACTTTTGTAAAAAACAAATATAAAGCTTTTTTGAAATACTTTAAAAATGTTAATAAGCTTTTCCCAAAAAGTGCTTCATTTTTCGGTGATTTCACGTTGAATTATTCGATTTGGAATTAGACGAATAAGAACGTATTTTTCATGAGCTACAATTTTTTTGGCATTTACTCAATTTATAGGCTTAACTGATACACTTTTTTCATTTTTTTATAAGCTACACTTTCACCAAGAAAACTTTTTTCGGTAAAATATTTACTTTTTGAGTTATATCCGAAAAACCGTCTGAAAACGTAGTTTTTTTGTCTAAAAATCAACATTTTCAATCGCGAATAACTAGAAAAGTATTGACATACATAAAAAAAACTTTATTTAACAAAAGTTGCTTATAATCTATCAGTTTATCCATTTCATGGCTTATTTTAAACACGCGTTTATCACCCCCCGAGAAGGGGAGACTGTCACCCCCCAAGTAAAAGCAACCAACGGCACAAATTCAACTTTGAAGTGGAGGGTAAGTAGAACCTAAATCCAAATTTTCATGCAATTCGTAGTTGCCCCTGAAAATTACACTCCAAAACGGTCATTTATTGGGCTATCTTGCTTGTTTAAAAAAATATTTTATGGATTTTACAATATACCTTTATAATTATTGCATGTGTTTTCTTGTTAAAAAACTGACAACGAATAGCAATGAAAGGGGCCCCTAAACCTCCAGCGCTCAGGGCCCGAAGTTAGGTTATACCGGCACTGCCTATTATACAAATATACAAACGTGTTAAAAGTAATACGTTCTTTCGATAGTAGTAATTTTGATCATATTGATATCGAGTCGAATGGAGTATCGCAAACTAAAGTGTATTGTAAATGTAACTTTGTAACCTATTGGATTAAAAAACCGAAAACCGGTTTTTCCAAAAACCGGTTTTTTGGCCGGTTATAACCGCCAGGTTAAACCGTAAGCAAAAAAAACGGTATAACCGAAAACCGGTGTTTTGTCAAAAACCCCCATCCCTAGTATAAAGGAGGTGTCCGGCGAAGATAGGTGTTCGTTAAGAGAGAGTTTACTATATAAGAAAAAGTTTACAATTCTATATCCCCTCCATTTTACAAAAATGAGGGGAATACCCCCCTCTCTAAGGTGAAAAATATACATTCAAAATAAGACCGGAATTAGATAAAATGACTAATTCTAAACAACTTTTGTTCTATAGGGTTTTAACTAAGTCAATACTTTTCGATGTTCATGTTTAACAAAATAAAACGTGTTTTTGGACGGTTTTTCGGAGATAACTCAAAAAATAAGTATTTTAGCGAAAAAACTATTCCAAGCAAAGATATAACTTATAAAAAATTGAAAAAAATTGTGTATATATGAGGTCTGTAGACCCAGAAGAAGCAGAGTTGCAGCTAATGAAAACTAGGTTCTTCTTCGTCAAATTCCAAATCGAATATTTCATTATTTCAGTATCAAAAATTCATTTTAACTTTTGTTAAAGTGTTTAAAAAAAATGAATAACCATTTTCAAAAATGAATAACCATTTTCAATTTCGTTGCAAAACGAAAAAACAGCCGAACCATATTCTAGTCCAATCAGAGAGTGCATCAAGCACCCCTACCGGTTTCGAAACTTATTAGTCTCTCATCAGGAGGCACATATGCTGCTCTCCCTGATCCAACCAAAACAAACCCCACCGTGCAGTCCCATATTGCAACGAACGAAACGGCATAGATGCCCTAGCGGCAACTGCTAGCAAAAAGACTAAGTTTTCACTCTAATGGCATATAAAACAACATAATGCTATTCTACATCCCAACAGAATGAAAACAATGGGACCCTTCTCTGGTGACACCTCCGAGGCTTCTACAATTTGTAAGCCATACGGATGCTGAGACTAAGGAAGATGAGGGAATTCTACAATTTACAATTCACGTCCCATCTGCTCAGCGCGGTAAAGTTTCAACGAGAATGGTTCCCTTAGTACTTTAATCAGAGTAAATGTAAATAAAAAATGAATAACCATTTTCAGTTTCGTTGCAAAACGAAAAAACAGCCGAACCATATTCTAGTTTTGCAACGAAATTGAAAATGGTTATTCATTTTTGATTTACATTTACTCTGATTGGAGTACAAAGGGAACCATTCTCGTTGGAACTTTACCGCGCTGAGCAGATGTTACGTGAATTGTAAATTGTAGAATTTCCTCATCTTCCTTAGTCTCAGCATCCGTATGGCTTGCAAATTTTAGAAGCCCCGGAGGTGTAACCAGAGAAGGTTCCCATTGTTTTCATTCTGGTGGGATGTAGAATAGCATTATGTTGTTTTATATGACATTAGAGTGAAAACTTAGTCTTTTTGTTTAAAAAAAGTTTATTTTTGTTTTTTAAAAAAACTTGTAACATTAAAAGGAAGCGAGTTACGCTCAAAATATTGTTGGTCCCTTTTATTTTTTTGTAAAAAATCGCGAAAATCACCCCCTAATTAGCATCACAAATAAATTTTATTATTAGGTACCACTTCACAAGTTAATTTTCTATATATAATTTATATGATCTGTAAGTTTCATCGGTTCAAAGTGCTTATTTTTGAAAAAGCTGTAGTTAAAATTGCCTGAACGAGTAACTAATCACAAGTTCAGGCAAATTTTGAACAGCCATAGCATAACCGATTTTTGTCTAACAAGAAAACAAAAACTCAGAAATATTCAGAAAAGCAAAACGTACATTTTATTACTATTTTAGATTTTTGGTATTACTAATAATTTTTAAGTTAATTCCACAAACAATTTCATTTTTTTTATATTAAAAAAAAAATGTTTTATTTGAAACCCTTTTTTATAAACCTGAGCACTTTGAACCAATGAAACTTTTAGATAATATAAACAATACATAAGTAAAGTAACTTGTGAAGCGGTAACGATTAATTTTTTTGCGAAGCTAATGAGGGAATAATTTTCGCCATTTTTATACCAAAAAATAAAAAGCACCAACAATATTTTAAGCGTAACTCACTTACTTTTAATGTTAGAAGTTTTTTTAAAAAACAAAAATAAACCTTTTTCTAAACACTTTAAAAAAGTAATAACGAATTTTCCCCGCAAATTGCTCTGTTTTTTTGGTTATTTCACATTGAAATATTCGATTTGAAATTTGAAGAAGAAAAACCTACTTTTCATTAGCTAAAACTCTGCTTCTGCTGGGTTAACAGACCTCATGCATACACCTTTTTTTTCAGTTTTTTATAGGCCATATTTTTGCTAAGAATATTTTTTTCGCTAAAATACTTACTTTTTGAGTTATTTCCGAAAACCGTCCAAAAGCATGTTTTTTTGTTAAAAATGAACATTATCACTCTAAAATAACTTAAAAAGTATTGACTTGGTAAAAAAACTGTATAGAACAAAAGTTGCTTAGAATTGGTCATTTTATCCAATTCCGGACTTATTTTGAACGTATATTTTTTCACCCCAAGAAAATATTTTTCACCCCGTATTTTCCAATTTTTATTAAAATGGAGGGGATGTAGAATTGTAAACCTTTTCTTATATAATTATAGACAATATCTATTTGTCCTATTCCCAAATTTTCATCCTTCCTTTATTTTTTTTGGAGGTTTTCGTAAAATTTTGTGTTTCCTGATAGGGCTAAGGGCTATATTTCAACTTCTTGATAAGAATGTCGTCCTATTTTTTTACTACTTGTTTTACTCATTTCGCTAGGTTAAAACCTGTATCAGCTGTACTTTGCAATGCTCTAAAATAACTAAAGACGCTGCTTCCAACATTTGGAGTCGCTCACAGCAGATAGACACTGCGTTCGACATTAATAGAGACCGTATTTATTATTTATTGTATAACGCATACATACGCAACCTACTGTGTGACAGTGTAGGCAGCGTACGGCGTTTATTGGTGACCACCGCCAGTGAAGCCGTGTACAGCAGTTTGTTGCTACGTTCGGAGTACGATAACAGACCGCAACTATTATTTATTGTATTAAGCATACAGACGCGACCCATGGCGTTACTTTGTACGCAATCTACGGCAATAATTGGAGACCTCAGCCTTACCCATCAAACATTTTTCTTTAAAGCTTCCTTGTCATAAAATACCAATTCAACAAATAGCAGATAAGCAAACATAAAATGAATGGAATTAATATTAAAATTAGTTAAATTTGTAAAAGATTCCTATTACATGCATAAGTACCTAGAAATTATAAAATTGAAAATGTGGCCTTGAAAACAAGTGAGATTATGAAGAAAAAATGATTATAAAAACTATGAATATAGGTTAAACATTAAATAAAAATAAGTATATTACTTACCCCAAGGGGAACATGAACGTATAGGCATCGGATTGTAAAAAAAAACTATCCCAGAATCTTAAGAGAACTTACTTTGACAGAATTCGAAGGTGAGTTGTCACTGAAATGAAGTGTGACACAGAAGTATAGAAAATTAAAATGTCTAGAGTTATGTCTATAAATGCCTTTAGTTTACACAAAATAAAGAATTGCTCCAACTATTTAAAAAAAAATAGTAAAACCCAGACAGAAGGTTAAGAAATTAATAAATTCAATATAAATTATAATAAAATAATTGAGGTGCTTAAAAGCAAAACGCGTTAAATCCACTTTTTGTCGAAAATGAAATATTGAGCTTAACTAGTTCCTCGGAGTCCATTCTATAGGTACAACAGTCGGTGTTCTCGAATTGAGGACCACTACCTGAACAGCCAAAATAAGTGCACCGAATTACGGACCGTACGAGAGATAGGTAGGTAGGTAGGTAGATTAAGGTAGGTAATTAGGGTTAATGAAGGTCCGATTCTTTAACGAGATTTTAATGTGTAAGGAAGTATTTAATAATAAAATATTATTTTAGATTTAGTTTATTTTGAGCTGTCTTGAAAAGTAGTCAAAATGAGTGAAATTAAAATGATCTTAAGTGAAAAGGGAAACTCGTAACTTGTGTTGGATGATTATAAGTATCGTGAAAAAAAAGTGCTTAAAAGTGGTGAAAAGTTTTATACCTGTACGGTAAATAAATATAACGCAAAATTGTTTGCGCTAGGTTTGCGCTAATAAAATGATGTAAAGAATTTCTTTTTACAATTGTTCACACTTCATGTTGTAGAAAACGGGCTTTATATACCTGTGGCCTTTTGCTTATTACCGAATAAACTTCGGTCAACATATGAAAAACTTTGTTATTTGTAATTCTTAAAGAAAAGTGTCGCAATTCTAATTTAATATTTGCTCCAAAAATTATTGTAGCTGATTATGAATAAGCTATTTATAAAGCAATTTCTGCACAATGGCCCACCACAAAGATCGTTGGATGCAGGTTTCATCTTGGCCAGCTTGGTACAGGAAAATACAGAATTTAGGCTTGGCTAAAGAATATCAAGATGGAAAAAGTGAAAGTGGAAAGTGGCTGAGGTGTCTTTTTGGACTAATTTTTTAAAACCAGAGGAGGTTGGAGAATGTTTTGCTTTGGATTTGGCTGAATTTCAGCCAAATCATCTGCATAAAGCTGCGGTAGATTTTGCGGACTACTTAACCTTCGGAATACGAAGACTGGGTCAAGCGTGACCCGAAATTCACTTATTTCTTAATATTTTATGAAATAATTTTTTTACAAATCTGATTGATCGTAAGTTCTCCTTATTTGTTTCAATCTATTTTTTCGTGTATCATTCGTAAACATGCAAGTTGCAGTTTTTCCTCTACGTAAAATCTATGATGACGGGTCACTCCTGACCCGGTCTTCGGATTTCGACGAATTTTTCAATGTGTGTAGATACACGTAAAACGCAGTCGTCTCTGTTTACCAGTAAATGTATTCAAGGGCAAATGATTATGTTTGTAGAAATATTAGTGGATAGTTAACCTTGGGAGCAAATGTAGTGTCTAATAGGCATATTCTATGGGAATGTCCGAGACGAGAGGTCTAACTTTGATGTAAAGCGGTATTTCACGTTTGTTGATAAATTTAATTCAAACATCGATCTTGAAGTGTCCAGTATTATATCAAAATGTGGAAAAAGAATAAACCTTTGAGTGAAGCTGAGTTGTATGCCTTACTCCTATCAGATAGTGAAGAAGATGACGTTGCAGAGCTGGATGAAAGCAATAGTGAAGCGAGTGATAATGACGATTGTGAGCCAGAAGCACATGAAGGTAATTTATCAATTACTGAACTCGAGAATGAGGAAGTTTTAGCGTCAACTTCTGAAAATATAGATAGTGAAAGGTCTAACGTATCTGATGTTTTGTGCAAAGGACGAACATGGCGTTATTTAGCTCCAAAAAAGGGTAAGACATTGGCATGTAATTTATTACAGAAAAACTCAGGTCTAACTAAGAAAAGTCAAAATATTGAGACATGCATGGATGCCTTCAATTTATTTTTTTCTAATAGTATGATGTCAATGATTCTCGAGTATACCAATAAGAGAGCTATTGAGTTCACAGCTGCGTATAACAGTAAGAAGGAGACAAAAATGAAAGATTGGATTGAAGTTGATCTAGTCGAACTGCGTGCTTTTTTGGTATACTTATATTATGTGGAAGATTCAGAGAGTCCCATGAGAAGGTGCATAATTGATGGTCCAATACAAATCAATCATTTACGCGTCCTATATATAAAGCATCTCTAAACCGGGATAGATTTATAAGTATTTTGAAGCATATTCGCTTTGATAATTTGGATACAAGAGCAGAAAGAAGAGAACGAGATAAATTAGCTCCTATTCGAGAAATCGCTGATCTATTTGCCCAAAATTGTAGGCAATCATACGAACCATCTGCTTTTGGTACTATCGACGAGCAGCTTATAGATTTTAGGGGACGTTGTCCATTTCTGATTTATATACCAAGTAAACCAAAGAAATACGGTATAAAGGCTTGGACCCTATGTGACGCTGAAAATTTTTATTGTTTTAACTTTGAGATATATACTGGAAAGATTGGTGATCAATCTGAACGTAACCAAGGCCCAAGAGTTGTCAAAACACTTGCAGAACATTGGTATAGGTCTGGTCGAAATATTACAACTGATAATTTTTTTACCGACATTGCTTTATCTGAAGAACTATTATCCAAAAATTTAACTCTTTTGGGTACTATCAGAAAAAACAGGAAGAGTTTACCCAAATCATTGCTTGAAATGACAGATCGCTCACTATATTCTTCAAAATTTTTGTTCACTAAAAACATTACCTTAGTTTCATATGTAACCAAGCCTAACAAGTTTGTTGCATTATTATCGACCTTACACAATGAACATGAAATTTCTGATGAAAACCAAAAGTTTAAACCAAAAATTATTTTGGATTACAACAAAACAAAAAGTGGAGTCGATATTTTAGATAAATTGATCAGAGAGTACACATGTAAAAGAGCAACAAGAAGATGGCTCTTACGTATATTTTTCAACTTTTTGGATATTGCGTGCTACAATGCTTTCGTTCTCTGGAATACGAAAAATCCCGAATGGAACAGCCAAGTAAATATAAAACATCGCAGAAAACTATTTCTGGAGGAGCTTGGAAAACAATTAACCTCGCCCAATATAAACCGAAGAGCGGAAGCAATACAAGAAGAACCCACCGTATACCCTAAATATGCAATCGCTGCAATAGACACCACCAGTGTTAGTGTAAAAAAGCAAATCGAAGTGCCGCAATCTGCAACAAAACGAGGTCGTTGTTATTCTTGTAGGGATAGTGACAATAAATATTCAAAAAGATGTGACATGTGTAAAAGATTTGTTTGTAATACCCATTCAAAACGCGAAGAAGTCCATATTGTCAAAATTAAATGCAACTACTGCCAAAAAGACCAGGATGGTGAACCATCTTAAAAAATTTAAATACCTACAAAAATTTATGATTATAATTTTTATGTTCCTTTGTTTTTTATTGAATTAAAGATACTGTTTAATAATACTGACTATTTAAAACATCCTTATAAATAAAATGAGAATGGGTCACGCTTGACCCATCTTCGTAATCTAAGTAAGTCAAATAATCTCCGTACTCCGAAGGTTAATAGACAATTATGTTGGTGAAAATTCTTTATTTCCACCAACACTTTGGGCTGAAGCAGCTGTAACTAAATGCGAGTCCTTTCACTCTAGATTTAATTCAAATTTCTGTTCGATGCACCCTTCGTTGTATTTATTTGTAAACATTTTGAACAATTTTCAAACAGATATTTACATTCGTATTCAAAGCGTTAAGGAGCCTGTTAAATGTAAGAACAAAATTGTTAGGCGAAGATTATACATGTTAACTTAAAAAATGTCGGAATATAATAGATAACGGTTTGTTGAGACGAATAGATTTTGTAAAATTTGCATCGTGTTTTCATAAAGTATAAATATTAAATGTACATATGTGTAACTCTTTTATTCTTATAAATATTAAATGTAAATATGTGTAACGCTTTTATGTTATGTAAAATATTGTTTCTTAAATAGGCAATAAATATCTACGATTATTGGGATTCGTACTTTTAATAATATTTTATACCGGAGTATATAGTCCAGGAACCGAAGCTTTTCACCTCGCAATTTTTACAGAATGGATCGATTTGCTTGAAAATTTGAGAATAAGTAGTGAATAGTCCAAGGATCAAAATCTATATGATACCGAAAGGCGCTTTTGCCATGGGGGTGGTTGCCACCCCAAATGTGGGGTGGAAATTTTTTATTATATTTTGACCGCAAAAGTTGATAAAAACGTTCATCCTAAGCAAAAAATGTTCTATACATTTTTTTGATAAAATTAACAGTTTTCGATTTATTCGCTATCAAAAGTTTTAGTTTTATATCTAAAAAATCAATGTTGTTCGATGGTATACTCATTTACAATTTACTCAATTTTCGCAGTAGAAAAAATTATTTGAAACCAAGTTCTTCGAAATTAAATACCCTACAATTTCATATTTAAACATTTTTTGGTATCTCTGATGCCAATCTTTCTATTCTGAAGAAAATGGCATTTTTTACCAAACTACAAAAATTCGTTATTCGCTTTTAACTCCAGTTTTTTAAAAACTAATCATTCTAAGCCAGTCAGACTTCTAGAATCTACTAATAATACATAAATAAAGAAGAATAAATAAGACCAATGACTAAAAACACCGCTACCTTATATTATTATGCTACCAATGGGATTTTCCCTTTTTTTTTCAAAAAAATATATTGATTTTTTAACCGTAACTTTTTTATTTTTAATCTTAGAAAGCCTGATAAAAAATAATTTTGTAAGTTTTCATAAGATCTATAAGCCTATTAATATTAAATCTTTTTGAAATCCTCAGCCGCAAAAAGAGGTGACTTTGAAAGGGTTGGTAAAGGTGGTTTTTGCATGTTATTACAAGTTTTAATTGTCAATAGCTCACTTAATTTTTGCCGTAGAAAAATTTTTTGCAATACAACTTCTTGGGAATTAAATAAGGTACAATTTTATAGTTAAACATTTTTTCGTATGTCTGATGGTAATCTTTCTATTCTGAGGAAAAGGCCATTTTTTTTCAAATTACAAAAATTCGTTATTCAATTTTAACTCCATTTTTTTAAAAACTAATCATTCTAAGCCGGTCAGACTTCTACAACCTATTAGTAATATATATAAATAGAGAAGATCAAATAAGGTCAATAACTAATTTTAATTAGGGTGGTGATTAGGGGGTTGCTCCCGATCACATTTGCGCTGAAAAAAATAGGGACTGATCTTCTTTTCATTATAAGTCATTTAATTTTTGAGCTAGAGACTTTTTTTTATTTGTGGAGATAGATATTTTTAAATACTTTAAATTAGTTTAAACAAGTTATCCTCGAAAATGCATAGTTTTCCCGTCTTTTGACTTTGAAACTACAATATTTAGCATTTGACGAAGAAGAGCTAACATATAATAAAGTATAGCTCGATTACTATTGGTCTTAACCCTCCGTTACTCGCACACGGTGTGGGAGACCGGGCCTGTAAATAAATTCCTGTAACTCTGCTTGTAGTGGGGATTTTGAATGGCTACTTCGTATACTTCTTCAGTGGTCAATCAACTGTGGGTAAAGTCAGTTCGCAGTGTAAAAAATAGTACTGTCCTTTTGTTATTACGCAACACGGTCCCGTACACCGTGTGCGAGTATTTGTGCACCAGTTTTTGTGTTTGGATCACACATCGATATTTTTAATTAGTAAGGTAATTTAAGATATTTTCCTTATTTTCAATGTTTATAGATTAGTTTATTTATATTTATATATATAAATATAAATATATAACTTACCCAGAACCATCAGAATGAGGTTTAGGGAGATATGTGGTTTACCAACAGAACAAGTACCAGTCGTAACACCAGGAACTTCAGATCGCTGTGCTGTTTGTGATTGGAAGAAAAATAGAAAAACAAAGTTTTACTGCCAAATATGCTCAAAATATCTGTGTTTGGAACACCATTGTTCCAATGAATGTGACACCATTGTGTATTTCATGTTTTAAAAACGTTAATTAATTTTTATAACTTTTTTTGTTACTACAATTACTCTTTATTTTTAATTTTTTTGTGTATTGAATTAAGATCTAAAGTTCTTAGTAAACAAATTTAACCATATTCAATTTTTTTTCACTTCCAAAGTTTTTGTATATACATATAAATGGATAACAATGATAATTATAAAATTTTTGATTAAAGTAATATAATGTGAACACAAACGCATATCTACAAAATTATATGATCATATATTCATTAAATAATTTAATCGTACACAATTTTGCAAAAAAAAATAATTTTAAAACACTGCTGACCCATATTTTTGGACCCGGTCTCCTGCACCGTGCGCGAGTATCCGATCACAAAAAGTTGGCGCGAGTAACGAAAGGTTAAAGAAAATTAAAAAAACAATTTTGTTTATTTTTTCAAAAGGTACATTTTTGTTAAATAAAGTTGTTTTGATAAAACGAAAACTTTTGGAGTTATTAGCAGAAAACTTATTAAAAACATTGATTTTTTCGATATAAAACTAACACTTTCGATAGCGAATAAATCGAAAACTATTAATTTTATCAAAAAAATATATAGAACGTTTTTTGCTTAGAATGAATGTTTTTACTAACTTTTGCGGTCAAAATATAATAAACAATTTCCACCCCTAAGATGGGGTGGCAACCACCCCCCTGGTAAAAGCGCCTTTCGGCATGATATAATTTTGATCCTTGGACTATTCACTACTTATTCATCAATTTTCAAGCAAATCGATCCATTCTGTAAAAATTGCAAGATTTTGTCCTATTTTAAGCTTCATTACTTGGACTAATAATTATTTCATTATCAGAAGTCTTGTCCTCAATTCGTGCGATTTTTCAGGTATAAAAGTAAACCCTTACTTAAAATTTCATTTTGGTCCTCAATTCTTATCTGCCCACAACAGTTTATTTACCGTCAAATGAATTAATTCTAATTTCAATCGACTAAAAGTTACTTTGGGAGCAAAACAGGTAAAGTCCATCGCTACGATTCCAACGAATCACAAGCAAGTTTTAGACCCACGCGAGGAGGTGTTACGTTTATAGAAGTAGATATCAATCAACATTAAGTACTCTAATTTGATAACTAGAATACAGTCGATATCTTTGTATCTCCGGGTATAATATTTATCCCGGGAAATCGAACAGTCGCCTTCAGTTGTGTCTCCATCTAAAGCAAGGAAGAGGAAATAATGTATGCCTAATTCTACTATGAACGTTGAAGAGGTAGAATGGATATTTCCAGTACGAGGCCATTCTTTTATACCATCAGACCGTTTATTCGGACTTTGAGAAAGAGAGTTCAAGAAAAAGGAAATTACCTCGACTCCAGAGGGCTATATTCGAATAATTGAAAAGTATGCTATAATAAGACAACTATTGTCCTTTTCATGATCATTTTTCAGTGCGTAACAAACGATAGGAAAAAGGGTAAGTCCGTGATAATACACATTTATGACATTTATTCTAACATGACATTTTAGTTAAATCTGACAGTTGTCACATTTTATTTTCAATTTGGAATAAAAACAAATCAAATGTGTTTCTTGCATTTATAAAATGGTATTTTCTTTGATTTGTATAGTCTTATAAATTATACAGGTTATATTTGTAATATTATTATCTAATTAAAAAAATTATTTTTTTATTATGGCGCCATCTATCGACAACTAGAATAACTAGAAGAAATGTTATAAAAATGTCACCGACGAAATGTAATCACCGACGTGCCTTTCTTTCTGTCACATACAATTTAATGCGTTAGAAAGAAATCGAAAAACTGTGACGCACTGAAAGATGATCATGAGAAATACTTTAGGTATTGACGTAGATATCTTTAATTGGAAGCAAGAGGCAGTAGATCATTTTAAACCTATTTCCCAATGGCACTTTAAAGTTCAGCCGTCGAAAAATTCAAGTTCAAGCGAGCAGCAAAATTCCAGCATATTATAATTCTCATCCAAGCAGAACAGTTTTATTACCACTCCATTGGTAATATCAAATCCTTTGTCAAAGGCAAAGAAAATGTTTTAAGCATTAATCCTTCAAAAATGGCCAAAGACAATACCTTAGTAAACAAGAAAAAATTGTCTGATGTCAAAAGGCTTCTTGAATTCCATTTTAGGTCTTATTGGCAATCTAATCCATGCTTAAAGTTTTACCCTAATTTTTTCTTCTTGTGAAGGACGTAGGTGCAGAAGTGGAAGAAGATTTATGTGGCATAACTGAAGAAGCGCCAGACTTATGTGTCTAAAATGTTTTTTTTATTTTTTTTAAGAATGTAATGAAATCATCACAAAATATATTTTTTTACTCACTCCTTAGCTAGTTGTTATTACTTTTATATTAAAGCAACACTCCATCAACTAAAATGCAAAATGCAAAAAATTAAACTTTTAGAAGAAAAACAGATAAAATCCATTTTCAAAATAATAATAGAGCCCCTTAGAAATTTTTCGAGAACTTAAGATTTCTGCACAATAATTTACTCAAACATCTAAACATATTTTACATGTTTTAAAAATAAAATACCTCAACATGAAGCCACCACCGTTTTGCCCTTTTTTCAACTCATTTATATCTTTGGACGTAACGCGTTTTGCTTCTAAGCACCTCGATTATTTAAATATAAAAATAAAAATGCGATGTTTATAACGTTACAATACAAACAAGTAGTATTTCAGACAATAACTCGTGTACCTACTGATTACCGTGTATATTTTGGTTTCAACTTTAGTTCATGTTGTGACACCGCCCCCGTCTGAAAAAAATTCTGATTCGGTTTCTTTACGGATTTCTATTCAAAAATGTTCCCTTTAAACAAATCTGAAGGGTACCGGGCGGTATTTTTGGACAGAAATTGTTTAAACAATTTTTTCTACAACCGTGTTAAAAATGCAATTTTTAGCACTCCATAGGAGCATTAAAGCACTATTGCTTTAAAAATTTTAAGGCACTGCACTTAAAAGTCTTCTTCTTCTCCTTATTTTTGTATATTATATATGACTCTGTCTGTTTTTTCAATGTGCCTCCAGTAAGTTGTCATTCTATCTTTTTCGTGGTCTTCCCACTGATCGTCTTCCTATTGAGGAACCGTCTCTCGCTGTTCTGACTATCCTATTTGTTGTCATTCGACTTATGTGGTCATTCCATTCTAGTCTTCTGTTTCTTACCCAGTTATTAATGTTATACACCTTGCATCACCGTCGTATATCTGTACTTCTAGCTCTGTCCCATAGGGTCTTACCATCGATTTTTCGAAGGGTTTTCATCTCGGCTGTTTCGAGGCATCTTTTTGTCCTTTCTGTGTCGGGTCGTGTTTCTGCCGCAGTTTAAAGTGAATTGTCAAATTGTGAAACGTCAAAATATTTATATTTAATTTATTAACATTAATATTACTAGTACAACTTGGGCAATTTGAAAAAGCTTGTTTAAATGGTTTTTTAAAATTTAATTTAAACTGTATTATTGCATTTTTAACACGTTTGTAGAAAGAAACTACTATTAAAATTTGTTAGAATTTACAACAATAAAATAAGAAGCTATTCTATAGTTGTTATGATTTTTGCACGATTGATCATTTTTGACTGTTTACCGCGACAGATTTTACGTCAGTAGGTGACATTTACTAGCAACTCGACGGTAAGTAATCCAACTCGACGGTAAGTACTCCAACTCGACGGTAAGTAATGCACTTACCGTCGAGTTAAAAAATCTCTTAATTTTAATTTATTTTTCGAAAGAATAAAGAAAACTAACGAATTATTTATGAATATTGAAACTTATGGTACAATTTGTTAAATTATTTAATGAAATCCCACTTGTTTGGGCTGTGGTTTCACTTCTAACAGAAACTCCTGCAGAATCGCATACATTAGTAGTATTACTAGTATTGCAAAATCTACTTTATTTTGAAGAGAATCTTCTACATAGCTTTCTGCCACTGTCGATGAACGCCAACCTCCATGACGCTTTAATCCGAGGACATCAACACCTTTATTAGCCAAAAGCGTTGCTGATGTCCTCCTGAACGAATGGCCAGTATAGTTCTCGGGATTAGGCCAATTTAAGAATTTGGCAATTTGAGAAGGCCAGCCGCCGATTGTCCCTTTCCCTATTACTTGAGCACAACATTTTCCTTTGGCGTATCTTAAGAACAAATGATTTGATTTTACTTGTAATGGACGAAGTTTTATATACTTTTGGTAGGTATTTTGATAACGGATTTTGGATTTTTCGGGAATAATTCAGGAAAACCCTTCTTCCCAAGCCCGTTCAATTTCTTCAAATTCACTTTCGCTCATATTTTAATTTATAATAATCAAAATTGTACTTAAAATTATTGACAACTAAATAAAAACTCAATTCTCCATTGTTGTTATGCACCCTAGTTACCACCTAACAACCATAGTATCTATCTTGATAAAATGAATGAAACTAGTCAACATGACGAAAATATTTAATTTTATAATTTATAATGGTATCAATCGTGCAAAAAACGTTATAAGCATGTCGAACGTTAAGGGTAACCGATCTCAGACAATAATTATGCAAAAAACATTATAAGCATGTCAAACGTTAAGGGTAACCGATCTCAGACAATAATTGGAGTCGTCGCTCCGCTCCTCCTCCAAACAATTGTCTTCGATCGGTATAAAACCCTTACCGTTTTTCATACTTAATATACTATTACGTATTGACAGTACAGGCAGTTTTGATGAATGTAATGTCAAGAAAAATATAAAAATGGAATGTCATTCAAGTTCAAGTAAAAGTTTTTGTAGATATTGTCCTGTAATTGAAACTGAATAAATTATAATTGCTGATATATAAGACGTTTGTAGAAAAAATATTGTATGATATACGTATATAAGTAGCGACGTGGAATGTTAGAAGTCTACATCAAGCTGGAAAAGTACATAATGCCGTTAATGAAATGGAAAGGCTGAATGTAGACATTTTAGGAATCGGCGATGTCCAATGGCCCGACTCAGGAAAGATGAAAATCAACAATAAAACAATATAGGTACTATTCAGGAAGTCAAGACGGTTCACACAGATATGGTGTCGGGATAATACTAAACAAACACATGGATAAAGCTGTAGTAAATTTCATTCCATACTCCAACAGAATTATCCTCTTACAATTTAATCAGAATAAACCCAAATTAAACATAATACAAGTTTATGCTTCGACTGCGGACAAACCAGAGAGCGATATTGAAACTTTCTACGAAGACCTAGACAATATTTTAAAATCCATTAAAACGCAGGATGTTACAATTATAATGGGAGATTTTAACGCAAAGGTTGGAGACGAAAAAGTAGAAGAATGTACAGGAGGATATGGTCTGGGCAACAGAAACGAAAGAGGTGACAGGCTTATCGAATTTTGCCAAAACAATAATTTTGTCATAACTAATACATTGTTTAAAATGCCAAAGAGAAGACTATATACCTGGAAGTCACCAGCAGATCAAGAAGGGAGAATTGTAAGAAACCAAATAGATTATGTATTGATTAGACAAAGATACAAGAACGCAATTATATCTTCAAAAACCTATCCAGGTGCCGACATAGGATCAGATCACAACCCAGTAGTGACCAAAATTAGGCTCAAAATGAAAATAATAAAACGCAGAACAACAGATGTAAAAATCGATACAAGTAAACTAAGAAACCCACTCATAAAACAACGCCTGACAGATGAAATTAATAACCGTTTAATGAATGTTAAAGAACAAATCCAGCAAAATACTGAAACAGAGACAAAATGGTTATTAATAAAGACAGAAATAGATAAATGTCAAAAAGAAATTCTTACACCAACCAGATACAAAAAGAAACAATGGATGACGGAGGAAATCTTAGATTTAATGGAAGAAAGACGTCAGCATAAAAACAAAGATAATCAGATGTACAAAAATGTGGATAAACAAATAAAATCCAAAATTAAACAGGCTAAAGAACAGTGGTTAAAAGAACAATGCGCAGAAATAGAAGAACACCAGAAAAGACATGATAATTTTAACACACATAAAAAAATTAGGGAATTAACGCAGATCAACAGAAAAAGAAAACCGGGAATACTAAAAGATATAGATGGGAAACTTGTGTTGAGTACTAACGAAAAATTAAAGAGATGGACAGAATACATAAATGAATTGTTCAAAGACAGTAGAACAGAGCAGATGGAAGTCGAAGTAGAAGATGATACGGTTTTGAAGATATTAAAAAAAGAAATTAAATCGGCATTAAAAAACAGCAAAAATGGTAAAGCAGTAGGTCCAGACCAAATCCCAGTAGAAAGCTTAAAATGTATAAATGATGAAACCTTAGACATTATCGTAGACTTGTTTAACACAGTGTACATAACAGGAAACATACCAAAACAATGGTTACTCTCAACCTTTTGTGCTATTCCTAAAAATACAAACGCTAAAGATTGCAGTGAATACAGAACAATATCATTAATAAGTCACATTCTCAAATTATTCTTGAAAATAATACATGGTCGTATAAACAAAAAAACTAGAAGAAGGAATAGATGATAGTCAGTTTGGGTTCAGAAACGGACTAGGAACCAGAGAGGCGTTATTTGTTTTTGATGTGTTAGCTCAAAGATGCATGGACATGAATGTGGATGTGCATGTTTGTTACGTTGATTTTGAGAAGGCTTTTGACAAAGTAAGACATGAAAAATTAGTCCAAATTCTAAAGACAAAAAACATAGACAAAAGGGACTTACGAATAATAACAAACCTTTACTGGAATCAAAGAGCACAAATTGTAATAGATAACGAACCCAGTCCAGAAATTGAAATCAGGAGAGGAGTTCGGCAGGGATGTATTATGTCTCCATTACTCTTTAATGCATATAGTGAAGCCATTTTTGAAGGAGCATTGCTATCTCAAAATGAAGGAATAATAATTAACGGAAGATCTATTAACAACATAAGATATGCAGATGACACCGTGATTATAGCAAGCTCTGCTGAACAACCCCAACTACTACTGAACAAAACAAACAATTTCTGTAAAGAATATGGACTAAAAATGAATATAAAAAAGACCAAATACATGATAATAACTAAGAAAACAAACATACAAACAAGCATACATTTGGGAAATGTACCGATAGAAAGGGTTGATAAATACAAATACCTAGGAACCTGGATTTCAGAGAAAAATGATCAAACAACAGAAATAAGGACCAGGATAGAAATAGCAAGAAATGCGTTTGTAAAAATGAAAACAGTTCTCTGCAACAAAGACCTTAGCTTAGAACTGAGAGCAAGAGCTTTGAGATGCTACGTGTTCTCGATACTACAATATGGACTTGAAAGCTGGACATTAAAGCAAGAACACATAAATAAGCTACAGTCATTTGAAATGTGGTGTTATAGAAGAATGCTTAGAATAGCATGGACACAGAGGAAAACGAACACGGAAGTACTGCGAGAAATGGGTAAAGAATGCGAAATAATAAACACAATAAAAATAAGAAAGTTACAATATCTGGGACACGTAATGAGGGGACCGCGATATGAAATGCTAAGACTGATAATACAGGGAAAGATAAGAGGCGGAAGGAGTATAGGAAGAAGGAAAGTGTCATGGTTAAAGAATTTAAGGGACTGGTTTAGATGCAGTTCTATAGAACTCTTTAGAGCAACGGTGGATATAGTAAAGATAGTGATGATAATATCCAACCTCCGATTAGGAGACGGCACTTGAAGAAGAAGAAGAAGATATACGTATTAAAAAGTACATTTTTAAGACACTCATATGAAAACTTTCACATGCGTGCCTTAAAATTGTACTTTTAACACTTATATCATAACTATTTTTAAACAAATACAAAAGATCACCTATTTTGCTCTGGAGCATATTTTTTTAGGTTTCTTGAGTCATTATAAAGAAGAAAGTTATCTTGTGATTTTTCTCATAAATTGATAGTTTCCGAGTTATAGGCGATTAAAAATCTAAAAAAGGCGAAAATACTCATGTTCTAGGCTTAAAAACTCATATTTAAAATAGTATTTTTAGGTTGCCAAGTACTTATATTAGAGTTTAAACATTCATTTTCAAGATCCTAAAGAGTTATTGGGTCTAACTGCAATTTACACCGTTGTATAATTGTTAAGAAATATGAGTCTCCATCCGTTTTTTTTACAGGTGCGCTCTATTTCAACAATCTCCTAGAGTCCTCTGAAAAACATTTTTTTAGATTCTTTGGGACATTCTCAATAAAATAGGTTGCTAGTCATTTTTCTCAAAAGTTTATAACTTTAAAGTTATAATCGATTTAAAATCCAAAAAAAAGCGAAAATACACATTTTCGGATTTTTAATCGCTTATAACTTTAAAACTATTAACTTTTGAAAACAATGACAAAAAACTTATTTTACTTAGAATGTCCCAAAAAATCCAAAAAAAAATATTTCCGAAATTTTTCGAAAGAAAATAGTAGATTGTTGAAATAGAGCGCGCCACACCGGCAAAAAAATCGGATGGACACGCATATTTAACAATTAAATAACAACGGTGTAAATTAAAGTTAGACCCGATCACTCTTCAGAATATTAAAAATGAATGTTAAAACGACAATTTAAGTACTTGGCGACCTCAAAAACACGATTATAAATATGAGTTTTTAAGACTCAAAAACGCGTATTTTCGCATTTTTTTAGATTTTAAATCGCCTATAACTCGAAAACTGTTTATTTTTGAGAAAACTGACAAGATACCTCTCTTGTTTAGAATGACCCAAAAAACCTAAAAAAATATGTAGGGACAGGAATCACAGTTAAACTTGGCTATCAAATGAAGATTTTATTGTGAAACTTAAAACTTGCTAGATATTTTTCCAATTTTGTTACGTTGTTGCACTTTATTCCTGGACCTAGTTTTTGTATGTCTAATCTGGCGGATGTTCATTAAGGGCCAATTTCTCATATCGAGTTCAACTCCAGTTTAACCTGAACTTCTAGTAAACGTGAGTTTAAAGTCAAAATCGTCTTTCTCAATTCACGTTCAACCGATGGCAGTTTAAACTTGAACGATGCTTGAACGGTGGAATTCGGCCGTTCAAAGATTTCAGAACTCAGTTCAGATGATTTCATGGACTTCGTACTTCGCATGCGTTGTATTAGCAAGAAACGCTGTCATAATATAAATATATCCTATTTTATTATATTAGGCCTAACGACAAACGATAACATTATTTTTGTTTTTATAATATTTATTTATAATTAATAAAATGACTATTTGACTATAAATACTTAAATTTAACTTTATTCAAAAACAGCATAAAAAAGATAAAAAGGAACGCAACTCATAAATCTCTAGTGTTAGGGCAAAAGGACTTAAGTCCATTTTTGGCCAAAATGAGTTATCTACACATTTGGTTGTAAATTGTGAAGAAGTTTGTTTTGGTAAAAAAGAATTAAGTCTATCTTAAAATATAAGGTTTTTATTAAGACTGGTTCAGAGAACATAAGTTACATCAGACTATTTTTGTTTGAGCAAACGAACATATCTAGATTAAATCCTTTGTTTTGTCCGATATAAACGACTTATGAAACTTAAGTCCTCTGTATCAATAGTCCACGCGTAGGTGCCGCTGTAAGTGTTTATGACATAAATCTTACTGATCGTGCTAAAACACTCACTTGTTGATTGATAAACGCTAAAAGTTTTCTTCTTCTTCTTCTTCTGTTTCTTTTTATAAGAGAAAGTACTGGACTTACAATTTAACTGTATATAATTGTGCTTCACGAGCAGCTTCCTGTTATATCTGGCATAAAACAATTGCTCACCGTGGTGCAAATGAGATTGTTTCTTGTCTTTTCAAAGAAATAATGAACATGCCACCTGAAGTCACTAAAATAACCTTTTACTCAGATACATGTGCAGGGCAGAATAAAAATTTCCATGTAGCTGCCATATTTATGTCAGTCATGCAAATGAAAAGCTAAATAAATGAGATCAACCATAAATTTATGATCTCTGGGCATTTACACATGGAATGCGATGTCGACTATTCCCTTATTGAAAAACAGAAAAAAAATCGGGAATGAAAATTGCTCATCCTCAGATTGGGCTACTCTCATTAGATGCACAAACAAAAAACGTCCATTTAAGGTCATTGAATTAACTTTAGATGACTTCTACGATTTTGCTGCTTTATTAAGGACAACGTTTGTAAAGAAGCAAAAACATGTTGATGGAGAGTTGTTCAAATTGCCGAAATGTCGTTGGCTGTAATACAGAAAAAAATATGCTACATACAACATTTTATAAGAGTTCTCTGGAAGAGTCAGAAAATTTTAAGGAAATTCATTTTACTAGAAGAGGTCGACAAAGTGCAATAGACCTCAAGAAAAAGTATGATGGGTTAATACCTATAACTCTTAAAAAACAGCAACATCTTCTAGATCTCTTACCGGTTGTACCAGAAGTATACAAATTTTTTTATCAAGAACTGGCAACTACAAGTATGAACGATAAGGACCCAGATTTAGAGGAGTCTGTTTCTGATGACGAATAACTTCATCATAGTTATATTATAATATAAAAACTAAATATTACTGTCATTAAAATGTAAACTTGTATATTTAATATGATTAAAATATAAGGTCAAAAAATCTTAAGTATTTTATTCTCTGATCCAAAGGACTTAAGTCACATCAAACTTTATTATTTTACAATATTTCATATTAAACTATAATACGTATTGTAAATAAGCTGTTTTTGACCCATATGTGCTGACAAAATATTTTATTAGGATAAAAATAGATTTAGCATGTTTCATCAAATCTTTAAAAATTTATTTCTGCAATATACCATTTACTGACTTAAGTCCTTTTACCCTAACGCTAGAGAAATATTGGCGATATCATTTTAAAGTCTTCTACTTTAAAATGTATAATATACGTCTGAATTACCAATATAAATGAGTCAGATTAAATAAATTATTAGAAGAATTTTTTTACTTAGCAACAACATGTTTGTTTTATTTTAATAGTATTTTGTATTTTGACAACGAAACCCGATTTGGGCTTCGAAACGTTAATAAATTCATTTTTTAGTAAAATTGTGGCTTATTTCCCAAAAAAATAACTAATTATAAAAAAGGTAGTTCAAAATGACGACAGTTTTTTACCTTTTACCATCTATTGGCATTTCTCGAAAGCTGTAGAACGAGCACTGACATGAATGTGCAATGAGAAATGAATTCCAAACAAAACCGGAGATCACCCGTGAACCCGGTTCAACTGAACCATAGATTACCGCAGGTATGAGAAATCGACCCTATGTGATTTTTCATAATACACTCACCACAAAATTCCGCCACCCAAAATTTTTAAATAAGTCTGATAATTTATAACTTTTTTATTTGTATTCCGATTTTCAAGATTCTTGCACCAGTTTGTAGGTACATGTATTGATATCGTTTGGTATTATTCCGGTAAAACAAAAATTTTCCTTGCATTGCATTATACGGGAGTGAATGGAAGTGTTGTATTTCCTCCTAACTTTGTGGAAAAATGGAAGGGCATTACTAAAATTTTGATTTTTGAATTATCTGAATATCTCTTTTCTTGTAAGAGTTGTCCAATTTTTTGTAAATAAAAACACTGACTGACTCATAAAATAGAGCTTGGATTGATAAGATTAGAATGGCCCGCGTGCAGCCCAGATCTGAATCCCATTGAATATTTACGGGATGAATTAAAAAAAAGCTATTTTCTGTCATCCTAGGCCTCCAGTAAATTTGGTACATTTATGGCCCTGGTAAAAGAATATCGGTCTATTCCCGAGGCAAGGATAACACATTTTTATTCGATGCCAAACATATTGCGAGCAGTCGTTGCTGCAAGTGGTGGACATACCCGCTATTGAACAGTTTGGTTTTGTTGTTAGTTTTGTTTTGATAATTTGTAATTAAATATTTTTAATTAAAAAAACCTTCAAAGCAGTGTTTTTATTTACAGCTCTTACAACAAAAGAGATATTTGGATAATTCAAAAAACAAAACCTTAGTGATACTTCCAGGATAATACAAAAGGAGTATGAAACAAAATGAGCCCCCAAAATGTTTCCACATAATTGTTTAAAGTTAAGAGAAAATACAACGCTTCCATTCATCCCCGTATAATGCCATCCAAGCAAAAAATTTTATTACCGGAATAATAAAGAACAACACCAATACATGTACCTACAAACTGATGCAAGAAGCTTGAAAATCGGAGTACAAATATTAAAGTTATAGATTGTCAAACTTAATCAAAACTTTTGGGTGGCAGTATTTTGTGAGGGTGAGTGTATCTCTTTGGTCAAAAGTTCCGCAGGATGTGATCTACATAGTCAATATGGTCACTCCAATCTTTCGAACAGTTCCAGAGCCCGGTATAATTTTCCTAGTGGCATTAGCATGGCTCTGGATTTAATCGTCGCGTAGAATGTTCGATTTTTGGCGTAGCAAAGGCTTGGCGTAACATTGCTCCCTTCTTACGAGATGGTTCCTCCTGTAACCTTGTCGGGACTGAAACTGGATGCTGTTAAAAAATATGATATGATCGTAGTATGATATGATAGAATAATATGATAAAATTATATTAGGATCTTCAGAAATGAAAAATGAAAATAACGTATGTATAATACAAATTTTAAATTGTATCGAGAGGTTTGCACGCGCACCTTTTCGCTATGAGCTGAACTTGCGCCTCAGAGCGCGGTATTAATATATCTATATCTTGGTCAAAAATAAACCTACGTCCTTTTAAGTTCATCTATCGTTACTCTTAGTAAAATATAAATGTTCAAATGTTTAAAGAGAAAATTATAAGTTCAGAGGGATATAACTTTAATACAAATAAATAAAAAGCAATTTAACGTTTGTTTGAAAGACTACGAAGAAAGCTTTAAAATGAGACGTTGTAAAGCTCACTTGCATGCGTTGAAGCCAAGTTACGATTGAAAAAGCCTCGAACAATACTTATTGTGTCATTTGCAATTTGCATTATATTCCTGTCGCCAGGTCGCCATGAGGGGGGGGGGTACAACGGCCTCCTTCGAATTTTTTGGGTAACAGTAGATCCGGATTTCGATAAGATTTTTATAAATAAACAACTTGAGGAATTACATTCCAGCGATTTTTCGCAAATCAAAACATGTTTTTGTATTTTTTGGTCATTCTAAGCAAAAAATGTTTTTTCTTAGGATGCATAGTTTTCGACATAGATGCGGCTAAAAATCGAAAAATTGCAATTTTTAACCCGAATAACTTTTGATTAAAAAATAAAATAGCATTGCTGCTTACCGCATTTGAAAGTTTAAGTTAAATTCTATCGGTTTTGATTATTTTCATTGCGAAAAATTATTTTTTTTATTGTTAAACAAAGCTGTAAACAAATAGTGCTTGAATGATGTTTTCAATGCATTTCTCATTTAAAATCGAACGAGTAGGCGCGCATACAGACAATTGCTACGTAGATTATGTACCTACATTAAAACGCATGCATTGGCCACGGGAAGCACTATATGTTTATAGCTTTGTTTAACTATAAAAAAATTAATTTTTAGCAATTCAAATTATCAAAACCGATAGAATTTGACTTGAAGTTTCAAATGCAGTAAGCAGAATTGCTATTTTATTTTTAATCAAAAGTTATTCGGGTTCAAAAATTGCAACTTTTCGATTTTTTGAAAGTTCAACCGCGTTTATCTGGAAAACTATGCATCCTACGAAAAAACTTGTAAGAACATTTTTTGCTTAGAATCACCCAAAAAATACAAAAAAAAATGTTTTGTTTTGTGACAAATCGCTGTTATGCAATTCCTTAAGTTCTTTGTTTATAACAATCTTATCGACATCTGGACAGGCGCGGATCCAAGAGGGGTCAATGGGGTCAATTGCCCCCTCCTTGAGACTTCGCCTGGTGTCTTTTTTTTTAAGAGATAATTACGATTGAAAATAAATAGTGAGTTTTGTGTCCTGTTGACAACTGAATAACGGAATGAAACATAAAACAGAATTCCTTCTCCAAAGTACGTGTTCTCGGTCTTAGTGTATGGTGTCGAGTCTTGGACTGTGAATAACATCGATCTACTTACCTAAATCGCCTTGAGGCTTTCGAAATGTGGTTCTATAGAAGAATTTTAAAAGTATCTTGGGTGAAGAAGATTCGAAACTCCACAATACTAGAACGTCTCAGCAAGACTACTGAGATTATAGAAGGCATCAAGAAGAGAAAAGTGGAGTATTTTGGACATGTAATGAGAAGTTTCAAATATAGGTTGCTACAAAATATTGTGCAAGTGAAAATAGAAGGCAAACGCAGTCCAGGACGAAAAAGCACTTCGTGGTTGATTTAGGGTGGCAGTGAATAAAATTAAGATAGCTATGATAGTAACCAACGTTCTGAAAGGACATGGTACATGAAGAAAAATAAAGTAACAGCCCATACCGAAAAAGAATCCTGCGTACGCGAGTGACGAGAAAATTTTTATTTCATTGCCCCCTCCTTGCAAGGTTGCTGGATCCGCCGTTGCATCTGGATCAACTGTTAACCAAAAAATTCGTGTTCTAGGGGTGAAAATACACAAAAAAACTTGGGTAAGTCCATCTGAATTAAGGAAGCCGTTGTACCTCCCTTCCCCCTGGCAACAGGACTATTATGCACTAGTTTTACAAAACTTGGGATCTAATTATTGGATTTAAGTTTAGTAAACGCTATTTTCTTTGTTTGGAACACATTTTATTTGAAAAAATTTTTGTATCTCTTTTAGTTTAAGAACTAGAAAACAATTTATAAACAATTTTTTGACCACTCGGATCGAAATCTACCCTCGAAATTCGTAATAAGCAACCAAAAATCCATAAGAAACCGTTAAGTTTGCCCATCAGAATTGAAAAGGTCAATTGTAATTATCAATTGCTTGATAATTAATCATAACTATTTAAGTGAACAATTCTAATCCAAATAGTCTTCATTAGATCGTAACAAAATTAGAAATTCAAATTTATCACCGTGGTAAAAAAAAAGACTAATTTTTAAATGCTCAAATCTTTCTCCTCTAATAACTTTAAACTTGTAATAATTGACCTTTATTGACCTTTGGCACGTGCTTAAGAGAATTTTTAAGAAAAAAATATACAATGGATAAATAAACTCTGAAAGGGCACAATACTTAAAATATAATGTATATATCGAGTTAACTGCCGTAAATCGTAAAATACACCTGAAAAATAAAAAAACCCTTTGTTGCCTAACTTTCTTTTGTTCGCAAAGGGGCGAGATTTAATGCTTTTTCCATTGTACAATATCAAGATCAAAAAGGACTCCACTTTAATAAACTATAATCGAATCTTCTTAGAGACTGCTGAGCTTCTTCAAGTAGGTACCAAAAGAAAAAATAACCCTACGTGAGCGCCGTACAAATTTTGGATTTAATGCGGCGGTCCATACTGTATAAATGGAAAAAATATAGATGAGCAGGGTGCTGAGATTCAGTTCGTGCAGATTTTTTTAAGATAGAAAAATATCCTATAACCAACTGCCATCTGCTTAACGATCGAAAGCGACACGGAAGGAAAATAAAAATAAAACATTTAATTTATCTACAACGCTTGAGGTAGAATATGATGGCAAATAAGTAATGACGGAAAATTGAAATATGTTTTTAACTAGCTCCTCTTCTTTTAAAGGATATTTAAATTTCGCAAAACCGGTTAACCGATTCTAATGAAAAAACTACTGTTTCAACAAGATGCACTGGTGAGAAAGAAAATCAACAACACAACATGCAAGTTGATTATTCAGATGCTTCAGAGCAGAATAATATCTACAGATTGGTACGTATGAATCGGTGCCGCCCAAAATCCCGACAGCCAAAATCCCGACAGCCAAAATCCCGACTGCCAAAACACCGACACGCCAGAATACCGACAGGCCAAAATCCCGACATGCAACAATCCTCGCATAAGTAAAAATCCCGACCACTACATTTTGAATATTTATTGTTTAATTTTCAAATGCAATACCAAATCATATTATAGAGTATTTAAATTGAAAAATTAAATTACTTACTAATAAGTACGAGTAGGTACTAATTATTACGTAAAAAAAAACAGTAAAATCCTGTATAAAATGTATATTTAGAATCCCTCAAAAGGGCCACATCAAACTGTTTACTGTTTTTTGTATTATATGGTATGCAGCCAACTACAGGAAAACTTTCTCCTTGTGGATTTTTTAATTATTAAAAAATGAATAACCATTTTCAATTTCGTTGCAAAACGAAAATACAGCGAACCATATTCCAGTCCAATCAGAGAGTGCAGCAAATACCTCTACCGGTTTAGAAACTTATTAGCATCTCATCAGGAGGCACAAATGCTGATCTCGCTGATCCAACCAAAACAAACCCCAACGTGCAGTCCCGGATTGCAACGAACGAAATGGCATAGATGCCCTAGCGGCAACTGCTAGCAAAAAGACTAAGTTTTCACTCTAATGGCATATAAAACAACATAATGCTATTCTACATCCCACCAAAATGTAAACAATGGGAACCTTCTCTGGTTACACCTCCGAGGCTTCTACAATTTGCAATCCATACGGATGCTGAGACTAAGGAAGATACGAAGAATTCTACAATTTACAATTCACGTCACATCTGCTCAGCGCCGTAAAGTTCCAACGAGATTGGTTCCCTTTATACTCCAATCAGAGTAAATGTAAATCAAAAATAAATAACCAATTTCAATTTCGTTGCAAAACGAAAATAAAGCCGAACCATATTCCAGTCCAATCACAGAAAGCAGCAAGCACCTCTACCGGTTTCGAAACTTATTAGTCTCTCATCAGGAGGCACATATGCTGCTCTAGCTGATCCAACCAAAACAAACCCCAACGTGCAGTCCCGGATTGCAACGAACGAAATGGTATAGATGCCCTAGCGGCAACTGCTAGCAAAAAAACTAAGTTTTCACCCTAATGGCATATAAAACAACATAATGCTATTCTACATCCCACCAGAATGAAAACAATGGGAACCTTCCCTGGTTACACCTCCGAGGCCCTTATATGCCATTATAGTGAAAACTTAGTCTTTTTGCTAGCAGTTTCGTTCGTTGCAATCCGGGACTGCACGTTGGGGTTTGTTTTGGTTGGATGAGCGAGAGCAGCATATGTGCCTCCTGATGAGAGACTAATAAGTTTCGAAACCGGTAGAGGTGCTTGCTGCACTCTCTGATTGGACTGGAATATGGTTCGGCTGTATTTTCGTTTTGCAACGAAATTGAAAATGGTTATTCATTTTTGATTTACATTTACTCTGATTGGAGTATGAAGGGAACCATTATCGATGGAACTTTACCGCGCTGAGCAGATGTGACGTGAATTGTAAATTGTAGAACTACCTCATCTTCCTTAGTCTCAGCACCCGTATGTCTTCCAAATTGTAGAAGCCTCGGAGGTGTAACCAGAGAAGGTTCCCATGGTTTTCATTCTGGTGGGATGTAGAATAACATTATGTTGTTTTATATGCCATTAGAATGAAAATTTAGTCTTTTTGCTAGCAGTTGCCGCTAGGGCATCTATGCAATTTCGTTCGTTGCAATCCGGGACTGCACGTTGGGGGTTGTTTTGGTTGGATCAGCGAGAGCAGCATATGTGCCTTCTGATGAGAGACTAATAAGTTTCGAAACCGGTAGAGGTGCTTGCTGCACTCTCTGATTGGACTGGAATATGGTTCGGCTATATTTTCGTTTTGCAACGAAATTGAAAATGCTTATTCATTATTGATTTACATTTACTCTGATTGGAGTATGAAGGGAACCATTATCGTTGGAACTTTACCGCGCTGAGCAGATGTCACGTGAATTGTAAATTGTAGAATTACCTCATCTTCCTTAGTCTCAGCACCCGTATGTCTTGCAAATTGTAGAAGCCTCGGAGGTGTAACCAGAGAAGGTTCCCATGGTTTTCATTCTGGTGGGATGTAGAATAGCATTATATTGTTTTATATGCCATTAGAGTAAAAACTTAGTCTTTTGCTAGCAGCTGCCGCTAGGGTATCTATGCCATTTCGTTCGTTGCACTCCGGGACTGCACGTTGGGGTTTGTTTTGGTTGGATCAGCGAGAGCAGCATATTATGTGCCTCCTGAAGAGAGACTAATAAGTTTCGAAACCGTTAGAGGTGCTTGTTGCACTCTCTGATTAGACTGGAATATGGTTCGGCTGTATTTTCGTTTTGCAACGAAATTGAAAATGGTTATTCATTTTTGATTTACATTTACTCTGATTGGAGTATGAAGGGAACCATTCTCGTTGGAACTTTACCGCGCTGAGGAGATGTGACGTGAATTGCAAATTGTAGAATTCCCTCATCTTCCTTAGTCTCAGCATCCGTATGGCTTGCAAATTGTAGAAGCCTCGAAGGTGTAACCAGAGAAGGTTCCACAATGTTTTCATTCCGGTGGGATGTAGAATAGCATTATGTTGTTTTATATGCCATTAGAATGAAAATTTAGTCTTTTTGCTAGCAGTTGCCGCTAGGGCATCTATGCCATTTCGTTCGTTGCAATCCGGGACTGCACGTTGGGGTTTGTTTTGGTTAGATCAGCGAGAGCAGCATATGTGCCTTCTGATGAGAGACTAATAAGTTTCGAAACCGGTAGAGGTGCTTGCTGCACTCTCTGATTGGACTGGAATATGGTTCGGCTGTATTTTCGTTTTGCAACGAAATTGAAAATGGTTATTCATTTTTGATTTACATTTACTCTGATTGGAGTATGAAGGGAACCTTGTGATTTTTATGTGATTTACTTGTGATTTATCCCTTGTAATTTATCCCTTGTAATTTATCCCTTGTGATTTACTATGAAGTCTCTAACGCGAGAATTTTACTGTCGTTGCATTTGGTTGTCTTTTTAAAGACATATCACATGCTATAATTCTTTATGACGGATATTCTTGAGTTGGGGTTAATTTCATGTAATCGAATGAACTATCTTTCAGTAAGTCGTCCCAGGAACGCAACTCATAAATATTGGCAATATCATTTTAAAGTCTTCTACTTTAAAATGTATAATATATGTCTGAATTGCCAATATAAATGAGTGAGATTAAATAAATTATTAGAAGAATTTTTTGCTTAGCAACAACACTTTAGTTTATTTTAGTAATATTTTGTATTTTGACAACGGCACCCGATTTGGGCGTCGAAACGTTAATAAAATTATTTTTTTTTCATTTTAATTGTGGCTTATTTCCCATATAAATAATTAATCATAAAAATGCCACAAGGAAATAGCTTCAGAACAACATGAAGGGAACCATTCTCGTTGGAACTTTACCGCGCTGAGCAGATGTGACGTGAATTGCAAATTGTAGAATTCCCTCATCTTCCTTAGTCTCAGCATCCGTATGGCTTGCAAATTTTAGAAGCCTCGGAGGTGTAACCAGAGAAGGTTCCCATTGTTTTCATTCTGGTGGGATGCAGAATAGCATTATGTTGTTTTATATGCCATTAGAGTGAAAACTTAGCCTTTTTTTTTAATTATTATGTATTTTTATAGAAAAATTTTTTTCATTTTATAATATAACATTTCATTTTATAATATAAAAGCTATACTTACTGAAATGGAAGGATATAAGTGACATGATAATATCTATTATGAAAATAAACTTGAATTCAGGATTTGATTATACATGTAATATTGGACTATATATTGGCAAAAAAAATAATTTAATTCACATACCCATGTTAGAAATTTTATTTAGAAAATTAGTTCATATTAAAATGGTAAATACTTTTGTTTAATAACAAAAAATAAAAAACAGATCACCATAATCAAAAAACCCGAAATAAATGTAATTATATGTTAAAAATGAACTTACAAACTTGTCGGGATTCTGGCGTGTCGGTATTTTGGCCTTTCGGGATTCTGGCTTGTCGGGATTTGGGCCGTCGGGATTTTGGCTGTCGGTATTTTGGCCGTCGGTATTTTGGCTGTCGGGATTTTGGAGTAGACCCGTATGAATATGTCATAAATCTGAGAGCAACTAAGGGATGCCATCAATACGGTATATTGTCACTGTCATTATGGAACATAGTTGTCGATGATCTGATTCATTGGCTAAGCGCCCAAGGAATCTGGGTCCAGAGTTTCGCAGAGGATATTGTAATAGTACTAAGGGAAAATTTCCCAGCACTGTTGCGGATCATATGCTGGAGAACTGGTGTCTGAAAGAGAACCTCTCCGTGAACCCTTCTAAAACTAAACTGGTAGCATTTACAAACAAGACGAAACTTACTGGACTGAGTGTGCTGAAACTATTTGAAGAACTACTGAAACGAACCAATTAGCTTAAGTTTCTAGGGGTAAATCTGGATTCCAAACTCAATTGGAATAGTCGTATTAAGAATACATATAACCAATATTGCTAAGCAACTCTTCTCGAACTGCAAACGAGTTGTGGGTAAAACCTGGGGATTGAAACCAGAGGTAATCTGTTGGTTATACACATCAGTGATACGACCTACAGTCAGTTATGGTTCAGTACTCTGGTGGAATAAGACGGCTTTGCAATCATGTGTTACTGTTCTCACCACTTTAAAAAGACAAGCGTTTTTAAATATAACAGGTGCCTTGAATAGCACAGAAACGGGTTCATTAGAGGCTATCGCAAGTCTCCCTCCACTGGAATTATATATTTCGGCGGTAGCATTTATGACTCAAAGAAAACAATACTTGGAGACAGAATTATATATTAAATAGCCACACAAACACTACTGGCACTATACTTGAGTAATCAAATTTTATTATGAACTCAAATATGATGACGCCAGAATTAATCTTCACTGAGAAGACTATACCATTAAGAGAACAAAAAGTCACAAATATGAATATGAACTTAATATGGTACACTAATGGATCTAAAACTGCAGATGGTACTGAGTAGGGGTCTTTGGGCAAACAAGTAACTATAATAAATCTTACAGCCTAGTTCAATATACAACAGTATTCCAGGCTGAAGTTTTTTGCTTTGGTGGCCTGCATTGATGAGATCATTGATGAAGACCCTAAATCTAAGGGAATCAACATTTACACAGATAGCCAATCAGCTATTCTGGGTGTAAAGAATCCACTCACTAAATCAAAACTGGTCAGAAACTGCAAAGATCTCCTCAACAACTTAAAAAAGACAATAAAGTGTCGGCAATATGTCCTGGAGGAATGCATGGAAACGAGCGAGCAGATGTTTTAGCGATATGTCATGGCTCGAGAGAAACTTTTGAAAGCCCGGAACCTTTCTGTGGCACCACTAAAGATGCTACGAAAAACAAGGGTCAGAAATAGCCGACAAAGAAGCATCAAAATAAATGGAAAGCCACTCAAGGACAAATGCATACTAGAAAATAATCAAAAATATTTATAAAAAACTCTCGAACAGTTTAATGAAACTCAATAAACGAGGGATTAAAACGGTCACTGAAATGGTGTCTGCATATTGCTGTTTAATAAATCACCTATTACAAACTATTGCAGTGTACTAAGTAATGTAAGTCAGGAATTCACTGATTAACTGCAGTTTGAACCAGAAAGATCCTAACACTACCAATAAGAAAACTGTTGGCTTTCGTTGAGGCAACAGACCACTAAACTTATTAGAGTTTAACGAAAAAAAAAAGGTATGGTACAAAGGTATTACGACCAAGTGCAACAGACTAACGAGTCTCGTCTGAGTTAAGAAGAAGAAGGATTTTCATAGAGACTGTTGAGCTTCTTTAAGTAGGTACAAAAAGAAAAAATAACCCTACGTGAACGCAGTACAATTTTTGGATTTAATGCGGCGGTCCATACTGTATAAAAAAAGAATGTGTGTGTACTTTGTACGCACTTAAGAAGTTACACTTTTATTATTATGATTTCAACAAAAACAGTTTATTTATATTTTATTTAAATATTAAACTAATTTTAATACTTACTACTTTTCAAAAATTTTTCTTAAAACAATACCAAAAATTAAAAAAATAAAAGAATAAAACACACATAAACACATTGAAAAGGGCAACAAATGATTTCTGAATAATAATTGTTGGAAAAATTTTAACTAAATACGTATGTTCTGAAAAAAAGTGTATAATAAGTATACTTACAATCATAAAATGTATAAAAAAAATAAAAAAAAAGTTTGTATTGGGGATTGAACCCTCGTACATTGGTGCGGTTAGTTTTTAAATTCAAGCATCTTTAGATTTTGGCTACGGAGACATAATATGCATTATGTTGGAAGATAGACAAACTGAACGTTTTAAACTTTTGACAGTTCTGAATTTAACCAAATTAGTTTGATTTTTGTGGAATTAAAATATTAAAATACAACAAAACATAGAGTAAGAAAATAATATTAGATGAGTATTGGTAGAAATTTTGTTGGTAATCAAATTATGTAAATCGAAGTATTACATACTAGAGAGGTAGGTTTATTTTACATTTTCCAAATAGGTAGGTAGGTAACTATGTAATTTTTTATTACGATACTGAAACACTTATAATTACGTACCTGTTGCTTTTAAAAACTATTTAAAAGTCACTACCATTTTAATCTTGTTTTTTCTCTGCCCTCACTACAATAAAAACTAATATACACAACATTTGTTTACTCATAACCGACATATAGGGCTTTTCATTCACAGTCATTTGTTTCGATCTTCTATCATATTATGTCATATATATGACACCAGCTCGAAATAAATGACAATCGATGAAAAGCCCTATTGAAAAATTATTGACAGTTCATTGTAATTACATAATCAGAGCACGTTTAACCTTTCAGCTGCGCTCAGGACCAAGACTTTTGATGAATTCGCGCACATATAACTTCAAAAATGGATGAGCAGGGCGCTGAGATTCAGTTCGTGCAGATTTTTTTAAGATAGAAGTACAGAATGACCATCTACCATGTGCTTAAAGATCAAAGCGACACGAAAGGAAAATAAAAATACAACATTTAGTTTATTTGGAATGCTTGAAGGAGAACTATGGCAAATAAATATTAGTTCAAATCTGAATCATTTTGGATTACTGAAATAAATAAAAAAACAATGTACCTTTTCGTCTTATTTTTGCACAAATTTTTCTACTTTAAATGCCATTAAATAACGCTATCTGTAAAATTGCTAGACAGGGTCACATTTCAGATCAATTTACGGTTGCAAAAAGCTTGAGACAGGGAGATCCTTTATCCACTACATTATTCAACTTAGTGTTAGAAACTGTAATCAGAAATTGCAGCATGAAGGTGGAAGAAACAATCATGAAAAATGAGCACCAGTGCTTGGCGTTTATTGAAGAAGCGCAGAAATTCGGTTTGCATTGGAAATGTTTATAATTATTTAAATATCTAGTTACGACGACGTTCCCGATATAACAGATGTTAAAGATGCCCTCTGGAAAAAATCAATTCTAGTCCGCAATTCCGAAATGTCGGACGGTTGATTGGTTTGCCTCTTTCAAAATTCTCCGTATGTACGTATCAGGTGGCGTTTGTTTTGGTGAGTGACTATCTCCCAAAATGATCCAGCAGTATTTGAAGAGACGCCCGGGTCGTGTGACAGTTGCCCCATCCTGCTGAAACCATTATTAATTTTAAACTTGGACCGTTTTCGTGACCTTTTCCGTATGACCAAAAATAGTACTACACAAGTAAAATTTTTTTCTGCAAAACTGAGAACCATCCTGCAATACTTAACATTAAAACGACATTCACATACGTTATAACGACTTTCGGAAACTACTTAGTATGTTTCGGCAAATGACATATACAACTTTGAGGCATACACCTTTCAGTACTATTTATGTTGCCGCGTACCGTACATGATTATGGGAGGGACAGAAACAAAAGAAGACTTTAGTGTGAGGTCTGTAAGTGGTAAAAGCTATAGTTTTAAAGGGGGGGATAATTTTGAACACCTGGGTTCAGTACTTAAAGATGGAAAAGAGAAATGGGAGCTTAATCCCAGAATATCAAAAGGGAATAAAACATTAGGTAGTTTGACCTTTGGATTAAAATGGTAGGGGAGCAAGTATGCTAAATTTGCAGTCACTCGAGCGTTATGGGGACCTATTGGGATCAATAACATTCGATATGCTGACGATACTGTGATAATGGCAAGAACAGCGGAAGATCTACAACATCTAGTTGAAAGTATGAATGGGATATTTAATAACTACGGCATAAGGATGAACGTCAAAAAAAACCAAATATATGACCTTAAGTAAGAATCCAATAAATGACACTAGTATCACAATAAACGGTACCCAACTTGAAAAAGTAAACGAATACAAATACTTGGGAACCCTTATCAATGAAACAGGTGACCAAAATCACGAGATAAAAAGACGTATTGAAATTGCCAGGTCTGCTTTTATAAAAATGAACAAATTATTTTGTAATTGTGATATTAGTATTCATCTACGAACTAGAATGTTAAAATGCTATGTATTCAGTACTTGGCTCTACGGTGCTGAGTCATGGACTCTTAAACAGAGGAATTTTAAAAGTCTAGAAAGCTTTGAGATGTGGTGCTACCGCCGTATACTAAGAATAAGTTGTGTGGATAAAATTACAAATGAAGAAGTAATACGCAGAATAAATAACGAGCCAGAAGTTCTACTGAATATAGAAAAGAGAAAACTTGAATACTTAGGCCACCTGATGAGGGGACAAAAGTACACATTCCTTCAAAATACAATGCAAGGAAAAATCCAAGGACGAAGAAATCCAGGCCGTAGAAGAATGTCCTGGATGAGAAATTTGAGAGAGTGGTTTGGCTATACCACTAACGAATTGTTCAAAACATCAGTAAATAAAATTAGAATCGCCCGAATGTTATCCAATCTCCGAGAGGAAAGGCACTCAAAGACGAAGAATTGGGTTTTGATTATAAGGTCCTTAAACCAAAAAAAGTTAAGTAACATTTTCCATTTTAGTGGGGACTTTTCATTTTTTTAATTTAATTTTCCATTTCCAACAATCGTTTTTTCCGATTATAGCGCCACCTATCCATAATTCGAAAAAAAAGTCTCGAATAAAAGTTGCTTTTTTTACGTAAAGAATCCAAATCTGCAATAAAAATTTGGGGGTCATAATTAAGATTTTAAACTAACCCCCACCCGATCTGAGTGGGAAGTCGTGTTTGGTACCATTTGATAGATTTTTCAAAAACATTTTGAAAGTGTATTTTGCAGTTTTTCGATCTGATGTTCATTTTGCGAAATATCGCAGGGTTTTTATTTAAAATTTTAAATTTACCCCCAGCCCTCTCCGTGGAGGTCATGTTTAGTACCATTCGATAGATTTTTGAAAAATATTTAAGGCGTATTTTTTAGTTTTTCGATCTGATGTTCATTTCGCGAAATATTCGCTTTTTTTGTAAAATTTTGACTCAAACATTTCCTTACGCCCCGCTCAAATCGTCAGATTTTTGAAATATACTCTCTTTTGCATGTACTTAACTTACTTTATCTTAATCTGACAATTTTCAGTATTTTGAAGGACAGATTTTTTTTTCGGGCTCCCCTTAACGAACTTCCCTGTGTTAAGAGCCAATATATGGTAGATGTACATCTGCAGGGTACCAGGTTTCTCCCCATATGATAATCTGACGCGCTCGAGTAACTTCAAAAATCCCCGCTTGGGCTCCCCTACCATAAAACACTTATCATATGCGCAGTCACATATTATGCCTGCGAGGCCTGGACATTAACTAAGAAGGAGGAGAATACTTAGGAGAGGAAAAATGGAAAAGGAAAATATTGAGACCCGTATTCGGAGAACCGAAGACAGAAGACGTGTGGGAGAGAAGAAAGAACAACGAATTAGTGGCTTTGTAAAAAGAACCTACCAACACCAGGATCATCAAGGCACAAAGAATCAGATGGTTGGGACTTGTAGAAAGAGTTCCAGTGAACAGAATGCCCAAACTAGTATTGACCAGAAAAATAATCGTTTTCAAAAGAAGAGGTAGACTCAAAACGAGGGGGATTATTAAAGTGTAGGAAGACCTTAAACACGTGAAGGTGGAGGATTGGAAAAGAAAGGCATAAAATAGAAGCGAATTGAGAAATATTGTTCATCAGGCCCTTCAGAGTATTTAAGAATTTTGTAAATTTTGTTTAATAATAAATGTACGTAGTTAATCTTATGATTGTTTTATAAAAATATCCTAGCTTAACGGCCTGTTGTCTCTATAAATAAATGTGGCAAATGCTTTCTTCGAATAGTTCCTGCCTATTTTACAAAGAATGTTCAAATTTGTTTAAACTAATTCGACTAAAAGAAACTGTTGTTACAATAGGACGATTTTTCCTACATGTTTCTCTAACATTAAGGAAATATCTAAACCAAAATTCTTCTTCTTCTTCTTCTTTTTGTATAGTCATGACTGCCTATTTTTTCAATGTGCCTCTAGTAAGTTGTCGTTCCATCATTTTCGTGGTCTTCCTACTGATCGTCTTCCTATTGGGGAACCGTCTCTCTCTGTCCTGACTATCCTATTGGTTTTTGTTGTCATTCGGCTTATGTGGTCATTCCATTCTATTCTTATGTTTCTTCTTCTTCTTCTTCATGTGCCATCTCCTCTAAGAAGGTTGGCAACCATCACGGCAATTCGCACTTTCGATACCGCTGCTCTAAAGAGATCAGCAGAAGTGCAATTAAACCAAGCTCTCAAATTGTTTAACCAGGAGATGCGTCTTCTTCCGCGACTCCTTCTACCCTGTATTCTTCCTTGCATTATCAATTGTAACAAGTTATAACGCTCGCCCCTCATAACATAATTATGTTTCTTACCCAGTTATTAATGTTATACACCTTGCATCTCCGTCGTATATATGTACTTCTACCTCTGTCCCATAGAGTCTTTCCATCGATTTTGTTTTCACCCATTTTGAAAAAATGTGAAATCTTTGTATTATCCACGTCCGTCTGTCCGTCTGTCCGTAACCACAACTCCTCCGGCAATATAGCAGCTAGAATGACAAATGAGGTGTCAAATGAAAGCTGATAATCCAAGGATGGTACTAAAGGTGAGATATTTGACCTTGGCGGTCTGTCCGTCGGTCTGTACGACCGCGAATATAACTCCTCCATCATTATACCAGGTAGAATGACAAATGAGGTGTCAAATGAAAGCTTATAATCCAAGGATGGTACTAAAGGTGAGATATTTGACCTAGGCGGTCTGTGCGTCGGTCCGTACGACCGCGAATATAACTTATCCGTCATTATACCAGGTAGAATGATAAATGAGGTGTCAAATGAAAGCTGATAATTCTAGGATTGTACTAAAGGTGAGATATTTGACCTAGACGGTCTGTGCGTCGGTCCCTCCGACCGCGAATATAACTCCTCCGTCATTATACCAGGTAGAATGACAAATGAGGTGTCAAATGAAAGCTGATAATCCAAGGATGGTACTAAAGGTGAGATATTTAACTTAGGCGGTCTGTACGTCGGTCCCTCCGACCGCGAATATAACTCCTCCATCGTTATACCAGCTTGAATGATAAATGAGGTGTCAAATGAAAGCTTATAATCCAAGGATGGTACTGAAGGTGAGATATTTGACCTAGGCTGTCTTTCCGTCGGTCCGTACGACCGCGAATATAACTTCTCCGTCATTATACCAGGTAGAATGACAAATGAGGTGTCAAACAAAAGCTGATAATCCAAGGATGGTACTAAGGTGAGATATTTGACCTGGGCAATCTTTCCGTCGGTCCGTAGGACCGCCAATGTAACTCCTCTGCCATTATACCGGGTATAATCACAAATGAGGTGACAAATGTCAAAGTTTAGTAAGAATGACTCAACATTAGTAAATTCGTATATCAATCCACGCAAAGTTACACGTAAAATTCAAATATCGTCTTCCAGTTCTACTTTCGATTACTTTGGGTGAAAACCTAGGACTTACGAAGTCCAATTACTTGTTTCGAAGGGTTTTCATCTCCGCTGTTCCGAGCAATCTTTTTGTCCTCTCTGTGTCGGATAGTATATCTGCCGCGTATGTCATTATTGGTCTGACGACTGTTTTGTAAATTCTATCTTTCATTTATTTTCTGATATTTTTATTTCTGCATATTGTGGCATTCAGGCAACCTGCGGCTCTGTTTGCTCTATCCATTTGATCTTCCACTTCCGTTTCGAGCCCACCGTAGCTAGATAGTGTGATGCCTAGGTATTTAAACTCCATCACTTGTTCTATTATCTGACCTTTCAGCTCCAATTTACATCTTATTGGATCTGCTATTATAACCATACATTTTGTCTTTTTTGAGGAAATTATCATATTAAATTTTCTGGCGGTTATATTAAATTGGTGCAGCATACGTTGTAAATCATCTTCACTTTGAGAGATTAGTATTGCATCGTCTACTTAGCAGATTATTTTAAGTTGTTTTTCTCCCATTTGGTATCCTTTTTTAGTAGCTCTTACTTTTTTTTATTATTTCGTTCATGATCAGGTTGAACAATAAAGGACTCAAGGAATCCCCTTGTATTATCCCATCGCCGGTTTCAATTGGGTCAGTTAGTTCATCTTTCACTTTTACTGTTATTGTGTTGTTCTGGTAGATGTTTTCGATCGTTTTAATTATTCCTAGAGGTAACTCTCTCGAGTATAACAAATTGATAACGTCCTTTAATGTGACCCTGTCAAATGCTTTCTTAAAGTCCACAAAACGAAAATTCTATGACTATTTGTTAATTCAAACAAAAATAAGTCACAGTTTATATTTTCGTTATCTAAATACCATGTGCAGTATACAGGTGAACCGGAATAGGAAGGATAACCGCTTAGCTATTCATGTGGATAGTTTTACTGTAGGGGCGATTCGCGTCGTTGACAAGTTTTGTATAAAATCTCAATTTTTAATAATTTTTGATAATAGTGACTTTGAATTTTCTAATTGTTTATTTAATGTAAAAATTAATGAATAAAGTGAAAGTTACTTGTAATGGTAGGGGAGCAAAGTATGCTAAATGTGCAGTCACTCGAGCGTTTTGGAGACCTATTGGGTTGTGAAGAGTAGGTCCTAAAACCAAAAAAAGTTAAGTAACATTTTCCATTTTAGTGGGCGCTTGCCATTTTTTAATTTAATTTTCCATTTCCAACAATAGTTTTTTCCGATTATAACGCCATCTATGCATAATTCGAAAAAATGTTTCGAATAAAAGTTACTTATTCTTTCGTAAGGAATCCAAATCTGCAATAAAAAATGGGGCTCCTATTTAAGATTTTAAAGTAATCCCCCACCCCACCTCTGTAGGGTGTCGTGTTTGGTGCCATTCGATATATTTTTTAAAAATATTAAATAAGTGTATTTTACAGTTTTTCGATCTGATGTTCATTTCGCGAAATATAGCGGGATTCGTATTTAAAATATTAAATTTACCCCCACCCCTCTCCGTGGGAAGTCGTGTTTGGTATCATTCGATAGATTTTTAGAAAATATTGAGCACATATTTTTTAGTTTTTCGATCTGTCATTCGTTTCGCGAAATATTCGCTTTTTTCTTGTGAAACTTTGGGCCCATTTCCTTACGCCCGGCTCAAATCGTGAGATTTTTGAAATATATACTCTTTTGCATGCACTTAACCAAGGGCGGATCCAGGGCCGATTTTCGGTGGGGGCCATGGGTTTTTTTTTTGGAGGGGGTAACGGGGGACTGGGAGAATTTTTATTTTAAATTATGGCTAAAATGGTAAGTTTTAAGGCATTTTTCACACACTTTTGAGTGGCATAAAGACATTCAAAACTTATCGTTATTAAACTACCATTAAAGTCAGTACCGATTCCTACACATTTCTTCGGATCCAAGTGCAGTTCTTTCAACAAGTTTAATACTTTATTTCCCAAGCTTCTCCTGTCAGGCGTTGTTCTTCCCCTCTTTCTTGATTTTCACTAAGTATTTTTATGTTCTCGTAAGCGTCTAAGTCTTCATGAATGTTGTTATTGTGTATGTATCTCAAATTTAGAGAAAGCTGTTCCACGTGGGATACGTCGGTAGTTTTGTCAAATATGACAGATAATAATTTGAACTTTGAACCTGATTCATTATTTGTTCAAATATTTCTACACCACAATATGTGTATGTTGCTCGGGAAGATGCTGTGGAGTGTGGATAGGTGTTGCTTAAGAGTCTCAATTCAGGATCCGATTTTAATCCTTAACAATTCCCTGAAATTTCCCTCATTTTTATGCCGAGCATCTTCGTCCAGAAGCAGAAGGCCATCATCACGATGGCCCCTTGGAGGAATATTTTGTCGACTTAAAAACACTATAGACTCTAATATTGGTCGTAGTCTTTCTCTATTTTTTTGTATCTGTTTAGACCTCTGAGAGTATATCTGGTTAATGACTGACTTTTGCGGATTGCGATAACTTTGTAGAAAAATAAAGAGCAATAAGATATCTGTTTGGCCTCAGAAGATCAACACATTGCAGAAGTTACTTCAGAAATCACGGAATTTTAACACTTCCATCTTTATATATTCTAGAAACGGTTTGTTTAATTCGTAAACACTTTCATGTCTTTCCAGCAAGGCCCAATCATATTTACTCCACCAGAAATTCAATCTTTGATATTTATTTACCGATCCCATCCACTGAGTTAGTAAAGAAATCTATATTATATTCCGCAAAAAAACTTTACAACCATCTCCCTTTACAACTTAAATCTGCAACATCTTTCCCAAAGTTCCGTAAAATGACAAAAGCCTATCTATCTAACTAAAAGACCATATTATTCAATAGAAGAATTTCTTAATGAATAACTAAGAAAATTGGGTTTCATACGCAGTAGCTTAAACTGTCAATTCTTAATGTCGTATTTTATTTGTTGTAAGTATGTTCAATTTGCAATTTATATCAATTTTGCCATTAATTTTTTTTGTCTTTGGTTTTATATCATATTTACTGTATATTGACGATTTATCTAATTTTAGTAAATTGTATAGTAGTTGTTATTTATGTTATTTGTTGTTGATATTTTTTTCTTTTGACTGTATGTAAGCTTTGTCCATAAAATTGTAAAAATTTTCAGTGACAATAAAGCATATTTCTATTCTATTCTAAAATCCAGATCAACCTGAACGCACTCCTTGTGGTATGATGTTTTTTATGGGTTTGTATGGCTCCGTCTGTGCCCATGAGTTTGGCGAATGATGAAAGATGTTTAAGGTTTCGTGACAAGGCCTTGGACTGTCATCCCTTTATTGTGACCACATTTTTCATTATTATTTCTTATTCTTCTTCTTTTTATTCTTTGTGTGTACAGAATATGGAAGTTGATATCATTTTGATGGCTGCCAAGGTCGATCTAACAATTGTCACTTTATAAAATTATCAACATTTCGATTTACAAAATATTCTCTCATTCTTCAATGAAGCTTCCGTTACTGCTTTTGTTCAATTTTAGTCCAGAAGACATATTTATCCCTTGTTTTGTACATATTTGTATAATGTATAAGTATATGTGTTTGAAACTAATAAAAATATTTGAAGTGTAGGTAAATATTTAAATTTATATTTTTTTAAATTCTCGGAGGGGGCCATGGCCCCCATGGCCCCCTCTCTGGATCCGCCCTTGCACTTAACTTACCTTATCTTAATCTGACAATTTCGAGTTTTTTTAAGGATAGATTTTTTCGCCCCCCCCCCTTTAGCGAACTCCCCTGTGTTAAGAACCAATATATGGTAGAGGTACATCTGCAGGGTACCAGGTTTCTCCCCATATGATAATCTGACGAGCTCGAGTAACTGCAAAAATCCTTGCTTGGGCTCCCCTACCATAAGTAACTTTCACTTCCTATTTTTTATCAGTTGGTCGTTAATACCTCTCACTGGACAGCGTCCATGTTTTTCAGCGGAGCTGTATGGTACCTATCATTTTCAACAAAATTTAATCATCTAATATTGACCTAGAAACCAAAATTTATAATATCTAAAACTTTATTTACGTAATTTAAGGGTCATTTGACCTCATTGTGTGACTAGTAGGCTATTGATTATGTATTTTAGAAAAAAACTACAACGTTAACGGGATTTTATTATTTAAGATAGTCAACGTACCTCTAAATATGAAAAATCCGCGGAGTGCTACCACTTAAAGGGGTGCGTTTTTGTGAAAGGGGTGAATTAGTCTCTAGGCACAGGGCGAATTAAGGTGAGTTCAATGCACTTTTGGTACAAACACATCTACAGGAAAATTGTTGCAGGTTAAATTTTCTATCAAAATATCACATTTTAAAGTTAAATATTTTTTTTTACAAAAATATATTCAAAGAAAAGCATGGAAAAACACTAAAGATAGCAATTTTGTTTTTTACCCCATAACTTTTTTCTACGGGGATATAGGTATAGGTATTGCTTTACAGCAATACCTATACCTATAAAACCATAAACTTCCGTCTTTCGTCCTTCCGTCCTTACCATAAAAAACTTCCGTCCTTCTTCTTTTAAATGAAGTTTAGCAAAAGTATCTGTGATTTATAGTTTCCAAAATATAATTTTTCAAATTTCGCCACTCACAGCGATTTTGAGCCATTTTCCTTGTTATTTCGCAAACATCGTTCTGTAACTTTTTTCTATGCAGCTTTGGGTATATGCAATGTTACATTTAGTAGGAAGAAAAGTCAATTACCTTTAAAATGGTCTATTATAGAAATACACAACTAAACTATAATTCCAAAAATGTCTATTTATATAGTTATGTACAATTATTAGTCTAGTGATTTCCAGAAACATCGAAAAGTAAACAGAAAGGGTCTCAGACAGTCCGCCGCCAGAAGCTTCCGGAATTGACAGGGCCGGCCTGGGACCGTGACACTATATATTATGTCTTTACAGCTCTGCTAGTCTAGATTATTATTATAAAAACTATCAAAGTGATGTATTTTTTCCTCATCTACTGAAAATAAGCATTGCTTGATTCAAGACCATCGACCCTTGAATAGATACAACAGGTAGGTATCCAATAAATCCAACGTGATATAACAGAAGATAATTTTGATTGAATATAGAATGGAAAGACTCACATGTACTGGTGGTGGCCTGTAACGCATTTTATCAAGCCGCCCACATGGACATTGAATTCAGTGAGTCTGGAGATATATAATTTTATTATGTAGTGCATAATCTCTATATGGATAATCTACTGGAGCTTTAGTCATGAGTCCTTCAAAAGATGCTACCTCTTCTTAGTTGGGTGGCAAAAATGTGAAGTCAAATGCTCTCAAAAACCATTCGGCATTTTGTGACTGTATTGGCATACCTAGTACTCAGAAAAACTTATTTTTTTAGTCTTCTTGTACCATTACTGAGCTAGATGAAATCGACGTCATAGAATTGACAGAGTTCGCCACGATGTTTTTACTGCAAAATCTGCTTTCTGCTTTCACTGCTTTCTCAGGGTCTGCCTCAATCTTCCTTAGATAAAACACCTTTTTGATTTTTGCACATTTGTTTATTATGATCATTTCAAATTCGATGTAGAATATAGTTATTTTCCTAACAAGTGCAGAAAGTCATTCTTTTCCGCACGCGAGTGCAATTTTGCCGAACGACACGAAGCGGGAGTTCGGCAAGCAGTCGAGTGCGGAAAAGAGACTTTCTGCAAGAGTTAGGAACAATATTTTTTCTAAAAGTCTTTAAAAAATTACCAAATCTTATTCAATTAATTTAATTAATATGAAAATACATACACAAATTAATTCTTTGACAAGGTTGTCAAAACCAAACTTTCAATATAAGTAGTTAGCATGACCACGATCTTGGTTTCCATGACGATGATTCAAAACGACTGTTATTGTCTACCAATTTGACTTTCGAATATTATGTCAAAATAATTTTATTTCATCGAATTGTCGCGTTAGTTTCATTAAAACAGGAACACAATAAGATATATTTGAAATAAATTAGTAAATAATATCTAAATATTAGTTTATTGCATGTATTATAATTACTTTAAGGCCATATTAACATATCTAAATTAACACGCGTGCGGAAAAGTAACACGCGTGCGGAAAAGTAACACGCGTGCGGAAAAGTAACACGCGTGCGGAAAAGTAACACGCGTGCGGAAAAGTGAAACTTTCTAAACTAAAATGCGTGCGCGAAAGTAGACATTTTTGCACTCTCGTAGAAAAAAAAGTTGTTTTTATTTCGGACAATAGTCAAATGTAGATCCATTAGCACGGTGTTTACTTAAAATAAAAAATGAACATTTCTCTTGGAACCAAAGGTCGGCCTCCCTATCACTGACAAGTAAAAAATTATCACTCTCAGCACAGTTTATGTTCATTTTATGGAGGCCAAAAAAATGGAGAATACAAAAGAATGACTGAAACCGTAATATCCATTGCAATTTAACTAATCATTTAACTAAAAGGGAAATTCCTTGATAGCACAATGCACATATATACATTTTTATCTATTTCATTGTCTCATCTGCTAACCATTCTAATATCCATTCTCTATTACTTACCTATTTATGAGAGTAATAAAAATAGTTATAAAAATATCTAAACTGCACGTTTCTAAAAAATTCCAGCTTCCCTACTATAATAATATCTTTCCAATATTATTGAATGGGGCGAATATTTCTTTTCCAATTTGTACCTTCCAGCACGGAAGAGAAAGAGTGGATTCAGGACCGCGCTGGTGTCTGCATTTGCCAATTCTTTTGAGAAGCGGCCGACAAAAGCAGTTTTTTTATTCCTACTTATGCCGAATATTCCTAACTTTTTTTATTTTCTGTTTGAAAGCCAGTCCTTGAGAATAAGTAAACAGGTAAATGTTGACATTTACCTACGTCTAATATTTTGAAAACATTTCTAAAAAAGTTTATATACGGCAAATAGATATGTTTTATCTAAAAATAAAACACTGAAAACGTTTATTTTCTATACTTCCACAAAATTTATTATAACTATGTGACTACAGCTGTTTCGGCAGAGTGCCATTCCCAAGTGATTTAGTTTACTATGGGTTTGCATTTTTAAAGTCTTCAACTGAAGAGGTTGATGAGTTGGGAGCTGTTTGCCTAGAGTTAGTCATTCAGAATTATATCTGTATTTTTTTATTTATTAATTTCCATAGATTCTAATAAAGATAGCTTAAGGCCTTTATTTTGAATATGCAGAATTTGAAACTCTTCATTAAACGAATGATTATGATCTAGAAGGTGAAGTGGGTATGTAGAAGTGTCTGTTTTTCTATTGTTGAAAGCCCTTTTGTGTTCTGCTATCCGTTTGTCAAAGGTTCTGCCAGTTTGACCGATGTAAGTTTTCGGACAGTCACCACAAGTTAGTTTGTAGACACCACTCTGTAGTTCTGAAAGCTGGTGTTATTCCTTTCTTTTTTATGTATCTGGCTATTTTTGTTGTTATCTTGCCAGTATATGTGATAGAGCAGAAGGTACTGGGTTCTTTCTATGGTGGTGGATAGACAATTTCAGGGCTTTCTTATAGAGTTTTTGGTTTAAAATTTTATTAATTGTTTGTTCGTTACAGCCATTGTTTACTGCTATTTGTTTAATGGTGTTCAGTTCTATTTCGAAGTTGTTTTTTGACATGGAAATTTCTGTCAGTCTATGTATCATGCTATGGCAGGCTGCTAATTTGTGTTATGTAGGATGGGATGATGAATTGTGTATAGTTGTGTCAGTATGGGTAGGTTTATGATATACGGAGAACTCATGTTTGTTGTGTAGTCTGGAAATTGTTACATCTAGAAAGTTTATGGACTTATTCTGTTCTGTTTCTCTTGTAAACAAAATATTACTATGAAGTGAATTAATGTATGATAGAAATTGGTCAAGTTGGATATTAGTTCCTGTAAAGCATACTAGTATATCATCCACGTATCATCCACGATATGTTTTATACTGAGTATCAAGCTAAGTGATAAAAAGAAAAATACATGGATCAGAAATAAAACCAAAGTGAAAAACATAAACAAACATGCAGCTACTTTTAAATGGAAATTTGCAGGACACAACAGTGGACAAAGAGACGGAAGATGGAATAAAGCGATAAACCACTGGAGACCTTGGGACCATAAAAGAGGAAAGGGCACACCACAAATGAGATGGTAGGATGACCTAAAAAGATAAGCAGAGACCAGATGGACAGGATTAGCACTGAACCAAGAAGATTGGAAAAATATATGAGGGAAGCCTACGTTCAACTTTGGACAAATGAAGGGCAATAGATAGATAGATAGATAATATATTATGTTTAATGCAAATAGCGTTCTGTTGTTAAGGTAGGAGAGCAAAGTATGCTAAATTTGCAGTCACTCGAGCAATATGGGGACCTATTGGGTTGTGATTATTAGGTCCTAAAATCAAAAAAAGTTAAGTAAAATTTTCCATTTTAGTGGGCGCTTTCCATTTTTTAATTTAATTTTCCATTTCCAACAATAGTTTTTCCGATTATAGCGCCATCTATTCCGATTATAGCGCCATAATTCGAAAAAATGTCTCGAATAAAAGTTGCTTATTTTTATGTAAAGCATCCAAATCTGCAATAAAAATTTTGGGGTAACGTTTAAGATTTTAAAGTAACCCCCCACCCCACCTCCGTGGGGGGTCGTGTTTGGTACCATTCGATAGATTTTTCAAAAACATTTTGAAAGTGTATTTTGCAGTTTTTCGATCTGATGTTCATTTTGCGAAATATCGCGGGGTTTATATTTAAAATTTTAAATTTACCCCCACCCCTCTCCGTGGGGGGTCATGTTTAGTACCATTCAATAGATTTTTGAAAAATATTGAAGACGTATTTTTTAGTTTTTCGATCTGACGTTCATTTCGCGAAATATTCGCTTTTTTGTGAAACTTTTTAACTCGCCCATTTTCTTACATATTTTGCATGTACTTAACTTACCTTATCTTAATCTGACAATTTCGTGTATTTTTAAGGCTATTTTTTTTCGGGCCCCCCTTAACGAACTTCCCTATGTTAAGAGCCAATATATGGTAGAGGTACATCTGCAGGGTACCAGGTTTCTCCCCATATGATAATATGACGCGCTCGAGTAACTGCAAAAATCCCCGCTTGAGCTACCTTGCCATTAATAGTATTATGACGCTATTAGACGCTCCTAGACTATTTATTATAATTAGCATGTTGTAAACAAACCTTTTTTATTACCTGGAATAGTTATTTTCCTAACTACTGCGGAAAGTGATACTTTCACGCACGAGACTGCCGCTGACCCGAACGACGCGATAGCGGAGTTCGGGCAAGCAGTCGAGTACGGGGAAGATACTTTCCGCATGAGTTAGGAACAATATTTTTTCTAGGGCCGTACGTTTGGAAAAAAGCCACAAAAAATAGAGTTATGTATATCAATTTTTATTTAGAAGTGAAAATACACAAATTAATTCTTTGACAAAGTTGTCAAAACCAAACTTTCAATATGATGGGTTAGCACGACGACGATATTGGTTTCCATTACGATGATTCAAAACCATTGTAATTGTCTACTGATCTGACTTTTAAATATTATGTCAAAATAATTCGTGAATTCGGAAACGAAATGCGTGCGTGAAAGTGGCTCTTTTAGCACGGCCGTAGAAAAACAAATTTTTAGACGCTTCGGAGATGATTATTTCTGTGTAAATATAATAATAATAATAATAATAATAATAATAATAATAATAACCTTTACTCCCCAACAGTTTCCCATTTACAGAGGAATACAAAGAATAAGAAGTTATAACAGCACTGCATGCTTAATACAAATAATAGAACTTAAAATCTAAGGTTGCGCAACTTAAAGTAGAACAATAAAACAAAAAGAAAAAGAACAAAATATAGGTAAATATTACAGAGATAATAAAACAAAAAAATTTATATGCTTGTATGTGGTAACTGATTAGAAATTACAAATAAGTATTGCATTTGTTTTTCAATTCCGAGACACTACAACAAAAAATGTCACAAGCAGATGAAAGTTTGTTTGCATTAGCACACATCATATTAATCGGCGCTTTTAACATTAGATTTGTTTGAGCTCTTTTGCACAGAAACGTCTCATTTTGTCTTGATGCAGGCCTCGGAACAAAAAAATCTAATTGATTTATTAACACTGCACAGTCTATCCCACCGTTTAATAACTTATGTAGAAACAATACTGATGCCTGATTTCTACGTTTTTCTAGAGAGACAAAGATAAATCTTTCTAATAAATTAAAATAATTGCAACCCCCAGCAGGGTAAACGCCGTCAACTTTAAAACTAAGAAATTTTAAGAATTTCTTTTGCACCCTCTCAACAGCTGTTGTATATTGAGCATAAATAGGATTCCATATTAGAGATCCATATTCCAATTTTGTTCTCACTAAACTAAAAAATAGACACGACAGCGCAGTTACATCAGTAAAATTCCCACAATTTCTAAATATAAATCCATATGTGCGGTAAGATTGACTGACAATGAGGTAATATGAACGTTAAATGTTAAATAAATATCAGAATGAACCCCTAAATCTCTAATTGTTTCAGTTCGACTGTTTCAATGACATACGAAAAAATATTGTATTTGTTTTACGACTAAATGTTAAGACTTTGCATTTAGCTATACCTCGTCCAATTTACTTACCGTTGCACGTCATCCGCGCCATAGCCTGTGACACGATACCAACACGAAATATCTAGGCGGTAGGTGTGTTCCCCTTTAGAATCATTTTGATTCTAAAAAAGAACACACCCACCGCCTAAATATTTGGTGTTGGTATCGTGTCACAGGCTATGGCGCGGATGACGTGCAACGGTAAGTAAATTGGACGAGGTATATGTTTAAATGAAGTCTATTGCTCAAACATCACCTTTGCAACAAATCAATTTGTTGTTGTAACATAATGCAATCATTTATATTGGATACCGAATCATAAAGTTTTAGATCGTCAGCAAACATTAATTTATTACAGGTTATGGACTCACATCAATTGTTAATGAATATTAGGAACAATAACGGACCTAAATTGGAACCTTGTGGAACGCCACTAGTTGCAAGGTAAGTGTCTGAACTATATCCATTGTAACAAACATACTAACTACGATTATGTAAGTAAGACTTAAGAAGTTGATAGAATGTCTCAGGAAAACCCATCAAGAAAATCTTTCTAAGAAGTATGACATGGCTAATTTTATCAAAGGCCTTGGAAAAATCGGTATAGACCACATCAACCTCTCCTCTTCTGTCTAATGTTTTGCACAAATACTGGCTGAAAATTGATAAGATGCTAATTGTTGATCTAGAACTCATGAAGCCATTTTCATGGACAGATATAATATTTTTCGTGCACAGATAAATGCTACTATATAAGATTGTCTCCAAGGGCTTTGCGACATTGCATAATATAGATATGGGTCTATAATTACTAATGTTCGCCCGATCCAATTGTTTATGAACTGGACATACTTTTGCTACTTTCCATTTATCTGGAAAAATTGAGGTTTTCAATATTAGATTAAAAATTACTTTCAAAGGCAAAAGCAAAGATGGTAGACAGTCTTTTAGTAAAAAGGACGGTATTTTATCCAGACCACTTGTTAACTTGTTTTTCAGTTTTTTACCCGCTTGTATAATTTTTTCTTGTGATATTGGTTCACAACTAATGTCTAAAAGTATGTTGTGATCGAAATTAATAGCAAAGTGCTGATCTTGATTTTCTGGAGGCGAAAATACACTTTGAAAAAAATTTCCAAACGCGTCAACAATAGATTGGAGGTTATCAATTTGTTCATTGTTAAAGACATTCTACCAGGTATTCTTGAAGACTTGTTTTTTTATGTATAAATGACCAAAAAGATTTAGGTTCATCTCGTATTTTTTTTTTTGTGTGAATTTGATGGCCTTGGCCGAGCCAATTAGCCAGACATTTTGTTATTTTAAAAACAAACAAATTTGATTTTTCAATCAGAGGAATTTTTTCTGTATTTCTAACTCTAAATACATAACAAACTAACATTATTATCTACAATTATTATCTAAATAATACTCTGTTTTGGTTGTTCATTTTTTTTTGTAAATTTTTATTTTTTTTTTGTATTTTTTTTTGGATTTTTTTTTATATTGTTAATTTGTTTTTTTTTATTAATTTTTTTATTGTTATTTTTTATAAATTGTTTTTTTTTTACTACGCTAAGACGTAAACCCGATTCATCCTCGCGGAGGTTTACATCTTCTTAGTTTTTTTTTTCATTTTTTATTTTTTTTGTTTTTTTTGCATTTTTTATTTTTTTTGATTTTTTTTTCTTTTCTTTTTCTCTTTTTTTGGTTCTTTTCTTTTTTCAATTATAATATACAATAATTACTTAAATCTACAGGATTTAAAACAAAATAACAACAAAACAAACATGTTTGTTTTGTTTTAACAAACATGCCTGCTTTGTTTTAACAAAATTTCTTAAATACAGGGTAAATTTTATTGCTACAATCTATATTTACAATTTTTGATATGTTCGTAAATTGTTTTTAATATATTAATCTCTTCAGAAAAAATCAAATTGTTCAGGTAGACGGGAAGTGGAATTTTTAATATATTAAGATTATCATAAAATTTGTTTATATTTACTGATTGATGTGAACATTCGAGGAGAATATGTAGTAGATTACCTTCTTTTCCACACTCACAGTTAGGTGACTCTGTGAGACCCAGACTGTACATATGAAGGGGGGTAAGAGCATGATTACATCTCAATCTATTTATAACTCTTATGAAATGGCGATTTGATACAGAATGAAACCATCTTTTAATGGGAATTTCAGGTCGCATTTGTTTGTAATTACTACCAGTTCTCGTGTTTCGATAATACCTTTGCCAATTTTCTTTTTGGTGTCGTCTACTAATAATATCAATATCCGAAATGGGTAGTAAGTTCATGGGAAGTTCTTCGCCTATTTCTAGGGCGGATTTGGCTAGCCTGTCTACTATTTCGTTACCCCTAATGCCTGCGTGTCCCTTTATCCATGATATAATGATGTTTTTTCCTAAATTTGCAATTTTATTATAAAGAGTCATAATTTCCAGTTCTATATGATTGAGTTGTTGGTACTTATGTACGTTAGTTAGTCTATCAACGACACTCTTACTGTCTGTAAATATTATGCAGCTATAGGGTTCGTTACTAAATATGTGTCTTAAAGCAAAAAGTATCGCTATCATTTCAGCTGTGTATATCGATGATTCACAAGGCAATTTGAATAATTTTTTAAATCCACTTTGAATATTGATTATTGCACATCCTACTTTGTTTTGTACTTTGGATCCATCTGTATAGTAAAACTGATAATGTGGCCATTTATAAAGTATAAATGATTGAAAAACGGCTGGATTTAAATTAATATCCATAAAAAAGTATTAATTTGTTTTGAGAAAATTTCTTCTAATACATGGAAATACATAGGTGAAACTTGATTTTCATAAGTATAGAAAGTACTTCGGTATTGAGATATTTTCAAGTAACTATCTACAAGAAGGGGACATTTTTTCTTTGTCCAATATTTATGAGTTAGATCTAAAATTGATAACTTATGTATATCCTGCAGATAGTTTGTATTTTTTCCTATAGCTCTAATAATAAATTTATCACTTAAAAACTGTCGTCGAAATTCCAGGGGTGGTTCTATCGCCTCAACTTCCATTATATTAACGGGTGTAGACTTCAAATATCCAAGACAAAGTCGAAGACATTTATTTTTTTGTATTTCTAATTTATTCAAATGTGTGTTTGCAGCAGTTCCATACAGATGACAACTGTAATCGAAAATAGGACGAATCATAGTACGGTAAAATAAAAGTGCTATATTTGGATCGGCACCCCAATTAGTTCTACAAAAGGCTCGTAGAATATTCATTGCATTTTCAGACTTTTTTATGATATGATGCATGTGATCCTTCCATAGAAGTTTTCTATCCAAATAAGTACCGAGATATTTTATACAATTTTTAATAGGATATTGAATTTGACCTACTGCCAAATGACCTTGTGGAATTTGACGATTTCTGGAGAAAATGCAAATTTCTGTTTTAGATTCTGATATTGCTAAACCAATATTTTGATAGTGATTAAGAACAGCCTTAATTGAGACATTAAAATTATTTTTACATATATCCAATGATTTGTGGGATGTGTAAACTACTACATCATCAGCATATTGAATAATCTTTGTTGTGCTATTAATACAATTTTCTAAATCAATATTATATAAAATATATAACATTGGACTTAATATGCTACCCTGTGGTAGTCCTATATTTGTAAGACGTGGAGTGGAGATGGAATTGTTGATTTTTAAAACCGTCCATCTATTAGTGTACAGTGTCCTCAGAAATCTAGCTAAGTTGATGGGAAAACCAATGTCTACTAGTTTTTTATACATAATGTCCAAATTAACGGTATCGAATGCAGAAGAGACATCTAGAAAAGCAGCCATAGTATACGCATTATCAGTAAAGTTTATTAGTATAGATGAGACTAAGGAAGTTATCGCATCTTGAGTTGATTTTGATTTTCGAAATCCATATTGAGATTTTGGGAAAATATCTTCTTGCTCTAACCAGTGTTCAATTCTATTTTTTATTAATCTTTCTAACGTCTTTAGGAAGCAAGAAGCTAGGGATATTGGTCTATATGAACTGTAAGAATTTTCTGGTTTTCCAGGTTTTTTAATAGGTATTAGAATATATTCCTTCCAACTCTCTGGAATTTGTGACGTGTCATTCCAAATTTCATTAAAAATATGTAATAATGATATTTTATATTGAAGTGGTATATGGTATATCATGGAATATGAAATATTGTCTTTACCTGGAGCACTGCAACTCCCACAATTTAAATGGTTGTTCTAAGCCAAACTTATCCCTTGAAACTGTTTCGCTGTATTCTGGAAAATATTGGGAAGTACCCACTGAGGAGATATTTTATTATGAAATTCATCTAGCCAGCTTGAATTTGGATTTATTGGAAACTTGTTGGACTGTTTGCGGTTTTTAAAGGCGTTTACTTTCTTCCATACTTCACTGATTTTTGTTTTGGAGTTAAGGCTTTCGCAGTACTCTATCCAATTCTGTTTTTTCTTTTGCTTGAAGAGTTTTTTTGCGACAGCATCAAGTCTCTTAAATTCAAATAAATTATTCCTTGTAGGGTTTTGTTTATATTTTCCGTATGCAATTTTACGGTTATCAGCAGCAGTTTTACAACTTTCGCACCACCATTGGTTTGAGATTTGTCTCTTATGTATGACGTTAGATGAAAACTTCGGTATTGCTAAATTGGCTGCTTTATTGATGTTTGCTATTAACTGTTGATAATTACCGGGAGAATTTTCAGCTTCTAGTACAGAGGTGTATAAGTCCCAATCGGCCTTGTTAAGATTCCAGATCTTATGAAAGTTTTCAGTTGGAGATGAAGTTGTATTATCTGTTTCCATGTTTATGATAATCGGAAGATGATTGGATCCATGAGGATCTTGTAAGACACTCCACGTTAAAAAATTTGAAAGATCTTGAGTACAAAATGTTAAGTCAATAGCAGATGGACTGTTACTAGTTGCTAATGTGGGCGACCCATCATTCAGACATATCAAATTACAATGATCAATACTTTCTAAAAGTTTTTTACCATAATTGTCTTCAATTTCACAGCCCCATGCGATACTGTGGGCATTAAAATCGCCACCAATAATAAAAGGCTTAGGAATATCTGTAAAGAATTCCAACCATTGTCTTTCAGATATCTGGGTTTTTGGTTCAATGTATACTGAGACAATAGTAATAGGATTTTTGTTTCGAAAAATTTGAACTGAAATACATTTATGAGTGAAAGGATGTCTATTTTTAAGATTTATTTCTTCACATCTTATGTTTGATTTTAATAAAATGGCAGTTCCACCATACCCGTCTGCACGATCTGATCTAAAGCAATTATAACCTTTAAAATTATAATAGTATTTTGATTTAAACCAGGTTTCTGAGAGTAATGCTATGGAAATTTGATTTTGATATAGCAGATATTCTAAATTTACTTTATTAGCTACTGCTGAACGACAATTCCATTGCAGCATATTCATATTTGTGATGTCTGCGAATTTGAAGACAAGGGTTGGTTTACATGATTACTAATTAATTGAACTATTTCTGACTCTGATACATTAAAATTGTTTGTTTGTTTTATATTATTTATAATATTGAGAACTACTTCTAAAACTAAACTTATTGTTGAATTTAATTCCTCTGATTGTGATTTTACTCCAACTGAGTTTTTTAAATAATGTTGACTATTAAAAATTCCTCCCGAGACAAAAGATGAGTTTGGTTGAGAAATAATTTCTTGTCTTGAAATTTCAATGGGATTAGGGCTAATTGGCCTGTGCCTTTTGTTTGGGCTTGAAGATGTAGGAGAAGAAAACATGTAATTAGTAAAATTATTTTTATACGATTTGGGTTGTAAATTCTGGGTCTGCGAGAATTGTGGTTGAGAAGAATGAGACTGTATTATGCTAGATGGGGTAAGTCCAGATTGAATCCGTTGGGGATAATTTGTCGAGGAAATTACACTATTTTCCATGGCAGAGGTATTAAGAGCGACTATGTTGGCGTATGTATTTTTTGGGACCTGTTTATTTGCATCAAAGAAATTAACATTGGAAGAGCTCATGGTTTCCTTCACAATTTTTTGCCTTTTAAATTCTGGACAAGAAGATAAATTAGTTGTAAGGTGATTTCCTTGACAGCTAAAGCAACGTGGTAGGTAGTCAGGACTAGTACAATCTTTTGTGGTGTGGGATTCCTGACATTTACTACATCTCGGTCTACTTCTACACTGACTACCTAGGTGGCCGAAACGGAGGCAGTTATAACATAATAGTACCTTTTGTTTGTAGGGTTCTACTTCCTTAATAACCTTATTAATAGAAATATATTTTGGCAAAATTTGGGATTTAAAAGTAACAATGCAAGACTTAGTAGCAACATATTCTATTGACTTACCTTCATCTGTAATTTTTTCTACTTTACGGTTTATTCTTTTGACGTTAGAAACTTCAAAATTGCAATGTTGATCAAATGGTTTTATTTTACCTTTTATATACTCATCCGAAAAGTCTTGTTCAATATCTCTAATGACGCCCTGTCTATGGAGAATAAATTTTGGAATGTACAATACAAAGTTATTTTTAACAAAAATGTTATCGTTTTTATGAGTTATTAGAAAATTCGCTGATTTATAATCTTTTAACTTGATTCTAATCCTATTCCGACCTATAGAATCAATACTAATAATTTTGTTATCTATTTGCGGGAAGTTAGAGAGAATTATATCTCCAATTTTGAGAGCATTTAATTTGCCTTTGAATTCAGCTGTATTATTTTCAACATAAATATGGTATGGCCCTAAATCAGTACTTACATACACAAATTCCTCTCTTTCTTTTGACATAATATTGTCGATTTTATCATTTGTTGACGAATTTTGATTAATTAATAAATTATTATCAGTACTTACCGGATTATTTTCATTACAAATGTTATTTTTATTAAAGGTTGTCACCTGTCCGACTGGATAAATATCCATACTTACATCTTTAATTAAACTTATCTTTTTTTGAGGTATATCTGGGGGTACAGGGTCAGGGGGTTTCCCCCCGACTTGCAGGTCCATTTAATTGGTTTTGAACACTCTATCCAAACTTCCTTATATACCACCAAATTTGAACAACTATTTTAAGACACAATTTTAATCGGATATTGTTTAATTTGGTTTTACTCTTGCCGATAAACACGTCTGAATCGTAGGTCAACTACAGTAGAACTTTAATGAAAAAAAAAACGCTAAAAACTAATATTTTCTTCGGAGAAATTTAAAATATTGGTTTTCACTTTTGACGTTTTTTTGACATTGGTTCATCTCGTAGTGAGTACTGTATCTTTTGTACATAAGATTGGTAAGCATTTTTAATTTCTTGCTTAATATTTGACCTAAATCGACTAAATTGGTGATAATAAATAATATTATTTGTAGATTTGAACTTTTTATGAAGTTTTGCTTTTACTTTGATGTGTTTAATTATTTCACTAGTATACCAAACCGGATAATTATGCTTAAAGTTTTTAAAAAGCGGTACACTGGCATCTAGAATTTTATAAAATTTATCATAGAAATGTTGAACTGCAGTATTTACGTCCGTACAATTAATTAAAAAGTGCCAATCAGTTGTTATGAAATCGTTGTACAAAGATATGAAATTAGCTTTTTTATAATTATATGTTATATGTTTTACTGTTGACATTTGTGTTAATATTATCACATTATTTACAAAGCCCACTCATTATAATTGATAAAGATGGATGGTAGAGATCTTCGTTTACTAATGGCACGTAATCTCCCGAAACAGTACAATTTGTATTACTAATTACTAAGTCAAGCATCCTATTGTAGAATAGAATAGAATAGAATAGAAATATGCTTTATTGTCACTGAAAATTTTTACAATTTTATGGACAAAGCTTACATACAGTCAAAAGAAAAAATAATATCAACAAGAAATAACAAATAACAACTACAATTCAATAAAATTAGATAAATCATCAATAAACAGTAAATAAGATATAAAACCAAAGACAAAAACAATTAATTGCAAAATTTATATACATTGCAAATTGAAAGTTGAACATACTTACAACAACTAAAATACAACATTAGAAATTGACAGTTTAAGCTACTGCGTATGAAACCCAATTTTCTTAGTTATTCATTAAGAAATTCTTCTATTGAATAATATGGTCTTTCAGATAGATAGGATTTTGTCAGTTTACGGAATTTTGGGAAAGATGTTGCAGATTTAAGTTGTAAAGGCAGATGGTTGTAAAGTTTTTTTGCGAAATATAATATAGATTTCTTTACTAACTCAGTGCATGGGATCGGTAAATAAATATCAAAGATTGAATTTCTGGTGGAGTTAAGATGATTGGGCCTTGCTGGAAAGGCATGAAGGTGTTTACGAATTAAACAAACCGTTTCTAGAATATATAAAGATGGAAGTGTTAAAATTCCGTGATTCCTGAAGTAACTTCTGCAATGCGTAGATCTTCTGAGGCCAAACAAATACCTTATTGCTCTTTTTTGCAATTTAAAAATAACATCAAATTGAGCGGCTGTACTAGAACCCCAAAAAGGAAGACCATACCGAAGATGAGACTCGAATAATTAAAAATATGTTATTTTAGATGATGCTAAATTGAGTTCCCTTGAGACATGTCTTATTGCAAAGCAAGCTGAGGCGAGTTTCTTACTTAACGAATCGATATGAAGGGACCATTTGAGGTTGCTGTCTAAGAAAATACCAAGAAATTTTACAGAATCAACGGTACTGATCTGACTGTTATTAAGAGGCAAAGGTTGAAGAGCTCCTTTATAGGATAATGCTACTGTTTTATCTACATTAAAAGAGAGTAAATTAGAGTCAGACCAGGTCTTTATCTTCAGTAGATCCGAAGTTATAGTTTCATGAAGAGATGCTATAGTTGAGTTGCTCCAAGTGATACTGGTATCATCAGCAAAAAGAAAAATTTTCCCACCGATTTTTAAATTAGTGATGTCATTTATAAAGATAAGGAACAGAAGAGGACCCAATACTGAACCTTGCGGTACTCCACATACAATGTTTTTGAGACTAGAGTCAGTATCATTTGCTCTAACTAGTTGTTTCCTATTATTCAAGTAGGATTGGAACCAATTCAAAGAAATACCTCTAATTCCATAGAAATTTAGTTTTTTAATCAAGATGTCGTGATTTACACAATCAAAAGCTTTGGCATAGTCACAGAAAACAGTGGCGGTATAAAAATTATTGTTTAGTGCTTGATAAACCTCATGTAGTACAGAAAACATGGCATCAGTGGTACATTTATTAGTTAAAAAGCCGAATTGATTTTGAGATAAAATGTTGTTATCAACGATAAAAGACATAAGTCGAGTTTTAATAAGTCTCTCAATAATTTTGGAGAGTACCGGTAGTAAGGCAATAGGTCTATAGTTGCAGGCATTAGATTTTTCGCCACCCTTATGAAGAGGAATAATAATGGCTGTCTTTAGGCACTCTGGAAATTGACCTTTTTCGAAGGAATCATTAATTAGTGAGACGAGGATTTCCAACACATTTTCTGTGAGATTAGAGAAAATTTTTATAGATAGTCCATCAGTACTACAGGATGATTTGCTATTGATACTATTGATTGTTTGGGTCAGTTCAGAGTTATCGACTGGTTTTAAAAAGAATGAATTCGAGACCTTTCTTGAATTAGGGAGATAGGAAATGGGATCTTTTTGCGGCAAAATAGTTGATGTTATATTTTTACTGACATTAACGAAGTAATCGTTTAGACTCTCAGGATTTGGAAGGGAAAATGATTGAGCTGTGTGAGTTTTATTTCGACGATCGTTTATTATAGACCAGGTTTCTTTTGCAACACTTTTAGAGCTTCCCAGACGATTTTGATAATAGGCTTTTTTAGCTGATTTGACAAGTTTTAGATAAGTTGTCCTGAACTTCGTGATATATTCAGTGACAGAAACATTAGTAGTAAATTTCTTGATGTATAGAAGTGAACGCATATTCTTGGCTGATATGCGGATACCTTTCGTAACCCAAGGTTTTCGATGTTTTTGCTTAATAGGAATTAAAGGAAAAGCTTTATTGAAGATGCGGATAAGCTTATCTAGAAAAACACTGAAATTATAGTCCACGTCCATAGAAGGAAACTGCCACTCAGAAGTTAAGCATAAATTTTGGAATTTACGAAAATTCTGGGCGGAAAAAATCCTACCTAAATGTGTGGGTTTTGAGGAGGGTTTGTTGAAGATGTTAAACTTCGTATACATGCTTCATGATCAGATAGTCCCGCATTAATAACTTTAGAGCAGATATCAAGGGATGAGAAATCTGAGACAATATAATCGATTATGGTAGAAGTAGTTTTTGTAATCCTTGTAGGAGAATTAACGTGCATTGAGAGACCATACGATTCAAATATGTTGACCAGGGATACTTGGGTAGCACAAGCAGCAGCATAATTAATGTTAAAGTCACCGCATAGAATTTTTCTGCTTTTATGAGGCAGGTCATCTAACAAATTTAGCAGGTTCTGAAAAAATAGTTCCACGGCAGAGTCAGGTGATCTATAAATGCAAATAATGTAAAGACTAAGATTTTTATTATAAACTAAGGAAAACTCAAAGACGGATTCACTTAACAAAAAGTCGTATTTTGTTTCCGGAGAAAAATCATTATTTCTAGAGAGAATTAGGGTGCCTCCATGAGCCGAACTTGGGCGATCATACCTGGCAATTGTGGTATATTTTTCTACAAAAAAAGGCTCGTTGACTTCAAGCCAGTGCTCTGTAACCGCAACTATCGGGGGAAATCCTAATTCCTCCAGAAACAAAAATAATTCATCAGTTTTATTTCTTATAGAACGAATATTAATCAGAACCATGCCAAAGTTGTCATCACTAAAATAATTTGAGGTTTCTAGTCCCTCAGAACACGTCGTGATGTTTAAAAATTTCGCTTTGGAAAGCCAGTGGAATAATAGCTTCGGTGGCATTCCCTTGACGTTTGTAGGTGTATAATTCTTTCCGAACTGAGGTAGGACCTATAAGCGGCAAGATCAGCTTCCACTTCAGCTGGACCAATTCCGTAGGCATGGTTAAATTCTAGAAGAACTTTTCGTAGTTCTTCGGTCGTAGTAGGTAGTCCTTCGGAAAAGCCAAAAAGAGTTTCACGCTGGTGTTGGTGTATCCATCATAAAATACAGAAGAAGGCTGGTCGTGAAGAAAAGCAAGATGTAGTTTAATTGCTTTTAAGATATTCGGTTCCCTTAATCTTGCAAGAAGGTATCGACTGTTCGAGTTATTAGTTAGTCTAACTCTTGGTGGTGTTAAAGGATCCAAATTTATGAATGGTTCCAAAGTATCTTTCTTAATAAAATTGATATTGGAACGGAAAGGCTCTTTGGATTTGCAAACTGTGATGGCCTGCTTGTCTGTAAATATATTTGTGTTTTCAACTTCATTTTTGTTGTTGCTTGGAATGGTAATTGGATTTTCCAAGCTAACCGGGCTTCTGATGTACTTCGGATTCATATTTTGTTCAGATAAAGTCTTTGGTTCAGAGTATGATGATTCTGTGGACTATTTAATGTTGACACCAGGTGGCCAAATTTCCTTATTAAATAATAAGTCGATGGACGTTTTTGATTTTATGCCTATTTTGAATGAGGAACCAGTTGCTGTGTTGGCGTCTTTAAGTAGGGCGTAACATCCCTAATATCTAGCTTCTCTTTAATGTAGTGAACTACTTGAATAGGGGTGTAAATTGGGGTTAAGTTGCTAATAACGACAAAGTGACATCTATCTTCTGCAATTTTTGATTTTTTGACTGGACCTGCTTCGAAATGAGTGTCTTCAGTTTGGGTACCTGTAGTGGCATATACTATGTTTCTCTTCACTACCTCTTTCTTCGTTGGTATAGCAGGTAGTTTGTTTGAAAGGTTACTCATTTGATTTGATATTTCACTTATGTTTGAAGAGAGCCTCTCTAATCCCAATTTGATCTCAGATGAATTTGAATCTTGGACTTTAATTGTGTCAGTGGAACAGCCGAAAAAAACTGACGATATATTGAAGATATCTTGTTCCATCTGCCTCATCGATTTTAAAAGATATTCAGGATTTAGCAGGTTATTTAATTTATGGATCTCGTCAATTTTTTTTGTCAGATAGTCTAATTTGCCGTCATTTTTGGTTAATAAATCATATGTCTCGATGAAAATTGGCAAATTATCATTGAGTTTTTTTGTCACATGAATTAAGGCGTCAAAATTCTCTTGTGGTATTTGATTTTTTGATAAATAGTTTATTTTTTCATTTAAATATCTGAGGCTAGGAGACTGACATAAAGAACAGAAGAATCTTAAATGACAATTTTTTGGGTCCAGTAGAGTTTTTGCCGTTGTTTTGTTGAGAGTAGAACATTTGAGGCAAAAATACCGTTTGCAATCCCCATGGCAACGTAAAATATATTTTTCGTTTTGGGAAAATTCAGCTAAGCAAATTTCACAATTATTATTGTACGCCATGGTGTCAAGTTAAATATACAAAATTTTAACTAGGTCGTTGAAAGTTAGTCGATGTGATGAAAGTAATAAAATGTAAACACTTACAGCTAGTATTCACAACACAACAATCAAAACAAATAACAAAACACAAGAAACAAATCAAAACACACAACCGTTCGCTTCCAATGCTGGCGAACGAATGAATGATTGTAGTTATTTAAGATGTTGTTACATTGCCTCATATTTAAAGAAGCTAATAATTTTTTTACTGAAGCAGCTTTCCTGTCATTTAGATTATTGACTACAAAATTTAGGCAATTAAAATCACCTAGTATAATAACTTTATCAGAGTTTAGTACATCCCAGTTCTCTAGTGCTTCTAAAAAGAGTTCAAACTCATCAACTGTGGTAGATGGTGGAATGTACAAAACTGCTACAAAAAAAGATTTAAAAGCTAGATGACATTTACATACTAAAAAATCAACCTTTGGAAAATTAGTATCAAAATCAGAAGAGTTAACCAGTTCAGATTTAATAGTTCCGTCTACAGCAAGTAACACCCCTCTACCAGTAGAGAGATCTAGCTGATTAAATTTACGATCACTGTGATATACTTCAATTCACTAGTAAACAGTTCACTCGAATTAACATCTGCTTTTAACCACGTTTCACTGAGTGCAACTATGTTGTATTCATAGTCACTTATATTTGAAATAAAAGAGTCAATCTTGGTGTTGAGATCTCTTACGTTCTGGTAATAAATAGATATATCACAAGTACTGAGGCTGCTGGGGGGACTTAGTTTAAAGGTACCACCTTAGGCATATTGTTGAAGTATTTAATACGGCAGCTTTCTCCGGCATTTGTTCGGTCCGCTAACTCTTGCTTAATTTTTTTAAAATATTCAATCTGCCTTTTGGTACGGTCTGCTGCTATAATGAACTTGTTAAATTGTCTTGATGTTTTCAACTGTTTGGAGTTTTTTAGACTTTTTGTTACGGTGTATTCATTCTCAAATATATGCTTTTTTTGTGTTCTAGAAAATGATTCTAGGGTTTTCGAAATGTTCGATTTACCTGTTCTGACGTAAATAATTCTTAGGTTGTTTGTTTTATGAATATTATAAAAGTATATACAGTGATGAGCATGCTAATAACCGGCAAAATAACGCAAAAGATGGAAAACATCATACATTGCGAAACAAAAATAGATGAAACTAGTGGAGGTGGAAATGATCGTTATAAAAGTATAAATTAACATTACATTACATAGTTTCCCACCTTCAGACGTCTGTGACAGGAGTATTTTATAAAATTCTACTGTCACAGTGACAGTTCTCATACTCCTTTGATACGTCTAAAGGTGGGAAATTATGTAGTTTCTTCTTCCTTTAGTGGCTATTCGTTTCGAATATTCGCAATAATTCTGGCTATAATTATTTTATTCACTGATGCTTTAAATAGATTAGTTGTTGTTGTAAAGAGTTGTTGTGTGTATGTAATTTAATGTTAATTTATACGTTTATAACGATCATTTCCACCTCCACTAGTTTCATCTCGTTTTATTTTGGCAATGTATAATGTTTTGCATCTTGTGCGTTATTTTGCCGGTTATTAGCGAGTTCATCACTGTATTTTAGTATTTAAGGAAGCAAAAATGTATGTTTGGAGTAGTCTACAAAGCCTTGTTCTCGAACGTATGTTTTGACGGTATTTTTGTATAAATAATTTTGTAATATAAATAGATACGTATTGTAGTAATACATTAAGTGTTAATCGATTATTATTTTTGTAAAATTATTGCTGTAAAAAAATAATATGAAAATGAAGTAAGTCATTTTATTTAAATTAATATGAATGTTCTTATTAAAAATCATCATCATGCAACCTCTTCTGTCCACTGCTGGACATAAGGTCTCTCCCATTCTTCGCCACTCTTCACGGTTCTGTGCTTCTTGTAGCCATTCCTTGGATATTCGGTTAATGTCGTCCATCCATCGTGTTGGTGGTCGTCCTCTGCTGCGTTTATCTTCTCTTGGACACCAGTCAATTAGATTTCTGGTCCATCTTGAGTCTTTCAGTCGCACTATGTGACCTGCCCAATTCCATTTCAGCTTGGCTATACGTTCAACGACATCAGTGATACCTGTTCTTTTCCTTAAGTCTTGGTTTCTTATTCTGTCTTTTTTGTTACCCCGATAATCGATCTTTCCATGCGCTTTTGTGCCACTCGCATTTTTAATGCTGTTGTTTTTGTGGGCATGAGAGTTTCTGCTCCGTATGTCATAATATGAGGAACGCATTGGTCAAATGTCTTCCGTTTCATAGCTGTCGGGATGTTGCTCTTAAAGATGTCTCTTAATGAACCATACGCCGCCCAAGCAATTGTTATTTGTCGTTGAAATTCGCAAGTCTGATTGTCCTTGCCTATTCTGATTTCATGCCGAGATATATGTACAGATTGTTGCATACCGGAAACATGGAACAATGTAGTAACAATTTTACTACATAAGAAAGGAGACAAGACGCACCTAGAAAACTATAGACCAATCAGCTTATTGAACCACATCTATAAAATGTTTACCCAAATAATAACGACAAGACTAGAAAAAAAGTTAGATTTCTACCAATCCCGGGAACAAGCTGGAGTCCGCTCAAAATTCGGAAAAAACGATCACCTACAAACAGTAAAAACCTTAATAGAAAAGTCGATAGAATATAACAGACCACTAGTACTTATCTTCGTAGACTTTCACAAAGCCTTCGACACTGTGGAATTAGACAGCATTATAACTGCTCTGAACAATAGTAGAATAGATTACCGGTTTACAAAGTTAGTGCAAACATTATACCAAAACGCCACAGTGCGTGTAAAGCTACATGATACTACCAGAGACATTCATATCAAGTGAGATGTAAGACAGGGCGACACTTTCTCACCTAAATTATTTATAGCGGTCCTCGAATACGCCTTTAAAATGCTACAGTGGGAAAATAGAGGAATAAAAATAGATGGCGAAAAATGCTCAATCATCTGCGTTTTGCCGACGATATAGTACTTATTACCAAAGATCTGGGTGAAGCACAACAAATGCTACTAGAATTAGAAAACGTATCTTCAACAATAGGTCTAAGAACGAACATCAGTAAGACCAAATTTATGACAAATTTAGTTCCCAGCGAACACCTAACCATCCAAAATCAAGTGGTAGATTTGACATACAAGTACATACATTATTAAAAATAAATGAACTCAATTCAAAATAAATATTAGTACCTAAAAATCAAATTAGTCAAGTCACTCACGCGTAACAATATACCTATGTCTGTAATGATGGCTATTAGTCACGATGATGAAGTTTGAGACACTAGCCGAAGGCGAGTATGTAATTATTCAGAGTACAGTCATTACATGCGAGTAGAATACTATATTTTTTTCTACCGCCTTCCTTTTTTTATTTGTAGAACAATTATTTTACTTTATATTTATATAACATTCTTTAACTCCTAAGTGGAGCATAGAGCTCAAATAAACAGAGAACACGAGCCAAGACCTGTAGTTTGTCTGTAAGATTTTTTGTCACTTTCCAGGTTTCACATCGGTAGTGTAGAAGAGACATGACATTTGACTGGAATATTCGGATCTTTGTCCTTGCAGTATATTCGCCGGACCTCCAAACAGGGTTGAGCATGTTGAATGGCTTCTTGATCTTTTCGTATCCTCATACCAATATCGTCTTCTGTACCTCCGTTTTCTGTTATAACACTTCCAAGATACGTAAAGTTTTTGACATTTTCAATCTGCAAGTTTAACGTTTATCTGCATGGTTATCGTCCATTGTATGCCTCTTCTGTCGGAGTCTAGTTTGGAGAGAACATGGTCTATACGTCTGTAGCTAAGTTAAAAACAAACAGAGAAAGCACACATCCCTGTCTGACTCCAGTGAGTACGTCAAATTCATCACTGTTGTTCATCCCGTTCTGTGTCACGATGCATTTCGCCTCATTGGACATTATTTTTTTGTGGGATGTTTCTTAGTTCTAAAATTTTCCATATAGCAGCATGACATAAGCTGTAAAAGGCAGGTTCGAAATCCACAAAAACCATATATAGGGGTGTATTCCATTCATCCGATTGTTCCATCATTCAACCTTCACAGTATTAATCTGGTCTATGCAGGACGATTCTTTTCTACAGCCTGCTCAATTAGCTCGAAATTCAACTATCTTAGCAAGATGAAAACAAATATATACTTCCGGTTTCATGACTGTCTGCCCGTCTGTTCGTCCTTCCGCGAACATAACTCCTTCGTTATTAATATAGATAGAATAACAAGTTAGTTGTCGAATGAAAGCTTATAACCCAAGGTGAGAAATTTGACCTAAGACTTCCGGTTTTATAGTTGCAACCGGAAATACTGTTTTAAAGTCGTCGAAATAAGTGATATATTATTAGACGCGTCTTAACAAGATGAGAACAAAAATGTATACTTCCAGTTTCATGACTGTCTGTCCGTCCGCGAATATAATTCCTCCGTTATTAATACATACGGTGTGACAAATAAGGTGTCGAATGAAAGCTTATACCCCAACGATGCTATTATAGATGAGAAATTTGACCGCGGACTTCCGGTTTTAGAGATGCAGTCGGAAGTACCGTTTTAAAGTCACCGAAATAGTATACGCGATATATTATTCGACGTGCCTTAGTAAAATTAGAACAAATGTACATTTTTGGTTTCATCATTTTTGATTCATTTTCATTCACTTTTGGTATCATTTCCGGTTAGAAAGTTCTAATGGTCGCAGAAATAGTACATATGACGTATCATTCGAAGCGCATTGAAAAGTCAAGCTTGAATCTTTAGCTCCGGTTTTAAAGTCATTTTCGTTTAAACAATTAGTATGACCAAAACTTTAGTAAAAATGAGTCTAAATTGGTGAGATCGCATATTAATCGACGCAACGTTATACGAAGAGTTCAAATATCAACTTCCCGTTATACTTTCGATCCCTTTGGGTGAAAACCTAGGACTTAGAAAGTTCAATTACTTGTTGTGTATTTATTTGTAAATTGGTTAAAAGAACTGGCCTAACTTGATATCCCCATTTTCGGTTTATGGTTTTTATTTCCTTTGAAATAACATTGTAGCAAACAACGAATGTGGATGATAGGTAAGTTCAAAATTTATAGTAGTTATCTTAAGGAATCCTTCCTCCGTGTTCGTACATACAAATGTAAATATACCACTGTTCTGCATTTTAATATTTTGATAAATACAGTAAACTCCATCTAGTTGAAGTGTGTAGCATACATGTTGGGTTTATGTTACAGTTTCATAAACATTTTTAAGAGCAAATAAAGGATATTTGCAAGTTATTTCAATTTAAAAGGAAATAACATTACCATTTTGGTTTACCGATGCTTTTTCCGGTAGCTTGAACTTTGTGTTTCGTAGGCTTTTAACAACCATATAATATTTTCTTTCATTGGCCTCGGCAGAGGCAATGGAAGTAGTGAACAGGGATGGCAACGATTTATCGATACATTAATACATATCGTTATAGCTTAAAATTTTATTAATATTTTTATATCGATATTCAACTTTCGATACATCGGAACATAATATATCGATATTTTAGATTCAGTGTATCGCCCACGCAGGATTAATATACCATATTGGCACGATATACAGGGTGTCCCAGACTAATTTAGCCACGCTATAACTCTTAAACGAATAGAGATTTTCGAATGGGATAAAAAGTGATATATTCTACTTGTAATACACTTTAATACGGCGTACAAAAAAATCATCCCCTAAATATCCATCCGTTAGTTACAACCGCTAACTTAAATTTTTTTAATAGCACCCTGTATATTTTTTTATAGCTTTGGATGTGGTATTTTATCGTCTATTCAACACATTTTTTGAAAATAAAATCGGTTCGTAAACATCCAAGAAACTATCAGTTTATTTTTGTTAATTGTGTGTCCCAGACTAATTTATCCAGGCTATATTTCTTAATCGAATAGAGATTTTCGAATGGGACAAAAACTGATCTATTTTATTTGTAATACACTTTCATATGGCGTAGAAAAAATTCATCCCCTAAATATTCATCCCTAACTTACAGGGTGCTATTTAAAAAATAAATTTAGGGCTTGTAACTAAAGGATGAATATTTAGGGGATAATTTTTTCTACGCCATATTAAAGTGTATTACAAATGTAATAGATCAGTTTTTGTCCCATTCGAAAATCTCTATTCGATTAAGAAATATAGCCTGGATAAATTAGTCTGGGACACATAATTAACAAAACTAAACTGATATTTTCTTGGTTATTTACGAACCGATTTTATTTTCAAAAAATGTGTTGAATAGACGATAGAAGACCACATCCAAAACTATAGCAAAATATACAGGGTGCTATTAAAAAAATTAAAGTTAGGGGTTGTAACTACAAGTAGAATATACCACTTTTTGTCCCATTCGAAAATCTCTATCCGTTTAAGAGATATAGCGTGGCTAAATTAGTCTGGGACACCCTGTAGAGTTATAATAAAATCTTAAAATATAAATTATATCCTTACATTTTTGATTTGCCATTTGCCTAAAATGTTTGTTTTGTGGCAAATAGATTTTGTCTGATGCCAGGATCTCTCACACACACACACAGCCTAAAATGTTTTTCAAAATTTCAGTTAGTACAATATGATCTTTCTTCTTCTTTTGGTGCCTATTCGTTTCGAATATTAGCGATCATTCTGGCTATAATAATAGAATGATAGTCTATAATAATAGATAATAATAGAATGGAATGACCACATAAGCCGAATGACAACAAATAGGGTAGTCAGGACAGCGAGAGACGGTTCTCCAATAGGAAGACGATCAGTAGGAAGACCACGAAAACGATGGAAAGACAACTTACTAGAGGCACATTGAAAAACAGACAAAAAGAAGAAGAAGAAGAAGAAGAAGAAGAAGAAGAAGAAGAGAAGATTCTGGCTATAATTATTGTATTGCTGATGCTTTAAATAGATTAGTTGTTGTTGTGGAAAACCACTTCATCAGGTTCTTGAACCATGATATTCTTTTGAACACTTTGCCTTGAAGGTTTACCTTCAGTTATCTGTATTTAGTACTAATTCTCATTATGCGAGATATTCTAACTTTCTCTTTTTAATGATATACATCACTTCACTTTCTTTCCCCATTCTTCGTAGTACGGTCTCGTTGGTTATCTTGTCCGTCCATGATATCCTTAGGATTCGCTTGTATAGCCACGTCTCGAAGGCTTCAAGTTTTTGCGTCATCGCTTCAGTGAGTGACCAGGATTTAACTCCGTGGTATAATATTGAGAAGATATAATATCGTAGGAGCCTTACTTTTATCTCCAGATTAAAGGCGGAAATACATATCCGCGCCGCGAACTCCGCGCCGTGTGAGCGCCGCGCGTTCGTGGCGCGGTTAATGTTCGTTAAAATTTTTCATTTTGACGAACCTTCCGCGATCCAGAGGAAACTTACGAACATTTAGTAATTGTAGATAATTAGTATTAAATGTGGGTGCCTACACTGGATCCGTTTTTCTCCGATCAGATCAGATCCGATATCGGCCGACGTCGGGAGTAGCTTCTCCTATTCTCATCGAGAAGTGTTTGGTTTCATTCCGATTGGTTGCAAGTTGAGTTGCAAGTGTTGGTTGCAAATTGGTTGCAAATTGGTTGCAAGTTGGTTGCAAATTGGTTGCAAGTTGGTTGTAAATTGGTTGCAAGTTGGTTGCAAATTGGTTGTAATCTGGTTGCAAATTGGTTGCAAGTTGGTTGCAAATTGGTTGCAAGATGGTTGCAAGTTGGTTACAAGTTGGGGGTTGCAAGCTAACATGTTTAAATATATTCAATGTCATAATCTCATTTTCACTTTCCGCGGTAAACATCAATAAGTTTGATATTTCCTTTCTAACACTCCATTACTAACAAATATTCAACTCAGGCGCCCCAAAACCAACAAACCACTCGCAAACCCGTCCAAATAGGTATTGCGAACCATCAAAGCATTTGTTGAAAAGCCGACAGCAGTTAGATCGTGGTGCGCCGTGTGCGAGCCGTTTGTGTGCCACTTGAAAACACGTAGGTACTAATCTAACAAATATGCTGCGCGCGAGCGGCTCGCACACCGAGCAGAGCGCATATGTATACCCGCCTTAAGGTAGTGGCTTTTAAATAGTTTGACCATGTTACTGAATGCACTCCTAGCCTTTTATATTCTATATTTTACTTCTTGTAACATAATCTGTGACAATATAATACAATAGGGCAGACTGTCTCCACCATCATAAAATTGTTTCAATTTTAATATTGCTCGCGTAGTAACCACTCTATCCAAGTGCCTATTGAGTTTAACTTCCTACTTTTATTAGGTATTTAAGAACAGTGTGAATACGAGTATTAAGTTGCAGTTAATAAGACGTAAACGAATAATGGCTCCACCTAAAATCAATTTATATTATGTATACATTTTAAAGTAGTTCCAATAAATAAATCTGCTTTAAAACGTATAATGTATGTCTAATTGGTCAATATGAATGAGTCAGATTAAATAAATTAAATTAAAAGAAGAATTTTTTACCAAATTTTGATAACGATTTCCAAAGTGGAAATTGGAACGCCAAATAAATTTAATTTCAAACTTAAATTGTGGCTTATCCCCAACAAAAATAGTAAGTTATTTTTTACTACACAAGAAAATAGCTTCGCAGCAATAATTATTTTTTATGTTATTTAATTATACAAGAATATATCGATATATTGCATAATATTAAATTATTTTTCGCGATATACATATATCGTATATCGATATCTTCATTCGGCGTATCATGTGATACGACATATCGATGTATAATTTGTGTTTGCCTTCTTTAGTGGTGAGTGGTGAATCTGACAAACAATGGAAGAATTTAACTCATTTTAATTAAAAACTAAATATATTATTACCTCTCTCTTTGTTTCAATTTTTATGCATGCCTTCTATGCTCTCATTTGCGGATTCTAGAGCCAATATTTAAGAAGACTCAATGTCAAGATATGTGCATCAATATCGATGAAGAAAGAATAAATCACCTGAGGTTTGCAGATGATGTTGTATTAATCACAGACAACTTAGAAGATACAGTTTATATGATACATTTACTTAAAACTCTGTCTTAGAAAGCATGATTAAAATTAAACTTTGAGAAAACTAAACTTATGACAAATCTACCAATGAGTGTAAATATAACTATTGAAAATAATACCACACCACAAACAGACTCTTACAAATATCTGGGACACGAGATGAAAATAAGTAAACACAATCAAACGCCTAAAATACAGAGGAAAATAGGGCTGACATGGGCAATATTTGGCAAACTAAGCCATATTCTGAAAAGTTCAATTCCCATGTATCTCAAGCGAAAGATTTATAGCCAGTGTTTTGCCTATACAAACATATGGAGCAGAGACTTTAACACTGACGCAAAAATCCGCAAATAAACTAAAAATTACACATCGAGCCATGGACCGTGCAATTCTAAATAGTCCAGGGCGCATCTGTTTTGAGATGGACGTTGAGAGGGGACTCAAATTTTTTTGTAGAAATTGCTTGAAAATAACTCAAATAATAATATTTGAGTTATCCTCCCACTCAAAATGGTCCGGAACATTGTTTAAATAATCAAAATGTCAAAATATGAAGGAAAAACTCGATTTTTTTATTGTTTTTTTGACTATTATAACTATAAATTATTCATTTCTGAGAAAAGTTGTATAAACATAAAAGTTGCGTCATTAAATTTCCTGCAATATAGAATTAGTTAAAAGTTTAAAAAATAGTCACCCGTGTTGCAAAATAGCAATAATTGCGAAAAAAACCATACAAAAACAAGTATTCGCATTTTACGTTTTTCAACCATTTATTCTACACTTAGGACCTTCATATTTTACGCAGAAAAACTATATTATATAGTAAAACAACACTGTAAATTTAATTAAGATCGATTTAACAGACTTTGCAAAATAAATTTTGCAATCCAGCTTATGCAAAAAAAAAATCATTTTTTTTAAATGTCGCAGGACTGAAAATAAAGCAAATAGCAAGTTGAATTTTTTTTTTTGCTTATAGAAGTGTACTGTACCATTTATCTGCAATTTGTAAAATTAAAATCGATTAATTACCACGGCGCCAGGAAATTTTTTAAATAAAATTTAATTTTTGGTGCTACGCGCAGGACAGCGGTGTTAGATTCACACAAGTTGATTTCCACCAAAATTTCTTCCAATTTTTATCTAATATATTATTTTCTTACTCTTTATTTTGTTGTATTTTAATATTTTAATTCCACAAAAATCAAACTAATTTTATTATTGTTTGTGAAATATTGTTTAAACAATTGCATATGTTTAAAAATAATTAACTTTTATTCCCTAAGTTAAAATACATGAAAAAAAGTTTTTGCTAAAAAAGTGTTATTTCAAAAGATAGAGTATGTGTTTTTATTTTGCAATAAACAAATTTATTTATTTATATCGAAATGTAATAAAAATTAATATGTATCAATCATTATCAAAGGTCATTGGAATGCCCAATCAGAGCAAACTATTGGCTGTCCTGCGCGTAGCACCAATAATTATTAATGTTTATTTAAAAAAATTCCTGACGCCGTGGTAGTTAATTGATTTTAGTTTTGCAAATTGCAAATGAAAGGTACAGTACACTTCTATAAGCAAAGAACATTCTGAAAAAATGAATTTTTTTTGCGAAAACCGGATTTTAAAATTTATTTTGCAAAATCTATTAAACCGATCTTAGTGAAATTTACCGTATTTTTTTACTGTATCATAAAGTTTTCTTGGGTGAAATATGAAGGTTCTAAGTGTAGCATAATTGGTTGAAAAACGTAAGATGCGAATACTTGTTTTTGTATGTTTTTTTCGCAATTATTGCTATTTTGCAACAAGGGTGACTATTTTTTAAATTTTTAACCAATTCTATATTGTAGGAAATTTAATTACGCAATTTGATGTTAGTACAACTTTTCTCAGAAATAAATACTTTTAAAGTTATACTCAAAAAACGAAGAAAAAAATCAAATTTTTCCTTTATTTTTTGACATTTTGATTATTTAAACAATGTTCCGGACCTTTTTGAGACGGAGGATAACTCAAATATTATTTGAGTCATTTTCAAGCAATTTCTGCAAAAAAATTTGAGTCACCTTTCAACGTCCAAATGTACTAATATTTTTACAGATGCGCCCTGGTCTAACGTGAGCCTTCGAGACCACATAAACCAACAAATCAAGCAGAGATCAGGAGTTCATGACGTCGTCGAAAGGATCGCGACGCAGTGGGTAGAGCACTTAGCTAGAAAAGAAGATGGACGGTGGACAAGACGAATTATGAAATGGAGGCCCAGAAACTATAAAAAAATCCGAGGACGACCACCTACTAGAGAAACCGACAACATAAAGATAGTAGCAGGAAACTGGTTACAAGGCAAGGTAGAAGAAATGACGGAAGAAGAGGGCCATGTCGAAGAAGAACGTCATGGCTTAAAAACCTGAGAGAATGGTTTAACAGATCCTCTGCATCCATTTTCCGAGCTGCCGTCAAAAAAATTACTACAGCCAATTTGATAGCCAACGCTCGATAATCGAGTACAGCACATGAAGAAGAAGGAAACTGGCTACAAGCGGCCCAATAATGAGAACACTGGAAAAAACCAGCAAAGAACGCGATTGGCTGAGTTATGATGGTGGTGATGTGTCTGTCCATGATGAGTATTGGCGATCATCATAACAATCTTTATTTTATTTGCAGTAGCACATAAAAGCGGCATAGATGTTTTGTTGAACCAGGTTCTGAGTTTCTTTAATCAAGATGTTCTCCTGGATCTCCTGTTCCTCCTGGACATCGTTTTCCAAATATTTTTCCTTGTAAAATTGCTTGGTCCAATAAAAAATATAACAGGATACTCAAAATATTTTAGCATTATCAAATCGAGCCCTATGACTTTGCAGAAGTGTCAGGTAACGTTATAATAGACTTTGTTAAAAAGGCTGTGCTGGGGTGACAACAACTCTTAGGTTGAAAGGAAGAGTGGTTAAGGGTCCATTTATATTAAACTTAACCTAACATGTGTCGCAAATGATCATCAAAATCTATTAATTAAGTACTAAATGTTTTTTTCCCAAATGTGAAAGTGTTTTTACATGACTCCTACAACAACAAAACATTATTATTAAAATAATTATATCATAGTTGTGTATATTATATCGTTTTATATTAGTCTTACAATTAAGTTTACCACGTTCAATGTACAGGTTACAATTTTGAATACGATTTGCCTTTATAAGGGGTTTCTGATGTCAATATTTACGAGCAATTTAACGTAAACGATTTACTGTGATTATGGTAAATTGCTTTGCATACCATTTTCGTGTGCTCTATTAATATTCAGTAACAGTTTTCATTAATAATGTATAAACATATGTATCTATAACTAACAATATAAAACTGGAATTATTTTGCAACATAAATTCTTATTATCGGAACTAAATAAAAAAATGAAAGGTGAAGAAATAATCAGAATAAATAATGAAGATTAAGTGCTATGTTTGGTCTGTACTTTTGTACAGTGCAGAAGTATGGACGTTAAAAATGTCGATCATGAACAGAATTAAAGCATGGGAAATGTGGGTCCCTAGACGAATGATGAAGATGCCTTGGATAGCAATAAAAACTAATGAAGTACTAAGAAGGGTCCACAAAGATAGAGAACTGCTAAAGACGGTTAAACTCCGGAAAATATCATATTTGGGACACATAGTGAGGATAATAACAGCTCCTCTTCCAAACCGGAGATAATAACAGCTATCAAATATCTGAGAAATAACAGGTCCCCGGGAATCGATAACATTGTTGCCAAATTACTTAAAACTGATCCGCATCTAACCTCTGAACTTTTGCTCCCCATAATCCGAGAGGTGTGGGAAACAAACCGCATTCCAGCGGGCTGGAAAAAAGGTAACCCTATTAAGCTTCCAAAAAAGGGCAACCTCACACTGTGCAAAAATTGGAGAGGAATAACCTTGCTTACCGTTATAAATAAAATTTTCACGACCATCATACATTAAAGATTAACAGACAAGGTTGAATTTTGAGCTAATCAAGCAGGTTTTAGACCAAAATCCTCCTGCATAGTGTGAAGGTAATAGTGGAACAATCGGTTGAATGGAACACACCCCTATAAATGGTTTTTGTTGATTTCTAACGTCCCTATAACAGCCTATCTCATGCTGCTATATGGAAAATTTTAGAGGTAAGAAACATTCCTTAACCATGTTTGGAGGTCCGGCGAATATACTACAAGGAGAAAGATCCGAATATTCCAGTCAAATGTCATGTCTGTTCTACTCTATGGATGTGAAACCTTTTTTTTTTTTGACTGACGTGGAACGCTCTTAGCAGACTAGGGAAGGAGTCCCTAGTACTGTTGGACTCGGACAGGAGAGGAGAACACGCTAGGGCGCACCAACCACAGTACGGCCCATACGTCCTGCTTACCCCCATGACCAGCCGCCTACCAACTAAAACCACCAGCTCTTACGACCCGGAATATCCCTGGACGTGCTCCTTAGGGAGCGATGCATGGGGATTAGGATGGATCGAAAAATCGAAGTTTCGAAAACTGTTTTGGAATAGTGCGGAAAAGTTGCCAATTAATGTTACAAACCTAATTTTTATTTGCGGTTTTTCAAAAAAATTTCATCTTATAGGAGGCTCAGTAATTTCTTCTTTCGTCCAGTTAATTATATCAATGTGGTCATTGGCATTAAAGTTAAGCTTCGGGACAACAAACTTCCTTACACCATTTATGAGTTACGATCTTGCCTTCAAAAATCGCAGCAGATCTAGCTCCCTTATGTGTTTTCTCTTGTCACATAACATGGAGAGAAGCACATTTTCTGGGTAAGAGAAGTAACCATTCCTTTGAATTACTGGATTAATTATTTGGAGATGTTCTTCACAAAGATAACGTGAAAATTTGATTTGTCTCCATAGATGTTTTGATTCATTTACACAAAATGGTTTCAATTTGAAACCAGACTGGGGTATACACCTTCATCACATACATAGTTAAAGTTTTCAGATTATTTGAAGGATTCTTTGTTGCAACATATAACCAATGAAGGCGATTGGCCAACATAAGCCATCGTAAATGAGGTAATTTCCCAGGGGTACTTAAAGAAAGATCTGAAGGACATACAGCACTGGAGATTGCTTTGTACATTTCAAGTAAATATTTTTGATCTGTGCTTAGATCACCCTTAATCTCTATAATAGGGAGGTTATTTTGTATGTGAGCGAAATTAACCACAGGAAGCTGGTTACAAATTTCAAGTTCTATGCCTAAAAGTCCTCCAAATTCGTTAGGGCCTTTAGTTATTCCATCGAATGTGCAAAACAAATGACGGAAAGGCAATTCATTGGTATAGAACAAACAAATCAGATACTTCAGCGGCTTATTTAGGTTATTTTCTATTAAAGCAATTACACCATTGTTAAAACCGGTGTAAGTGGCAGGTTCATCACATCCGACAGCTGTTATATTGGAAATGTTCAAAGGATTGTCACCTTGAAAATGCTCCATTATGCTATTTTTTATAGTTTCACGTGTTCCGGAAGCAGGAGTTATATGCCCTAGGAGGGTTGATCCAGGTTCCTCTACTATTGAAATATGCTCTTCTACTTTAGTTAAAATGTTAAATTATATTAAGGAATGAAATAAATATTTACTATTAAATATTTCTTTAAATGTGGAATTCAAGTTCAAACTTTGCCAGTTTTAGTAAATATAAATATTGGAGTATTGTAAGTTAAAACTAAAATTATCGTGAAACAGTAGTTTTAGATTGTGAATTTATCATTTAAAATAGGAATTAAGACATTACAATAGCTATTTTTTACCAAACCAAGATCATCAAAATTCGCAACATTTAACCAAAAATTCTAACTTTCAACCCTTTTGCGGCACCTCTAAAAATGTTTTGTTTAAAAAAATATTATATTTGTGGCTTAACAATTAGTCCAGAGAAATAAGCTTTTTCTCGTGACACATCCCCCTCCAGGCCGAAAGCCAATTTTTTGAGTAGTATGGACACTTATAAATTAATAACCTTTATGTTTCCTGCAGCCGATTTTGATTATATACATAGTTATAAACAAATGAAGATCAAAAAACGGTATATTTTCACTTTTTTCGTCTATAACCAAAAAGTTAAGCATTTTAAACAAATTTGAGAGTAAGAAACTCATAAATCGTCTAAAAAATTTCAATATGGCGTTCGCTGAATATGTCTATCCTTATTGGTTGCGTAGAAAATTGCAAAATAAATCATAAATTTTGAGTTTTTATAAATATTCATAACTTATGTAAAAATTAACTTAGAACCTTCTTATTAAACGAATTGCTGAGACTTCTGGTGCTTAAATTATATTGTAAATTTCAAAGCAATTGGTCTAATAGTTTAAAAGTTATTTAATTTTTTTATCCCAAATTCATTTTTTTGCAACACTATAAGTCAGAAAATTATGAGGTTACAGTAAGACTTCTGACAGTTTATGGAAGAAGAACATTTATAATATTAACTTAATTAAAAAAAAATGACAAAAAGTAATTTTAAACAGTGTAAAATTATTTTGCAAAATGACGTCGATTTTTTGCTTACTTAAAAACAATTAGAATAACTTTTTAACCGTTACCTGTAGAAAAATTATTTTTTCATATTTGGAAAGAATGAATTTTTGTACACATTTAGAAAAAAAAAACAATTTTCCTAGGACAATTAGGGACGAAGTTAGCCCCCCCACTTTTTTTAATTTACATGTTTTTGCAAAATAATTTTGCAGTATTTAGAATTATTTTTTGTTATTTTTTTTTAATTAAGTTAATAGTATAAATCTTCTTCTTTCATAAACTATCCAATGTATTAGTGTAACTTCATCATTTTCTGACTTATACCGTTGCAAAAAAAATCAATTTGGGATAAACCAATTAAATACCTTTTAAACTATTTGACCAATTGATTTGAAATTTAGGGTATGATTTTAAACACCAGAAGTCTCAGCATTCCGTGTAATAAGAACGTTCTAAGTTAATTGTTACATAAGTTATGAATATTTATAAAAACTCAAAATTTATGATTTATTAAAGTTTTTTATACGATTTATGAGTTTCTTACTCTCAAATTTGTTTAAAATACTTAACTTTTTGGTTATAGACGAAAAAAGTGAAAATTTACCGTTTTTTGATCTTCATTTGTTTATAACTATGTATATCATCAAAATCGGCTGCAGGAAACATATAGGTTATTAATATAGATGTCCATACTACTAAAAAATTTGGTTTCGGACTGGAGGGGGTTGTGTCACCAACAGCATATTTTTTTCCTTATTTCTCTGAACTAAATGGCTATAGGCAACTTTCTATCACTATTACACATTGAAATTATAAAAAAAAAATTTTTCGTTCCACCCTACCGTAGAAGTGTAGGAAGAAAACAAGTTTATTAGTTAAAGCTAAAAAACATTCTTGAATGGACCACGACATTATTTAGGTCAGCTGTGGACAAAGTAAAAATTATTCGACTCATCGCCAATGCTCTGGGACAACAAGGCACTTAAAGAATAAAAGATAAGAATGGGCTCAGATATCAAATGCAGGACAATTTTTCCATATTTTAAAAGATCGAGAGGCATTCGCAACAGTGATCGCCAACGTCCGATAATTCTGATATGACACGTGAGAAATAAGAAGAAGAAGAAATATGAAATCCTAGTAACTTAGGAAACAAAGGAATTAAAAATATAAAAATTACTGGCCGCTATTTTTCAACTGGAATATCTGGGGGCAGTCAATAGAAAAGGCGTACCATCTTGTGGGTATCGAAATGTTTACTGCTTCATGATTTTTTATTAACAATTAAGCAAAAAAAAAATGAATTTTTTTATTCATTTCAGTACTGTGTACAAATTACTCTTTATAGAAGAAAATACTTTCATTCCACAGCTGACCTTGTTGAAAATACTTGTACTTTTGCAACTGTAAAAATATTAGTAGGTAAAACACCTGGATGAAAATTTTACATCTGGATGTTGAGAGATCACTCATATTTTTTTGCATAAATGGCTGGAAAATAACTCATATAATCATATTTGAGTTATCCTTCTACTCAAAAAGGTCCGGAACATTGTTTAAATAATTAAAATATCAAGAACTGAAGGAAAAATTCGATTTTTTTCTTTGTTTTTTTATCATAACTTTAAAAGTATTCATTTCCGAGAAAAGTTGCACTGACATAAAAGTTGCGTAATTCAATTTCCTATAATACCGGATTAGTTAAAAAGTTGTCACCCTAGTTGCAAAATAGCAATAATTACGAAAAAACATAAGAAAACAAGTATTCGCATTTTGCGTTTTTCAACCATTTATGCTACACTTAGGACCTTCATCTTCATATTTCACCCAGAAAAACTTTTTTCTGAAGCCGTCCCGAAAATAAAATTTTCGGTATGATTTATTAAATGGAAAGTACCAATTTACACAACTCGTAGGTACCGAAAGTAGCTACTTTCGGGATTAATTTTTTTAACTTTCGGGACGATTTTGGGTAGCTAGGTAACGTCTTTGACAATAGCATCAACTTTGTATTTTATTATGACAACGGTTGTCATTTAAGATTACTAAATAGTAATAACCAAATTAATATCACTCATACATTTTTACTTTCGGCTAGTGAACGTCCCATGTGCGACTTATGTACTACTGTCACCCATCTGTTAATTGAGTGTCCAAAATATCAAAGAGAACGTTCAATAAACAATCTACCAAGCACTCTACCAGCTTTATCAGGAGACAACTGACCAGTAAAAGACTTGTTATCTAATCTAAATCAATATTTTTGTACCAAATCTAGTTGTTATTTGTTAAAAAACATTGTTAACCTTTGTTTATCAAGTAATTCCGCTAATAACCTGTTGGTGGATGCGGTGACTTTTCTTTAATAAAAATAAAAATTTTTTGCAGATAATTTCGTCAATACTAAGAAATGCATTAATGGTTAGGTACATTTAATTTTCTTATCCTAAAGTTTTTGTTTCTTAACTTGAAAACTACAAATATTTTGCAGTATAAGAAATATAATGTTAATCCATATTTATATTTGTGAACAAGAAATTTTCTTGCAATCAAATAAATATTTTAAACCACAAGAAATGATTCTTCAGAAATACCCTCTGTAGTAACTGTGGTTATAAAATAAAAACTTTATCATTAAGCCGAAATGTTACCTGCAAAGAGATTTTCTTCCACAACAGAATTGCACTGATTAACTATTTATGATTTAATCATCAGTGTTTGTCAAGACGGCGTGATATTATTTCATGTTCATATATGTAGATTTTGGATTTGTTGGTGTTCTTTAAAAATCAACGGATATTTTGAAGGTACGTACATACAGGGTGTTTGGTAAAGAATGGGCCATAGCTTAACCTCGAGTTCCTGAGGTTAAAATAGGCCGATTTAAGCTAACTTACCTTAGTACAAAGTTTATAATAACCGAGATACAGGGTGTCAATATTAAACTTTTTTTCATTTATTATTGAATATTTCCTGACAGGTATGAGATAACAACATGAAATTTGGTATGTGGGGGTTTTTTGGGTCAAGAAAACTAAATTCCCTACCAAAAATTATCTATTGCCCAGAGGGCGCCACATACGCCTTTCAGCATTCATTTATTACGTTCAATTTTTTTATCCCTCACTATGTATAATTTTGACATAAAAATTTTTATTCTCCTATTATTTTTACTTACAAAAGGTATACTTCTTTTATATACCTAACCTCAACCGTTTTCGAGATAAACGCATTTTAATTCTGCGATACACCATCATTTTTAGCATAATAGCAATGTAGTTCCACCCGAAAAATAACTTAAAACCATAATAATTGTGCCAGTTCTCAAATTTATGTCATTGCATCGCAAATTCCATTTGAAGAAATTTGCGATACATTTTTGGATAATTTTATGGTTTTAAGTTATTTTTCGTGTGTAAATACAGTGATATTATACTAAAAATGATGGTGTATCGCAGATTTAAAATGCGTTTATCTCGAAAACGGTTGAGTTTAGGGAGATGAAAAAAGTATACCGTTTTTAAGTAAAACTAATAGGAGAATAAAAATTTTAATTTCAGAATTATACAGAGTGAGGGATAAAAAAATTGAACGTAATAAATGAGTGATGAAAGGCGTATGTGGCGCCCTCTGGCCAATAGACAATTTTTGGTACGGAATTTAGTTTTCTCGACCCAAAAAACTCCCAAATACCAAATTTCGTGTTTTTATCTCATACCTGTCAGGAAATATTCAATAATAAATAAAAAAAAAAGTTTAATTTTGACACCCTGTATCTCGGTTATTATAAACTTTGTACTTAGGTAAGTTAGCTTAAATCGGCCTATTTTAACCGCACGAACCTGAGGTTAAGCTATGGCCCATTCTTTACCAAACGCCCTGTATATTTGTATATAGGTATTAAATAAAAGTAAATTGAGTAATTTAAGATGTAATAATAATATTGTTGCGTATCCGAATGGTTATAAAAGAAACATAATACTTAGTATCTTTATATGATTTTTATAGGTATAATGCTCTACAACTCTGAAAGAAGGGAGACAAGGAAATAAGCCACAATTTAAAGCTGGGACAGAATGATATAATGTATAGCTTCAGAACAATATGAAGAAAGGAACTATTAACCAACTGCGGGGCCTTCCAGAAATGTTAGAACTTAATACATGTAAGTACCTTTTTAAAAATGTGTATAATTATTAAAGACTGGATTATATGCAAAATGCATATGCATATATATGCTGCATATTTCTCATGTTTTTCATAAATGCATATGCCTTGCATATTTGGAGATTTAAGAGCATATAAATGCATATTTTGATGGGAATTTACTCTACCCCATTTAAAAATAAGGTATATATTAGTAACATCAACATCCATTAAAATAAAATGTGAAAGTAAATATTTTGCTGTTAAGCTCCTTTGTTGTTGTACCCATAAACATAATGGGCGTTATTTATAGCTGCAGGTATCATTATCCGGATATTTAAGATTTATAGACTTCTCAGAATTTACAAATTACCTAAGTAAATACCGATTATATTTTGAATAACATTACAAATATTACCTGTACTTTCTGCTGGTGTCGGCCAACTATGAATTATTCTGGGAAAACCAACCAAAACGAAATTTTAAGGCAGCGTTGCCAATTTAGCTTATTTTATGCTAGATTTGGCATATTTTTGTGTTGTTTAGCTTATTTATTTCTTGTTTAGCATATAGCATATTTTCTAGCATATTAAATAATATAAAAATTATTTAGTAAAAATCGAAAATCTTCTAATTCAGAACAAATTTTTATGTTGGCCTTACAATTACTAAAACAACTTAGGAACTCTCTCACAGGAACTTGAAACTGATATCAGTGAGTCAAATCTGATTCCTAACAAAAAATGTTTAACCATTCACACATACACACCTACATCAGCAAATCCCTTCGCCTTCAATAATGTTTATATTAGTACTTATGTCTGTGGACCATGAGATTACTATTAACTACAGGATCATGTTTCAGCATTTTTTAAAACAAATAATTTATCTGTACTGGGTTATGCTTGCTATAGGGATTTTTTATTAGTTGATAATGGAATACCTACTGTTGAACTGATCATTCCATCATTCTTGTGAGGTTTGGCAAATACTATATTGGTCGAGTTGGCAACACTGTTTTAAGGGTAGGATAGATTATTTTATTTTATGAATGGTTAGTCTTAAATCAATCGCCGATTATTCAACTTTTGTGATTGCAAGTTATTGACTATACTGTGTAAAAAAATCATTTTATTATTATTGTGAAAATGCCTAAAGTAGCAAGGGAAAAATCAAGTCTTCTCAGAAGTTGGATTGGAAGTAACAATCATCTAAAAGTTATCGACAGTGAAAGTATGTTTTGCACCATTTGTGATAAAAAGGTAAGTTCTCCACTTCAATAGATTTTTAAACTTATCAAACTTCTTTGCACATCTATGTGTCTGTCTATTCTAAAATGACAAACCGTCCCATTTCTTCAAAAACTGTTTTTTAAAGTTCGCAACGGTTTGGCTTATACAGAGCGAGGTGTTGAGAGTGGCCCACCCTGTATACTACGGTACACTGACTGTACTTTATTGTTTGACGATTTCAATTTCACTTTGAGAAATAAAAAAAAATTGGGGGAGGTTTAAAAAGTTTGATCATTTTAATGTAGGTATCTATTTACGAAAACATCTAAAACATCATTATCATTATATTCCAGATTCCATGTCAAAAGAAATTCCAAGTAGTTCAACACATAAAAACTTCACTTCACCAAACTAAGCTATCAAAAAATGATAATAAACCTCGCCAGCAGATTCTACAGAACAGTTTGCAGATTCAGAATACGTCAGTTGGGCAAGAAACCTTTGCAAAGGATTTATGCCATTTTTTTTTGAACTGCAATATCCCTCTGCACAAGTTAGAACATAAATCGTGTCAAAACTTTTTAAAAACTTATTGCAAGATTAAAGATAAACCAGCTCAAATACCAAATTCTTCAACTCTTCGGAAAAAATATGTCAGTGCATGTTACAAAGATGTGATGACGAGTATTAAAAATCAGTTAAAAGCCGATTATCTTTGGATTTCCGTCGACGAAACAACGGATACAAAGGGTCGACAAATTGCGAATCTAATTGTTGGAGTTCTTAACGACTCTGGCGATTTTAAAAACTCATACTTAATTAGTGTAAAATGTTTGGAAAAAACAAACTATGCTACAATAGCTAGATTTGTTAACGAATCCCTAACAAATTTTTTTTTACCTGATCAAGTACCATTTGAAAAAATATTATTAATGCTTAGTGATGCCGCCTCATATATGATGAAAGCTGCATCCAATCTTAAAATCTTTTTCCCTAATTTAATTCACTGTACATGTTTGGCGCACGGCCTAAACAGAGTTGCAGAGAAAGTTAGAATTGAATTTCCCAATGTAAACACCTTAATAAATAATGTAAAAAAAGTATTTCTGAAAGCACCACTACGTGTACAGGTATATAGGGAGATGCTTCCCGATATTCCTTTACCACCAGAACCAGTATTAACCAGATGGGGAACTTGGCTTAAAAGTGCTATATTTTTATCTGAACACTACGACGACATCAAAAGCGTTATTTCAAGTTTTGATCCGACTTGTACCGCTATTGATAACTGTCAAAATATTTTTAAAGAAAAGTCTATTAAAAATCAATTGTTGTATATAAAATCGAATTTCGATATCATTGAAAGTTCAATTACAAAATTAGAGGCTCAAAATTTATGTCTTCACAATAGTATGTCTATTGTTGATTCGGTTAAACAGAAAATAACAAATCTGAATGGGGAAATTGGAGTAAAAATTAAAGATAAACTTGATGACGTTTTAAACAAAAATGAGGGTTTCACTTTATTGCGTTCAATAAATAATATAATCAATTTTGGAAACTTCGATGAAAATATTAATATGGATCCGTCTCTAATAGCAAAGTTTAAATATGCCCCAATTACATCTTGTGACGTTGAGAGATCTTTTTCTGCCTATAAACAAATATTAACAGATAGAAGACATAATATTAGTTTAGAAAATATGAATCAATATATGATTATTTATTGTAACAATAAAAATATGTAAATTTGTTTTATTGTACTCTTTTTATAATATTAGTTTAGAAAATATGAATCAATATTGTAACAATAAAAATATGTACATTTATTTTATTGTACTCTTATTTATCTTGTGGTCAAAATAAAATATTTTGCCGTTTTATTTGTCACAAAACCTGAAGTTAAAAAAATATATTAAGAAATAATAATACAATTTGGTTTAAATTCAAACCTATTTATTTATTTTTATTATTTTTTATTTATTTATGTATTTAACGTAAACCATAAAATTATTCATATAAAAATAAGTGCATATATAAATGCATATTTGCATGTTAATTGTGCATATTCAGCTTGTTTTAAAATGCATATTGCATGCATATTTTAGACATTTTTTAGTGCATATTTTCCAGTCTCTAATAATTATGTATCAACTATAATTAGTCTGGGCAGATTATCGGAAAATAGGCCATTTTTTGGAATAGTACATTGTTTACCGGGTAGGAAAAGCTTAACATTCCTGGACGACTGTGAAGATTGCTAAGTCGAGGCGCAAGCCGAGACTTAGCAACACAGAGTCCAGGAATGTGGCTTTTCCTACGAGGTAAACATACTATTTTTCCGCAAATCGTTTAAAATTCGACAGATATTGATTGATTTAAAAAAAAACGCGATAATTTTATTCCCAAATAAATGGTGCTTTGAAATTCCTAATAAAATTACTTGGGTTACTATGGAAACGTATTGAGGTTGAATTGTCAAACTTGACGCTTATAAATTTAACACTAACAACTGTACGGAAATATCATTTCCTTACAGTAAGGAAATGACATTTCCTTACAGTAAGGAAGTCCTGACTTTTTCTTCAAGAAATTTTGACAGGAATGTCAAAATTTCCTGGCGATTTGCGGAAAAAGTTATTTACCAGCAATTTCATTGCTGGAATCGAATCTTATAATTGTTATATTAATAATATAGATGCAAAGTCCGCAGATAGTGTGCTACTATTTTTGTAAACAAAATAACGCACGAAAATCGTGTTTTTTCAATTTTTGCTCTATAACTCCAAAGATTTTAACTTTACACCAAAAACAACCCAAATAAAAATTCACCATAATTAAATTCTGCGTAGAAACGTGTTTTTCCAGATTTACTTCTACGAAAATTTTCCCCGCAAAATGTTTTTTTTTTAACAAAATCTTTAATTTTCAACTAAAATTTTAGATAAGTAATTGTTTATCAATAATAAAATAACTTGGTAATATAAAAGCCCTTTTTGTATATATTATAATTCCAGAAGCGGATGGAAATTGAATAAACGGTTTATCACCAATTGAATTGTTAATTAAAAATTTACGGTCGCTATAATAATCACAATAATTAAGATACATAAGAAGAGCTCCGATTTTTGTATAAAAAGACACTGTACCTATCTAATGTACTTTACAGAATTGAAATTGGACTATTTAAGCGGCCTCAGGAATATTTTAAAATTATTAACAATTTTTTGGTTTATAAACAAATAGAATATCTCGGGAAATATTAAATTAAATTAAATTATTGAAGACTTTATTGGAAAAAAGCGACAGGACGCTTTTTTTGAGAGAAAATACGTTGAATGGTGATAAGTAGTTCCTGAGATACAACCAGTCAAAATTGACCAACATTTACGGCAAAGATATAAACAATATATCTTTAAATACTCATAACATATATTATTATAATAAAAAATATCGATATTACGAGTGAAAATTGCCAAAAATAGCAAAATTCCAATCAAAAGTTAGGTTGCTAATTAACAATTCAATGGTTGCTTAACTGTTTATTCAATTTCCATCAGCTTCTGAAATTATAATCTATACAAAAAGAGCTTTTATATTACCAAGTTATTTAATTATTGATAACCAATTACTTATCTAAAATACCTATTAGTTAAAATTTAAAGATGTTGTTGGAAAAACCCTCATTTTCCGGGGAAAATTTTTGTCAAAGTAAATCCGGAAAAACACGACTCTATGCATAATTTAAACACGGTGAATTTTTATTTAGGTGTTTTTGGTGTAAAGTTAAAATCTTTGGAGATATAGAGCAAAAATTGAAAAAAACACGATTTTCGGGCGCCATTTTGTTTATAAAAAAAGTAGCACACTATCTGCGGACTTTGCATACCTATATTATTAATATATACAATCATAAGATTCGACTCTAGCAATAAAATTGTTGGTAAATAACTTTTCCTTGTATTTTGATAATTAGCCCAGAGTAAATAGGTTTCTTGAATGTATCGTCTTCTATAAAAATATACAATACAACGCTTTATCAAAAATGGCGGGTGCAACGCAGCGGATGTTGTCTGTTCATTTATTTGTGATAAAGAAATCAGTTAGCATAAAAGAAATATTTTAATGGTTAAGAAATTTTATTGCCGAAAACTATGAATTAGTTGCCAACTAGTCAGCTACTCAGTTGGCTTTCACCTTTCTCTTTGTGAAGACAGAGAAATCAACTCAACCACCCACATGCTTGTGGTATAGTCATATGGTGCCTTGAGGTATACCTTTTAAATTTCACCCATCGCCAGAGTTTGATAAATAATATGCCAATGTAAGACCTTTGGTCGGCATTTTAAGGGTTTTAGCCCATGTATTTTTAATCGCTTAGCATGTAGAGCTTGCTTAGAACACTGATGATGCTCTCTTTAGAGCGAAAACGTTCTGCATTTTAATGTAGCCCTTTATTGGGGTTTTCAAACTAATATACCTTTTACACAGAAGATCCTTTTCTTCAATTTTTGTAATTAATAGTATACAGCCAGCTACAGCATTTTTTTTTCTAATGGATCCTTTTATTGTTGTGTAGAAGCCAGTGGTTTAAGAGTGGAGAATGATTTGTATGTAATAATAACGTTTTATATCTTGTTTTTATTAATAAATAATGATTTTACCTTTTTTACGTTTTATATCTTGTTTTTATTAATAAATAATGATTTTACCTTAACACAATGATTTATTTCGCCTTATGTAATATCACTTAATTTTTAAGAAATATTAACTTAATTCTAAATATACGATTATATCTGCGAAATATATTTCTTAACATTAAATACATTAAATATAATTAGTAAGATAATAATATTCCTTACTAAGAAATATTATTGCTCAAAAAGAATAGTTTTGTAATGTCAAGAAAATATATTCTTATGACTAATAAAATCAAATAACATCAAGTGTAATTTATTTCTGATAAGTGGGTTTAAAGTTTAGCAGAAAGTGATAGTTCAATCATGTTTAAGAGATATTTCTTTGGCTATAGTAAAATTTATTTGAAATATTTTAGAAAATTATATATTATTACATACAAACATATATTTCTTAGGCAATATGCCAAGTCGATCTTTCTTAAATATAAATAAAGTTTCTTTATGTCAAGAATTTTTTCTCTCAGTGTACACGGAACGAACTTTCCCTGGAGTTTTTCTTAGACGAATAAACGAAATGTGACTTCATATTGTAGAATCTTTTTCGTCTTCTTTATTCGTCGTCTCCTTGTCTTATAAATTGTAAAAGGCAGAGATAAAGGATGTAACCAGAAATTGATTCCACGAGAGGATTCATATTTACGAATCTATGGGACTTCTATTTCTTTAAATAGATATCGCTACGGCGTCGGCGTTTCAACAATTGAAAAAAAATGCTTAGTTTTTGATTTAATTTGCAATATCTTTTTTATTTGTACACATTTTCTTTTTAATTTGGAGAGTCTCATTCTAAAGAGCAAATATTTTCAAGAATCACAGTCATCTGTAGAACGTATTAATCTACAATGCGTAGTTTTTTCACAATATTGAAATGAATGAAAAAGTCATATTTTTACTTAAGAGTTAGTAAAACACCATGACAAAATAAACATTTCGATATCCACGAGATGTTACGCCTTTTGTATTGACTTCCCCCTAAAATATTTTAATTAAAAAAGCGGCCGGAAGTTTTTTTTATTTTTCAAGTGATTATTCGGCTTCGTTTCCTTGAGTGTAAAGACATTTTGTTGATGCCTGGCATTTTCTGGTAAGTAAAAGAAGTTTTTTATAAGATAAAATTTTTATTTCAATATGAATAAACTCAAAATAAAAGTTTATTCAAGAAATGTTGGGTTTCGCAGCTGGTGTGTTGTAATGGTACTTTGTTTTCGGGAGTTATAGGTTGTGATAAGGATTTATTTCATCCTTACGTTTTATCTGCAATTTAGGAAGCCATTATCAAAGGTGATGCGACAGAGCCGTAACCTTCTATCGCTCATTTATGAGCTTCCTCGAATATCTACGCTATTTAGAAGCTTCGCGTACCTTCGAGACCCGTTCTTTTCCAAATCGATTGTAGCATAGGGAAACAAACCTTTAAATTAATTGATAATTATTTATAACAAGAGTTTAAATGTAGATATATACTTTCAGTTCATTTCATTTGGTTAAAAATTTAAACATACTATGTTTATACATTATTTTGTTAGATAAACTAATAGACCGGGGCGGATCTGTGAAAAAAACGTCTATTTTTGGATGTACGAGGTGGCATTCGGATTTATGCAGGTAAAGTTAGGTGACAACTTCAACAATAATAATTGACTTATGCTGTTTCTCAAATATGCCCGGAATATTAATAAAAAAATTAAAATATTTAAAAATTTCGAAAAACATCGATTTTTTTCTACTTACTTTGCTTATAACTTTAAAACAACGATTCATTCAAAACGTCGTAGGGAAATAAAATAAAGATCATTGAATTTTGTATGATGTATGATAAACGACTTGTTAAAAATGTCTTAAATTATTACCCTTTCTGCAAAATAGCAATAAATACCAAATAAGGGGGCAAAATAAGTCTTTTTATTCAATGTTTTTCAACCACTTTGGTTGATGAATTCGCTTAGAAAATTCTAACAACATACTTAAATCGGTCACCAAATTTCACTAAAGTCGACCTGATAGATTTTGCAGAATAATTTTGCAATCTATTTTTTTTTTAAAAGTTCAAATTTTTTAAAAGCTTTCTAAAGAAAATGCAGACTATTTAGAAGTTTGCTAATTTTTTTACATATTATTATAAAGAGGTTCTCTACCTATCTAATACACTTTACAGAATTAATCGGATTATTTAACCGGCCTCAGTACTGCTTTAAAGTCATAAACAATTTTTTGGCTTATAAACAAATACAGTAAGGACGTTTAAGTTGGCATAAATTCATTTTCTCGAGAATAGGCCTCCGGAGATAAATCCCGAAACAGGTCGATTTTTATTTTTAAATTCTAATTTTTTGGTATATATATATATCATACTAGTGACGTCATACATCTGAGCGTGATGAAGTAATCGATGATTTTTTAAACGAGAATAGGTGCCATGTGATAGCTCACTCAAAAGGCTATTCCAATTTGTATTCACTAATATAAACATTAACATAATTATGTATACAGGGTCAGAATTAAAAAAAAATTGAATTAAATTAATTCCAATATTTACATTACATCATCACACCCAGATGGATGACGTCAATAGCATGATATTTATGCCAAAAAATTATAATTTCAAAATAATCCTTACGCATATAATATTTTATTATTTTGCTTAGTTAGACAGCCGGAATTAGTTCGCTACGGGATACACCACAGGCGGCCCTGAAGACTCTGAAAAGAAGAAACCTAGGTCAGCCGATAATGGTGGCCTCGGAATCGAATGGAATTTAAATATTTTATATTTCCATTACTAGAGCAACTTAATTTCGTACTTCTTATGCTGTACAGTAGAGTGGACCATTGGCTGTCGAGTGTCTAGTGAAATTCGTGAAATATACTTTAACTGACATTAAGAAATTAAAACGCAATTTAGACTTAAAAACGTAACCGAACAAATAGTTAACATACAAGAAAAAATCGCTAAAGAGTGCGGCCCTGCATGGAGATAAGAAATGTTGTTCCTAACCGGGCTGCATATTTACAGATGCTAGCGTGTGTAGACACCAGAGTGTTGAAATCGGTTAGGGTTTGTAAAAACAGTACATTTACAGATGCTAGCGCTTGTTGACACCACGGTCGTCCACGGTGTTGAAATCAGTTAGTGTTTGAAAAAACAGTACGTTTACATATGCTAGCGTGTGTTGACACTATGGTGTTGAAATCAGTTAGGGTTTGGAAAAACAGTACATTTACAAATACTAACAGATTTGGACACCAGAGTATTGAAACCAGCTAGCGGTTTTAGTGTATGCTAACGGCTATATATTGACATTGATTTTATATACCTACTACTGGGCAAAAATATTTAAGTGATTTAGGTATTAATAAATAATTAAACATTGTTGGAATATAAACAATAATATATTAACACAAAAGAACAACATAAAAAATAATGTTGTTCTGAAGCTATTTCGTTGTGGCATTTTTATAATTAACTATTTAGATGGGAAATAAGCCACAATTAAATTAAAAAAAAAATTTTATTAACGGTTCAACTCCCAAATCGGGTGTCGTTGTCAAAATACAAAATACTACTAAATTAAACAAACATGTTGTTGCTTAGTAAAAAATTCTTCTAATAATTTATAGGCTATTGATTATGTATTTTAGAAAGGAACTACAACGTTAACGGGGTTTTATTGTTTCATATAGTCAATGGACCTCTAAATATGAAAAAACCGCGGAGTGCTACCATTTAAAGGAGTGCGTTTTTGAGAAAGGGGTGAATTAGTCCCTAGGCACAGGGCGAATTAGGGTGAGTTCTATGCACGTTTGGTACAAATACGTCTGTAGGAAAATTTTTCCAGGTTAAATTTACTATCGAAATATCACATTTTAAAGTCAAAAATATTTTTTTACAAAAATATACTCAAAAGAAAATCAAGACAAAACACGAAAGATAATAATTTTGATTCTTGCCCCATAATTTCTTTCCACGGAAATATTGCTTCAGAGAATAAAAAAATTCCATCCTTTTTCTTTAAAATGATGTTTGGTAGAAGTTTCTATAATAATTTATAGTTTCCAAAATATGATTTTTCAAATTTCGCCACTCGATTTTGGGCCATTTTCATTGTTACTTCGCAAACATTGTTCTGTAACTTTTTTACGTAGCTTTAGGTATATGCAATGTTGCATTTAGTAGGAGGAAAAGTCAATTACCTTTAAAATGGTCTATCGTAGAAGCCTGTATGGCTATTTTTAAGCAAGATATGGTTTATCAAAATTTTATACTTTTAATGATTTTTGATATATTTTACGATTATTTTTAAATTTATCATTACAACTTTTATATCGTATATTTAGGTATATATACATTGTCCATGTAGTTGGACATATGGAAAACTTTTTTATTATTAACTTTATGAAGAAAATTATTAAGATAAAAAAAGGCAGGTTTTGTTTATATTTGATTCAGAGTTGGACCACCATCTCCATATAGCTATTTCAGGATCCTTATGCCTCATCTGTGAAGCTCAGAAGAAAAGCTCGGTGAAGAAAATTATTGTTTATAAAATGCTCTGCATTGTCTAATACCTATAGTATACGAGGTATGTAAAAAATATGAATTTCGCTCAAGAGTAAAGTACCTTTATATTTCAGAACATCGAAAAGTGTTATTCAGAAAAGTTATTTAGAATTAAAGATTATGTTATAATATGCCATTATACCTATTCTTCTAATTGAAAAAAAATTTTAAATTTTTTTTCAAATTACGGATACCCTTGCATATCCTACGGATATCTTGTTTAAAAATAGTCCTAGAGTTTTTTTGCAATACACCATTTAATGTAAAGAAAATAAGTTTTTTATTCCACAATGTATGTACTTAAATATATACAAGAAAAAAAGTTCTAATGGGAATTTAAAATAATAATCATAAAAAAAATCTTTGAAAGTATAAAATCCTGAAAAAGCATAACTTGCTTAAAAATAATCATACGACCTTATGCAATAGACCATTTTAAAGGTAATTGACTTGTCTTTGTACTTAATGTACCATTACATGTACCTAGAAATGCGTAGAAAAAAGTTACAGAACAATGTTTGCGAAATAATGGGGAAAATTTCTCAAAATGCTGTGAGTGGCGTAATTTTGAAAAGCCTATTTCGAAAACTATCAATCGGAGAGACTTATACCAAACGTAATTTTAAAGAGAAAGGATGGAAGTTTTTTTTCTCTGAAGTAACGCCTAAACCTATATTTCTGTAAAAAAAAGTTATGGGGCAAAAAACAAAATTGCTTTCTTTCGTGTTTTTTTCTTGCTTGTATGTTGAAGATGATTTTGTAAAAAAAAATACTTTTGACTTTAAAATGATATTTCGATAGCAAATTTAACCTTGAACAATTTTCCTGTAGACGTGTTTGTACCAAAAGTAAAGAGAACACCCTAATTTACCCTGCGCCTAGGGACTAATTCACTCCTTTCTCAAAAATGCACCCATTTAAATGGAAGCACTCCGCGGTTTTTTTCAAATTTAGAGGTCCATTGACCATATGAGATAATAAAATCCCGTTAACTTTGTAGTTACATAAGAACATAATCAATAGAATAGCCTATTATTTAATCTGACTCATTTATGTCGGCAATTCAGACATATAGAGAGGGGCTAATGGAATAAATTCATTTTCTCTAAAATGAAAGACTTTGGAGCTTTGGAGAAAAATTCCGAAATAGGTCGATTTTTATTTTTAAATTACAACGTTATGGCATATATTTGATACCAGTGACGTCATGCATCTAAGAGTGATGACGTAATCGATGATTTTTTTAAATAGGAATAGGGATCGTGTGGCATCTCATTTGATAGGTTGTTTAATTATCTATTCAGTAATATCAACATTAATGTCAACATCTATACAGGGTGGCTATAAAATAATTTTTGAATTAAATTAGTTGACGAGAAAAGGATAATGTATGCAATTTATTTAACTCAAAATACTTTCTATCGCTGTCAGAAAATAGAAAAAAATGTTAATTTGGCAAATAAACATTGCTTTTCGCTTGAATTAAATGTTCAAACTACCAAGAGGTAGGCGGAAGGCTGTTTATGATTTAATTTAAGCGAAAAGAAATGTTTATTTGTGAAATAAACATTTCTTTCTATTTACTGACAGCAGTATAATGTATTTTGAGTTAAATAAATTAATGTTGTTCTGAAGCTATTCCCTTGTGGCACTTTTATGATTAACTATTTAAATGAGAAATAAGCCATAATTAAATTGAAAAAATACTTTTATTAACGTTTCGACGCCCAAATCGGGTGTCGTCGTGAAAATACAAAATACAACTAAATTAAACAAAAATGTTGTTGCTAAGTAAAAAATTCTTCTAATAATTTATTTAAGCTGACTCATTTATATTAGCAATTCAGACATATATTATATATTTTAAAGTAGAAGACTTTAAAATGATATTGCCAATATTTATGAGTTGCGTTCCTGGGACGACTTTACTGAAAGGTAGTTCATTCGATTACATGAAATCAACCCCAACTTAAGAGTGTCCGTCACAAAATAGTCATAGCATGTGATCTGTCTTTAAAAAGACAACCAAATGCAACGATGACAGTAAAATACTTGCGTTAGAGATTCCATAGTAAATCACAAGTGAAAGCCAGGAAAAAAACTTCGTGATACCATCCCGACATCGTAAATATTAGTTTTTACATTTAATTTACTCTCAATTAATATAATTTATAATTTATACATATTAAAGTCAGATTTTAACTATTTAGAATGGGAAATAAGCCACAATATTATTAAAAAATGATTTTTATTAAGGTTTCGACGCCCAAATCGGGTGCCGTTGTCAAAATACAAAATACTATTAATATAAACAAAAATGTTGTTGCTTAGTAAAAAAATTCTTCTAATAATTTTTTTACTAAGCAACAACATTTTTGTTTATATTAATAGTATTTTGTATTTTGACAACGGCACCCGATTTGGGCGTCGAAACGTTAATAAAAATCATTTTTTTAATAATATTGTGGCTTATTTCCCATTCTAAATAGTTAAAATTGTAAAAATGCCACAAGAAAATAGCTTCAGAACAACATTAAAGTCAGAATTTGGTATTAGTTTTTGAGAGTAAATTAAATGTAAGAACAAATACTTACGATGTCGTGATAGATAGATAGATAGATAGATAGATAGACATTTATTGTTTTTAAAAACTACAGTTTTATAACAATGAGTTTAGTAAGTACAGAATATAACTAACAACTAGTCTAGAACATAAATAACTATTAACAAATTTAAACAAAAGTTAAGCGCTATCACTAACTGAAATGGAGAACTTGGTTTTTTTAATAAACACCAATGAAGGAGAAACTGAAGTACAGAATATAACTAACAACTAGTCTAGAACATAAGTAACTATTAACAAATTTAAACAAAAGTTAATCGCTATTACTAACTGAAATGGAGACTTGTTTTCTTAAATAAACACCAATGAAGGAGAAACTGAAGCTTATTCATTTAAAACAAAAGATCTAAGTTTTATGATATTCCAAATATATATTGAAATTGCTTTCAGAGATATTATAGTTACATTATTAAGACAACCAATAAGGTCGGTGCAATTATTAAGGGGGGCCATATTAACCGGTTTCATTGAACTGTAAATGGGACATTCAAACAGTAAATGTTCAAGAGTTTCCAACTTGTTTGTGTTACAAATAGTACAGATTTCAGATGGTCGTATATGATATGTTATACCATTATAGGTAAATTTTAACACATGGCGATTAGATGTTCGAAGTTGCGCCATGGCACGAATGTATTTTATGGGAATTTGAAATTCCAGATATTTCTGTACTGAGGTATCTACGGATAAATGTTTGTAAATAGTTGAGAATGTTGACATGGAGACTGCTTGAATGTCTTCTTGATGAAGCATATCCATATACTTTTTTAACATGCTTTTCTTGTTTTTTAATAGCCAATCAGAGATGTTTTCATCCCAAGAAAATTCATAATCTAATATTTGAAAATATTGCTTAAACTGTGAAACCCAGTTGTATCTGTTCGTATTTATTGAATTATTTGCTGAAGAAATTTGAAGCTGACGCAGAAAACAAATAAGAGGAAGTCTTAAATCATGCATTTGCGATAGCTTGATAAGCCAATTTAAAGTTAGCTTGAAAATAGTAAAAGAAATTTTTACTCTTCCTGTCTCCAACCTAACAGCATAATCAGGTGTATTGATACTGAGATGTAAAAGTTTTTTAAAGAAAGTTATTTGTATTCTTTCTAACTGGTCAGCATATCTCATTCCCCAAACGGGCACACAGTTCATAACAAGGCTTTGAACTAGCGAATCGAAAAGTTGCACACGAGATGTCCAAGAATTCATTTTGGTTTTAGCCATTAAACCTATCACGTTACCAATTGCGTGTTTTGCTCTTTCCACTGTTGTATCGGCCATTGCTTTAAAAAGTGATGTTGTGGTTAGGGTGACTCCAAGATATACAAATTTGTTAACAACTTCTATTTTTTCATTCTTATATAGGAACTTAACGCCTTTATTGCCAATTTGACCGCTTCGGGCAAATGGAAGAATTTTGGTTTTGCCAACATTTACAGTTAGCTGGTTTTTGTCACTGTATTTTTCTAGATAACTTAAATTTTTACCGAGTTCAACTTCCGAGTCACAAAGAATGACCAAATCATCAGCATACAATAGCATTATTATTTGATTTTGGCTATCAATGGAGATACCTTGTGATCCTTGACTAATAAAAAACAGTTCTATATCCGCAATAAATAAACTAAATAATAGTGGACTCAAAGGTTCACCCTGTAAGACTCCTGTTGAAATATCAAATGGTCTTGTGTAGCCGTTTGGAGTTTTGATGTACATCCTAGCATTATCATAAATGTTTTTCAAAATGGCTATTATTTTAGAACTCACCCCAAGGCCAAATAGCTTTTGCCACAGCAAATGATGGATAATGGAGTCAAAAGCCCGCTTATAATCTACAAAGGCAGCGTACACTTTGCGTTTTTTCAGTCGTAGTTGCAGTTGTACAGCAGAAGTGAGGGTGAATACATTATCAATGCAACCCCTTGATCCCCTGAAACCCGACTGACATTCGGGAAGAACATTATTTACTTCAACCCAATCTCTGAGTCTGTTTAACAAAATATTAGTAAATATTTTTTCAACACAATTAAGTAAGGCAATACCTCTATAGTTTGCTGGATCATCTCTGTTGCCCTTTTTAAATATCATAGTAAAAATGACTTCACTCCAGTTATGCGGCGTAATGGTTGTTTCCAGTATTCTATTAAACATGCCCGTTAAATACAGTATCCAATTATTTGGAAGATTTTTAAAGAATTCATAAGAAATATGGTCAGTTCCAGGTGCTTTACGATTGGGACAGTTATTTAGGACTCTATATATTTCGTCACTGGTTATAATAGCGTCAAAAATGGGATGTCTTGCATCAAAAAAACGGGCATTATGATATAGTTTTGGGGGATATATATTCGAATAAAATTGCTCCCATACGTCTACATCGATAAAAGAAGTATTGTGATTTTTCCGAAATTTCCTAATCACTGACCAGAAGGTTTTGGAGTCCCTGCTGTTTGCAAGTTGAGAATACAGGTTATGAAAATATATATGTTTTTTCTTTTTAATTATTTGTCTATAGGCTTTTTTTGATGTCAAAAAATTTGTTTTATAGGGGTCGCGGAAGTTATTTGATTTAGCTGTTTTGAGGCTTTGTTTCATGTTGTTTTTAGCTGAGGTACATTCATGATCAAACCATGGAGGACTTTGCCTGATACACGACGGGAAAGATTTTTCTTTACAAAGTTGTAATTGCGAAGCAGTTTCTTTAATTGCTGACATTAGATTATTGTATAGTTCCTGTGCATCAATATTTATAGAAAGAGACGTTTTATTCGAATGTTGCATAGAAATTTTATAGAAAAAGGCAAGGTCAGTATTCCATTGATATATAGTTTTTTTTGTATAGGAAGTGCTTTTTTGAAACGACTTTCTCGAAAAAAGTCGGAAACGCAAGTTACCAGTATACCAAAGTGGTCAGAAGGGCTGTTATGGTTCATTACACATAAATCTTGGATAATAGGTATTGCACTGTTCTGGATAAATGCTAAGTCAATTACACTATTTCCAGCTTTGCTAATGTGAGTAAATTGTGCCGGTGTATCAGACTCAGTCCTCCCATTAAGTAGACAGAAAGAGTTGGTGTTCATGAAGTCAATAATATGGCGCCCCTTAGTATTTAAAACCATGTCATTGCTTAGACGATACTCCGATAGATTTGTGCCCTCCAGCATCTCTGGCGGAACTTCTCCAATATCTGATATTCTACTGTTAAAGTCACCGCCAATTAGAAGCGGAACATCGAAATGGTTTTCTAGAATTTCCGACAGAGATACTTGAAAAAGTTCTAGAATATACACAATATCTAAGGACGGTTTAAAATATACTGTGCAAATAATAATAGACTCTTCCGAAGGAGAAACCAGTCTGCAAAATAGCCACCACGGTGTTTTTTCTAAAATTACACAGTTGTATACATTTTTATAAAATATGTAGATACCACCGCTTGCTCTGCCCACGGATTTCTCTTTCGAAGCAGGACTACTTATAACATTATAGGATGACAAAACAATTGACAAATTATTACACTCATTAAGTAGCCATGTTTCAGTAAGACATAAAACCGAAAAATCATCGTAATCTCTAACAAATTCATCCAGATTGGCAAATCCTTGACAGTTCCAAAATACTATTTTGAATGATTGCTATTCAGGTACAGATGAGTTTGCCCCACATAAAGCAGGCTTTGAAGTCTTGAGTCCCTTTTCACGTCTAGGTGATTCCTGTTCCTCTCTATCACGTTTGGTTGTTCCTCTTGTAGTAATTCTAGGTATTTTGTTTATGTATCTAATCGTTAAATTTTTCTCCCCATTATCTATACGACTTTGTAGCTCTGTTCGTAATTCAGCTAGATATTTTGACTGGCAAGGTGTCAGATCTTGTTTTATGTATATGTTTGAGTTTGAGTTTTGATTCAGTTTAGATTTATTTTTAAGAACAAAAAGGGCATCTTCACTGGACATCATAGTAACTTTCAGCGGCCTTGGTTTCATATCTTGGCGAGGAAAGCCAAGCCGGCGATGCGAAGCTATTTGTAAGTTAGGAGCTACCTGATTTAATATTTGTTGTGCATTAACTTCATCGGATTCTGTATTTTCTGGAACACCCATGAGCAAAACATTTTTTTCCCTTTGTTTTCTATCAGCCAGCTCTATAAGGATATTTTCGGGAGGAGAGGATTCTATTTTCTGGATTTTAATTTTTAGCTGTTCGTTTTCTCTTCTTAGAACCGCTATTTCCGAGATGCAAGCGTCAATTTTTGTCGACTGAGAATTTACTAAATTATGTAAGTCAGACATTCGAGTGTTACATGTTGCGATAGCGTTACTTAAATTAGCAAGCTGAGCCATAATTGCGTTGAAGTGCATTGTGCTAGCATCTGCTTCTGTGGTACAATTTTGACACTTCCATGTCAACAAGGTTGCAGGTGAAAAATTTAAGGGTTGAGGTTGAGCACAAACACCGTGCCATGTTGTTTTGCATCCAGAACATTCCAGTTTGCTACCATCTGTCGGTGTTATAATTTTATGGCATGCCTGACAATTTAAATCCATTATAGTAATATTAACCGTACTATTAAAGGTACCACTAATTACTTAAGTTTTTGTCTAAGGCAATACTCAAGTTTCAATTAAGTAGATCGCTGAAATGTAGATTGTATTTCTTGTTTAAAAATTGGGTTTTTCTCCTTACAGGTGTGTTTATAGTAAAAACTATTCAACTGTTCTAAGGCAATATTCTGGTTTCGATTGAGTAGAACGTTGAAATGTAAATTGTATTTCTTTTTTAAAAATTAAGTTTTTCTACTTACAGTTGTGTTTACAATAAAAACTGTTTAACTTTTAACTTATATTGGTTAAATTCACAAGCCACTATTAAACGATGTTACCTCTACGGCTGCTAGAACTCCACGATGACAGTAAAATAATTGCGTTAGAGATTCCATAGTAAATCACAAGTGAAAACCAGGAAAAAAACTTCGTGATACCATCCCGACATCGTAAATATTAGTTTTTACATTTAATTTACTCTCAATTAATATAATTTATAATTTATACATATTAAAGTCAGATTTTAACTATTTAGAATGGGAAATAAGCCACAATATTATTAAAAAATGATTTTTATTAACGTTTCGACGCCCAAATCGGGTGCCGTTGTCAAAATACAAAATACTATTAATATAAACAAAAATGTTGTTGCTTAGTAAAAAAATTCTTCTAATAATTTTTTTACTAAGCAACAACATTTTTGTTTATATTAATAGTATTTTGTATTTTGACAACGGCACCCGATTTGGGCGTCGAAACGTTAATAAAAATCATTTTTTTAATAATATTGTGGCTTATTTCCCATTCTAAATAGTTAAAATTGTAAAAATGCCACAAGAAAATAGCTTCAGAACAACATTAAAGTCAGAATTTGGTATTAGTTTTTGAGAGTAAATTAAATGTAAGAACAAATACTTACGATGTCGTGATAGTATCACGAGGTTTTTTCCTGGTTTCCCGTTGTGATTTACTATGGAATCTTTAACGCGACAATTTTACTTTAATCGTTGCATTTGGTTGTCTTTTTAAAGACAGATCACATGCTATGATTTTTGGCGACGGATATTCTTGATTTGGGGTCGATTTCATGTAATCTAATGAACTCTTTCAGTAAAGTCGTCCCAGGAACGCAACTCATAAATATTGGCAATATCATTTTAAAGTCTTCTACTTTAAAATGTATAATATATGTCTGAATTGCCAATATAAATGAGTCAGATTAAATAAATTATTAGAAGAATTTTTAACTGAGCAACAACATTTTTGTTTAATTTAGTAGTATTTTGTATTTTGACAACGACACCCGATTTGGGCGTCGAAACGATAATAAAAGAATTTTTCAATTTAATTGTGGCTTATTTCCCATATAAATAGTTAATCATTAAATAAATTACATACATTCTTCTTTTTGCGTCAATTAATTTAATTCAAAAATATTTTTTTGGTCACCTTGTATATTTTATATCACATAAGTATAAAATTAATGATATTTTTGATTATATTACTGAATAGAGAATTAAACACCCTTTCCAATGAGGTGCCATACGACCGCTATTCCTATTAAAAAAATCATTGATAACGTAATCATGCTTAGATGGATAACGTCACTAGTACGAAATATATGCCAAAAAATTGAAAAATCGATCTGTTTCGGGATTTTTCTCCAAAGTCGTCCATTTTAGAGAAAATGAATTTATTCCATAATTTAGCCCCTCTCTGTATATTATACATTTTTTACTAAGCAACAACATTTTTGTTTAATTTAGTAGTATTTTGTATTTTGACAACGACACCCGATTTGGGCGTCGAAACGTTTTTTTTTTTCAATTTAATTGTGTAATTTCCCATCTAAATAGTTAATTATAAAAATGCCACAACGAAATAGCTTCAGAACAACATTATTTTTTATGTTGTTCTTTTGTGTTAATATATTATTGTTTATATTCCAACAACGTTTAATTATTTATTAATTCCTAAATCACTTAAATATTTTTCCACAGCAGTAGGTATATAAAATCAATGTCAATATATTATAGCCGTTAGCATATATAACCACTAAAAACGCTAGCTGGTTTCAATACTCTGGTGTCCAAATCTGTTAGTATTTGTAAATGTACTGTTTTTGCAAACCCTAACTGATTTCAACACCATAGTGTCAACACACGCAAGCATCTGTAAACGTACTGTCTTTCCAAACCCTAACTGATTTCAACACCGTGGACGACCGTGGTGTCAACACGCGCTAGCATCTGTAAATGTACTGTTTTTACAAACCTTAACCGATTTCAACACTCTGGTGTCTACACACGCTAGCATCTGTAAATATGCAACCGGGCTCCGTAAAATTGTTATTTTTAAGCGATAAAACAAAGTAATAAATTGTGAATTTGTGCCGAATTATAATCGAAACTGTAAGTGTACAAGATTTAATTAATTTCTTTGTAAAAACGTCTTGAGTTTAATATATTGGGACAGTTTGTTAAATCTATTATAAACAATTTTTCGTTATCAGTGGTTTCACGTTAATTACACCTGTCGTGAAACAGACCCAAATACCTGTTTTTGCAGGTGGGCAGGGTCGGATCCTTTTTATTGACAAATAATGTTTAATGAAATTAATTAACCATGGAAAATAATGTTACCACAATGCAATCCAATATCCAGTATCAACAAAATGTCTCACAAACATATTCTTTAGCAACATCAAAAGTTCAGTTTCCTTCTAAAGAGAACGAGATCATTTTTAATGCACTAAACAATACCAAACTTTAAGAATACCTCATCCCCTTGGGAAATATAATCCAACCCAAAAATATTATATTCTGCTCTCGACTGTCTAACAATCGCATCTGTATGTACCTATCTAGCAAACAACTGGTAGAAGATTTCATGACCAATATAGGATACATTGAAATTCAAGGCGACATTGTTCGAGCTAGGAAATTAATAACACCAGCAGAGAGGATTGTCCTCTCCAACGTAAGCCCCTCCATACCTCATGAAATACTAATCAACGAATTAGAAAATATTGGTTTTATACCGGCTTCACCTATGACATTCCCTAAAATTAGTTCCACCTTACCTGAATATAACCCTATTCTCAGCTTCAGGAGGCAAATATACATCAGTCCCCACAATTTAACACTTCCGGAATCATTTCTACTTGAGTTTGATAACACTTATCATAGAATTTTCATATCACAAGGTGGCTTGGTCTGCTACAATTGCAAGAAGCCTGGCCACAAAGCATCTCAGTGTTCCGAATCAACAGTTCTAGAAGATCAACATTCAAATAATGAAAAATCTTTACCCAGCCTAGGTAATGCAGCTTCGTAACAAACACATACACATTCTGAAGAAATGTCAATCTCCCACGTTTCCACCAAGCAGATTCTCAACATGTACATCTGGTATTAGAAGAACCAACGTTAGCATCCTACGAGTCAAACACAACAACCCCGATATCAAACATTGTTCAAGAATCTAACTCTCATAAGCGTACCGTTGACGATATAACTTCACCTGAAATTGAGTCTTTTTTAGCAGAATGCGAGTCATTCCGCCAGCCTAAAATTCTGCCAAAAATCAAAAAAATCTAAAACTGTTTCAACGAAAAATAGTAGTAACTCTATATCACTGCTACTAGAACCCGCAAAAACGTTCATTGAAAATCATTATCCATCTTTCGTTCTTGATTACAAACAACTGGATATGCTTTTAACTAACATTACCGGCTCTGCTGATCCCTTGAGTATCATTCAAAAGTACACAAAAGATTACTCCGGTCTAATTAATATGTTCGAAAAAGTATATCCCCACTCCAAAGACAGAAGTATAAAGCGCAAATTAACCTGAGAATCTATTAAGAAGAAAATTTATGTTTACACCTTGGTAAAGGGATTTCTGACTCTGACAGTGATACTTTTCAATTAAGTCAAAAATATCATTCACGTTATTACTTCAATGGAATATTGATGGATTTTTCCATCATCTCGCTTTTCTCCAACTACTTATTACCGAGCAGTTACCTGATATAATATGCTTACAGGAAACTAATTTAAACCCACATAAAGTATACAATTCCAATAATATCAAATGTTTTAGAAAAGATAGAATAACACAAAACAATTTTTCTTCTGGCGGCAGTACAAAGACTGGCTTAACATATTTACCGATGCGTCAAAAATCGAACAGGGTGTTGGTGCAGCTGTTATCACATCAGACGTTTCCTTAAAATTTGACCTCCCCACTTATTTCACCATATACACATCAGAACGTTTTGCATTGTCCAAAGCTCTACAATATATTAACAGCAAAAACATCTCCTACAATGCCATCCTTTCCGATTGCCTCTCCGCTATTAAAGCTATGCAAAATTAAATTAAAGCTCAAGAAAATTCCAGAACAGTAAACTTCTTGTGGACACATTCGCACATTGGTATCGATGGCAACGAATTGGCAGATATAAGTGCTCGCGATTCTATTGGTAGTGACGAATCGGAGGTCGAACATCGGAGAGTGGCAAGTGATTTAAAAGCCTTTTTTAAAAATAAAGTGTTAAGTGCGTGGAACCGGGAGTGGCAAAATTTGGTTTCGAAACTAAAACTGATTAAAACTGACATCTCTCCGTGGAAACCAACAGCAGCAAGCAGAAGATCCCAAATAATCCTAACACGTTTGAGACTGGGCCATAGTAGGTATACACACGCACACCTATTCACAAACAGCGCAGCTTCAGAGTGTTCCGTTTGTAATGTAGCAGAGAGTATAGTTCATTTCTTAATTGATTGTCCTAAATATAGTATTGAAAAACGTATATATGGCATCCCGAACAGCTTGCAATTGTTACTGGGAAAAAACTTTGGCTACAGAAAACTAAAAGGGTATTTATCTTGTATCAAAATGTTCTACAAAATTTAATCATGTAAGTACCAGATATTACTGTTATTTATGTTATTACTGTTATGTTATTTATCCTTCGGAAGGATGCGGCTTTATTTAAATAAAAAAAATCGCTAAAAAATAGGTAGCAATATATCCACTATTAAACACGATTTTAGCAAAACCACAAAAGAGGTACGACCTATCGAGAACTAAAATAAATTCTTTACTTTAGTCTATCAAAGAGAAAGGGCTGCAGTCACCCACAAAATCCTTCCATCTGGTTTTCTACACACACAATATATAAATCCATAAAACACGTGAGACATGAAAGCTTATTCTAGGATCTGATAAGGCAAGCAGACTGTAATTGTCTCCATCAATATCAGTTCAGTTTTTATCTATTAGCTTTACTTTTCTTACTTAAGGCCAATAATCTTAAAAGACTCCAGAAAAAGCTTTATATCCTGGACTATCCCGGATTTGTCAAGATCCTTCGGGAGATAGATTCTAAGCTTAACACTAAATTATAATTTAGTAGGACTTCGAACGCATTTCAGCCAATTTTTAAGAAAAGTTTGAAAGTCGGCGGAGTAACAAGAGTTTATATCATAGTCTTGCATTAAATATTATCTCTCTCAGGTAAAATAATAATACGTTTGAGAAACGGAGAATATATTTTAAAAGTTCCACAGAGAAGAGACTTTTATAAAATTATGCCACTCTTATTGTATTTCCAAAGCATTTTTTAAACTAAATAATATAAAACAGAATAGATATTACATAAGTTGTTTATAACAGAAAACTTCTTTTTAAACATTCTAATATTTTTCCAGATATAAATTTTAAATATTATAATCAATTAATAAAAACAAATCAAACAATCTGAATAAAATTATAACATTTGCAGAAGAACTACAAAGTTTTAGGTCGGGAAGATCATGCACCGACGCTATTGGGACCGTTCAAATTCAGAAGAGCGACACCTGGTTTCATAGTTCAGCAACATTTTTAGCACTTTAATTATATTGGCCAATTATATTAATCCTGGTTACTGGATAATTGTCAAGGCCATAGCACAAAAAAGAATAAGAAGAAAACGTAGGATTGAGGTTATGTTATTAACAGGTAAACATTGTAGGTACTACAAGCAAAATACGATTAATTAAATTCACTTTAATAATTGCATATCATACCAATATTTTGGAGCAGCATATAATTTTTACAATTTGTAACACATCCTTTGCGAAATACCATTTTCGTCAATGACAGTAAGTATGAAATATACGTCAATTTGACAGTTTCAATTAAAACTTTCAGAAATATTATGTTAAGAAAGTTGCAAGATTTCTCCGCTATTCGCTCACGATCGTTTCTCGTATCCCCTCCAAATACTTGCACAGAGCGAATATTTATAATGAGATAAGTTCAAGAGAAATCGGTAGAATACAACAAACTGGCATATTTATGTTTCGTGTACCTTAAGAAAGCATTTGACAGGATCAAATTAAAGGACGTTATCCATTTGTTATACTCAAAGAGCGGTACCTCAAGAAATAATTATAACGATCGAAAACCTCTGGGTCTACCCCAAAATCCCGACAGCCAAAATCCCGACAGCCACAATCCCGACGGCCAAAATCCAGAAACGCCAGAATTCCGACAGGCCAAAATCCCGACAGGCCAGAATCCCGACAGGTTTGATAAGTTTCTGTTTAACATAATATAATTACATTTATTTCTTGTTTTTTTTTTGTTTATGGCCATCTGTTTTTATTTTGTGTTACTAAACAAAAGAATTTACCATTTAATATGAACTAATTTTCGAAATAAAATTTCTAACATGAGTATATGAATTACATTATTTTTTTTGCCAATATAGTCTAATAATATAATGTATAATCAAATCCTGAATTCAAGTTTACTTTCATATAATAGATATTATCATGTCACTTACAACCTTTCATTTCAGTAAGTATAGCTTTTATATTATAAAATAAACTTTTTAAATAATTTTTTCTCTTAAAATATATAATAGTTAGTACCCGTACTTATTAATAAGTAATATTTTTCAAGTAAAATTTAATAAAAAACTTTGGTCTTGGTAAAAGGTATATTATTTTAAAAAGCCCTATAGGGCTACAAACATCGAACAAAACGTTTTCGCTCTAAAAAGAGCATCATCAGTGTTGCCTAAAATAAGTATAACCATATTAATTATCAAAATGTTGAACTTAAAGTGATGACCAAGGTAGAATCAAAGTTTGGTTATACTTACAAGAACATGGTGAGCCAACCAAAAAATACGAAGGTCAAAGCCTTTCAAAAATGGACTAAAAGTCACATCAAAATGCTAACATAGCAAATTCCAAAGGATGGATATAATCCCTAAGGATATGGCCCTAGGATAACATATGACTCCCACACGTTGTAAGTGGGTCAAAGGTAACAAATTAGGTCATTGTGTTACAAGAGCTGACAGGCAACTAAGATGTGAGATATCAAAAGCGAATCTGTCTGATGTCAAGACAACAATTGTCAATGGAACTTGAAGTATCATGAAAAATTGGTTACACAGCTACTAAATTTATAGTTGTTTATAGTACAAGCAATGATAACAGCTAACATCAGTGTGTTGGAATTATAAAAATAAAGAGTTAGTGAGAATAGATTATCTAGATGTAAAATAGAAGGGGGGAATTTGAGTACCCACAATCATCAATGAAGTGTACGTAAATTGATGAAGAAAGGTAGGCAAAACAACATACAGATAATGAAATGTATGGTTTATGTTTTGAAATTAGATAATTTATATTTGTGAACCAACACAAATGATGGCTGAGAGACTGGCTGAAAAACTAGAGACAAAATAGGGGTCGTGATATCAAATGCTGAAAAAGTTGTAAATGCAAAATCTTATTTATAAATTAATAAAATATAGATGGGTTCATCAACACAATTTTACAAGACTGAAAAGGTTGTATTACAAGCTTAGTCCAAATTTCTTTATTATGTCCTTTTATGTTAAATAACATCTAGGGCAAAGAAAAATTAATAACTTGGATAAAAGTGTCTAAGCTACAACTAAAGTGGGGTCAGATGAAGATAAGTGTTGAGTAAGATTATTGAGTATATGAGAAAATTAAAAATTGTGTTTATTTGAGATAGATGAGTTTGTGGTATATAAAGTAAATTTGACATCACTATTGAGACTAATGAACATTATTGAGAGACTGGGGACTCCAGAGACCAGGCAACCAAACAAACCAAATGATGAATGAAAGGTTGGCTGAATGGAATAACTACTAGATGTGTGAAACTTGAAAGATATATTGTACAGTATTATTGGTTGATTTAGTTTAGAATGAAATAGTTATGATTGGACACTAAACGAAAAACGGTTTGAAAAGATGATGTGGAGAGAATGGGACATCATAGACAAGTTTATCCATAAGAGACAACTGAGAGTCTTGAGAGAGGCTGCGTTCCCCAGAGATTCGACCACCAAACCCATTTACACTTCCTTACCATATCATCATGAACGTTTGTCTGGAGATATTAGAGATATTATTAAAAGATCAGTTGATAACATTCAAATTTCATTTAAGGTATCAAGTAATTTAGGACAGTGCCTTTCCAACTCCAAAGACCCTATTAACTACATGAATCGTAGCGGTGTCTATAAATTGCAATGCTCTGATTGTGATGCCACATATATAGGGAGAACTTGTAGGTCACTTGCCTCCCGTTCACTTGAACATACTAAAAGAGAGAATACATCAACCTTCTCTCAACATCTTAAACAAAACAACCATACTCTCAATATCCCTGATAACGTATCCCTAATACGTAACATTCCCGATAAAAACTTTCTGAGATTGGACCTATACGAGGATCTTGAAATAGTCAAAGAGAAACAGAGAAGTCCAAATTGTGTTAATCGCCATGTGTCTTTCAATCGTGACTTTCAACCGTTACATCGTCAACTTTTCTCATAAATTACATTATAAATCTGTTTCTTATATTACTTTATTTCTCCTAATTATTCGCATCTACCAATATTGTTCTATTTCTTTCTTTTCTCTTCTTATTCACACACATCCACATGTTCACTCAATTTACGATAATCATCTAATCCTTTCTTCAAAAAAATTTTTCTTCTCCCAAACAAAGCAATTTCAACTATATCCGCAACATCCATTTGTCACAACTTGTACACAACTATATCTATTCAATATATCCCATTCTCTCCACATCATCTTTTCAAACCGTTTTTCGTTTAGTGTCCAATCATAACTATTTCATTCTAAACTAAATCAACCAATAATACTGTACAATATATCTTTCAAGTTTCACACATCTAGTAGTTATTCCATTCAGCCAACCTTTCATTCATCATTTGGTTTGTTTGGTTGCCTGGTCTCTGGAGTCCCCAGTCTCTCAATAATGTTCATTAGTCTCAATAGTGATGTCAAATTTACTTTATATACCACAAACTCATCTATATCAAATAAACACAATTTTTAATTTTCTCATATACTCAATAATCTTACTCAACACTTATCTTCATCTGACCCCACTTTAGTTGTAGCTTAGACACTTTTATCCAAGTTATTAATTTTTCTTTGCCCTAGATGTTATTTAACATAAAAGGACATAATAAAGAAATTTGGACTAAGCTTGTAATACAACCTTTTCAGTCTTGTAAAATTGTGTTGATGAACCCATCTATATTTTATTAATTTATAAATAAGATTTTGCATTTACAACTTTTTCAGCATTTGATATCACGACCCCTATTTTGTCTCTAGTTTTTCAGCCAGTCTCTCAGCCATCATTTGTGTTGGTTCACAAATATAAATTATCTAATTTCAAAACATAAACCATACATTACATTATCTGTATGTTGTTTTGCCTACCTTTCTTCATCAATTTACGTACACTTCATTGATGATTGTGGGTACTCAAATTCCCCCCTTCTATTTTACATCTAGATAATCTATTCTCACTAACTCTTTATTTTTATAATTCCAACACACTGACGTTAGCTGTTATCATTGCTTGTACTATAAACAACTATAAATTTAGTAGCTGTGTAACCAATTTTTCATGATACTTCAAGTTCCATTGACAATTGTTGTCTTGACATCAGACAGATTCGCTTTTGATATCTCACATCTTAGTTGCCTGTCAGCTCTTGTAACACAATGACCTAATTTGTTACCTTTGACCCACTTACAACGTGTGGGAGTCATATGTTATCCTAGGGCCATATCCTTAGGGATTATATCCATCCTTTGGAATTTGCTATGTTAGCATTTTGATGTGACTTTTAGTCCATTTTTGAAAGGCTTTGACCTTCGTATTTTTTGGTTGGCTCACCATGTTCTTGTAAGTATAACCAAACTTTGATTCTACCTTGGTCATCACTTTAAGTTCAACATTTTGATAATTAATATGGTTATACTTATTTTAGGCAACACTGATGATGCTCTTTTTAGAGCGAAAACGTTCTGTTCGATGTTTGTAGCCCTATAGGGCTTTTTAAAATAATATACCTTTTACCAAGACCAAAGTTTTTTATTAAATTTTACTTGTAATTAATGGTATACAGCCAGCTACAGGAATTTCTTCCTAGTGGATTTTTAATATTTTTCAATTTCAATACTCTATAATATGATTTGGTATTGCATTTGAAAAGGAAACAATAAATATTCAAAATGTAGTGGTCGGAATTTTTACTTATGCGAGGACTGTTGCATTAGGTCTGGATCCCGCGTATGAAAAAAATTGATTAATAGCAAGCTGAAAATTTGTTGATAGCTTAAGGGTGTCTAGTCGGATAAACTTTGATATATGGGAACACTGTAACAGGGGCAGTTTTAATTGTGGAACAGGTTAAAAATCGTTCGAAAACGGCACATTTATTTTGTCCCGCAGAACAGACTTAAACTCTCCGAACAGAGATTAAACTCTCATGCAAAAATCAGACTGCTATTTATCACTTGTCATAATTTCTGTCATTTGACATATTCTACATGTTTTACTCATTAAAACGCCCATTTAGTGAGTACTAGCATAGCAGTCTGATTTTTGCATGAGAGTTTAACCTCTGGTCGGACAGTTTAAGTCTGTTCTGTCGGACAAAATAAATGTGCCCTTTTCGCGGTCTGACCGTTCCAAATGTTTAGCCTGTTCCACAATTAAAACTTCCCCTGTACCAGGGTTCCCATATATCAAAGTTTGTCCGACTAGACACCCTTAAGCTATTAACAAATTTTCAGCTTACTATTAATCAACTTTTTTTTATACGCGGGATCCAGACCTAATGTCGGGATTTTGGCCGTCGGGATTTTGGCTGCCGGGATTTTGGCTGTCGGGATTTTGGGCGCCACCGAAAACATCTACCAGAACAACACAAGAAAAGTAAAAGTAGAAAATTAACTAGCTGACCCAATTGAAGCTGGCAATGGGATGAGACAGAGGATTCCCTGAGTCCTTTATTATTCAACCTGATCATGGATGAAATTATAAAAAATAAGAACTAAAAAGGGAGAACAAATGGGAGACAAACTACTTCAAATATAATCTACTATGCAAACGATGCAATACTAATCTCTCAAAGTGAAGATGATTTACAACGTATGGTGCACCAATTTAATATAACTGGCAGAAAATCATTATGTTAATTTCCCCATAAAGGCGAGTTGACATTACTAGTGAATAACGAACGTGGCTCACGCTTACGTATTTTTCCCGTGCTATTGTTAGATACCGAGATACGCTAAAGCTTTTAGGTACCGAGGGCATTAAGATACTTACGAAATTATTCAACTTAATCTACGAAAGCGGAAAAATTCCTAAAGATTGGCTTAAATCCTCATTTGTTATACTACCAAAAAAACACAGAGCCACAAAATGAGTCATGTATTGAAAACTTTTCTCAAAATAATTCATCAAAGAACATATAAAAAATTGAGGAAAGAATCTCAAGTACTCAATTCGGTTCTCGCTGTTGCCTTGGAACGAGTGATGCACTATTCGCAACCCAAGTTTTAATTTAAAGATGCAGAGATATAAATCATAACGTTTTCATGTGCGCGATTGATTTTGAAAAGACCTTTGATAAAGTTCGCCATGAAAAAATGCTACATATTATCAAAACTGCTGGTCTGGACGGTAGGGATATTAGAATAATCGCAAATTGGTATTGGGGCCAGGCTGCATGTGTTAGGGTTGGGAATCAGTGCTCTGAAGAAGTAAAAATCAAGCGTTGAGTTCGCCAAAGTTGTATATTGTCACCAATGTTGTTTAATTTTTACGCTGAAACAATCTTAAATGAAGTGTTGGAAAACGCAAAAGAGGGAATACTCATTAATGGTATGCTTATGAACAATATCAGATACGCAGATGACACCTTGTTACTGACAGGATCAATTGAACATCTTCAAGCGTTATTGAACCGAATGGTGGCATTTTGCGCGATATATGGACTCAAACTCAACGCAAGAAAAACAAAGTTTATGGTTATTAGTAAACAGGCAGCCGTAAATAATAATAACTCTAACGTAACAATCGGTAATGACTCAATTGAACGAGTAAGTAATATTGTACATCTGGGTACTCATATTAATGAAAGCTGGAACCCTAGTACAGAAATAAAAAGTAGAATTGCCAAAGCAAGAACAAGTTTTATGAAATTTAAGAAAATCCTGTGCAGTCATGATCTAAATTTGGAACTTCGCATAAGAATGGTTCGATGTTATATATTCCCAGTACTGCTTTACGGGGTTGAAGCTTGGACCCTGACAGAATCGCTTTTAAAAAACCTAGAAGCATTTGAGATGTGGGTCTACCGCCGTATTCTGAAGATCAGTTGGGTAGAAATAGTCACAAACGAAAGGGTTTTGCAACGTTTAAATAAAAGTTGCGAAGTAGTGAACACGGTTAAAAGGCGCAAATTGGAATACTTTGGTCATATAATGCGTCACCCAGAAAAATATGACATACTTCACCTTGTCATGTAAGGTAAAATAATGGGAAAAAGAAGTGTGGGCCGCCGTACAACTTCTTGGCTTAAAAACCTACGCCAATGGTTTGGGAAAACTAGCACTAAACTATTTCGTGCGGCTGTAAATAAGACAATGATTGTTAATATGCTGGGCAACATGAGAGCCAACGATCGACAAACGGTCTCGGCACCTTAAGAAGAAGAAAATTGTCAGATATTTTATTATCTATTTTTAAACTCGAGCAGTACATTTGTATCTATGCATTGCATAAATACAAATGTACTCGAGTAGCTCTATGTAGCTAGAGTTTGAAAATAGATAATAAAATATCTAACAATAGCACGGGCAATTACGTAAGAGTGAGCTACGTTGTTTATTCACTAGTAATGTGCCGACTTAAAAGACAAAATGCATGGTTATAACAGCAAATCCAATATCAAAGTATAAGAATAAATCCAATAATAGTTATTTATGTACCAAGTCAGTAAAGTGACTCTTTATTGAACGAGTCTCCCACATAACAATGATGTTCGTATCATGTTCTAAGCATATACTACCGTCGGAGTATATTTTTTTTAGTATATGCGTAGTACAAGCATAGCATGTACCTTAAAAAACATTCTAAATTTCATGTTCTTTGCATATACTTTAAAGTATATTCTCGTACCGAATATACTGAGTACATTCGTGTACGTAGTTACTCGGAATATTCGTAAAAGTTTATTCTTAGAATATACCTTTATCGAATATTCTTAGCAGATACTTATAAGTACATTCTTAACACATACTTATAAGTAGAAACTTTTAAAATATCTTAAAAATAATATGTATGTATAGAAAGTATAATATTAGCCTTATAGATTATCAACTTCGTTATATTTTAGAATAATTAATAAAATTTATGTATGTAGGTAGTATTGAACGAATTTCATTTCAAAATTGTTGTATGGTAAAAAAGTTTAAACATTAACGGCCGGTTTCACAAAGTAACGTTAACTTGTGGTTAAGAGATAACCAGAGGTTACCCCAAAATATGCGCTTTAGTTTCAGGTCAACGGCGAAGTATGGTTAACTCACAGAATTTTTAACCAGAGGTTGGAGTGGGTTACCCTTATGGGTATACCCAGAAGGGTAACAATTATGAAACTGAAAAGCATATTTTGGGGTAATTTTGAGGTTATCTCTTAACCACAAGTTAACTTTACTTTGTGAAACCGGCCGTAATTGTAATAACGTTTATTATTAAAAATTCGTTTTCACAATTGAAATAACTTTACATTTCGAGTTTATCACGAGTATTTTTACATCGTTGGAGTTTGAATTTAGGTACATTCAATTCAATACGGGAGGCTGTGATACGGGCCATTCCAGAACCAAAGCATGCCAAAACCCACAACCGCAAAGGCTTTGGTGTTGCCAACCATCGAGTGAGCTTTTTCCGTCAACCTTAAAAATTCCCACTTTTATAAAAAAAAATCTCTCCTGTTTACAAAATCTGAGAAGACATGTTCAATTATTTTCAAATATTTTGAGTTTTTTTCATATTTTACAATTTGGACTGGAATAAAAATTCCCTTTTACTTTTCCCTTTATCACCTTTTATGTTGAAAATTCCCGCAAAAAGTGAAATTTCCCTCCGTTTGGCAACACTCACTGGTGCACCGATGTTGTTATTCCACTTCCACAATACATATCCCCTAACCCCGTCTTGTCTTATTCTGACCATTTCTTACCTGAATGGATCAGGGTAGGAAACAACGGTAAAACATTAAATCGAAAATATGTAGTATCTATGCAGTGTGGCAGTGTTAAGGATGAAGACGAATGATAATAAAGTACTAGGACTAAAGAACATACATAATCTCTTTCATTCTTTACATTCTCATTTGCCATTAAAATATGTAAATATAATAGGTATTCGGTAGAACCAGTAAAACCTAAGATGAGATTAGGTGATGCTGAAAACATACTTCTGAGCAATAATAGCACTTGATAACACTTTCTTAGAATATCCTTAAAAATGTATTCTTCTAATACAAAGATGTGCAGTAGTACGTTCTAAGTATATAAATAGAAGGTTTATAGCACTTCCTTGGAATATTCTAAAAAGTACGTTCTTAGTATAAACTAAAAAGATGTGCGATAGTACGTTCTAAGTATATAAATAGAAGGTTTATAGCACGTCCTTGGAATGTTCTAAAAAGTATATTCTTAGTATATACTAAAAATAAGTGCGGTAGTACATTCTAAGTATATACATAGAACGTTTAAGTACTTTAATGTAGTATATACTCAGTATGTGCTATACACATTCGCAATGGTAATTACGCATATTCTTAGTATATACTTTTTCTGAAAAGTATGTTCTATGAATCTACTAAGAACATGAAATTGTTATGTGGGCTGATATTATGAGCCGAGCGAGCGCAGCGAGCAAGGCGAATAACAGACGAGTTCGATAAAGAGTCTTTACTGACGTGGTGCATACAAAATTTTATCGCCAATCATAAAAAACATTAACACTAACTTAACACTTACTTAATTATATCCTTCTAATGAAAAAAGAGTGTGTGTACTTAGTCCTTATAATAGTCTAAGTATGTCAATAACCATTAATATTAAACAAAAAAGTTTTCCTTACGGGGGATTCGAACCAAGTACTGACACGTCCGTAGCTAGATACACATACCGCTAACCCACGCAACCACTTGCTAGACAAGCCCGATATTAGGTATAAAAAGAACAAATAGGCAAGTAAAAAATGTAAAAAAAGTAATTGACATCAAATGAAAAGACATTATACATAAATCATGGTAGATTCAAGGATATGAAAAAGAACTTAACGTACAATATAATATGTAATAGTAATTTTATTTTTGTTGAATTACCTTCATCATTGAAAATAATCGTTATCAGGTGAATTTAATAAAAAATTTAACACTTCTTCTTGCGGCAGGGTTTTTGATTTTTTGGCAATGTAATTCCTTCCTTTTTGTTTCAAAAAAGCTGTAAGTTTTTTATAATTGCTTATATCAATGTCTTTCTTTGTGGTCAAAGTTGCCTTTAACATTTAATAATAGGACCACATAGTCGATGGAGAATATTCTTTAGGCAATTCAGAGAAATATGCTAGTAAAACACTTTCACTATAATTTGTAATACAATTTTTTTCACGCCATGCTTCAAATATCTCTAATTGCCTATTGTATTTTGCTGGGAGAAGCTCTGAAACTGCCTCTAACGATTTCTTGCGTATTTCAGGTGGCGTTCATGTAATTTCTTCCATTTCCAAAGCAGCACTACTGTAGTATAATTTGATATTCGTTTTAACACTTTTATTACAATAAATACAATTTTCAATTTAAATTTTTTAAATATGACAGTGATGACAGGTGACTTCTGCATGCCGCTTTCGATTTTTAATCGATAGATAGTTATCAATATGGAATAATTACTAAATCGGTAAAATTTTTATTAATTTTATATGAATATTGGTAATTGCAAAATACTACAGAATTTCACTTTTTGGCATAAATTTAATTAATCCACCCATCCAATGGCACTACAGCCCAAATCGAGCCTTGGCCTCCTTCAATAAGCTTCTCCAATCATTTCGATTTACCGCTGTTCTTTTCCATGACCGCGTTCCCAGGCAGTTCCTGGCATACTCATCGACTTCGTCTTCCCATCTCTTTTTAGGTCTTCCAACAGGTCTTCTTCCCTGCATTCTTGCATTCAGCAATTTTCTGGGGATTCTATTCTCATGCATGCGGACCACGTGCCCTGCCCACCGTAATCTCTGCAGTTTAGTGTATTGTGCTAGAGTTGGTTCGCTATATTGCTCGTATATTTCTCTATTATACCTAATTCGCCAGTTGTTATTTTCACTTATTGGGCCCAGTATCCTACGTAATACTTTTCTTTCAAACACATCTAATGCATTGGCAGATTTCTGTGTCACCACTCAAGTTTCGCAGCCATAACTTACTATGGGCCTGATTATTGTTTTATATACCCGGAGTTTTGTTTTCCGGTGTACGTCTCGCGATTTGAATATGTGTCCCATCGCGAAATAGGCTTTATTTGCCAGCACAAGCCTTCTATTTATTTCCGGTTCTTCTTCATTGCTTGCAACCAGATCCATTCCTAGGTACGTGAATCTATTCACATGTTCTATATCGTCAATAAAGTGTTGTTGCGCCGGTCTATTTGATCTGGTTTGTATGAGTAGTTTTGCTTTATTTTTGTTTATTGCTAGCCCTACTGCTTCTGCACTCTGTTTCAACTCAACGTAGGTTTCTTCCGCTGCATTCATTGTTCTGCTTATTATGTTTATATCATCTGCGTATGCTGCTAATTGGGTAGATTTGTTTGTAAGTATGTTATTTCCACTCACCGTCAACCGTCTAATTACATATTCAAGAACAAGATTAAAAAGCGTTGGAGCCAGTCCGTCGCCTTGTTTCAGTCCTTGCGTTATCGTAAACGCATCAGTGATTTGTCCTTGAATACATACTTGTGCTTCTGTTTCTGTCATTGTCATTTGCACTAGTCGTATTAATTTTGATGGTATGCCAAATTCTTCCAATATATTAGGTAGAATTGTTCTATCTATTGAATCATAGGCTTGTTTAAAATCTACAAAGAGATTGTAAACGTCCATGTCATATTCCCATGCTTTGGCTAGTATTTGTTTAACTTTAAATAGTTGGTCAATGGTAGATCTATTTTGCCTAAACCCTGCTTGATATTCCCCAATGATTTTTTCCGTGAGAGGTTGAAGTCTTCGATTAAGGATGTTTGTGAATATTTTGTATCCCGAACAAAGTAAAGAGATGCCTCTATAATTCTGACACAACAGTTTGTCTCCTTTTTTATGAATAGGGCAGATTATACTTTTCTTCCATTGTTGGGGGATTTCTTCTTCTATCCATATCTCTCGTATTAGCTGGTATATATGTTGTGTCAAATTCCTTCCTCCTTGCTTGAGTAGTTCTGCCGGTATTTTATCTATTCCCGGTGCTTTATGGCTTTTTTGTATGTGGATTGCCGTTTGGACCTCCTCTAGCGTTGGGGGTCTAGTTAATTCATTTTCTTCTCCATCTTCCCCCAGCTCTTGTTGTTGTACCTCCTGCCGTGCCTGCTGCTGCCTTTGTTGTTGTAATGGTGGTTGTGCCCCTCTGTTTAATACTTCCTTAAAATATGTCATCCAGGTTATCTTAATTTCGTCCATATCGCTAATGATTTCACCCTTCTTATTTTTGCAGAGGCTAGTCTTCGGTTTGTATCCCTGTCTTAAATGTTTAATAAGTTGGTATGCACTACGTGTTTCGTTTTCCTTAAACTCCCTCTCTATGTTTAGTATCCGTTGGTTTTCGTACTTTCTCTTTTTCTGCCTGCACAGTTTATCTGCTCTTCGTCTTTTGTTCACAAATTCTGTTTTTCTCTCTCTAGTACGTCTGAGTATGTAATTCTTATGTGCTTCATTTCTTTCCTGTATAGCTTGTTTGCATTCTTCATCGAACCATGTTTCTTCTCTCCGTTGTGTCTTTGTTCCTATGACTTCTTTCGCTGTGTTTAGTATGATACTGCTTATGGTGTTCCATTGATTTTCCATTGTGGAGTCTGCTCTGTTTTCTTCTAGTAATTTTTCATCCACTGTTCTCTCAAATCTTTCTTGTACCTCAGGAACTTTTAGGTTATCTAAGTTTAGTTTTTCTTGTTTTGGATATTTTTCCTTTACCTGTCGACTGATTTTGCATCTAAACCGTGTCTGCACCAGTAGATGGTCTGAGTCACAGCTTGCGCCACGTCTGATTTTTACATCTAATATACTCGTCGCCATTCTTTTTTCAGTCAGTATATGGTCTATTTGATTTATTGTGTTTCCGTCAGGTGATATCCAAGTGCCCTTATGTATGTCCCGATGTGGGAAGCATGTCGAACTGATAATCATATTCTTTCCAGCTGCGAAATCTATTAGAAACTGACCATTCTCATTTGTGTCTCTATGCAAACTATGTTTCCCTATTACCCCTATGTACTCTTCTTCTTTTCCGATCTTGGCGTTTGTGTCGCCTATCACCATTTTAATGTCGTTTCTTGGTATTGAGTCATAGATTCGTTCTAGATCTTGATAAAAGGCTACCTTAGTGTCTTCTTCCTGTTCGTTTGTGGGACAGTGTACATTTTTAAGGGTTATGTTAAAGAAATGCGTTTTTATCCTAAGCTTGCAGATTCTTTCATTGGTGGCTTGAAAATCTGTTATCAGGTGCTTCATTTTATTATCTACGATAAAGGCTACTCCAAATTCTTTATTTCCTTCATCTTTACCGCTATACAGTATAGTGTGTGTTTTAGTGCCCCGGATACCTTTTCCCAACCATTTAGTTTCTTGTACTGCAGTGATTCCTATTTTATATCTTTTCAGTTCGTGTAGAAGGATCCTCTGTGCTCCTGGTCTATTTAGCGTTCTGACATTCCATGTTCCCAGGATAAATTCCATATTCCGTTGCCAAAGTCGTCGTCTTGATTGAAATTTAATTAATAATAACGTAAATTGTGTACAATATTTTCAATAATTAAAGTAAATAAATTTTAAGTTCACTCAAATAAATAATCGATTACTGCCATCGACCACTTACTCGGTTAATTTGATTAATCGCGGCAGGTAAAGTAAAATTCTTCTTTCAGTACAATAAAGTGTTACTTTACTGCCGCAAATGGCATCAAATGAGTACAGTAATGAATGACTTTAGTGACGGTTGGCGATAAAATAAATTAAATGAGATACAAATTGGTGCTGGAGGGTCAGTTCATAGAACAAGTGATGGAGTTTAAATATTTAGGCATCACATTATCTGGCTACGGAAAGTTCGAAACAGAAGTGGAAGATCAATTAAATAGAGCAAACAGAGCCGCAGGTTGCCTGAATGATACAATGTGGAAAAACAAAATATCGGAAAAGAAATTAAAGGCAGAATTTACAAAAGAGTCATCCGACCAGTAATGACATACGCGGCAGAAACACGACAGAGAGGACAAAAAGATTGCTCGAAACAGAGGAGATGAAAATCCTTCGAAAAATCGATGTTAAGTCACTACGGGACACAGATAGAAGTAGAGATATACGATGGATATGCAAGGTGCAGAACATTAATAACTGCGTAAGAAACAGAAGTGTAGAATGCAATCACCAAATAAGCCGAATGACAACAAATAGAGTAGTATAAGGACGGATAGAGACGGTTCCCCAATAAGAAGACGATCAGTGGGAAGACGACGAAAACGATGGAACGACAACTTACTGGAGGTAAATTGAAGAATCAGGCAGTCATTGCTATACAAAAAGACGGAGGAGAAGAAGAAAAAGAAGAGGTTAATAAAAGTTCGCAGAGTTTAAAATTACGTATTTTTGGCTATCAAACGAGACATTAAGAAATAATTGAATAATTGACTTGTGTCAATTGACTTATCTCATGTGTCAACAAAAGGCATTTAAACTAGTCGATGAATATCTGTCAGAAAAAACCTAGTAGCCCAGAAAACTAAGCCGAGAAAGGAATTGAAAATCGAAAATTACTGGTCGCTATTTTTCAAAAAGTCTGGGAAGCTCTAAAAGTGTTGCAGAAGTAACTTGGTCCATAATAAACGATCCCTGAAATAAAACTAACACAGCTCAAACCTTTTGCCTTCCTAACCCTGAAAATCTAAATGAATACTTCGTTAATATGAGTAAAAATATTACATTAACTATTTTGCCACAACAAGATCCCATTTCCAATATCCCTAATTGAAAAAAAAAAGGTCTCTAATTCATTTTTTATAAAACCAGTTGATAAATTTTTTTTATTTGATGGCTTTTGTAAATACGAATTAGCCAGACAATTTTTACATTTAACTATGGTATTACACAACTAGAATATATGATATATAACAACTATAACTAACATTTACATTATTTAACTATGATACATATACCGAGACATAATAAAAATATATTATACCTATATATGCACACACATACGTACACATATATAGGGTGTCCCAAAAGTAGTTGAACGGTCGAATATTTTGCGAAATAAACATCGGATCGAAAAACTGAAAAATACGTATTCAATAATTTTCAAAAATCTATCCAACGACACTAAACACCAACTCCCACTACACCCCCTGGAGGTGGGGTGGGAGTAACTTTAAAATCTCAAATGGAAACCCCCAGTTTTTCTTGCAGATTTGGATTCGTTACGTAAAATTAAGCAACTTTCATGAAAGACATTTTTTCGAACTGTGGATAGATGGCGCTATAATTGGGAAAAACGATTTATCCTGATACCATAGATAAATTATAGAAACGGTCTAATATCTCGAGAAATACACTTCCAAATGAGAAACCAAAAAACAGGCTTTTAATATTTTTAGAAAACCTATCGATAAACACCAAACATAACCCTTTACCCACCCCCTGGATGTGGGGTGGGGGGTAACTTTAAAATCTTAAATAGAATCCCCCACTTTTTATTGCAGATTCGAATTCGTCATAAAAAATTTAGCAACATTTTTTAAAATTGCCGATAGATGGCGCTAATAAATCGTATTTTTCCAATTAAAGCGCCATCTATTAACAATTCTAAAAAATGTTTCGAATAAATGTTCCTTAATTTTTCATGACGAATCCGAATCTGTAATATAAAGTGGGGGTTGCTATTTAAGATTTTAAAGTTACCCCCACCCCACCTCCAGGTGGTAAGTTGGAGGGTCATGTTTGGTGTTATTCGATAGGTTTTCGAAAAGTATTAAAAACCTTTTTTTTGGTTTCTCATTTGGAAGTGTATTCCTCGAGATATTAGACCGTTTCTATAATTTACCTATGGTATCAGGATAAATCGTTTTTCTCAATTACAGCGCCATCTATCCACAGTTCGAAAAAATGTCTTGAATAAAAGTTGCTTACTTTTACGTAACGAATCCAAATCTGCAAGAAAAACTAGGAGTTTATATTTGAGATTTTAAAGTTACCCCCACCCCACCTCCAGGGGTGTAGTAAGGGTTGGTGTTTGATGTCATTGGATAGATTTTTGAAAATGATTGAACACGTATTTTTCAGTTTTTCTATCCGATGTTTAGTTCGAGAAATATTCGACCGTTCCGCTACTTTTGGGACACCTTGTACACCGAGAGAACAATTTCTTTTCTCCTAAAACACCGATTTCTTTGAGCAATATTTCTTAAAAGTTAACATATCGTATTAACTTAAACATACCGGTTCACATATAAAGAAATGAGTTTTTTAAACACAACTCAATAATTTCTTACAGATAATTTCTTCAATACTAAGAAATGCATTAATGGTTACATTTAATTTTCTTATCCTAAAGTTTTTATTTCTTAAATTGACAACTACACATATTTTGCAGTATAAGAAATATAATGTTAAGTTAATTCATATTTATATTTGTGAACAAGAAATTTTCTTGCAATCAAATAAATATTTTAAACCACAAGAAATAATTCTTCAGAAATACCCTCTGTAGTAACTGTGGTTATAAAATAAAAACTTTGTCATTAATGCCCAAATGTTACTTGCACAGAGATTTTCTTCCACAAAAGAATTGCGCAGATTAACTATTTATGATTTAGTCGTCAGTGTTTGTCAAGATGGCGTGATATGTTCATGTTCATATATAGATGGTGTTGGAGAAATAAATTCCCAACATTAATATTTAGTAAAACTATATTTTGTTTCAATATTTTATTTAGTGGTTTGCGCCTTGTGTACACTTCACAAAGATGTTTCTATGTTTTTATGTTCTATAATTCAAAGTGTACACAAAGGCGCAATATTCAAAAAAAAAGTTCGTTGCCAAGGTGTTGTTATATAGAATAATAAGAGAATAAAAAACGGGAAAGTAGGGCGTGTGTCCGATCCCACACAAAAATTACTTTAATACCAAAAGTTTGTGTTATTGTAATAAAATATTAGTTGTGAAAAGTGTCTTTAGTTATTCCTAGCTTCAGAAGTGTAAAACCAGTGTAAAATTATTTCCTTGGTGTTGCAAAAATCCAACATCAAGTTTGATCCAGTCGAGCCGGAAATAAAAAGAAGCTAGGAATTACTCAATTTCCAGAAGGTAAGAAACACACCTAATAAAAAAAAAGAAGAAATTATTGAACAAAAAAGAAATTATTAGAAAAGAAATTACAAAAAAGAAAAATCATTAAAAAATTAATTTTGTAAAACGTCAAGCTCATACAATAGCGCCATCTATGTAAAAGAGGGCGAACGACCGACGTCGAATGGTTATCAAGCGATCGAGAGAAATAATCGATGTTTTATGAAATCGATCATATATGAAGTGACAGAAAACTGACATTGACAGTGAATACAAAATTAAATAAATTGACTGTTTGTGTTTTGGTTTGTAAATAATCGTCAACATTTTTGTTATTTTGATATTTAAAATAGTTTTTTTACCTTTTAAGTTTTAGGTAGATTCATATAAAAAAAAAATGCCCGCTAAAAAGGATATTGAAATGCTAAAAACTAAAAAATCTCAAGAAATTCAGTCTATTAAAACTATTACAAGGTTTGTTGAAAAACATTTGGACAAAGAAATTTCTGAATTAATAATTAATCAATTACAAACTAGGAAAGACTTACTAATAGAAAATTTTAATAAACTTCAAGATCTTCATTGTGAAATTTTATGTTGTGAACAGGGGTATGCAGATTCCATTGATAATATTAGAGAGGAATACTTTGACACATTAGCTAAAATTAATAGTCAACTCTCAAAAACAGTAATACAGAGCGTAAGTACTAATCCACAAGATGTAAATAATTCTTTTTATTCTTCAAATATTCCACGAATAGAAATTCCTTGTTATGACGGCAAAGATTTAACAAGTTATAGACCTTTTATAGATTTATTTCTAGCTGTTTTTGATAGAAATAAGTCACTGCAAAATGTTGAAAAACTTTTTCATTTAAAGAATCATTTGGAAGGAGAGGCAAGAAGCCTAATAAATGATCTACCTCTAACAAATGACTCTTATAATGATGCATTGAGAATGTTAGATAACCGTTATAACAATGAAACAATATTAATAAATTCTCACATTTATTCACTACTTGACATTCCCTCCATTCAAAAAGGAACTTCCACCGCCTTACGTGAGTTCATTAGTAAAGTGAGACAGCAGTTAGGTGCACTAAAAAACTTAAAGCAACCCGTAGAAAGTTGGGATATGATCCTTATTTGCATTTTAACTAAAAAACTAGATCACTATACTAATAGATCATTTCAAATTGATAGGGACAACTCAAAATTGCCAAATTTAAAAGATTTCTTATCTTATATTGAAAATAGGGCTACAGCTTTAGAAACTGTAACCACTCCAGATAAAAAATGTAGCACTAACAAAGAAAGGTATCAAAAAACTCACTTGGCTACAAGTAAAGTCAAATTAGAAACCAGGTGTAGCTTTTGTTCATCCTCAGGCCATAAAATTTATAATTGTTCCAGTTTCAAATCTGTTTCAGTAAATGATAGAGTGTCTTTTATAGACAGTCATAAGGCTTGTCGAATTTGTTTGAATAATCATCCTGGTAGGTGTAAAATGAGTTTCAGGTGTTCAGTTTGTCGAAAAGAACATAATTCTCTTCTGCATGTGGACAGACAAACTCCATTAGACAGCACTGGACAGGGTAACAGTGGTAATGCAGACGATAGGGTGACTACATTTGGTTCAATAAATGAAAACATTAATAATGTTCTGTTACCAACAGTGAAGGTAAAAATTAGAACAAAAAGGGGTGATTATATCACTGCCAGAGGTCTCCTGGATACAGGATCTCAAATATCATTAGTAACAAGTAGATTGGTAAGTAAATTAAACTTAAAAACATTTAATAATAATGTCAATATCTTAGGTATTTCTGAGAATATTACCAATGTGCAAAAGGCTGTAAATTTAAAAATTGAGTCATGTGTGTTTGATTATAGCACAAATATAAAATGTTCTGTGGTTGATAAAATTACTAGTGATATACCACAAACAAATTTCAATGTTTCAAATTTAAATATTCCTAAAAATATTAAATTGTCTGATGATGACTTTAATAAATCTGGCACAATTGATATATTGTTTGGGGCAAATATTTCATTTCATATTTTGCTCTCCGATAAAATACAAGTAGACCAGATTATATTACAAAATACTCTATTTGGGTTCATAGTTAGTGGTTCTGCTCCATCACTACAAATTTGTAATTTTTCTGCTTTTCATTTAAGCATGAAAAATAATTTAGAAAATATTGTTTCTCAATTTTGGGAAACCGAGAAGGTTCCAGAAATTTTTCCGGAATATTCGACAGAGCAGGAAGCTTGTGAGATTAATTTTGAAAATTCTTTGCAAGTAATAAATAATAAATACCAAGTTAAATTACCATTAAAACAAAATCTACCTGATTTGGATTTAGGAGATTCATTTTCTGTAGCATTAAAACGCTTTGAAAATCTAGAAAAAAGATTTAAAGTCAATCCTGAGCTGTACTCTCAATACAAAAGTTTTATTGATGAATATTTAGCTCTAAAGCATGCAAAAATAGTAAGTCTTAGTACATATGACTTAAATAGTGGTTCTTTATACTTCATGGCTCACCATCCAGTGATACGTGAAGACAAAAAAACAACAAAATTAAGAGTAGTCTTTGATGGCAGCATGAAATCAAAAAAGAAAAAATGCATCAATGATTATCTCTATAATGGTGCTGTAGTTCAAAATGAGCTCTTCGATATTCTTGTTCTTTTTAGAAAATATAATTACGTCCTTTTGACAGATATTAAACAAATGTATAGAATGGTTTTGGTACATCCAGACCATTGCCAGTTACAAAATATTTTGTGGCGAGAGAAAAATGGCAGTTTACAATGTATTCAACTTCAAACTGTAACATATGGTTTAAGAAGTTCTTCCTTTTTAGCTACCAGATGTTTGGTAGAATTAGCCCGAACTGAAGGTAAACGCTATCCTTTGGCTTCTAAAGCTCTTCTTAATAACACCTACGTTGATGATATTTTGTGTGGGTGTGACACAATCGAAGAAACGATAAAACTAAAAAATGAACTTATCTCGCTGCTCAAATTAAGGTCCTTCGAGTTGCACAAATGGTGCTCAAATAATTTACAAATTTTAAATGATATTCCTAAAAATAAACAAAATTTTGATGAAATTAACATCAGCAAAAACGATTTAACGGTAAAGACTCTGGGATTGACTTATGATACAAAAACAGATAATTTTAAATTTAGTTGTCCAAAAGTTGATATAAATGAATGTGTAACTAAAAGACAGATTCTCAGTTTTATTTCCAAATTTTATGATCCTTTGGGATTAGTGGGCCCAGTTTTAGTAGCTGCTAAGGTAATTATGCAAAAACTTTGGTTAAGTAAGGTCAAATGGGATGCTATAATTTCCAGTGAGTTACTTGACACTTGGAAAAATTTTGTTGAAAGCTTAATGAGCATGCCCACAGTGACTGTCCAAAGAAATTTAAACTTTACTGGTGCTCTTCATATTGAAATAGTTGGCTTTTGTGACTCCTCCTTGATTGCATATGGAGCTGTTATTTATGCGAGGACTATTTTTGAAAATGAAGTACATGTAAATTTGATTTGTTCCAAATCTAGGATTGTTCCTATAAACAAAAAACTAACTATGCCAAGACTTGAACTGAACAGTGCTTTGTTGCTTTCAAAACTATCTCACAAGGTTTTTGAACTGTTAAAAGATAAAGTCAGTAAGGTATTTTTATATTCAGATTCAAACATTGTCTTAGCTTGGATAAAATCCGAACCTTTGAAATTGAATCCCTATGTTGCCAATAGAATTATTAAAATTCAAGAAATGACATCCGAATTTAAATGGTTGTATATAAACACTAAGGAAAATCCAGCAGATTGTCTTTCTCGTGGACTTGAACCTCATGAAATTAATTCAAACAATCTTTGGTTTAATGGTCCTGAAATTCTTTCAAATATTGAATTCTTGCACTTTGAAATTCCATTTTCTACTCCAGACCATTTGCCTGAATATAAAGTTGTCACTTTAGCTAAGGTCAAACCAGAATCTTTCTTCATAAAATTCTCTAGCTTAACAAAACTTCAAAAAATAGTGGCTTATTGCCTACGATTTGTAAATAATATAAAAAATAAAAATAAAAAGATTACTGGAAGTTTAACAGTTGTAGAACTAGAAAATAGCCTTAAAACCATTATTAAGTATGAACAAAGTTTTCATTTTTCTGAGGAAATAAAATGTCTAACCAACAACACAGCAATTAAGTCTAATTTAAATTCTTTATATCCTTTCTTGGACTCTCAGGGACTGTTAAGAGTTGGTGGTAGACTGGAGAACTCAGATATTTCTTTTAATAAAAAACATCCTTTGATCGTTCCCAAAAACAATCATATCACTGATCTTTTGATTCACAGAGAGCACTTAAGACTTTTACATGCAGGTCCGAAACAAGTTTTAAGTTCATTAAATCAAAATTTTTGGATTATTAGTGCCACTAAAGAAATTAAAAGGATTTTGCACAAATGCGTAACCTGTTTTAAATGTAAGGCCAAGTGCAGTGAACAGTTAATGGGATCTCTTCCTGAACAAAGGGTACGTTCATCGAGGGTCTTTCAGAATGTTGGTATAGACTTCTGTGGTCCCTTCCAAATTAAACAGTCACGGATTAGAAAGTCTATAACGACAAAGGCATATATAGCATTGTTTGTTTGCTTTTCTGTGAAGGCAATTCATATGGAGTTACTCTCTGATCTAACAACAGATACTTTTTTAGCTTCATTAAAAAGATTCATTTCTAGAAGGGGTAAACCATCCAAGATCTTTTGTGACAATGGTGCCACATTCAAGGGAGCAAATAATCAACTTCAAAAACTTCTAAACGACAACATTAAGTTAAACAACTTTTGCCTTGATGATAAAATTGAATTTTGCTTCATCCCAAGTTATTCTCCAGTATTTGGGGGTCTATGGGAGGCCGGGGTGAAGAGTGCTAAATATCATATAAAAAGGGTGATGGGAAATAATATTTTAACATATGAGGAGTTTAATACTTTGATTACTCAAGTTGAAGGAATATTAAATTCAAGGCCTCTTATGGCAATTAATAATGATTCCTCTGACTTAGAATATTTGACCCCAGGTCATTTTCTAATAGGTGCTCCTTTGACAACTTTCCCTGAAACTAATTTAACTGAGATTCCTGAAAATAGATTAAAATTTTGGAGGTTGTGTGTTCAAATGCAGCAGCATTTTTGGCAAAGGTGGTACCAAGATTATCTAACACAACTTCAAAACAGACCTAAATGGAGAAAATCGTTGCCAAATTTACAAGAAGGCATGCTTGTGCTTGTAAAGGAGGACAATGTTTCTTCTTTTGGGTGGCCTATAGCAAGGATTAATAAAGTTATTCCTGGTAAAGACGGAAAGGTAAGAGTGGTGGAAGTAAAAACTAAAAAGGGAACATACTTACGTTCTGTCACAAAAATTGCTGTTCTTCCAATTAACGATGAACAAATTTAAATTATTTTTTTTTTTTTTTCAATTTATAATAATAAATAAAATTTAACTTTATAACTATTTCTATTTAAATTTAAAACTTTGTAAAAGTTTTATACTTATATAAGCAATAAATTCTTTAAAAAATGTGTAAAAAAAAGGGGTGGAATATATTGTTTTGGTATCAAAACCAAGGCCCCCCAGCATGTTTGAGAAATAAATTCCCAACATTAATATTTAGTAAAACTATATTTTGTTTCAATATTTTATTTAGTGGTTTGCGCCTTGTGTACACTTCACAAAGATGTTTCTATGTTTTTATGTTCTATAATTCAAAGTGTACACAAAGGCGCAATATTCAAAAAAAAAAGTTCGTTGCCAAGGTGTTGTTATATAGAATAATAAGAGAATAAAAAACGGGAAAGTAGGGCGTGTGTCCGATCCCACACAAAAATTACTTTAATACCAAAAGTTTGTGTTATTGTAATAAAATATTAGTTGTGAAAAGTGTCTTTAGTTATTCCTAGCTTCAGAAGTGTAAAACCAGTGTAAAATTATTTCCTTGGTGTTGCAAAAATCCAACAGATGGATGTTGGATTTATTGGTGTACTTTAAAAATTAACGGATATTTTGAAGGTACGTACATATATATAGAGTCTGTAATTTGGAATAAATTCAATATCTCAAATACTAATTGTTTTTTTGAAAAATGCTAAGACCCGTCGATTAGTATTTCAAATTGTCCTTTTTGACATACAATAATAATGTATACAGGGTGTCCCAACTTAGAGATATGACGTCATCGTTGATTTTCTTAAATGGCAACACTGTCATTTTGATAGCTATTTTGATAGGATGTGTAAAGTTATACACAACTGCAAAATATCAAATTTTTATTCTCTACCATTTACAAGATAATAAAATATAACAAAGTTATATCTGTAATTTGGAATAAATTCAATAATTAAAATACTAATTGTTTTTTTGAAAAATGCTCAGATCCCTCGATTAGTATTTCAAATAATAATAATGTATACAGGGTGTTCCAATTTAGAGATATGACGTCATCATTGATTTTCTTAAATGGCAACACTGTCATTTTGATAGCGTGTGTAAAGTTATACACAACTGCAAAATGTCAAATTTTTATTTCCTGCCATTTACAACTGAATAAAAAATAACAAAGTTATGAATAATCAAATAACAATTAAATTTAATTATTTCAATTAAGCAAATATGTACTAATAATGTTGCCCTCAATTATTGTCGAATTGTCAATGGACAACGTTATGAGCATTTGATTAATTGAAATAATTAAATTCAATTATTATTTGATTACTTGTTTTTCATAACATTGTTATTTTTTATTATCTCGTAAATGGTATGGAATAAAAATTTGAAACTTTGCAGTTGTGTATAACTTTACACACGCTATCAAAATAGCTATCAAAATGTAGTGTTGCCATTTAAGAAAATTAACAATGACGTCATATCTCTAAATTGGGACACCCTGTATACATTATTTTTATATGTCAAAAATGACAATTTGAAATACTAATCGAAGGGTGTGAGCATTTTTCAAAAAAAAACAATTAGTATTTTAATGATTGAATTTATTCCAAATTACAGATATAACTCTTTATTTTCTATTATCTTGTAAATGGTAAAGAATAAAAATTTGATATTTTGCAGTTGTGTTTAACTTTACACACCCTATCAAAATAGCTATCAAAATGACAGTGTTGCCATTTAAGAAAATCAACGATGACGCCATATATCTAAACTGGGACACCCTGTATACATTATTATTGTATGCCAAAAAGGACAATTTGAAATAATAATCGACGGGTCTGAGCATTTTTCAAAAAACAGTTAGTATTTGAGATATTGAATTTATTCCAAATTACAGACTCTTTCTGTATAGGTATTAAATACAAGTAAATTGAGTAATTTAAGATGTAATAATAATATTGTTGCGTATCCGAATGGTTAAAAAAGAAACATAATAGTATCTTTATATGCTTTTTAGGTATAATGATGGACGACTCTGAAATAAAGGAGCTTATTATTCTAACTGGGAAATATGCCACAATTTAAAGCTGGGACAGAATGATATAATATATAGCTTCAGAACAATATTAAGAAAGGAGTTATTAACCAACTGTCGGGCCTTCCAGAAATGGTAGAACTTCATACAAGTAAGTACCTTTTTAAAAATGTGTATACTTATGTATCAACTATAATAGGTTTCTTGAATGTATCGTCTTCTATAAAAATATACAATACAACGCTATATCAAACATGGCGGGTGCAACGCTGAGGATTTTTTCTGTTAATTTATTTGAGATAAAGAAATCAGTTAGTCTAAAAGAAATATATGTTTAGGGTTAAGAAATATTATTGCCGAAAACCGTGAATTAGTTAATATGTATTAAATGACTAAGATGTAAACTAATAATACTTTCCCGTAATAAAATTTCTTAATGATTAGATATGCTGTCTCTTTTAAATTATAAAAATTAAGAAAATTACATATTATTATGTCTGCTTCAATGTTTTACATTGTTTGTATTTTCCCTCGTGTTTTAGCTAAACAACATTTATTGTGTGACTTAATATTATACAGATAAATAATTAATATTTCATTAACAAAAAGAAAAAAATAAACAAAGATGTGTAGGTTAAATAATGCCATGTTTGAACTAAATATGATTGATTATTATTAGTATGTATTAATAGTTCTTATGTGAGGCCGTGTATTTGTTTTTTTTTGTATTTCCTAAATTTGTCAAAATAAATACATATATCTTTATAAAAAAAATTTTATTAAAGTAAGTTTACTCTTTCTACATAACGATTTTGTTTTAGTGAACTGCTGATATACAAAGTGCTATTAACAAAAGAAGGAAAATTTGAGGAAGTTGGATTTGCCCCTCCATCCTTTTATTGTTGTGTAGAAGCCAGTGGTTTAAGAGTGGAGAAAACAGGATTTTACCTTAACACAATGATTTATTTCGCCGTATGTAATATCACTTTATTTTCAAGAAATATTAACTTAACTCTAAATATACGTTTATCTCTGCGAAATATATTTCTTAACATTAAATAAATAAATTATTAATAGTAAAATAATAATATTCCTTACTAAGAAATATTATTGCTCAGAAAGAATAGTTTTCTGATGTGTAGAAAATATATTTTTCTGACTAATAAAATTAATTAACATCAAGTGTAATTTCTTTCTGATAAATGGGTTTGAAGTTTGCCAGAAAGTGATAGTTCAATGATGTTTAAGATATATTTCTTTGGCTATAGTATAATTTATTTGAAATATTTTAGAAAATTATATCTTATATACAAAGATATATTTCTTAGGCAATATGCCAAGTCGATCTTTCTTAAATATTAATAAAGTTTCTTTATGTCAAGAATTTTTTTCTCTCGGTGTATAAATACATATTTACGATCAAAAACGAAAACTGCAATACTTGGGACACATTACAAGAGGCGAAAGATATGAACTGCTTTGAATAATTATGCAGGGGACGATAGCAGGAAAAAGAGCCATAGGAAGAAGACGAAACTCCTGGCTAAAGAATCTACGGGAATGGTATAGCTGTAGCAACAACGAATTGTTTCGGTCAGCAGTTTCGAAAATACGGATAGCCCTGATGATCGCCAACCTTTGGAACGAAGATGGCACTTGAAGAAAAAGTAGTATAAATACACACATATAAACACACATACATATTTTTCTAATTGAAAAATCATCCTTCATCTCGATTACAGTGGATAAAATATTTATAGGGTAAAAGTTAATGTGTGCAATTTTTTGTTTTGTGTTCTAAAATGGAATTAGTTGCAGAATTTCTAACGAAGATAATATGGTTAGCAATTTACAATTTCATTTTGCACCTCTTGGTGTGATTATATAAGCAGTACATTATACATATTAATACTCTTATTGAAAATTATAGAGTATAAATTAGTTGATAAATATGAACTGATTGAAACAATTAATAGTATCAAGAGTAAATCTTTCTGTAGTACTGATGGACTATCCACAAAAATCTTCTCAAATCTTCCATAAAATGTAGGTAAATCACGACATTTTGGTAAGAAAACGAAATTTTTACGGAATTCCAGGTATTCCTTTGAATTGGTTCCCATCTTACTTGGAGAATAGGAAACAACTGGTTAGAGAAAATGATACTGCCTCTAGTTTCAAAAGCATTTTATGTGTGTGGTGTGGTGTACAACAAGGTTCAGTATTGGGTCCGCTAATTTTCCTTTTCTTTATAAATGACATAGCTGATTTAAAAATCGATGGAAAAAGTTTTCTTTTTGCTGTTAATACCAGTATCACTGGGAGCAACAATATTGCAACTATAAATTCTGATCTTACTTACAATAAAAACCTGGTCTGACACTAATTTACTCTTTTTTAACGTGGATAAGACAGTAGAATTATCCTATTGAGAAGCTGTTCTAACCTTGCTCTTGCTCTTCTTAATAACAGCCAGATCTGTACCGTTGGATCTGTAGATTTCTTGGTAATTTTATAGACAGCAACCTTAAATGATTCCTTCATATCGATTTGTTATGTAAGAAACTAGCCTCAGCTTGCCATGCAATAAGGTCTGTTTTGAAGGAAATTAATTTAGTATCTTCCGAAATAACATATTTTTCTTTATTCGAGTCTCATATTCCACATATCACACCTCCGCTCAAATAGTGTCACAACTCAAAAAAATAAATAAAAACGGTTTTATTGAACCAACAATTTAATAAAACTACAAAATCTTATCTCAAAAATTGTTACGTTTATAGTTAAAGTGTTTCTCGTTAGATGACACTGGAGTCATTATATGATTAACCAAAATCAACGGTGCACCGAACATAAACAGTGTCATATATCGACTTGTGCAAGGCATTTGTCCATCTAAGAAGTTTAAAAAGCGTCGTTTGTCAAGTTAAGACAGTATATGTGATTATTTTATTCAAAACAATCTGTGTATGTATTATGTTGTTACTTGTATTTAAAGTTACATCATTAAAAAGTATAAGTCTGCTAACCATTTAATAATAATATTATATTCTCTACTGAAAAAGCCACTTTTGCTAAATAATATTTCATAAATTTTTCATTATTTTATCTGTATAGTGTCACAACTCAAAAAAAATATTTTTTTAAATATTGTTAGCACAATTATTACATTATTTTGTATAGCTTCAAAAATCTTTTTAACTGACTAAAATAGTTATTAAACTAATTTTAACAGTTTTTGAATTAAACCCGGAAAAGTTCTAGCACAAATTTTAAAGGTCGTTTTCTCGATACTTTGCTTTTTTGACTTGTGACAATTTTTGAGCGAAGGTGAGATATTATATTGGTCTTCTTTTTGGTGATCTAGTATAGCTGCCCAACCTGATGATATTTTGATTCCAATTTCGTGTTCTCTTCCTTCTCCAACGTACTGTGTCTTGTATGAAGTGCATATCCTATAAATATTGTTTATCTTTATTTAACACGGTTTTTCCTGCAAAGGAGAGAGTCTTATATTGGCGAAGGAGTCATAGTGCTACCACCATTATCTGCTACTGCGTGCTAAAAAATTAAGATTTTTTTGTAACATTAAAGTTTTTATTAAAATAGTTTAGTCTTTAAGCGAGAACTATACTATACCTATTAGATCGCTATTGGTTTTATTTTTAATTTTCTGTCTCATTCTTTAAATGCAACAACGTATATTAAGGGCTAAAGCGAAAAAAGTTATTTAATAAAAATATTTTTTAGACATAATCACGTTTTCATTGTTCGCCAGAATTAATGGCCGAGATTACCTCTAAGTATATACCATTAAAAGGGGCTTTGTAACGGTTCCATAAGGTTTGTACAATATTCACGGTTTCGCAGCGCACCTTCTTAGTGAAATATGGCGCATAATTTTTACTAACTTATCACATCTCGAGCCAAATAACACGGAAGATAAATACTAATTTGTTGTTCTATCGGAATGAAAAATTTAAGGAAGAAACGTATGCCGTTTTGCACCTTAAATACTTGATACTATTATTTTTCTTCTTCGGCATCATATGTCATCTCCACTATAAAATTTGATATATAGTAGACATAGTAGACATAAGACATACGAGGCTTGTTCTTGTGGTTGGTTCTCGAAGAGTTTGTTTACGGCATTTTGTACCTACTTCTTAGTCCGATTGAAAGCGATTAACTTTTAGCTCTCTTCAGTGACCCAAAAATGTGAACAAGATATAAACATTCTCAACAAGGTGGAAGGAGCAACAAGTGAAATAGGTCTGAAGATTAATCAAGAAAATACGAAATATATATAGTCCGTCCGCTATAAAACTGTTCCCATGCGGTACGATTCATTTTCAATCAAATTAAGTCAAAATATAAATTGAAACGAACGTGGATGTGTATATACATTTTGTGTACTATATATAATATACTACACACATCAGCGTACGTTTCACTTTCTGTTTTGACTTAATTTGATTGAAAATGAATCGTACCGCATGGGAAAAGTTATAGGGACGGACCATATGTATAAATAGAACGACACGAAGAAACAGTGAAACAGTTTCAATTCCGAAAGAGTATAACGTTTTAAGTATCTTTGGGCAGTAATCACAGCTAACAACGATATTACTAAAGAAATAATAGACAAAATCCAATCGGAAAATCGCTGTCTATTCGCACTGGATAAGCTTATATAATCAAAAATTCTTTCAAGAAGTTCAAAGACCAAAATCTATAAATACATCGTCAGACCTGCACTAACATACTATAGATGCGAAACGTGGACCATGACCAAAGCAAACGACGAAAAGCTCAGACGTTTTGAACGAAAAATACTTAAAAGAATTTTCGGATCTCACCACGACATCGCCACAAACCAATATTGGGACCGTGCAAGTTCGGAAAAACGACACCTGGTTTCATAGCTCGGCAACATTTTTCGCACTTTTAATTATATTGGCCAATCATATTGGTCCTGGTTACTGGACAATTGTCAAGGCCATAGCTCAAAAAAGTTATAAGAAGAAAAAGTAATATTAAGGTTATGTTATTAAAAGGTAGACAATTGTATGTAGTAAATAAAATTAATTATTAAAATGCATTACTACAAGCAAAATACAATTGATTAAAGGGCCTAGCCGGGTAAGATGGTGAAAAGTGCCCCCAGCTCGATTTAAATTCCATATAGGCCAATTTTTAGCACATATAGAGGAACTCACTTTCTGATATTTTTAGCCCCCTAGGTGGTCACGTGACCCCCCTAGAGCCTAATTAGGCTTTCTATGTTTTTATTTTTTATCTCAGGCGCATCAAGAGCTAGCCAAAAACTTTATTAAAAAAAGTTGTAAGTTCCAAAAAGATCTATAAGAAAATTTTTTTTTTAATTTTTTGGCGGGAAATTCGAATTTTTAGAACAATTTTAAACTTTTAAATGACTCTGAAAAAAAAAAAACTAAGACACTCGTTTTTACGAAAATTAATTATAATATGTATTTTTGCACAATCTTTCACCCTGAATTTTTTTAGACTTTTAAAATTGGTGAAACATACCTTTAAAAATAAAAAACCGCAGTTTTTCAGTTTTTTTTTTCGTATTTTGAAACAATTTTATAAATATTTTTCAAAAAAGGTAACACTGTCACTAGAATAGGTAAAAAACTGAAAAATAATTGGGGTTTGCTTAATAAAAATTTTTTGTAAAGCCATCCATTTTCAAAATACAGGGCGTTGAAGAAAACAAAATTTTACACATTTTTTACGATTTTGCTGAAACTACTGGCAACATTGTAATAAAACTTGGCGGGATTTAAGAGCTGGTTATTGTGCATATTTTGACATACAATTAATGATTTGATATTCATCATTGGCTCGCATAGGGGTAATGGTCTGAACTTTTTAAAGAATAAAGATAGTACGCCACTGACATATTTCAAATTAACAATCGTTTTTTAATTTCTCGTTAAATTTGTGACAAAAAATGTATCTTCTTTTTTTTTACGACGCGCCATTTTTATTCAAAAAATAAAAGATCTTAACCCTTACAAAGTATTCGAACTTCTAAGTAGTTTCTAATACATCTACATAATAATACATAATAAACTCATACATCCATTATCAAAATTAATTCGAATACTTTAGAAGCGTTAAGATATTTTATTTTTTGCAGCAAAACAGCGCGTCGTATGAAAAAATGAGAAGATAGATTTTTTATTGCAAATTGAACGAGGAATTCAAGAATGATTGTTAATTTGAAATATGTCAGTGGCGTACTATCTTTTTTTCTTTGAAAAGTTCAGACCATTACCCCTATGCGCGCCAATGATGAATATTAAATCCTTAGTTGTATGTCAAAACATGCACAATAACTACCTCTTAAAACCCGCCAAGTTTTATTACAATGTTGCCAGTAGTTTCGGCAAAATCGTAAAAAATATGTAAAATTTTGTTTTCTTCAACGCCCTGTATCTTGAAAATGGATGGCGTTACAAAAAATTTTTATGAAGCAAATCTCAATTATTTTTCAGTTTTTTACCTATTCTAGTGACGGTGTTAAATTTTTTGAAAAATATGTATAAAATTGTATCAAAAAAACGAAAAAAAAAACCGAAAAAATGCGGTTTTTTATTTTTAAAGGTACGTTTCACCAATTTTAAAAATCTGAAAAAATTCAGGGTGAAATATTGTGCAAAAATACACATTTTAATTAATTTTCGTAAAAACGAGTGTCTTAGTTTTTTTTTCAGATTTATTTAAAAGTTTAAAATTGTTCTAAAAATTCGAATTTCCCGCCAAAAAAATAAAAAAAAATTTTTTCATATAGATCTTTTTGAAACTTACAACTTTTTTAAATAAAGTTTTTGGCTAGCTCTTAATGCGGCTGAGATAAAAAATAAAAACATGAAAAGCCTAATTAGGCTCTAGGGGGGTCACGTGACCACCTAGGGGGCTAAAAATTTCAGAAAGTGAGTTCCTCTATATGTGCTAAAAAGTGGCCTATATGGAATTTAGATTGGGTTGGGGGCACTTTTCACCATCTTACCCGGCTAGGCCCTTTACTTTTATATAATAATTACATATCATATCAATATTGTGGAGCAACATATAATTTTTCTTCTTCATTGACAGTCGATATGAAATATACGTCAATTTGACAATTTCAATTGACAATGAATTATTTAAGAGAGTTGCAAGATTTCTCTGCTATTCGTGCACGATCGTTTCTCGTATCCCCTCCAAGTACTTGAACACGGCGAATAGGATCAGAACCAATATCGAATTAAAAGCATTCTACACTGACGCCAATATTGCCCAAGAAATTAAATCAAAGCGACTAAGATGGGCAGGCCACGTGCAAAGACTTCATAACGAGAGCCTTGGAAGACTGGTATGGGAGGAGATTCCTACAGCAAAAGACCACTCTGACGTCCCAGGGTGCGATGGAGAGACAACATCCAAGCAGATCTGCGAAAAATGAACATTCCATTTGACCCTAGGTTGATGAAAGGTCGAAAAAAATTTTCCTGCTGCAACCCTGGGTAGGCAAAGACCCACCCAGGGTTGTAGCGCTACCTGATGATGAAATATGTGAAAATGACAAGGTGGTAAATCAGGACTATAGGGTAGATGCTCTAATATCCTTCATCTCCTTCGCTGTAGATTTTCTTTCACTTATTTGGCAACATGAGGCCCAGCATTGCCGTGCAGAAGAATGACACCATGCGAGAGCTTATCTGTGCGTATTCGTCTTATTGGTTGATGGTAATATAATATTCACACCTAGATTCCTCGCCAGCAATTATTGGCGAAAGAGAGGCATCGCCGTTTTGCCTGCATTCCGTGAGATGTTGCAAGTACCTCTAAATATATATGCAAGTTTTTTTTGATCCTCTGAAAAAAGGCGAGGATCATACACAGAAACTTTGCTGTAACCCAGTTTATTTGTAATCCAGTTTGTGTACGGTACTATGAACATATCTTATCTTCTTCTTGTGCCACTCCTATCGGAGATTGAAAATCATCAAGGCTACCCTGACCTTGTTTACAGCTGACCCAAAAAGTTCATTAGTGGTGCAGCCAAACCACTCTCTCAAATTCTGCAACCATGACATTCTTCTACGGCCTGGATTCCGTTTTCCTTCTATTTTTCCTTGCATTATATTTGGAAGTATTGCGTATTTATGACCTCTCATCAGGTGACCCAAATACTCGAGTTTTCTTCGTTTAACAAAATTTCTGGGTCTTTTCCTATCCTTCGTATTACTTCAAGATTTGTGATTCTTTCAACCAACTTATCTTCAGCATTCGACGGTAGCACCACATCTCGAAACTTTCAATATTTTTTATGTTGTTCTGTTTGAGAGTCCAGGCCTCTACACCGTATAATAGCGTGCTAAATACGCAGCCTCTTAGCATTCTTAATCGTAGAGGGATGCTTATATCTCTGATGCAGAAGAATTTTCTCATCTTTATGAAGGTGGCCCTGGCAATTTCGATACGTCTTTTTATTTCATTGTTTTGGTCTCCAGTTTCGTTTATTAAAGTTCCCAAGTATTTGTAACTTGATACGTTTTCAATTTGAATGCCGTTTATATTAATATGTGCTGGTTGTGTCATGATTTTACTAAAGACCATATATTTGGTTTTTTGATATTAATGTTTATGCCATAATTGTTGCAAGTAATATTTATGTTTGTAAGTAATCGTTGTAATTCTTCTACTGTTTTTGCAACTAGTACAGTGTCGTCCGCGTATCGAATATTATTTACAACCTCTCCATTGATTACGATTCCTTCATTTGCTTGCAAAAGGGCTTCCTGACAGATGCTTTTATTATATACATTAAATAGCAGTGGTGACAAAATGCATCCCTGTCTTATTCCTCTACGTATTTCTATTGCTTTTGATTTCTCATTTTCTATTTTGATGTTAGCTTTCTGATTCCAATATAAGTTGAGAATTATTCGCAGATCTTTATCATCTATGTCTTTTCTTTCAAGAATGTCTCTTAGCCTATCGTGGCGTCCTCTGTCAAACGCTTTTTCAAAATCGATAAAACATGCATCTACTTCTTCATTAACGTCTAGGCATCTTTGTGTAAGAACATTCAAACCGAAGAGAGCTTCTCTAGTACCTAGTCCTTTTCTGAACCCCATCTGTGTATTACTAATATCTGACTCCAACTTTTGATAAACTCGGTTGTGGATGATTTTTAGAAATATCTTTAGTAGATGGCTCATTAAAGATATTGTTCGATGTTCTGAACATTCTTTTGCATTGGATTTCTTTGGCAGTGTAACGAATGTAGACAGCAGCCACTCTTGAGGTATCCCTAATAGCACACGACGTCCTTTGGACGTCCAAAATAGGTCCATTTTTGGTCCTTACGTCCATGGACTATAAACGGACGTCCTTTGGACGTCCCATGTTGGACGTCCTTCGGAAGGAATAAATATGGACGTCCTTTGGACGTCCGACGTTGGACGTCCTTCGGACGGAATAAATATGGACGTCCGACGTTGAACGTCCTTTGGACGTCCATACTGGATGAAATACGGAAGTTTTATGAACGCTTATATATTTTATATTGGACACATTATACCAATTACGGGATCAAATAGCAAAATAATTCAATAAAATATTAACTTACGCGTTAATTTTACGTTAATGAAATACAGTCAAACCTGTCAGTAACGGCCACTAAAATGAAAGAACTATTGGCCGATATAGAAAGGTGGCCGTTATTGCCAGTTTTTGTAGTCTAGATATACAGTAAAACTTGTGTTACTGGCCACCTGATAAAATCGGCCAAATGTACTAACGGCCAGTTTAAAAATTCCCCAAACCAATTATATCTAGACTACAAAAACTGGCAATACCGGTCACCTTTCTATATCGGCCAATAGCTTTTTCATTTTTAGTGGCCGTTACTGACAGGTTTTACTGTAATTGGTTTGGGGAATTTTTAAACTGGCCGTTAGTACAGGTGGCCGGTGTTTGCAGGGGGTCGGTAACACAGGTTTTACTGTAGTTTAAATCGAAAAGATTAAATCTTAATTCAAAATTGTATATACAATTATTACAATTATAAACTATATAGTTTAATATCCAAAACATGTTTTTGATTTTATGTAATGTAATGAAAATCTTATTTGTAAATTATTGGTTACAATGTTTAACAATAGGAAATATTCAAGAATAAATAAAATAAAAGTTTAATCCTAACAACACAAAACATTCCAGGAATGTAGGTACTACCGTTCTATTCCGTGAACATCTATCTGATTAAATTATGGGTGGAAAGTTACCACAAGATATTCTATGAACATAGTACAATGTCTTCCTGGAGGGGTAAAATTTTCCATTACAAGATTTTAAGAGAGGCCATTTACTATTCAATTTGCGTTCATTTTCAAATTTGCCGCGCGAGTATCTATGTAGCGTCGCGTGGTCATTGGTCATCACATTTCATATATTTATTTCTATTTATTTCATTTTCATGGATAACCGATAACCTAAAAATTTAGTAAAAATTTTGATTGGAAAAAAATGCATCGATAAGGGGGTGTGGCGGTGTGGGAAATGGAAATTAGTGGCTTTTTTGCTGTACTGCCTGCTAGTTTTTGCTCTGGGCTCTGGCTGGATCTCTTGTTTAAACAATTTTGTAAGTATTATAAAATCCGTTTTCAATTTTCTTTATTCATCGAATCATTTATGCATGCATATTATTACCTGCAAATAGTACCTATTTCTTTTGATTTTTAATTGTAAAGAATAGAAAAATTACCGTTCATTTTAATTTTTTTTTAGAATCAGCTGAAAGTGGTCTAAAAAAAAACCAAGGAGGAAATGTATAGCCTTGTGGCTATGAAAGGCAAAAGAGAGATATAAAAAGTGTATTGGCTAGTTGGAAGAAAGTCCACATTGTCCATGCATAATAAGTTATTACTTTATCAACAAATATCAAGAAGATAGCAGGAATAAGTCATGAGCAACAACTTCATAAGTTCAAGAATATTGAGGAAATCCAGCTCTTCGATACTACTGGGCAAACTAGAAGATTGAAGAGGACAAAGCCTTTTGAACTAGTTTGAGTGAGTGAAAAACGGAGCATAGTGCTTGTGTGTTGTGCCTGTGTATGTTAGAATAGTGCACGATCTTGTTAGATTAGATAAGAGACGCTATGGGGTAAGCTCTTCATTTTAAGAAACAGTAGTAATTTAGGTTAAATTAAAATTGCTCATTGGTCAGTTATGACCAGTTTGTTTTTTTATGTTTGGCAAAAGGGCTTAAGTCAGAATTGCACATTGATAATGGTTTGATGATTTCTGGACCAGAAAAAAACTGTTGTAGATGTAAACTGTATGTACAGTAGAATCTACTACAGTACTGTAGAAATCATCAAAACATTATCGATGTGCAATTCTGACTTAAGCCCTTTTTCCCAAACATCAGAGAATTGTAATGTACAATAATTCTCCTATCTGCTTTTTCATGAATTTTGTAGGAGACGAAAAACCATTTTTAGGATCATCTGCTTTCACATGTAAATTTTGACATGTTTTGTAGTAAATAGATAGTTGAATTTACTACAAAACATGTCAAAAAATATATGAAAACAGGAGGTGACTATAAAAAAAGTTTTTATGCCTGGTTGCACCAACAGATCTTAAGCTCCAGCTTAGCTAAGCTCTACTTATAGATAGGGCCTCCTTGAGTATCGCTTACGTTGCACCATAATTTTAGATTCTTACCTTATTATCAATTATATCTCTTATTATATTATGGTATTCTTATTGTAATATATTATAATTATATTATATTAATTCTTATGATATTCTCGACTTAAGCCTAAGATCTGTTGGTGCAACCGGGCATAAGTCTCTCTTACAAAACTCATGAAAAACAAATCGGAGATATGTCACATCAGTGACTATATCCAGGGAATGTCTAAAAAATATACTTTGATGTCCCAAGAACCAAATATAACCTACAGTCCATCTAATTTACTTACCGTTGCACGTCATTATCTACGCCAGAGATCTAAGTTGACATAGTTGCCAAAGTATAAAAAGATCCTGAATCCATTTTAAATCAAATTTATCACATAATTATTGTAAACGTGGATTATACAACAAAACAAATTAATATTCAATGTAAATAAGTAAAAACTTAAGAAATAGAGAACAAGAATTAAGTTATAATCTTTTAAGATTTGCACTGCAAGCGTTTTTGCACTGCATTGTTAATAATTAAAAAACGGCTCCGAACTCTTGGCAAAAAGCCGGTAGGTTTCTTTGTATAAGTATGTCTACAATAACAACTAAAAAAGTTGTCAGATACCTCGATTATTCCAAGTCATTATAAAATGAGGTGAAATTTATATTTTTATAGTAGAGGATCTTCTTATAGTAAAGTAAATAATAAAAACAGTAAATATAATAAATAAAACAGATACTTATAGTAAAGAATATAAACAAATATGAAGTGTCATCACCGCAACTGTCAAATAAATGTTACCAATTTATTCTAAAATGTCACCTTCGTTCGATTACAGTTACAGTGTGATCCGAACAAATCTGCTTCATAAAAACGCTTTATAATCCATTTATACAAATTAAATGAAACATATTATTGTGTATTTCTTTAGGTTAACATTAATAGAAATCTTCAAATATTATTTCTACGCGTATATAATAAAATATGTCTAGTGGCTGTAATTCCAGTGTACTCGGCAAAGTGATTCTAAAAAAGAACACACCTACAGCCTAAATATTTCGTGTTGGTATCATGCAACATCACAGGCTATGACGCGGATGACGTGCAACAGTTAGTAAATTAGATGAAGTATGTAGATATATACAGGGTGTAACAAAAATACAGGTCATAAATTTAATCACATATTCTGGGACCAAAAATAGTTTGATTGGACCTAACTTACCTTAGTACAAATGTGCACACAAGAAAAGTTACAGCCCTTTGAAGTTATATATTATATATATAATAGCACTAAGCTTGAAAAGTTTGTTTTTTTTCTTCATTTTCACGTTTCTTTATGTACTGAGATCTTCTCTGGCTTGATATGTGATTTTTCTCCATTCCTTCCTGTTATTCATTTTTCTTTTCTGACCCTGTAGCACCATTCTTTCCAAATCTTTTTCGACCTCTTGCTTCCATCTATTTTTCGGCCTTCCTCTTCTCTTTCTTGAAGCTGTAGTGTAGTTTAGTACCCTTTTTGGAGTCCTCGTGTTTGGCATCCTTTCAATGTGACCTCGCCATCTAAGTCTCTGTGCCTTTATCACTCATTTGAAGTTACAAGATGAAGTGATTTTTTCCAATATATCGAAAACTATTAGAGATTTTTTATTGAAAATGGACATGTGGCATTATTATGGCAGCAGTATCTTACGAAAAAACTATAGTAAAATTTGGACACCCCATAAAAATTTTATGGGGGTTTTGTTCCTTTAAACCCCCCTCCCCCCCCCAAACTTTTGTGCACGTTTCAATTTAATTCTTATTGTAGTACCATTTAAACACAACGTTTTAAAAACTTTTTGCCTCTTATTGCTTTTTCGAAAAGTCAATTTTTATCAAAATATTTTGAATATTTGTCAAATCCACCACATATTTGTATATGGTTAAGTACGATTATGGAGACTTGGTAATAATATGCAGACTTATTTATGCTTTACATTTTTAGGTATATTTTGAACCATAGTAAAAAAGAAGCCAGATCTCGATAAAACGTGCCTTATCGAAAAAATAAAAAGAGGCAAAAAAGTTTTAAAAACATTCTGTTTAACTAATGGTACCTCAGTAATAGTTTAATTGGAACGTACACAAACATTTGGGGGGTTTAAAGGAACAAAACCCCCATAAAATTTTTATGTAGACATGTTAAAAAAGAAGTCGCAACTCGATAAAAACTGCCTTATCTGAAAAATACTAAGAAAAAATATTGAATTTAACTAATGGTACCACAATAATAAAATTGAATTGGAACGTACACAAAAGTTTGGGAGGATCTAAGGGATAAAAACCCCCATAAAATTTTTATGGGGTGCACAAATTTCACCATAATTTTTCTTTAAGATATTCCTGCCATAGTAATGCCACATGTCCATTTTCAATAAAAAATCGCTAATAGTTTTCGATATAATCGAAAAAATCAATTTTCATTTTGTAATTTCAAAGGGCTGTAACTTTTTTATGTGCATATTTGTACTAAGGTAAGTTAGGTTCATTCGAACTATTTTTGGTCCCAGAATATGTGATTTAATTTATGACCTGTATTTTTGTTACACCCTGTATATACAGCCCATTACGCACCACCTTAAAAATTGGGCATTTTTGATGTCTCGAATTTCCTAAACATGTTGTTGCATCTAAGTGATTTTTTATAATATTCTAGCCTAGACCCTAGGCTATAGGTTAAGTACCTCCTTATGCTTGTCATGCACGGGGAGCTATACTGTAATATATATTATATCACATCGCTCTCTATAGTAATGAGTGAGCCTGCACATACGGAACCATTTGTTTCCTGTCTGCAGGCTCACTCATTACTATAGAGAGCGATATGATATAATGTACATATATTACAGCATAGCTCCCTGTGCATGACAAGCTTAAGGAGGTAACCTATAGCCTAGGCTATAATATTATAAAAAAATCACTTAGATGAAACAACAGGTTTAGGAAATACGAGACATCAAAAATACCCCATATTTAAGGTGGTGCGTTAATTTCTTGGAGAAGTGTATTGTAATTTAATGTAAATAATGTAATATCCAATAATTGTAATTTAATATAAGATGTAATATAAGTTCCTTAAAAAATATATTTTTTATTTCCCACGACATTAGATGGATGTTCGGCAGCAAGACATTGGACCAAACTGGGACGTCCTATGAAGGCCCAATTGACGTCCACCGAACGTCCATTCGGATGTTAAGTGGACCTCCATTGGATGTTTGGCAACGTAGCATTTGGACCAAAATTGGACGTCCTGCTAAGGTCCAATTCACGTCCCCTAGGACGTCCGGTTAAGGTCCAATTTACTTCCGATTAAGGTCCAATTTACGTCCGATTAAGGTCCCATTTACGTCCGATGAAGGTCCAATTTATGTCCTATTAAGGTCCAATTTACGTCCGATTAAGGTCCAATTTACGTCCGATTAAGGTCCAATTTATGTCCTATTAAGGTCCAATTTACGTCCAATTAAGGTCCAATTTACGTCCGATTAAGGTCCAATTTACGTCCTATTAAGGTCCAATTTACGTCCGGTTAAGGTCCAATTTACGTCCGATTAAGGTCCAATTTATGTCCGATTAAGGTCCAATTTACGTCCGATTAAGGTCCAATTTACTTCCGATTAAGGTCCAATTTACGTCCGATTAAGGTCCAATTTACGTCCCCTAGGACGTCCGATTAAGGTCCAAATTACGTCCGATTAAGGTCCATTATACGTCCCCTCGGACCTTAGATGGACGTCCAATGGACGTTCGGTAGCGCGACATTTGGACCAAAATAGGACGTATAAAGGACGTTCCTCGGACAAAAATGGACGTCCAATGGACGTCCCTTAAGTCCGTGAAGGACGTCCATTGGACGTCCTTGTGCTATTAGGGATAATACCAGTATTGTATCTGTGCTAAATAAGTGCAATATTATGCCTATTGATTCATCATTCAAGAGCTTTAGTAATTTAGTAGGAACCTCATCGGGTCCATTTGCCTTTCCAGTTTTGGAATTTATAAGTGCCGTTTCTACTTCACATTTTAGGATTTCAGGTCCCGTTTCACCATTTACCTGGACAATGTTATTTCTGTTGTCCTCAAACAATTCTCTTATGTATCCACTCCATCTATTAATTTTTTCTGTTAAGTCTATAATAATATTTTCGTCTTTGAACATATCTTATACTCATACCTACCAATATTTTCTGAAATTGCTCTGATTGAAATTCGACCATTTTCTCTAATCAAGTCTTCCACACATGCCATATTCCTGTCTGTTGATGCACTACTCAATACACCTGGTCGCAGCTTATCATTCATCTCCTGTCCATACATTTCCATCTTAAATTTTCGACACCGTTCCTTGACAGTTGGATACGCTTAACGGGCATTTCGATTTGGGCTAGTTTCAACTACATATTATAGGCTATTGATTATATTCAAAATAAGATAGCTAAAAGGAACTACAACGTTAACGGGGTTTTATTATTTCATATGGTCAATGGACATCTATATATGAAAAAACCGCGGAGTGCTACCATTTAAAGGGGTGCGTTTTTGAGAAATGGATGAATTAGTCCCTGGGCACAGGTTACATTAGGGTGAGTTCTATGCACTTTTGGTACAAACATACCTACATAAAAATTGTTCCTGGTTAAATTTCCTATCTAAATATCACTTTTTAAAGTCAATGATACTTTTTTTTACTAAAATATATTCAAAAAAAAAAGCACAAAGAAACCCAAAAGAAAGAAATTTTCATTTTTGTCCCATAACTTTTGTCCACGAGGATATAGGTATAGACATTGCTTTACAGAAAAAAAAACCTACATATTTATTCTTTAAAATGCTGTTTAGTAGAGGTAATTAGGATTTATGGTTTTCGAAATATGATTTTTCAAAGTTCGCCACTCATAGCAATTTTGGGCAATTTTCCTTGTTATTTCGCAAATATTGTTCTGTAACTTTTTTCTACGTAACTTTAGGTATATGCAATGGTAAACGTAATAGGAATAGAAATCAATTACCTTTAAAATGGTCTACCTACTGTATAACGTTGTACGACTTTTTTTTAAAGAGATTATGATTTTCCAAGGTTTTATACATTTAACGATTTTTTATAATATAATATAAAAATAAAATAATATTATTATATAATATATTATATATAATATAATATTATATTATATATTATATTATATAATAAAAAAAGCTTATTTTGTTTACTTTAAAATGGTGTACTACAAAAAATTCTAGGATTATTTTTTAAATTTCTCATTATAACTTTTTTTTTCTTGCACATGAATATACTATATAATGCTCAATAAAGAGGGCTTACTTTCTGTTCTTTAAAATGGTGTACCATCTATATTTAAATAATGGAAACCGAGTGATTCTTTGATATTTTTTTACCTGTATTATTTAAAATTATTTCTTTTAAAAAAATTACATAAACATAAGTCTTAGAAAACATCACTTTGGTTAAAATTATTTAAACGTTGACATTTAAAAAATTTTCAAAACCAAAGTCCATCTCTTCGTTAGCATTAGCTTCAATATCTTCCTCTAACACCTCAGTTATCTTAGAGTTCCCAAAATTAGTACCGATGTACATGCACCCTTTGCAGAATATTGAACAACTAATTCCTATCTTCCTACAACCGCAGTTTTTTGTACATCCTTTGGTACATTTACATGCTATTTTTTCAAGCAAAGCTTATGGTGCAGGAGCTTTGACGGTAAATATTGGAATTAATCCATATTTTGAAGTTTGCCCGGCCGAGTCAAGTAGATCCAAAGTATTACCTATAAAAAATAAGATTCAATCATAAATCAAAAATCGTTGAAAGTACTTATTACATTTTGAAAAAGCATATCTTATTAAAAAATAATCCTAGAATTTTTTATAATACACCATTTTAAAGTAAACAGAATAAGCTTTCTTTCTTATTTTATAATATATACCTAAATGTAGAAAAAAAAGTTAGAATGGGAAATTTAAAAAATAATCGTAAAAAATATAAAAACTCGTTAAAAGTATAAAATCTTGAAAAAGATAACCTCTTTAAAAGACGTCGTACAACATTATACAGTAGAACATTTTAAAGGTAGTTGATTTCTATTCCTCTTACATGTACCAATGCATATGCCTAAAGTTGCGTAGAAAAAAGTTACAGAACAATATTTGCGAAATAACAAGGAAAATTGCCCAAAATTGCTGTGAGCGGCGAATTTTGAAAAATCATATTTCGAAAACTATAAATCCTAATGACCTCTACCAAACATCATTTTAAAGAGAAAATATGTAAGTTTTTTTTCTGTGAAGCAATGTCTATACCTATATCCCCGTGGACAAAAGTTATGAGACAAAAAACAAAATTTCTTTCTTTTGGGTTTCTTTGTGCTTTTTCTTTTGAATATATTTTTGTAAAAAAACGTATCTTTGACTTTAAAAAGTTATATTTAGATAGGAAATTTAACCAGGAAGAATTTTTATGTAGACGTGTTTGTACCAAAAGTGCATAGAACTCACCCTAATGTAACCTGTGCCCAGAGACTAATTCACCCATTTCTCAAAAACGCACCCCTTTAAATGGTAGCACTCCGCGGTTTTTTCATATATAGAGATTTATTGACCATATGAAATAGTAAAACCCCGTTAACGTTGTAGTTCCTTTCTATAGTACATAATCAATAGCCTAATAAAAGAATGTTTCATTGATGATGGTCCGATAAGATCGAAAACGTTCTGGAATTTTATATCCCATTTGTACAATTTTATAAAAGTTTTTTAATAATACATATTAATATAACATTATACAAACGAAATTTGCACTTCTCTGTTAGTTTTTTAAAACTATGGTGTATCACTCACAGCCAACTAATTTCCGATTTAATTGTTAGGTTGGACTAGGCTACCTCAATTAATCCTAAGGCCTATAAGAAGAACTAGTTAAACCTAGACGAAACTAGTTTGTCCTAAAATCGGGTTTGGACGGTAACATATACAAAGATAATTAGAAACAGAAAGGTGTATAATTTGATCTTCATTTCTTCTTATCTTTTAGAGAATTATGCGCAAACTCACTTCTTTGGGCCCAGCGCATTGTTTTACACAAACAAAAGTCACAACACTAAACTGATTTATGAAACATTATGTTACCATAGTCTAATATCCGAATATAGGTCGATCTGTACCCATCTGCTATCTGCTTGCCGGATGAAACATTGTTTTTATTAAATTCCATACATAGACAAATATTTCTAGCATGAGTAGCCTATCAAAATCCTGTCATAGCTATGCTTAAGGAGGGCTGTAGGGGTTGAAATCAATATCTCAATAACGTTTTTTTAAAGTATGGTAGAATTATTTTGTTTTTAAATTAAACGGGTATATTTCTCTCTCTCTTGTCGTTTCCCCATTACTGAGGATCGTGATTTCTTCCAATATTCCTAACAATGTTTCTCCATTGGTCTCTATCTTCAGCTGCTCTAAGAGCTTCGCAGAATGAGTTTCCAGCTGAATTCTTTATTTGGTCGGACCATCTAGTTGGTGATCGTCCTCTTGATCTTCTCCCGGAACGTTTCCAGAAACAATTAATCTCTCTAAACTGTCGTCACCTCTGCGAACCACGTGACCAAAGAATTGCAGAATTCGTTGCAGACATATTGTGGACAGCCTTTTTTTAATATTGAGTTGGTTTAGAATGGAAACGTTTGTCCTATGAGCTGTCTATGGTATGCGCAGCATTTTTCTCCAGCACCACATCTCAAAGGAACCAATTTTTGGCGCTCGCATGCGCGAAGAGTCCAAGTCTCTGCTCCGTATAGAAATATTGAGAATACAAGGGCATGCACCAGTCTCATCTTGATATTTTGAGAGATAGATCTGTCTTTCCAAACTTTAGTTAGGCGACTCATCGCATTTTTTGCCATACCAATACGTCTCCGAACTTCTGCTTCACAGTTGCCATCGTTAGTTATCTAGTATTCCTGTAACATGTTAGTCAGTTGAATGGTGTCGAATCTGTCGACCACCATTATTTTTGTCTTAGCTTTATTGATTTTCAGACCAACTTTATTGCTTTCGTGCTCAACTCTTCACAGAAGATCAAACATTTCTTGCTCATTTGCTGCTATAAGTATAGTGTCATCAGCAAATCTCAAATTGGAGATTTTCCTACCGGCTACCCACATAACAATTTCATGTTCTTAGTAGATTCATAGAACATACTTTTCAGAAAAAGTATATACTGAGAATATGCGTTATTACCATTGCGAATGTGCAGAGCAGATACTGAGTATATACTACATTACAGTACTTAAACGTTCTATGTATATACTTAGAATGTACTACCGCCTTCTTTTCAGTATATACCAAGAATGTACTTTTTAAAACATTCCAAGGAAGTGCCTATAAACCTTCTATTTATATACTTAGAACGTACTACCGCACAACTTTGTATGGGAAGAATATATATTTTTAAGAATATTCTAAGAAACTGCTATATGGCTCAGAAGTATGTTTTCAGCATCACCTAATCTCATCCTAGGTTCTACCAACTATCATATTTACATATTCAAATTGCATACGAGAAAGTAATTAGTACATTTTACAATATTACTTAAAAAGTAAGTAGTACATATAAATTTTAGTTATTTATATAAATATTATATAGGTAAGTTTATGTGCATATCAAAATAAACATGCTGAATTTATAAATATAATACCTAAATATAAACATTATATAATATTTAGTGAAATTAACTATAACTAAAATTTATATATTTTGTACTTACCTACTATTTAAGTAATATTGAGTTACCAAAATTAATTTAATATTCAAGCACTACAAACAAAATAAAGATATTATGTATGTTTCTAGTCCTAGTTCCTAGTATACTTTGTCGTTCGTCTTTCTCCTAACAGCATCAAGCATTGATTGGATACAAAATACAAATACAAATAATGCCTGTGCACTGTGCATGTTTAATGTTTGTGTTTTTATTTTCACAAAACCTTTGCTAATTCCTATGCAGGTAGAATGAGAAGGGTCATTTCCATTTCCGTTTGCATTATTCCGATCTTTTACGATCTGGTGATGGTGTATACTTTCCAAACTTTAAATTCCAACGATGTAAAAATACTCATGGTAAAATCAAAATGAAAACGAATTTTTTTTCTTTAATACAAATTAATTTTTAAACTTTTTTACCATACCTACAATTAAACCAATTTTGAGAAATGAATTCGTCTGGGGTACCTATGTACATAGGTACGTAAATTTTATTAATTATTATAAAAATAATAAGTTGATAATCTATAAGGCTTATATTATTCTTCCTATACATACATATTTTTTAAGATATTTTAAAAGTACATACGTACAAGTAAACAAGTAAGTGTTAAGCACATACTTTTAAAGTATATTCGATGAAGGTATATTCCAAGAATGTACTTTTACGAATATTCTGAGATACTATGTACACGAATGTGCTCAGTATATTCGGTACGAGAATATTCTTTAAAGTTTATGCAAAGAACATGAAATTTAGAATGTTTTTTATGGTACATGCTACGCTTGTACTACGCATGTACTAAAAAGAATATACTCTGTCGAATGTTGGTAGTATATGCTTTGAACATGATGCGAACATCATTGTTATGTGGGTACTGTTACTCCACCGGCCCATCTTTCTCGAACCATCCTCATGACATGTTCACCATAAATGTTAAATAAGTCAGGTGACAACACGCATCCTTGTCTAACACCTCTCTCGGTCTTGAATTGGTTTGAGAACTTCTGATCTAGTCGTACTGTCGCTATATTAGACTGGTACAGATTTTTAATAAGTGTCACCAGGTGCATTGGTGCGTCCATTTCTATTAAAATTGACCACAGATTTATCCAGCTTACACAATCAAATGCCTTTTGGTAGTCAACGAAGCATATAATCATAGGTACTTGAAATTCTCTAGACTTTTCAATAAGTTGTCTCAGGTTCAGGATTTGTTCCCTTATACCTTTACCCTTTACAAATCCCGCTTGTTCCTGAGGTATTTTTTAATGTAGATAGGTTTTTAATCTATTTTTGATGATAAGCAACAAGATTTTACTAGCATGTGTTATTAGTGACAGTGTGCGGTAGTTTTCACATCTGGTAGTAGTTCCTTTTTTGTGTAGCGGGATATAAATTGAGGTGCACCAATCAGATGGCCATTTTCCTGAATCCAAACAGCGACACAGATAGAATGGATGATATGTATTCCTTTGTCACATAGTAACTGTAGTATTTCACATGGTATTGAATCAATGCCTGGGGATTTATTTCTCTTTAGCGATTTAATTGCATCTTTGACTTCAGCGAGTAAGACAGTAGGTTCTCTAGGGTAGTCAGAGGGCCACTGATGTTCTGCTGATACCTCGTTATTTTTATATAGCTCGTCACAGTAGTTTCGCCATGTTTTCAATATTTCGTCAGTATTTCGGGTATATTTAGTACAATTCAAAAACATTTTATTAGCTTATGAGTTTTTCGAAGTAACGCTATCGAGTTTTTTTAGTTTTATCGACTTTTGACTTTTTGATATCACTCTGAAGTCAAAACGACGAATTTTGTTTGCAAAAAAGGGTGAAAATCAACATATTTATTATTAAAAAAAACTAAGTTTTAAATCTAATAGCACATAAAACAACCTCCAAAAATGTTACTCTACATCCTACCAGACTGAAAACAATGGGAACCTTCTCTGGTAACACCTCCGAGAATTCTACAATTTGCAAGCCATAACGAATGCTGAGACTAAGGAAGATGAGGGAATTTTACAATTTACAATTCACGTCCCATCTGCTCAGCGCATTAAAGTTCCAACGAGAATTGTTCCCTTGGTACTCCAATCAGAGTTAACATATAAATCAAAAATGAATAACCATTTTCAATTTCGTTGCAACACGAAACTACAGCAGCACCATCATTCCAGATCAATCAGAGAGTGCAGCAAGCACCTCTATTGGTCTCTCATCAGGAGGCACATATGCTGCTCTCTCTGATCCAACTACGACAAACTTAGTTTTTGCTAGCAGTTGCCGCTAGGGCATCCCTGCCATTTCGTTCGTTGCAATCCGTGACTGCACGCCGGGTTTTGTCCTAGTTGGATCAGAGAGATCAGCATATCTGCCTCCTGATGAGAGACTAATAAGTTTCGAAACCGGTAGAGGTGCTTGCTGCACTCTCTAATTGAACTGGAATGATGCTGCGGCTGTAGTTTCGTGTAGCAACGAAATTGAAAATGGTTATTCACTTTTGATATTTATTATTGTTAAACAAAAAATAAGCATAAAACAAAAAATATCTCGAAAGCGTTACCTCAAGGAATGTCTAAAGAAAATATATACAAATTTCCAGGTGGGTCAGTTAAGTAGTTTTTGAGTTACAATGTCTACAGCCTTTGAAAAAAAGCAGTTTTGAGGAAAAAGCGTTTAAAGTATTGTCAACTTTTATTTTCAGTTTTATTTTGTCTGTCAAATCGTAAAATGATGCACACCGGAATACATTTTTGAATCTCGGAGTAATTTACAAAAGAAAATGAAAACAGCTGTTGACCGTTGTTCACTACGTTCAAGCGTGCTGGCGCGAACCTGCTGCAAGGTGAGTCGAAGGTAGGGATATTTAACACTATCTCCCTTCCTCCCTTCCTTCGACTTGCTTTGCGGCAAGTTCGCGCAAGCGCGCTTGAGCGTAGTGAGAAACGGTCAACAGCTGTTCTCATTTTTGTTTGTAAATTACTCCGTGATTCAAGAACATATTCCGAAGTGCATCACCTTACGATTTGACAGACAAAAAAAATTGAAAATAAAAGTTGACAATACTTTAAACGCGTTTTTCTTAAAACTGCTTTTTTCAAAGGCTGTAGACATTGTAACTCAAATCTACTTAAAATCAATGGAAAAATTCCAATAGTTGGCTTTATGTATACCATAGTTTAAAAAAACTTATACAGAAGTAAAAACTTCAAGTTGTATACTGGTATAAAATCGTTTATTAAAAAACTTCATAAAATGTCGCGCAAAACGTTTTCGTTCTAATTCAGAACATCTTCAGTGCATTCTGCTAAGTAGTTGAAACTAGCATACTAATTAAAGTGGTGACATCGTAATATATGGTTTACATGTTAGATTTAATAAAAATATGGTGAATACCTGTCGATGTTAAAAGATTAAAATCAGTACATGCTTAAAGGGCAACATGCTTTCCTGCTCGAAAAACTAGGTACTTGCCAGTTCAATGGGCACAGACCAATGGGCACAGGTTGGTCTGTGCCCATTGAACTGGCAAGTACCTAGTTTTTCGAGCAGGGAAGCATGTTGCCCTTTAAGCATGTACTGATTTTAATCTTTTAACATCGACTGGTATTCACCATATTTTTATTAAATCTAACATGTAAACCATATATTACGATGTCACCACTTTAACTAGTGTGCTAGTTTCAACTATTTAGCAGAATGCACTGAAGAAGTTCTGAATTAGAACGAAAACGTTTTGCACGACATTTTATGAAGTTTTTTAATAAACGATTTTATACCAGTATACAACTTGAAGTTTTTACTTCTGTATATAAGTTTTTTTCAAATCTACTTGACCAACTTACCTGGAATTTTGTATATATTTTCATTAGACATTCCTTGAGGTAACGCTGTCGATATATTTCTTTTTAATGCTTATTTTTGTTTAGCAATAATAAATATGTTGATTTTCACCCTTTTTGCAAAAAAAATCGTTGTTTTGACTTCTGAGTATCAGTAATTTGGGAAAAATTTTTAAAATTAATTTTTTTAATTAGAAGAATGTAATTCCATATTGTAACATAATTTCTAATTCCAAACAACTATTCTTAATAACAATTTTCGATACTGTCAAATGTAAAGGCACTTTACTCTTGATCAAAATTCATATTTTTGATATACCTCGTATACTGTTGATAAAATTTGATATCTGATGATTGCCCCTTAGGTTACAGACTATTCAGAGTAAAGACTAAAATTGATAATAAAAAGTTTCCCATATGGTTCCAAGTTACGCAGACACACTGTATAAGCTATTTTCCAGTCACTGAGTACATATTCGCCATTGATGTACTTTGTAAATACATATTATGCCAGAGATTCGAAAAGTTTTTCAGTTCAGATTCAGGATATTAAACTATAAAATAAATAAAATGAAATAAAAATGTAAGTATACAATTTTTATTCAGTTGCAATGCGAAGGAAAAACTGTCTTATTTTTCACTTAGAACAGAGAGCGCAAACCAGCACTCTAAATCGACGATTTTCGACTCTATTTGGAGTCATCATCAGAGAGGCGTAGGTTAGCTGCTCTCTGCCCCAAGTGACGAAACTTCGAGCGCTTATCCCCGCATTGCAACTGAAGTTTATGGAGTACCTAGGTGTCTAGCGACATATGGCAACTAAAATTCACAGTTTTCAACCTAATTAGAAACATTAAAAATACACTAAGCATAAAAATTAACGCACTACCTTAAAAATGGGACATCCTGTTGTCCGATTTTAGAGGTTCTTTTAATATGTTATAGCTTTATTCTTCAAGAATATCGACGTAATAGTATTGTTTCTAAACAGATAAGTGTCATTGTATACCGGGTGTAACAATGCTAGTGTGTTTTTTTACTCAAATTTGGAACACCCTGTGGAATATTCTAGCGTATATAAGATAATGAAATTAAAACTCAACTGTAGCCTTAGCCTTTCTTAACATCTTGGTTTTTGATTTATTTGCTTATGTTGGATAATAAAAATTTAGGTACTTTAACAACTAGCAACGTTCTTCATCAATAAGGGGTGTTTTTAAATCAGTGCGACACACTTTAATGAGTAATTCTGCATGAAAAAATAATGGCCGATTGTTTTATAAACATGTTCGCAAATGCTTCGTTTCCGAGATACGTGATGTTGAATTTTTTCTTTTAAACTGACGATTTATTTATTGCTCTAAAACCGGTTATGATCTGCAACTAAAATTTGGTAGATTTTAAGAGGTAGTTATTGCGCATTTTTTGGCATCCAATTAAGAATTTTATATTCACCATTGGCGTGCATACGGGTAATATGACCGGGTAATATGACCCGTATGCATGCCAATGGTGAATATAAAATTTTTAATTGTATGTCAAAAAATGCGCAATAACTACCTCTTAAAACTTCATAAATTTTGTTTGGATATCTCAACCGGTTTTAGAGCAATAAATAAATCGTCAGTTTGTAAGAAAAAATTCAAGATCCCGTATCTCGGAAACGAAGCATTTGCGGACATATGTTTATAAAACAAACGGCCATTATTTTTTCGTGCAGAATTACCCCTTAAAGTTTGCCGCACTTATTTAGAAACATCCTGTATTGATGAAGAACGTTGCTAGATGTTAAAGTACCTAACTTTTTTATTATTCAACATAAGCGAATGAATCAAAAAGCATAATGTTAAGAAAGCCTAAGGCTACAATTGAGTTTTAATTTAAGTATTTTATATACGCTAGAATATTCCACAGGGTGTTCCAAACTTTGAGTAAAAAACACACTATCATTGTTACACCCGGTATACAATGGCACTTATCTGTTTAGCAACAATATTATCACATCGATATTCTTGAAGAATAAAGCTATAACATATTACAAAAATCACTCAAATCGGACAACAGGTTTAGGAAATATGAGACATCAAAAATGTCCCATTTTTAAGGTGGTGCGTTAATTTTGATGCTTAATGTAATAAAAATATTCCTAATAGTTATTTATGATATAAGTGTTAAAAGTACACATTTAGGGCACACATGTGAAAGTTTGCAGAATGAGCGATGGCGAGTTCTGCAATTCACATGTAGTGTAGGAAACAAAGGTTGAACCTTGCAAAATGGACACAAGTCCGGTTTTATTTTTTTTCTGGCATATCAAGGGGTGCTTATTATAAGACTAACTTTTTCTGAAAAAATTTCGCCCCGGAACCCCCCTCTTCACCCCTTTAAAGGGGGTAATTTATGGTTTTTGCAGAACGTAGCCCTTCCTGTACCTTTTACAAAAAATTTCTTTTATAGAAATATGAAGAGGACTATATTTTCTACGATTTGTTTTCAACAGCATCTCTCTATCATCTACCGTTTAGCAAGGGTGGCGCCCCAAATTTGACAAGTTTTTAAAAAAGATGTTTTTAAAAAAATATATTTTTCCCTAACTGTAACGGGAATTAAAAAGAAATGCTGCGGAGATTATTCACAAATAGATGATTGATTTTTTGGTATAGGTTTCACTTAAGGGTAATTGCCCTTTTTTTAATTACAGGGTGTTACATTTTAAAAAACCCCTTTTTGTACCATCTGAACCGTTTATGCTAGAGTAAAAAGACTTTCAGCAATTACCCATGTACTGGTGTTATTTACAAATTTCTATAATGCACCCCCATTTTTTCCCCGGAACCACCCAAAAAAAAAAGAAGAATTAATAAATAAAGTGATTTTCTTGGAATTCTTCACACACAATGCCCTTCATTAATATGCTTCATATATCATTTTGTGCAAGTTGTTATTACCCATGCATGGACACTAAAAGCGATTTCCTAGTGCAACCAATGTAGCCAAAAACAATAAATAAAATGGGGGGTTGAAATTTTTTTTTGTTTTTTTGCTTTTTGATCCATATGGGCATATGCTTAATCAATAGTGCTTTTCAAAAATATATATGGTTATTGCAACATCCCTGCGCAAACCACCCCTATCCTTGAAAATATACTGCAGAAACTACCCCTATACCTTATCCAGCATGTTTTTACGATTTTCTCATTACCTATTCATTTTTTTTAAACAAAATTTATACAAGGTTAAAGACCACTATTTACTCTAAAAATTAGGTCGTATTCATTTTTTTCGTTTAAGCAACCGTTACGGCACAGTGGCGCCGTAAACCTCATATATGCTTTGACGGGCTCCAGTTTTTGTTTATTTTTTCGTCATCTGTTTGTTTTATTGATAAAGTACTTATGTAAAATAAAACAACACAGTATAATCTACAAATCATGACCTATGCACATTTTACATTCTTTGCTCCCCAAAGCTACAGTGGTGGCCCAAAATAAATTTTTTCATATTTTCGCCACCTACACGCATTTTATTGCGTTAATGCTACCTTAATAGCACAATATTCACCCCTAAGTGGTCGCTAAGCAGTGGCGGATCCAGGGAGGGTTGATGGGGGCGATCACCCCCACCCCTCTCAAACCAAGTGATATTATATTTGAAGATTATAAAAATATTCATTTATTTTTATAGAAATACTTATATTAATATTATTTTTATAAGAATGACTTTTTATGCTTTAGCGACAGTGGCGGATCCAGCATCGTTAGGAGGAGGGTGCCAATTGGTTAAATTTCTATAAAAATAAATGAATATTTTTATAATCTTTGAATATAATATTACTTGGTTTGAGAGGGGGGGAGGTGATCACCCCCATCACCCCTCCCTGGATCCTCCACTGCGTAGCGACCACCTAAGGGTAAATATTGTGCTGTTAAGGTAGCATTAATGCAATAAAATGCATGTAGGTGGCGAAAATATGCAAAAATTTATTTTGGGCCACCACTGTGGCTTTGGGGAGCAAAGAATGTAAAATGTGCATAAGTCATAATTTGTAGGTTACACTGTGTTGTTTTATTTTGCATAAGTACTTTATCAATAAAACGAACAGATGACGAAAAAAAAAAACTGGAGCCCGCCAAAGCATATATGAGGTTTACGGCGCCACTGTGCCGTAACGGTTGCTTATACGAAAAAATGAATAGGAGATAATTTTTAGAGTAAATAGTGGTCTTTAACGTTGTATAAGTTTTGTTTAAAAAGAATACATAGGTAATGAGAAAATCGTAAAAACATGCTCGCCAAGGGATAGGGGTAGTTTCTGCAGTATATTTTCAAGGATAGGGGTAGTTTTCGCAGAGATTTTGCAATAACCATATATATTTTTGAAAAGCACTATTGATGAAGCATATGCCTATATGGATCAAAAAGCAAAAAGCAAAAAAAAAATTTTCAACCCCCCATTTTAATTATTTTTTTTTTGCTACAGGGGTTGCACTAGGAAATTGCTTTTGGTGTCCATGCATGGGTAATAATAACGTGCACAAAATGATATATGAAGCATATTAATAAAGGGCATTGTGTGTAAAGGATTCCAAGAAAATCAATTTATTTATTAATTCTTCTTTTTTTTTTGGGTGGTTCCGGGGAAAAAATGGGGGTGCATTATACAAATTTGTAAATAGCACCAGTACATGGGTAATCGCTGAAAGTCTTTTTACTCTAGCATAAACGGTTCAGATGGTATAAAAAGAGGTTTTTTAAAATGTAACACCCTGTAATTAAAAAAAGGGCAATTACCCTTAAGTGAAACCTATACCAAAAAATCAGTCAATTATTTGTGAATAATTGTCGCAGGATCTCTTCTTAATTTCCGTTACAGTTAGGGAAAAATATATTTTTTTTAAAACATCTTTTTTAAAAACTTGTCAACTTTAGGGCGCCACCCCCGCTAAACGGTGGATGATAGAGAGATGGTGTCGGAAATAAATCGTAGAAAATATAGTCCTCTTCATATTTCTATAAAAGAAATTTTTTGCAAAAGTTACAGGAAGGGCTACGTTCCGCAAAAACCACAAATTACCCCCTTTAAAGGGTGAAAAGGGAGGTTCCGGGGCGAAATTGTTTCAGAAAAAGTTAGTCTTATAATAAGCACCCCTTGATATACCAGAAAAAAAATAAAACCGGACTTGTGTTCATTTTGCAAGGTTCAACCTTTGTTTCCTACACTAATGAGTGCCTTAAAAATGTACTTTTTAACACGCATATCATACAATATTTTTTCTACAAACGTAATTACAGGACAATATCTACAAAAGCTTTTACTTGAACTTGACTGACATTCCATTTTTATATTTTTTTGACATTACATCAAAATTGTCTATACGGTCAATATGAACTGCAGTGCCTTAAAAATATTTTAAAGCACTAGTGCCTTAAAGTAGCATTTTTAACGCTCGTATGGAGTGCTAAAAATTGCATTTTTAACACAGTTGTAGAAAAAAGATATTTAATTGAAAACTTATTAGTTACTCAATAAGTTTTCAATTAAATATCTTTTAGGAATATTTTTAATATTCAATGTTTCTATTAGGTTGAAAACTTTGACTTTTATAAAATAAATAATTTCAGAAGTTAGTAAAAATGAATAAAAGAAAAAGATAGATGGAAGTTTTGGGAGTCAAGTTGAGGTACAGGATTTTAATTTTAAATTTTCATTTAAAAATTATAAGCGTTAAAATAAGTAACCGTAGTTTTTTGCCCATCTTTGTACCTACTTGCCTGTCAAAAATCGCAAAATATTTACACAAATATTCATTAAAACAGATGCCTGTATGTTACCAGTGTTAGATTAAATAAAATCCTGGCCCGCTTATCGTAATAACGTCTTGCCAGAGATAATTTTTATCTTTCGCTTTATATCCTTTCACCCTCGGTAATTTTTTATGACGGCATTAAAAATTTTTGTACATTGAATGTAAAATAATAATGAATGGTAAGGAATTTTAGAAAGGCTTAGCGCAAAATGGAGGTTTTTAATGAAAATCATCAAATTTTTACAACTTTCGAAATTCGTTTATAAAAAGTCATTATTCTACTTTTATTATTAGCATTAATCTGGTTATAAAAAAGCTCATAAAAGTATAATGAATGATGTGATTTGCTCACATAAGAGTTTTATTATTTTTTGCGTTAAATAAATGAGAGGTTTCTCAACTAAAGTAAAAATTATCTATGTAAAGGGTGATTCATTTGTAGCAGGAGTTTTCAATTTGTGGCATGTACCCTCGGAGATCCGTGGGAAAATTTACACCCAAAATAACAAAATTCAGTTTGTCAACACTATGTGAATGGAGTACGAAGGGAACCATTCTCGTTGGAACTTTACCGCGCTGAGCAGATGGGACGTGAATTGTAAATTGTAGAATTCCCTCATCTTCCTTAGTCTCAGCATCCGCATGGCTTGCATATTGTAGAAGCCTCGGATGTGTAACCAGAGAAGGTTCCCATTGTTTTCATTCTGGTGGGATGTAGAGTAGCATTATGTTGCTTTATATGCCATTAGACTGAAAACTTAGACTTTTGATAGCAGTTGCCGCTAGGGCATTTATGCCATTTCGTTCGTTGCGATCCGTGACTGCACGCCGGGGTTTGTTTTGGTTGGATCAGGGAGAGCAGCATATGTGCCTCCTGATGAGAGACTAATAAGTTTCGAAACCGGTAGAGGTGCTTGCTGCACTCTCTGATTGGACTAGAATATGGTTCGGCTGTATATTCGTTTTACAACGAAATTGAAAATGGTTATTCATTTTTGGAAATAATTACCTTCGTAGGAAAGCAACTTTGATACCCTCTCAGTAGCCCCTGTTCTACGTTTCGCTTGACCGACCGCAGTATGTTTCTCTACACACTCAGAGTAATCAACTGTGAAAAATCTAGCTTTAGTAAATTCAAATAGACTTTTTAGCGCTGCCTCTCCGTCTATATTTCTCATCTACTAAATTAAGCTTTAATTCTGATATCTCATGTGTTTTAACAAAAAAAAAATATTTAAATAATTCGTTATTTATTCTTAAAAAATTTAATAAAATTTACCTTTGTCCTTTTGAATTGATTACTTATTTCTTCTTTAAAATTTTGAATGACTAATTTATGTTATAGAACTGTTCAATACAAAAATTAAGCAAATATGGTGTGGATATAAACAAACTCTCTCCGTTTCACATATGATTTGACTAACCTTTTTGTTTCTTCTCTACTTCTTTTCCCGGATTGCGTCGTCCTCGATTCTCCCACACGTACTCTTAGGATGTTGCGAAAGGTCTCTCTCGTCCAGGCTGCTTCACAAACAAACAAACTGGATTCGCTCGAATTCTCGACTCAGTTTTCTCTCTGCTCGATATCTTGTGCAAATAGATACCAATCGGCTACTCGTTCTAGATAGAAACAGGAATCTTCCTCGGACACAGGAAAATTAACTTCTCAACTAGGTCAACGATTTCGTTTCAACTTGATTCTGCTCGCAAAGGCCAACTTCACCACTTTACACTGACTTCTCACTTTCCAAAAACTGGACTGATGTCTCCAGATATTCATTACACAGTGCCTATTTTTTCTCTGGTCAAAATCAGACTCAGCACTCTCATCCCTTCCATCCATCATTTTCCACCAATCACAAAACATCCTTTCTACCCACTACCCATATTATCATTTCTCAAGAACCAATTTAATTTGTATACAACTTTCCATTTTGTTAAATTCTCGGAGACATTAAATTACTTTCTTTGTTTCAAACTGCTAAACAAAAAACCTTACATTCTAAACTCAATAAATTTGTTTACCGCTTAACCTTCTTCGAATTTGTTATAAAATGTCTTATTGTCCATTGCAAAGCGAAATAAACGGTATTGTCTAATCTGACCGCATCATTGTTTAAGTCCGTTCAAAAACCCAATGAGAAAAACCACCTTCTTAACGATTTCACTTTTCCGCGAAAACACTTATTATCAACTAAATTATCCTATTACAATTTTTGGTCATATACAGGGCGATACAAATCTATAATTTCGTGATCTCTGACATAAATTTATTTACTAAATTTTTCCCACAAAAAATTATACAACATATACTCCATAAACTTTCTTTTTCGTGCCCTTAGAATTTTCTTTACTTTCCCTTGTTGTTCCGCATACTTTTCTAGGTTGCTTTGTATTTGTGATCGCAGACTTTTTAATCTTCACTCTGATCTTTTTTTTAACTCTGTTTTACATTCTTCATTGGACCAATGGTTAATTTATATGAAGCACTGTAGTCGAAAAATTGTACGATGACAAATTATTTCATATTGCAAAAATAATTACAGTCAGTGGCGCCTCGTGAAAATTTCAGTTGGTGGGGCCTGGGCCGCATATAAATTTGACGATATTACAATAAGAAAAATGAAGAATGAAAAACATGGCTCAAAAAAAATTTATACAGGTACTGTACTGAACTGACCCAATAGCACGCACACACACAAACTCGTACCACCCCAGCCTCGAGGGACATGTGTGTTCCAATGGAACAGTGGGATCTGTATGTCCGAAGATCAAACCGGTCATACTCCATAATGGAGTGGTACCTATCTGACCCCCAAGCTATAATACCACCTCTCCCCATCGAAGGACATAACAAATGGGGAGGCTTTGTAGTGAACGTTACTTTGGATGCCCTGGGTAATGGGATATCCTCTTATTACTTTATGTGGTTAAGCCACCTGACTTTATAGATAGCTATAAAAGCTTTTCTCCATATTAATGACTTAGTTGTTGCTCCAATTACAAAAATACTCAAAACAAGAGTGTTTGACCAGTGCATACTCCCGATTCTTACAGACGTATGCCAAACATGGATAAAATAATGAAGACACAAAGAGCCATGGAGAGAGCAATGTTATGAGTAAAATTAACAGACAAAAAACAAAAGTCAAAGACGCAGGACAACATATATCCAGGCTAAAATGGAGCTTCGCAGGTCATAACGCCAGACAAACGGACAATAGGTGGAATACCACGATACAATAATGGAGACCATGGACAGGAAAAAGAGCAAGAGGACGACCCCAGATGAGATGGTAAGGCGACCATTAGAAAGATAGGAGGAACGCACTGGAAACAGGAAGCACTAAACAGAAGCAAATGGAGGAAACTGGGGAGAGGCTATATTCAAAATTGACGAATTAAAGGGCAAAAGAAGAACGAATGACTTAGTTTATTTATTACTTAATCTTTTATTTATTTATTACACCTAATCGTTTAATTTCATTCTTTTTCTCTATCCTTAACGTATGAAAAGGACTTTGTAATAAATAGTCTACTTTGTTCATTTTAAATTAATGTTATCACACCCAAACAGCGTATTAACTACACAGAAGGGCCACACAAAACGGGCCCCTAAACAGCTTATACGGCCTGCCTAGGATTATTGACGACAGCGGAAAAACATATGCAATGCAATGCAGCCGGTACCTACGTAACTGCAACGACTAGTCAAAGAAATACTGTTTGGACCACGGGCCAGTGGAAACGAGCCCATCGGACAGTTCCATGCGGCCAGTGCACTGTGCAGTGCATGGTGACAATTTATTAATAGAGACATAGAGAAGTACGGTGCGTGATTGTGCAATATATTATTTTTATATCACGGGGAAAAACGATATACATGAGCAAATAAATTATTTAATGCATATTTATATAAAATATTATATAATAGAATCATAACTAAAAATTTACATATATTACATATTTTTTGGTGGGGCCTGGCCCCTCTGGCCCCTAAGGACGCTCCGCCACTGATTACAGTGTATGTAATTTACCGTAAGTGCCCTGTTCTGAAATATAATTAATTATCATGTTTGAATATTTACTCAAAAACGTTGAATCACATTTCATAGTGTTCTGTCCTATTGGCAGTAAAGTTAGATGACATACAACTCAAAACCGTTTTCTCAAATATCTCTCGCCGAACGTAAACAGAATGAATGGAGACAATTTAACATCTGTGCATTCCCTTGATGTGTATCTAGCCGCAAAATCCATGTTGGCAGACACCACCTACTCTTTCAATTAGACCTGCCCGTTCAACCACCCAACGTACGATAATTAAACGACGCTATACACATGAACTGTATGAAACATACCACGAACATAGGGAATAATACTATTGATACGTCGAAAACTGGTTTTGTTTTGTTTGGCAAAACAAGTAGGTATTAGGAAGGTGAACAATCAAATAAAAGGCAGATAGTAGTTAGACTGTAGATAATAGTATATTATGCAACGAGCGTTTAATGATGGTCGTTTTGATGCGAGTATGAGGGATACGACATGAGCCGCATAGCGGTGAATGAATATATGTAATAAAATAATGTAACGAAATAAGTTAATTTCGACCGACCGCAAATATCGGTTCTCACCCGACATAGCCTATTAGAAAGATCTCGATCGGACAGCTTATGTACTAGAATTGACGGGAAACCACAGTCAGAATAAAGATGAAATAAATATGAGCGTTATTCTGGAATCGTTCTACCTAGAACATCTGCATAACCCCCACGTTGGGCGCCATTATGTAGCGAATAGTGTCTCACCCGCAAAGGCGTTGGGTGCCATTTGTGTAACGTTAAACTACCACAGAAAATTGAACTACTATGGTAAAATAATATTTCAACCAACTATTATAGTCATCGATTATGTTGGCCTAGCTCAGTCTTTCATGTGAGTACGCCTGGTCTGAATCAAAAATATGAACGATGAAGATCTAGATGGAGACAAATAAAACAAGAAGTTAACTAATCAGATAATAAATCAGAGAATAGTACAGCTGTTGATTTGTCGATTTGGGGTCCGATGATGATGGCTAACCAAATCTAGTGCTGCAACTGTAAATGGTGGATATTGTTGCCTTGTAGCGGCATCGCCGGCGATGGTTCCTCCCAAAAGGAGAGACGGTTTATTTAATCCCAAAAACCCAGGGAGATCGTCTGTTTGAAATTAAAATGAAGGCTTATTTAAAATCCCTGGGTTTTATAGCAAGAAAATTATATAAGAACCATCCATGTTGAGAGGGAGTGACAGACTTACTTAACAGGATTAGTAGGGGACATGGTGTCTCCTGCATAGAACGATAGAATAAGAATGTCCCGTCTTATGACAGAATAATTAGATTTTATACGGAGATATGCCTATAGATATTAACCACAGAAGTAGCCAGCTAATTTTTTAACGAAAACGAGTAAAAAGAAATACAATAAGATACGAAATTAATGAATTATTAAAGAAATAAGAATAAAATAATTGTGAATTAAAGGCAATTTACATTTTAGTATTCAGAGGCATCACCTGCAGACAGTCGCAGTTGACAACACAAATCTGAATTTCTATATTTTTCGTCTTCTCTATGCCTTGAAAATGGTAGAATGCAGAGTATATTATTTTTAATAATGTATTCTGTATCTGAGACGTTCCTACTTTCTATTTTCTTTAAAAGATGTCGCTGTATGCGTCCTCATTGGCGATTTCAATTTACCTTTGGAATTTCCCTTAAATAAGCAATTTGGTTTTGTGTTGATTCAGAGACAGGGAGCATTTGTAATAATGAACGTTATACCAGAAACAGCGGCTGTTTACAGATTATGCCTTGCCTCTGAATTTGCCAGATTGTGATTACCGAGAACCATTTCTTGTACCTTTTCCTAGAGGAGGAAAACGTAATATGATTGCTTATTGTGGAATCCCTTCCGTTTTCTATATCCTTTCGTCGTCTCTATGCCTTGAAAATGGTAGAAGGCAGAGATTCAGGATGCTAACAAAGCATAGTTCCGATAAGGAAGGTTTTAGATTTAAATTAGTGTACAGTGGAACCTCGATAAGTCGGACTAATCGGGACCGCGGCCGATCCGGGTTAGCCGGAAAATATGGTAAAAATTAGTAAAATAAATATTTTTAATAGGAAAATACACATTATAATTGCAAAAACATGAAATACATATGCACAGTACATCTAAATTACGTACAGTTGTATACACTATTGTTGATTTCTTGGTAAAAAACTCAGTCAAAGTGAAAAAATGTTTGTTTTGTCTGATGAAAATCGGTCCGGGTTAGCCGGATTCCCGGATTATCGGGGGCCGACTTACCGGGGTCTCACTATACTTGATTCATACAGCATGGGAATAGGCTCTCCCCAGCCAAGGTTCATAGATAGGGGTTAGGTTATCTCATAACTATGTGGGCGGAAGCGAGAGGGAGGGGAATGCCTACGTCACTCGTACGACAAAGTCAAGTTTGACAGTTGTTTGTGGTTATATTTCCGTATATTTTTGTGGAATTTTCTTATAATATCGTTTATTTGTTTAATATTTGTTGAGTTTTTAAGCATATAAGGACAATATTACTATAATTACTTATTTGGGTCCTATACAAAGGCAGTAATGACTTGTGAAGTGTGTTTTTATAACCGTGTAAAGTTAGTTTAAAAATTATAATATTACACATAATAATATGTAGTTTTGTATGTTATAATAATAAAACATTTTTTAGATGAGTGGTGGTAACATTTGTAGCATAGCTATATGTAAAAGCAACTCCAAAATTCCTGAACCAGATGGAAACAAAATAATGTTTTTGGACATTTCCCAAATACCTTAACATTATCAAACAATAATGGATAATAAAATGTTACAAGATAAATGGGCCTCTAAACATAAGGAAATAGGTAGCAAACATTGTGTCTGAATATGTTAATATTATGTTACGTCTTTTTTATATTTTAACCTAATAATAAATTATTTATATTATTCGTTCTTTTGTTGTTGCATACCACCAAAAATGATAAAAGTGCTGCACATTCCACGAAAAACATAATAAGTAAGTACCTACATATTAGTATTTTTGATTTTAAACTTTTTCTTCTATTTTTTTGGATTTTTGTGCTAATTAAATTGCTTTCTCCATTTAAAACACACATAATAAGTGTTAAATGAATTCTAGTTTTTTGTTAGCAGACTATTGATTTTTAAGGGAATAATTGATATAATTACCAATATAAGAACCACTTAATATACCTATACCCAAGAAAATCTCAAAATATATTGCAAAACCTAAGTTTTTGAACCTTTTATTAGCATTGACTTTAATGACAATTTTAAAATTGTCGTACGGATGACGTATTCCCGCCTTTAAAAAGCCAGCCTTTGATTGGTCTACAGTTATGAGACAACCTACGCCCTAATCTATTAACCTTTCTCCCCAGCGACCCAAATAAGTTGGGAAAAACTTCTTGTTTTAGATAATATTATTTCATGGGTTTTGCTCCTTTCAAGTTTTATTCGGAAGAGAACAAATTATATGAAGGCACTCATTTTTAAGTGGTTAACATATTGGAGAAAAACTAGTACTGACGAATATTTGATGCTCGCTAATTACAATAAATAGTTCGGGTTTCAGAAAATTATTATTATAAAGGTATTCAGAAAGACTACAGAATGAAATGTTAACTAAAACGAAATGAGAAGTAAAACACAAAAGAATACACCCAGCTAGCAAGATAACGTTACCATAACGTTGAATTTAGGTTTTTTGTATTGTTACGTGACATCTATCAAAAAATGACGTTACTGATACGAAATTTTAATACGTATATTATACGTATGAATTTATTCGTTTCTGAAACGTGACTCTTTGGTAGGTATAATATGTATGAATTTATTCGTCCCTAAAACGTGGCTTTTTGGTAGGTAAGGCCACGTGTAAGGCAATCTCCTTTAAGACTGCAGTGCCATCGCGTATTTATTTCGAACCTTTCAAATAGACATTAAGACATAACTAACCTTAACCCTACATTTCCGTGCTTAAAATGTGTTTGTTTTAATTGAGTTATGGCAAAAAAATCAAATTATTATTGTTGTGTGCCTCAATGTGATTCTTGGATAAAGAGTAATATGTAATAATTTATCGTTTCATTCTTTCCCTAAAAAGAATAAACAAGATAGAATTATATTCAATGGCAGTTTAGTTGAAAAACGAAATGTATGGAAATATCTTCTAAAAATGGGATAAGAGCCTAGTCCTTATGAAAGTGTGCAGTTTACACTTTAAAAATGAAGATTACTCTAAGGGTATGTTTATGTATTATATAAAGTAGCTATTATATAAATTATTATAATAATTTTGTATCTTCCTCTCACATAAAATTCAAATATATAATAAATGTTTATTTCAAATATTTAATAAATGTGTCAGCATCATGTATGTGGTTTTATTTACACAAAAATTTTAAGTCCTTTTTATATATTATTTATACCGAAAACTAAACTAGAAAGTGACGTTTATGTGACGTTAAAAAGGTTACGTAGAAATAACGTAAACTTGTTACGTAATATCGCTGTGACTTTTATACGTATATTTTAGGTAAAATTTGATGTAACTTTTGACGTAACTTCTCCCAAAATGTTGACGTTTGTTTGACGTCATATATACGAACATTGTTAGCTGGGCAATAGGATAAATTATAGAAAGGAGATGGAACATTGTAACGTTACAATACCACGAACATAGGGAATAATACCACATATATTGATATGTCGAAAACTGGTTTTGTTTTGTTTGACAAAACAAGTAGGTATTAGGAAGATTAACAATCAAATAAAAGGCAGGGCGACTGTCGTATGGATAGACCAGGACATTTAGAACAAAAAACACCGGAATATATCGATTTTTAACCCGGGAGCAGTCGCGCTCACTTCTGCCACGTAAGCAGTCGCGCGATTAGATTAAGTCTAACAATATGAATTTAAGTACGAATTTAAACCAAATTTCTATTTTATAATATTTTTATTTATTTGTTATGTTAAAAATATCTATTTCTAACAATTTTAAAGCTAATTGGTTCTCACCAAGCCATAGATTCCACAAAAAAATTAAAATTAATTTTTTTTTTAAATACATATGCATTACTAAAATTTTCCTCGAAGCACTTACGAGGGTAAGGTTATGTTGCAAAATTTTTCATCAAGTTATCACGGAAAAGGATAAAATATTAGATTTTTTCTAACGGCGCGACTGCTCCCGGGTTAACTACAGCACCTACCGACTTGCAACTTTTTGCATGAAGTTCCTGATCACGTCAGGACAAAAATCTACAATTAGTCCAGAAAGTCACTGCGCATCCGCTAGGAAAAATATTCTGACTCGGATGTTTTGCACAATCTTACTCAAAAAGTACTCCTTTTAACAAAAATTTGCATGTGGCCAGGACCAACAGGTGGTCAAAAATTTTTTAAACGTTTTTTTTTTTTGTTTTTTTACTAAAATTATTTTTTTTTTGCATGGGAAAAAGTTTTTTTTTAGGTTTTTTGGATCATTCCAAACAGAAAAGGTCTTTAGTGACTTTTCTTTAAAAATGATAGTTTTTGACATATAAGCGATTAAAAATTGAAAAATTGCGAAATCGGCCATTTTTAACCCTCAAAAACTATGTGAAAAACTGAAAATTTTAATGTTGCCAAGGTAGGTAGATATTCTTTAAACATCGATTGATGAAATCCCGAAGAGTTTTTTGCAATACAATATTCAAAACTCCTTTGTTTTTTAATTGCTAATCAAGCGTGCGCGACACTATTTTCTGCGACAGTATGGTGCAAATGAAAGGAATAAATTCGTTATTTCGTAAACCGGCGACTTTAAGGAAAAATCCCGAAACAGGTCGATTTTTATTTTTAAGTTATTATATTGTAGCATATATGGTATACTAGTGACTTCATCGATCTGGACGTGATGAAGTAATCGATGATTTTTTTAAATGAGAATATTGGTCGTGTTGTAGCTCATTTGAAAGGTTCTTCAATTCTCTATTCAGTAATGTAAACATTTACATAATTATTTATACAGGGTGTCCTTCTACTTCTTTTTTTGTCAAATAAGTTAATTTAATAAAAAATTGTTGGAAAAATTGTGTAAATAAATGTGTAAATGTTTATATTACTGAATATAGAATTGAAGAACCTTTCAAATGAGCTTGCACACGACCCCTACTCTCATTTAAAAAATCATCGATTACGTCACCACGTCCAGATGGATGACGTCACTAGTATACCACATATGCCACAATATCATAGCTTAAAAATAAAAATCGACCTGTTTCGGGATTTTTCCTTAAAGTCGCCGGTTTACGAAATAACGAATTTATTCCTTTCATTTGCACCATACTGTCGCAGAAAATAGTGTCGCGCACGCTTGATTAGCAATTAAAAAACAAAGGAGTTTTGAATATTGTATTGCAAAAAACTCTTCGGGATTTCATCAATCGATGTTTAAAGAATATCTACCTACCTTGGCAACATTCAAATTTTCAGTTTTTCACATAGTTTTTGAGGGTTAAAAATGGCCGATTTCGCAATTTTTCAATTTTTAATCGCTTATATGTCAAAAACTATCATTTTTAGAGAAAAGTCACTAAAGACCTTTTCTGTTTGGAATGATCCATAAACCCTAAAAAAACTTTTTTCCATGCAAAAAAAAATTATTTTAGGAAAAAACAAAAAAAAAAACGTTTAAAAAATTTTTGACCATTTTTTGGTCCTGGCAATATGCAAATTTATAAAAGGAGTCCTTTTTGAGTAAGATTGTGCAACAAATCCGAATCAGAATATTTTTTACTAGCGGATGCGCAGTGGCTTTCTGGACTAAATAGAAAAATGAGTTTTTGGGATCGCCAACCACCAGAGCACCTGGTACCTAGGGGTACAGCTAATGCACGTCGTCTTCTGGAGCTAGTTTCGGCACGAAATTTATGCAAACAGATTACTCGAGTGTTTTTGGGGTCGCTGAACACGAATTTCTCATTAGAACCGACCCACGCATCACCTGGTATCCAGGGCACTGCTAAGGCACGTCATTTTCTAGAGTTTCGAGGGTTTTCGGCACTAAATTGATGCAAACTGATTACTCAGGGCTTTTTAGGGCTGCTGAACATGAATATGACGTCAAAAACGACTCTCAGAGCAGCTAGTGCGCAGAAGATTGCTATGCAAGTCATCCTCTGGAATTTCAAGGCTTTCCAACACTAAATGGATTCAAACAGAGTACGGGGGTTTCTGAACAAGAATATAACGTAAGTGAAGGCCTCTGGAGTATCTGGTGCCCACAATAACGAATAACAACGTCGATGTAAATATGATAAATGATATGATAAATCATAAATGTGTCAATTTTATTAATTTTAAATGTGAAATGTCCTCTAAAGTGTTGAACTTCGTAATTGTAAAAAATAAAGAGCTGGCTTGTAGGAAACAAACGATATTATTATATATTTTTTATTTGTATCCGCCCTGGAGACCAGATACTCCAGAGGCTTTCACCTACGTCACAATCGGTTACTGAACAGGAATATGATATCTCATCCGACTCTCGAAGCACCTAGTCCTCAGGATACTGTGATGCACGTCATCTTCTATCTATGGACTATATTCCATGATTCCATCCTAAATTAATGCAGAGTACCTATTCGGGATTGATATGAACCTTATATCGAATATGGCAACAAGTGAAAAATTACGAGCATTCCTTATTGTTTGACTTTTTCTTCACTTAACTCAGAACTATTATTATACAAAGGTTGATCATAACGGGCTCTTGACTATATCACTTAATGAAAAACTAGGACTTCTATTGTAGTAGTACATTCTAGGACTATATTCAAGGACTTTTATTTTGTCATAAGATGTATTCATGCAGGTATGATGACAGCAATAAGCAATATTTAGCGAAACATAATAGGTCATGTAAAAAATACGTAACGATTGTAGATCAGCATTTCTCGACATGTGAGATGCGCCCACTTAGGGGAACGCTATAACTCTTAAGTAAGATAAAAAACGATAAATACTAATAAAAAAATTTAATTCACAGAAAGAAACTCAAAATGATTTCATTCTGACATTGCAAAAAGTAATTACAGCAAAGTTTGTTTAGCAGTAAATGGTTGACTTCAATTCGTGCGGTCGTAAATATTATTAAATTTATCTGACTTGGCCCATTGTTAAGACCGGTCCGGAGCTATAAGCAACCGAGGTAGACAGAGTTGGTCTTTTGACAATTAACACTGACTACTAGACGGTACTCCTATAATAAAGCAAAGCATCCACCAAATTTACAATAATTACGACGACAAAAACAAAAAAACGGATGTAAAATATATTGCTTTGCCTTATATACCTACCCGAAATTAATGTTTTCAAATGAGTTTTAAAATAAATTAAATTATTTTAATTGCTAAGATTATAGAAAAACAAACATTCAAACATATTGAAATTTTACCTGAAACCGGGCCTTTTATACTATTGAAGTACCAGTACCTACAAGTATTGACCATTGAATTCAACCATTTACTGCTAAACAAACTTTACATGTTTAGACTAATATATTATTTAATTATTATAATTATCATTGTATTAGTATGTACTGTCAAATGCCTTATGAAACTACAGTGGGTGGCCAAATTATTAGGGACAGTACAAGAATTTTTAATTTTTTGAATTTTTTACCAAGTAATTGGCTTTAAGGCTTGTATTTAATTTTTGTATAAGAGAGTGAGATATTAAGATCACAAAACCATTGTGTTTTGTTATTAAAACCATTTATTTTTTTACAAAAAAATCCCTAATTTTAACCTTTAGTGATGCCATCCTTTGCTGCAGTTACAGCTTCTACGCGTGAGGCATGTTCTGAATACAAGCTTCTGCGTTATTTTATAAGCTTGGGTTGTGATGCTATTCTTTAATAAGGGCTTTAATCAGCTGGTGATAATATCTTTGTGACCCCCACACAAAAACGAAAAAGACCAGCAACCTCAAGAATAAAGGGCATCTCTAGGCGATGCCGGAAAGAAATTTAAGAGAAGGCTGTCACAATAGAAAAGAGTGGGTATTTGGGAACGGATGTATACGCTTTTTGAAAACTCATGAATTTTACAAGTTAGACAAATAGGCAATAAAAATGGCATATTTATTTTTTCCCCACACGATTACTTAATTTTTTATTAGAAAATCAAATTTGTCAAAATCAGAATTTTAACCTAAAAATGAAATCACGGTTTAACTCGCTACAACTCTGTTCCATTTTAATATTTTTTTTCTGAAATTTTACAGCACATATCTCTTACCATTGTGAAGACTATGAAAATTTAAAAATTGTTGTAGAGTTTTTCTTCTCGTAAAAGTTATGAATTTAAAAAAAAATAAAAGGTGCAGATTCGTGAATTGCAAAGTTAAATTGCAAAAATTAAATGAAAAAATTAAAAATTTATCTATTTGATCACGTCTATGTTATAGAGTCCAAAGAGAAGTGTTATCTAGAGTTTTAGAGCTAGACGTGTTATAGAAAAAAAAATGGTGAATAAAACCATAAAAATAAAAAAAATTAGACAACGTTTTTCTTAAAATTAAAAGTTTCACCATTTTTTTTATAACACGTCTAGATCTAAAACTCCCTATAACACTTCTCTTTGGACTCTATAGTTTAACATAGACGTGATAAAATAGATGTATTTTAAATTTTTTCACTTAAGTTTTGCGATTTAACTTTGCAATTCACGAATCTGCACCTTTTATTTTTAAAAATTCATAACTTTTACGAGAAGAAGACTGAAAGTCTACTACAACAATTTTCAGTCTTCACAATGGTAAGAGATATGTGCTGTAAAAATTTCAGAAAAAGAAATATTAAAATGGAACAAAGTTGTAGCGAGTTAAACCGTGATTTTATTTTTTTTTTCATTTTTTGGTTAAAATTCCGATTTTGACTGATTTTTTAATAAAAAATTAAGTAATCGTGTGGGGAAAAAATAAATACGCCATTTTAATTGCCTATTTGTCTAATTTGTAAAATTTATATTAGAGTTTTCAAAAAGCGTATACAGGGTGAAATTTTTTCTAAGACCAAAACGAACTAATTTTTTAAATCCGGGCCTGATTTTTTTCTAGTTTGAATAAATCAGTTGATTGGGTGGTAACATAAATTAAATATTTGTCAAAAAAAAATAATTTTTGTAATAAAAGTTAATTTTTTTAAATCTAAGGTTCACTTTACCAAACTTTTAATTATTCATAGTCAAATTAATTTTTTTTTTAAATTAAGTAATCGTGTGGGGAAAAAATAAATACCCGATTTTATTTGCGTATTTGTCTAATTTGTAAAATTCATATTAGAGTTTTCAAAAAGCGGATACAGGGTGAAATTTTTTCTAAGACGAAAACGAACTAATTTTTTGAATCCGGGCCTGATTTTTTTCCAGTTTGAATAAATCAGTTGATTGGGTGGTAACATAAATATTTGTTAAAAAAATATATTTTTGGAATAAAAGTTAATTTTTTTAAATCTATGGTTCACTTTACCAAACCTTTAATTCATCGTCAAATTTGATTTTCTTATAAAAAATTAAGTAGTCGTGTGGGGAAAAAACAAATATGCCATTTTAATTGCCTATTTGTCTAATTTCTACAAGGTGAAATTTTTTCTACGACCCAAACGAACTAATTTTTTAAAGCCGGACCTGATTTTTCTCTAGTTTGAATAAATCATTTGATTAGGTGGTAACAGTGGCGGCTTTTGAGGGTAGGCAGGATAGGCCGGGCCTACCCAATAATTTTAAGAGCTTTAAAATTGAAAAACATATATTCAAAAATTATGTTAATGCATGTAAATAACTTTTAAATGTACTAAATCACTCAATACATTAGCTTCCGTTAAAACAAATATGTTATATATTATCACAGAAAGCATTGAATAGTATCCAGGCATTTTAAATATCATTAATAGGCCCGTTCGGAGCCGGCCGACCCCGCTCACATAAGATCTACGTACAAAAAGCGTTTGAAGTTAAGCAGCTAGCCGGACAACGATTTATATTGTCGTGTTATGCTTGCTGTTTAGGCACCACACGATCGGGCCTTCGCCGACCATCGTTGCCACTTGTAACGTAATTATCGAATTGTAATATAAATTTTCTTTTAAATTATGATAAAAAAATATGTAACATAATCTATAATTGTAACATATTTTTAAATAAAACAACACAAGTGCACGGTTGCGCAAATGAATTTAAAAAAATTCGTAAAATTCGAAAAAAAAATCACATTTGCATGACTTCTATATCGCCTGATTGTATGCAACTTATACAATGTGGAAGGCACTTATGGAATAAAATTATTTCTGTCCTTGTTTCAAAAAATTATAAAAAACGCTGAGACTCTGATTTTTAAATAAAAATGTGCACTTTTTAAACATAAATATAAATATACAGGGTGATCCTTGCAAGTCTAGCAGAGCCCATATGCTTTATTTTTAATGGAACACCCCATATATTCTTATATTTTTAAAAGCTGCTTAACAACCTGATTTTAGTGAACTATATCATGTAGGGTGTATTATGAACAATACAGGGTGAAATTTTGAAATTAACAAGTATGGAAACCACTTATGGAATAAAATTGTTTGTGCCCTTATTTTAAAAAATTTTAAAAAAATACTGGCATACGTCAACATTTAAATTCAAATAGGCGCTTTACAAACAAAAATTTAAATATAGAGGGTGATTCACGCAAGTACAGTATCTTCCATGATCTTTAGTTTTAATGGATCCCCCTGTATATTTTTAGAATCTGCTAAAGAACCTCATCTCAAAAAAGTATATTATTATTAATTTCAAAATTTTATGTAGGTATTTAATAGGTATCTTGACGAAAATTATACATAATTTTAAAATTTCACCTTGTATTATTCATAATAGATCCTACATAATAGGTGCACACTTTTTTGATATGAGGTTGTTTAGCAGATTCTAAAAATATAAAAATATATAGGGTGATCCATTAAAACTAAAGATCATTAACTATGCCGTACTTGCGTGAACCACCCTGTATATTTTACTTTATGTTTGTAAAACGCACATTTGAATTTAAAAGTTGACATGTAGAGAACAAGAATGAATAAAGGCCTTATTTTATTATTATTATGTCCCAGTATTTTTTATAATTTTTTAAAATAAGGACACAAATAATTTTATTCCATAAGTGGTTTCCATATTTGTTACTTTCAAAATTTCACCTTGTATTATTCATAATACATCCTGCATGATATAGTTAGTTGAAATCAGGTTGCTAAGCAGCTTTTAAAAATATAAGAATATACAGGGTGTTCCATTAAAAATAAATCTTATGGACTCTGCTAGACTTGCAAGGATCACCCTGTATATTTAAATTTATGTTTAAAAAGTGCACATTTTTATTTAGAAATCGACGGGTCTCAGCATTTTTTTATAATTTTTTGAAACAAGGACAGAAATAATTTTATTCCATAAGTGCCTTCCACTCTGTATATGGCAACACTATCTCCGAGCATTAGTTCAATTTTCACTGTTATCTGTTATTACTAGTTGCACTAGTAATAAAAAAAGTATGTATTACACACACTGGCGGCTATTTTTTTGGAAGGGTCATGGATCTTGAGGGTGATTACTTTTCTCTGATGCAAGGTCACTTTTAGTCTTACCACCAATAGGATAAGTGGGTTTTCAAATATTTTTTGGGGGGGGGTCATGACCCCTCCCTCTGGATCCGTCACTGATTACACAAAGCTATATGTAATTTTCTGGCTTGGCCTACCCAAAATTTTACCCCACCAACCGCCACTGGGTGGTAATAGTGTAACGATTGACCAAAATAAGAGACACATCGATCTGACCGTTCAAAAATTATGACGAATAGAAGTTTCTGTCAAAATGCGAAACTCGCCCTGTATATTATTAAACAATGGGAGCAGACACTTTTTAATGGTCATTTGTTCCCAGCTAGCAAGATAACGTTACATTAACGTTAAATTTAGGTTTTTTTGTATTGTTACGTAACATCTATCAAAAAATGACGTTACTGATACGAAATTTTAATACGTATATTATACGTATGAATCTATTCGTTTCTGAAACGTGGCTCTTTGGTAGGTTTTAATGCGTATGAATTTATTCGTCTCTAACACGTGGCTTTTTGGTAGGTATAGACACGTATAAGATCTCGTTTGAGATTGCAGCGCCATCGCGTATTTATTTTGAACCTTTCATTAATACCTAACCTTACATTTCCGTGATTAAAATCGTGTTTGTTTTTATGGAGTATGGAGTTATGTCAACAAAATCGAATTATTATTGTTGTGTGCCGTGCCTCAATGTGATTCTTGGATAAAGCGTACCTAATAGTAATTTATCGTTTCATTCTTTCCCTATAATAGGATAAACAAAATAGAATTCTATTCAATGACAGTTTAGTTGAAAAACAAAATGTATGGAAATATCTTCTAAAAATGGGGAAGCAGCCTAGTCCTTATATGAAAGTGTGCAGTTTGGTGCAGTTTACGAATGAAGATTACTTCAAGGGTATGTTTATGTATTGTAATATAAAGTAGCTATTAATATTTTTGTCTCTTTCTCTCACATAAAAGTCAAATATATAATAAATGTTTATTTCAAATATTTAATAAATGTGTCAGCACCATGTTTGTGGTTTTATTTACACAATAATTTTAAGCCCTATTTATAAATATCATTTATACCGAAAATTCTCCTAAAAAGTGACGTTTTTGTGACGTTAAAAAGGTTACGTAGAAATAACGTAAATTTGTTACGTAACATCGCTGTGACTTTTATACGTATATTTTAGGTAAAATTTGATGTAACTTTTGACGTAACTTCTCCCAAAATGTTGACGTTTGTTTGACGTTATATATACGAACACTGTTAGCTGGGTTATTCCCCATAGGGGCCTCTATACGAGGTAGGAGTATGTACAGTTCCTCATGACTCACCCTGTATTATAAATGGTCACTCTCCTAGCAGTTCTTTATCCATATTCAGTTGGGACCTATATTTTTTCTTTAATGGAACCGCCGCAGAGAGCTCGGCTTCACAAAGAGGATATTGAAAATGCCAATGTTAATAATGTTTTCAGTGGAGAAAAAGTTTTATCTACTACCGCCCAAAAATAAAAGAGATTTATTACTAAATTCTCTCTTGATTTTGCCGCTTGGAGATAAGTCTCGTAACTTGATACCTATATGTCACCAAGAAAATACTTTTTACAATTCTTTGACAACACGGCTAAATAACTTTTTATTGTTACAAAAACAATTTTCACACACTGTTCATCCTATTTTTTTGTCGCATTTCTGCTCCATAACTTCAACTTTCTACAAAAAGCACCAACTTTATCACTGGTATCCTACATACCTATAAATATGTGTTTGTTCCTTCAAGTTGTAGATTCAACAGTGGCGTAACAAACTCCGTCTCGCCCCCCCCCCGCAGAATTGGAAATGGGCCCCCTTTAAAACATTACTAAATGCGACATGTGTAACAAATACCTGTATGTGTTACAGCCCAGTAAATCAACGTAAAATATGGCGATACCGTGTAATTTTCAGTGTCACCACCGAAGTGGTCAACTTAAGACTTTTCGAGTTAATTATGAGTAAAAATGTCTATTTTTCAACAAGAAATCCACGTTTTTAGGCAATTTTTCACAAATAGTTTAAAGAGTAAGTATTCAATCGAAAAGAATATTGTTAGCAAAAATGTATCTAGCTTATAAAAAATGAAACAAAACTGAAGTCTATCGACTCAGTAAAACAAAAGTTGTAGCTCATGAAAAGTTTTAATTATTCGTCAAGTTCCAAATCGAATATTTCAACGTGAAATAACCAAAAAATGAAATACTCTTCGGGAAAACTCATTAGAACTTTTTTAAAGTGTCTAAAAGAAGCTTTATTTTTTACAAAAGTTTCTAGCATCAAAACTAAGCCAGTTACACTCAAAATACAGTTAATCCCCTTATTTTGGTAAAAAAAATTGTGAAAATCTCCCCCTATTTAGCACCCCAAATGAAACTAATAATTATCGCCTTACAAATTACCTAACTTTTCTATTTAAGCTGTAAGTGTCACCGGTTCAAAGTGCTTATTTTTAAAAGGGTTCTAGTTGAAGGGCTTGAACGAGTCACTAATCACAAGTATATGCAAATGTTAAACAGCCATATCTTAACCAATTTTTGTCTTACAGAAAACCAAAATAAAGCCAAAATCTTTATAAAAGCAAGACCTACATTTCTTTACTCTTTGAAATTTTTCGTATCACTAATACTTTTTAAGTTATTTTGAAAAAAAGGCATTTTTCCAAAATAAAAAAAACTTTTTTTACTATGAAACCAAATTTTTTCGAAAATAAGAACTTCGAACCGGTCAACCTTACAGATCATATAAATAATAAATATTTAAAGTAAATGCGCTAAAGCGCTAATGACAAATTTTATTTGGGGTGCGAAATAGGGGCAGATTTTCACGATTTTTTTTACCAAAATAAGGGGCCAACCTTCTTTTGAGCGTAAGTCGGATAGTTTTGGTGCTAGAAAGTTTTATAAAAAATAAAAATTTTTTTTGAAACATTTAAACAAAAAAGTTTTAATGAGTTTTTCCCGAAAATTGCTTCATTTTTTTGTTATTTTAGGTTGAGATATTCGATTTGGAATTGGACGAATAAGAATAATTTTTCATGAGCTTCAACTGTGCTTTTACTGTGTCGATAGACTTCATGATAGTACACCATTTTTTTGTATCTTATAAGTTACATTTTTGCTACAAATATTTTTTCGATACGTATCTAATATTTAATTCGATAAATACTTATTTTTGAAGACTAAGTTTTTCAACCTAATAAAAATATTTGTAAATTAAATATTTTTAAAAGATTTTTAATTGAAAAACTTTATTGGCCCATTTCCTGGTGACAACCTCCAAGGCTTCTACAATATGCAAGCCAAATGGATGCTGCAGTGAAGACTAAAGGGAAGGAATTCTACACTATGCAATTCACAACCCCCGTCTGCAGCGTGGTAAAGTTCCAACGGAAAATGGACCTAGTTACTCTATAGGAGTAATACTAATATAAAAATAAAAATGTATACCATTTTTATTCATTCAGTTGCGGTGCGAAACCAAAACTGTCTTAATTTTTACTCAGATCAGAGAGTGCAGCCAGCACTCTTATCGACGATTTCACCTCTTATTAGAGGTTCATCAGAGACTGCATAGGCTGCTTTTCTCTGGCCCAGGTAAAAATTTTCGACATATCCATCTCCCACCGCAACTGACGAGATGGTAGTAGGTGCATAGCGGCATCTGCTAAATAAAAGACTAAGTTTTTCAACCTAATAAAAATATTTGTAAATTAAATATTTTTAAAAGATTTTTATTGTGAATTGCATAGTGTAGAATCCCTTCCCTTTAGTCTTCACTGCAGCATCCATTTGGCTTGCATATTGTAGAAGCCTTGGAGGTTGTCACCAGGAAATGGGCCAATAAAGTTTTTCAATTAAAAATCTTTTAAAAGAAATATTTAATTTACAAATATTTTTATTAGGTTGAAAAACTTAGTATTTTATTTAGCAGATGCCGCTATGCACCTACTACCATCTCGTCAGTTGCGGTGGGAGATGGATATGTCGAAAAATTTTACCTGGGCCAGAGAAAACCAGCCTATGCAGTCTCTGATGAACCTCTAATAAGAGGTGAAATCGTCGATAAGAGTGCTGGCTGCACTCTCTGATCTGAGTAAAAATTAAGACAGTTTTGGTTTCGCACCGCAACTGAATGAATAAAAATGGTATACATTTTTATTTTTATATTAGTATTACTCCTATAGAGTAACTAGGTCCATTTTCCGTTGGAACTTTACCACGCTGCAGACGGGGGTTGTGAATTGCATAGTGTAGAATTCCTTCCCTTTAGTCTTCACTGCAGCATCCATTTGGCTTGCATATTGTAGAAGCCTTGGAGGTTGTCACCAGGAAATGGGCCAATAAAGTTTTTCAATTAAAAATCTTTTAAAAATATTTAATTTACAAATATTTTTATTAGGTTGAAAAACTTAGTCTTTTATTTAGCAGATGCCGCTATGCACCTACTACCATCTCGTCAGTTGCGGTGGGAGATGGATATGTCGAAAATTTTTACCTGGGCCAGAGAAAAGCAGCCTATGCAGTCTTTGATGAACCTCTAATAAGAGGTGAAATCGTCGATAAGAGTGCTGGCTGCACTCTCTGATCTGAGTAAAAATTAAGACAGTTTTGGTTTCGCACCGCAACTGAATGAATAAAAATGGTATACATTTTTATTTTTACTTATTTTTGAGTTATTTGCAAAAAACCCGTCTGAAAACGTTGTATTTTTTTGTTGAAAAATAAACATTTTCACTCGCAAATCACTTGAAAAGTATTAACATAGATAAAGAAACTATATAGAACAAAAGTTGCTTATGATTAGTCAATTTATACATTTCCGGACTTATTTTAAACGTATGTTTTTCACCCCAAGGAGAGGTGTCACGCCTCGAAGTAAAATCAACCAACGGCATAAATCCAACTTTGAAGTGGAGTATAACTAGAACCTAAATTAAAATTGTAAAGCAAATACGTCCGTCGCGTCGTGACGCTGATAATTTCACTCCAAAACTGTCATTTACTGAGCTATTGGTGTATTCATGCATTGTTTATGACGACTTACATTTTTCATCTTTATTGGTATAGAATAAAATAGAAAAAAAAATACTAAATGATTACATTAGTATTATTCTGTGAGATGAACAACTTTCTTCGTGCACTATCTACTATCAGCGAATATATCTACAATTTTATTAATTCGGATGGATAACTTCATTTTTAATACTGCACTGCTTAAAAAACGTATGTATGCAAATAATACAACAACACATGTCATGTTTACATATATTAGACAACAAGATGGGGCCCTTGACATATATGGGGCCCGTAAACTTCATGCTGCAAGGGGCCTCTGTTACACCTCTGGATAATTGTATCGAAATACCAAACGTAGGTAAAGATTAAAAACAAAAACCCATTTCTAGATTTAGAAATATTGTTCTAAAATTCGGCAAATTGCAATTCTCAAATCTTTCAATAGTCGCGTACAAAGCATTATAGTTTATTGTCTCCACCCATAAAAGTTCGTGAGACCGGAAAGGATTAAGTTTCTAGATATGAGATTATTCACTTGCCGAATACGCCTATTTAGAAATTTACGTTTTTAAATTTAAACACACAAAGTAAAATCATATACCCTATAACAGATTTTTACATAATATCAGACGACAAGATGGGGCCCCAGGTCGATTGGGCCCCCCCGCAAGTTTCACGCTGCGGGGCCTCTGTTCCGCCCCTGGATTCAAAGTATTTAATTTCTCGAATCAACCTTCTAGAAAGTTACCTACTACGCTACAGTAATATTATATTATGTATTACGAAAATTGAGGAAAATAGGAGTAAATAAAAACTCCAATAGAGAAATAAGTTCGTTTATTTCAAATAAATTTTGAACCATTTTTAAAATATTACAGCAAAAAGTAAAACTTATTACCTAAAGATAAGTTATTATTCCCTAAGCATTTCAAATGTACCTATATTATAGTCCACTTCCTCACGACTTTTGCTCCATGTTTTAAAGAACCGCTTTAATTGACATGAAATTTGACATACACATAGCTAATATGTGAAAGAAATAAAGTGATATTGTGCCGATGTATGCTTTTCCCATGGGGATAAGTTTCACCCCTTCTCAGGAGTTGCTGCTTCATTTTTTTGGTTATTTCACATTGAAATATTCGATTTGGAATTTGACGATAATATACATATTTTTGTTTAGCTACAACTCTCCTTGTACTAGGTCTAGAGACCTTAGTCATACACCATTTTTTTCACTTTTTTATCATCTATATTTTTGCTGAGAATGCTTTTTTCGATAAAATATTTACTTTATGAGTTATATGCGAAAAACCGTCCAAAAACGTGTTTTTTTTTTGGTTGAAAAATGAACATATTCACTCGCAAATAACTCGAAGAGTATTAACTTATTGAAAAAACGCTATAAAATAAAAGTTGCTTAGAATTAGTCAGTTTATCCATTTCCGGACTTATTTTGAACGTATATTTTTTCACCCCCGAGAAGAGGTGAAACTCACCCCAAGGGCACAATATCACTTTTTTTCTGTGACATGTTAGCTAAGATTTACAGGTTTTGCAATATTTTACCGTTAGTAAACGGGCTACTAGGTATGGGACCTTTTTTATGTCACAAAATTAAAATGATATAAAGAAAATATAAATAAATATAAACAAATGAATATAAATAAATCTGAACATAAACATTCTAGAATTCCATATAAATATATTTTTGTTAGGGGAACTAAAGATATGTCAGACCCGCTATTTTGTTAAAGTAGTTTGTTGCTTCTGCTACTGCTAAAGGAAAATATCAGTAAAATAGCTGGTACTTTAATAGCATTTGCTTTTTTAGCATTATTCAACGATTTCATGACAATATAAGAAAATCAATCATATTTGTTTGTGTCTCAAACCGCATTTTCGTTGGTATTTAATGTGAACATATAAATAGTAGGTAGCAACACGTAGGGCAAGATTTAATAAATAACTGTGCTCGATACCTGACTTGTATTTCATTTGTCCATTATATATTTTTCCACATTTTCTGAATTTTATTTTGGTATCGTACGGGTATTTTACTAGAAAATTTGGAAAAAACCGAATACCAATACCAGTGCGCATCCAAATCACAAATACAAAGTGAATTTGGTCGTACTGTAATCGGTTTTGACAGTACTTTCACAACATCAACGGATAAAATGACAATTGTAATTCTAGGTTAGTAGGTACCTATTTTTCAATGACGTACCTAAATATAAATGTTTTATGTCGTTGGTATATTCGGACATTGTATAGTAAAATTTTATTTTATATTTATTTATTTTTTCAGTAAAATATTTTAAATATTAATATTCCGGCAAATATTGATATGTATAATAATATTGATGCTGTTCTGAAGCTATTTCCTTGGGGCATTTTTTATGATTAACTATTTATATGGGAAATAAGCCACAATTAAATTGAAAAAATAATTTTATTAACGTTTCGACGCCCAAATCGGGTATCGTTGTCAAAATACAAAATACTACCTACTAAATTAAACAAAAATGTTGCAAAGTAAAAAAATTCTTCTAATAATTTATTTAATCTGACTCATTTATATTGGCAATTCAGACGTATATTATACATTTTAAAGTAGAAGACTTTAAAATAATATCGCCAATATTTATGAGTTGCGTTCCTGAGACGACTTTACTAAAAGATAGTTCATTCGATTACATGAAATCAATCCCAACTCAAGAATATCCGTCACAAAAAAAATCATAGCATGTGATCTGTCTTTAAAAAGACAACCAAATGCAACGATGACAGTAAAATTCTCGCGTTAGAAATTCCATAGTAAATCACGAGGGAAAACCAGGAAAAAACCTCGTGATACTATTCCGACATCGTAAGTATTTGGTCTTACATTTAATTTACTTTCAAAAACTAATACCAAATTCTGACCTTAATAGGTTTAAATTGAAGCTATTAATGCAAGAAGGTGTTAACTTACATATTTGTAAATTTGATCTTATCAAATGCAAATAGGTGTTAACATCCATTTCTATTAAGTAGTAAAGCCTTTTGTTAAAAGATGGCATTAATAGCCCTAAAAATGTATATAAAAAAGGAGTTAATATCCCATTATCAAAGAACCTGAAGTGCATAAAGGTGATAACTCTCGACGTATCTGCAAGAAGGTGTCAACAGAGCAGTTAACACCTTTTTGCAGAATATGCAGAAGAAAATCTGCCTATTTTTGCGCGGTAAATCAAGCATTAATTGTTTATCAGGTGTTATTACATGCCGTTGTGTTTGTTTTCGGTGCAATTATTTTGTTGTGAGAGATGAGAAATGAAAAAAAAAAGAACAACAAGGCTGCTGGAAAATCATAAATAAACTATAAAGGTCAGGTGCAGTCAGCTAAAAAGTCAAGTGTAGGTAAGCTGTTGTGTAAAGAAAAATGTCGACTAAAATGTGATTCACGTTTTACGGATGAAGATAGAAGCTTACTATTTATTATTCTACAAAATGACGACAAAAATCTGTACTTGTTTAGTTTGATGAAACCTATTGGAGTAAAGAGGCCCACTTTACATGCTGTTTGCACAAATTCTTACGAATATTTTTTTAAATAGATGAAGAATCTTGGAAGGTTTGTAAAGACGCAGTTTTATCTATGCTTAATATTGGTCTAAAAAATTTGATTTAATTCGAAATCAAATAACAGCTGATAAATTAACTGCAAAAAAGGACGAAAGAGGTCGTCATCACAATCGGCCAAAAGCAATACGAGCAAAAACCAAAATGATTGTTCATGAACATATTAAGTCTTTCTCAGCAGAAATGTCCCACTATGCTCGTAATAAGAACCCTTCTCGGCTGTATTTATCACCCACCTTATCAGTAAATAAGATGTTCGAGTTATACGAAGCGTACTGTGTCAGGAGGAAACTGGAGAATGTTGTGTCAGAAGAAATGTACAGGAGAATATTTGTTAAAGATTTTAACTTGGGATTTGGTACTCCCCGATCGGATACTCGTAAAGTCTGCGACTCTGGTAAAGCAACAGATGGACATTCTGAGAAATTTAAGGAAGCCTTTGAAGAACAAAAAAAAAAGATATGAAGTTGGCTAAAACTGATGTTATACCTATACATTACTTTTGACATGCAAAAAACTTTTCCATTACCTAAAATCTCCACTAGACTGCTTTTTATTTAAGGTAGGTATGGCTCTATAACTTAGGAGTGTACGTTATTAACAAAAACCAGCCAAACGGCAAGGGGTATTTTCATCTTTGGACAGAAGACAAGGGAGGTCGTGGACCTGAGGAAGTTGGAAGTTGCATGCTAGCATTCTTAACCACTCTGAAACCACAGCAAAAACATCTTGTAGTCTGGAGTGACTCAGCAGGTGGTCAAAACAAAAACTGGTTTATTATATGTGTTTGGCATTACTTGATAAAACAAGGTGTTTTTGATACAATAGAACATAAAAAATTCCCTGAAGTGGGCTATATATTTATGGATTCCGACCGGGATTTTGTTTGCTTTCGAAAAAGTAAGAAAGCATCAGAATATTTACACAGTGGATGAGTATGTAAACACCATGGTACAGTGCAGGAGAAAAACTCCTTTTCATATTATTAGAATGGAATATAAGTTTGTGGATGTAAAACAATTCCTAATAAATTGAAACTAATAAATAAAAAAAAGCTGACAATGGTGAAAAAATATCATTTAAAGAATGTAAAGTGGATAAAAATTACGGAATTTGGTAAAACAAAGTACAGATATTCTCTAAATGATGATGACAATTGGAAAGAAGTTTCCATTTTAAAAAGTAAAGGAACTGCAACGCGCCAGTCAACTTCAAGTAGAGGTGAAATCTTGTGGCCAGTGAATAAAAGTAGGCCAATAGCATCTAAAAAATATGAAAATATTCAACAGCAAATGCCATACATTCCAGAAAACTTCCGGACTTTTTACCATGGCCTCAGAAAAGAAGACGATAATTAAATCCTTTTTTTATTAACTATAAGTTACACAAATTTTCTAGTTTTTTTAACAATAAACTTTTTTGAACTCCTTTTTATGTGTTATTTGATTCTCAAATGTAAAAATATGTTTGTACAAAAAGGTGTTAACTTACATTTTTTTCGTAATTTTTATAAAAACTCTCTTAGTCTTATTGATTTATAGGACTATATGTATCCTCAAAAAATTGTGGTTTCATTTACTTAACACTTGTTTTTGTAAAATGCAAATTGAATTATTAGCAAAAAAGTTCTAGTCAATAAACTTTGAACTTAATTATCTCACATTATGTAATTTGCTGGTTAACACCTTCTTGCATTAATAGCTTCAATTATAAATAATATTAATAATACATAGATATACAATAAGTAATACCAAAACATAAAATATGTACGAACTCGAAATGTTATTGACTTACAATCGTGGTATATTCTTTCTATTGACTTCCTCTTTCAGTATGGGTAACCACATTCTACTGCATTCTACCGAGGGATTTGCGACACAATTGGTTTCATTTAGCATAATTAGAGCCGCTTCTTTGATTTTTCTCTTTTTACTATCTAATTCTTTCAGGACTATACTTGAATCTCTCCACTGAACTCTATATTCATTATCCCATGCGTGTTGACATATTTGAGATCTATCAAATTCTCTATTTTTAATATAAGACTGATGTTCACTTATTCTAACGTTTAATGGTCAAATGCAATTCTTTGTTCCTTCTTGTTCATTGTTAGGTTTAGTTTTAGATAGAATAGATCTCAATATATTTGTTGTTTTGAATGTTGTTGAAATGTTGAATTTATTTCCCATTGTTTTAAGTTTCTCGGATAGTCCTTTCATATATGATCTTGATATTTTCCTCGTATGATTTCTTGTGAATGTTGTAGGATCCCGTTTTAAGTTGTTCTGTTCCATTCGATCCATTCTTGACAATTCCTGATTTATAAACGATAAAGGATAATCATTTTTTAATAACACAGATGTTAACAATTGTTTTTCTTCTAAAAATGAATTTTCGTTAGAACAAGTAATTTTGGCTCTATCATATAATGATTTAATGATTCCCTTTTTAACGTTGATGTTGTGATTTGATTTGTAATTGAGATATTTGTTGGTGTGTGTTGGTTTTCTATACACTGAGTCTCATATCCAGTATCCTTCTTTGAGACTAAAACATCGAGAAAAGGCAAAAGGTTATTGTATTCCTTTTCCATTGTAAATTTTATTGCCCCTTTTGATGGTTTATAATATTCAGGAATGTATGCAACAATTCTGATCTATGAGGCTATATTGAAAACCTTAGACCATAAAAACTGATAGACCCGCCGTAATGCTATTCTCTCGTCTCGAAGAGTGAAGCCAACATAAAACGATTCACACAGCTGTGCGTGACGTCAGTTTACGGCAGAAACGTTAGAGATTAGAAGTGTTTATAATAAGGCGTTGTAAACTTTTTAAAGTGTTCCAATTTAAAAAATTCCAGTACATTAATTTTTTAATTTTGGTGTTATCTTGCAGAGCATTTAATTGTACGCAGCGACAAAAAAAAGGGGGAAACACCTAAAATCCAGTTTACAGCAACATAATAAAAAAGCGATTTTTCAAAAAATTGAAGAATTTATAAAGTATCTTAATTCACTCAAATATTCCAACAATGGTGAACCACTGCATCTAAGCCAAAGAAAAACGGGTTTTATTGGTATGATCATTAATTTAAAGTCACTAATGCGAATTTGGAAAAATTACGAAGAGGATAATATGGATGGAGGCCTGAAGTATATTTCGGCCTATAAACTTTCTCAGGATCACTTAGAAGTTTTCTTTAGTTCTATTATAGGAGTCATGGAGGTTACAACAACAACCCAACGGCAAAACAATTTAAAAATGCCTATAAAAGACTCTTAATGCACCCAAGTGTTACAGGATCTACCCAGGCTAATTGTATAGAAAAGGCACCTTCCACAATTTTAGCAATGAGCACAACAAATACTGTGAAAATGAAAACTGTTGATCATCAACTCATTGACAACTTTATAACTGATGAAAATAATAGGGAAATAATAACTAGTAACCATGATTATACTGTAAATAATTTAAGCTTTTCAAAAACAGCCACCTTATGTTTGTGATGTTGTTGACTATATCGCTGGGTTTGTAGTTAAGAAGTTAAGAAAACATTAGATTGTGACATAGTATGTTTGTGTGCAATTGAATGTGATAATTTACAATGTACATTCATAAGACACAAAAATTATAGCATATCAAATTTTTTTTTAATTCAACCTTCTAAAGGCGTCATTCATATTTGCAAAATTGCTGAAAGCGAAATTAGAATTATATAGGTATAATTCAAAAAAATTGAACGATGCTAAATGAATGACAAAATTGATCTTAAACGTGCATGGTTCTGTGTTTAACGAATACAAAGAACATATGTTTGATCATGATTTTGAAACAAACCACTTCTTTAATCGAATAAAGAAAATTTGTTTGCATTATTGCTACATCAGATTGTACCACGAAGGTGAAAAACTAAATAATGTAATAAGAGTTAGAAGTAAGTTAACAAAAGCTATTTTGTTTTGTGGTCATAATTAATAGTTCCTACATATTTTTTCACCTAACCTGAAACTTACACCCAAAACAAAATTACTCTCCTTTAAATTTATTTTTGATTATCAAACAAGAAGAGATATACCAACGATATACTTTCGAATAAAACATTTATTTTTACAAAATTACTTTAAGTCAAAAATATTTATTAATTACTTTGCTAAATGATTTTTCTTCCATATTTTTTACAAAATATTGAAGTTATACTAAAATTAATCTAAAATTGGGTAATTTTATTAGTGCTTTGCTAAGAATCCAAACGAGTTCTTGCCGTATTGTGACGTCACTTTCGCGGAAGGTGTTTGCTTCAACGGTTGGGTACAAGGCGTGTCTATCAGTTTTTATGGTCTAAGTTGAAAACACATCATCTACATATCTCCACCATACTGTGAGTTTTAAATTTTATTTAGAAATGATATTAGTTTCGAGATCCTCCATAAATATATTAGCCAATAATGGAGATAAAGAAGAGCCCATTGCTAGACCAAATTTTTTTATAGAATTCATTATTTAGTTGAAAATAGGTATTATTAGTACATAATGTCAATAACTCCATTATAGCTGATACACTTAGTCTTGTCTTAGTTGTCAATGTATTATCATTCTCTAATTTCGTTTTGATTACGTTTAAAGTTTTATCTAATGGCACATTTGTAAATAAACTGTTTATGTCAAAACTTACTAAAATATTATTTGGATTAAATTCAATAGTTATAGATGATAATTTGTTTAAAAAATGTTTTGTATTTTTTATAAATGTGTCATCATTATTAGCAAATGGTTTTATAATGTTTAATAAAAATTTTGATAGTTCACTACAAGGAGTATTAATGGTACTACAAATGAGTCTAAGTGGTATGTTAGCTTTATGAATTTTCGGCACTCCCTAAAAATGTGGTGTCTTACTGTAGTGAGGTGTCATTAATTTTCTTTGATAGTATGTTAGATCATTTTTAAATTTGAATAAAGTTCTACATATTTTGTTTTCCAGTGTCTTCGTTGGATCCTTCATTAATTTGGTATAAGGTCCATTTGTAATTAGATCTGTAATTTTGGCCTCATATTGTATTTTATTCATTATTACAGTTGCATTGCCTTTATCAGCTGGTAGGATTGTTATGGGAGTCATCATTTCTTAAAGTTTTTAAAGCTTTCATTTCCTCTTTGCTGATGTTCTGTTTAATTTGACTAGACTTTTCCAGTTCAAGTTTACATAGTACCCTATATTGTTCTTTTTCATGAGTTGGTAGACACTGGGATATTTTCTCCACTGAGCTAATTATGTCTAATTTTGGAATAGATGGATGAGTAACAGCATAGTTTAAACCTTTTGACAATACCCAATTTTCCGTTGCATTTAAATCTCTTCTTCTTCTTCTTCTTCTTCAGTTTATTGGCCTTCACCTACTTGGGTATTTGGCCAGCTCATCGTCTCGGAACAAGGGAAAAATCCCTTATTCACTTACAATTTGGAGTTAGTACATTATACAATTTGCTTCTTCTTCTTCATCTTCTTCTTCTTCTTCATTAGTTAACTAGCAATTTTGGTTGGTGTGGGACAAACATGACAAGATAAAAAAAATTCACGCTAGGGGCAACCTCTCTTTCCTTGTCTAAGGGGGCAACTGTCTATCAATAAACAATCTTCTTTTTCTTCTTTGATTTAGTAGAAATTTTGAGTTGGCATGGGACAAATACAACAACTTAACTTTTTTTTTAACATTAAACTTTTTTTCTCTCGGGGGCAACTGCCGACTACTACACAATCTTATTCTTCTACTTATTTTTTAGTTTACTGGCAATTTTGAGTTGGCACGTGACAAATTCAACAAAGACACAAACTTTTGCTCTCAGGGGCAACTGCCGACCATTACACAATCTTATTCTTCTACCTTTTTTGAGTTTACTGGCAATTTTGAGTTGGCATGGGACAAATATAACAACTTTTTCTCTCAGGGGTAACTGCGCCGACCATTACACAATCTTATTCTTCTATGTCTTTTTTACAGGCAATTTTGAGTTGGCATGGAATAATAACAACAAAGGCATAAACTTCTCTTATACAGGGCAACACCTGACCATTACACAATCCCATGTTGTTGCCTCAGATAGGTATAGTGAAAGACCCAGGTGATTACAGAATGTTTATATAGAAACAAAAGATTATATTATTCGGTTATATGAATTATATTTTCACGTGTACTTTTGACATATTTTTCAAATTATTTATTATTATATATTCATTTATGTTATCTATTTATTTTCAATATTTTACTTTCCTCATAACTTAATTTTGTGTATATTCAAAAAATGTATTAAAAGTTTAATAAGAACCAACTGCGGTTTATAAAGAAGGGTTGTAAGGGATATGGGTGTTGGGCACCTATTTTTAGCTAATTCATTATATAAATCAAAATTTTGCACAGTATTAATAGGGCATTCAAGAATCACATGTTGTAAATCTGCTAATTGACCACATTCACAATAAGGATGTTCTACTATCCCCATTTTAAATAGGTGATTTGGAACCAAACAGTGACCTGTACGCATTCTGATAATAGTTCTTCTATCTATCTAAGGAACATTGAGATACCAAGGACTATTTTTGAAAACTGGTTGTAGCTGTTGATACCAAATACCTTTATATTTAAAAGATTCCTTCCACTCTTTTTTAAATTTATCCCAGTACATTAAAAAAAAAAGGAAAATAGTCATCTTTCTCCACCTTTATGTTTACTGGACAATCGAGACAACGACCTACATTAGCAAGTGAACCAGCTTTAATATTTCCTAATACTCCGGAATGCCCTGGGATCCATGCAATGATAATATCTAAATTAATATTTTTTGCTTCTAATATAAGCCTTTTTGTCATTCCTGAACAACCATTTACTATCTTTAAAGTTTTATTATTAATTTTCTGGATAGCACTTTGAGAATCTGTAAAAATAATAGCTTTGTTAATATTTTTTTCTATGCAAATTGATACTGCTTTATTTATTGCGATTATTTCAGCATTACAAATTTGAGTATGGCTGAATAACTTGGCGGAAAAATTATACTCTAAGGATGTAATACATTTAAATCTCTATTTGATAGACTGACAGCTGTCGCTAATGTGTCATTATTTCTATTTAGGTTATCAAAGGTATTTAGACTATTTTGTTCTAAAATAATATTAAATTTATTTAAATGTATATTTCTTTGTTTCTGATATGAATTGTCGTAAAGTATGTGTAAACTAAAAATAATTCGGTCAAAATCAGAATTTGATATTATTCCATAAAATAAATCTTCAATACTTACGATGTCTTGTTCCATAAAAAATAAATTTGACCTGTGAAATTGTAACCTTTCCCGGATCATCTTAATTAATTATATTAATCTTTAATAATTCATAAATATTGGCGATATCATTTTAAAGTCTTCTATTTTAAAATGTATAATATACGTCTGAATTGTCAATATAAATGAGTCAGATTAAATAAATTATTAAAAGAATTTTTTTATTTAGCAACATTTTTATTTAATTTACTTAGTAGTATTTTGTATTTTGACAACGATACCCGATTTGGGCGTCGAAACGTTAATAAAATTATTTTTTCAATTTAATTGTGGCTTATTTCCCATATAAATAGTTAATTATAAATATTGCTATTTACATAAATGTAAATTAATATTCTGATAACTGTCAGATTTGACTAAAATGTGATGCAATGATTCGAGACATTCTTAAAATCCTATATGACACGAAAATTAATGACGCACTGAAAGAATGGTTTGGTATGAACTTTATTGACATAATCATTATTCATGTATTTTTTTAATAGTGTTTTGAAGCTATATTCTTATGGGACCTTATACAATTTACTATTTTTTCCAGATTGGAAAAATTTATTATTGCCAAATTGGAAATCGAAACACCAGACTCAATTTCGAACTAATATTGTGGCTTATTTCCAACTACAATAATAAAAGATATTTTTGTGTACTGTCTATCTATATGACGATAAAGTCATTGTAATGTGTTGTGTGCTTAATAAATGTGTTTCATTCTAAGACGGTCCACTGTATTCTGTAATATTCGATTTTATCTTTGCCCAAACGTCATAATTCATTTTCAAACAGGTTAAATCAAAACATTAAGGGCCGGTTGTTCGAACGCTAATCAACAATGATCATTATCAAATAATTAATTACTGTCAATGTCAACTTTGTTTGGGTTGTCAAAACATAATTAATTACAATTCTGAGACTATAATCAATTAATATAACAATAATTATTAACATAATTAATAATAAATCTCATAATTGTAATTAATTATGTTTTCAGCAACCCAAACAAAGTTGACATTGACAGGTTTGGTGACAGTAATTAAATATTTAATAATGATCATTGTTGATTAGCGTTCGAACAACCGGCCCTAAGTGAAACATTTGTCAACATGTAATATCATTGATATGTAGTCAATGTAATAATTATAAAATGGCTATTATCGGTGGACATTTCATAAAGTTATATTGTACATAAATTATTTATATTTAACACATTCCCTGCCAGCCATATTTTCATATACAGGGTGATTGATTAGTGGAGTAAAGCTCAATAGATCCGCTATAGTAATAAAAATTATTAACAATAATTGTAGCCAATTTTGAGCTTCACATTACAAAATTAGTTAGAATGTAACAGGTGGTTCGATAACAGAGTGGCAGACCAAACTTATGTTTTTTTTAAATGGAACACTCTATATTTTATTTTATAATTAAAATCCTGCTAACTTCTCCATCACAAAAATATAAAGGTTTGTTATGTTGTACAGGGTATTTACAAAGTTATAACTAATTTTGTATGAAAATCGTAACAAGTTCAATTCCCTGTATAAATAAAAATAAGCACAACAGCAATGGTGTATTAATACCATATTTTTTTATTTATTGTCAAAATTTTCAGGAATTATTGACATTACTATTTTTCTTTATATGAAATACAGGGTGAGTCTAAACGCAAGTACATTATTTTCTCAGTAATGTTAAATGGAATTTAATTTTATTTTTTATACTATTGAAAAGTAACATTACCGTACTTTAATTTTTATATAACATTTCCTATGTCCAAATTTATTAGTTTTCGAGATATTTTCATTTTTCAGAGCAAATTATTTTAGGTGTCTAAATTTATCTAAATTTTAAGTAAGCAATGACTGAATTGACAATTGACGATTACTGATTATCAATCCGGTAATCAATGTAACAATGTAGCAAATAAAGAAATAAAAATAATTTATTAGTAATACATTTCACCAAAAGAACACAACCACAATATGCAACATCTTTGAAACAATTAAAAACTACTTTTTTATGTAAATGTAACAAATAAAGAAAGAAAATTAGTAATAAATTCTACAAAAAACACACAAACACAAAATACATTTTGTGAAGACAATTAAACACTACTTTTGTATGTAAATGAAACAATGTAACAAATAAAGAAAAAATAATTGATCAGTAATACATTTTGCAAAAAAAACATGTTTGAAAAAATTAGAACCTACTTTTAATAAAATATTTTTAATATTTAATTACATAAGGTGTTTAAAATTACCTCCTAACACATTTATGCACGCCTAAAAACGATAATTGAATGAGCTACTTACTCTACGAAGCATTTGTAAATTAACACATCGAAATACACTTTGTATACTATTTTTCATCTCACCCGTTGTTGGAGGTATTTTATAAACTTCATTATTAACGTAACCCCAAAAAAATCAGTCCAGTTTTTTAAATTCTGGTGATTTGGGTGGCCACGCTACTGGTCCATTGAAAAATGAAAATATCTAGAAAACTAATAAATTTAGACATAGGGAATGTTATCAAAAATTAAAGTACGGTAATGGTACTTTTCAATAGTGATATAAAATACAGGGTGTTCCATTTAAAATTACTGAGAAAATAATGTACTTGCGTTTTGACTCACCGTGTATTTGATATAAAGAAAATTAGCAATATCAATCATTCTTGAAAATTTTGACAATATTATGTAAAAAAATATGGCATTAATAAACCGTTGCTGTTTTGTTTATTTTTATTTATACAGGGAGTTGACCTTGTTACGATTTTCATATAAAATTGGTTATAACTTTGTAAATACCCCATATAACATAACAAACCTTTATATTTTTGTGATGAAGAAGTTAACAGGATTTCGAATATAAAATAAAATATAAGGTGTTCCACTTAAAAAAACATAAGTTTGGTCTGCCACTGTGTTATCGAACACCCTGTAACATTCTAACTAATTTTGTAATATGAAGCTCAAAGGTGGCTAAAATGTGTTAAAGCTAAATTTTGTTATTAACTTTTATTGTTATCTATTACTATTGCGGATCTACTGAGCTTTACCCCACTAATCAATCACCCTGTAAGTGCCTCAAAAAGCCACCATATAAATAGTTTTTTGTATATAGAAACTTGTCACTTGGTTATGTCGTCAAAATTAATGTATAAGTATTTAAGAATCTATTCTTCATATATATCTTCTAGGCCACATTGTTCTCTTAGTGTCCATTTAAAAGTACCATTAAAAAATAAATAAATCAAAAAGTGTTGGTCCCACGAGACCAACGTGGCAGGGTAGATGTTAACTGTATAATGTATAATACGTAATATATTTAACACAATATATGTAATACAATATAACTGTATAAAATAAACACAATATAAGCTATAAATTCCAATAAAAACAACAAATGCGCTAATGCCATTGTCACTGCAAATGATAAACGTAAAAATTCATAGTAAGCAAGGTATCAAACACATGCCATATTTTTTATCCTTGTTTAACTTATTGTCGTTTCTATGGACAAGCAGTTTAATTTTGCAATACTAGTTTCTATGAGTAAAAACGAGACCTAGTATAAAAAGTAATTTCTGAATAATTTCATGTATGGGCAAAGATAGAATGGAAGAACTATACATGGAACAGGTATCTGCATATAGTAGGTACTCAAAACGACCAGAATAAAAGGTCAGAATTCCTAGCTAGAGCTAGTGAGATGCTACTCACCATCCCAATAGCAGCTAACAATAAGCAATAGACAGAGAAATAAAAAGCAATAGTTGATAACTGATTATTGCTAATGCATTTATATTTATGTTCCCTACTATAGTGACTCATATATGAGCCACATCGATTTTTCCCATAGACCAACGTCTCACTCGTGAGCTGTGGATTGTACTGCACATAATGGCAATTTAAAAAGCTGTGGTCTGTGAGGACGAAACTTATGTCCCGCTTGGTACCGAACAGATTAACAAAAAAAAAGAATACTTAATAATGAATTTAAATGAAAAGTGGAATAACTGGACTTTCTTTCAATTTGCTCACTTTGGTAGAGATTTTTAAGGAATTTTAACTGTATTACTTACCAATAACAATTATTGTTAAAACTACACCTAGTCTATTATGTCTACAATTGGTAATTCCCATTTATATTTTTCTTGTAAATGTTGATAAAGGTCTGGAGACATCTTTTGCATTGTTGTTAAGAAGTCTATATCTTCTTGTGACAATTCATTTTCATCGGTTAAGTGCAACCTATTTAGCAAATACAATGAAGGAGGAAGCCTTTCTTTTAGAAGGTTTAACACTGCGTCAATGTCTGGCTTAGGAGGTGCATTCGTTTTGTGTCTCAGCATCTTTTTAATGCAAGCAATATCCCTACTATGTTGTTGAATTTTTCTCAAATAAGTTTTAGCTAAGTTTGACTTTTCTGGAAAAGATTTGCTAATAGCAGGGTTCTTTATACCAAACATCCTTACAGGTGGTTTTTCCGGTTCATTTAATGATGGTACATGAGTAGATTCATCAAACGCCAAGGGGTCCTGCATCGATTCTTCAATATTGTTGTATTGTGGTAGCCTCAACCCTGAATTCAAAGTATTGCAAAAGGAAGAACTTGGCAATAGTTCATCCTTAACTATAACTTTATTATCGAGAGAATCATCAAGAGCACTGTTGTTAAGAATGGTTTGATTGAGAAAGCTGGGTGTAGTTTGCTTAACTATATTGGATAATGTTCTATTATTGTTTAGTGTTTTATTACTTGCAGAAGATCTAGTACCTACATGTTTAATTTCCTGCTTTAATTGTACTACAGGTGTGGAAGGAACTATCGTACCATTTTTGTACACATATGTTTCTATATTAGGAGATTTATGATATATTGAGTCAGTGTCCAAAATAAAAAGTGACCCATCTGAACTAGCTGGTAATAGAGCAACATCATGCATACCTGTGGAAATGTATATTCCAGATTGTGTTACTTCCTCCTCACAACCTATATCTAGAGTAGGTACAGCACCTTGTAGCAAACGCTTTTTTTGATGATTTGGGAACCATTTGTCTTCAAAATGATTCTCACATATTACTTTATTTTTCAGTTGGTCCTCTTCCAAGTCAAAAAAATGTGGTTTATTTGCATTTTCAATCCATATTCTACATCTTTCAGGATGTTTAACTGGATAGTGAAAGAAATGTACATTTTCAGTGGTTTTAGTAGAACTTTGACAGTTTTTATAGGTGCATCTGCAGCCTCCCATCTGAAAAATAAAATATATTACTAATTATAGAATTCTATTATACATAATATGTTAAGTATCTTTAAAAAATTATGTTTCATAGATTTAAACATAACTAACTTTTTGAACAGCTGAAGACATAGAAGAGTTTGCAATTGTAGTAGCCAACCTCCATTGAGGAGAGGGCACTGTGAGAAGAAGGATAAATTTAATGTTAGTATATACCTAGTTATTCCTGGAATACAAGTGAGGTTTTGGACCAAGATATGGTTATTATTTTATACAAAATATTCACCAAAATCAAAATTAAATGCTATTTGTTACTGCTATTGAGGAAAAAAATATTGCACAGTGGCATTCATAGATATTGGGACCGTGCAAGTTAAGAAAAGCGACACCTCATGCTGATAGCTCAGCAACATTTTTCGCACTTTTAATTATATTGGCCAATCATATTGGTCCTGGTTACTGGACAATTGTTAAGGCCATAGCTCAAAAAATTATAAGAAGAAAAAGTAATATTAACGTTATGTTATTAAAAGGTAAACAATTGTATGTAGTAATTAAATTTAATTATAAAAATGCACTACTTACTACAAGCCAAATACAATTGATTAAATTTACTTTTATATACAGTCGAAAAAATGAAAGAATACCCATGAACGACCATATCAAGCACACATTTTGGATTTGCTGCCTTTTTCTATAAATAACAAACGAGAGAGATAGATTATTAAGTGTTGTCTACTAACCAAAAACGTTATCCAAGACATACGCAGTTACATATTTATAATTGACAGAGTGAGACAGCGATACAACTGTTCAACGTAGTTATATTAATTTAGTAGAAAATTTAAACTGACACTTGACTATTTCTGTACTTCTAATGTCATTCTTAGAAAAACATTCAACATGAGTAGAGATAAAGATTGTATAAACTACTATTCGAGTAATCGTGCTGGTCAACTATAATCTGACAGATTCGATTTCTGTCACTTTGCCAGTGAAACTGGGTTAGGTTCGGTAGAGTTTATAAATTTTAATAATCAGTCGTATTTACTTGAATAAACTCAGTTCTTTTAAGAGCTATTTTGATATTATATTGTATTTTTGGTTTGGTAAGTATTTATTTAATTAAAATACGTCAATAAAATTTGTAAGTAATCATCTGTCAATATGGTTAACTTTTGTCTATGAGTTCACCAAACCTGTACATATTATTACTCTGACTTTTCAATCATAGTGTATGAAATTACAGATTAGTATATTTTTACGAATGTACATTCATTTGCAGATAATGTCTGGAAAATGATCTGGATACCTAATGATCTGAATTCATTAAGTTTACTTTCCTTTTAAATAACTTAATGCAGCTGACAAACGACATTTTTAAATTCCTGTTACTATTTACGTCCACTGGCAACTTTAACATGGAGAAATTCATAATATGTACTATATTTGCTTACTCATTATGTTTGTATTATTAATCTATATCAAATAATTAATTACTGTCGTAATAGTAACATAGTTATCACCAATAAATACTTATATATTATCAGAAAAAGAATAACATCACAAACATTTTTTGACACTTTCTTACGTAGCGAAAAATCGTACGGTGGGGTAGTAGTCACATTCGTTTATTTTCAGTACTAACTTGGTTTAGACTTTGTTTTGACTAGAAATTTTTGATTTGACTCGTATGCATATCATCGATGAGCATGGGTATTCTTTCATTTTTCCGACTGTAATAATTGCATATCATATCAACATATAATTTTTCTTCTTCATTGACAGTATATTTGAAATATACGTCAAGTTGACAATTTCAAGTGACAATGAATTATTTAAGAAAGTTGCAAGATTTCTCCGCTATTCGCGCACAATCGTTTCTCGTATCCACCACTAACTACTTGCACATGGCGAATACAACAGGCATTTGATAGAGTATGGGATACTGGACTCTTATACAAACTCAAAACCATTCTTCCAATCCCCTACTACCTAATTATGAAATACTACATTGAATATTGTTACTTACAAGGAAAATAGAACATAACTTCCACATTTTTTCTCCTTAAATCAGGCGTACCACAGGGTAGTGTCCTGGGTCCTCTCCTTTACCTATTATTTACCCCATATATCCCAACCACTGAACTCAAATCTCAACATTCGCTGATGTCACCATCATAATCACTGTCAATGAGAACCTCATTATCATGTCTGTAAAGAGGGAACGTGGCTTAACAAGTGGAAGGTGAAAGTAAATGAAACGAAGTCAACCCAAGTTACTTTTATAAACTGAAGGGATGTATGTCAACAATAACATTAAATGATACACAATTAACAGTCAGTAAACAAGTTAAATATTTGGGACTAGCCCTTGATAAAAGATTAACATGGAAGCCGCACATTCAAGCCACGAAATCCCAGATCAACATCAAAATACAACAAATGAGCTGGTTTATGGGTCGAAAATTAAAACTCACTATTGAAAATAAAGTGCTGCTGTATAAATCTATGACAAAACTAATTTGGACCTATGAGGTCTAACTCTGGGTCTGCTCAAAGCCATCAAATATAGGTTTTCCACTGTATCTTTGCACATCATCATCATTTATATTATTGGAGATAAACCAAAAAAATGTGAGCCAAACATACATCTGTTATAAGAATTATAAAATGGCCGTAAGAATTACAGTGGACGTTTTTATACTTCTCTTTTGTCATTTATTGGCATACAGGTTGTCCAATAAGGGAGTGTTTAAGTATTACGTAATGCAGTTTGGGGGGAGGGGTCTTGTAAAACGTTACGGCGCGTTACATGGGGGAGGGGGGTTCGAACAGCGCGTTACGTAACATTCTTTTTTAATTTAAATAAAAAAACTACATAATTTCTTTTATGTTTTACATAGACCCCTGAATTGTATTATGTTGCACCCTCACGCTCCGCTCATGTTCCGACAACAGGACAATGGTATTCAAGTGAAAAATCTTAAAATTTTTGAAGCACTGTAACATGTGTTTGCAATAATTAGCTGGACCATTCTCCACAACAAAAGATGAAAAGATACATATGGGATTAAGAGGTTGCAGAGGGAACTACATGCTCATAAATCATGTATGTTTTCTTAAGTCCATAACATACAATATCGTTTTTAGCAGTAGGTATTCATTAATGTTTTAAATACGCAAATTTTCAAATTATTTAAAAATGTCTTTAAATAAAAAGCATTAAATACAAAACCCACTACACTGATACTTAGTTTAGAAAATTGATAGATATTTTAAAAAATAATACCCTTATTTAAAGTGTGATTCCTGAATTATTTATTTAAAAGTTGTATGTGATTAACATCTTGACGAAAATTATACATAATTTCAAAATTTCACCTTGCATTATTCATAATAGACCCTACATAATAGACATTTTTGAGATGAGGTTGTTAAGCAGCTTCTAAAAACAAAAATATACAGGGTGTTTAATTAAAATTAAAGATAATGGACTACGCTAGGCTTGCATGAATCACCATGTACATTTAAATTTATGTTTAAAAAGCACACATTTTTATATATATGAAAATTTACGGGTCTCAGCGTTTTTTAAAATTACTTATTTAAAACAAGGACAGAAATAATTTTATTCCATAAGTGCCTTCTTATAGGTACCGGGTGTCCACTTATATTTTCCCTCATTTTAACTGCCTATAACTTCTACACGGCATAAGATAGAAATATGCGGTTTTCGATGAAATGTTTTATTTTAGTAAAAGTTTTGTCTGAATGGACTGAATTTTTTATATCGCTTTCAAATGCGAAAAGAAAAATGGCGGATTTTTGAAAAAAACGTTGTTGACTTTTTTTAATGGAACACCCAGTATATTTTTTTTGTAAATTGAAAGAGAGGTCATTCACCGATCCAGCGATATAAAGTTTTTTAAAATCGGTTGTCAAATCACTGAGTAATTAATTTTTAAAATGAGAGGTGCAACGTGGATATCACATACCTAAATAACATAACTAAGCAAATTGATATTATGTTATGTGATTTCCACACTGCATCTCTCATTTTAAAAATTAATTGCTCAGTCATTTGACCACCGATTTTAAAAAAAATTATATCGTTGGATAGGGAAATGACCGTTTTTTCAAGTTTTTAGGTAAATGACCATTTTTTATGTCGCTTTTAAATAAAAAATGGCGGATTTTTGGAAAAAAAACGTTGTTGACTTTTTTTATTGAAACACCCAGTATATTTTTTGTAGCTTGAAAAAACGGTCATTTACCTAGATAGATAGATAGATAAATTTATTGATCTTTTTGTATCATTTACATGACATAAGACAAGTCACAAACATGGTATACCTATAGTACAATAAGTAGGTTATTAAAAAATACTACGCTAAAATTATCTTATTAAAAACATTAATGGTAACAAACATTTAGTAGAGAACAAGATTACGAGACTGATAAAATATTGTTAAAAGTATAAAAATATCGGAATCAGTTGCTAGAAATTTCCATTCAACTGATCTGAAAAGTTTCCCCTTGGTTGAGGTTGAGGATGTTCCAGGAACCGTTGACCTTCCCTGAAGTTGAATCGACTAAAATATATGTTTTTCGGCCAGAAATTTTTTTCGTAAACTTTTTCTTGTAGAGAGGGATCGGCTCCTATCATGAAGGCTTGGTTATTGGATCGGACAAAGTATGTTGGAAGTTTCTTTACATAAGTATTTTGTTTGCCTGATTGTTTCGTAATATAGGCCTTTATATTGTCGTCTGTTACAGTATCAGGGACTCGTGACAAGAAAAGCCAGATTTTCTTCTCAGTTTTATCTATACCCTGGAAATTTTCATCCCCATCTCCACTGCCTATATTATGGTTACGGGTTTTCCTAGTTTTCCTTTTTACTAAGGTAAAATCTTCTGCTTCCGACGGGTGATGATTAGCTTCATTTATTTTTGATGTTGAAGGTTTCATTCCTGCCAGATTGTCATTGGTTAAGTTGATTACTTCATTTAATTTTTGTTCACTTTGTACTCTCATGATTTCAGCTGCTACCTGGTTAACCTTTATTATTGGATCACCCTGTAAATTGGGAGTTCCCATATGTGTTTATGATGACAAATTGCCTTGATGTTTATTTTTGTTGATTTGGTTTTTTGTTACAGATAAGGTTTTTGTATCACTTACCTTATCTATTGGAAGCAAGTTTTTTGGTTGGTTGCTATTTTGATATGGTCTTGGTAGATTCTTATTAAATGATGAAATTTTATTTTCTAATGACGTTATTTTCTCCTTGAGTAAAAGGATTACCTGGCATTTATCAGATATTATAGTGTCTTTGCCTGTTATTATTTGTTTCCAGAGTTTGATTTCTTCTCTAAGGTAGGAGTCTTCATTTATGTCAATCTCAGCAACTTGTTGAGATGGTTCATGTTTACAGTCTTTTTTTTTAGTTCACTAGCTTGTTTTAAACATGCTGGGTGGAATATTTCACTGCACTTTATGCACGTCACTTTACTTTTAACTTTTTTGGAGCAATGTTTACATGTAGGTATTATTTACATTTTCATTGGGAGCAGGTGAAGTGTCAACTGCTTCACCCGCCATCTTGGTCAACCCCTATCCAGCGATATTAAATTTTTTAAAATTGGTTGTCAAATGACTGAGCAAATAATTTTTAAAATGAAAGATGCAATGTGGAACTCACATAACATAATATCATTTTGCTTAGTTATGTTATTTTTAGGTATGTAATATCCACATTGCACCGCTTATTTTAAAAATTAATTACTCAGTGATTTGACAACCGATTTTGAAAAACTTTATATCGGTGGATAGGTGAATGACCTTTCTTTCAGTTTACAATAAAATATACTGGGTGTTCCATTAAAAAAAAGTCAACAACGTTTTTTTCAAAAATCCGCCATTTTTCTTTTCGTATTTGAAAGCGATATAAAAAATTCAATCCATTCAGACAAAACTTTTACTAAAATAAAACATTTCATCGAAAACCGCATATTTCTATCTTAAGCCGTTTAGAAGTTATAGGCAGTTAAAATGGGGGAAAATATAAGTGGACACCCGGTATATATACAGGGTGTTTCAGAAAAAGGTAACACGATCTCTAGGATAGGTGAAAAATTAAAAAATAATTGGGGTTTGTTTACTAAATCATTTTTGTAACGGCATGCGTTTTCACGATAGAGGGCGTTGAAGAACAAAAAGTTTTACACATTTTTTTGACTATTTTTCCGAAACTACTGGTAACATCATATATTATTCCTTACACAAAAATTTTTACTAAGCAAAATAATAATAATATAATATCGTATGGCATTTTTGCCGGGGAGATCCTTTCGGATAGTTCCAGCGCCAATTACATCTTTAACCCTGTTTCAAGTAACTAGTGTCGATGTACACTAGCCCAGGGGGACCGACGGCTTAACGTACTCTTCGAGGCACGGTGAGACAGCAAAATAAAATGTTGAAATAATAAATATGTTATTTTATTTTAAGCTTTTATTAAAAAAGATAAAATAGAAGAATGCAGGAGAAGAAAAATAAAGAATGAAGCCAAAAATGTATGTAAGGATGGGGCCAAGTAGGGAAAATGTAAATGTAAAATTAATAATAAAAGATTATTATTGTAAGTTTTAAACATATTTCATGTCATGGGACATGAAATTACAATTGGCAGGGATAACCAGACACATGAACTGAATAGAAGAATCGTTCTTGGGTGGACAGCATTTGGAAAACTGAGAGACACTTTAAAAGTGAGTTGCCCACATGCCTAAAGAGAAAGGTATTTGAGCAGTGCGTCCTCCCAGTCTTGACGTACGGATCAAAAACACTTACCTTAACTAAAGCCTCGGCTACCAAACTAAGAGTAACGCAGAGAAGAATGGAGCAGTCAATGTTAGGAATAACTCTGCAAGACAAAATCAAAAACGAAGAAATCAAGAGAACAAAGGTGACTGACGTCATTGAAAGGCTAGCCAGGTTAAAGTGGAGATGGGCAGGACACATTGCCATAATGGCAGATGGGCGATGGACAAAAAGGTTATTGGAATGGAGGTCAAGAGAAGACAAGAGAAACGTCGGTCGACCGCCTACAAGATGGACTGACAACTTAAGAAAGCTAAATAAAAACTGGATGAGAGCGGCGCAGGATAGACGTGGTTGGAAACGAGGGGAGGAGGCCTATGTTCAGCAGTGGACATTTAAGGCATGCGATTAAAATAACAACAAACTTCTTTTACCGAGTTTCCGGTACTTTTCGCAACCTCGTTTTCCATTTAGGTTTAAATGGCCACTTGGGTGTTACGTAACGTTTAGGTAGGGGGAGGAGGGTACAGAAAAACGTTACGGTGCGTTACATGGAAGGAAGGGGGTCAAAAATCTTCAAAAATTGCGTTACGTAATACTTAAAACGCTCCCTAACATCTACTGTAAATAAATATTTAAACTGTAGTAATCAGAAACTAAAGTGATTTTATTGAAAATAAGCAAATATATCCTGCAAATATATTAAAAATATATCATCAGATCATGTTCCTGTTGTTGGTAAATTTAGGTTTAGATTTAAAAAGATTACAAAAAAGAATATTATGCAGCAACAAAAAATTTGATATGAGGAAACTAAAATGTAAGGAAACTAGTGATGTTAGAAGAGAATATTCCCAAGAGAATATTCTCGAGAACAAGAATATTCTCGGCCAAAATTTTTTATATTTTCAAAATCCGAAAGAAAAATAAAAACTAGATACGGGTCAAATTATTATAATTTCAAAAATATGTAGGTATATTGTTTTTGCCAATCCCATGAACCACTAGCAAGAGTGTTTACAGTGTCAATATTTATTGTTTTGGTGTAATATTAATCTGCAAATATTTAGAATGGTGTTCATTTAAGCAGAGAAGAACAAGTTGAAGAAGCTGAGTTTGTAGATAATTTAGCAACTTTAAAATATGGTGATGAGTCGGCTGAAATAATGGCAGATTTGGCACTTTATCTGTCTAGGAGGGATTTTTTGGAAAACCATATGTTGTAAAATCAATTCAAAAAGTAGACTTGATGGTGAAAAGGTACATGTTTCGGAACAAAATTAACTAAAATGGTAGTTGATATTAAGCATGCCTTCATCCAGTGCAGAGACTGAAAGAAGTTTCAGTACTTATGGTTTTTTTATCCACTCCTCTAAAAGAAACCGGCTCACAGCTGGTAACTTTTATTGCTCACAATTTAAAATTGTTAGACATAGAAGAATCCACGACTGAGATGGCCACTCGTGAAAAACAAATTCCCACAACTCATCAGTACATTGAAATGCAGATTGTAGATGACTAGGATGAGCTAATGATAGAAATAGATTCTGAATCCGAGGTCTCATCTTGTATCATACCACATCGATTATTTGCTGTTAAGAAGAAAATTTCATTTTTTTTTAAGAAATTTTGTGTTTTCTGTTGTTTTTGTATTTTTTTATATACAAAGAACACTGTTGTTTCGTCTCATAGTTTTGTATATAAGATCATGATTTTTTAAACCCTATTTTTCATCTTCAACAATATTCTTAAGTGCGTCATGGGGTTCATTCTCAGAAAATTCTCCATATCGAGAATATTCTCCGATTTTTCATTCTCGAGAATTTTCCAACACTAAGGGCCGGTACTTTATGTCCCGGTTAAACCTCGGTTAGCTAACCGGGGTTTAATCGGGACAGAAAAGTACCTCATAGGGCCCCTTGCATTGTAATAAAAGCAATTATAATTATTGTTATAATTATTTATGAACATAATAATAAGTATAATTGCGTTTATGTCTGTTATGCATATATTTCTGTCCCGATTAAACCCCGGTTAACTAACCGGCTGTTAACGGAGACATAAAGTACCGGGACTAAAGGAAACAAAAGAGACAGTCACACGAATTCGTTCAAATAAGCTAAGTAACATGAGGCAAACAGATAAAGAAACAAAAAGCCTTAAAAAAGTCAATTTAGAGGTTAAAAACATATATTATTTGTTATTAGCAAATAAATAAAATGTTACGTCGTCTTGTTACGTCGACTTTGCAAAGTAACAAGACACTTACTCAACACACACACTACACTTGAGTTAGTGATAAGATATACAATTACGTGGCTAAAGGTTCTAGTTCGAAACCAAGGCCAGAATCAGAGAAAAAAAATAAAACCATCCTAATCAATTGAACACTGTCAAAACAAAATTTGTCAATTGTGAGTAGATAAATCGATCACCGTTCTATGGCTGTCTTTGTTAAATGCATGGTGTAATGTATGGACAGGTGGCTTAAATTAATCGTTTCAGTTTCTGTGAGTAGGAAAGAGATATAGTATATAAAAAATAATTCGTGAATAATGTCATACTTGTGCAAAGATAGAGTGGAAGAACTAAATATATCATGATACAACAAAGAGTCCAATCAAAAATATTGAGAATGATATTAAGCGTGCCCTGGTATGTAAGCAATAAAACCATATACGAGGACCCAGCTACACCTTTGGTAGAGGAAGAAATTCAAAGAATCACAAAGAACTACCTTGATGGACTGAGAAGTCACCTAAATGATGAAGCAGGACTGCTAAACATTCCTTCAGGATTTGCAAGACAAATGAAGAAACTATAGCCAACAGATTTAATATATTAAGTCCTGTTTATAGTGAAGAGGTGAGCATCGAGGATAGTGGTTAAGAGCGCATAAATAGAGGTGCCGAAGTTGTAACTAATCGGTAAGTACTGTGTAGTATAGGTATAACCAGGTACAATACTTCCAGTGTGTTTGTTCACATACAGGTGAATCTCCAGGTAAACCGCTATGCTATCCTCTATGCTCACTGCTTTACTATAAACTTAGCCTTAGATCTAAAGTAAAAAATATAATAGGAGAGTTGGCATATGGCAGCTTCTCCCTTCTAGAAATATTTACTTATAGCTTCGATGACGCAGATTGTAAATTAAAATATGTAGTATAAAAAAAATGGTTACCAAAACGCCCGACTTGGCTTGGGATATTTGATAGCTATTCATCACTTCTACATAACCAATCATGCAAACATTTACTTAAACCAATAATTAGTCAGTTTATGTCTTTGTTAGGATAATATCAGAATAAGTTAGGTCTCTCTCGAGCCCATTTGGTACAGATATAAAAAGAAACAATAGTTTTTATATTAAAGTAACAAAAACCACATACCTAGTGTATTAAAATGACTGCAAAAAACTTACCTATGTATGTGACCTACACCCAGAAATTAATTATAGTGCATAAAAAGATATTTGTTAGAACAAGTTAAATTATCTATCTAAAGTACCTACATTCTAACTTAATATAGTATTGTTTTATCGTTTTATAATTTAGTATTTAAAACATAAATTAACTGTTGATGTTTCAAATATTGGTAACATATTAGATAGTGTGTTGCTGATATTTGCTGCTAAGGTTATAAGTAAGTAGGTAATATATTTATACAGAATTACCTTAATATTCTCGAAATTATCTTCAGCTTTTAAGAAAGAGAATATGGAAAATTAAAGAAATAAATATTATTCTTTTAGCTCACTTTTTTGTTTATGATATGATGCCATTTTATGTCAAGTTAAAATGTCATTGTCAATGTAATATGACATCTTCCATGTAACCTGGTTCTGTCATCACAGGACATACAAATGCAAGTTTCGCGCGCCAGTGGCGTCATTTTGGAATCAATACCAGGGACACAGAACAGAAAACAATAAAAACAACAAATAATAAATTATTATAATATTGATAGTGTATTATAATTTAATAGTGGAATTAATGTAGTTTTTTCTTACGGAAAAAATCTAACAAGATAAAACTTTTTATTATTTGATTTAAGAAATGTACACTAATAAACAACATATTATCAAAAGTCCTACTCCAAATGTGGATGCTTATTAATTATTTCTTATTACACAAATTAACTGCAAAATTAGTTGTTTTTTAAATCACCTACAAAAATATAAATTTTAGAAAAAAAACTGACCTGACCAATTACAAAATTCAGAAAATTTTACACAAAACATAATATGCAATATTTATGTCCTTATTATCACTAAAGTTGGAGCGATATGGAAAACATTATTAATTTTATGAAAAAGAAATATTCTTCATAAAATGCTCTGCATAGTCTGAAACCTAAGATGCAATCAAAATTGTATGCGCTTCAATGTAAGCTAATCAAACGCTTGACTAAATTTAATATAATTTTTTAGTGAATTGATCAAATTATATTTTACTTGGAAAATTATTAATAATTGGACATCAAAGACTAATTAAATTCAAGCTATTTTATAGTTATGCTTATTACAATTCCAAATATACAGTAGACCGGGCCGAAAAAGGATAAAAAAGATTTTTTTTGGCAAATTTTAAACGGGCTAGTAAAAAAAAGTTGTGTATGGTAGTCCTAATACTCTGTACCAAACATAGGCCGAATTAAATTATTTTTGACCGGGCCCCCGGGGGCCTAAAAGAAATTCTTTTTTCTTTATTTTTGGGGCGGCCTAGTGGTTAAAATATTAATATCGATGCTACTATCTCGTTAAAAATCTTTCATGATGATCTAAAAAAATTTAACCGGCCCCCAGGACTATAAATATAAAAGAGGAGTAAACAATGCATATTTATTTACTATTTTTACGCTGTACTGTGAACTGTGCAGCTCTTTGCTTGAATCAATATTTGGCACGAAAGGTTTTTACATTGAACTATTATGCACATTAGGGCGGTTCGAAAAAACTTTTTGTTTTATTTCAGATCGCGATAGTGCGCAAAAGTTGCCATTGGTATAGACTTGAAAAAAGCACTAATTATTATTTTTTTATTAATTTGTCTTCCGGCCGCGCAATGCCATCAAGATTAGCAAAAATTGAGAAAAACCTTAATTTTTCATATATTTTTTTTAAACAGCCCAGATGGTTTTAATTGCGTTCCTATACCATGAATTAACTAGTAAAAGTATGTAAAATCAATATAAATGCACTTATTATACATTTGTTTCATGTCTTGCGGTCGCGCAACATGATACAAAATGAGTAAAATTAGTAGGTTTTGCAAAATTTCAAAGTTTGACTGTTTAGTGTAATTTAATCATACGACTTTTAGAGATGCTATAGTTTAATTAATTTACAATAATATATTTAAAATCCAAGCATATAAGATAAATTTTGATATTTAAATGAATTCGGTCCGCAACTTCGTCAAAAACAGCAGACTACCGAGAAGCGAGGCGAAAGTGACGAATGCCAGCGAAGCGCGTGCAGCCACAAATAAAGATACATGTGGGAATACCTCTACAATGGAGTATTTCTTTTCTCCATTATAACGAACTGCCATTCCACCACCTTTTGCAACACTTACGCCCGGTCTTTTCACCTCCGAATAAAAGTTATCCGGAGGTTTATTTGACAGATTTACATGTCATCTGCCGGATAAACTTCCTGATAAATATTTATTCGGAAGTGAAAAGACCGGACCTTAGATGAAAATACAACAGGCCCAATAGGATATTCCGGACCAATTGGAAAGGCTCTACCTGATTGTGAAAGACTATCACTTATTGATTTTAATCCTATTGATTGTGAGATTCCAAAAGTTGACAAACGTATTCTTAGCAAGCACCAATAATTGTACTTGCTTCAGAAGTCATCAAGTCAGGACATTGTTCAGAAGATTTTGTAGTGGGTACGTGATCCTAGCCCAACGTCACATTCAAGATGGCTTGCTACTGCTAACAGAGTTTTGCGTTTCTACATCAGTGTGTTCAACCCTTCTGAAAATCTGAGAGAGATTGCCACATTCATTCTCAAAAGTTATAATATGCCTGTGTGGTTTGCCACAAAAATAAACCACAAATTCACAGATGGGCCTAGACATGCCCTAACAACACAAAACATTCCAGGAATGTACTATTAAAGTTCTATTAATGTTTGAATGTACTGGACATTCAAGGAACATTCGGTGAATATCTGATTGAGTTATTGGTGGAATGTTACCACAAGACATTCTATGAACATACTACCAATGTCCTATATTTTAAGAAAGGCCATTTACTATACAATTTGCATTCATTTTCAAATTTGCTGCGCGTGTATATGTATTTAGGCAATCCAAACCACGTGACTTCTGGTTCTGGTTGGCATGGCATACAGGTTACAGAGTTTATGTTTGTAATATTATTTCATTTCATCATTTCACTGTTTATCGTCATATTTTGGATTCATTTGGATTTCGTTTGCTGTATTTTGTGAATTTTATAAACTTTACCACACTGCAAAGTGATTATTTAAGGAAATTATTATTGGAGACAACAGATGTTTGGAGAAAGGTAGGGCAAACAATTTTTATCAATGTTTATTTTTCTCTGATATTTATCAATATTGATGAATTTTGCAAGCAATAACATTATTTCTTTTATTGTTTTAGATATTTATTGAAGCTGAAAATAATTGGGAATTTAGATCCATATACAATTCAGTCAGAATTGGATTTTACCATAAAGCGCATTCCACCAAATTACTATTATAGATATTATAGATGAAAGCATACAAACCCTAACAACACAAAACATTCCAGGAATGTACTATCAAAGTTCTATTAATATTTGAATGTACTGGACATTCAAAGAACATTCGGTGAATATCTGATTAAGTTATTCGTGGAATGTTACCACAAGACATTCTATGAACATACTACCAATGTCCTATTTTTAGAGAGGCCATTTACTATTCAATTTGCATTCATTTTCAAATTTGCTGCGCGTGTATATGTATTTAGGCAATCCAAACCACGTGACTTCTGGTTCTGGTTGGCATGGCATACAGGTTACAGAGGTTATATTTGTAATATCATTTCATTTCATCATTTCAATGTTTATCGTCATATTTTGGATTTCGTTTGCTGTATTTTGTGAACTTTATAAACTTTACCACACTGCAAAGTGATTATTTAAGGAAATTATTATTGGAGACACCAGATATTTGGAGAAAGGTAGGGCAAACAATTTTTATCAATGTTCATTTTTCTCTGATATTTATCAATATTGATGAATTTTGCAAGCAATAACATTATTTCTTTTATTGTTTTAGATATTTATTGAAGCTGAAAATAATTGGGGATTTAGATCCATATACAATTCAGTCAGAATTGGATTTTACCATAAAGTGCATTCCACCAAATTACTATTATAGATATTATAGATGAAAGCATACAAAAGCCTTCAGGCACATAAATATTTTACAGCTGGATTTGTTTTTAAAGTTGGAGTAAAGTTGGAAGTCACAAGCAACAACTTATCATAAGTACCTACAAGAAGATTGAGGAAATCCAGCTCCTGGATACTACTGGGCAAACTAGAAGATTGAAGAGGACAAAGCCTTTTGAACTAGTTTGAGTGATAGTGAAAAGCAGAGCATAATGCTTGTGTGCATGTGTATGTTAGAATAGTGCGGTTAGAAAAGCAGAGCATAGTGCTTGTGTGCCTGTTAGATTAGATAAGAGACGCTATGGGTAAGCTCTTCATTTTAAGGAACAGTTGTAATTTAGGTTAAATTAAAATTGCTCATTGGTCAGAGTTATGACCAGATTGTAATTCTAATGAACAATTCAATACAATGAATCGTCATCGTAGTGATGATTATGGAAAAAAATACATGACAAGATTTTGTGCAATAAAAATGTTTATATTTATCAAGGATGTATTATTTGTTATGGCTACATATACAGTCGGAAAAATGAAAGAATACCCATGAATGAACATATAAAACACGCTGTATTTTCCTGTCACCGTGTCACAAAGAAAATTGTCCAGTGCAAGTAACAATAATTATATGTACTTGTGCTGGCCAGTTTTTTGTGTGACACGGTGACAGGAAAATACAGCGTGTTTTATATGTTCGTTCATGGGTATTCTTTCATTTTTCCTACTGTACTTCTGGTATATCGTCGGTGATGTGACTATACCTCCTATCTGCTTTTTCATGAATTTTGTAGGAGATGAAAAACTTGTTTGGGCCACCTCGTGTTTTCATATATTTTTTGATTTGTTTTGTAGTAAATTCAACTATCTATTTACTACAAAATAAGTCAAAACTTACGTATGAAAACAGGAGGTGACCGTAAAAAATGTTTTTCGTCTCCTGCAAAACTCACGAAAAAACATATAGGAGGTATTGTCACATCACTGACGATATATTTCAGAGAATGTCTAGACATTCTGTCTGAACAATATACTGTGAATGTTCAAAGAACATTCGTAGACATTCATGGAATGTTCCAACAAGACATTCAAGGAATGTTTAAAATGCTGACACAGCATTTTCTTGGGACTTTCCAGGGACGTTCGTGTGCTTTTGGGGACATTCCAGGAATGTTTTCAATGTCCTGTGTGTACCTTCTAGGAACATTCCTGGAATGTTTTGTGTTATTAGGGTGATTACAAAATCATTTAATCTTCAAGGTTCTTACCAAAACAGCTTCTTCAAGTTGTTGATCACGTTTTACAACAAAATGCTTACTTTGTCCACCCAAAAATTTACTTTTGGCTATGGTAACTGATAAAAGAAACCATATCCGAGAGCCGGGCTTTAGGTGTGTCATGAAGGAGAAGCCAGCAGTATCTGAAAGTGACTCTATCAGAATCTTTAAACCATCAAACTTAAACTTTGTAGCTAAATAGTATTACGAAATTATCAAATGGAACACCAGTACACTGACTCCTCTCCACTGCTAGGAACATTGACTAATGAAGAGATAAAATAGTATGTGAGCAATGACTTCAAGCCTGTTATGAGTATAGATACTTTCCCATGCCATACACAGGCAGTTGAAAGATGCGTTAAGCTAGTGACCGAAGCTTCAAGTAAAGTATGTGGACACAGTTCCAACGACGGCTATATCAGAACCACATTATTACACCGCCCAGCGATGCCAACTTTAACATTGGGCCAGGATCACGTACCACAAAGTTTTCTGAACAATGTCCTAACGTGACGACTTCTGATATCTCAAGCAAGTACAATCGGTCCTTGCTAAGAATCCGCTTTTCAATTTTTTGAATCTCACAATCGATACGATTAAAATCAACAACAACTGGTAGTCTTTCACAATCAGGTAGGGCCTTTCCAATCGGTCCGGATATCCTATTGTGCCTGTTGTACTTCCATCTATGTATTGGAAAAGGTGGCGGAATGGCAGTTCGTTGTAATGGAGAAGACAAATACTCCATTGTAGAGGTCTTCCCACATGTATCTCTATTTGTGGCTGCGCGCGCTTCGCTGGCACTCGTCACTTATTTCGCCTCGCCTCTCGGTAGTCTGCTGTTTTTGACGAAGTTGCGCGACCGAACTCCACTTGAATATCAAAATTTATCCTATTTGCTTGGATTTTAAATATATTATTGTAATTGAATTAAACTATAGCATCTCTAAAAGTCGTATGATTAAATTGTACCAAACAGTCAAACTTTGAAATTTTGCAAAAACTACTAAATTTACTCATTTTGTGTTATGTTGCGCGACCGAAAGATATGAAACAAATGTATAATAAGTGCATTTATATTGATTTTACATACTTTTAGTAGTTAATGCATGGCATAGGAACGCAATTAAAACCATCTGGCCTGTTTAAAAAAAAATATGAAAAATTAAGGTTTTTCACAATTTTTGCTAACTTCGAAGGCATTGCGCGACCGGAAGACAAATTAATAAAAAAATAATAATTAGTGCTTTTTTCAAGTCTATACCAATGGCATCTTTTGCGCACTATAGCGATCTGAAATAAAAGAAAAAGTTTATTTCGAACCACCCTAATGCACATATTTAACGTTATTTCGTATATTAATTTAACCCAGAACTCACCACGATGAGGTAGCTGCACGGCGAGTTCCACCCGCCCACTTTCCTTTGCTCAACATTTTTACTCATTTCTTGAAGCATAGTATCGACATTTACTTTCAAATATTCTTTCTGGCATCATGTTTAGCTCGGATGTAACCATCTCTAGATTTTTACACACAATTTTATTGACGCATCAGTAATTATCTTCACACACCTCTCCACCGCTTAAGTATGGCAACGAAAATTGTCAAACTTTGGAACTTGTTTCACCATGTTCCACAATAATTCCTCGTCGGCCAAATGCTGTATTAGAGCAGGATCTCTTACAGTACTATTCATCCAATCTACGAGATCTATGTAATCTTCTGCATCAAAATAATTGATTTAGGGATTTGGGATACTATGAAAACGCAACCCCTCTAATACGTTAACGTGAATCTGTTAACATACAAATTTGAATGATTTCCGGGTGCGCAAATCAAGCATTATCTTGAATACCTTTATTGATAATTGATGAGACATTATTCGGAAAATCTCTCGAGGAATGCATTAATTTCCATGGATGCCTGGCACCATATTTCCAATCTTGGCTGTGTTTTTAACTCAGCTAAACTCAGCTAAAATCTTTAAGCTTTCACAAGGATCAGTTGTAGCTACATAAACTCTAAGAATGCGGTTAGCTGTCGTGAACCAACATGTTTGTGCCACCTTCCCTGGACTTCTCTCTGCCAAACTTTGAGAACATATTCCATCTCCAATTATTGCTTTAGATAGTTTGAACAAATACTGTTGATCTGTACTTAGATATTTTTCATTTACAAGAGGCAGGCCAGCTGCTATGGGTTTAAATTTAATAACAGGCATTTTTTTGCAATTGGGAAAAAGGGATCCAATCGGCTCAGAATATGAATCGAGACCTTTTTGTATTGTCATCTAGTTTTTGCAGCAAATATCGCAAGAGAAGTTCATTAGCGTGCAACGGGAATACACTCCACAGTAATGGTTTATTTACTTGCCTTTCTATAATTCGAATGATTCCACCTTCCAGTCCGTGTTGACATTTGTACCATCACATCACATAACGCTTAATTGGCTTAGATCTATAATACGGCTTTGTAACTAGTCTAATATTCATTCGACAATATCTATGACACGAGACTGGATAAGAGCTAAGTACCCAAAATATAAACTACAGGTCCTTCAATTAATTGTCCTTTAATTAAAGCTATATGGTCTTCAGTTTTCATAATTCGTCTCGTGTTTCCGAAGACCATGGTTTAATCTTTTCCTTCATCAAAGTATAGCCCTTCAATTGACTTGTTTAAATTTTTATTCTCATGCTGGAGTTGCCGTATGTTTTCCTTAACTCCTCTCCGAATTTTATTTCTGTCGATGACCAGCGCTGTATTATCTTTGAAAAATTAGTTTAGATCTTCTAAAACGTCCTTTAAAAGGTTAAGTATTTTTTCCTGTCGACAATATTATTATTCTTTCTTTCGCTTAACAATATAATATGACAATATTATATTGTTATAGCTCTTTTAATAGCTCCAGGCATTTTTTTAACAAAATAAAAATTCTTTAAGGGCCTTGGGGCCCGGTTAGTTACTTTTTAAACCGGCCCAAATTTGGTGTAGGAACATATAAATACTAGTTTCAACTTTTAGCAACTAGCCTTGTACAAGAATTAAAAAAAAAAATTTCGACCAAAAAAAAATATTTAAGGGCCAGGGGGCCCGGTTAATTATTTTTTAAGCCGGCCCAAATTTGGTATAGGATTACATAAATACTAGTTCCAACTTTTGGCAACTAGCCGTGTAGAAAAATTAAAAAAAAAATTTCGGCCCTGCCTAATGTATGTCCCTGTAAGTTGTATCCATATGGAAAACTTTTTTATTATTAATTTTACGAAAAGAAGTTATTCTTTATAAAAAGTTCTGCATGGTCCAAAACCCAAGATTCAACCATGAGATATCAAATTTTATGAATGTTATACGAGGTATATCAAAAAATTTGAATTTCACTCAAGAGTAAAGTAGCTTTATTTTTTGACAATATTGAAAATTGGTATTATGAAAAGTTGTTTGGAATTAAAAACTATAGTCTAATATGCAATTACATCCTTCTGAAATTCAGTGAAATTCAGAAATTCAGAAGTTTGTAAAAATGACAATTTTCACAAATTCAGTTAAATTCAGACTTTGAAATTCATGAAATTCAGAAATTTTGAAATTCAGGTGAAATTCAGTAATATTCATGAAATTCAGTGAAATTCAGTGAAATTCAATTCAATTCAGTGAAATTCGGGTACGTGAAATTCACGTTGAAAATTCATACTTCGAAATTCATGAAATGAATTTGTGATTGAAATTCACACTGAAATTCAGTGAAATTCCGACTTTTTGACATACCTCGTATAATATTCAAAAACTTTAACATTTGATGGTAAAATCTTAGGTTTTGGACCATGCAGAGCTTTTTATGAAGAATAACTTTTTTTCGTAAAATTAATAATAAAAAAGTTTTCCACATGGATTCAACTTACAGGGACATACTGTATAAGACCACGACTAGCAGTCCCGTATGGAAGCGAAACATGGACGCTAACAAAAAGAGAAGCAAATAACTCAGGCAACCAAATAACGTTTACAAAACGTTGAAAAAACGTCATAATTATCACCAAACGACTTCAGTTTATCACGTTTTTTCGACGTCGAAAATCACGTGAATATGTCCCACCATAATTCACGTCATTTTTATCACGTTTTAAATACGTCATATGAAAAACGTAGTTCTTACGTTGATTTGTCCCACCATAATTCATGTTTTAAATACGTGATATGAAAAACGTAGTTTTTGCGTCGATTTTGCGTCGTTTTTTAGATTTATTTTTCATTTTATGCTTTTAGAAATACACAATAATTGAATGGGTCCGCCACATGGTTTGTTTTTGAGAAGTCATAGAAAAAGTTTTAAATTGTGATAATGGTGAGTTTATACATTTTAAAGGTGAGTAATAGAGTTTGTATTTTGTATTTAAAAACTGTATTACTAACCCTTAAAATGTATAAACTCACCATTATCACAATATTAAAACTTTTTCTTTGACTTCTCAAAAACAAACCATGTGGCGCTTACAACGTTATTCGGCAGACCCATTCAATTATTCGTATGGGCATTGTTAGTATTGCAATTTTTCAATTTAAGTAAAACCAAATGGAAGGCTCGTTAAAATGCATAGAATTACAATATCCTCAATGCAACATATATAACATACATACAATTTTCACTTTTTATATTAAAAGTATTTACTGTGTCAAAAGTGAAACAACATATAAACTAATAAATCATTTATTAACAAATTAAACATTTAAGTCACAATTTAATAACAAACTTAAGTTTAAACCATTTAAGTTATATAATATATATAATTATTATAATTATACCACACACTTTAAAGGTACGATTCCGACAACGACTGCAGACGGCAGTTACAGTTGTCACCATGACAGACGTCATTATTTTGCACTATTAATTTGCATAATTAGCAACTGACGTTCTGCCGGACAGCAGTTGCAGTCAGATGTCGGAATCAGTCTCATACAGATAAATAGTGCAAAGTAGCAACATCCATAACGCCGAGAACTGCAACTGATGTTTGCAGTTGCTGTCTGCAGTCGTTGTCGGAATCGTACCTTTAGTCAGAAATGAATATATACAAATAAGACCCAATATATTGAATTTCAATGATACTATCTGCTTTATATTTTATAAATTTTAAGGAAGACAATTGAATGGTAAAAATAGGGCAAAACTATAATAGTCTGTGTTCTCACATATATTTCCATACTCTTATAATCCTCAAATTGATTTCAAATAATTATTACAAACTTTTGTATACAAAAAGATCTACAGACACCTGAAAAATATATTTTTTGATTAAGGGACTGTAATGACCAAATTAAAACGATAAAAACAATTTACACGAGATATCTGATAATATACACTTAAAAGACTAATACATAAATACTCATGATGAAGAAGTACATTATAATTAAAAATGACTAACCATTTTCATATCGCTGCAACATGAAGCCAAATCCGTTTTATATTTCAGTTCTTTAGAGAGCGCAACAAGCACTCTGACCGAACAGTTTCAAAACTCATTAGTTTTTCATCAGAGAATGTACATAGCTGTAACATCTTAGTATTGAATGTACATAGAATGTACTTAGAATGTACATAGCATTGGGTTCTTCTTCTTCTGTCTTGCTGTGGGCATACTCAGCTGCAAATAAGATTGATGCAATATGGCTGCAAACTTCACTATTACCGGCCATACACATACAATGTGTATTTGCTATGCCATTGGAACTGGCTATCACCCAAGCATCTAGTGGTTTAGCATTAGCTTTTTGGGAATCCTTCAAATAAAAAAATATTTTATCTTTGTGGGAATGCTTCAACTACAAAAATTTATTTTGATTGAGAATATTTTAAAATCAGACATTCATATAATATAATTTTAGAACAAACAATCATGACAAACAATCTTTTCTATCATAGCAATTACATGTCGTCGACCTAATCTGTAAAGTGCGTAACTCTATTTATTCAAATTTTACAGAGTAACAAAAAAATATTTCTCTAAATATGACTAATGTGAATACTGCGTATCTCCCATTTTAAAAGATAGGATGCTAAAATGGAATATTTCATAGATACTGACATATCTATCACATATCACTAACATTTGTACCTACATTGTTTAATGAGTGTATTTAATATTATTTACCAACTTTTTCTTGAAAATATCACTGTCTAAACAGTGAGGTCAGTTGTGTGGTAGGTATGACAAATTGGGGTGTTACATATTTTTCGTACTAAATTTGCCGCAAGGGAGATACGGTGTATACCAAGATGTCACTATTTACTCTTCTGTTAAAAATATGCATGTGCATCCTTTTATAAACGAGTAGGGATTTTTTCAAATAAATGGCAGTAATAACTCATTTTCAGAAAAATATGGAGTTACACAGTTTTCAAGTTAGGACGACAATATGTCTGGTTTCATAGAGATATATAAACTTAAATAAATCTAATATTTAAAACCAATTTATCCAAAAGACACTAATACTGTTTATCCATATATTTCTTAATGGTGAATAAATAAAATAAAGGCTTACCTTTCCAACAATAATATAGACATAATTAACAATTTTTACTCCAACTTTCAAAACAAATCCAGTTGTGAAGGCTTTTATGTGCCTGAAGGCTTTTGTATGCTTTTATCTGCTGCTTAAAGTAGTAACTGTGAGACTCTACCAGATAATATGTATAAATATCTATAATAACATTATAATAGTAATTGGTGGAATGCTTTACTGTAAAATCCAATTCTGATGACTGAATTGTATATGGATCTAAATCTTCAATTATTTTCAGCTTCAATGAATATCTAAAACAATAAAAGAAATAATGTTATTGCTTGCAAAATTCATCATTATTGATAAATATCAGGGAAAATAAATAGTAAATAAAAATTGTTTGGCCTAACTTTCTCCAACTTCTGCGGAGTTTCCAATAATAATTTCCTTAAATAATCACTTTGCATTGTGGTAAATTTATAAAATTCACAAATGACAAAAAAAAGTTTTGAAAAATACACAAAAAACAGCCAACAAAATCCAAATGAATCCAAAATAGGCAAAATACGACGACAAACAATAACAATGACAATGAAATGAAACGACGATTCAAACATAACCTTTGTTTTGTAACTTTTAAACTCCTCCCAATTTCATGTCGTCAGACTTAAGCTGTCTGAAATGAAAACGTCTTTTAAACGTATTTTAACGTCATTAACCTTACGTATTTAAAATCACCTACAAAAGACGTCGATATGATGTAATGTTCAACCACGTGTATATATTCCACCAAAAACTGACGTTTCCTCGACGTTCTTGACGTCACTTGGTTGCCTGGGAAATGGCTGGTGTGGGAACGTAAAATCCTTCGAATGATATCTTATAGCCCTTGCAGAGACAGCGTGACAAACGAATGGAGGCGCAGATACAATAACGAGTCTTTATTCGGAAAGGAAAATATAGTTACATATAATTATAAAGGCCAATATATAATTGGGCTGGAAAGGGATGGGATGGAATGGATAGTGATGCGCAATATATAGCCTCTCCTGTTCAAATGTCAACCTATAGATTCTAGATCATGGTCATCTGATAATCCTGCTAGATAACTAACGAGGCTCTGTCGTCCGATTATTTACCTAGACAAGAAGGATCGGTGCTATGTAGACACCTTATTGGATGACAAATTCAAGGTACCTTTCTTTGGAACAGATGTTTACTGTTTTCCCTATGAAAAATTACCTCCAGAATATGTGGGTAAAATTGTGGCATGTGATGCAATTGGTGCAGCGGACGATCATAAATTGGACAGAGTGGGTAAGCTGCATATATAAAATTTTCTTATGACGGTTTTACAAATTATGAAACAATATATTGTATTAGGAAGTTAAGACAACCTGTATTGAGCAGAGAGTCAGTCATTAGGTTTAATGTTCTAAATTTTTCTAAATGTAAGCTTAAGGCTATGGGTACATAATTCGCAAATATTTTACGTGTATCCCTACTTTTTCTGTCTTTATACGGCAAATTACGTGTAGTAAAATTCACACTGGTATGGATATGTAAACATTACTAGAATGTCATTCTACTTGAAAATGTCATCATTAATTTAAAGAGATGGGTTTTGAATGTTCTTGGATAACTGTTATTTTTATAATTGGAAATTATTAATTCAGTTAATAAATGTGATAATTTTTTCACTAACTATGTATTCAGTGATTGTAATAATTTATTTGTACAACAAAGACTAATACTCAATCGAGAAAAGAGGAAAAGTGTTAAAGTGATTTTTTAATAATATATTGTTTTGGAACGCTAACAATTTTAAACATCTTTAACAACAAAATACTTGGATCACAGAATATATTATCCTGATGTATTCTCTGCTTGGATCTTCCACAAATAGTACACAATAAATAACTTTTTATTAAGTTCACGTCTTAAATCAATTATTTATCAAATACACTATATTTCAATAATATTTAATCTGTTAGAAAATCAAATTCGGATTGATTTCGCGCCGCGGATCACCTGTGCATTATGTAAAAAAGAAGAAGACTATCATAACCTAAAAAAGTCAATCTCTTTTTTCAAGACAAAAATGTTTGTTGTTCACGTTTTCAGTTGTTGTATTTTTTGTATAAGTAAAGTAAAGTTCTTAAAATAAAGCTCAGGTGAAGGAAATATCGTATTATTTCTTCCGAACTTCTCCGGCCGGCTAATAACGGGTAGACTTTAGCAACGGTGGAACATTTTTGGCGACCGTGACAGAGGACACGTGAGTTTGTTGGAACTTTTGTTGGTATTTTACGTACATAATTATTGATTTACGAGAAAAAAACAGTTTAGTGAAGTCGAGAGAAATACAGTCAGCCAAGGGGCAACAAATTAAAGATTTAAAATGGCTGAGATTGAAGCAAAAAAGAAGCATAGAAAAGTGCTGAGAACAAGTTTTACAAAAGCGGGCAATCGTTTGTACTCTTTGTTTAAAAGAAGTGAGCCCGATTTTGATGCAATTGAAACAGATTGGACGTGTTTTGAATTGAAGTATACTGAACTACAGGTAGCAGACAATGAGATTTATAGTGAAATGTTGGTTGAAGCCACTGAAGAGAACCTTCTTGCTGAGATGGAAGACTGCGATGGATACAAAATGAGGTTTACAGAGTTACACATGTTATTTAAAAGGCTGGTAAATGCTCGTAATGAAGTGAAAGTGGTTGATGACTCTGGTAACTCAGTAAGTTCAGAAGAAGAATTAAAAGGTAAGCGTAGATTTAAGTTGCCCTCTATTCAGTTTAAGCGTTATGATGGAAATATAAAGGGATGGCTACCTTTTTGGTCACAGTTCAAAAAGATTCATGATGATTCATTCATAGATAAATGTGATAAAATAGAATATTTGATACAAGCAACTGTTGAAGGCAGTAGGGCTCGACAACTTGTTACAAGTTTTCCTATGGTAGCTGATAATTATCAAAATATTATAGAGTGCATGCAGGCTAGGTTTGGCAGGGAGGATCTTCAGATAGAAATTTATGTTAGAGAGTTACTTAAGTTAGTTTTAGAAAACTCTATGGCTACTCAAAAGTTAGAATTATCTCTGTTATATGACAGCATTGAAACACAGTTGAGAGCTTTAGATACTTTAGGGATAACCTCGGATAAATATGCCGCAATATTGTATCCATTGATTGAATCCTGTTTGCCACAGGATATTTTGAGAATTTGGCAGAGATCTAGTTTTTGCAATACAGCAAGCTCGGCTGATCGTAATTTAGGATCAAATCTTTCTTTGAATTCTAATATGAATAAAGACACAACTTTGGAATTGAAACTAGTCAACCTTATGAGTTTTTTGAGATCTGAGGTAGAAAATGAACAAAAAATATCTTTAGCTAGCGATGGTTTTGGTTTAGCACAGAATTTTAGTAACTTAAATTTAAAATCTGATAGCGAACATGTTCGTAAACGCAATGTCAAGAGGGAACCTTTATTTTACACTGCTGCTGGTTTGTTAAATAGTACAGATGTTGTCAAATGTTTGTTTTGTGATCGAGCACATGAGAGCACTTCTTGTTTTAAGGCACAGAAAATGAATCTAGAAGAAAAGAAAAATTGTTTGTCTAAACATAAGGCATGTTTCTTTTGTTTGAAGGGGGGTCATCAGGCGAGGAAATGTCGCACACGTTTAAGATGTATTTTATGCAGCAAATCCCATGTTCCACTTATGTGTCCTAACCTTTCTACCAGAAAATTTCCTGATCTGACAGATAAACAAAATGTTGATAATACTCCAAAGGACCAAACTTTAAGTAATTTTACTCACACTCATGTTTTTATGCAAACTGTTCGAGTTAATCTAAAGGGTCCTAATGGTACTTGTGTTGTGAGAGCCTTAATTGACAGTGGTTCACAGAGGTCGTATCTTTTGAAGTCTGTAGCTTCAGCTTTGGGTTTGGAAGCCAAACGAAGGAAAAAAATCGTTCATTGTCTTTTTGGAGGTACTGAATCAAATAGTACACACTTTTGTTATGATGTTTTAGCAAGTCATGGAGACTACACTTATAATATGGAAGTTTTAGATCAGTCGTATATTTGCAACGAAATACCTTCAGCTATTTATGGTCCATGGACTCAGGAATTAAAGTCTTTAAATATTGAATTATCTGATACGGAAGGTAGTGGTCCGATTGAACTTTTATTGGGGTTAAATGTTGCTGATATTTTTTATACAGGGAGGCGTCATATATTACCTAGTGGACTTGTAGCTGTTGAAACATACTTTGGATGGACAATAATGGGGAAATCTGCAAATACAAGCCCAGTGTCACAAGCTAATATGACTTGTTTAAGTTTATTTGTTAATCCATCCATTACTGAACTGTGGGAGTTGGATGTTTTGGGGATTCAGGAGCCTAGTGAGAAGAAGTCCAAGGAGCAATTGGCATTGGCAGCGAAGGAGTTATTTTTACAAACTGTAATCATAAACCAAGAAGGCAGATACGAGGTTGGACTTCCTTGGCTGGAAAGGCATCCGTCATTACCAGCTAATTTTAATGTGGCAAAACGTCGTTTACATTCGGTCGTGTCCAAGCTCAAAAGAGATAATCTCTTTTCTCGTTATAATGAAGTATTTCAGGAATGGGAAAATTTGAAAATAATAGAAAAAACAAATAGTGACTCCACCACTGGACATTTTTTACCCCATCGACCTGTGTTAAAGGAGTGATCTACGACCGCTGTGAGGCCAGTGTTTGACGCCTCAGCTAGAGAGAAAAATAAACCTTCACTTAATCAGTGCCTTGAAAAGGGACCAAATCTGATTGAAAGTATTCCACTTTTGCTTCTTAAATTTCGTAAATTTGAATTTGGAGTTGTCTCTGATATTAAGAAGGCTTTTCTGCAAATAAGTGTCAATAAAAATGATAGCGAATTTTTAAAGTTTTTATGGCTCAATGATAACGGTGAAGAAATTGTATTAAGACACAAAAGAGTAGTCTTTGGTGTGAATTGTAGTCCGTTCTTACTTGGGGCTACCATTGATTACCACCTGTCGAAATGCCTCGAAAATTGTTCTTTACCTAATGCTAAATATTCACAGGAAACCATTGAGCGTTTAGCCAAAAGCTTCTACGTAGATAATTGCATTTGTAGCATGACCAACCGAGAGAGTTTAAACACTTTTATTAGGGAAGCGGTTTCTGCAATGTCTGATGCGCAGTTTGATTTACGAGGGTGGGAGTTTTCTGGAAACTCCGACAGTGATAATTTTTATGTAATGGTTCTGGGTCTTAAGTGGTTCACCAAAGGAGACGTTTTGAAAATTAACAGCGATTCTTTGGAACCAGATCTTTCCATTGTGACAAAAAGAAAACTTCTTTCCATGGCACAAAAAATATTTGATCCCATAGGTTTTACTGCTCCAACCACTTTGATACCTAAATTGTTGTTACAGCAGTTATGGGAGAAACAAACACCCTGGGATGATCCTGTTAGTGATGAAGTCTCGGATAGGTTTAAACATTGGGTTGCTGAGTTACCATACCTCTTTAACATTGAGATTCCTCGTTGGATATCATTTGGAACTGCTTCAGAAGAAACTAGCATTCATACCTTTTGTGATGCTAGTCAGCTTGCATATGCAGCTGTGGTTTTTTGTAGAATTAAAAAGGCGACAAGGTTTCAGTACACCTGCTAGCTGCGAAGTCCAGAGTTGCGCCGTTAAGAAAGCTAACCATTCCACGTCTAGAGTTAATGGGTGCAACTATTGCAGCTAGGCTTTATAGTCAGGTAGAAGAAAACTTCAGTGGAGATTGTTATGAGAAATATTTTTGGAGTGATTCTTCAACTGTCATTTCCTGGATTCAAAGGCAAGATGAGTGGGGTCCATTTGTTTGGAATAGGGTTCGTGAAATAAGAGAATTAAGTTCTATAGATCAGTGGCACCATCTTCCAGGTGTGCTGAATCCGGCAGATCTACCATCTCGTGGTTGTGATCCTAAAACACTTTTTGAGTCAAAATGGTGGGAGGGACCTAGATGGTTATACCAACCCAAAGAAAATTGGCCGACGCAAGTTTTGGAGGTAAATGAAGAAGAAATTGCTAAAGAATATAAGAAGAAAGTGGTAACAAACCTTGTTAATGAAAATCCCGTTGATTTTTGGCACTTATCTTACTTTAGTAAATTTACCAAAACTATTCGTATGATAGCATATATTTTCAGACTAGCTTACAATTTAAAGCATTCAGATCAAAAAATGAAAGGTGAATTAACTGTAGAAGAATTGAGCAACGGCGAAGAGTTTATTTTCAAGATAATTCAACAAGAAAGTTTTAAAGGGTTGAACGATGAGAAGATAAAATGTCTTAATCCATTTTATGACAAAAGGGGGGTAATACGTCTGAAATCAAGAATAGCCAATAGAGAAGATACCTTAGATTATAGATTTCCAGTTGTCTTACCTGCCAAGCATAGCGCTGTTCATGCTCTCATTATGGATAAGCATAGAAGTTTATGTCATATAGGAACCCAAAGTTTATTAGCCCAGCTGCGTGAAAATTATTGGTTGCTAGGTAGCCGACGCACTGTTAAGTCTGTTATTAAAAAATGTTCAATTTGTAAAAGGTTTGATTCTAAGCCCTACGTTGTACAAACACCTCCGTTGCCAGAGGATAGAGTAATAGATGCTGTCCCCTTCGAAATCACAGGTGTTGACTTTGCCGGTCCACTATACCTCAAAAGTGGTGAAAAAGCGTGGATATGCTTGTTCACATGTGTAGTTTATCGAGCGGTGCATATGGAGCTTACTTTGTCGCTCTCTACAATGGCCTTTTTGCAAGTTCTACGTCGGTTCGTTGCTAGACGGGGCCGGCCTAAAATACTTTATAGTGATAATGGTACGAATTTCCGCGGTGCGGAAAATGCATTCGCTAATATAGACTGGGACTTAATCGCGCGGGATTCATCAACGCAACGTATAAAATGGAAGTTTAATCCCCCTAGTGCGTCGTGGTGGGGCGGTTTTTTTTAAAGACTTATTGGTATAGTAAAGAACTTATTACGTCGAGTATTGGGACACTCAAGTCTTCACTATGAAGAACTTTTAACATTAATTTGCGATTGTGAGGCAGTGGTGAATTCTCGACCAATAACTTACATTTCTAATGACCCGAACGATTTGATAGCTATGTCTCCGGCCATGTTTCTGCGTGACTTAGCGGGATGTGAAATGCCAGACTGTGATTTGATAGACAATACTTCACTCTCGCGTAGTGCTCGAAACACACAACGTCTACGCGAACAATTACGTGCAAGGTTTAGACTAGAATATCTTGGTCAACTAAAACTTAGGTATCACAAAGGAATAAATTTGAGCGTAAAGATGGGAGATATTGTTTTAGTAGAGAACGACAATGCTAAGCGTATTGAGTGGCCTATTGGAAGCGTCATGGAACTTTTACCCGGTAAAGATGGAAGTACACGTTTAGTAAGAGTCAAAACGTCGCGAGGTGAACTTCTACGACCAGTGCAGCGACTGTTTCTCTTGGAACGTGAGGGTGATTCCATAGATTCTCCTGATGTTGAGAACTTAGATGACAACCAGTCTCAGCAATTTGAAGTTCATCAAGATGAAACGCGTTCGGGAGTGATATCTAAAAGCAGAGTACCCGATGCGAAAATTACGCGTAGTGGACGTGTTACTAAGAAGCCAGCTCGTTACTTGTAATTTGTAAATTTATTTTCTAGTTTTAATGAGAAATGTTTCATGGTTGATCCGTTTCTCAGGTGGGAGAATGTTAGAAAATCAAATTCGGATTGATTTCGCGCCGCGGATCACCTGTGAAGCATTATGTAAAAAAGAAGAAGACTATCATAACCTAAAAAAGTCAATCTCTTTTTTCAAGACAAAAATGTTTGTTGTTCACGTTTTCAGTTGTTGTATTTTTTGTATAAGTAAAGTAAAGTTCTTAAAATAAAGCTCAGGTGAAGGAAATATCGTATTATTTCTTCCGAACTTCTCCGGCCGGCTAATAACGGGTAGACTTTAGCAACGGTGGAACATAATCAATAACTCAACATATTCCCGATGAAATGTCAAATATTTAAAGTTGTCACTGATTGTCAGTGTCTGACTGACAATATATGCTGACAATATTATATTCGGCTGAGTGCGTTGTAAGACAAAGATAGATTTGGAAAATATTACCAAAGCATTGTGTTTATTTTTTTCGTATCCTGAAAAACCAATAAATATTTTTGAAAAATTTAAACGCAGGATGAAAGACTAAATTATTACCGAGGGCCGAAAGTCCCTTAGAATAAATAAAAAGTTTATTTTGAATGATATATTTGAAATTAAAAATCACACTAAATTTTCTCTTAGTTTTTCACCCCTGTTACTTATTAAAATAAACATTATAGAAGTTCTCAGGGACTTTCGGCCCTCGCTAATAACGTGATCTTTCATTCTGCGTTTAAATTTTTCAAAAATACTGATTAGTTTTCTCAGGATTCGAAAAAAATGAATCCCCACTTGAATAACATTGCAGCCGAAAATACGTACCGATCCTCTAAAAGGTAAATTAAACTAGTTGCAGTGTTGTTCATTGTAATCAACCTAAGAGTATTAATATGTTTTAAAAATTTAATTTAGAGTCAGTTGCTAAAATATTTCCTGGTATTTTTAGTGAAATAGGTGAATTTAAAATGGAAATGTCAATTAGAATTTAAGCCAGATGCTAAACTTTATATACAGAGCGTTCCCAGAACTGTTCCTTTACCTTTATTACCAAAATTAATAATTGGAAATAATAGATTGCTAAACTTAGGGATAATTGAACCCATTGAAGAGCCTACTTCTTGGGTCAGCCCAATTGTTTGTGTGGACAAGGAAGATTGTGTACGGCTTTGTGGAGACTATACTAAACCTAATAAAAACGTATTATGATCGTATTTTCCCCTTGGGAAAATATCTTATACATTAGCACAGTTGAAAGGGTCTAAATTTTTCTCAACTCAAACTTGGATACCACAAGTGGGTTTTACCAAATAAAATTGAATAAAGAAAGTCAGTTGTTAACAACTTTTGTAACACCTTGTGGCAGATTTTTCTTTAAAAGGCTTCCATTCGGTATATCTTCTGCCCCAGAAAATTTTACTATAAGATTTTCCAAAATTTTAACTGACATTGAAGGCTGTGTTGCCCATATAGATGACATACTTATTCATGCAAGGACAATAGAAGAACATGACAATATTTTAAACACAGTCATAACAAGACTTCATAAGACAGGTATTACACTAAATAAAAACAAATGGTATATAGCAACAAAAAGAGTTAAATACTTGGGTCACATGGTTTTTGAGCAAGGAATATTCATTGATCCAGATAGGGTTAAAGCCATACGTGATTTTCCTCAACCCAAAAATAAGACCAAGCTGTCAAGATGGCCAAGCTAGGTCATAATAAATTTAAGATTTTTGAACCATTAACACACTTACTAAAAAAAATATTAAATTTTTGTGGGGTCCAGCACAAGATAAAGCTTTCAGCACTTTAAAACAAACGTTAGAGAGTCCTCCAAATCTAGCTTTTTTTTATGTTAATAAAACCATAATTGTTAGTGTAGACTCAAGTTGTTTTGGTATGGGTGCATGTCTGTTTCAAGAAAATGTAGATCATACTCGTGAAATAGTGGCTTTTACATCTAGGCTTCTGAGATAAGCTGAAACACGACATACTCAGATTGAGAAAGAGCTCTTGCACTTATGAATTTTTGTGGATCATATTGTATGTATATTATTGATAATATAACATATATATTGAACAGTGTATAAAAAATGAGATGCTCATTCTTGCAAGCTTATCTTTGCATTCTTGGTCTTCCACATCATTGGGCAGCAGAATATTTTTACGATTTTATTTCAGGAGTTCCTACCCTAGTTTTGAAACAGATCATAAACCTTTATTACAAATTCTGCAAACTAGAAATTTAGATGAGTTACCACCACGTTTGCAAAGATTTCGAATGCGCTTAATACGATACAAGTATACTGTAATCTACACGCCGCCCGGGAAAAAAATTTAATTGTAGCAGATACTTTAAGTCGGGCCCTCTACAAACAGATACTTTAGCTAATAAAGAACTAACTGCAGAAGTAAATGCCTATGAGCTGTATTTGTATGAGCTTTGTAAAAAACTAAAAGCATATTCTTTGTCTTCTTGGCCTGAAAGGTCTAAATTGCCATTTAAATTGTTACCATTCTATCAATATAGATAATAAACTGCTCGTCTAAAGTTTTAGACGAGCAGTAGAATATAGAAAATTCTGCTGATTTTCATAGTTAATTTTTTCGCGAACAGACAGATTCCGCCATTTTTTTTTATTTTAGCATTTTCTTTAGTATTTACAGTTGTGCAAAGGTTTACTCAAACTTATTTTTTGTACTCATACCGGGTGGAAGAAAAAAATATGTTTTTCTTGTGTTAAATTTGAGACACCTGTAGGGAGAACGAGGTACAAATGTGAGTATACATCAGAATAATATTGTAGTCTTATGTTTTGTGAACATGCTGTTGTCTGAATGTCCCTGATATCTTTAGAAACAAAAAATATAGACGGTTTTGTAATTTAACATGTGTCTTAACCGAAACAAAAGTTTGAGACATCTTGTAGGGAGAAAAAGGCACAAAGGTGAGCATAGGTACCCCGATATTATGTTGTAGTCATAGGCGCCCATACACACGGGCAGGGGGGGGCCGTGGCCCCCCCCTAGCTTTTCGGGAAAGAAAAAAATTAAATTTATATTACATAAACGTATTTTTGTCAAAACAATATTGGATAATTTTGAGAGATAAATTGGAAACAACATATTTATTAATAAAAAAAATTCACATATTGGGTAGTTATTAATAGTTTAACAGAAAATTTTTGTGTCTGCGACAGTGGTCTGTATGGAATGTGCATAATACACATTTCCCACAATCACGGTATGCTACTAACGAAAACATTGAAAGAGATTAGAGGCGTGGGAAACATATACACTGTAATTGACACCCAAAATTACAAATTAAATGAATCATTTATAATACTGCAAAAAAACCATATCAGCAAGAAATCCGATCTCTGATCGATAATCACTAATGAGCCATTTGTCTTTAACAACTGGTATAAAATAGTAATTATATTTTGAAAAAATTCATACTGAAAAATAATTTTTAAAATTTATTGAGCATAGTCAAATTTTAGTTTGCAAAAGTATTTTTTTAGTAAGTAGATTATTTTTAAAGTGTTCATTATGATGAACAGAACAATTTTATTTAAATGAAAAACAGGCGATCTTTCATGATGAATGAGTGTTATATACAGGGTGTCCCAAAAGTAGCGGAAAGACCGAATAATTCGCGAAATGAATATCGGATCGAAAAACTGAAAAATACATGTTCAATAATTTTCAAAAATCTATGCGATGACACTAAACAAGTCCACCACTTCAACCCCTGGGTGTGGAGCGGGGTGTAACTTTAAAATCTTAAATGGAACCCCTAATTTTTGTTGCAGATTTGGATTTTCCTTGTAAAAATAAGCAAATTTTATTCGAGCCATTTTGCGAATTGTGGATAGATAGCGCTATAATCGGAAAAAACGGTATATCGTGATACCACAGCAAAATTATAGAAACGGTCTAATATCTCGAGAAATATACTTCCAAATAAAAACTAAAAAACACGTGTTTAATATTTTTCAAAAATCTATAGAATGACACCAAACAGGATTTTTCATTCCACACTCCGGAGGTGGGGTGAAAGTTAACTTTAAAATCTTAAATAGGAACCCCCGTTTTTTCTTGCAGATTGAGTTTCCTCCTCAAAAAATAAGTAACATTTATTCGAAATTTTTTAGAATTGTTGACTTGACGGATGGCGCTATATTCGGAAAATGCGATTTATTTGCGCCATCTATCAACAATTCTAAAAATGTTTGGAATATGTGTGCCTTATTTTTCATAAGGATTCTATATCTGCAAAAATAAAGGGGGCTCCTTTTTAAGATTTTAAAGTAAAAACTTGGTTCGACACATACTCATGGTTAGTCTGCTCGCCAAAGTTGAAGGGAAGGCTTTGCAAGCATGTATTCTTTTCAAACGGGTTTTAAAGAGAGGCCCAACTTTTGTGGTACCTACCCATGACATTTCCATTTAAAAACTTGGTCTAGTGCATGGCTTCCCAAACTGTGCGTCGCGACGCCCTGGGGCGTCGCCGAGTTGTCCCAGGGGCGTCGCGTGTCAGGGCGGACTTTTTATACAGAAAATATATTTATTACAATACTCATATCCTGCAATTGGCAGATAAAATTACTGGGTTTCAAAATAAGTTGCTATTATGGAAGAAAAAATTAGAAGATCAAGAAATTGACCGTTTCCCTGCTTTACAAGGTATTCTACAAAAAAACGTGATAGAAATCCTCGATCCCTCTTTAAAAAATATGTTTACACAACACTTGTTATCATTGAGCGAACACTTTGAGAAATATTTTCCCGAAGATCTGGAGTAATATGACTGTTACATAAAAAATATCCGTTTTTATTTTTGGGCCTATTTTTTGATTTCGTTCTTAATTTCTAATAAAAATATAAATGTTCAAATAGTTTTTTTTGTTATAACTATAACCTGTTACTAGTCTAGTAATTACTAAAATTGATAAATTTTATTGGGGTTTGGGTTGAGGGGCGTCGCAAAAAAAATCCAAAGTCTCAAGGGCGTCACAGTACGAATAAGTTTGGAAAGTCCTGGTCTAGTGTTTAAATGTATGAATAATTCCTCACAACAGGGTTCAAACTAGGTTTTTTAGGTGGTTTAAACTATAGTAGACTCCCTCTATAACGAGAACTGAAATGGTGAATTAATTATCTCGTTATAAGCGGATCTCGTTATATCAAACAATAATAATAATGAAATTTTTTGATGCCTCTTACGTAGTTTATTATGTGTCGATGGTCAACCTGAACAGTGAACAATGAGACTTCGCCGCCATAGATTGTAAATTTCCTATAGTATTCAATATCGGTCGATAAACAGGCAGATGTTTATTACAGGTGGCCGAGTTTATTATAGCACTGGCCTCGATAATAAGACAGACGTTGGGCATTTCTATGTACAGGTAGTTAAGGCATTTATTTATTTATGACCATTACAACGCTAAAAACAGGTAAAGACAAGTATTCTTCGATTTAAATTTTCCTCGTTATAACCAAATATGCCTCGTTATAGAGCGTTATAGTTCAATAGGGATTTCATGGGACACCTAATGTACCTCGTTATAAGCGAAACCTCGTTATATCCGTGTTCGTTATAGAGAGAGTCTACTGTATATATTGTCATCCGAAATATACAAAATGTAATGTGCAACATCTTCACGTTTGGCCCCCCCCTAAAAATTTTTATATGGGCGCCCTTGGTTGTAGTCTCATATTTTTTGAATATTTTATTTTTGTAACTTTTTTAATATCTTTAATAACAAAGAAATTAGACGGTATTACTCTTTAATATGTTTTTCAATGTTTCACATGTGTGATGTGACGCATGTCGTTAGTTAAAACACATATTAAAGAGTAATATCGTCTAGTTTCTTTGTTATTAAAGATATCAGAGAAATTAAAAAAATAAAATATTCACAAAATATGAGACTAGAACAAAATATCGAGGTATACTCACCTTTGTGCCTTTTTCTCCCTACAAGGTGTCTCAAACTTTTGTTTCGGTTAAAACACATGTTAAATTACAAAACCGTCTATTTTTTTTATTTCTAAAGATATCAGGGACATCAAAAAACAAAATGTTCACAAAACATAAGACTACAATACGATTTTGATATATACTCCCATTTGTACCTCGTCCTCCCTACAGGGCGTCTCAAACTTAACATAAGATAAACATTTCTTTTCTTCCACCCGGTATAAGTACAAAAAAAAAGTTTGAGTAAACCTCTGCGTAACTGTGTAAATACTAAAAAAGTCTACAATATAAAAAAAATAGCGGAATCCGTTAATCTGTTCACGAAAAAATCTACTATAAAAATTTCCTATTTATGAAATTTCCTATTCGGAACAATTACTTTTAAAAGGATCCCATATAATAATTCCTAAGAGTCTTCAACTAAAGGTTGTTGGAATTTATTTATACAGGCCATAAGGGAATTGTAAATTGTAAAATATTGAGATCGTGCCAAACAGAACGTTTGGTGGCTGGGTTTGTCATCCCACCTTGTCACACATTTTCCCCAATGTCTTGAACACAGAGTAAATCGTAGAGAAACATTTAATAAAGACAACACTGTACAAAGGCCGTGGCAAAAACTGGGGGTTGATTTGTTTAAATATTATGATTAGTGGTACTTGATTGCCACTGACTACTTTTCACATTGGTTCAAAATTTTTATTTTAACCAATATGACAGAAGAAGCCATTATTCCTAAACTTAAAGATATTTTCTCGCATTATGGCATTTCAGAGGAAGGTAGATCCGACTGTGGTACTCAATTTACATCAAAGTATATAAAATTTTCAGTAGTAATTGCACAAGAGCTCTGAAATTATTGAATTTTTCCCGAGTGACACTTTGACAGTTTTAATTTCACGAGCCGAAGGCGAGTGAAATTATGTCAAAGTGTCACGAGAGCAAAAATTCTATATTAATTTCAGAGATCGTGTGCAATTTGTTGCGATTATTTCATGAATAAAACTGTTCAAAACCAAAATTTAATTGTAATTTATTTATGTAAGTACAAAGTACCATTAAACACACAGTTTTTATAAATATAATATGACGATTGAAAGTCATCACTTTTATAATTTTTAAAACATTAATTGTCATTAATGTCACGGAATGTATTTTTTCGTAGCAACGAAGGGCATCTGACGTAATATGCTTAACGACGGGAGATTATCAAAAATTATCACCTTAATTTGCATTTCTGTAGCTTTCTATTGGTCAGAATCTCCTATGAATGACATAATCAAAAGAATACAATTTTGTTAATAAAACGAGCAGTCCGCACTGGCCACAGAGCAACGGTGGGGTGGTACGCACTGTACAAATTCCAAAAAGGTTAATTCAGAAAAATAAAAAAGAGGACCTAAGTTTGGCATTGTTAGCATACATTTGTACGCCCCTAGAATGTGGTTTTTCACCTTCTGAATTATTAATGAATAGAAAATTAAGATCTAACTTGTCCCAACTTCCAAGCTTAATAAACATTTCAAAAGAACCAAGCATTGAAAATAAAAATAACGAAATAAAGCATAAACAAGAAAAAAAACACAATAAGCGACACAATGCCAAGGACTTAGATCCTCTTAAGGTTGGTGATTCTGTGTGGGTGGTTGATATCGGGAAATATGGTTAACTTGTTGCGATCTGTCAGGATCTATATAATTAAAACTGAAACTGGGAAATTTATAAGAAATAGCATTTGATTTATGCACCCTACTGTTTCCATGGATTCGGCACCCAACCAGAATCCTCAAATAATTATCAAATGATTATGTTCCATGAATTTCTAGTAATACAAATCTAACGCCTTGCTCTAATCAAAGCGATTGTGACATGCAGGGTAAAATAATGGAGGAATGTAGTAGGGGGAACCCAGTGTAAGTAGGGGGGAATCCAGTATAATTCCGGACAACATTGTACAAAGTAAAAATAATGTTTTACCTCCTAAAAGTAACAGTGACACAGTGACACTAAGCATAATGTATCGGACTTTGAATGCGTAAAGCCTAGTACGCCAAAAAGACTTACGAAGAAACCTGTTCATTAAGCATATTATGTTTGAAGTATTTTAAGTTAGTTTAGGTATAAGATCATTAATAATACAGGGATCTTTTGTAAAAAACGGGGGTATGTGCTGTTAGGCGTTTACTAAATAGGTGCCAGAGTTAGGCAACACATAATACAGGGCTAGAATGTCGGTTTATGTGAGTTAAGAAAAGTTAAGAATAAACCAACATCACTGGAATAAACTTATGTTTATGCGAAGTGACCAGGGTATTATTTATAACGCCTCTTGCAGCAACACTGGAGTGTGGATTCATAGAATGGTGATAAAATTGATTTCACCCAAATAAAATGATAAAAAAAATGAGAAACACACTGCAGGAAGCTAACACATATAATAGTCTAGTAAAATAAAATTACACTACATGTAAATCAAAATGTAAATTCGTACAGGTTGAAACAAATTTTATATCAAAGTTTAGGTGGGTACAAAAGATATTTTCAAGAAAGTATCCAAATCATACAAGGGGATCATGTTTTAAATAATTAAAAAGAGGTCATTTTTGCAAAAAAATTACTTTTTTAACTGCTGAGGTCATTCAATTAATAATGAAGGTCTATAGGATTGTTTTCTGTAAAGTTGAAGGGTAAATCTTTCACATAAGTCTTACTAAATTAAATTTGACCCCTATTTATTTAAATAAATATACATAAAACTTTAAAAACAAATTTGCAAAAAATTATTTTTAGCGTGTTAAATAAGCACTATAATATATCCTATTTTACAGGATAAATTGTGCTATGTCATCAGTATTAAGCAAAAAAAATTGGTCGAAAAATATTTAATATTTTTTGAGATATTGAATTTGTTTATTAAATGTTACTATATTTTCAATTGCAAAAACGCGGTTGTTGCCAAAGAACTATTCACCTGTATTAAATCTTATTATTTTTATTTTTATGTATATTTTCGATAAATGTATTGATAAATTCAAATTTCAATTAAACTGCCCCTAAAATTGCATTTGAAAAATAATTCAAATTTATTTTTTTAATAACGTCGCGGTGATAAAATATTTTAAAATGCCGTTTCGATAATTGGGTTCCTGGGAATTTTTCACTAATTAACAAATTTTTTTGTCTTTTTTTCCTCTTCTTTTTTTTATCTTGGCATTGTATTACTACGGGCCCTTTTTGGGTTAAGTTTCATTAAGAATGTCGAATCTCTAAGTTGTAGATTCTAGACCTAAAAATATCAAGATTGGTCTAAAATCACTTAAATAAAATGTGGCTACTTACTGAGTTACAGGGTGTTTTATTTAAAAATTTAAAAATTATTTTCACCAAGTACCTTCAAACTATTTGACGTATCCTTATCATACTTTACAGAAAGTGTGGGTACTATACAGTCTACTAAATTGTGATAAATAAAAGTTTCTAGCTACCACCAGAGGCGTACGACAGGGGCCAGTTAATGGATGACCCTTCCCAAATTCTACGCCACTGAGGGAATTACTATTTTAGCGAAATGTTTCGATCTGCAATACTTTCTATGTAAATAATATACTCTTTACTGGTAATGATTAAGTCATTAGTTTTCGAAATATTGGACGTTAAAAATGAAACGGAATAGTTATTTTGATTCATTCATTCATTCATTTTAAACTTCCAATATCTCTCAAACTGATGACTTTATCAATACCAATAAAGTTATTTACATACAAAATATTGGAGAATCTAAAAATTTCGCTACAATAGTAATTGACTCAGTGGCGTAGAATTTGGGAAGGGTAAATCATTCACTATCCCCTGTCGTACGTCTCTGGCACTAGCTAGAAACGTTTATTAATCACAATTTAATAGGGTGTATAATAGCCACACTTTCTGCCAAGTATGATAAGGATACGTCAAATATTTTTAAAGTACTTAGTAACAATAGTTTTTAAATTTTTAAATAAAACACCCTGTAACTCAGTAAGTAGACACATTTTATTTAAAAGATTTTAGTTAAATCTTAATATTTTCAGGTCTAGAATCTACAACTCAGAGATGCGACATTCTTAATAAAATTAACTCTAAAAGTAATATAACTCCAAGAAGAAAAAGAAGAAGAAAAAACGACAGAAAAATTTTGTTAATTAGTAAAAAAATCCCAGGAACCCAATGACCGAAACGGCATTTCAAAATACTTAATCCTCGCGACGTTACTAAAAATAAAATTATAAACAAATTTGAATAATTTTCAAATGCCATTTTAGGGGGGAGTTTAACTGAAATTTGAATTTATTAATACATTTATCGAAAAGCTACATAAAAATAAAAATATTGAGACTTTAAGCAGGTGAATATTTCTTTGGCAACAACCGCGTTTCTGCAATTGAAAATATAGTAACATTTAATAAACAAATTCAATATCTCAAAAACTGTTAAATATTTTTCGACCAATTTTTTTTTACTTGTTACTGGTAATATAGCGCAACTTAGTCTGTAAAATAATATATTTTATAGTGCTTATTTAAAACGCTAAAAATAATTTTTTGCAAATTTGTTTTTAAAGTTTTATATTTAATTATTTAAATAAATAGGGGGTCAAATTTAATTTAGTAAATCTTATGAGAAATATTTGCTCTTCAACTTTGCAGAAAAAAATCCTATAGACCTTCGTTGGTAATTGAATGACCTCAGTAGTTAAAAAAGTATTTTTTTGCAAAAATGGCCCCTTTTTAATTATTTAAACAATGATCCCCTTGTATGATTTGGATACTTTCTTGAAAATATCTTTTGTACCCACCTAAACTTTGATATAAAATTTGTTTTAACCTGTACGAATTTACAAATTGACTTTTTTTTATTTTATTAGGCTATAAATACCACAGTAGCTCTAGTCTCAGAGATTATAGGGAATTGATTCTTATGTATGTTTTACAGGGGTACTATCATACACGTAAACATACTATCTCAGGGGGAACACCATTGCAGGTTAGAAAAATCAGGATAGGGTCTTGGAATCTTGGTAGTCTTACAGGTAAGAGTCTGGAGTTAGTGGATGCGCTCAAACGAAGAAGAGTTCAAATTGCTTGTATTCAAGAAACTAGGTGGAAAGGACAAAGGGCGAAAGAACTAGGTGATGGATATAAATTGTGGTATGTAGGGAGTAGTAACACTAGAAATGGAGTTGGTATAATTGCTGATAGTGAAATGAAAGATAACGTAGTAGATGTTGTAAGAACGAGTGATAGAATGATGTCAGTGAAATTTGTAATTGATAAAGAGGTATTGAATGTTGTGTGTGTGTATGCTCCTCAAACAGGTCTGGGTGAGAATGAAAGAAGAGCTTTCTATGATCAATTGGGAGACATACTGAGTGATATTCCAGCGGAGGAGAAAGTTATAATAGGAGGTGATTTCAATGCACATGTGGGCCAAGCCAAGACAGGATATGAAACAATACATGGGGGATTAGGCTTTGGAACTAGAAATGAAGCTGGAGATGACATGCTAGAATTAGCAACAGCATTGGATATGGCGATTGTTAACACATTCTTTAAAAAGAGAGAAACTCAACTTATTACCTACAAAAGTGGACAACATCAATCCCAAATAGACTACTTCATGATAAGGAAAGAAGACATACGTGAATGCAAGGACTGCAAGGTAATAGTTAGTGAGACAGTAAGCCAACAACATAAGCTGCTTGTTCTGGACATCGAAGTAAAAAGCGAAACTAAACAAAAATATCGGAGAGGACCACAAAAAATCAAGTGGTGGATGCTAAAAGATGAGAAGGAAGGTCTATTCAGGGAAAGAATAGTAGAAAAAATATGTTGGAACATGAAAGGAAGCCCTAACACAATTTGGAGAAAAATGGCCAATATTATTAGAGAGACGGCTATTGAAATACTTGGGAAAACGTCAGGAAAGAAGTTTGAAGATAAAGAGACTTGGTGGTGGTCAAATGAAGTAAAAGGAAACATAAAAGAGAAGAGAAAATTATATAAAAAGTGGCAAGAAACCAGATCGGACATAGATCTTCAAAACTATATGGTCGCCAAAAAGAAAGCGAAAGTAGCAGTAGCAAAAGCTAAAGCAGAAGCGTATTCAAACCTATACGATCAACTTGATACCAGGGAAGGCGAAACGAAGATATATAAAATAGCCAAACAGAGAGCAAAGAAAGCAAAAGATTTTAATCAGATTAGATGTATCCGAGATGAAAATAATAAAATACTAGTTCACGAAAGGGATGTCAAAAAGAGATGGAGAAAGTACTTTGACAGCTTATTAAATGAAGAATTTGACAGACAGCCTGTAGAGTCAACGGAGACAGTAGCAGCAATGGTCACCAAAATAACCAACGAGGAAGTGGCTCAAGCGCTTCAAAAAATAAAGAAAGGAAAAGCGGTAGGACCAGATGATATTCCTGGGGAAGTATGGAGAGCATTGGGAGAGACAGGAACAAGGTGGCTAGCAGGTCTATTTAATAGAATTATGGAAGTTGGACAAATGCCAGACGAATGGAGAAGCAGTATACTGGTACCTGTTTACAAAAACAAGGGAGATATACAACAATGTACAAACTACAGGGCTATAAAACTGCTTAGCCACACCATGAAAATATGGGAAAGAGTAATTGATAGACGGATACGTGAAGAAACCGAAATATCCGAGAATCAATTTGGCTTTATGCAGGGTAGATCAACAACAGATGCAATTTTCATTATAAGGCAGTTGATGGAAAAATACAGGAGTAAAGAAACAAACGCTCATATGGTATTCATTGATCTTGAGAAAGCATATGATAGAGTTCCTCGAGAGATTCTGTGGTGGGCACTCAATAAGAAAGGAGTCCCTGGTGAATATGTAAAGATTGTGAGGGATATGTATGAGGGAGTAACGACTAGTGTTAGGACAGGTGTGGGAGAGACTGATAAATTTCATGTGAAAGTAGGATTGCATCAAGGTTCTGTGCTTAGTCCGTATTTATTCTCATTAGTTTTGGACCAGATAACAGCGAAAATACAGGGTAACATTCCATGGTGCTTAATGTATGCTGATGATGTCGTGTTAGTAGGAAATAGTGAAAGAGACTTAGAACAAAAACTGGAACAGTGGAGACAAGCTCTGGAGGAAAAAGGTTTAAAACTTAGTAGGACAAAAACAGAGTATTTGGAATGTTCATTTAAAGATGGAGCTACTACAAATAAAATGGTATCTTTGGATGGTGAAATGATTGTAAAAAGCAATAGTTTTAAGTACCTAGGATCGGTATTACAGAGTAATGGAGAAATAGATGGAGATGCATGCAGTAGAATTAGGGCTGGATGGATGAAGTGGAAAGAAGCGAGTGGTGTGTTGTGTGACAGAAAAATTCCAATGAAGCTGAAGGGAAAATTCTATAAAACAGCCATAAGACCAGCTATGATGTACGGAACTGAATGTTGGGCAGCGAAAAAGAAAGAGGAACAGCGAATGCATGTGGCGGAAATGAGAATGCTTAGATGGATGAGTGGAGTGACAAAGAAGGATAAAATTAGAAATGAGTATATTAGGGGAAGTCTAGGTGTGGCACCAATTGATGCCAAAATGAGAGAGCATAGGTTAAGATGGTTTGGTCATGTTCAACGTCGAGACGTTAACCACCCAATACGAAGAATAGCTGAAGTGCAGATTCCTGGAAGGAGTAGGAGAGGAAGACCAAAGAAGAGCTGGGGGGAGACGATAAGGCAGGACATGTTGGTAAAGGGGATTAACATTGATATGGCCCAAGATAGAATTGTGTGGAGAAATGCAATTAGGGAAGCCGACCCCGCATAGGGATAAGGCAAAGAGAATGATGATGATGATTCTTATGTATGTTATTGGAGATGTGATACTGTTTATCAGATCAAACTATGAAAATCAAATAAAAAAAATATATATTACAACGATCGGTGTCAGGTCTTATTTTCCAATCATCAGCGAGCGCCACCATATCTTTCAGCTAACTAGGAGAAACATGGAAACCACACAAAACAAACATGGTATATATAGTCAGATTACACTAAAAAAACAATATATGAAATATTTATTAGGAGGTTACCTACCTTTACCGTATCATCTAGATACAACTCATCACCTGGAATAGAATTAAGTATATATAAAAAAAAATAGGAATAGTGAACAACGGTAATAACGTTAGAGTATGGTATATTTACCTTTCAATTAAATAACAAAAAAAATTATAATTTTATCAAACCAAAAAGAAGATATTATTATTATTTACTATGTAGTTAACTTATTTTTGGACGCCGGAAAGCTTTCTTAGTCTTCACAAATAAGAAATAATAAAATATTATGTAGCAGAGTATTCTTAACAAAATTCTTTAGAAACTAAATATTCAATTTTCAAAAAAAAACAGGAAATAAGCTGGATTCTGTCGTCACATTCCGAATCGATGAGAAATATTAAATAAAATTTATTACTTTAGGTTTCCAAATGGGTATGTGGTGGAAATTCAGCAACAGGATAAGCAAATGTAAAACAATCAAAATATGGTTGACTTTCGTACAGGCCTCAAAATGAAACGGTCTCAAGTTGAATTGGTCTCAAATTAACGGCGTATCAAAACGACAGCGTCCTAAAAAAATACGCTACCTCGCAAAATCTGGCCAAAAAGTTAGGACTTTTGTGACTTTTTCACATTCCAAAACCAAAATTATTGTGTGAAACCAGATTTTAAGCAAAAGTAAATTTTAAAATCATCTATTAGACAGTGACAGTTAGTCGGTGGATGATCAGAAAGATGACTTTCGTTATGGAATTTGTTGCGTTTGAAAATTGAATTTAAAAAGTTTTCTCGCGGTGACCACTTATTATTATGATTACGTCATGCATGTAATCGGTGTGAATTAAAAGAGGAATAAATATTCTTAAATTAAAGGTATACTTATTTCGGATCGTTACACAACCACCTCCACGAACTAAAGCTCGCTAGCGCGATTTAGATCGGACTATGGGTGTGGAAACACACGTAACGAAACGACCAAGACAATTTCATACATCCAAAGAAAATTTAGATAAAATTTATTCAAACGACCATACTATTACACTAAAGGGACAGGCGATTTGTAGCCTTTGTGGTTTGATGTCACAGGATCGTGCTCTATGTAAGATTGATTATACAGTATTTACGGAGAAAAATGCAGAGCCATTCGAACCTATACATCGTGACAATTATCGTAAACGTTGAACAACGAAAAACAAAAGGGAGATAGGACCCATGAATCGACAAAAAACATATTGGAAGAAAATTAACAAACATGACCTCTCAAAAAAAAATTGGTTTAGATAACCAAGGCAGAGTCGCACTCCTTAAGCACTGAAAGTTAGTCAAAGGTTTCCTATCGGACTGCCTACAGTGCGCTCGTTACTAGATTGAGATATTTAAGCGAAAATACTAACCTAATCTAACTATGTTTACAACTAGTCACATATTCTCACATTTCTACGTTCACTCACAGCGTAAATGTTATATGAGTAAACTAAAAAAAAACAAGAAGTAGGAACATGGCCATAAAAGAAACAAACCATGAAATTCAGACATAGGGGTACGTTACCAGTTTTTCGAGAATAAAAGAGTTGAGTTATACTGGAGAAAGGTAAGACATTAGAAATACGGGATGACACATGAGATATATGGTAATAGTTATTGTTTCCTTAGGACTGGTGATAACTAGCGCGTATCAAACGCCTGTAATAGGGACATTTTTGGTAAGGGTCAAATTCGGTAAGCTCAAAATCAGTGAGGGTCTAAAATCCTAGGTTACATAACTTAAAGTTAATCAGGATACTCAAAAATTATTATTGGTACGGTATATCTGAAAAACTTATCATTCCGACAAGTAGCTGGCGGAAATCTGCTATCATTTTTCCTAGCCCTTCTCCGTGCCTGGCTATCCAAGACATCTGTTGAACGCTAGTAAAAAAATGAGAAAAAATGAGAAAAATATTGAATGCAAGGAGTCAAAATTTCTAGTCTATAGGGTAAAGTAAAACTGCAATATTCGAACTAGTACTCATATGATAGAATACATATCAGAACAGTAGGTACTGTTTACTACAATTCAGGACATAAACGATTCCCATAAAAAAATAAAAAAATACTATATTTACTACTACTACTATATTTACTATTAACAACATTATTTACTAATACATCATTTTGTTTTTGTGACCCCATGAGTATATCAAATCTCTCTATAGGGAAAGAGAAATCACAAAACACACATGTTGACTATTTAGATGTATTATCTACAAAACGTTATGTCGGCCAAAAATTTACCATTAACCAATATTCATGGAACCGACACTAACAGTCATCATCAACCAGAACAAAAAGGTAGTGTGTTAACAATACACACCAAGATTAAAACAAACTGCACAACAGATATATAATATATTGCCTACATATCGTTAACATTGTGATACACAATAGAGGCATAAACCAAAAACGACCAGCATGCATATAGTATACACATCTGACAGCTTTATGTATCGTTGCCGAACTCAAAGCAAAAACAACACAATTATAAAATTTTTCTCTCGCAATTACCACATAAGACAGATCCTGGATGTCTGGATTTATTTGGCAAAAGAAAAACAAAATCGTTACAAAATAAAAATGGTCACAATGGACACACTGGCCATAACTAATTAAAAGGAGAAGTTTATACATACACTCGGTACAGTATTACATAAAGAAAAACTTTCTTTTATTCTGTATCTGACGAATTCGGTTCGTCGTCTGAGTCATTATCAGGATAATATGTTTTCAAATCCTTTATGTGCCATTTGCCAGCATTAGATCCATCAGGATTTTTCAAACCATATATTAGAGGAGAAAATTTCTTCACAATTGTACATAACACATATTTAGGAGCAAGTTTTGCCATATATTGTTTTGGTGCACTGGAGAGAGCCATATTCTTTCTCCATACTTTATCTCCAACACTAAATTGGACATCACGCTTGCGCAGGTTGTACGTCTTCGCATTGCGCTTATAAGCTTTGGTGATATTCTTGCGTACAAAAGAAAAAACTTCAGACAAACCTTTAACTTCAGAGGCATATGATTTACGGTCACCTGGGACAATTTCCAAATCAACAAGATCATTTGGTATTCGACCGTAATAATTTCCGGAGATGGGTACATGTCGAGCAAAATTTAAAAAAGCTGGAGTGAATTGAGTCACTTCATGCTTGGTGGTGTTTATTGCCTGACGAATCTTATGGATTTCTTTATCCCAGTCACAGTGATTTTCTACGTAAGAACGAATAGCAGTTCCGATGACACGGTTGCTTCTCTCGATAAAATTAACCTGAGGGGAATAGATTGCGGAAAACCATATTTTTTTAACGTTGTAACGATCACACAGATCTTTCATGATCTTACAATTAAGATTAGGGGCATTATCACAGAGAATATGCTGAGGAACTCCAAACATAAGAAAAACTTGATTTTCAAGAAAATTGCAAATATTCGAAGCAATAGCTTTCCTCAAAGGATGTAATAGAGTAAATTTAGAAAACCAATCAGCTACTACAAATAACCAGGAGTGGCCACTTTTACTACGAGTCAAAGGACCTATTAAATCTACAGCAATGATTTGCCAAGGAAAATCAGCTTGTTTTTGACGACCCATTTTTCCAATTTTAGCAGTATTAGGGGCTTTTTGAGCTCCACAAGTCTTACAAGATCTAACATACTTTACAACGTCTTGGCGCATCTTCGGCCAGTAATAACGTTCTCGGATACGTGCAAGAGTTTTGTAAGCAAAGATGTGTGCACATGTTGGTGGTTCATGGCATGAATTGATGACATCACGACGTTGAGGTTTGGGCACTAATATTTTCCACCCAAACATATTAGAATTAAACGGTAAACAAGACGGTATGAATTTATAGACGAGATCGTCTTCGACTTTCCATTGGGGAAATTCATCTGGATGATCAAGGATCTTAGAACGCAGATTATCGAACCAGGGATCGATACGATCGGTATCTACCTCAAGATAGGAAATTTCAGAACGTTCATGAGTTCGGCTAAGTGCATCCGGTACATTGTGGGAAGTTCCTTTTCGATGTATAATTCTAAAACCAAACTGTTTTAAACGCATCGCCCAACGAGATAAACGTCCAGTCGGATTCTTAAGATTCGTTAGCCACAAAAGAGAGTAATGATCAGTTATGATAGTAAACTCGACTCCATCAATATAAGGACGAAATTTTTCAACCGAAAACAACACGGCTAAGCACTCTTTCTCAGTCGTGGAAAAATTACGTTCCTGCTTAGTTAAAGAACGACTTGCATAAGCGATTACCTTTTCCCCGCCATCAATTTTTTGGGTTAAAACAGCACCAAGACCAGTATTGCTAGCATCACATTGAACAGTAAACGGACAGGAGAAATCAGGTTGTACCAAAACAGGAGAAGATATTAAAGCTTCTTTAACAGAGAGAAAGGCTTTTTCAGCTTCTGGATTCCAAGATATAAGTTCCTTTTTCTTCTTACCTTTAAGTAAGTCATTAATGGGAGAGACAAGTGTCGAAAAATCTTTGATAAAACGTCGGTACCAAGAACACAAGCCAATGAAACGTTTTATTTCCGTGGTGTTAGTCGGACGAGGATAATTGACCATAGCAGTTATCTTATCAGGATCAGATCTCAATGAATTATTGCCAACGATGTAACCTAAATATTTAAGAGATGTTTTAAAAAATTCACATTTTTCCACATTGATGGTAAGATTTGCTTCTTTGAGTTTATCTTTCACTTTTTGAAGGAGGGCTATATGCTCTTCGGCTGTAGCTGAACAAGCTATTATATCGTCGATGTAAGTAAAGATATATGGTTCGAATTCGGGACCAAAAATTTGATCGACTAGTCTTTGTTGTGTCTGTGCAGAATTGCATAAGCCAAAAGGCATGACTGTAAATTGGAAAAATCCACGAACTACTACAGCCAAAGCGGTTTTTTCACGTGAAGCATTATCAAGGGGAATTTGCCAGAAAGCTTTTTTAAAATCGATGGAACTGATATATCTAGCGTTTCTTAAAAGAGACAAAATACGATCGATGTTTGGCAAAGGATAAGTGTCATGACGGGTGACCTCGTTCAAATTTCTGCCATCAAAGCAAAATCTATACTCGCCTGTCTTCTTCTTGACCAGTAACACAGGGGAACACCATGGACTATTAGAAGGTTCTATGACGTTAAGTTTTAACATTTCGTCCAATTCATCATTCAGAATTTTGCCCATATATGGGGACAATGGGAAAGGACGTTTTCGAAAAGGTTTGGCATCACCAGTGTCAATAGTGGGCTTGATCTTATTAGTTAAACCTATCCCTTTTTATTGTCTACTTCTTGGAAACTCTGCATAGCTTTTTCTGCACGATTTTTCGTTTCTGGATCTAAAGATTCAATAGAACTCAAATAATCAAAAGACTCATTCATTTCTGATTCATCACATGATGTTAAACACTCTCGATTTTTTACATTCCAAGTGTTTTGAGTAAAATTCAACGAAAGAGAGAATTTCGAAATAAAAATGCTACCAAGAATAAATGTAAGAGGTAAGGATGGAACAATAAGACAGTTTATGACGTGACATACGCCATTAGCAACTATCGGCAAATCTACAATTCCAGTTACCTTTTGACTAGAACCATCGGCAAGCGATACACTCTTATGATTGGGTATTGCAATCTGAACGTCTGAACGTCATGTTTTAAAAGAAATTCAATTCCCTGGGATCCTACGGCAATGGTAGAACACCCTGTATCTAACAGAAGAGTAAAAGTCTGAGAAAATATTTGTATCTTTAGATATGGTCGGTTGTCACACGGTTTGGAATATATAACTGGAGCTATTTGTGGTTTTGGTTGGTTTAAAAAAAATTTTACGTTATTGAGCCATTTGGACCACTCATTTGAATCGAAATTTTTGTTAGTCGAAATAGAAAGACATTTTCATTCGGATTCTTTACTATTACGAAAGACACACCTACCGAACACAGTAGTGTCATTTTTTAGTTTTTTGAACAATTATTGGGGCATGTTGGAATGGTGACATCTTTTTTACCACAGCGATAACAGTAACGCTGATGTTTTCGTCTACACTCGCTGGAAATGTGCCCCGGTTTTTGACAATTAAAACATATAACATTTCTGGGACTTCCACTTTAAAGTTTTTCAGAAGACTGATTCGATTCAGCCTAATTTTGAGAAGATTTTTTAATCCTAAAATTAGAATGTTAAGTCTGACGGTGGTGACTAACCAAAGCAACATTAGAAGATGGTTCTTTCTTAACATTTGAAATCTGAGCATTATTTTCTAATTTTCTGATAACTATTGAAAGTTCATCGATGGTGTTAGTATCGGTTAAAGCAATTAGGGGAATATACTCTGGAAGAATATTCTGTCTCATATATTTAACTAGAGTTCTTTCAATAGGAGGGGTAGTCAGACGTTTTGACAAGGACAGAATTTGAGCTTGATACAAAGCAAAATATTCATTCTTCTTTTGTTTCCTAGTTTTGATCTGACTCCATAATTCCTCGTCATAGTCATGCGGTAGAAATGTAGTTTTTAATAAAACAGTAAGGTCGAGCCAATTCGTGATGGTATGACGAACGCTTCTAAACCATGTAGCAGCACTGCCAGAAAATAATTCTACAGCTGAACTAAAAAGTAGTTCCTGTGAAACATTCCTAGATTCTGAGATGTCTTTAACTTTTTCAAGGAAAGAGAATACACTTTTTGGATCACCATTGAATTTGATGTTCCAATCAGCAAGATTGATCGGATGAGAAACCTGTACAACTGGAGTTGGGATAACGACATTGTTGTGATTAATCGAAGTACCTAAGGTAGTGGATGGTTGACTAGAGACAATCTTATCATCAAGTTGACCTTCATATAATAAGCAATTTGCAGTAGCTTCATTTTTGTATTCTACTTCATCGGCTGAAACACTAGGAAGACGAGCAATTCTATAAGCGAGATGGGTCAACCTAACCTTAGCTCTACGGTAGACAGAATCAATATCATCACCTTCAAATTCATCAACAAGGTTGGTAATATCAGCTAAAGTGTTATCATTGCTTGTCTTTTCATCGTCAAAGTGAAGAATATTGGTTTCAATGTCTATTGGAGAATTCTTTAACTTAAGTTTACGAAGAATAATCTTTTTTTCACTAACACTCCTTGTGGTTTTAACTCCCTGTATAAAAAGTTCATAATCTAACTCATCAACTTTTAAATATGGTGCAATAGAGGACTCCATATTATCGTTAAAAGAATTAACAAAATCTCGATAGAAAAGAAAAAAATTCTTAACCAAATCAATATATTTAAGTCGTCGAAAAAACGATAGTGTGGACTTCAGCAAACAAAAAAACTAAGTCACAATCGTGGAAATAAATTTGTAGTAACTTGACTCAAAGACACAAGATAAATATTTTCGTGATCTCCTTGGTATGTTTGAAATTTTTAATTCTAAACTGTAAATTCACACAAAAAGAACTTTCAGAACTTTCCGACAGACAAAAGACTTGAGTCAACTACAAACACACGACGCCTTCGTTATTACCTGCCAAAAACAAAATATTTGATATGCGACCAGACACGACACTGTTGTCTAGCGAAAAAAAACATACACTAAAAAGGCAAAATCACTCAATCATTAGGACACAATCCACAGTTTACCCTTGGAGGTATTCTGTTGACAGATTCAAACAAACATTAACAATCGAAAAAAAATGGAATTGTTTATTCCTATCATTCAGTTTACATGAAAAATGCAACAAACATTTTTATCATTAACAAGATCTCTATTTTTTATACATTTGAATAGATTGTTCTTTGTTGCTGTTCCTGGTACTTACTAAGGTGTTATGTTCTTGAAAAAAAAAATAAAAGGTGGAAGAAAAAAATTTAGTTTCTTTCTTATCTCTATGTATACCTGTGCTTATACTTTTAAAAAAACACTATCACAACCTCTACAGAATAAGTCCCACGTTCGAGCGTCAAATTAAGTGTAGCAACACTGGAGTGTGGATTCATAGAATGGTGATGAAATTGATTTCACTCAAATAAAATGATAAAAAAAATGAGAAACACACTACAGGAAGCTAACACATATAAATACCACAGTAGCTTTAGTCTCAGAGATTATAGGGATTGATTCTTATGGATTTTATTGGAGATGTGATGCTGTTTATCAGATCAAACTATGAAAATCAAATAAAAAAAAATATATATTACAACGATCGGTGTCAGGTCTTATTTTCCAATCATCAGCGAGCGCCACCATATCTTTCAGCTAACTAGGTAGTCCAAGTAATGAAGCTTAAAATAGGACAAAACCTCGCAATTTTTACAGAATGGATCGATTTGCTTGAAAATTTGAGAATAAGTAGTGGATAGTCCAAGGATCAAAATCTATATAATGCCAAAAGGCGCTTTTACCATGGGGTGGTTGCCACCCCATGTCGGGGGTGAAATTTTTTATTATATTTTGACCGCAAAAGTTGATAAAAACATTCATTCTAAGCAAAAAATGTTCTATACATTTTTTTGATAAAATTAATAGTTTTCTATTTATTCGCTATCGAAAGTGTTAGTTTTATATTAAAAAAATTAATGTTTTTAATCAGTTTTCTGCAAATAACTCAAAAAGTTTTTGTTTTATCAAAACAACTTTGCTTAAGAAAAATGTACCTTTTGAAAAAATCAACAAAACCGTTTTTTAAAATTTTCTTTAAGATCAAAAGTAATCGAGCTATACTTTATTATATGTTAGCTCTTCTTCGGCAAATGCTAAATATTGTAGTTTCAAAGTCAAAAGACGGGAAAACTATGCACTTTTCGAGGATCACTTGTTTAAACTAATTTGAAGTATTTAAAAATATCTATCTTCAGAAATAAAAAGAAAGTCTTTAGCTCAAAAATTAGGTGGCTTAGAATGAAAAGAATTTCAGACCCTATATTTTTCAGCGAAAAAGTGATCGAAAGCAAACCCCTAATCACCACCCTGATTAAAATTAGTCATTAACCTTATTTCATCTTCTTTACTTATGTATTATTAATAAGTTCTAGAAGTTTAACTGGCTTTAGAATGCTTAGTTTTTAAAAAAGTGGAGTCAAAGGCAAATATCGAATTTTTGGAGTTTGGTAAAAAATTCCCTTTTCTTCAGAATATAAAGATTATCATCAGAGATACAAAAAAATATTTAAATGTAAAATTGTAGCTTATTTAATTCCCAAGAACGTGGTTTGCAAAAATTTTCTCTGCGGTAAAAATTGAGTGAGCTATTGACAATTAAAACTTGTAATAACATGCAAAAATCACATTTACCAACCCTTTCAGAGTCACCACTTTTTGCGACTGAGGATTTTAAAAGGATTTGGTATTAATAGTCTTATAGATCTTGTAAAAACCTACAAAATTATTTTTTAACAAACTTTCTAAGATAAAAATTAAAAAGGTTACGGTTAAAAAATCAATATATTTAAAAAAAAAAAAGAGAAATCCAATTGGAAGCATAATAATGTAAGGTAGCTTTGCTTTTAGTCATTGGCCTTATTAATTCTGCTTTATTTATGTGTTATTAATAGATTTTAAAAGTTTGACTGGCTTAGAATGATTAGTTTTTAAAAAACTAGAGTTAAAAGCTAATAACGACTTTTTGTAGTTTGGTAAAAAATGCCATTTTCTTCAAAATAGAAAGATTAGCATCAGATATACAAAAAAATGTTTTTATATGAAATTGTAGGTTATTTAATTCCCAAGAAATTATTTTGAAAAAATTTTTTCTACGGCAAAAATTGAGTGAATGGTAAATGAGTATATATCGAAAAACATTGATTTTTTCTGTATAAACCTAACACTTTCGATAGCGAATAAATCGAAAAGTATTAATTTTATCAAAAAAATGTATAGAACATTTTTTGCTTAGAATGAATGTTTTTATCAACTTTTGCAGTCAGAATATAATAAAAAATTTCCACCCCTAAGATGGGGTGGCAACCGACCACATGGTAAAAGCGTCTTTCGGCATCATATAGATTTTGATCCTTGAACTATCCACTACTTATTCTCAAATTTTCAAGCAAATCGATCCATTCTGTAAAAATTGCGAGGTGAAATGCTTCGGTTTCTGAACTAAGGAGAAACATGGAAACCACACAAAACAAACATGGTATACATAGTCAGATTACACTAAAAAAACAATATATGAAATATTTATTAGGAGGTTACCTACCTTTACCGTATCATCTAGATACAACTCATCACCTGGAATAGAATTAAGTATATCCGCTGTGAGCTCGTACGTAGAGGGGATATTTACAAATTCGCGAACGCCAGTAGTGACAAGTTTGTAAACGTTTACTGGAAATTAGACATAAATGTCGAAAGTGATTAATTTAAAATTAAAATTAAAAACATTAATTATAAACAATATTAGTTGGTCAAAGCTGTGGTATGTATTTTTACCTTAAATATACTTACGTTTTAAATACTGAATTTAAGTTTTTTTAATGTTCCGTAATATCTAATTATAAATAATCTATTATAATCTTAGCGCCATCTACACGATTATTGTCAAAGTATCCGAAGTAAGAAATTGATATTTTATAAATAGAACGTCAAAATGGTTAGAAAAATCTTAAAAATTCGGTTACAATTTAATTACTTTTTTGCGTTGTAAATATTAAGCGATAACAATTAAATAATAAATTTAAAAATTACCGGTAAAAGTTGAATTAGTAACCGCTAGGAGCGACACCAGCGAAGCTCAGAGCGTATAAAAAAATAGGAATAATGAACAACGGTAATAACGTTAGAGTATGGTATATTTATCTTTCAATTAAACAACAAAAAAAAATTATAATTTTATCAAACCAAAAAGAAGATATTATTATTATTTACTATGTAGTTAACTTATTTTTGGACGCCGGAAAGCTTTCTTAGTCTTCACAAATAGGAAATAATAAAATATTATGTAGCAGAGTATTCTTAACAAAATTCTTTAGAAACTAAATATTCAATTTAAAAAAAAAACAGGAAATAAGCTGGATTCTGTCGTCACATTCCGAATCGATGAGAAATATTAAATAAAATTTATTACTTTAGGTTTCCAAATGAGTATGTGGTGGAAATTCAGCAACAGGATAAGCAAATGTAAAACAATCAAAATATGGTTGACTTTCGTTCAGGCCTCAAAACGAAACGGTCTCAAGTTGAATTGGTCTCAAATTAACGGCGTATCAAAACGACAGCGTCCTAACAAAAGCTACCTCGCCAAATCTGGCCAAAAAGCCAGGACTTTTTGTGACTTTTTCACATTCCAAAACCAAAATTATTGTGTGAAACCAGATTGCATGCAAAAGTAAATTTTAAAATCATCTATTAGACAGTGACAGTTAGTAGGTGGATGATCAGAAAGATGACTTTCGTTATGGAATAGGGCTTTTCATCGACTGTCATTTGTTTCGAGCTTCTGTCATGTGTCACATAATATTGACATATCTACGCCGTACGTCTTTGGTTTGTATTGTTTATATACCAATAACGTATGACGTAGATAAATTAATATTATGTGACACATGACAGAAGCTCGAAACAAATGACTGTGAATGAAAAGCCCTATTTGTTGCGTTTGAAAATTGAATTTAAAAAGTTTTCTCGCGGTGAACACTTATTATTATGATTACGTCATGCATGTAATCGGTGTAAATTGAAAGAGGAATCAATATTCTTAAATTAAAGGTATACTTATTTCGGATCGTTACACTCTTTAATAACACGACAAAACGATAAGAAGAATAGTTGCGTGCTCAAGGAATATATAGCAGGATAAAGTTACGGGATCCGGAGTTAACCAGGCAGCAAAAGATTGATCACGTAAATTGGTCTCTTCAACACCATACCTGGAACATTGGAAATAGGAAATGTGTGCTATTTTCAAACGAAGGTAGGAATGTGTAAAATCAGATAATTAACGAATCCGTGTAGGTACTTAGGGGGCGAGGAAGACGAGCAAGAACTAAAGCTGACAGATTTGCTTACAAAACTATAAAAGGGGAACTAGACGGAGAGGCAGCTCTGAAAAATCTCTTTGAATTTACTAAAGATAAATTTTTCACAGTTGATTATTGTGATTGTGTAAAGAAACATATTGCGATCGGTCAAGCGAGACGTAGAACAGGGGTTACTGAGAGGGAATCAAAGTTGCCTTCCTACGAAGGTAATTAAATCCATTTACTAAGGCTGAAAATCAGTACACACATTCTAAATTGAATATAAATAAAAGTTATTATAGTCGGTCAGCTGTATGACGGGACACAGCCGGTCGGTCGGCCCCAATGAATGTACAGAGTTATTCACTATATTTTGACCCCCTTGTAAACTACTTTATTTACATAATTGGAAAAAAATGTAAAAAACAAAAGTTATTCGATTTTGTAATTATGATTTTTTGACATATATATCGTAATAGTGACGTCATCCATCTGGGCGTAATGACGTAATCGACTATTTTTTAAATGAGAATAGGGTCGTGTGCTAGCTCATTTGAAAGGTTATTCAATTCTCTATACAGTACTACAAATATTAAGATCATGATTTATACAGGGTGTCCAAAAATTTTTTTGAATTTTTATTTAAACAATTAATTTAATTAAAAAATATTTTTGGACACCCTGTAAAATTAATCATGTTAATGTTTATATTACTGAACAGGCAATTAAATAACCTTTCAAGTGAGCTAGCACTCGACCCCTTTTCCCATTTAAAAAAATAGTTGATTTCGTCATCACGCCCAAATGAATGACGTCACTAGTACGATATATATGTCAAAAAATCATAATTTACAAGTCGAATAACTTTTTGGATTTTTCATTTTTTTCTAATTCTGTAAATAAAGCAGTTTACAAGGGGGTCAAAATATAGTGAATATACCTGTACATTCACTGGGGCCGACCGACCGGCTCTGTCCCGTCATACAGCTGACCGACTATAATAACTTTTATTTATATTTAATTTAGAATGTGTGTACTGATTTTCAGCCATAGTAAATGGATTTAATTACCTTCGTAGGAAAGAAATTTTGATACCCTCTCAGTAACCCCTGTTCTACGTTTCGCTTGACCGACTGCAGTATGTTTCTCTACACAATCACAGTAATCAACTGTAAAAAATCTAGCTTTAGTAAATTCAAAGAGATTTTTCAGCGCTGCCTCTTGGACTAAACGTTCATGTCCTGGGGAGGAATTATGATCGGTAAAAAAATCCTTTAATTTTCATCCAACCAACTTTAATAGCTCGCAGGTATGCTGATTTGGTTCTGTAACCTGTAGTTAGGCTCCGGGAGGTGCAGTAAAAGAAAATTAAATTTAGCTGCTTAAAATAATAGAAAATATCAGATGATTCCATATAAGTTTGGTTTTTTGTATGTCTCTTACAGTTCTTGGTGGACACACAGCATCATCACCTGTAAGGTAGACTGAACACACCTCCAGTTTTTTCTCTCCTACTTCCGTGGTTATACCTAGTTAAAATACCTGTGAAAATATTAGCGATGCAGGGCGCTAATGTCCACTTTATTACTGTGAATTATACACGACCTTGGCCATATAGCTTTAGATGTGTATAAAAGCTTACCTTGTTTAGTTGATATGCTAGCAATCTTCTAGTCTCCAGGAATCCCTCTTGTCTTCTTCGCTTCAGCACCCATCTGGCTTGCAATTTTTAGATGCTCTAGAGGTGTTACCAGGAAAATGGTCCAATAAGTTTTCAATTAAATATCTTTTAAAAATATTTTTAAATATTTTTATTAGGATGAAAACTTTGAGCTCTATTAAGGATCGTTTTGGACTCAAAGCGTTCACCATATTCATTCTGAATGAGGATAGTGCGTGAGTGCGGCTTGGATACACCTTCCACCTTCCACAGTCCTGAGAGATGCACTTTCCCATGACCTCAGGGTTATGTCATCCGCATAGTTAAGCTCTAGAAAACCCGGCCTGTAGGTGCTCTTCAGAAAGCGAACCTGTAGTCCTGCTTACGGAATATTTTCATAAGCATCCAAGATTCCTTCCTGGACTACCTTAAGCTTATCGACATCGACCTTGGCCTCTGAAAATCCTGTAAGTACTGCTGCAACCTTAGCACATTCAGATTCGATGAAAGACACACCCTCGGTTCTTCGGCCTTTTCTCTTTGCGTTGGCTTTCGGGTGGTTTTCTTCAGTCTGATTGTCTGGCCTTCGCCTTTTTGGGCCTTTGACCTCCTGGGTTTGTTTTTGTTTTGTCATGGCCTCTAATGGCTTTGACGATATCTATTTTGTCCTTTTAGCGGCCTGCATGTTATTGGTGTTGATTGCAACCCTTTTGGCTTGTATGTAATCTTGGCCTTGTTTCACCAGCCAATTGATTTTGGATTAAGAGGTGCCAGATAGCCGTCTTCCTAAGCTGTAACTCCGGCAGTCTTTGTGGTTCCTTGCCTATCAGCTTGGGAGATTTCTTTAGAATTTCCTGACCTTTCAGCGTTCGGATATTCTCTAGAAGCTCGCTGCCCTTTGGCTTTAGGAGCAGTGATTTTGGCTTTCGAGTTCCCTGTCCCTTCAGACTCGGGAACCTTTTGGCCCTGAGTTTTTATTTTTTTCCTTGATTTACCGTATTGATCCCATAAGTAGCTAGGGAAAGACAGTCAACCTCTCACAGAGCCCCGCTTGCGAGGGTAAGATTTAAATACTATGGGGTGCGACCTGTTGCTCCTAAGGAACTGTTTGTGACACTGTCATCCGAGTTCCTAATTGCATTTTCCACAGTGTCCCACGGTTTGGCTTGAAGATTGTTTATTGACTGTCTATTCTAGATCCGCTGAGTATAATTTCAACGTAGTCACCGGTTGCAAGAACAATACTTTGTGGATTTTGCTTTTTATTGTGTTGCAGGTTCTCATATGTCGTGTCGGTTGTGGTTGACTCTTCCAGTTAAGTCCATCCTTAGTTTCAAAAATTACACAATCTCAAATCTGGAAACCTGTAGAAAGTATACATTCTTCTTCAAGAGCATCAATAATACTGATCATACTCTTCACTTGCTGATCATGCTCTTCACTTGCTTCCGAAAGATGATGGTCAATTTCAGAGTCATCTATTACACGAGATTCTTCATCACCGGAGTCTCATAAATTATTGGCAATCTCTGCAAATAATATGTCGTCTGAAAACTTCAAGTTGTTCAAAAACTCCCAATTTTTGTATTTGGGATAAGGGTTAACCCGCGCTAAATCTTCGTTAATGTGTGTAATTTTTGAAGTTATACTTCTTTAGGCGCGATTGAGAGTAAAATTTCATAATACTGCGCGCATGCGCACATAGACAGTATGCCGTTTAGTTGCTGAATCTTTCAAGTTATGTATAAATATATCAGTGCAAGAAAAGGTGTGAAAAGAATATATTAGTGTTTTTAGTAAATGTATTATTTATTATAATTTTTGTGTCTTTGGATTTGTCTTCCTCGGGAATAAGATATTTTATAATAATATTAAGTATATTTAAAGTATTTTTGTATTAAATTTGTCAGTATGTATGAGAAATCTTGTAACCTGTCATAGCAAAAGGGATATAGTGCAGTGGTATAGCGTGTGACCGGATATCAAGAGGTTCCGGGTTCAAATCCCGGACGATTCATATTTTTTTAATATTTTTGGTATCGTTTTAATAAAAAATTTTTAAAAGTGGTAGGTAAAGAAAGTTAGTTTAATATTTAAATAAAATACAAATAACCTCTTAAGTATATTAATTTCGTTGAAATCATAATAATAGAAGTATAACTTCTTACGTGCGTACAAAGTACACACACATTATTTTTTTCTTTTTAAATTTTATGTGACTTTTTCTACATCCCTTGATCTGTGCACTTGAATTTTACTCCCTCCTTCATCATTTTTAAATTCTTCTTTGTCATCCATGACGGTTTGATATATAAAATATTATGATAATAAAAGTGTCCATCCTGTATGCTGCTTAAATGACTCCCAAATTCTATTGCCAAATCCATATATACTATATATTTCTCAGCGATATGTCAAAGACCATAATTGATGAGATTTTTTCAGTTGAAAAAAACAGATGAGTATACGTAAGTAGAGACAAAAGAAACCAATAGACAGAAAACAGCGAATCATTCCTGTGCTCTCAGCAGAGAGAAAAAGTGGACGCCAAGATGGATGAACGGTCACTTGGAAAAGTTGTAGAAAAGGCAAATTTTCGATGAAAATATGAGATCGTTTATCATAAAACGTTTGGATTTTATATGAGCGCAACGAAGAGTTTTGACGGTTGAACAAATGAATGTATGTAAAAGGTTATTTCATACTGTAGTAAACAATATTGATTTGTATAGATAAGTTTAAACTCAATTCGTTATTAAATCTTGTTCTTCTCATAACAATAATAATATGACTACATATTTGTTATATTTTATTATTAATTTATTCATACATAAAATAGGAAACACAGTGGATATTAATATTATTTTAACGTATATAATGTAACGGAACCCTGGTTAAATTTAAAAACCTATTTTATTTTTTTTATTTAATGGCATAGACTATAGACATTAGTCATTCGGCCAGTTGCAATAAAGAATATACAATCCTATCCCTAATACAAAATTAAACAGAAACAATATAGTAATACAATAAATAATACAATACAATAATAATACAATAAAAACAATAATTGATCTCTGATAAAGTGATAAAATATTTATGATAAAAAAGGATGCAAATTTGAACTTAATCATAAAAAATATCATGCCCGCGTACAAATCTTATAGGACCGTGCGTGTATCTGACAAGAAATCTATAATGATATTGTATATTTGTTGTGAGCCTGTAGCCAGCAGAGACTGGATGTTAAATGGTGCATGCATATCAAGTTTAATTAAATTTTTATAGAGAGAGCTTGAATGCTGTTGAAATTTAGTACATTCAAAAAAGTTACGATCAAGATCACCCTGCTTTCCTCAATGTTTGCAATTATCATCTTCAATCACATTTATTTTATATAAATGACTTGGATAGCAAGCATTTCCAAAACGTAGTCGATTTATAGTTGTTATATATTTACGTGGAGCTTTAAAACTCTTAAACCAGGTACTTTGTGGAATCACTGGTTGTAAAAATGGTGTGTCTTGTGGGGTTTGTTAAGCAGTAAAGATTCCACTGATCTTTCCATATCGATAGTTGGTTTCTTTTAAAAATAGTAATAACATCTGATACACATAAAGAATATGACAATAAAGTGCCTGTTGTTATACTGGATTTAGCTAAGTAGTCTACATACTCATTATCTTTGAGTCCAATATGTGCCTTAACCCAAATAAATTTTATATTGAAGCCAGAGTCTTCTAAATGCTTTAAAATGCCCTTTATTAAAAATATGTAAGGATTACTAAATATTTTGGCCAAAAAAGTATTTTTGATATTCTGTAAACCTGACAGGCAGTCTGACAGAATTAACGTTTTTTTTTAGTATAAGAGTTTTTAATATATTTCAACGCTTCTAGTATGGCCAATGATTCCGCAGAGAAAATTGAAAGCTCATTGGGAAGTTTGTACTTGAATTCGAAACCTCCTGAGGGAAAAAAATAAGCACAGCCAGGGCTTTCTCTTGATTTAGTTGCATCTGTGTATATAACTGTTGCATCACTGTAGCAGTTCAAAATATATTTCAGGATATTGTTGCCGATTATGTTGTTTTCGTTGTATGTTGGTATTATTACATCAGTTTTATGGAAGAGAGCAAAGTAGTCTAAGTTTTTGTCTATTGTGTTTAATTCCTTTGAAAAAATAGAATTGTTCTGTAATGCAGTACATAATGGCGGAGATGGTTTTTAATCCAATACTTGTGAGTAAAATCTGATTCGTTAAGATGACATATACAGGAAAATAATTCGAAATTTGCAGAGTGTGCTTTAAGTACCCATTTTTCGCTTAGTAAATTTCTACTGATCTCGAAAGGAGGCTCAGAAGCTTCAACATGTATTTCTTATATAGGAGTAGATCTCATAGCACCTAAACAGATTCTCAAGGCAGAATTTTAAAAAACGTCAATTTTTCTTAAAAGCTTTTGGAATCAGAACCGTAGAGAGTAGCACCATAATATATAATGGATCGTATATAAGCTCTATAAAACAATAAAGATGTTTCAACATCGCAGCCCCACCACACTCTAGTTGTCATTTTAAGGAAATTAATACATTTGCTACATCTATCCAGCATATATTGTATGTGTTGTTTCCAAGTTAGTTTTTTGTCCAGAATGAGGCCCAGATATTTGACATTATTTTTAAATGTAAAAGATTGATCACTAAGTAATACATCTTGGTTTATAGGAAGATTGTGTCTTATAAAGACAGATACAGCTGATTTGCTAATTGATGAATTAAGCCGTTCTCTAAGAACCATGGAAAGAGGGAACTACACACTGTAATTTGGTTTTGCATTCCGTTTTCATATTTCTTGCTTTCCGTATAGGCAAAAAAGTCGTCTGCATATTGTATGATTTTGAATGGGATGTTGTTTATTTGCATCTTATGTATGTCAGAGGTGTACAGATTGAATAATATTGGTGATAATACTGAACCTTGTGGTATACCGTGATAATTATGTCGAGGTCCTATTAGTTTGTTATTATGATCTCATGTAAATTACCCTATCTGTATAGACACCGATTATTGTGTTAACGAAAGCAATTGGCATATGAAAAAAATTTACCATTTTATGTTTTAAGGTTGATAAACAAACTGAGTCGTATGCTCATTCAATATCTAAGAATAGTGCTGCTAAGTAGTTATTTTTAATTAAGTTATTTTGTACATCTACAACAAGTGTTGTTAAAGCGTCTAGAGTTTCAAAACCTCTTTTGTAACCAAACTGGTTTACTGGAAGTAAATTCTCTTTTTGTAACCACCAATATAATCTAAATTTTATAATCCTTTCTAAAGTTTTAATTATACAAGACAGTAAGGATATTGGTCTATATGTTTGGGTCTTCTCCGGGTTTAAGGATAGGAACAACTATGATGTTTTTTGAAAGAATCGATAATTATATATTTTTGGATGATATCATTGAAGACATTTAAAAGAAGTTTTTTAGCAACATCTGCTAGATTGGTTAACATGGGGTATTTTATGTGATCGATACCAGGAGAAGTATTTATGCGGTTTTTAACCCGCCATTACACGCGCTATGAGGGAATCCCTCACCATATTTGTTTATAACCAATGAAATTGTGTAAACTAATACGATAACCTTAAGCACCCAGGAATGCCTTTAGCATGGTTCATGAGAGGGTATGAAAAAGTTATAGAATATTTCAGGCGGTCAGTGTGCTGTGTGATAGTTGAAAGAAGAGACATCCCTCTTCAAGTGAGGGAATTCCTCACTGCGCGTGTAATCACGGTGAAATCACGTTTCTGTTATCTCAAAGAAACTTTTAGGTTTTTATTAAATATTTAGATAGGTTTAATTAAAATATAATTGTTTGGATTAGGTTAGAAACAGTGGCACACCGACGGGGGGTTTTGGCGTTAAAATCTCACCCAGGGTATATAGAAATATATATAAAAGAAAGTAGGAAAATGTAACTTGTCTTTTACAAATAATACAAAAAACTTTCGGTGTCCAAGCAACCCCCCCACCCCAGAGGAAAATTCTAGGTGCGCCACTGGTTAAGAACCCATTTTTAAATTTACCTATTCTAATTGGGAAATAAACCACAATTTAACTTGAAAATTAATTTTATTGACGTTTCGAATTCCATCTCGGACGTCGTTATCGAAATACAAAATATTAATAGTTAATTTCATAAATGCCACAAAGAAATAGCTTCAGAACAGTTGTTAATTTTAATTTGTATTTTTAGTAAAATGAATTCGCGTAAAGAAGGTTAATTTCTTCAGTGGCTTGCTGAAATTGAAAATTAAGAAAACTTGCTTTTGATCTATATTATTTTTACTTTTGTTTTGTTAAATTAATTTAAAAATTGGTTTAAGAGTCTTTCTATAATATGTGAGTACAACCCATTTTATATTTATACATGTTTACATTCATTCTTCCTCGAAATAAGTCGAATTTATGTAGGTGAGGGCGACGCTCATACGCGTGCAACCACGTCACAATAGAAAACGCGTGTAACGGCGGGTTAAGGTCAAAGTCTAATTCAGTTTCAGAAAATGGTTTTAACAGGAAGTGATTATTTGAATGATGACTTTATGTAGATCGTGTAGGTGAATTTTGAGCAAATGGAGGACATACTTTATTAAAAAAGTCGTCTAACAGATTATCATTGAAGGGTTTTATACTATTAGGTGCTTTTCGATTCATTTTGTTTCCCTGTGACCATATCTCCTTAGAGGAGGTATTTTTGCTTAAATTAGAACACCATTTAATCCAACTAGCTTTGGCTTTTTGTTTCAACTGCTTTTTAGTATGAGCAGTAACTTTCTGATAGTTTAAATAATTATCAAGGCTTGGTGAACGTTTACACAATGCTAATGCTTCTTTTCTGTCATTGATTATCAGATCGCATTCTGGGTCCCACCATGATGGAGGCGATCGATTTTTGGATTTAAAAATTTTATATTGAGGAATAGATCTAATTCCAGCATCATTAATGCAATCTATTAGAAAACTATAATTTTGATAAGTATTGAAAGAGTTATTGTAGTTGGAAAACATGTTTTCAATTAAGGATGTATACAGGGACCAATTGGCTTTCTTGATATGCCATTTGCTTTTTGGATAAATTATTTCTTGTGAGGTGTTGGTTATTGAAAAATTCATTCAGGTTCTCCATTATTCAAAATTACAAGATCTAGGTCTTCGATACTGCTAAAAATTTGGTTACCAACTGGATCATTAAGCAGTGAGCCCCATAATGATGAGCATTCCTATCTCCGCCAATTAAAAAGGTGATTTGATTTGTGAGAAAACATTTATCCAATCGTTTTTGGATGTACTAATATTTGGTGGTCTATATATAGATAAAAAACTTAATTCTATTGTGATACATTTAACGATAGCACCGCAAACTAAAATTCCCTCATTAAAATTGTTTCTAGTATTTATTTCACGAAATGGTATAGTTGTTTTAATTAAAATTTTAACACCTGCGTACCCGTCATATCTATTTTGGCGAATTACATTATAACCTTTAAATGTTTAATTTGAACCAGGTTACACTTAATAATACAATATCAATATTTTCAGTAATTAAAAAATGAATTAAATTATTTTTATTCGAAACAACGGATCTACCGTTCCATTGCAAAATTTTTATTGATTTAAGTTCTGGGTACATGTTATTTATTAGTGATATCCTCTAAAATCGTTTTTATACCATGGTAAATATTATCTTGGCTCATAGTTTTTATATCATCTACAGTTTGAATATTTGTGATCAAATTAAAAATATAATTGGAAATGAGTGTTTCCAATACTCTTTGATCTGATTTGTTTTGACAAATTAGGGGTTTTAAATTAGCAGGAAGGGGTTTGGAGGGCCCAAAATTAAAAGAGAACATGGGTGAATTATTGTTTTCTGATTGGTTTGATGACATTTTTCGTTTTTTACCTATATTATAGTGGCTTGAGGAGGGTTGGGATTGGGATGTATTATTTCAAATATTTTGATTTTTATGTGTGGTAGTAGAAGGGGTTGATTTTTTGAAGATGTTGGGAGGGGAGGAAAACTGTCTTCGATATTGTCTAGTGTGGAATATCTATTCTCAATTAACAATCCCGAGAAGGACGATTCACAGTAATTTTTTGCCTCGATAAAGGAAATTTTTTGCTTAATCATTACGTTCTTTATCTTCTTTTGATGTTCGTATTTTGGACACTTCTTGGATATGGAAACATGATCTTTACTATTACAATGTATGCATTGAACATCATTATCTTGACATGTATGATCTTCATTTTTGATTTTTCCACATTTTATGCAATGTGCTTGTGGACTGAGACACTGCTTGGAAATATGTCCAAATCTTAAGCAATTGTAACACTGTGTTACTTTGCCAATATAGGTTTCAACGGGAAAAAATACACTATTTATTGAAATGTAGCTAGCAAGAATATTTCCTTCGAAGGTGACTATCATTGTCCTTTTGGGTACATAGTTAGTTTTTTCATCGTTGTCAACTTTTCTGTAAGTTCTTTTAAAGGCTACTATGGGGAGGGAGATTTACTATTATCTAACAAATACTTTTCATCGTATTGAGTATCAATATTTCTTATTAGGCCTCTAATTTATAGTAAATGGATAGGGACATATGCTACTAAGTTTTGGCCTTTTAATTATATATTTTTAACCAAATTATTTGCATCTACGATTGACCCCTAACAAAACTTTAATTCTGTTTTTTCCAATGGCTTTAATTTCAATAATATTAGGAATGTTCAATTTTTTATGCAAGATGTCTGCAACAGTAAGTGGATGTAAACGGCCAATATCCTGATTGTTTGATTTTTCTATATATACATAAACGTTATTAAAATTGTACTTATCTGATGCAACGTTGAACAATTTTTCCTCTACAACTTTTTGCGGAGGTGGGATTTGTTGTGTCGACACTTTGATAAAGTCTCTGGTTTTAGTTGTAATTTTTGCAGTAGAATCATCCAAATTTTCGATTAAACTTGATTCATTAATAGTATCCATTTCACTATTCTCACTAGCACCTGAAAAGTTTTCACCTAATGGTGTCCCTGGGGAAAAAGCTTCCCCCTTTGGGGGTCGCTTATAGCATTGTTTATCGCACTCAATCAATATCAGTTTTTAAATCACACCAAGTGCCCTTTTTTCTACGAATTAACTCGCTAAATAGTTAATTTTATTAAGAGCAGATTTTAATGGGCACTGTCAGTTTGACGTTTTGCGTGACGATTTAAAAACCTTCACAACGGACAAAATTGTGTACACTGGACACTCTGGACAGTCTACATCTAATAATTATTATTGTAGCACTGAAATTTCAATAGCAATAGGGAACTTACATAAAATATGTCATTCGAAAAAAATGCTATAAATCACATCAGAATATAATTTAAAATATATATCAAAGAAAAACAAGCTGTATTTTATTAGCGTTTGCCCCATAAAGACGATTAAATCGAGAGAAAATTGAAATTATAGCGGCCAGCCCAAAACGCGCCCCCATTGGTCATGACGTCATATCATTTTTATGTTTAAACTCAGCGCCATTTATTCATTACATTTTATATTCATTTACTTCTAATCATTTTTTATGGTTAATTTCAGTTTTATAAATCTTTAGATAGTTGCTGTGAACTATATATTTCATAATTTTGGTATGTTTTGGTTAAGATAATTGTGTCTTAAATTACACAGGAGGATTTTTTTAAAAGGCAGTCTGATAACTGACCCATTGTAAATGTGTTTATGGTGGCCGAGTCAGATATTTTCAAAAGGATGAACATTTTTCACAGAATTGATATTATATATTAAATTACTATTTTTATCTTTTACATCTACATACCTATATACATTCTGTATTCAAATGTTCTTTTTGTTCAAAATACACTTGAATTATTAAAAAAAAAACTGTTAATCAGACAACAGATGTTACATTAAAACAACAGATACTTACATTAGAAATAGCTTCGCATCCATGAAGACCCTAAAAATGAACTAAAATTTATTTAATGTCCTTTGTAACCACTTTATTAAAGTCAAAGTTTTCAATGGTTTTAATTTAACAGAATGGTATTAAACAACACTTTCATAATATAGTCCGTCTAGAAAGTATCCGGAAAACAGAAAGCAGAATCATAATTTTACGGTATTTATTTCTATAACTTGAAATATAAAATTTCAACAAATAATTCATCTCATTTACTTATACAACCTCCATTTAAATTTTAACACTTAACTAAACATCCAGGTACACCCGAAACTAGGTCAAGGCCATAATTTTCGGTAATGGTGTTCTAGGCCTGTAAAACTGACCGAATCAAACCTTCTTTATCTCGTGGCGCTGCTCGTTCCACTTCAGTCTTTATCATTCAATGGGGCTAAGATCTGGAGATACTGCTGGCTACGGAATTTTTGCCAATTCGTGTTCTTGCATCCAAGCTTGAGTATAAGCAGAAGTATGGCATCTTGCATTATCTTGCTGAAAACACCACCCCTCTGGATATAAAACACGAGCCGTTTCAAGAAGAAAACCATTTAGGATGTCACAATATTTCGCACTATCAACAGTACCACTAACTATACAGAGAGGTGTAGCACCACGCTGAGATATTGCCCCCAAACCATTATTTTAGTGGGAAATTTGGAAATTTGAACGGTAACATTTTCTCTTGATAGGACTTTTAGATGATTTGCACCAAGCTGGAAACAACTTTCATCAGATATAAAGACATTATTAAAATTATCTTCTCGAAAACGTTGACAAAAATGTATTCTTCGTTGCCTTGGCAGAGGTGTCATTGTAGGGATTTTTTTGGATTCCTTGATATGTAGCCTTGCTTTTTCATGCCTCAGTGACATGCGGACAGTTTCTGGGCACACTTTTGTTCTTCGTTGATTTCCAAATCTGTTCGCTAATTTTCGAAACCCTAGGCGCGGATTTTGTCGTCCTAAAGCCACTAAAGCATTTAAATTGTTTCCGCGAATCTTACGCGGTCTACCCGAAACTGGTCTATGCCCCATATCTATGCCATTTTTATCCTCTTTATTGTCTCATACACTGCACTTTTTCCGATTTCAGTCAATTGCACTAATTTTTTAACGTTTCGGACACCTTTTCTATACAAATATTCCACCACTTTTCTTTTTTCTACTTCCGACATTATTTCACAAACCTTAAATCTGTTTACAAACAACAATATTTGACAGATGGTGTTGTCATGCGATTTTGTCCATAACCTACTATCGGCACAACCTACTTGATGCATTACTTTTGTCTTAAAATGTTACAAAAAGGAAATCTATTAAAATTAGGAAAAATATAAAATTCCGGATACTTTCTAGACGGACTATATATTTCTTTATTTTCCATAGTAAAAACACACATAATTCAACACTATATCTTAAACACTGTGTTAGACTCCAAAGTAAACAAAATTGTATGTAATGTTAAATGAGAATTTATAATTGCCATAAACAATATGATAAATAACATCACAAGGGCTCGCGCGCTTTTAGATAGTTTGAAATGATTTAAATAGATAGAAGATTTTAAATTTTTACTTCTCAGTTATTATGAGGTTTTGAGGCGTTAAATTTTGGACATCTTATTTTTTAAACGAAACTGAACATTATTTTGTAATAAAACAAAAATGTGCAAGTTCCCTATTTTAATAAATCCGGCACCTGGGATAGTTTGTCGAAGCTTTAAACAATTAACCTTCCGATGACTAAACTTTTTTTGTTACACGGATGACCAAGGGGGGAAAAATGACCCCAGGTCAAAAATGTCAAAAATGACAATTAACAAAAAAATTAAGTTTTTTTTTAATTTTCTTTTTGGCATGGACTTTATGTCATTCAGCCAGTCACAACATGAGTATTAGTGTCATGTGTAGTGTGTATGTTGAGTAAGTGTCTTGTTACTTTGCCAAGTCGACGTCATTAGCGTAAAACTACTTGGAATTACACATAATAGACGGTATTTTACTAAACATCAACTTCAGAATATATTTTTTATTCGTAAAATATAGGGAATTTTTTTTATTTCAAAATATGAGGATATCTAGAATGATATTAAAGTCAAATTAAAAAATAAGTTAAAAATTGAAAATACTTTTGAATTTATTAAAGAGAAACATACGCTGGGGTCACAATTTCCCCCGCTTGGTCATCCGAAAGTTAAACAAAGGTTATTCTTGTTGCAAAATTGGCGCCAAATATTTTTAATGGATGTTAACGGTGTCCTAAATTTAACCTGCCAGCGGGCGCGCCTTTTAATTTTTCATGAGCGGCTTCGTGTCGTCATTGAACACTTCATTGAACCTAAGGACCCTATCGACCCCTGCAAGGAATATCGTTGCAACCAGCAATTATGATATTCTTCAAAAATGATAAAAAAAATACCAATTTCTCTGATTTCTTTTTTTATACATATGCATGTGCCATTTTCTCAGTGTAAGAAATAAGTATGTAGTTACATAAATGTTGAACTCCTCTTTTAGACTAAGGTCTAGTGTTTTTGATTAGAGGATAGGTTTTTGAACGGTGGCAGTTAAAGTTTTTGATACAATTATCGATTTTGATATATTTTTGATATAAACTTCATCGAATAACATTGTAACTGCACTTACGGTGTTCTTATCGGAAAGGTTAATATGAATTTCAAATTATTGCTCATTGTAGGTTGATTTCTGCTCATGATTTTTAAAATAACAACACCTACTCTGTATACTATTCATCTGCAAACTAAACGCCGGAAAACATCAAAGATCTGTCTTGTATATTTACTCCTACTCTCCTCAAAATAATGATGCGAAATATTGACACACGTGTAGTATCTACTTGCACAATTATCGGAACTTAAGGCCGGTATACATGAAGCCAGCAAGAAAGCAAGTAAAGCGGGCAGATTATTGCCGCAAATTAATTGCTTTTTGTAAACGTTTACTTGAGTCATATGCTACTTTAATTGCCTTAAAATATGACTCAAGTAAACGTGTAAAAGGCAAGTAACTTGTAGCAACGGTATATTGTGATTGCGCGCAGCCGTCAAATACCTCCTGGGGTACTCTACATTCTAATACCCGAAAGTTAGGTTTGGACCGAAGGATTAGGTCTTCCTCCTTTGAAAATTGTACTGTATAATATATAATATATATAATATATTAATTTTTTAATTAATTAATTTTTTAAAAGTAGCAAAATTTCCGTTCAAAACGAATAAGAAGTAAATAAAACTTAGACACCCTGTTGAGAACCCTGACCGCTGCGCGCAATTGCAATCTGCCCTGTAGCAAGTACCCTGCCCACTTTAGTTGCTGTCTTACTAGCTTCGTGTATAAGTACTGGCCTTTAAGACCGGTATATATGAAGCCAGTAAGAAAGCAAGTAAAGTGGGCAGAATACTTTTGTCGAGAAATACACCCTCTTTTTATTCACTTCACTGTTGTTTTAGCTTCTATGGCAAGTTGCCAGGTACTTTCCTTGCCTTAAAATATGACTCAAGTAAACGTTTACAAAAGGCAAGAAACTTGTGCCAAATAACCTGCCCACTTTAGTTGCTTTCTTACTGGCGTCATGTATAGGTACCGACCTTTAGCAGCAAATGCGGCGAATAAAATTGTAATGACAGTTACGGTGTGGATTTGGAAATATGCGAATTATTTTGATACATTATGGTACGATACAATATTTTTCCACGAACATTGGATTTGGTTTAACGTTGTATCTGTAGTTACTCGGTTATTTTACAAATAATTCTCGGAATCTTTCTTATAAATGAAGTTACAGCCACACCGACCATATTGGCAGTTAGAGCATAACAAGTGGCAACAAGAACAACACTGTAACTCAACCTCGCCTAAAATGTTAGTTACAACGTTATTCTATGCAGGGGGCTATATCTTCTCCAATACACATTGGCGGCACACACACACACACCGTACTTTGGAATGTTTCTGTTTTGTTCTTCTTCAGTAGGTTCAACCTTTCCACTATAAGTCAACTTGAAGAAAGCACTCATACCTACCTTCAGGTAACTGTCTGAGGTAACTAATCTGTTTGTTATCCTAGAGTAGGCAGATAGTATAAATATAAAATTTAATTATATAAATATAAATATAAAATTTAAGGAAATAAAAAGCAGATACCGAGGACGTAGTTTATTTTAATATTAATGTACACCTGGTTCCAAAAAAAACTGATACGACTCTTGAAGCGTATTTTGTAGAAAATTGAGCAGTGTATTTTGAAGGATAAATACTTAATATTTACATACTGTCAATGTCACTTCCAAATCCTAAAATTTGCCAGATAGCTTATTCTGTTCCACGGTTATTAGACTTGACTTTATTATTAATCTTTATTATTACTACTTTCTCCGCAACTGAGGGTATTTTATCAACTGTATTGTTTTTAAACAATAGATGGTAAAATAAATATATCGACAGTTTAAAAATGTGAACATTATTGCATTGTGTGTGGCCTAAGTTTGGGCTGAAAACTGAAATGTGTTTTATAAATTTTTACAAAATTTTGGAATATGTTTAATTACGTAGACCAATTTTAACAGTTGTTTTCAATACAGATTTCAATCCTGTACAAATAGTTTCTAATGTCTTTTGATGTCAAATAATTAGGGAAGCTGGAATTCAACAGTTTAGAATTTTACATTGAGATATTGCAAAATTGTGACGCATGTCAAAATTCTCAATGTATTTCAATTAGGGATTCCAATGAACTGTCAGTGGTGGTCGGTGGATGGCTAAACTGACATGGCCATAGACATAGTTAAGGGGGGTGGTCATGGCGTATCTAATGTGTACATTGAATATTGACAAATTTGTAAAGAATATCCTGTTTGGTTTTGTTTTTTTGTTAATTGTGTAGCGAAATTTGTGAAACTGTGATAGCAAATTAAATATGAAGTGGTTTAAATATTGGATACGGCTATGGATGACAGTTTCGCCATCCAGCAGCCATATTATATCACGTGATTTGGAATGCCTAATTGTATTCATTTTTTTCGAATCCTGAGAAAACTAATAAATATTTTTAAAAAATTTAAACTCAGAATGAAAGACTACATTATTACCGAGAGCTGAAAGTCCCTGAAAACTTCTATAATATTTATTTTAATAAGTTACAGGGCTGAAAATAAAAGAAAAGTGTGATATTTAATTTCAAATATTTCATTCAATAGAAACTGCTTGTTTATTCTAAGGGGCTTTCCGCCCTCGATAATAATGTAATCTTTCATCGTGCGTTTAAATGTTTCTAAAATACTTATTAGTTCTTTCATGATTCGAAAAAAATCATATTACGATTCAAATGACAGTACTCTCGTAAAAAATATACAAATCATAGAGTTAAATATTAGCATAGAGAGAGTGTCATTCAGAGCGAAGTGACGATACCATCTTTTTTATTTGGATTAGTGCTGTTTCACTCTTAAGCATAGTAAAGCTGCTACAGTTGTCCTCCTCTTTCGTGCCTATATTCACACTGAATGTCAATATAGATTCTCGATACAATGTGTTAGAAGGAGATGCAGCAAACCAGTCCCTGAGATCTTGTCGTCAGGAAGCGCGGAAGGTAGGCTCCCTCTATGTTAATATATACCTCTATGATACAAATATACAAAAAAACCTATCGGCTTCTTCCAAGAGTTCGGAGCCGTTTTTTAATAATTATTAACAATGTAGTGCAAAAACGCTTGCACTACAAATCTTAAAAGATTATAACTTAATACGTGTTCTCTATTTCTTAAGTTTTTATTTATTTACATTGAATATTAATTTGTTTTGTTGTATAATTAACGTTTACAATAATTATGTGATCTATTTGATGTAAAAACTATCATTTATATACTCTTTATAAAATACAGGAATTCAAAATAATATAAACATTTAGACCTTAATAATTAGTACAATTTATGAATTAACATAATATGTAATCAGTTGTTTGTTGTTTGTTTATTTTATTATTTGTCTGTCATAATAAATATAATGTCAGTTCAATCAAATACACTGCTCAACATGATCAAATCTTACTAAGAGTCGTATCAGTTTTTTTAGGAACCGGCTGTACTTACATGAAACGACGTGGGTCATAAAATAAAGAATGACCGAATATTTTGTAGATACCAAACACCTATACCTACACCCTATACGTTATTTTATTAGTTTAGGAACATATCATACCTCACTAACTCAGAAGCTCAATGCGCTCAACAGTGTGGTATGAGTGGAGATACGATCACGTGCTTTTGTCGTAAAATCTAAGAGAGTGTTCCCGCTCGAAGCTTAATATATTTCTACTACGTGCCTACTACTGTGACTACTTGAAGTACATCAGCATCTTAATCTAATTTTTTGTCGTCAGGACTAATTATTATTATACTCTTCTACAGTGAACGGCTAAATTATGGAATATTATCATTATTTCGAGAACCGTCGAGTTTTGAGGGTAATCCAGAAACAGGTCGATTTTTGTTATAAAATACCCATCTTATAACGTACATGGAGTAGGGATGACGTCACCGGTGTGGGTGTAGTGACGTAATCGTTAATTTTTTTAAATAGAAATGGGTATAATGCGACACCTTATTTGAAGGAGAATTTAATTCTCTATTTAACGACATTACATTTGTAACTAAAATATTTTTTTAAGGGTACAAAAACATTTTTTTTTTATTTAAATTCAACCAAATTACAACTAATGATTTAATTCATAACGTACCTTAAAGTAACCAAAATATGCATAATAAATATTTTAAATTAAATGTTCGAAAAGCCCTCCATCGGTTTCTTGACAATATGCGAATCTACGGACACATTCATCCAGTACATTGCGGATGACTTCTGGAGTAATGAGACTCATTTCATGCCTAATTCTATCTTTTAAGTTCTGTAAATTTTGGGGTCTATTGACATAAACTTTTGATTTTATGTAACCCCACAGGAAAAAGTCTAGAGGTGTTAGATCTGGCGACCTTGCTGGCCACTCTATAAAACCTCGTCTTCCGATCCATCTCCTGGGAAAGCAATTATTTAAAAATTGACGTACTTCACGTGCGTAATGCGGAGGGGCTCCATCTTGTTGAAACCAGATATTGTCACTAGGTAAATTTGCATTATTGGCATTTGGATACATGTTAGCACGGACAGGTATAAGTTGATTTCTCAAAAAAGTTAAATAACGTTCTCCTGTTAGATTTTCTTCAAAGAAAAAAGGGCCAATGATTCTGTCATCGATGATCCCTGCCCATACATTCACTTTCTGAGGATATTGCGTGTGTGCCTCAGTCATCCAATGTGGGTTTTCTTGACTCCAATACCTGCAATTTTGACGATTCACGGTACCATGTAAAAAAATGTGGCTTCATCGGAAAAGAGGATTTGATTGATGAAGCGTGGATTGCCGATACATAAATCCTGCATTATTTCAGAAAATTGAAGCCGGCGATCGGGATCGTCGTCGTTTAATTCCTGGTGTAGTTGAATTTTGTAGGGATGGTATTTTTCTTTTTTTAAAATACGTAATACCGATCGTTGGGAAACTCCAGCATATTCACCCATTTGTGTTGAACTACTGTGAGGATTGTCATGGACATTTAATAAAACATCAAGTTTCACATTGTCTTCAATTTTAGGACGCCCAGCGTTTGGAATATGTTTAACGTGCCCAGTTTCTCCAAATTTTCGGACTATTTTACTTACTGTTGATTGGCTGATGGGTCTGTCTGGATATTTTGCGTTGAATAAATTGCATACCTCGTTCTGTGTTCTTTTTTTATCTCCACATCCGCTAAGAATTAATATTTCTATGCGTTGTGTTTCATCTAGGTGAGCCATATTTTAGTATTCAAAAGTAAAAATTACAATTGACAACTGATGACAATTCACAAAATCAAAAAATATTTACGACAATAAATATTACAGTAACTATGCCAATATCACTTGCTTGAATTAACATTTGACAAAAAGTTTCAATGTTTATGAGATAACTTTTTGTGTCCATTATTATTTTTACTTATTTTTGCTTTTATAAGTATTTATTTCAGAAAGTCATGGCAGGAACCGATGGATGGCATTTGGAACATTTAATTTAAAATAATTATTATGCATAATTTGGTTACTTTAAAAGACGTTATGAATTAAATCATTAGTTGTAATTTGGTTGAATTTAAATAAAAAAAAATGTTTTTGTACCCTTAAAAAAATATTTTAGTTACAAATGTAATGTCGTTAAATAGAGAATTAAATTCTCCTTCAAATAAGGTGTCGCATTATACCCATTTCTATTTAAAAAAATTAACGATTACGTCACTACACCCACACCGGTGACGTCATCCTTACTCCATGTACGTTATAAGATGGGTATTTTATAACAAAAATCGACCTGTTTCGGGATTACCCTCAAAACTCGACGGTTCTCGAAATAATGATAATATTCCATAATTTAGCCGTCCACTGTATACATTTTAGCCCTATTTATTTTCTCGTAATATTTACCTCCATGTCGTATGTTCTTTAATGGACTGACCTTGATTGCTAACATACATGTTTTCAATAATAAATAAAGAACTTTTTATGACAAAAAATGGTATTTGTGCTTATCAAGTTTTTTTCTCGTGTTATGTTTCCAAACAGCTACCACCTACATATTTAACTTTATTAAAACGACTTTTCACATGTCAAACTAGGGTAAAATTCAACCAAATTAAAGGACGAGCAAGAAAAACTCATATGTTTTTTTGCGTGACATAATATCGGGTTTGTATTATCCCTTTTTTACCTTGCGAATATCCCATTTTGTGAAACTCACTTCTAAATGTACAGACAAATAATATTGTTTGTTTGCGTTTAAATGACCAAATGGAAATTTAAATAATAAAAAAATTACAGACAGAATAATGAATTTTTTAAAAATGGAATGAACGTTAAAAAATCTATAAGTCAATTCGCTAATCTCAGACACAACTGTCTATAATCTGTTTTTAGACTAGGAGGAGTGACTCAAATTTACCACTCCGTAATGCTTGTAATAAAAATGATAATTGGACAAGCTTAGAGTAAAATGTCTATCCAATGTCTATCCAAAAAAGGTTAGGATAACATTATGTCAAAATTCACTATTTAAAATAATTCTTCTTTTTGACATGAAATGAAAGAGTAAGTTTATTTGAGCTGTTAACAGTGTGAGGTAGGAATTTTTGTGTTGTGTCTTTCCTACTCTGAATCTGTGAAAACGCGTCTCGGTTGAGCGAACCGAGTTTATTTCATAAACACAATAAGAATCTTCTTCTTAGGGTGCCTGTCCGTTCCGAACGTTGGCGATCATTCTGGCTATGATGACTTTGTTAGTTGCTATACGGAATAGTTGTGTTGAGGTCTTTCTATACCATGTTCTCAGGTTAGCAAGCCAGGATATTCTTCTTCGTCCTGGGGCCCTTTTTCCTTAAATTTTACATTGTAAAATGCTCTGGAGTAGCTCGTATCTGCCTTGATTTCTCATTATATGCCCTAAGTACTGCAGCTTACGGTCCTTCACGATGTTGACTAAATCTGCGGTTGTGTTCATCCTCCGTAGTACTTCTTCATTGGTGACTTTGTCTGTCCATGGTATCTTCAGGATCCTTCTGTACAACCATAGCTCAAAAGCTTGAAGTTTCGATAAAGTTTCCGCCTTCAAGGTCCACGTTTCTACTCCATATAAAAGCACTGACTACACGTAACATTTAAGGAGCCTTATTTTTGTTTTTAGAGTGATATCATGGCTCTTGAACACAGAGCTCATAGTCAAGAATTCACTCTTTACCTTTCCGATGCGACATTTAATCTCTTAAGTATTGTCCCACGACTCACTGATTATAGTGCCCAAATAGTTGTATTGTGAGACATGTTCAATTCTCATTTGGTTCACATACAGATTTACTCCAGTTATGTTTTGCTTGCTGATGATCATTAGCTTGGTTTTGCTGGTGTTTATATCTAGTCCATATATTCTACTGGTTTCAGTTATTTTATTCATTAAGATTTCTATGGTATTGGAAAACACTACTGTATCATCTGCATATCGCAGGTTACTGAGCTTGACTCCATTTTATTGAGATGCCTTCGTCAATATCTTTTAGAGCCTCTTCAAAAATGTGCTCTGAGTACAGATTGAATATCAGCGGTGAAATTAAGCATCCCTGTCTCACTCCCCTTAAGATTTTGACCTGATCTGTATATTCTCCATCTATTCGGAGCACTGCTGATTGATTACAATACAGGTTAGCTATTATTTTCAGGTCTCTTCCGTCATTCCCTGTCCTCTTCAGCACTTCCATCATTTGTTCATGTCGGACTCTATCGAAAGCCTTTTTGTAGTCAATCAGGCATACAAAAACATCACAGCTGACATCTCTACATTTCTGAAATAACACCTGCACACCAAATAAAGCCTCCCTCGTACCAACGGCGTTCACAAATCCAAACTGATTGGGCGCAATTTGTTCTTCGCATTTTCGGTAAATTCTATTATGGATGACTTTTAAAAACAGCTTGAGAAGATGGCTCATTAGGCTTATGGTCCTATAGTCTTCACAAACTTTTGCTCCTGGTTTTTTGGGCATCGGTACAAACTCAGATTTGAGCCACTCTGCTGGTATTTTTCTAGCCTTGTATATGTCATTATATATTCCAGTTATTATTTTTATTTGTGCTCCATCTAATAGCTTTAGCAGTTCTGCAGGTATTTCGTCAAGTCCCGGTGCCTTTCCATCCTTCATTTGTCTGATGGCTGTGGTTACTTCTTGTGGTAGGATTTCGGGACCTGAATTATCTTCAATGGTGGGTTATTTTCCTGTTCTAAGGTCGTGGCAAAGCTTCCCCAAGTATTCTTCCCATACTTTCTTTTTATCTTCTTTGGTTATGGCAAGATTGCCTTCATCATCTACAATAAGAATAGACAAGGCATACTGAGCAAAATAGTGTAACGCGCGGGCAGTCGATAGGTGTTCTACCTATCTCTCTTTACCGCGCGATCCCGCACATATGACAGACAAAGATGGCTAGACCACTCACAGTGAGTATTGGTCAATGCCGTCCTTGATATTGGCTTTACGGCTCTATTCACACAGCGGCTCATACCTTACCTAGTCTATTCCTGTTATGTCTATGGTTTATTCAGGTTTATTAGAAATTGTTTTGATATATTCCATAACCTATATATATTCTATAAGCTTTAGTTCTTTCAAATTGCAGTTGTAACGTAAATTTTTTCTTAATATATTTTGATAAATGATTTAATTTTATTATGAATTCAGTATTCAGAGCTTTATTTTTTTGCGCGCTACATATAATAATTTAGTTCCAATAGCATTTCCTGGGAAAAGAGCGATGGAAAGAGCAATGCTAGGCATACCACTTAAGGACAGGAAAACAATCAGAAGGATAAGACCGAAAACCAAAGTTACCGATGTGGTACAAAAATCATTTTTTTTTTTGAAAAATGGCTTTGGCAGAGCCAATTAGCTAGACTTGTTTGTGATTGATTGCAGATTCATAGTCATAAATTCCTTATAAACATAAGTACTTTCTACAATATTATTTTTATAGATAAATTGGTATATTGTGTAGCTTTTTTTATTTTGTTTTTTTTTTAAATTATTTTACTGTTTTTTTAATATATATTTTAATTTGTGCGAAACACTTTTTTTTACTTCTTTTTTTTCTATTCTTTTTTATTTTTGTTTCAATTTTTTTAATTTTTTTTTATTTATTATTTTTTTGTTATTGTTTTATTATGTGTTTTTTTATATATTATTTTTTTAAATTTTTTCAAACCACATTAACAAATTATGCCTGTTATATTACGTTTACAACTTGTATTTACATAATTTAACATGTTTATAAATGAGATGAAGAATTTACATATCATTTGTAAATATTAAATTATTAAGGTTTATTGGGAAAAAACATTTTAAATCTTTTAATTCCTTATAAAGGTCGTTTATGTTATTTATGTTTAAATGACATTCTAATATGACATGTGTTAGATCTCCGATTTTGCCACAAGTACAATTGGGAGTATCTGACAAGCCGATTCTATGCATGTAATATGGCGTAAGAGCATGATTGGCTCTCAGCCGATTAATGGTCTTTATAAAATGTCTGTTATATTCTGTGTAAAACCATCTTTTTGAGAATATCCTAGGGTTACAATGAGCAAAATTTGAGCCAGTATTACATTCTCTGTAATGCAATTGCCAATTATTTTTAACTTTTTGTCTGCTAAAAGTATCAATATCTGAAGCTGGAATTACATTTTTGTTTATTTTTTCTCTGATCACATAAGCTGATTTATACAAAAATCATTAAAATAGAAATGGGAATACGCTGGACATGTAGCTAGGAGCGATCTAAACAAATGGCACAGAAAAATTCTAACCTATGGACCATACCAACATAAAAGATCCAGAGGCAGACCTTCTATGAGATGGATGGATGATCTGAAACGAGCTGCTGGGAAAAATTGGCTACAAGTAGCGTACAATAAAAAACAATGGAAAGAAAGACTTAAAAAGGCTTATGTTCAGATGTGGACGTGAATGACTAGACGAAGACGAAGAAGCATTTCTTCCATTTGACCTAAATACCAAATTAAAAGAAAGAGGATTAAAAATAAATCTAGTAAAGCTAAATATCTAACCAACGAATCTCTTGATATATGTAACTGGGAATATAATTCTGAACAACAATATTATAGAAAAGGTTGAGTCGTATATAGTGTGAGGCAGATAACTGGCCTATTACAAATATCTCGAGAACTAAAGGCAAAAGAATCATGAAAATTGGAATAAAGGGGTTTTGAAGGATGATCTATTAAATGAAAATATTTTCATCTCTTTGCAACTTCCGGTTATACCGGAGGTTGCTTATAACTTCGTTTTTTTAAATGGGACACCCTGTATATTTTTACATTTTTGGATCCTCTTCGATGTCTTCTTTCTTAAAATATGAGGTTTTGTAATATTATACAGGGTATTTTAAAAGATAATTACGTTTTTTTTTATTAATTTCGTAGCAATATTCACACCCTGTAGAATTGTAGTAGTGTGACATCTAAAACTCTACTTACGTTCAAATGATTTCTAATATACTCTACTATGGTTAAGAATCATTAGTATAGCTAAATTTTAAATTTTAGTATACAGGGTTGGTCGAAACACGGAATGAGTATTTTCTGAGGTTTCTTAAATGGAACACCCTGTATTTTTGTATTGTAGTGAAATGATATTTTATAGTAATTTTTTATTTCTTAAGCATTCCCTATACCTAACTGCTTTAATTTGTGAGTTATTGGTGATTCAAACTAAACATAAATTGCAACAAAAAATACGTAAAATTTTATTAGGTTGGCCGTGAAAATACTCAATCCCAAATAATTTTTCAGAAATAAATACATATTAATCCAGACTGATCTTTAAAATTACCAATAATGGTTTAGCTATCAAAATACCTACGTAGTTAAAATTGTTGGTGCGATTAACAATTAAGCACAAATTAAAGCAGTTAGGTATAGGGAATGCTTAAGAAATAAAAAAGTACCATAAAATATCATTTCATTACAATACTAAAATACAGGGTGTTCCATTTAAGAAAACTCAGAAAATACTCATTCTGAGTTTCGACCAACCCTGTATACTAAAATTAAAAAATTAGCTATACTAATGATTTTTAACAATAGTAGAGTATAATAAAAATCATTTGAACGTAAGTAGAGTTTTAGATGTCAAACTACTACAATTCTACAGGGTGTGAATTTTGCTACAAAATTAATAAAAAAACGTAATTATCTTTTAAAATACCCTGTATAATATTACAAAACCTCATATTTTTAAATAGAAGACATCGAAGAGAATCCAAAAATGTAAAAATATACCGGGTGTCCTATTTAAAAAAACGAAGTTATAAGCAACTTCCGGTAGAACCGGAAGTTGCAAAGAGATGAAAATATTTTCATTTAATAGATCATCCTTCAAAACCCCTTAATTCCAATTTTCATGATTCTGTTGCCTTTAGTTCTCGAGATATTTCTAATAGGCCCTTTATTTGCCTCACCCTGATACTTTGGTCGATTTTAAACAGTATTGAAATCGTACGTTTTGCCAGTTCTGACATACCGACCTGAAATTTGGACTTTTAACAACAGCGTAGACCACAAACTTCAAGTGACTCAGAACGGAGAATGCTCAACATTAAGCTCAGTGATCGCAAGTCCAATGAAGTGATAGGAAGATGATTAAAAGATGTGATCCAGAAGATTGCCATGTTAAAATGGAACTGGACAGAACACATACGAAGAATGGGAGACAACCGTTGGACAAAGCGAATTATCGAGTGGCGACTAAATGCAAGCAAAAGAAGTAGAGGCAGACCTCAAACAAGATGGACTGGTTACATCCAGCGAATGGCTGAAACAGATATGAATGGACACACCTAAGGGAGGCTTACATACGATGATGGATGAAATAGCTGTTGATAATGATGATGATGACATATCACTAACATATGTCTGCTATTTTTTTCTTCATTAGTTAGTCCGCTATTGGTTATCATTAAAAGGATAACTACTGTATTAATCTAGGATGATCAAACGTCCTGTAAAAACGGGATTATTCTGTTTTTTTTTCTTCTAACGATCGTACCCGGAGTCCCGAAAAAGTCTCCCGGGATGCCTAAATGTCTGGTATTTACGTTGGGTTAGTGATATCCTTTTACTGCGCCTCTACTTGGGTGCTTTTCTCTCTCCTCGACAGTTGAATTTGTCCATTACCGTCTTCCCGCTACTCACACATCCCTTCCCATCTCCAACACCCATTCTATAGGCAACCAACCGGAAACCGGAGATGGACAAGTCAGTTTGGCTGTAGGTGTTTCTCTTGTTACAAGTGCTTGTTTGCTAGAGTCGTCTAGGAAATTATTGACCAGAAAATTTAAACCAAATTTAACAAAATTAATTTAGTAGAGACAAATTAATATATTATTTTACCAAGAAAAAATGTTTTATTTTAGGTTTTAACCAAATTAGACTGGCTGTATCGTCGTCCCCGTTAGCAAAATTATTCCGATTCGATTTCTTTGCATCAACTTACTCAAAAAGAGGTCCTTATAACAAATCCACAGGGTGCCAGGTGGTGATGTCGTCGAAAAATTGTTTAAACAATTTTTTTTAAACAAATTCACAAAAATAATTTTTTTCATTTTGAACAAATTTTTTTAGATGATTTGGGCATTCTGAGCAAAAAGGTCTCTTGTCATTTTTCTCTAAAATTGATTGTTGTCGAGTTATACGCAATTTAAAATTTCAAAAATGCAAAAATGGTCATTTTCAAGGCTTAATAACTCGATTAAAAATTATACTATGAAAGTCAGAAAGCGATTAAATCAAAGCTTAATACTCCTCCTGCAAGATCCGCTAAGTGTTTAGCATTGGCGGTGGATGGAAATACCATTTTAACGGTTAGGGTAGGGTGGAGTAGTTTGGTACACTTTTTATTGAGAGGTTATATTTCCGTATCTACTGTTTGTATTAGCAAGTCCAGCGAATATGGAAATAGTTAGTATGATGTTTAACGATATTATTTTTTTCTACGGCCGTGCTAAAAGAGCCACTTTCATTTCATTTCCGAAAGTTGCACTTTCCCGCACGGCGTGCGTGAAAGTAAATTTTCGCGCACGGCTTGCGGGAAACTAAAATACCTTGTAATATGGCATTATAATATATTATAATAAATGCAATAAACTAATATTTAGATATTATTTACTGATTTATTTCAAATTTATCTTATTGTGTTCATGTTTTAATGAAATTAGCGCAATTATTTCATTCATAGGAGATTCTGACCAATATAAAGCTACAGAAATCTAAATTAAATCGATAATTTTTTATTATTTCATTCATAGGAGATTCTGACCAATAGAAAGCTACAGAAATCTGAACTAAATCGATAATTTTTGATAATTGCCCGTCGTTAAGTATATTAGGTCAGATGCCCTTCGTTGCTACGAAAAAATACATTCAGTGACATTAATGATAATTAATGTTTTAAAAATTATAAAAGTGATGACTTTTAATCCTCAAATATTTATAAAAACTTTGTGTTTAATTGTACTAATTTGTAATTACATAAATAAATTACAATACAATTTTGGTTTTGAACAGTTTTATTCATGAAATAATCGCAAAAAATTGCACTCGATCTCTAAAATTAATATAGAATTTTTGCCCTCGTGACACTTTGACATAATTTCACTCGCCTTCAGCTCGTGAAATTAAGACTGTTAAACTGTCACTCGGGAAAAATTCAATAGTTTTAGAGCTATTGTGCAATTACTACTGATTATTTCATTTATAGGAGGTTCTGACCAATAGAAAGCTACAGAAATCTGAATTAATTCGATAATTTTTGATAATCTCCCGTCGTTAAGTATATTACGTCAGATGCCCTTCGTTGCTACGAAAAATGCATTCAGTGACATTAATGACAATTAATGTTTTAAAAATTATATAAGTGATGGCTTTCAATCGTCAAATATTTATAAAAACTATGTGTTTAATGGTACTTACATTAATAAATTACAATAAAATTTTGGTTTTGAACAGTTTTATTCATGAAATAATCGCAACAAATTTCACTCGACCTCTGAAATTAATATAGAATTTTTGCTCTCGTGACACTTTGACATAATTTCACTCGCCTTCGGCTCGTGAAATTAAAACTGTCAAAGTGTCACTCGGGAAAAATTCAATAATTTCAGAGCTCTTGTGCAATTACTACTGATAATTCAATGAAATAAAATTATTTTGATATAATTTTTAAAAGACAGATCAGTAGACAACTACAATGGTTTTGAATCGTCGTCATGGAAACCAATATCATCGTCGTGGTATCCCATTATCCATTATATTGAAAGTTTGGTTTTGACAACCTTGTCAAAGAATTAATTTGTGTATTTTCACTTCTAAATAAAAATTGATATAACTCTATTTTTTTGTGGCTTTTTTCCAAACGTACGGCCCCAGAAAAAGTATTGTTCCTAACTCATGCGGAAAGTGTCTTCCCCGCACTCGACTGCTTGCCCGAACTCTGCTATCGCATCGTTGGGTCCACGGCAGTCTCGTGCGTGAAAGTATCACTTTCCGCACTAGTTAGGAAAATAACTATTTGTGAAAGAGAGACAAATTTTTAAATAGTTTTTAAAAAAAGTTTAAATAAAATTACATACATCAATTTTTGCATACATCATTTCCGGACTTATTTTAAACGTATATTTTTTCACCCCCGTGAAAAGGTGACAAGAAAAAAGCAACCATCGGCACAGGTTCAACTTTGAAATGGAGGATAGGGGAGGTAGTACCTAAATCCAAATTGTCATACAATTAGGAGATGACTCTGAAAATTACACGATATCGTATTTCACGTTCATTTACTGGGCTAATAAGCAGTAAGGATTTATTGGAGGAAATATTAATTATTGCATATATTTCGTATACATTTATATAAAACGTGTAACATTATGATGTGTGTACATATAAACCTAAGCTCGATTTTACTTGTTCTACTTCGCCACATAATATATTAATATTACTCAACTATCGAGCAAACATATCAAACTCCAAGGGTATATAGGCATAAACTGAACCTTATCCAAACCGATCTTGGGTCACGACGATCCTGTACAGGGCTCGTCATTTCATAATGTAATGCCGTATACATACAACTCCACACAGCTTTTAGGAGGCCTAAGGGCATCGTATCACCTACCTTTCTCACATTTGTGGACCCACACACTGTACCCATCCGAGCATTTTTTCAACGATGTAAGTCGTTCCTAAAAAGAGGACATACAAACATTATCAGTGCGTTTGAATATATGGCGATGAGCTTTTATATAAAGGGCTTTACGTCCTTTTATCTTTTGTTTTATAGTTGTTTTGCAGTGTTTGTGGTGTAGTTTTTATTTCAGCAGGAATGGTCGATAAGGGAGTAGGATATAACCGACGAGGGGTTCTATTAATAGAAATTAACGAGTCTTTTCATCTAGATTACATTCAACACAAAACAATTTATTGCGTTTAAATGTATAACCATTTTGGGTGGAAAATAGTTTGTTAATTAGCAGTATAATTAATAATAACAATATAATCTTTCTTAGATCGTTTATCGCCTATCGTTTTAACACAACGAAAGTTTTTTTTTGGACAGGGTGAGTTTTTAGTGAGACTGTTCGATAATTTCATTACAGTATAAAATATACAAAAAACTAGAAGTATTATCAGTAGTAATTGCACAAGAGCTCTAAAATTATTGAATTTTTCCCGAGTGACACTTTGACAGTTTTAATTTCACGAGCCGAATGCAAGTGAAATTATGTCAAAGTGTCACGAGGGCAAAAATTCTATATTAATTTTAGAGATCGAGTGCAATTTGTTGCGATTATTTCATGAATAAAACTGTTCAAAACCAAAATGTTATTGTAATTTATTTATGTAACTACAAATTAGTACAATTAAACAAACAGTTGTTATAAATATTAATTTGACGGTTGAAAGTCATCACTTTTATAATTGTTAAAACATTAATTTTCATTAATGTCACTGAATGTATTTTTTCGTAGCAACGAAGGGTATCTGACGTAATATACTTGACGACGGGAAATTATCAGTAGTAATTGCACAAGAGCTCTAAAATTCTATATTAATTTTAGAGATCGAGTGCAATTTGTTGTGATTATTTCATGAATAAAACTGTTGAAAACCAAAATTTTATTGTAATTTATTTATGCAAGTACAAATTAGTACAATTAAACACACAGTTGTTATAAATATGTATTTGACGGTTGAAAGTCATCACTTTTATAATTTTAAAAACATTTGTCACTGAATGTATTTTTTCGTAGCAACGAAGGGCATCTGACGTAATATACTTGACGACGGGAAATTATCAAAAATTATCAATTTAATTTAGATTTCTGTAGATTTCTATTGGTCAGAATCTCCTATGAATGAAATAATCAAAAATTATCGATTTAATTTAGATTTCTGTAGCTTTCTATTGGTCAGAATATCCTATGAATGAAATAATCTCTGAAATTTGGGTCTTTGACGGAGACATCATCATCTTCAGTGTTAATTGTAACTTGATATAGGCAGATGATTAATGAAATAATGAAATCAAATATGTATGTGTGAAAAGGCGAAAATTTATTGATAGCAAGCAAAAACCTAATACAGTAAAATAGAGGATAGTTCGTCACTTAAATATTTATTTAAGATCCGTAGCACAACGAATACGCACTTTGAATGTTTATACCTATTTATGACGAGTACGTTTCATCTCTTCCCTTGCTATCGCATGGTGCTTTAAGCCGCACACCAAAGAAACATGAAACGAAAAACATGAAACATGAAACGAAAAACATGTTTCATGAAAAGAAAACACTGCTAAACTAATCTCAAAGTCCGCCTACCAATGAAATGAGTTTGATTCATGCTCATGACACATTTTTATTTTCGGAGAGTTTCATAAATGGCCGGACATATATTTGGTTAGCAGTGGTTTATTTCCATGAAACGTAATTTACGTTTTATGTTTCTTTGATGTGCCGCCTGCCTAAGAGGACATGTTTTTAGGTCTCGAGCGATGTTTCAGCTCAAACTCTGAATGGATGACTGCTCTTGACTACGACTGAATAACAACTTACATGCAACCATGTAAGCATGCAACTGACTGTCCGTAGGATTATGCATATTTATGTAAATAATATATTCCTAAGCACTGTGTTATCGCGTCACAAAAATGTAATGAAAATTAATTGAAACCATATGAACGACTCAAGCTACGAAACATGGACTATGCATTTGGAAACTGGAATGTGAGGGCGCTAAATAGACCAGGAGCTCAAACCGCACTTCTGCAAGTACTAAAAAGATATAAGCTCATGATTACTGCTCTTCAGGAGACAAGATGGCTGGGGAAATGTGTCAGGGACACTAAAACGCACACAATTCTATATAGTGGGAAGGAACAAGGAAACAAAAAATGTGGAGTCGCATTTGTGGTGGATAATGATTTTAAGTCAAAAATCATCGACTTCCAGGCAGTCAGTGAAAGGATATGCAAGTTGAGAATTTGCACCCACTTCTTCAGCCTAACAATGATAAACATCCACTCTCCAACAGAAGATCAAGAGCAACATACAAAGGATAGCTTTTACCAACAGCTGGAAATAGTATATGATAATGCGCCAAAAAATGACATCAAGATTATAATGGGTGATATGAATGCTAAAATAGGCAATGAAGCGCAGTTTCATGGCACAATAGGAAAACACTCTCTGCACAATGAAACAACCGAGAATGGGGAGTTTTTGATAAATTTTGCCACCACTAAAAACATGTTTATAAGTTCCACATGCTTCTCACATAAAGACATATACAAAATGACATGGATTTCACCAGATGGAACCACAACCAATCAAATTGACCATGTGCTGATAGACAAAAGGGCAGCCAGTAGTATCTCTGATGTGAGAACACGACGAGGAGCATGCTGTGGATCAGACCATCTTTTAGTACAAACCAAATTTAGATGCAGAATTAACAGGGAAAGAAACGAAAGACAACAAAGAACAAACAAACTGGACCTGGATAAACTGAAGATTCAGGAATGTAAAGAGAAATTCGAACAAGAAGTCGCAAATGAGTTAAGGACGCTAGAACTGCACTCCATATAGGGCAAATGGACTAATATCAAAACAGCAGTACTGACAGCAGCAGCGTCCACCCTGGGAAACAAGAAAAAGGAGGGAAGAGCAGCATGGTTTAATGACGAGTGCAGACAAGCAATAGAGGAAAGAAATGAAGCACACAAGATGTACATAACAAGAAGAACACGAGAAAGACGAACATTATTTGAAGTCGCAAGACGAAAAGCAGACAAGACATGTAGAAATAAAAAGAGAGCCTATGAAAATGGACAAATAGAAAAAATGGAAGAAAATTTCAAAAACAACGAAATAAGAGGGGCTTACGAATACCTAAAAAAGATAAAAAGTGGGTATAAACCTCAAACAAGTCTATGTAAAGATGAAAGTGGGCAAATAATCAGTGACCAACAGAAAGTCACAGAAACCTGGAAGCATTATTTTCAGACACTGCTTGGAACTCAAGTAGACATGGAAGATGAAATGGGTATGATCTACGTAGAAGAGAATGGAGTAGAAGATCCAACCATAGAGGAAGTTCTCGAAGCCATTAAGGCCCAAAAAAACAATAAAACTCCGGGAATTGACGAAATACCAGCAGAACTATATAAGGTAGGTGGCGACTACCTAGCAAGTCACATCCACGCGCTCATCAAAGACGTATGGCAAGAAGAGAAAATACCCGACGACTGGAAGAAAAGTATAGTATGCCCGATCTATGAAAAAGGAGACAAACTCCAATGCAAAAGCTACCGTGGAATCTCTCTACTATGTACAGCATATAAAGTCCTCACGCATATTATAAACCAGCGGCTCCAACCACTAGCAGAAAATATTATTGGAGAGTATCAGACGGGCTTCCGACTGGGAAGATCGACACTGGATCAAATATTTACAGTCAAACAGATCTTGAGCAAAGCATGGGAACACGTTGTTGATGTTCACAACGTGTTTGTAGACTTCAAACAGGCATACGACTCAGTCAAAAGGAACAAACTATACTATATACTGGCTGAATTGGCAATACCACACAAGCTAATAAGACTCATTAAAGCCACAATGGATGAAACTCAGGCATGTGTACGAATACAAAACCACCGGACAGACTTTTTCAACATTTCGCAGGGACTAAAGCAGGGAGATGGGCTGGCCCCAACATTGTTTAACCTGGCACTGGAGTATGCGGTTAGGCAAATGCAAACTGGACGAGGAAATCTACTGACCAACCGAACGGTTCAACTGGCCGCTTATGCTGATGATATTAATATTATTAGTAGATCATCAACAGGAGCACAGGAAACATATGCAGAGTTAAAAACACAAAAACAAAAATGCTAGGTCTGGAAATTAACACAGAAAAAACAAAGGTAATGACTCAGACGAGAAGAAATATAGTCCCAGAAAACATTATACATGAAGATGACATTGAAACGGTTGAAAAGTTTACATACCTGGGAGTAGAAATATATGCCGACGGATCAGAAGATGGAGAAATACGGAAGAGAATAATGCAGGCAAACAGAGCTTATTTTGCCCTCTCCCATTTTGCCTTCGGTCTAAAAGTGTCCACCGAAATACAAAGATGAGAATCTATTAAACCTTAATTCGACCAATAACATGCTATGGCACTGAAGCCTGGGTCCTGAAAGAAACATCCAAAAGCAAACTCGACACATTCGAAAGGAAAGTACTTAGGAGAATACTAGGATGTGTGAGGGAAAACGGAATATTCAGAAGTCGATACAACGAGCTTTATCAACTTTATAAGGAAACGCCCCTGTCAGACTTCATTAGAGTACAAAGATTGCAGTGGGCCGGACATGTGATAAGAATGGGAGAAGATAGGCTACCAAAACGAGCACTGAATGCTAGAATGCAAGGAAAGAGACCGGTTGGGAAGCCACGAAAGCGCTGGGAAGACACAGTAAACAGCGACGCACAAACCCTTTTAGGAGTCCGTGTATGGAGAAAAGCAGCCACAGACAGGCAAGGGTGGAGGCAAAAAATAAAGGAGGCCAAGGCTCAATTTGGGCTGTAGTGCCGTAGAAGAAGAAGAAGAAGAAGAAGAAGAAGATATGAGGGCTTAAAAACAGTGGACATGGAACTGAACGGTTGGTGTCGAATTTATTAATTTGCCATTTGAAACACAATTTTCACCACCGTGCATCATATCGACTTGTTTTTCTTTTGGTTAGGTTAGGTTAAGGTTACTAGCAGTAATTAAGGCGCAAATACTTAGATGGTTGGGACACGTGCAGAGGACGATTCCATCTAGAATTCCCAGAATGGTACTATCTAGTGTATTTCAGGGAAAAGACGAAGATGAAGACCGTGGTCACGATGGAGTTAGAGAAGATATGAGAAGAATTAACGTAAGGAACTGGGAAAGAAAAGCGACTGAAAAAGGGAGTGGAACAGAATAGTACATCAAGCCATGGGCCTACGAGGCTCGTAGTGCTAACATATTATTATTATAGGTTAAGTTATACAGTAAACAACTTAAACAGTCCGTAAACAACTCGAAATCACAAAGTGTTAATTTTACTTTAAGAAATAACACTGATTTTGGAAACATTGTTCTACCATAATGTGCAATCGAGGCGAAGTTTCTGGGGTACATTTGGATGCAGGATTAACCTGTGAACAGCATATAGTTAATATCAAAAAAGCTTCCCCGACAACTTTTACTTTTCAGAAACCTTGTGCAAGTGACTTCCAGGGAAACTATTTTAACAGCTTGTCATAGCAATTTCCAATCTCATCTTACATATGCTATTCTCTCCTGGAATCACTCTTGTCACATTGATAAAGTGTTTGGGAAACAAAGAAAGTGTGGTCGTATTATCTCTGGGCTTAGGTTATAGAGCAGATTGTAGAAACTCCTTTAGAGCTTTTAAAATTTTAACTTTACCTTCCGTATATATTACGTATTGTTTGTTGCACATTAAACAGAATATTAGCCAGTACAATGCACATGAAGATTTTCACAATTATCCTACCAGATACAATAATAATCTTATACCAGAATTTGGCCGACTTGAGAGATCCAGAAATGGTTCAAGTATTTGAGGTAAAGGTATTTAGCCATAAAATTTTAAAATATACTGCTAGCTAGAATAAAAAAATCTTAATTTTCATCAATTTAAGGCAAAAATAAAGAGTTACCTTATAGTGAATGCCTTTTTTCCTTTGACGAGTATTTTATTTCAAGTTTTAATATGCCGTGATTGTTAATTATTGTATTTTATATTTTATAGTTATTTGTGTGTGTATATTTTAACTATATTTGACATTTGTATTTATATATGTATACTTGACTTGTAAAAGATATATACTTTGTATCATTATTACCAATATACTATCTATCTAAGAACAATATTCGCATCCCTATTTTCATCGTTAGAAATAGATGTTGCAGGCATGGGTAATTTCCATCTAGATTGCTCTCTCATTTCAATCTATGCTCTCTCATTTTGGTATCAATTGGTGCCACACCTAGACTTCCCCTAATATACTCATTTCTAATTTTATCCTTCTTTGTCACTCCACTCATTCCGCCACATGCATTCGTTGTTCCTATTTCTTTTTCACTGTCCAACATTCAGTTCCGTACATCATAGCCGGTCTTATGGCTGTTTTATAGAATTTTCCCTTCAACTTCATCCATTCAACCCCAATCCTACTGCATGCATCTCCATCTATTTCTCCATTACTCTGTAATACCGATCCCAGGTACTTAAAACTATTGCTTTTTATAATTAGTTTACCATCAAAAGATACCATTTTATTTGTAGTAACTCCATCTTTAAATAAACATTCCAAATTCTCTGTTTTTTCATACTAAGTTTTAAACCTTTTTCCTCCAGAGCTTGTCTCTACTGTTCCAGTTTTTGTTCCAAGTCTCTTTCACTATTTCCTATTAACACTACATCATCAGCATACATTAGGCACCATGAAATGCTACCCTGTAGTTTCGCTGTTATCTGGTCCAAAACTAATGAGAATAAATAAGGACTAAGCACTGAGCCTTAATGCAATCCTACTTTCATCTGAAATTTATCAGTCTCTCCCACACCTGTCCTAACACTAGTCGTTACTCCCTCATACATATCTCTCACAATCTTTACATATTCGCCAGGGACTGCTTTCTTATTGAGTGCCCACCACAGAATCTCTCGAGGAACTCTATCATATGCTTTCTCAAGATCAATGAATACCATATGAGCGTTGGTCTCTTTTTTATTCTTGTATTTTTTCATCAGTTGCCCTACAATGAAAATTGCATATGTTGTTGATCTGCCCTGCATAAAACCAAATTGATTATCGGATATTTCGATTTCTTCACGTATCCGTCTATCAATTACTCTCTCCCATATTTTAATTATGTGGCTAAGTAGTTTTATAGCCCTGTAGTTTGTACATTGGTGTATGTCTCCCTTGTTTTTGTAGACAGGTACTAATATACTGTTTCTCCATTCGTCTGGCATTTGTCCAACTTCCATAATTCTATTAAATAGGCCTGCTAGTCAACTTATTCCTGTTTTTCCCAATGCTCTCCATACTTCCCCAGCATTATCATCTGGTCCGACTGCTTTTCCTTTCTTTATTTTTTGAAGAACTTGAGCCACTTCCTTGTTTGTTATTCTGGTGACCATTGCTGTTACTGTCTCCGTTAACTGCACAGGCTGTCTGTCAAATTCTTCATTTAATAAACTGTCAAAATACTTTCTCCATCTCTTTTTGACATCCTTTTTGTGAATTAATATTTTATTATTTTCATCTCGGATACATCTAATCTGATTAAAATCTTTTGCTTTCTTTGCCCTCTGTTTGGCTATATTATATGTCTTTGCTTCGCATTCCCTGGTATCAAGTTGATCGTATAGGTATGATTACGCTTTTGTTTTAGCTTTTGTTACTGCTACCTTCGTTTCCTTTTTGGCGACCAAATAGTTTTGAAGATCTATGTCCGATCTGGTTTCTTGCCACTGTTTATATAATTTTCCCATTCCTTTTATTTTTACTTGTACTTCATTTGACCACCAACAAGTCTCTTTATCCTCAAACTTGTTTCCTGACGTTTTCCCAAGTATTTCAATAGCCGTCTCTCTAATAATGTTGGCCATTTTTGTCTAAATTGTGTTAGGGCTTCCTTTCATGTTCCAACATATTTTTTTACTATTCTTTCCCCGAATAGACCTTCTTTCTCATCTTTTAGCATCCACCACTTGATTTTTTGTGGTCCTCTCCGATATTTTTGTTTAGTTTCGCTTTCTACTTCGATGTCCAGAACAAACAGCTTATGTTGTTGGCTTACTGTCTCACTAACTATTACCTTGCATTCCTTGCATTCACATATGTCTTCTTTCCTTATCATGAAGTAGTCTATTTGGGATTGATGTTGTCCACTTTTGTAGGTAATAAGTTGAGTTTCTCTCTTTTTAAAGAATGTATTAACAATCGCCATATCCAATGCTTGCTAATTCAAGCATGTCATCTCCAGCTTCATTTCTAGTTCCAATGACAATCCCCCATGTATTGTTTCATATCATGTCTTGGCTTGGCCCACATATGCATTGTAATCAGTACGTCTCCTAATTGGTCATAGAAAGCTCGTCTTTCATTCGCAACCAGACCTGTGTGAGGAACATACACACACAACATTCAATACCTCTTTATCAATTACAAATTTCACTGACATAATTCTATCACTCGTTCTTACAACTTCTACTACATTCTCTTTCATTTCACTATCAGCAATTATACCAACCCCATTTCTAGTGTTACTACTCCCTACATACCACAGTTTGTATCCTTCACCTAGTTCTTCCGCCCTTTGTCTTTCCACTTAGTTTCGTGAATACAAGCAATTTGAACTCTTCTTTGTTTGAGCGCATCCACTAACTCCAGACTCTTACCTGTAAGACTACCAAGATTCCAAGACCCTATCCTAATTTTTCTAACCTGTAGTGGTGTTCTCCCTGAGATAGTCTTCACCCGGAAATCCAAACGGAGGCTCATTTTGCTTCCGGAATATTTTACCTTAGGAGATGCCATCATTTCAGTATAAGTTTTTATTGCGTTGGAGAAAGGTCTTTTCATTATTATGGCCTGAAAAAATTTTGTTAGGATATTTGATGCCTGAATGTCTTTTCTATCAGCACCATACCCTGCCCTGCACGTTTAGAACCTACTTCGTAGAATGTTTAAAATATCATGGGTTCAACGCCCTTTCAAACATAGACAAGTCTTAAACGGAATAGGCCAAGACGAAGGTGACTGACTTGACGAAGATGATCAAAACAGAAAACTTGAATATCTGTAACATATAATGATAGGTATCAGATACTGCATTTAATACTCAACGGAAAGTTCAATCGAAAAAAAAGAATTGGTAGGTCAATGATCTGGCTTATCAGAAGGTGAATTATTACATGCTGCCCAAAATCGGGAACAATATCTGCGAATTGTCATGGAAGCTACCAACGCCTGAAATTTGGACACGGTGCTCGAAGAAGAAGGATATAATGCCGAAACATACCATTTTCTAAATAAAACACCGTGTATAGTATTTTATCTTTAGATTTCTTTCCTAATCTCTGTTGTCTCTATATCCGGTCTGATGCTGTGCTACAAGGAATTTAACAAGTTATGTTAAAATCGCTATTAAATAAACACCTATACTGTGTATAAAGAATGAATATATAAATAAATATTCCTTTTACATAATAAGGTAAATAATATCTTGTAGTTTTTAAATTAAGTTAACAAGAATGATTCAAAAATATTCGTAATCAGCATTTTCTATACCTTAATCATTACTTTCTGAGATATTTTTGATGTTCTTCAAATTTCGGGAATACATTCAATTTTTTGAGTAAAAATAACTTAGTTTTGTGTAATAATATAATAAAATTATTCTTATTTGATAATCAACTAATGCAAAACATAAAAACATAAAAACATATTATGCAATAGATGTAACAGTTTTTAGATTATGTTGATTGTGACGACCGATTACACTAGTCAACAAATAAACAAAAAAAAGTTGCGACTGATGTTAAATGGCTGTACCGGCGAGTTTAAAGCGTCCTGAATGCGAATTCAAACACCAAAATGTTCCACCACGTATACATTTTGGGTTATCTTTTTCTCAAAGTGCCGCGCATTTCTGCGTAGGCGTCCACAGTACATTGTCTGGTCAGGTGAAATATTAGATTTGGAGTTATAGAATGCATCAAATATTGCTGTTTATTATAAAAATTCTTATATACTATATACACATAAGTTCAGAACTAGAAACAAAAACTATAGTAACTCTTTTGTATACTAACAATTTTCCCATAACACTATTTGGATTAACACAAACACACATTTTATCCTGCATAGTAAAAAACGAAGATAGCTCCTGTTTACGGTTCCTAAATATTATAAGTTGTACTGGCTAGTAAATTCCATTTAAAAAGATCCATTACTGTAATCTAGAGCCTAAGGATTAAGCATGTCCTTTGGACAAGTGAAGGTCTGGAACTAAATCATGTAATTCGGCTTGTTGGATGCAATAAGGGAAAATAGTAATTAGGGAAAATAAGAATTATTATTTTCTGATACATCATCAGATTCACTTTTATCACCATACATTTCCAAATATTTCTCCCAATTTGCCGAGGTCCTGGAACTGGTAAATCTTCTCCATGAAAAACTGGTTATATTGCTGAGGTAATATCTGGATATTCAATTTTATGCTTGCTCTTCCTTGAAAACCCAGGCACTTTGGTCATGCAGGAGTAACAGTCGTTAAAACGGTTTAGAACTATATATTATATAAGTTTAAATGTCTACGTTTACTGATTAAGGATTACCTTTGGTTTATTCTTTATTTAAATGTTAATGTGTTATTCGTAGACATTAGATATCCAAGTGTTGCCAGATTATGCACACTTTTTAGTAAAAACGTTAATTTGAAAGATCACGCCCCAAGATATTACAAATGACTGTTAAAAAAAATTAGTAAAATACAACTTAAAAATTATAATTCATTTTTTTTTTTGAAAAAAATCATAACTCAAAAATCTTACGTGTTAGGAATTTTTTACCATCATAATCATATTCAGAGAGCAAAAATTAACAAAAAACAGCATTTTTCATTCGAGTCGCAAATTGGTTGTAAACTAGTGTTATTAAAAAATAATAGGACCCTTGTATCAGTTGTTAACAAAGGTAAAACACATACATTTATTTACGGAGTAAATGGAAACGTTTTGGGATCTTAAATTCAATCATCATCTACACTTTATATTTTGCTGATAACCAAATTCTGATTGCTCAGGATCATGACGACTTGAGTTACATGACGCGAAAGCTAATAGAAGAATATAACAAATGGCGTCTCGAAGTCAACATTAAGAAAACTGAAGCCATATGTATTGGAGGAACAAGGCAGTCCATTACATTAGACGATGGGGTAGAAATTAAACACTGCGATGAATACAAGTGCATAAGGATAACTCAAGATGGAACACTCTATGCTGCTATAAAAGACAGTAACACACAGGGTAGAAAAGCCATATTCATGATGAACGGCATTCTGTGGGACCAGACAATATCTAAAGCAAACAAGCAGCTCATATACAGTAGCATACTTAAAAGTATAATTACATATGGCAGTGAAGTTTCGCCACTAAAACAAAGAACGGAGAAAATGTTACTAGTAAAAAAATGGACTTCTGGAAAAGAGCAGCAGGCAAATCAAGAAAAGGTCGGATACCGAATAAGAGAATACGAGAAATGATGGGAATCACACATACAATAAGTGATGACATAAAAACAGAACAACTAGTATGGTACGGCCATGTACAGATAATGCCAGACGACAGAATCCCTACGCAGATTTTGGCATGGACATCAGAACGAAGAAGAAAAAGAGGAAGGCCGAGAACAAGCTGGAGTGTGGGAATTGAAAAATAACTAGAGGAAAGATAAATCCCTCCAGGTCTAAGGTTAAAGAGAGAAGAATGGCGGTTAGGAGTCGGAAGGCGTTGTAGAACGCGGTAAACCGATAGTAGCAGAAGTAAATTCATCATTATCATCATCGTCATCATCATTTAACCCGTATCTATCCTCTGCTGGATATAGGTCTCCCTTAGTCTTTTCCATGTAATCATTAAATTATTATTCCTTCAATTACTATTATTTAAACCAGGATATTCCTATAACCAGTATTCTAATAAGCGGGTTCAGCAGTACTTGGTTAATTTCTTAGGATACAGATAAAACTCTTTGGTTAAAATTACTTATCGGAAACTGATAAAATAAGTAAAGTAGGAAAGGTAATAAGTCTACTACTCACAAGCTTATTGGATTTTATTAATTTAAAGTGTAAAAGTAAAAGTTGGGCGACCGGTTTCGATGTTTAAAATATACATCATCATCAGGCCTTTAAGAAGCTAAGATATCAGTACATAGAATTAGCAAATTAGCCCCCTACGTCTAGACATTTCTTATATTAAAGAATTTTTGTGAGACCAACCAGACAACTAAAAAATTGTACAATTTTGTGTATTAGTAAGGTATTTTACTAAAATAGCTAGATCTCACGCAGAGCATTCATGAAAATATCAATCAAAATTATTAGCTTTTTGGTATTTCTTTAGATTTATCTACAGCTTTTAATTGTCTGAAATCTAAAATTATTATAGAAATATACATAGATATGTACAAGAGAAAATGTGAATATGTACTTTAGGGGAGTGCATTTAGATTTTCACTTCGGAAAAAATCAAACAAGATAAAACTTTTTGTAATTTCATTAAGAAATGTTTAATAAACAACATATCAAAAAGTTCTACTCGAGAAGTGGGTGCTTCATTTTTTATTAAACAAATGAACAGCGAAGTTAGATGTTTTTTTTAAATAACTCCGAAAATATAATTTCTAGAAAAAAACTGACTAGACCATTGAAAAATTCAGAAAATTTTACAAAAAAAATCTTATATAAAGATTTTTCTAAAATTAAATCTCTAGCTTCTGTAATTTTTTATTTATAACGCTAAAGTCACCCTTCTCACACACATTGGCTCAATGTAAACTAGCGTTGGAAGAAGTGCACGGTTGAGTTTTTTTAATGTAATTCTTTAACTAATGGATCAAAAGAAATTTTACAAATTGAACATGATAGAAGATAAAATAAGCTATCTTATGGTTGTAATAAAAAGAAATAAAATGTATGGACATAAGTACGGTGTGGGCGGAAAGTGAGACTTACATGAATTTTGTTTAAAAATGATTTAAAAATGTGTAACTAATACAATTTTACCTACAAAGCTCTCAAATTTGCACAACTTACCTCTCAATCATCTTTCTAAACGATGTTTCATTCAAAAAAAATCTCAAAAATTTAATTCAAATAATACGCTGTCTCAAAAATGTAATTTTTGAAAACTTCGTAGTTCTATAGAATTCCCACCATTTTAAGACGGTATTACTCAAGTTTGAATAAATCTAATACAATTTTTTTAATATTTTTTTAAAGCCTAGGATGTAATCTTTAAAAAACACTGAATTATTTTAGATTAAAAATGAAATAAACAATTTCTTTTTGAGAAAACTAAGAAAGATAACAAAAATATAATACAAAAACCGAAAATTACCAGTTGAAAAAATGTATATACAGAGTGATCAAAACTTGTTTCTGTAAAACTTACCTAAAATTAATTTAATAATAAGCTTCAAAAATAATAAATGTTCAACAAAAAATTTTTTTAGCTCTTATACACTATGTCTGTGTAACTTGGAACCTATTGATAACTTTTTTAATATCAGTTTTACGAAAAAAAGTTATTCTTTATAAAATACTCTACATCATATATAACATAAGATGCAACCATCAAATATCAAATTTTGTTAATTTTGTACGAGGTATGTCAAAAAATATGAATTTCACTCAAGAGTAAAGTACCTTTATATTTCACAATATCGAAAATTTTTATAAAGAAAAGTTGCTTGGAATTAAAAACTGTGTTCCAATATGTAATTATATCCTTCTAATTGAAAATTTGTTTTTTTTTAATATTATTTAAATTAATTATACCAAACATCCTTAAATTTTCACTTATTATTTATGATAACTGATTTATTATTAATTTTATGGAGAAAGTTATTCGTCATAAATAGCTGTGCATGGTCTAACACTTAATATGCAAATATGAAATATTATATTTTATCAATATTATACGAGGTATTATGTAAAAAAATTGCATAAAAGTGTAATTGCATATTGACACATCGTTTATAATTATGAAAACTTTCCATAATAACAATTTTCAGTATTATGAAAAATATAGGTATTTTACTCCTAACTGAAATTTTTATTTATTGACATATCTTGTACAAAATTGATAAAAATTGATAATTTATAATTGCATTTAAAGTTTTAGAATATGCAGAGCTTTTTACTAAGAATAACTTTTTATTTATGATTCCATTGCAACAATTTTTTGAATATTGAAGAGATAGATTTTGAATAATTGGTTCTTTCTTTCTAATACATTTTAATTTTTAATGTTTTTGTGAAAATTATTTGTTTATCTTTTTTTTCAAGAATGAAATTCCATATTTGTTTGATTGGATTCTACTTGTTTTTCATTTAAATATCCGCCATTTTGGATCCGCCATTTTGAAATTTAAATTTTTAATCTTTAATTCAGATTCAACAACCTGTTAAAAATAAAGACAATAAATGTTTTAGAAAAATGTTCTTTTTTATGTTCTTTTTAGAAAATCCGCATTTTGGATCCGCCATTTTATAGTTTATAATGTTAACATTTAAGTTAAGTTTATCAAAGCTCTCAAAAATAAATATATGTAGAAATACATACATTTTGTAAAGAAATTATGATTTTACTACTATTTTTTAAGTTATCCGCCATTTTGGATCTGCCATTTTATAATTTAAATTATCAAAATTTGATTCAGGTTCAGCAACCTCTCAAAAATATCAACACATATGTAAACAAACACGTTTTATAAAAAAAATTCGGATTTTACAACTGCTTTTTAAGGAATTTTAGGAAAAAAATCCGCCATTTTGAATCCGCCATTTTGAATTTGCAAATTGTAATGTCAGATTCGGGTTCAGCATAATCAAAACTAAAATAAAAACATTTTTTATCAAAATAAAATGTTGAATTCACCCATATTCTTAACATTATTTATACAAAACAATTGTTATTGTTTAAACAATTAATAAACAATTAGCGGCGAAATTTGTGAGTAGAACTTTTTACTTTAACATATTTATAAACTAACAAAAAAAGTTTTAGAAAAATATAACCTTGTTTGATTTTTTCAGAAACATTGTATCTTCTCGTTCTAATTGCACTCCCCTACTTGGTTAATTAGTTTCGATACAGCTCAGACAATGTGGTTTATATTTTTAATTTTTAACGAATTTGAGAGTTCGCAAGGTACAATTTTCGGTGTATCTTAAGGTGAAACAGTAGCGATCAACAGGTAGCGAAAACGCGTTCCAAGATTGCGGCTGTAATTTTGAATATTTTTTCGAGATATTTGGCACACGTATTCGTAATATAATAAAGAATGGCGGTACAGAGCCCAATTTGAAAAATATTTTAATATGTGGAAATTACTCTGTAATTAACTAAAATATTAAAAAAAAACGAGCCTGTACCGCCATTAAGAAGAAGAAAAAAATACACTTTCTTCAAATAAACTTTTTTATCCGATGCCTAGATTTTGTGTTATTTTGGAACTACTAAAATTTTTTATTTCATTAGTAGTTCCAAAATGACACAAAATCTAGGCATCGGATAAAAAAGTTTATTTGAAGAAAGTGTATTTTTTTGTTATTCTTAATGGCGGTACAGGCTCGTTTTTTTTTAATATTGTATTTAATTACAGAGTAATTTCCACATATTAATATATTTTTCAAATTGGGCTCTGTACCGCTATTCTTTATTATATTACGAATACGTGTGCCAAATATCTCGAAAAAATTTTCAAAATTACAGCCGCAATCTACCTGTTGATCGCTACTGTGTCCTCTTAATATTTTATTATCAAACTGGTGATTTTGCCCGTCACCATGCGACTGGGAATACAATCATTTGCCTTCTACAGTCACTACACTAACATTAGGGTGGTTCAAAAAAAACTTTTTTTTTATTTCAGATCGCTATAGTGCACAAAAGTTGCCATTGGTATAGACGTGAAAAAAGCACTAATTATAATTTTTTTATTAATTTGTCTTCCGGTCGCGCAATGCCATCGAAGTCAGCAAAAAATTGTGAAAAACCTTAATGTTTCATATATTTTTTAAAAGGCCAGATAGTTTTAAATGCTTTCCTATACCATGAATTAGCTACTAAAAGTATGTAAAATCAATATACATGCACTTATTATACATTTGTTTCATATCATCCGGTCGCGCAACATAATACAAAATGAGTAAAATTAGTAGTTTTTGCAAAATTTCAAAGTTTGACTGTTTAGTACAATTTAATCATACGACTTTTAGAGATGCTAGAGATTAATTTTATTGCAATAATATATTTAAAATCCAAGCATATAAGATAGATTTTGATATTCAAGTGGAATTCGGTCGTGCAGCTTCGTCAAAAACAGCAGGCTACCGAGAAGCGAGGCGAAAGTGACGAATGCCAGCGAAGAGCGCGCAGCAACAAATAGAGATACATGTGGGAAGATCTCTACAATGGATTATTTGTCTTCTCCATTACAACGAACTGTCATTCCGCCACCTTTTCCAACACTTAGATGGAATTACAACAGTCAATAGGATATCCGGACCGATTGGAAAGGCCCTACCTGATTGTGAAAGACTACCAGTTGTTCAGTCAGGACATTGTTCAGAAGACTTTGTAGTACGTGATCCTATCTGATCCTGATTTATACTCATAACAGGCTTGAAGTCATTGCTTACATACTGTTTTATCTCTTCATTAGTCAATGTTCTTAACAGTGGAGGAGGAGTCAGTATACTGGTGTTCCATTTGATAATTTCGTAATACTCTTTAGCTTCAAAGTTTAGGTTTGGTGGTTTAAAGGTTCTGATAGTCAGTTTCATATATTGCTTGCTTTGCCTTCATGATCCACCTGACGCCCAGTTACCATAGCCAAAAGTAATTTTTCGGGATGAGCAAAGTAAGTATTCTGTTGTAAAACGGGATCAACAACTTGAAGAAGCTCTTCTGATAAGTACCTTGTAGATTCAATGATTTTGTAAACATGTCTAGGCCCATCTGTGAATTAGTGGTTTATTTTTATGGCAAACCACATAGGCATATAACATTTGAGAATGAATGTGACAATCTGTCTCATATTTTCAGAAGGGTTTGACAAACTGATGTAGAAACGCAAAACTCGGTTTGCAGTAATAAGCCATCTTGAATGTGACATTGGACCAGGATCACGGACTACAAAGTCTTCTAAACATTGTCCTGAATTGATGACTTCTGATATCTCAAGCAAATACAAACGGTCCTTGCTAAGAATACGCTGGAACAACTGGAAGTCTTTCACAATCAGGTAGGGCCTTTCCAATCGGTCCGGAATATTCTGTTGGGCCTGTTGTATTTCTATCTAAGTGTTGAAAAAGGTGGCGGAATGGCAGTTCGTTGTAATGGAGAAAACAAATATTCCATTGCAGAGGTCTTCCCACATGTATCTCTATTTTTGGCTGCGCGCGCTTCGCTGGCATTCGATACTTTCGCTTCGCCTCTCGGTATTCTGCTGTTTTTGACGAAGCTGCGCGACCGAATTCCACTTGAATATCAAAGTTTATCTTATATGATTGGATTTTATATTTATATTATTGTAATATAATTAAACTATAGCCTCAAAAGTCGTATGATTAAATTGTACTAAACAGTCACTTTAAAATTTTGCAAAACTACTAATTTTACTCATTTCGTATTATGTTGCGCGACCGGAAGATATGAAACAAATGTATAATAAGTGCATGTATATTAATTTTACATACTTTTAGTAGTTAATTAATGGTGTAGGAACGCAATTAAAACCACCTGGCCTTTTAAAAAATATATGAAAATTAAGGTTTTTCACAATTTTTTGCTAACTTCGATGGCATTGCGCGACCGGAAGACAAATTAATAAAAAAATAATAATTAGTGCTTTTTTAACGTCTATACCAATGGCAACTTTTGTGCACTATAGCGATCTGAAATAAAAAAAAAAGTTTTTTTCGAACCACCCTAACTAACATCCTCCTATTTTATCGTACCTTCCACTTTTTCTGATACCCCCCACTTTTTCTGATCCCCTCAATTTTTCTGACACCCTCCAATTTTATCTTATACCCTCCATTTTTTTCTGACTCTTATTTTTTTTATATTTTTTTATCATAAATCGAGAAGGACTGGATTGATTTGGCTACTTTTTATTTTGAAATATTTGTAGATGTCTAAAGAAGAAGATGTTTAAACTAATCAATTCACAATCAGATATAAAATTTTATTAGTTGTATAGAAAGTGTTTAAAGAATGTGCTCCTTGCTAAAGAATATATCTATTTTTGACAATATCGAAAGAAATACAGAAAATCTGTTTATAACTAAAAATAATTTTAAAATATTATTTACTTACAATAGTAAAATAGTTATTTTCCTAACCAGTGCGCAAAGTGATACTTTCACGCACGAGACTGCCGTTGACCCGAACGACGCGATAGCGGCGTTCGGGCAAGCAGTCGAGAGCGGGGAAGGCACTTTCCACATGAGTTAGGAACAATATTTTTTCTAGGGCCGTACGTTTGGAAAAAAAGCCACAAAAAATAGAGTTATATCAATTTTTATTTAGTAGTGGAAATACACAAATTAATTCTTTGACAAGGTTGTCAAAACCAAACTTTCAATATAATGGGTTACCACGACGACGATATTGGTTTCCATGACGACGATTTAAAACCATTGTAATTGTCTACTGATCTGACTTTTAAGTATTATGTGAAAATAATTTTATTTCATCGAGTGCAATTTGTTGCGATTATTTCATGAATAAAACTGTTCAAAATTAAAATTTTATTGTAATTTATTTATGTAACTACAAGTTAGTGCAATTAAACACACAGTTGTTATAAATATTTGACGGTTGAAAGTCATCACTTATATAATTTTTAAAACATTAATTGTCATTAATGTCACTGAATGTATTTTTTCGTAGCAACGAAGGGCATCTGATGTAATATACTTGACGACGGGATATTATCAAAAATTATCGGCTATAATATCACAAGAGAGTGAGAATAAATTGAAAATAATGCGACAGTTTTTCGAAAATTTGTTGTCTGGCAATAGACAGGAGAGCCCGCAGGGCTCGAGTGGCTATTGCCCAATGACAACAAATTTGAGTAAAAATGAAACATTATTTTCTTATTTATTCTTACTCTCGTGTGATATTCGTAAGATTATTTTTTAATAGGTATATTATGGATATTTTTTTAAATGCGACAGTTGTCAAAACTAGGAAACTGGTTGCCATTAAACAGAAACAATCTACTTAAAAAAATTCTATCGGTAATTTTCTACAGTAGATAATTCTGAGTATAATTTTAATCTGATTGGACAGAATTAAACACGTGATCAAATATCTTACTGTACGAAGTTAAAATCATAAAAAAAATCAGTTTAATTTTTATTTCTGTAGCTTTCTATTGGTCAGAATCTCCTATGAATGAAATAATCAGTAGTAATTGCACAAGAGCTCTAAAATTCTATATTAATTTTAGGGATCGAGTGCAATTTGTTGCGATTATTTCATGAATAAAACTGTTCAAGACCAAAATTTTATTTTAATTTATTTAAGTAAGTACAAATCAGTAAAATTTAACAAACAGTTGTTATAAATATTAATTTGACGGTTGAAAGTCATCATTTTAAAATTTTTAAAACATTAATTGGCATTAATGTCACTGAATATATTTTTTCGTAGCAACGAAGGGCATCTGACGTAATATACTTGACGACGGGAAATTATCAAAAATTATATTATCGATTTAATTTAGATTTCTGTAGCTTTCTATTGGCCAGAATCTCCTATGAATTAAATAATCGCGCTAATTTCATTAAAACATGAACACAATAAGATAAATTTGAAATAAATTAGTAAATAATATCTAAATATTAGTTAATTGCATGTATTATAATATATTATAGCCATATTACAAGGGATTTTACTTTCACGCACGCCGTGCGGGAAAGTGCAACTTTCGGAAACGAAATGCGTACGTGAAAGTGGCTCTTTTAGCACGACCGTAGAAAAAGATTATATCAATCCAATTTATCAACCGTAATCGATACTGTTTGAACTAATGTTTACCAAGCACAATATTTCATGAATTAGTAGTCGATTAGTGGCTCAATTTTTCACGATACAAGAATGGATTACGCAGTAAATAAAGTAATTTTTTCTGTTTTCCTTTTGAAAAATGATCTTGATGAACACACCTTAATGACAGCTCATGTTGCTCATTTTTATCCATTTATAATGTAAGTATAATATTACTTTGTATACTTATACATGTACAGTGCGTCCATAAAGTAACGCATAAATTCGTTATTTCGTAAACCAGTGACTTTAAAGAAAAATCCAGAATCAGGTCGATTTTTATTTTTAAATTACGATTTTTTGGCATATATATCATACTAGTGACGTCATCCATCTGAGCGTGATGACGTAGTCGATGATTTTTTTAAATGGGAATAGGGGTCATGTGATAGCTCATTTAAAAGGGTATTCAATTCTCTATCCAAAATATTAACATTAACAAAATAATTATTTATACAGGGTGTTCAAAAAACATTTTTTAAATTAAAATAAGCGAGACAAAAGAAGAATATGTGTAATTTATTTAATTCAAAATACATTTTACTACTGTCAGTAAACAGCAAAAAATTTTATTTGTCAAATAAACATTGATTTTCGTTTAAACGAAATGTTCAAACTGCCAACAGACAGGTGGGTGGCAGCTTTAACATTGAATTTAAGCGAAAAACAATAGTTACTTGTCAAATAAACATGTTTTCCTGTTTTCTGACAACAGTAAAACGTATTTTGAATTAAATAAATTACATTCTTCTTTTTGTCTCAATTATTTTAATTAAAAAAATGTTTTTTTGAACACCTTGTATAAATAAATATGTTAATGGTTATATTAGTGAATAGAGAATTAAATACCCTTTCAAATGAGCTATGACATGACCCATATTCTCATTTAAAAAAATCATCGCTTACGTCATCATGCCCAGATGGATGACGTCACTAGTATGATATATATGCCCAAAAATCGGAATTTAAAAATCAAAATCGACCTGTTTCGGGATTTTTCCTTTATATCTCCGGTTTACGAAATAATTAATTTATGCGTTACTTTATGGACGGACTGTATAATACGTATTAAGTATATTGTATGTATACTTTGAGGAAATTGTGACATATTTATTAGTGAGTTAGCTTTGCCACTAACTTATGTTGAATTAAAAAGAATTCTGAAAATTAAAATTGGTTACCATATTATTAATACATTTATTGAAAGTGTCATTTCATCTTTTTAAATTAGAGTAAAAATACTACTATTCAATCGATTCTTCCGTTATTCTACGGTTTATTCCATAGTATTCCTATTAATGTTAAAATTAGATTAAGCAAATAAAAAATATACTGACATCAAGTGGAAAATGAAACCCAATTAAATCTTAGTGATAACAGCATAGATGATCCGAAATTTACCTGCCATTCGGATTTAAGACATTTCGAAGGAAAAAGAACAAAGACGTTCCTACTCCTTCAGCTAAATGTAGAGGCAATGAAAAAACAAGTCGATCCAGAAAACAGAGAAAACTAGCTAAAGTATTACGAAATACAGGCAAGTCATAGATAACCGAAAAGGGAAAAACAATAGCAGCAAGAACAATGAACCCGTTAAACGACTGCCGCCGTAAGTGTAAAATAAGGTTTTCTGATGTCACAAAAGATGTTCACTTTTTAATTAATACTGGCAAATTGAAGGCCGTAATAGAAGACCAAATTTTATATCCTCTTTAATTTGCATAGTGGATAAAAAAACTGTACGAATACGAAATAATTCTGCGTTTGGTGAAACCAATGCCTTCACAAACCAAATTATAGTAAACAGACACTCGTCGGTGTCTACGATAATTATAGACGATCAAAGAGGTCTGAATTCACCCAAAAATAAATGGTCAGAACAAGTTTTAAATGAAGTTGTTGCACATATCCGAAGCTTTTCTGCATTTTTTCTGCTTATTGCAGACAAACAACATCTAAATTATACTTAAAATCTGATTTGACTACCGCCAAAATGTATCGCCATTATAAAGAAAACACTGAAATAAAAAATTGTGTTTCAATGACAACTACTCTGCAAAATAAATGAACTAGGGCTCAAATTTAAAAAACCTAAAAAAGATACGTCTTTTAAATGTGATAGTTTAGCAATTAAAATATCATATGCAGAAGAAACTGAAAAGGAAAACTTAATCTTAGAGCAGAAAACGCAAGTCAAGTGATAAAACTTTAGCCATAAATAATCCGACAACTGTAGTACAACTTGTTTTTGATTTGCAACAATGTTTGCCAACCCCTTATTTGAAAACATCCATTTCATTTTACAAACGGCAACTCTGGACCTACAATCTAACTGTTCACAATTTAGTTACTGGTATAGCTACTTGCTATATTTGGAATGAGTCTGTTTCAGCCAGATGAGGAAATCAAATTGCCTCTTGTTAGTTGCTTCGTTATTAACTCGTCACTTAATAATAAAGAAGAATTTAAGGCTGTCAACTACAGAAGAAGGGGAAAACAATCAGCCCAGCTTTAGCTACTAAAGCTGCATGATGGCCAGTTTCGATAATCAAAGAGAAGAAGAAAAACTTTATGGAGCTTTTGCCTTTCATAGATAAACAATTTTGGCCATTTTATCACGAGTTGTTGGTAGCTGATGTTCCTGACCTCGATCCCGATTTAGTGGAGGTCGATCCTGATGATATTTAAAAAATTTTTGTGTTTGGTTTATAATAAAGTATTTTGAATAAAATTTTGTGGAATTATTTTAGATGTAAGCAAATAAATCATCGCTAAATGTGCGTAATACATATTACTATTTAAGATATCTTGAGTTATGTCAAATTCGCACCTAAAGTACAACCGTGAATATCCGGAGAAATAATTCAATATCTTCTAAAATTTAACTTAAAGTAACTAATTATATTTTTATCCAATAACAGTCTCTTGTTATCGTAAAAAAAGTGCTTTTAAATGTTTCACCGTTATTCTGCGATTTTGCACAATCCCGTAAACATTGTTTCGGCTCTCCTGAAAAAATGACTAAAGTTGACTTATGTGCTTATTCACAGGAGTCAGAGCTACATTAGGAGGATATATTTAAGGAAGCCTTAATGAAGACAACCGAAGGTAGTATTGTGAATGGAGTACCTAAACGTGAACAATATCAGATATGTTCACGATAACTTAGCGTTTGCTAATTTGCGGAGACCACCTTCAAAATCTAATGAACAAAATAAAACAGTACTGTGTTCAGTATGTATTGAAACTCAATGTTAATAGAACTAAATATAATATGATAGTACACAAAATTATATAAAGGATGGCAGGATAATAGTCAAAGATGCTACACTAGACAGAGTAGAGAAACTCTTGTATCTCGCCAGTAATAGTAATGAGAGCTGGGATTCAACCGTAGAAATTAAAAGCCGAATATAACAAGCGCGAGCTATCTTTCTAAAAATAAGAAATGTACTTTGTAGCCACAATCCTCTCACCTTATCCCTCCCCAATCCTACTGTATGGAGTAGAAGCGTGGACTCTAAGTGAGGCTACACTTACACGCTTGAAGACCCTTGAGATCTGGGTATACAGACGACTACGAAAAATAATGTGGGTCGACAGACTTAGAAACGAGGATATCCTTAGACGGCTGAACTAAACAACACAACTGGTCAATATAATAAAGAGACGCAAGCTTGAATACTTCGGTCACATTATGAGATACCCTGAAAAATATTATCGTTTACATCTGACTATTCAGCGAAAGATCCAAGGTAAACGTGTTCCTGGTAGAAGAAGAATATCATGGCTAAAAAATCTAAGGCAATGGTACTGAAAATCGACTGCATCTTTATTTAATTCTGCTATACATACAGTCACGGTAGCAAATATGGTAGCCAACATTATATTCAACTGTAACATTTTTTTATATACTAGGATTAGTTAATAATTAATTTACCCGTTGGATTAAATTTTAAACCCACTAGTACTCATTACGGGTACGACTATGGCCGTTTCAGTAAATAACTAACCTTGGCTAATTTTATTACCCTAACGGTAGAATTAGCGGTATTGGCAAATTCGTTGTCGGTATGACAAACGCAAATAACTGGAGTCTATTATTATAAACGGAACCATTCTTTTATTGCAGCTTTGCCGTACACAATGTTTTGGAAATAAACCTTGCCCTTATTTTATATAGCTCTTGCTATTGTTATCTGTTTCGCATAGAAACCTCCCAAAGTTTACTAAGATTCCGTTAGGTATTCCATTCTATTCAAAGAGGGAATGGGCATTACCAGGTTTTATGATCACTCTCCGTTTCGGTAATATTTCAATTAGCTTTCCCTTTCGAAAACCCCCGTTAGGTTCGTTGCTTCCTCTTGCGGTCTGTTTGAAGCGCGACCCTATTTCAAAGGATCTATTTTTTTTAACACTTTACAACTCAAAGAACGTTACTTTACTTAAAAACGCAAATAGGTCGGTTCCTTTTGAGAAATGCAATTTTTTTTGAGAGGGGATATACTCCCACTTTTTTTTGAAAAAAAAACATCGCAAATATTGCGAAGAGAAAAGGGACTTAGCGGCTGAATGGCTAGAAGAACAGACGTTTGTCTCTAGAGTACCGTATATCTGATCTACCGTATATCTTATCTGAGTGATATTCACTCTCGTATCGTATTTGTAATTGGATCTAACATCCGCTTAGATTCAATTACCAAATAACTTCAGTGTTTTCTTACTAAGTAAAGTAAATAATATAGAGTCAGTGCAGATTAAGAGGCAGAGCAACTGTAAGTGTCTTAATAATCCTACCTAAAACTATTTCCAAGAATAGAGCAATCTAAGGGCTATCTACCTCAACATATCTTCATCTGTGGTTAAGGCTAACCTCCGATGAATCTCATCAGCGATTTCATCAATACAATTTTTTGTTCATTAATAAAACTTTTCATTATCGAAACCAAGTACAAACATTCACTAATTCATTAATAGCTGTGCGATTGGCTTTTTGTTTATGAAACCAAGTGCGGGGTGGTTTTTGATTTTTGAACAGTAAACGTTTGTTACCTTTGTATGCTTTGCATTCAATTTTATGATATCTTTGTACGTTATATTTTCTATCAATCATTAAGTTGACCATATCAGTTATCTCGAGATAAGCCCTAAACCAGTAAAGAGAGATTTCTCATTATAGATGCTTGATTTGTTTTTTTAATTCATAACCAGGCTCTCTTTACTGTGTTTTTAATTGTGCATGTTTTTGTTGTAATATGATACTTGTGTTTATTCTATCATAATTATTGTTTATTTCTAACTGTGCACAACAACACATTAAATGTTGGTGCAGTTTTGATTGGTGTATATTGTTTTCTCTTAATTTCTTGTGTTTTTTTGGACTCACCCTTCTGGTGAGCCATTTGTTAATATATTGTTTTTTATTTATTTCACTAGTTTTATTTATCTACTATTAATAAGTTCCCTGATAAAAGAAATTACCGCTAAATATTAACTAATTAACTGTCTATATCTTTTCTTGTATTTGGTCTCAGAACCTCATTATCTTTCCTTACCTACCTGTTCTCGTTTCTAAGGTTTCTTAATTTTCCCCTTTCAACCCCAAAAAGTTAAGTGGCGCCCTGTATCTCTTCTCTTATCTTAGGTAATTTTACCTATCTATCTTTTTATCTGTTTCTCTCTCTTCTCTTATCTACCTTCTCTTGTCTTATCTTTACCTATTTCTTCTATTGACTCCCTTCCACGTTTCAAAAGCTAGTTTCGAACCCACGACTCGCTTTCCACCTACCATCTGGCTGCCGTCGCAGTGTCTCCATTGGTGACCTTTCTAGCACCATCCAAAAAAATGTTTCCGAGGTTACACAACTATAGGTAGGAACAATCATGGGGAAGAAGATGAGGAAAAAAATTTAAAAAATCCCGTTTTAATTACAACTAGCATACTTTTAGTGAAAGAAACAGAGGTTGAACCTCGCAAACTGGACACAAGTCCGGTTTTATTTTTGTTTTCTAGTATATAAACGGGTGTTTATTAAGAGACTAACTTTTCTTAAAAAAATTCGCCCCATTTTCATCCCTTTAAAGGGGGTAATTTGTGGTTTTTGCGAAACGTAGCCCTTCCTGTACGTTTTGCAAAAAATTTCCTTAATAGAAATATAAAAAGGATATATTTCCTGCTATTTATTCCCCGACAGCATATGTCTATCACCCACCGTTTAGCGGATGTGGCGCCCCAAAGTTGACAAGTTTTAAAAAAAGATGTTTTAAAAAAATATATATTTTTCCCTAACTCTAATGGGAATCACGCTTTGGAAATGTGGTGCTGGAGAAGAATGTTTCGGATCTCATGGACGGAACAGAGGACAAATCACTTAATCCTCCAAGAGCTTAATATTCAGACTCGACTTTCCTCTATCTGCCTCTCCACCGTCTTAAAATTTTTCGGCCATATTGCAAGAAGAAGTGATGATAATTTTGAGAGACTTATAATTTCGGAAAACGTTGAAGGGCACAGAAGTAGAGGTCGCTCACCTACTCGATGGATGGATCAAGTACAGAAAGCCAGTGGAAAAACATTCTCTGGATCCATGAGGGAAGATCAGGACAGAAGCCGATGGAAAGAGATAGTTGCTCGTATTATATTGAATCACGACACTCAGCAATGAGGAAACGACTAAGGAGGAGGAATGGGAATCAAGAAGAAACCCTGCGACAATTAATTACAAATAAGTGGCTGATTTTTTGGTATAGGTTTAATTTAAGGGCAATTGTACATTTTTTAATTACAAGATGTTACATTTAAAAAAACCCCTTTTTATACCATCTGAACCGCTTATGCTAGAGTAAAAAAACTTTCAGCGATTACCCATGTACTGCTGTTATTTATAAATTTGTATAATGCACCCCCATGTTTTCCCGGGAACTACCCCAAAATAAAAGGAGGTTTAATAAAGAAACTGATTTTCTTTGAATCCTTCACATACCATGCCCTTTACTAAAATGCTTTATATATCATTTTGTGCACTTTCTTATTACCCATGCAAGGACACCAAAAGCGATCTCTCTCAAAAATTTTTTTTTGCTTTTTGACCTATATGGGCATACCTATGCTCCATCAACAGGATTTTTCACAAATATATATGGTTATTGCAACATCCCTGTGGAAACTACTCGTATACCTGAAAATAAGTTTGGCGAGCATGTTTTTACGATTTTCTCATTACTTATGCAATTTTTTTAAACAAAACTTATACAGAATTAAATGATAGACAGAAGATCCTATGCATGTTTTTCGTATAAACAACCGTTACGGCACAGTGGCGCCTTAAACCTCAGAAATGCTTTGGCGGGCTCCAGTTTTTATTTTTTTTTTCTCGTCACCCATTCATTTTATTAATAAAGTACTTATGGCAATTAAAATAATACAATATCAGCTACAAATTATAACCTATACATATTTCACGTTCTTTGCACCCTAAAGACACAGTGGTGGCCTAAAGTCAATTTTGGCATATTTTTTTATAAATTCTCCTTTTTTTGGGATGAGTCCGGTGAAAATATGGGGATGCATTATACAAATTTGTAAATAACACTTGCACATGGGTAATCGCTGGAAGCTTTTTTACGCTAGCATAAGCGGTTCAGATGGTATAAAAAGGGGTTTTTTTTTAAATGTAACACCCTGTAATTAAAAAAAATGTGTGTGTACTTTGTACGCACGTAAGAAGATATTCTTCTATTATATAATAGGTAATTTAAACGAAGTAAATATACTTAAAAGGTTATTTGTACTTATTTTATTTAAAAATCAAACTAACTTTCTTATCTACCACTTTCAAAAAAGAAGAATATCTTCAAAAATTATATAATAATATACTTACAATCATAAAATCTATAAAAAAAATAAAAAAATAATAACTTGCTTGGGGCTTGAACCCACTTCACGTCTACCGCGCCGTACGAAAGTTGACGCCATTTCAAACTGCACCAAACTCTCGTATACGTCATGTGGGAATATACACAAACTAAACGTTTACACCATAAATTTATATGAATTTAATAAAATTATTAGTTTGATTCTTGTCGAAATAAAATACAACAAAATATAGAGTAAGAAAACGATATATGAGATGAAGATTTGTAGAAAGTTTGTTCGTAATCAGATTAGGTAAATTAAAGCATTGCCTACTAATTGGTAACTACATTATTTTGTTTACATTTTCCAAATAGATAGGTATTGAAACTATTAGGTATTTCCAACTGAAACATTTAAAATTACGTACCTGCGGCTTTACAAAACTATTTAAAAAGTCACTATAATTATAAATTTGATTTTATTTCTGTCCACACATCAATAAAAACTAATATTATACAATATTTTTGTTTACCGATAACCTCCATATTGAACAATTATTGACAGATCATTTCAAAATTTCAACACCCAATCAGAGCCCGTATAACAATTAATACCATACTGTCGGTGTGCGCATGCGCGCGGATCAATCAAATTTTACCCTCAATCGATTCGCTGCTAAACAAGAATATCTTCAAAAATGGGCAATTGCCCTTAAACAAAACCTATCCAAAAAAATCAGCCACTTATTTATGATTAATTGTTGATGCAGGGTTTCTGCTTGATTCCCATTACAGCTAGGAAAAAATATTTTTATTTTAAAAACAGATTTTTTTAAAACTAGTCAATTTTGGGTCGCCACCACCCCTAAACAGTGGGTGATAGACGTATTGTTTAAACCCTAGCTTAGCTTTAAAAACATTGTCCAGTGTGACGCTTAGCAACGGGAGTTGATTAAAAGTTGTAAGAAGATACAGACGTATTTTTTTATTGCTCTGCGAAAGTATTAATCCAATTATTCATTTTACAATCGAAAGTTAACAACAAAAAGTCTAATTATAAACCAAAAACATTGGTCCTTCGAGAAGAATCAGTAGCAGCCGTTTTGTGGAGGAGGAACGAGAGAATTAACAAAAAATCTACAGTTTTGACAATAAATCAAAACGTCAATAATATAGGATACCTATTTATTTCCGAACTTAAGCGAAAGTCAGTTTTATTAAATTGTTTGGCTAACTGGTAATAAAACATTTAAACATTTCTAAATTTAAATCCCATAAAAGTTCGAAGTAAGAAATTCATTTATATTTTTCTAATAACATTACTGTCTTTTTGACATTTGTCATAATTATAAATCGTAAAGATCCATTCATATTTTTCTAAAAAACATTACTACCTTTTTGATATTTGTCATAATCATAAATCATATTGACTCCATCCTTGCTGAAACTTAGAGGAACGATTAAACAAAAACAAACATTATATCAGCAGTTTGTTAATTCATTTTTTGAAGATATTAAATATGAAACTGCAGATTTTAACTATTCACAATTAGATAACGCCCAAATTATCAAATTTAAAGCCCGTTTCGA